>NC_132933.1:138667650-139979396 GCF_047675955.1 Chlorocebus sabaeus | reverse complement strand
ATGCTTTCAGGGAAAGGGGGAATAGATAAAGTCCCAGGCCTTACTCAGCAATCGGGGCAAGATGTAGCAGTGTTTTGAACCTGAAGGACATAATTCAGGGCTTCCTGTGCCAATGACTCAAAATGGAAAATGGTCTTTATAAATGTCCCTCCAGTGTGCAAAGGGTAGAGACTAGAATTTAAAATTCATCAGATATTAATAAGAAAAACCAATGCAAACAAAAAATCTACTTATGATCATAGAACATTGCCATTGGGAAGTTGTTTATTATTTGAGCCTTTTTAAAATTTCTTTTTTTGTGTGTGAGAAATATATTTCCAGGAGTAGAGAGAAAAGGCTCCCCTGTTTTATATACTCAGTCTTTCCCTCCTTTGAGATTACCCCTAAACTATTTTAGGGATAGCTCCCTGGCTATCTCAGTAATGATGACCCCAGAAGTTCAGAGAAAATTAAGAGCCATGCCTGGGTTCGTGAGAAAAGCCCAAATGCAGTTGTTCAAGCCAGAAACCAGAGCCTCGTTGTTGACTCTTCCCTCTCACCCCGACATCCAACCACTCATCAAGGACTCTCCATTTGACCTCCTAAATTCTTCTCCCATCCATCCTCCATCTCAGTGTCCATCATCAACACCCCTTGTCCAAGATACCTGCATTGCTCACTAGCTTCCTGGTATCCACTCTGTTCCCTCCAATTCAGTTCCAGAAGCTAGAGTGATTCTTGTCAAAAGTGTGGCTTCTTCTGAATTAGGTTGACAATCTCAACTCCTGGACAAGACCCACAATCCCTTTGTGACCTTCCATTTGTGCACACCTCCAGTCTCCACTCTAAGCACCCCCACCACTTGTCTTCGGTTCGTGCTAAGAACACACCAAACTCCCGTCTCAACACCTACACACATACGACTGCCCCAAGTCACCTCTGACTCCAGACTTCACTTAGCTAATTCCTGCTCACTCTATAGGGAGAGTTAAATGTCACTGAGAGCAACTTTCTTCTAACCTCCAAATCCCACTCAAACACCCCCCTTATACTATCTTCTTAGCATTTACCACAAGTTTTGTTGGGTAAATGATAGAGAAATGAATAGTGTGGCTGCAACATGTGTCTTCCATTAGACTGTAGGCTCCAAAGATCAGGGAAGGTGACTTTTAGTCCATCACTCTGTCCCCAGTATTCATCAGCATGCCTGATATACAACAAAGACTTTCAATAAATACTTTTCAAGTGAATGAATGAACAAAGGTTCAGATTGGCTTCTCCAGCTATACCCTAGGACAGATACAGTAAGGGCAGATCACATTGTCAAATGTCCCACTGTAGCAGTCATGTATAAGGGCAGGCCTTTTGCACCTTCCATATTCCCTTTGCCCACTCATGGTGGCAAGCATGCTGATTGTCTCTTGAGTACTACACAGCATCAACAATCTCGGATGCCATTATGCTGATTCCATGAGGCTCTGAGCCTGGGCAAGAATCATTTACATTCTTATTGAGTGTTGGGCTATTGTTCAGAGCAAGCACGGCATAGACCAAGAAGAAGGCAAAGGACATTATCATGAAATGGAAGAAGTGTGTAAATTGAGTGCAACTATGTAGAAATCATGTGATGGTCCATAAACAAATATGGGCATAACAATGAATCTGAATTCAGGCTCATGGAAGGCTGGTGTGGCTCTGTCAGCATGTGTAGTTCACTAGTTCTACAGCACCATTCAAAGCAGAATTTCTGGCCGGGCGCGGTGGCTCAAGCCTGTAATCCCAGCACTTTGGGAGGCCAAGACGGGCGGATCACGAGGTCAGGAGATCGAGACCATCCTGGCGAACACGGTGAAACCCCGTCTCAACTAAAAAATACAAAAAACTAGCTGGGCGAGGTGGCGGGCGCCTGTAGTCCCAGCTACTCGGGAGGCTGAGGCAGGAGAATGGCGTAAACCCGGGAGGCGGAGCTTGCAGTGAGCTGAGATCCGGCCACTGCACTCCAGCCTGGGCGACACAGCCAGACTCCATCTCAAAAAAAAAAAAAAAAAAAAAAGCAGAATTTCCCCAAGTCAATTCCACATGTAAACACTCCATTAAAAATGCTCCTGAGTTCAAACAGGTTTGGAAACATCTTAGTTACTACAGTATTTCTCATATGCCTTGTGATCTCCAAAAGAGAACTATACTACACTGTGTCCCAAACTTATTTGACCACAATTCCTTTTTTTTATTTTGGCAGGGCATCTCCTAGAGCTAATGTTCTCTCTCTGTCTCTCTCTTTCTCTCACTCTCTCTCTCTCTGGAAATGCAGATTTGAAGGCCTGAGAGAGATTTACCCAGCCTAACGAGCCCCTGAAAATGTTCCCAGGTATATGATGATAGTCACCATATTGACATGAATTGTTCTGTTTTAAAAACAGAAAAACAAACAAACAAACAAAATAACACAATAATCTAGGCCATGTCCCTTGAGGCCTTTATATCAAGATGATTAGCTTCTTGAACTGGTCCTATTAGGTCTCCAGAGAGGACATTATTGCTTCTGAACAGAGATGTGACAACAAGGCAGAATATGATTCAGAAGCAGTGAATAATAAAACTGTAAAAATGATAGATTCTTCTTTGGTATAGGGTGGAGAGGTTAATACTCATTTCTAAAGCATCATTAGCCATATAAAGGATAATTTTAGCACTTGACATAAACTGAAAACACACAAAATCCTCCCATTGAGTGGGCTAACCTTGGCTGTGGCTGAATGGGCTCTCTAGGGACTTATTAGGGAATATAGTACTTTCAAAGATGTTAAATCCAGTGGAAATGACTGAAGCAATTAGTCTCTGATCTTGAGAGAATTTCCACCTTTGAATCAGCAAACCCTATCCAACCGAGGTTGAGTACTCTAGAGATGATATTGTTTATACTGGAAACCAATATGAAATGTGTGCATGTATGTATAATGTATGCATATAGACACATGTAGAGGAGTATTCATATATAGATAGAGAGGTTCATTATTGACTGCTTAGTAGATATAAAGAAGTTAAGAGAATAAAATTTAAAATAAGGAAAATGAGAGCATGATGTAGTAATTTTTCTATTTCTATTTAAATTTTTTTTCCTAACATCCAGTTTGTTGTGGAGTCACCAAAAACATCACCTCATCAAAACACACACACACACACACACACACACACACACACACACACACACACAAGATATAACCTATCAGCAAAAAAAAGCCTAGGACCAGACGGATTCACAGCTGAATTCTATCAGAGGTGCAAAGAAGAAAAGAGCTGGGACTCCTTCTACTGAAACTATTCCAAAAAATTGAAAAGGAGGGACTTCTCCCTAACTCATTCTATGAGGCCAGCATCATCCTGATACCAAAACCTGGCAGAGATACAACAAAAAAAGAAAACTTCAGGCCAATATCCTTGATGAACATTGATGCAAAAATCCTCAACAGGCTGGGTGTGGTGGCTCATGCCTGTAATCCCAGCACTTTGGGAGGCCGAGGTGGGCGGATCACTTGAGAGCAGCAGTTTGGGACCAGCATGGCCAACATGGCGAAACTCCCTCTCTACTAAAAATACAGAAATCAGTCGGGTGTGGTGGCGCATGCCTTGTAATCTCAGCTACTTGGATGACTGAGGCATGAGAATCACTGAAACCCAGGAGATGGAGCCTGCAGTGAGCCATGATTGCACCGTTGCACTCCAGCCTGGGCGACAGAGCAAGACTTTGTCTCAAAAAAAAAAAAAAAAAAAGGCCTCAACAAAACACTGGCAAACTGAATCCAGCAGCACATCAAAAAGCTAATCCACCACAATCAAGTAGGCCTCATCCCTGGGTTGCAAAGTTGGTTCAACATACTCAAATCAATAGATATAATTCATCACATAAATAGATCTAAAGACAAAAACCACATGATTGTCTCAATAGGTACAGAAAAAGCCTTTGATAAAATTCAACATTCCTTCATGTTAAAAACTCTCAATAAACTAGGTATTGAAGGAACATACCTCGAAATAATAAGAGCCATATATGACAAACCCATAGCCAACACCATATCGAATGGGCAAAATCTGGAAGCATTCCCCTTGAAAACAAGAAAGACAAAACCTGCATCATTCCCTGAGAGGCATTTCCTTTCCTGGCTCAGCACACAGGCTTAAAAGAGGCCAAGAGTGAGCAGATCTGTGAGCTGCGGTTCAATGTCTGGTGGTGGGAAAGAGAAGAGAAGAAAGAATTGGGAAGGAGAGAGAAGAAGCAAGGCCTTGTGAGTGGGGAAAGATGCAGGTAGGAGTGAGTCAAGGGAAGGGATTTATCTTTTGAGGCGTCTATCTCACATCAGCTTTTCTTTGAGGCAGTGATTTTCAAATTCGGCCTATATCACCTAAAGGGCTTGTTAAAACACAGTCTGGGGCATGCCTGACAAGTGTGCATCTCAAGTGAGTTACCAGGTGGTGCTGATGCTGCTGACTGGGGAACACACTTTGAGAACCACTGGTCTAAGCATCCCCCAAGTGCGCCGCTCAAAATCAACAATTTCCACCTCCACCTTAGACAGCATTTTGCTCCTGTATCATGGCACTTCTTTGTTTTATCTTGGTCATAGTTAGTAGCTTGATCTCCCTCCTCTGTAAATTCTGTAGGGGACGTAGGGGACTGAAGACTGTAAATTCCTGGAAGGCAGAGACCACAGTTTACTCATGCCTGTATCCTTCAGAGCACAAAGTACAGTACGTATTAGTTAGCAGTTGTTTAATCAATGTTTGTGGAATAAAATTCTAGAAAGTGATCTAATAAATATGTGTATTATGTAACTGATGCATACATTAACTTTCCAGAGATTTACATGGTTTGTTCACTAATGGCAATATCTTAAAACCAAACAAATGAATTTCTAATAATGTCCATTTAAGCAATGCACCAGCTCTGTTGAGGGGATATAGTTTTGGCAAAGACGTGTTGACTGGTTCTTAAACCACAAAGGCTGTTTTTTTCTGGCTTTCCTGCTCCTCTGACTTATCAGGAGAGCTTTGCATACCTCCTGAGCCTCCAACAGCCAGATGTTTCAAGTTAGCCACTAATCTGAACACACGATCATCATGTTCTGATCACAAAACATGAAACATTACAAAAGGAAGGCTCATTTAATTTTCACATGTACACAGTCCAAAGATAAGGTGTGGCTCCTTATTCGCATTACTCTGTGAACCCAAATGCACATAGGGAGCCACATCAGATGGGAGTGGCTCCCTATCTGCATTATTCTGTGAACCCAAAATATCTGAGACAGGTCTCAGTCAATTTAGAAAGTTTATTTTGCCGAGGTTAAGGATACACCTATGACACAGCCTCAAGAGGGCCTGACAACATGTGCCCAAGGTGGTTTGGGTACAGCTTGGTTCTATACATTTTAGGGAGACATGAGACATCAATCAATGTGTGTAAGATGTACGTTGGTTCAGTCCAGAAAGGCTGGACAACTTGAAGCAGGGGAGGGGGCTTCTAGGTCATAGGTAGGTAAGACACAAAAGGTTGTATTATTTTGGGTCTCTGATCAGCCTTTAACTGAATATACAATTCACACAGGAGAGGAGTTCGAGATCAGCCTGGCGAACACGGCAAAACTCCATCTCTACTGAAATACAAAAATTAGGGTGTAGTGGTGGGTGCCTGTAATACCAGCTACTCGGGAGGCTGAGGCAGTAGAATTGCTTGAACCTGGGAGGCAGAGGTTGCAGTGAGCTGGGATCGTGCCACTATACTCCAGCCTGGGCAACACAGCAAGACTCTATCTCAAAAAAAAAAATATATATATATATATATAGCGCAATCATTTTGACTGTAAAATACAATTTCCATAAACCCTTTTATAACCTTTTATTAAGGAGTGGGTTAACATTCCAAGAAAACTTGTTCGTCTGACACAGGGGGCAATATGCTGGTCTTGCATCAGTGTACCTTTGATATTAATGGTTAATTTATAGAGAAACTGAACTAATTTTATCTCTCAAAATTGGCCCTTACAATCTCTTACATCATCCTCTTCCATGGTAATCCCTGGGCCTTGAGGAGTTGAATAGTTTTAATTTCTGGCCCAGTGCCTCACAAACACAGCTTATTTTGATTGGCATCTTCTACCAGGTCTGAAGATGAGGCTTTAACTGGTGTCAGTGTTTAAGATTTAGCAGGACTTGGTGTCCTTTTAAGACCCAGGAGTCAAAGCCTTGTACCTTAATGGCACAAGGACTTTAAGAGCAAAATACAGAAAGTTACATGGATGTGATAACCTTAATTTAAAACCATTTTAAAAATCTCAGTTTTTCCTCAGCAAATCAAAAGTTAGTAACAATGACATAGGAATTATTTCGATAAAATGTAAAATTTGTTTGTTAGACCAGTCACCAAAAGGCAAAAGAAAAGGCCTTCTGCAGTGCAATTGTTGTTCCCTATGGGTGTCCATTTAGATAACCTGCAAGAAAAACTAATGAAAAGGGTACGTCAATTAATTAGACATAGGAAGAGTGTTTCTTGGGTAATAAGTGAAAATTTTTGTATTCATAGAACAATTCAAAGCCAAGAGCACAGAATGTTATGTTGGAATAAAATATTTCCTTTAGACCTTTAAGATAAAAATTTTTAGCATCAGACTTCAACAGTTAGAACCTAAGGGAAAAAAATCTTACAGGAGCTGAAAATGAGTTGAAGGATAGAGTTATTATTTCAGGCCTTTTGAAAAGGGAGAGAAAGCTGAAAATAGCAAGACACAAAAAAGTTGAACTTTGGGTTCAAAAAAATTAAAATATCTGGTAATTTTATTAAGACTAAACTAGGCCAGGTGCTGTGGCTCAAGCCTGTAATCCCAGCACTTTGGGAGGCCGAGACGGGCGGATCACGAGGTCAGGAGATCGAGACCATCCTGGCTAACACAGTGAAACCCCGTCTCTACTAAAAAATACAAAAAACTAGCCGGGCGAGGTGGTGGGCGCCTGTAGTCCCAGCTACTCGGGAGGTTGAGGCAGGAGAATGGCGTAAACTCGGGAGGCGGAGCTTGCAGTGAGCTGAGATCTGGCCACTGCACTCCAGCCTGGGCTACAGAGCGAGACTCCGTACCTTAAGAAAATCCCAGGCCGGGCGTGGTGGCTCACGCCTGTAATCCTAGCACTTTGGGAGGCCCAGATGGGTGGATCACCTGAGGTCAGGATTTCAAGACTAGCCTGGCCAATATGGTGAAACCCTGTCTCTACTAAAAATGCAAAATTAACCAGGCATGGTGGCACATGCCTGTAATCCCAGCTACATGGGAGGCTGAGGCAGGAGAATCACTTGAACCTGGGAGGCGGAGGTTGCAGTGAGCCAAGATAGTGCCACTGCACTCCAGCCTGGGCAACAAGAGCGAAACTCCATTTCAAAAAAACAAAAACAAAAACAAACAAACAAACAAAAACAACAAAAAAAGAAAATTCCATTGTTCAATTCTATAGTGTATAAGTACTCTTTAAATATTAAAGCCCAATCTCTAGAAAGTCCATCATAAATAATTTCCCTTTAATTTTCGGCAACTTGATCATAAAGACCCTTTTTTCCCATAAATTCTCTTTTTACAAACCTTATTACAACTTACACAGGCCATTCATGATATTCATGACATGCTTGGACTTTTTGGATCATCCTGAACATCTCTCTTTCTTAAACAACCAGTCATTTTATTCTAGGACAAAAATTTACCATATGATATTTTTTCTCATATAAAATTATTTTGTTTTTACCTTTCTTGCCAAAAATACCTCTTTATATTTATAACTTTTGTTACATTGCTTTTATTTACTAGTTACCATTACTTTGTTTTATAAATAACTTTTAAATAAACTTCAAATTAGACAAAAATTATTTTCCTTTAAATAAGAACACATTTCTTTTTTTTAGAAAAAATGTTTTCTTATCATTTAAAAAAATTGGAAATGACCCAGACATTCAATGAATATCTATTATTTAATTTAACTTTAGATTTTAAATTTTATAAGTTTATTTATAAGCATTTATCTCATTACATTTACCTAATTAATTTTTTAAACAGTTTACCCAGATTACTTATAAAAACTGTAATAGTTATTATTTAAAGTTATTTCCCTGTTAACCATTTTGTAACCTGTGAATTTCAGGTTTTCCTAAGTAAGAACCTTAAGGTTAGATAAATAGTTTTTCTGGTGTTTTGTTTTGTTTTGTTTTGTTGCCAATAACTCAGGATTTAGCTGTTTTCATTAATTGAACAATATTAAGTGCTTTATTTATCAAATTTTACATAAATATAATTTTCCTTTGGGCTGCATTCATAGCTTTATAACCCTCAGGCCAAATTTTGACATGTAGCAGAGATAAAATATAAAACCACTTTACCAATAAATCTAAACAATAATGTATGTTGACAATTCTGAAGCCATTTCTAATTCTATTTCATGAATACTTTCAAAACCAGCTTATTTATTAAAAATTTACTTAAGTCATATGCACTTGAAAAAGCATTTGGCTTAAAGTATTTTTTTCTGATAATTTGATTTTGGCTGGGTGCAGTGGCTCACATCTGTAATCCCAGCACTTTAGGAGGCCAAGGTGGGCAGATCACTTGAGGTCAGGAGTTTGAGACCAGCCTGGCCAACATGGTGAAACACCATCTCTACTAAGAACACAAAAATTAGCCATGGTGGCACACGCCTGTAATCCCAGCTACTTGGGAGGCTGAGGCATGAGAATCACTTGAACCTAGGAGGTAGAGGTTGCAGTGAGCTGAGATTATGCCATTGCACTCCAGCCTGGGCAACAGAGCAAGACTCTGTCTCAAAGAAAAAAAAAATTATTTGATTTAAGTGCTTTTTTTTCCCTTTAAGCCAATTAATTAGAGCTTGTTTATGTATTTTTAGTAGTGAAACATTATATATACGACACATAAATACACAGATATATTAGACATGCAGATAGACCTTATAGATTCATAAGACCTCTTCCTTTTCCTCCTATTTTAGACTTCCAATTTCTTGATGACCCATTTTATTATCATAGGTAGTTGTCAGCTAGATAGCCCTAAATTTGCATATCAAAGGAAGAGCTCTTAGGTGAAAAATCAGATATTGAAATTTATATCTCAAGGTACAGAGAGAGGGTCTGGTGGTGCTAGGAGATTAAAAACAAATGCCAAATCAAACATAAATTTATAGAAATCTATCAGGATTGTATAAGGAAATAAATTTTATTTAGATAGGTAGTTCTATTAAATAAATTTAGTATCTATCTTTTAACTGGATCTCTGAGCTCTGGGCAGAGCGCACATTGAATCCTGGGTCTCCAAAAAGAGAGAATTATTATGGGGCTAGACCACATGATGCTTTTACAGCACACTTTTTAAAAAAAAAAAAAAACAAAGACATTTCTCTAAGTGTCTAAACTATACTCTTCCTTACTTTAAACACCCAAGAGAAACTTCTGTTATAATAACTATTTTAGCAAAAAAAAAGAAAGAAAGAGAGAAATCAGGTAATACAATAAAAAAACAAGCAGTTTAAGATCTGAGATGAACTTGTTTCTTTACGCTCTTGGTGTTCCATAAGGATAAACAGAGGTTTCTCTCCAAAACGGAGTCTGGCGCTGTCTGTTTTCTTTAAGGAATCCCATGCTATTAGAAACTATATTAGTTCCCTCGTGCATCAGAGGGTGGTAAAAGAAAGTAGAGACAGCAGAAGTAAATAGCGAAAACAGAATTCAGTCTACTGAGAAGAGAAAAAAACTTTCTCAAAAAACACAAGGTCCTAGGAGAGAAAAAAAAAAACCCATAACAACCTTTTTAAATACACACACACACACACACACACACACATCATCATCATCATCATCTTGGATATTAGCTTTTAATTAAGCTGACTTTTAACCACTGAACTCCATTAAAAAAAAACAAAAACCTTTTAAATCTCATTACCATATTTTAACTAGGATAAATTGCTGATATTTCAAAAGTAACACAAATATCAAACCAGAAAGGGCTTTAGAAACCAAACCCAGACTGTCTTGCTGGAAAAAAAAAAAGTGGGGGCAGAACCTCAGCTATAGAACTGCTACATGGGGCGACAGTCATTGCTCTTTCAGTTTGCCTTGGCTAACAAAAACTGGCCTTATTATGTAAATAAAGCCCTCGGGGTAGTCGAAATCAAGAACCTTTCTCGTCTTTCCCCTTTTGCTGGACTGTTTTTCTTTCTCCCTGCTTTTTTTTTTTTTTTTTTTTCAGTTGTGGAATTTAGCCAATTCAGAGGTCTTGTTCCCCATAATTTGGAACTTTCCTTCGGATTTGATCAAGTTGGATAGACTTGGTCAAACCCAATGAAAAAAAGACCAAAACAACAACCCAAACAGAAACAAACAAAGAAAGAACAAGAAGAAACAGCTAAGCAAAGCAAACAATCCCACAATTTATAGGTTGGTGCAAAAGCAATTGTGCTTTTTGCCATTAAAAGTAATGCAAAACCGCAATTACTTTTGCACCAATCTAATATATGATTACCAAGCACTCTAATGGTAAGGATAAATTAAAACTAGCTGATTGTTAATCTTAACTTTAGCCAAGACAAAACCCCAATTCAGCTACTTACCTAGGAATGGGGCTCAGGCTGAAAACTGCTCTGTACCATCTTTGAAGCAGGAAAAAACTCAAACTCACCTTCCCTGTTGGAAGTGAGCTGAAATTCCAGAAAGGATTTACCTGCACTCTTCATCATGGAAGCAGGAAAACTTGCCTTCCTTGTTGGAAGCAAGTGAAACTCCAGAAAAGGAGTTATACAGCAAAGTAAACTTCAGATCTCAACCAAATTTGGGGAGATCAGGGATCCTCTTGGTTGGGGTGGGGTTGTCTCCCAGGCCTCAGCCAATTGTCCTACTGGCTTGAGCCATAAAGATAGCTCAAGCTGGTACCAAGCACCAATAGGAGATTTGTCAAAGGTCAGAGGTACCTCCACTCAGAATCCCTTCATGGTTACCAATTTGTGAATCCAAAATATCTGAGATAGGCCTCAGTCAATTTAGAAAGTTTATTTTGCCAAGGTTAAATGCACCCATGACACAGCCTCAAGAGGTCCTGGCTACATGGGCCCAAGGTGGTCTGGGCACAGCTTGGTTCTATACATTTTAGGGAAACGTGAGACATCAGTCAATATGTGTAAGGTGTACATTGGTTCCGTCCAGAGAGGCAGAGAGGCAGGACAACTCGAAGCAGGGAAGGGGGCTTCCAGGTCACAGGTAGATAAGAAACATTTGTTGCATTCTTTCGGGTCTCTGATCAGCCTTTCATTGAATATACAATTCACATGGGAGAGGAGGCTAGAGGAATAGTCAGTTATGCCTGGGCTGGCTTGGTGAAACGACAGGGCAGAGGAAGCAATCAGATATGCATTTGTCTCACATGAGCCTCAGAGGGATGACTTTGAGCTCTGTCTGTCCTTTGTCCACAAGAAATTTCCTTGTGGGCAAATTGTGGGGGAGGTATGTCCTTTTCTTTTCTTTTCTTTTCTTTTTAATCTTTGTAGCTGTCTTTTTTAGGAATAAAATGGGAGGCAGGTTTGCTTGACGCAGTTCCCAGCTTGACTTCCCTTTAGCTTAGTGATTTTGGGGTCCCAAGATTTATTTTCCTTTCACAACGCCCATCTAATATATTTAAGGGGGAATTCTTTTGTGCCTACAGCATTGTTAGTGGAATGTGGAGCGACAGCAAGGGATGGGCCCAGCTTGGATTTACCACCAGGGGGCTTGGATTATTTCTCATGCGTCAACACCAATCACTGCCAATAGGGGGCAGCAACAATTTGCCTACAGCCTTTAGGCTTTGGTTTTAGACTCAAGGAGCTCAGGGTGTGGAATCTCCATTGTTTTTTCTCTGAAACCTGGCTTCTCATCTGCCTGCAGACTCAAATCCTCCTCCTGCCAATACTACAACAGCCACAGAACAAATGCATTGAAACTAAGAGAACTGGTGAGAGGCTAGATCTACTGTAAATCAGAGAATAGGCTCTCATAAAAAGAGCAGTTTGGAGGAAACTAATCCTTCACAGTTTGTCTAGCAATTTCTAGGTTCAATCAATTGAGGCCTTAACCTGTAAACTCAAGTGGAAATTTTTTATTGGCTCCTGGTGATGTCACTCCTGGTGAGTGTGGGAGAACTGGTTTTCTAGGTGTGGGGATTCTTTACTCTCTGAAACACCCACTAGGAAACGCCCTGAGGCCTTTTCACCTTCTGTGGTGCCAGGACCTCTCATGTAACTGGATACAATGCTTTTCCCAAACAGACTATACACAACAGAAAACTCAAAAACTAGAAACGCTAAGTGGGAATAAGGGAAATAAACTACAGGTCAGTGGTTCTTGACCTTGGCTGCACATGGAAATCACCTGGGAGTTTCAATCCTCAAGGACCAATGCCAGGGACGCCCCCCTCCCCTGCCCCCAAGATTTGGATTAACTGGTCTGCATGCAACCGGGGCAGCTGGAGTTCTGAAAGGCCCCCAGGTGGTTCCCATGTACAGCCAAGACTGAGCACCACTGTCAGATGTGCAGTCTTTGCGCCCGGGTCAATTAATTCCTCACGCCCACTAACTACAGATTTCTTATGTTTTGAGCACATTTAAAACAAACCCAAAACTTAATAAAACAAAGTTAGTACACAGAGAAATAGGAACCTGATGAAAATGGAACATAGAGTCAAGTCAGTTTGGTTTTGTTTTAAATCTCCAATTGCTAGCCTGCTATTTGCTTTGTTCACTTTTGAATGAAGCACTTGTTTGCTGACCTTCAAACACTTCCAGGTTGTCTAAGAGGAAGCCATGTGGCACTTTGACTTTTGTGTGACCTGGCAATTTGTTTACATCAAATCCCTTTTAACCCTCTGCAGTTGACAGTGCAGAATTCAGTGTTTTCATATGCTGACTAAGCTCTAGGGTGGAAGGCTTTAAACTTGATTTAGGTCAAGTTGGCAGTGACCTAGGTGAGCCCCCAGGAAACTGCACTTCCACAGCCAAAAGGTGACCATCCACCACCTTAGGCATGACAGTTACAGTTTTGAACCTGCTATTAAGTCCCGCAATTCTCTTGGTTAGTTAGAGTAATCGAACCTGTCAAGGGTAGGCAGAATCAGAGGAGTGCAGAATGGTTTTGAGGGTACAGTGGAAAAATCAGCTTCGGAGTATGACAAGCCAGCCTCAACACTCAGTCACTCTTACTAGCTGTGAGATCTTAGGTGGGTTTATCACTGGCTGTGAGCTTGACTTGCCTATCTATGCTATAAAGGAATAAAAGCCACTTCAGGTGTTTTTCTTAAATAAATGGAATAAACCTGTCATGTGCTGGCAAATGTTTAACAACTGGTTCTCAAGGTGGTGGGGGCAGCCCTGATTTGGAGTATTTCCATAGTGTAAATACTCTCACCATGGTGGATCTCAAGACACCAATGTGACAGCTCTGAATGTGGAATTGGGAAGAGGTATGCGCCATCTGGGACAAACCATCTCCTAGTACCTACCTAGAATGCAGCAGACACTCAGGATGTTATCCCCTGCCCTTCCCCCTTAAAGGAACATCTATGCTGACAGAGATCGTTGCCATTAGTAAAGAATTTTTACAAACACTATCTCATTACATTCTCAGGTGAGATGGGCAGGGCGGGTCTTATTTCTATGTTTTACAGACGAGAAGCCTCAGGCTCACAGAGATTGGACAAAATTGCTCAGGGGCACACAGCAAGTAATCTACAAAATGGGCATGGTAGGCAGAGTAACAGCCCCCACAACATGTCTGCATCCTAATCCCTGGAACCTATGAATATTTGGTTACACAGCAAAAGGGAATTTTGACTGCAGATGGAATTAATACTGCGAGTCAGCTGACTTCCAAGTAGGGAGATCATCCTGAATTATCCGGGTGGGCCTAGTGTAATGACAAGGGCCCTTAAAGTGAAAGAGGGCAGCTCAAGAGGAGAGTCAGGGGGAAATGTGACTATGTAGGACTGGTCAGAGAGATGTGACGTTGTCGGCTTTGAAGATGGAGGAAGCAAGGAGTCTAGACGGCCTCTAGAAGCTGGAAAGGCAAGGAAGCAGCTTCTCCCGCAGAACCTCCAGGAAAAGACGTAGCCTGCCAGGTACCTTGATTTTGGCCCAGTGAGACTTCTGACCTCCAGAACTTTAAGATGATGAATTTGTGTTGTTTAAGCTGCTAGATCTGTGGTCCTTTGCTACTACAGAGATAGGAAACGAATCCAATGGGATTGCCAATCAGGTCTCCTCATCCCTCAAATCTTAGCTCATATTTCACCTCCTGAGGGAGCCATGTTTTTCCTGCCCTTTCTAGGCCTCTGGTTTTGCCTGAGTTCTCATAACACCTGGCTTTAGGCACTCACCAGATGGTTGTGAATCTTTGCATACCTGCTGGTCTTCTCCGTAATCCCCAAGTGGCAAGAATATTCTTTTCACTTTGCATCACTTTCCACTACCTCAGTTCCTTCCCCAAGACCACAGCATAATAACTGCATTCAGAATGTGTGAGTGTGAAAATAGATGAATGAATGAATGGGAGCTGACATTAGCAATAGTACTGCACCGCAGCACCACCAGGAATCACGATGCTGAGCTGTCACTGTTGCAGAACAATTAAAAGCATCTCCTGGTAGTATCTTGAGCTACCTACCCGCTTCCTGCAGGAAAGACCAAGACTTCCCGTCTTGTCTTCCCACTGGCTCACAGAAGTGGCCTTTTCCTCCGGAAACCAGCGTGCGTCTGTCAGCATGTTTTGTCTTTTGCAGGAAAGGGAGGATTCTGGCTCCAGACTGAAGAGGGACAGGCATGGTGTGTGGGTTCACAGAGCACCAGACTCCAGACTCTGATGCCAGCATCTTTGTCTCAGCAAAGGTCATAATTGGATTTGGGTGTTTAAGGCAGTCACTGATTTACTGTTCTCATTTTTCAAGTGTGAGAAATACTAACTGTGCTTTGTTTACTTCTAAAGGAACAAAAGCAGTATGAGCAGCCTTTAAATACTGCCACATAATACACTGAGAGCAGACATGACCACGTGCTACAAAGAGTCAGGGCTACGTAAGAAAGTTCACATCGGCGTGGGAAGTGAAAGTGAGCCACGTCACCATTTCTGTCATGTGACAGCTGTGGGCTGTGGAGCAACTCACTGAGCCTATTTCCTGGTGTGTAAGATGGGGATACCGATAGCTTCTATTCACTGACCACTTCCAAAGTGCCTGACCCTGTTCTAAGCCTTCATTGTCATCCTGATTTTATAGTTAGACAGCTTGTCAGTGTCAGAAGCAGAACTGGCTCCATAGTTTGCAAGTCCAGTGCCCTGGTTCAAAAATGATGAAGAATTTCAAGATGGTGGCAGCAGAGCAATAAACCAAACCCAGAGCCCTCCTTAGTGTGGCTCCTATGTGACTGCATAGGCTGCACACCCTGGGCAGAATTAGTATACAAATCCTGCAGCCTGACTCCAGAACATTCCCTCTTAACATCTATGCCACAAGGGCTGTCTTCTAAGGTGGCCGTGAGATTGGAAGTGAGACTAAGGCATTCCTGGCAGAGGGCACAGTGCGAATGACCATCTGGAAATACAGGCATGGACAGGAAGATGAGGAAGGAATGATAAACTCTCATGGCTAAAGTTTTGGTGAGCTGAAGGAAACAGAAGTGTGCTGGTAGGCAGTACTGGTTGCAAACTGTGCCCTCCCTGAAGGTCAACTATAAAGTGCAAGGCCCTTGTACTTTATAGGCAGCTGGAGTTGAGGAGCGCTGGAAGGTTTAGAAGCAGGGGGTGGCATGGACACAGGCAGAGAACTGCCCCTAGAGGGAAGTGTGGAGCAGAGCAGACCGGGGCCTGGGCACCCGCTAGAGGAGGCCATTACGATCATACTCTAGGGATCTCATAGTGAGAGGCTCAGGAAGTAGAGAAAGGAAACAGGGAAAAGTGAAGGACTTCAAGGTAAGTAGAAATTATAACTTTGGAATACGATCTGGAAACAGGAAACTGGGGAAAAGGAAAATCTTCTGATGCCTGCTGACCTGGCCTTTTGTTTGGGCGCCATCAGGCCCGTATGGGGTGTCATCACGTACACAGACTGCCTTTGCACATAGAAAACAGAGTACATCTCTTCAGGAAGTAGAAACTCTTTAAGCAAAAGAAATCGATTTAACTTCCTAAAAATAACAGCTGTTACTGGCTATAAACGCAGTCATTTCTCAATTTGGGTTTCCCCCCCAAAATATTCCCTTCCAATTTTCAGAGGCATAATCAGTTCTGTGATTATGTTGCTTGCACATAATTAGATCACACAGTAATAATAATAACTATAAACTCTGGAGGAAACAGTGCAATTAAAACCAGAAAGAAAAAAGTCTCCCAAACCTCTCCCAGATTCTTCTCTTAAACTTGGGAGTGGGGCACCTCAAGCCCAGTGAAGGAATCAACATATTTTACTCCAAAATATATTTCTTTGACATATTTTGAGATGGCTGTTCAGAGGGCCTGCAAACAGAAGCAGCCCTGCAAAGCTGTCTCATGTGGTGAAGATTTGCATCTGCAGAGAAAAACTACATTGATGCAGCCAGGCTTTCTCTGAGGCTCTCTCTTGTCCATATCTAGGAAAAACTGACTGACAATCTGATACCTTTAAAGGTCTGAAGGAAACATTTACCATCTATTCTGTCTGAAAGCTGCTACCTCTGAGATTTCTCCTATGTAACAAGAACACCTTTGCCAGCCAGGCCTCCTCTTCTCCCCGTGCCATAATCTTTTTGCCAAGATCCAAGCCCTCAGTCTTTCTGTAACCTCAAGGCCTCTGTACCCCACTGTGGGAACTGGTAATCACTGTATGGTTCTCCTCCATGTGCACAACAAATTTGAATGCCTTTTCTCCAATTAATATGCCTTTTAATTTATTATTATTATTAATTTTTTCGAGGCAGAGTCTTGCTGTGTTGCCCAGGCTGGAGTGCAGTGGTGTGATCTCAGCTCACTGCAACCTCTGCCTCCTGGATTCAAGCAATTCTCCTGCCTCAGCCTCCCGAGAAGCTGGGATTACAGGTGCATGCCACCACGCCCCACTAATTTTTGTATTTTTAGTAGAGACAGGGTTTCACCATGTTGGCCAGGCTGGTCTCGAACTCCTGACCTTGTGATCTGCCTGCCTCAGCCTCCCAAAGTGCTGGGATTACAGGCATGAGCCACCATGCCTGGCCTATTATATATTTTTTAATGTTCTCTCTCAGCAGAGTCAAGAGGTTAGCTATCAGTGTGTTGGACATACTGAATATATGGGGCCTGTGTGATATCTAAGAAGAAATGACTACTAGGCTGTTGCATATGTGGTTCTTTATTTTATTTTGTTTTAGAGCCAAAGTCTCACTCTGTCACTTAGACTGGAATTCAGTGGCAGGGTTTTGTTTTTGTTTTTGTTTTTGTTTTTTTTGACAGGGTCTTAACTGTTGTTTAGGCTGGAGTGCAGTGGCACGATCATAGTTCACTGTAACCTTGAACTCCTGGGCCCAAGCAACCCTCCCACCTCAGCCTCCTGAGTAGCTAAGATGACAGGCATGTACCACTACACCTGAATTTTTAAAAAAATCTTTTAGGCGTATACCACCACAACTAAAAATTAGGCGTGTGCCATCATACCTAGTATTTTAAAAAAACTGTTTTCCTAGAGACGGTGGTCTCGTTATGTTGCCCAGGCTGGTCTCGAACTCCTGGACCCAAGTGATCCTCTGGCCTCAAGTGATCCTCCAGCCTCAGCCTCCCAAAGTGCTCAGATTATACCCAGTGTGCCCAGTCTATTAATCTGCCTTTTTTGAGTTGATTTTTCAGTAAACCTTCAGAGGGCGAAGGGGAGGTTTTCCCTTGGCCCCTACACTGGATTCAAATCCTAGCTCCCACTTCCCAACAATGTGACTTTCGGCAAGTCAGGTAACCTGATTCTCTTCTGTAACGTGAGGGAACTATTCTAGCACTTACCTCAATCATACTGCATTACCTTGTTCTGAAGTTTAAATGAGAAATGCTTAGAGTAGTCTTCGGCATGCAGCAAAGCAGGCCATAAATGTCAGATATTATCATAATCTCCAGATTTTCTACAATGGTTCTTGAATGACATTTAAGATCAGAAACATCTATGTAATTCTCATATTACTATCATTGTTATGTATTCTTTCTTTCCCAATGAAGAATGAAGGTACCATCCACTGACACCACAGTCACGAGGTTGGGTCAAGCCTTATGACCACCCTAGAGGCCTAGACAGAAGGGTTCAAAGGCCCTTCCTCTCCTATGGGCTAGTAATAAACAGGGTCTCTAACAGAATAGCGGAAACCTGAGTTGAACAAGTTCATGAGGGAGGGGAAGCTGACGCCCACATCAGCACTTGTTTTTGAAGAGGAGCTGTCTTGGCCCGGAGCCGTGGCTCACGCCTGTAATCCCAGTATTTTGGGAGACTGAAGTGGGAGAACTGCTTGAGCCCAAGAGTTCAGGTCTAGCCTGGGCAACATAGTGAGACCTTGTCCCTAGAAAAACTTAAAAAATTAGCCAGGCATGATGGTGTGTGCCTGTGATCCCAGCTACTCAGGAGGCTGAGGTGGGAAGATTGCTTGAGCCTAGGAGGTCGAGGCTACAGTGAGCTATGATCACACCACTGTGCTCCAGCCTGGGCAACAGAGCAAGACCCTGTTTTTAAAAAAAAAAAAAAAAATGAAGAGGAACTCTCCAGATTAATAACAATCTCTCCAATTTTCATGATTCGGGCATTGAATCCTGCTGCCCCATATGGTTCTCACCACTGAACAAGTATCATTTACAGAGGGCCGTCGTTGCTATGTTCTGGAGATAGAGAGAGAAATATGACACGGGCCAACCACTGAGGAGATCCAGCCTGATGGGGAGAGAAGACAGAGAACACACAAGTGGGGCTAGACACAGTGGCTCACACCTGTAATCCCAGCACTTTGGGAGGCCGAGGTGGGTGGATCACCAGAGATCAGGAGTTCGAGACCAGCATGGCCAACATGGTGAAACCCTGTCACCACTAAAACTACAAAAATTAGCCAGGTGTGGTCCTGTAGTCCCAGCTACTCGGGAGGCTGAGGTAGAGAATCACTTGAACCCAGGAGGGAGGGGTTGCAGTGAGCTGGGATTGTGCCACTGCACTCCAGCCTGGGCAACAGAGAGAGACTCCATCTCTAAATAAATAAAAATAAAAAGAGAACACACAAGTGGCAGCAAGTGGGACAAATGTCACTGCAGAAGACCTTCCAAGGCAGGGTTGGCGGGGTGAGGACTGCATTTTGCCTCAGGGTGGCAAAGAAGTTTCACACAGTGGGCCACCATTGAAGTCTCTACAATGACTGACAGGAAACTTTCCAGGGTGTTGGTGATCTGAATCATGATGGGGAGGGTGGTTATGCGCGTGCACATGGTTGTCTAACACTCATAGAGGTACATTCAAGATGAATTTTATGTCAATTAAACCTCAGTCAGGTTGATCATAAAGAGTCCAAAACGTCGTGTTAGCACTTAGTGAGCTCTCGGGAATTCTCTGCAGAATGAGACCTCGAGGAGTACGGAGGGTGGGAGTACTGGCACTTTCTGCATCCCCACGAGCTGGCTCCACATTGCTCCTGGCACTGAATCGTGCTTTTGGGTGGCCACGGGGAGAAGACAGGGCTGAAGCCAGCCTCCACAGGGGAGGGTCCCCTAGCAAGACCCCGCGGGGCCTCAGGGAGTTCAGAGGGAGGCTTGCTTTTGCTTGCTTGTCTGAACACACGCCCACCTTGAGTGAACACAGGCCCCACCTTGACTAAACATGGGCTTCTTGCTGGGCGGGCCAGCTCCGAGCCTTGCAGGCCACTTTATCATGTTGGTGGCTCCCATCTGTTCTTAGAGTCCACATCTCCACTGGGTTGAGCTCTCAGCCACCTCTGCCTAGGCCACTCTCTTCTGAAACTTTCTTCTTCCTCTGTCTCCCCTACTTCCCCTCACCCCCTCCTCACCCCTCCCATTCTCTCTCCCCTAGGGCGGAGGACCCAGCTGGGGCAGGGCTGACAGGAGCCCCTAAGAGGAGAACTTAGAGGCCTGAGACCTGCTAAGGGTGTGTGTGTGTGTGTGTGTGTGTGTGTGTGTGTGTCTATGTTTGGGAAAATTTGGATAAAGAGGCCGGTCGCAGTGGCTCCCGCCTGTAATCCCAGCACTTTGGGAAGCCGAGGTGGGCTGATGACTTGAGGTCAGGAGTTCGAAATCAACCATGCCAAATGGTGAAACTCCATCTCTACTAAAAATACAAAAATTGGCTGGGCGTGGTGGCGTGCACCTGTAATCCCAGCTACTCGGGAGGGTGAGGCACGAGAATTGCTTGAACCTGGGAGACGGCAGTTGCAGTGTGCTGAGATCACGCCACTGTACTCCAGCCTGGGCAACAGAGTGAGACTCCGTCTCAAAAAAAAAAAAAAAAGAGAGAGAGAGAGACAGCTAAAGTAGTAATGTGCCTGTGAGAGGGCCTAAGTTTGACCCCTCACGGTAGTCTTGTCAGATAAAATACAGGATGCCCAGTTAAATTGGAATTTCACAGAAATAAAATAATTTATATGATCTCAAATATTGCATGGCACATATTCATAGTAAACAGCTATTTGTTATTTATCTGAAATTCCCATTTAAATTTGAGGGCATCTTCCATTTTTATTGGCTAAATCTGGCAACCCTCCCTCAGGGTGTGATGGCGGGAAGTGGGAGAGAACACAGATGTCCCCTGTTATCTCCCTGAGCCCCGCGTGGCCCTCTCAGGGAACCACAAGCCAGGGCCAAGCCCATCCAATCCTCCTGCACCAGGGGCAGCAGAAGCCATGCCACTAGTGGCAGTCACCTCGGTGAAAGTAGAGCAGGTATGTGAGGCTTTTCTGCTCTGCTTCTGTGGAAGTGATTATCCAATAACTAGTAGGAATCGGGCAGTTGGCAGACGCCTCCCATGCTATAAGGCAGGTGAGTGTGGGCACAGATGAGAGGCTGAGAGGGGAGGTAGGATGTCACCCCTGCCCTCACCAGCGTCGCCTATTTTCCCAAGCGTCCCCCAACCACTACCCATGTGGATCCTCCCTCGCAGAGCCCCCTTTCAGGGCCCCATTGGCACTTCACTCTTGAGGGAGGCCTAGGAGAAGCTAGTGGAAAGTTACTTCCACATAAACGGTCAGACAGACGGATGATGAAACCACAGGAAACCACAGCTCCTCCCCTGCTGGGGCACCAGGCCAGAAGCCAACCTGCTAGGCTTGAGGACCCTTTCTGGTCTTGCTAGGGGCTCAGAGACCCTGGGGAAGTCCCTTACTGTGTGTTTCATGTCTTCACTTATGGATGGGATGCCAGCTGCCCTCTCATACCCTCATACGGCTTTTGGGAGGCAAGGGTGAGCTAGTAGATGCAAAATAATGGCAAAATTAAGAAACCAAGTACCTGTACAAATGTACATTTTTATAGTGGTTCAATCTGGCCACACGTGCTGCTACTTAGAGAAACACCATACATGAATTTTCAGGTGCACATACATATCACTATATGATCCTACGAGCAACTTCCCTACCTCACTGAAAATATGATTCACTTCACCAAAATGTAATGTTGTGGTCACATTCTACAAGGAAAACATCCAAAGCACAGCCACTGTAAGTGAGGATAATTCTCAACTGGGCCTATGGTGGGCTGGCTGACTACACTTGCATTCTAGAACGGGGCCTACTGCAGATTGGTCTGCAGTTAGCTTGATCTAGGGTTATGACAGCAGTCGACTTGAAAATAACTTTCCTCCTGCCCCTTTAAGAACACGAGTTCCTTCCCTTGCAGATAAGCAGGAAGTCCCCCTCCCTCTGTCTTGGTGCTTGGTGGTGTGTTTCACTTCCTTTCAAAGGTGTTTTCTTACTAAAGAAACCCCAAGCCCAGGGTCACATTCTGTTTCTTTCAAAGGCATACTCAACTGCCTGTTGTTGATTCTGTGACAAGTTTCTTGAACAAGAAAATACACACACAAAAATGTTAAATGTATAAAAGATGAAAGTAAAACATCAATAATATTTTAAATATTTAAAATATAAAAGTAATGCATGCTTCTGGTAAAAATGTAAATGGTAGAGGATTCTCCATTTCCTTTCCCCAGAGGTAAGCTCTTAAAATTCCCTTCTGGAAATGGTCTCTCTACACCTCACTTTTTTTTTTTTTTTTTTACACAGAAGGGATCAGACACTATTTATGAGGCTCTTTATTTTCCGCTTAAGAGTATTCTGGCTGGGCGTGGTGGCTCACGCCTGTAATCCCAGCACTTTGGGAGGCCGAGGTGGGTGGATCACGAAGTCAGGAGTTGGAGACCAGCCTGGCCAACATGGTGAAACCCCACCTCTACTAAATACAAAAGGTAGCCTGATGTGGTGGTGGGTGCCTGTAATCCCAGCTACTCGGGAGGCTGAGGCAGGAGAATTGTTTGAACCCGGGAGGCGGAGGTTGCAGTGAGCCGAGATCACGCCACTGCACTGCAGCCTGGGTGACAGAGCGAGGAAAAAAAAAGAGCATAGTTTGGACATCCTTCCACAGCATATCATGAACAAATCTGCCTCAATCTTTTTCTAACAGCTGCATAGTTTTCCATTGTTTGGGTACTCTATCATGTATTTAATTAATCTCCCAATTAATATACACTTAGATTGATTGTAGCTTTTGCTCTTATCTACAGTGCTATGGGGGAAAGATCTAGATGTTTGTGCATGTGTATGTATATGTATATGTAAGTGTGTTAGTATGGCTGTAGAATAAGAGTCCTGTCACTGGACTTAAACTAGAAATGCTGGGTTCAATTGGAAATGCTGTTTTAATTGTGACAGTCACCGGTGCCTCTGAAAAGTCCCTACAAATTGACCCTTCCAACAAGAGCATATAACAGCTTTCACTTTCCTTTCCCTGCATTCTGGCCAACTGGAGCCATTACTCAACCTTTTCATTTTTGTCAGTCTGAAAGGAGCAGAGAGGTCCCCATTGTTTGATTTGCATTTGAAAGCCTACCATAGAGGGGCATCTTCTCATGTTGTTCTTGGCTCAGTGAGGAGGGCCTTAGAGACCAGACTTTGGAACTAGATAGAGCTGGATACCGTCCCAGCTCAGCCACTTGCCAACTGTGATCTCTGGAGCCTCAGTTTATCCATCTGTAAAATGAGCATCCTTAGACTAAATTCATGGGGTTTACTGAGAGGGTGCAATAAAGCAATAAAAAATGTTTATCACTACAAATGTTAGTGTGTTTCTCATCCAAACAAACAAACAAAATAAATAAATATATATATATAGTCATGCGTCGCTTAACAATGGGGATATGTTCTAGGCGGTTTCCTCATTGTGCAAAGGTCACAGAGTGTACTTACACAAACCTAGATGGTACAGCCTACTACATACCTAGGTTATATGGTACAGCCCATTGTTCCTAGGTGCCAAACCTGTACAGCATGTGACTGTACTAAATACTGTAGGCAACTGTAACACAATGCTAGGTATTTGTGTATCTAAAATTAGAAAAGGTACAGCAAAAAATACAGTATTGTTTTATGGGATCACTGATATGTCATTATGCAGTACATGACTATGTGTGTGTGTGTGTATACACACATATATATGCACATACACACATAGTCTTATACTGTGTATGTATATAGATGTGTGTGTATATATATAGTCTATACTGTATATGTGTATATATGTGTGTTTGTGTGTACATATATATGTATATATACATACACACGGATATATATATACTTTTTGATTGACCTAGTCAACGGCCAATTTAACCGTTTCTGCAGCATCTGAGATCTCACCATCTCCTCACTGCTGCCCCCTGCTTGAGGGTAGAAAATGTAAATAAAATGCTGAAAAATAAAACTTAAAACTGTCACATTCAATGATTGGTCTTACTAGCTGAGCAACCTTGGCCATGGTACTTCTCTGAGCTCCAGTTTCTTTCTCTGTAAAATGGGTTGTTCACTCTACCTACCCCACAATGTCACTGGGAGAATGAAGAGGCGCTTAGGGCAGTGCCTGGCTCTGGCAAGCACTAGATAAATGATCCTTGTGGTTGTTGTTCTTGTCCAGGGATCCCCTAACGTGCTCAGGCCACTTTCCCCAGTGGGATAGGAGGAAAGTAGTCACCTCAACTAACAGAGGGTAATCTATCAAACACCTACTGGGTGCCAGGCTAGTTGAAGACCCTTTGGGCCTATAAACACTGCTGTAGGGTGTGGTGGAAGGGCATCTCCAACTCTCTGAGACACAATTAGATCCTGCCATGCTCGGCAAGCAGGTTGAGCCATCAGACCCTGTTTGCTTTCTTTCTTTCTTTCTTTCTTTTTGCTTTCTCTTGCTTTCTCTTGCTCTTTCTTTCTTTCTTTCTTTCTTTCTTTCTTTCTTTCTTTCTTTCTTTCTTTCTTTCTTTCTTTCTTTCTTTCTTTCTTTCTTTCTAACAGGGTCCTGCTCTGTCACCCAGGCTGGAGTGCAGTGGTGCCAAGGCTACAGCTCACTGCAGCCTTGACCTCACATGCTCAAGCCATCCTTCCATCTCAGCCTCCCAAGTAGCTGGGACTACAGGCATGTACTAAAATGCCCAGCTAATTTTTGTATTTTTTGTAGAGACAGGGTTTTTCCGTGTTGCCCAGGCTGGTCTTGAACTCCTGGGCTCAAGTGATCCTCCTGCCTCAGCCTCCCAAAGTGCTGGGATTACAGGTGTGAACAACCTCGCCCAACCCACTCCCCCACTGTTTTTCAATCTCCTTTGTAGAGGTCATCAACAACCCCATTCACTAGTGTTTAACAAGAAAAGATCCTCTTGGGGAGCAGGAAGTTATTGTGAATCTCCTTTGTGAGAAACAAATGCCATTTTCTAAATGATTTTTGCCATGTTTTATTTTTAAAAAATTTTCTCCTTTGGAAGCAGGGTGCACTGTGTATACTGTCATGTTGCTCAGATGACAGGTAAGTTACCTGTGAGTAGGCATAAGTGCTGACATTGTTTCTGGGTCCTTCAGTATCATACAGAATCTCCCTTGGGGTTGTGCATGGTGAGGAGAGTAATTCACCCTCATCAAGGCTATGATTCATCCCGCCATAACTGAGTTAAGGCTTTTGTGAAGACAGCTGAAATATCCACACCATGCAGGGAACTGAGACACATTAAACAACACATCTCAAAAAATACTAGTTTTGCAGTGGAGAAACCTAGGTGGTAACTGGGTGGTAACATTAATCAATTGATCCAAGTTAACATCCCAATAACAGAACATACTAACTTCATGGGCCCCCTGCTGTGAGACACCGAGAAGCTCACAGTGTCCCTCAAGTAGCATTCCTGCCAAAAAGGCAAGCCCAAATCTACTCCTGAGGAAACATCAGTCAAACCTAAATCAAGGGAAATTCCACAAAATGAACGGCCAGTCTTCTTCAAAAATAGTGTCATGGAATACAGACAGGCTGAGAAAGTTCTAAATTAAAAGACACTAGTGGGGCACGTCAATTACATGCCATGCATGATCCTGGATTGGAACATGGACTGGAAAAAACTGTTATAAGAATGTTATTGGGCTAAAAGACAAAATTTGAATAAGGTCTGCAGATCAGATAATAGTCTTGTAGCAATGTGACATTTCCTGGTACTGACAATTGTACTGTGGCTATGTTGGAGAATGACCTTATTCTTAGAAAATGCATACCTAGTATTTGTGGGTAAAAAGGTGTCATATTCACAACTTATTCTCACATGGTCTAGAAAAAAATAAGTAGGTAGATAGAAAGAAAGATAGGTAGATAGAAAGATAGATAGATAGATAGATAGATAGATAGATAGATGAATATTGATAAAGCAAGTATGGCCAATTATTAACAACTGGTGAATCTGGGTTAAGGGTATACCAGAGTTCTTTACTGTCTTTTTGCAGCTTTTTTGTAAGTTTGAAATTATTCTAAAGTGAAAAATTTTAAACATTCTAGTAACTGCAACCATGGTGCATGTTACAAACTAAATAGTAAATAAGTCCTAATTAATAAAGGAAGCGAAACATTAACGTTGCAGAAATGTAAAACCAAAAACAAATGACAAAACCCTCTCCCTCTGCTGGCAGCTTTAGCATTCTTGTACACAGAATGATCATTTATTTTGTTTTGTTTTGTTTTTCAAGTTTCTCTTAGTACAAAATTTAAATCTCTTTCATTTAACATGCTTGCACAAAGTACCCAGTAGGTGCCAAGCAATGACTCACAGCAAAGCCAATTCCCAATGGCTCTTGTTCTCATTGGAAGTGAAGGCCATAATCTATATGTATGTATCCTCTCTGCCTTCAGTAGAGAAGGCAGGAATACTGGGAGGAAGGAAGAAAGTAAAAAAATATTTCTTAAAATGCCTCCTGACATGTCCACTTGGACTCTACTAGGCAAATCAAATGTCCTACATCCCATCCCAGCTCCTGATCATCTATCCTAAAACCTGAGCACACCACGCCTCCCCATCCCCTGCCCAGTTAAGTCTCTCCACTTCAGTGGATGGCCACTCCATCCTTCCAGTTGCTCAGACCAAAATCTTTGCATCAGCCTGGACTCCTCGCTTTCTCTCCCCCTCCACACCCTGTTGATCAGCAAATCCTATTGGCTCTACCTTCAAAACACATCCAGCATCTGTCCACTCATCACCACTCCACTGTCCCATCCTGGTCTGTCCTCCACCTGAATTGTTGCAATGACCTGTAAAGCAGCCTCCCTGCTGCTAGTCTAGTCTCAACCCAGCAGCCAGAGTGGCCATGGTCCCTTTCAAACCTGAATCAGGTCATGGGACTTCTGACGGCAAACTGCCAGTGGCTTCCTAACTCATGCAAAAAAGGAAGGTCAAAATTCTTAAAATGGCCTGGGAAGTTCCTCATGTTTGGCACCACCCATCCCACACTCCCATAAGGTGATTTGACTTATTTGGCCTCATGTTATACAACTCCAGGGAACACTGCTGCTCTCCTGCTTCAGCCATGCTGGCTTTTGTGTGTGGTCATGGTCCCTGTTCAGGGCCTTGGAGTTGGCTGTGACCTCTCCCTGGAGCACCACCCCCAGGCATCTGCATGGCTCACTTCCTCTTTCCCTTGAAGTCTTGCCTCTGATGGCTTACCTGGACCCACCCCTCCTACACACTCCCTGTTCATTTCCCTTACCCTAATCTCACTTTCCATGGTCATCTTCTAGTATACTATGCACACTACTTATTTTAAAAAATATGTATTCTCTCTTTCTGGCCCGCTAGAAAGTAAACTCCTTAAGGGCAGAAGTTTTGTTTATTGAGATATCCTTGGCTCCTACAACAATGCCTGCCACACAGTAGTAACTCAATAAAAATTGGTTGAACAAATAAAGAGTATTGCAAAAATTAAGCATGAGAGATCAATGTAGTTGCATATTAAAATGATTTCTATAAAAATAAGCATGATCAGTCAAGATCTTTTTTTGTTTTTTATTTTTTTTGAGACGGAGCTTCACTCTTGTCTCCCAGGCTAGAGTGCAATGGTACAATCTCGGCTCATTGCAACCTCTGCCTCCCAGGTTCAAGAGATTCTCTCCTCCCTCAGCCTCCCAGTAGCTGGGATTACAGGTGCCTGCCACCACGCTCAGCTACTTTTTGTATTTTTAGTAGAGACGGGGTTTCGCCATATTGGCCAGGCTGGTCTCGAACTCCTGGCCTGAGGTGATCCACCGCCTTGGCCTCCCAAAGTGCTGGGATTACAGGTGTGAGCCACTGCACCCGGCCCAGTTGAGATCTTTTAACAAAATTTTTAAATTGTGTCTTTCAACAAAGGTGTTTATTCTGGGTTTTGGAGTTTGCATTCAAATCTCAATTTAGCTTTGTGATTCCTGAGCTTCAGTTTCCTTCCAGCAAAACCAAAAATAGAAGGACTTGGCTTGAAGGGTTTTAACTGAGGATTAAATTAGATGATACACCTGGCACTGGTTTAATAAATGAGAGTACAGGCTTTTTCTCATTTTGTCCTTCTGTAAATCTACCCAGAGTTAAGCCAAACTTCATAGTTAAATTCTCCACTAGTCTGCAGTTAAAAGGTCCCCAGGGTCACTCACTCTTCCAACCAACTGGCTAAAAATTTAGGGATTCCCGTGACCACCCTCAGGCTCAATAATTTGCTAGAACAATTCACAGAACTCAGGGAAGTGCTATACTTACAGTTTTATTACGGTGAAGGGATACAGAGCACAACCAGCCCAAAGGAGAAATGCACAGGGCAACGTCTGTCAGGGTTCCAAGTGCAATGCTTCTGTTATCCTTAAGGATCTGTTATCCTCCCAGCCTGAAAGTGTGACAATACTCAAGGAGTAATGTCAGTCAAGGAGGCTCACTTGAGCTTTGGTATACTGAGATTTTTATCGAGGCCTAATGAGGCCTCATACAGACATGATTGATGGAATCACTGGTCACATGGTTCATTCTCCAGCTCCCCTTTTCCCCTCCAAAGGTTGGGCTTATATCTCATGGCTCAAAGCCCCAACCCTCTAATCACATATTTGATCTTTCTGGCCTGGCCAGCCCCATTCTGAATCATCTCATTAGCATAAACTGTCCAGTGTGAGCTACCTCATTATCATAAACAATCAGGCCTGGTCCAAGGGGTCCACCATGAATAACAAAGACACTCCAATCACTCAGGAAATTCTTAGGGTTTAGAAGCTACATCTCGGGAACTAGAGATAATGGCCAGCCAAATTCTTCATTACACAAAACCAAACACAGTGGTCTAGCTAAAAAGTAAGGCATGTTTGCAAACATAACCATAGAGTACAAAATATAAAATTCAGACATTAAAATACCTCCTCCTGGACACAAACTAAAATTGTGTCCCTGTCTTTGTATACATAGAAAAAATAGAAAATTTTAAGTGCAAATATATGCTCACTCTTTGTGCCAAGGACCTTAAGTAGTAAAAACAAAAACAAAAAAAGACTAGGAAGCCATTTTCATGAATGAGTAAATTTAGGTCTTTGGAAGCCACATGTGTAATTTCAAATCTGAGAAATGGATGCTTGTATGACAAAAACTAACAATATACACCACCATCACCACCACTGCCACTACCAAAACAAAATCAGGTCTATTATTATTTGGTTAGCGCTGGGAACAATTCCAGTATTGGTGAACCATCCTATATTTAGGTGAAATACACACTCTGAGATGACTGAGTTTCATATATGACTGAATCTGAATTTGGCTCCTTCTCATCTTAGATATACAATCTTCCTCCTAAAGTATGGATTCTATGAAATCTAGCACCTAATATTATGCCTAAAGGATTATGAGCCACAGTTGAACACAAGGAGTTTTGGTTTATGGTCTTGACTCTACAAACCAACTGAATACCCTTGAACAGGTGGCTTAACTTCTCTGTGCTGAATTCCATCCTCTGCAAAATATTGATACCAATATCTAGTCCCTTTATCTGCATACAAGTACTTTAAGTATAAAATGACACAAAAGGTGAGAGAATATTTTGATGAAGTTCACAAACACTAGATAAATGAATTGCATTACATAAGGAATTACTAAACACCAAAATGTAAGGTGACACCTATAAGCTGGTCTTTTTTTTTCCCCCTAGCTGTTGTCCAATTTATTGCTTTCTCTGAGCTGTTACCCAAACCCTTTCGGGTAAGCTGCTGGTATAGATGGTGAGATTTAGATCAAGCAGAGAATATTCAGAGGTAAATGGTAAATTAAATTTCAAAAGCAGAGTTAGTTATTGGTTTATCACATTCATTGGTAGCCACGCCATCACTTCCATTTTTTTCTCAAAAACGCTGTTGGTGACTTTCTCTAGTTTAAGGAACCGTTCCTTTAGTTTGGGGTCCACGGACACCCAAGAGATTTTTGGAGAGAATTTAGGGAACTTAGAAGGAAAAAAACCCATCTTTATTTTCTTTAACCTCTAACTGAATGTTAGCAGTTTCTTCAAATACGCATGTAGTCAAGAAACCTCTGAAATCTTAGTAGTTCCTGTGCGTGTATCAACAAAAGAAATTACAGATTTTTTATATCTGTTAACGTTGTGTAGATATCAAACACTGATCACTATTCTGAATTTATACTGCTAGACTGTGTTCTTTAATATATAAAGAAGCACATATATTACCACATCACAATTATTAAAAACTTTTGGTAACTGTATGTAAATATAATTGTCATTTGTGATCCCAGGTTTTTTATTTTAAGCATTGACATAATTCTGAGAAAGGATCTATGAGGGGGTGGGGTGGTCCCCAACCCCCTGCTGTGCAGTTAGGAACCAGGCCACACAGCAGGAAGTGAGAAGCCAGTGATCGAGCATTACCGCATGACCGCCTGAGCTATGCCTCCTGTGAGATCAGGTGGCATTAGATTTTTCATAGGATCGCGAACCCTATTTCAAACTGCACATATGAGGGATCCAGGCTGTGCGCTCCTTATGAGAAGCTGATGCCTAATGATCTCAGGTGGAACAGTTTCATCCTGAAACCAGCACCCTCCCGACCCTGTCCGTGGAAAGATTGTCTTCCATGAAACCGGTCTCTGGTGCCAAAAAGGTTAGGGACCACTGATCTATGGGACTTTTGGGTCAGTTTCAATTCTCCTTCATTGACCTTGGTACGTGCAAGTCAATTCTGAGGCACAAGTAAGCTGAAAGTTGCAGCCATCCCTCAGACAGGAAAAAATAACCCGGCAGAAAGGAAGAGAACAGAACTGGTGTGTGCACCTCACAGAGGCCTAGAAAGCGGTGGTGGCTGCTCCAAAACACCAGCTCCAAGGGCACCAAGGCTCAGATCGAAGCATTGCAGGTGGCAAAGAGGGCAGAGCATCCTGTGTACACACTCAGACTGATCCACCAGCGAAAGGAAGGGGTTAAAGAGGAGGAGCATGGAAAACTTCCAGGACAGCCGACAAACTTAGCTGCAAAGTCAGGATAAAACAGTCCAGGAACCCCAACAAGAAACTGCTGGAGGTGATGTTGGAGACTTCCTCTCTCTCATAAAGGTCAAAGATTTCTTGGGATTGTCTGCTGTGCACAAGTGTGGCCCGGCCCTGGGTCAACAAGAATGTCCCTCAACTGGAGAGAAAATTGAGGGAGGGATGAAGAATTCCAATTCTGGCATTGGTGCCCCCAGCCCTACTGGTGCCAGCAGTCCGAGAACCTTGGTCTGGTATCCACACCTTCTCCCAGGTGCGCTGGGAATGGATAAGGGAACTAAGATGCTGTGGCCCTTAAGCTCTGCAGAAAGGAAGAGAATAGGTTGATAGTCAAATCAACCTATGATTAAGCTTTATAGTATTGTTAAGAAGCCCATTGTTTTGCTGTTTAAAATTTGTTTTCCTCTAGTTTCCTAATAAAAAGTTATTTTTTTTTTCTAAATTGCCACCACTTTCTCAACTCAAGAAGAACAGGGAGTTTCCACACCTGAGAAGTATTATTAGTGGGCATGACCTGAGAGAGAGGCACAGAAAGAGCCACGTGTGTAAGGGTCTAGGAAAAGACAGTGGCACTAGAGGCACTCAGAGAATGAGAATCTAAAAAGGGCAGGACTGGCTTCAGGACTTGGGGGACACAGTACAAAATGGAAATGTGGGGTAAGAATTTCAAAATGGCAGCAGCAGTACATTAAGCCAAGCACCAGGGACTTCTGAGCGTGAGGCCCAGTGCAGCTGCACAGCTGTGTACCTGTGAAACCAGTCCTGGAGAGGCCAAATCGTCAGGGTCAGCCAAGAAAGTGGATCTTGGCCTAAGTGGGTTTTCCCCTCAGATTTGAGCCAGTGCTCCATTACCTACACTCCATTTTCCTCACCATAAAGCTATTAACCACCTTCTGCTGATGATTTGGGAACTATATTTTATATAAAACTTTGACACCCACAGAAAAAAACACATTAAAATATACAAACACTTGTTATTTGCGAAGGCTAATTCTGCTTCACAATGGAATCAAAAGTTTGCCATTTTTAACACAGAAAGCCATTGGGAGTGTGTAATGCCTCCCCTTTCAATACGCTATTGAACCTACTAATTTTTTTTAGCCATTGTAATATGAATGACTTCTTAAAAAAATATTGAAGTAATGCTGGGCGTGGTAGCTCACGCCTGTTATCCCAGCACTTTGGGAGTCTGAGGCGGGTGGATCACGAGGTCAGGAGATCAAGACCATCCTGGCCAACATGGTGAAACCCTGTCTCTACTAAAATACAAAAAAATTAGCCAGGAGTGGTGGTGCGCACCTGTAATCCCAGCTACTCAGGAGGCTGAGGCAAGGGAATCGCTTTAACCCGGGAAGCGGAGGTTGCAGTAAGCCGAGATTGCGCCACTGCACTCCAGCCTGGTGACAGAGCAAGACTCCGTCTCAAAAAAAAAAAAAAAAAGAAAGAAAAACATTGAAGTAGTGAAAAGCTGAGGAAAACTACCAACGGTTCAGGATACAAATTATCTTTATTGCCAGTGCCTTGGCCATGCAGGAGGAGGAAAAAGAGCAGATTGAATTTCTGTAATGAAATAATTTGAAAATTGGGGCAGGGAACATTTCACCATATATAACATTATTATGATATCTGTGTTTAAATGTCTTCATGATGTAGGCTGGGTGCAGTGGCTCGCGCCTGTAATCCCAGCACTTTGGGAGGCTGAGGTGGAAGGATTGCTTGAGCCCAGGAACTTGAGACCAGCCTGGGCAACATAGAGAGAACCTGTTTCCTAAAAAGAAAAAGAAAAAGAGAAAAAACATCTACACGATGAAAAAGCTAGACAGTTGATTGAGACAGAATATAACTTTACCCTTATCTGGCATATGGAAAAAAGTCTTTAAAAGGCCTTAGGATTCTAGAGAAGAGTAGTGTTTAAATGAGGCGACTTCTGAGCCAGCCAGTCTGAGTTCAAATCCTATCTTTGACTTGCGTTGTGTTTTCTTGGGGAAGTTATTTAATCCCTCTAGGATTCCCTCATCTGCAAAATGAGCAAAATAACGGTGCCACTGTCATAGGATTGTGTGAGGATTCAAGAAATACTACATGGAAAGCTCCCCAGTATATGGAAAGCACTCAGAAAGCACTTGCTGTTATTACTGCTATGGTTACAGCCATGATTGTTACTATCATTATTCTACAATCTGGCCCCTGCCTGGCTCCCAGCGTTATTTCCTGTCACTTTCTCTCATTTTACGCAAGTGCCTGCCAAGCTAAGCTACTCATTGCCCCCTGCGTTAACTTGAAGATTCTTTGCTTCTGTATTGTTCCCTGGCTGTGTGGAGGCTGAGTAACCACTTGGAGGGGATGTTGTAGAGGAAAATTCAAGCCACAGAAGGGAAACTGGGTTGAATGAGATCCCCTTTTACATTTCTTTTGGCTGTAAAGTTTCCATTGGATCAATAAAGCAAACAGGACAATTAGCAGCACGGCACTCTGCACTGAGCACAGGCGAGGGTGTTCTTTCACTCCGCTTTGCTTTCCTGCTACCCCCTGCTCGCCCTTCTCTTTGCACCATGTGGGGCCGTTCTGGGTGGGAGTCCTGGAGAAAGATACTTCAACTAAAGATAAGGCAGAGATAGGCCTCAGTGGAAAGACTTGGTAGACAGACCTGGGCTTTTGATTAAGAGCAAATTGCTTAAATTCTCGGAGCCTCAATTTATTTAGTAGTAAAATGGGGATATTACTACTCACTCCATAGGGTGAGAATGAAATCAGATATTGTTTAAAAGGGCTTATAACTGAGGGTACAAGATATAGCTACTCTACTAAATATCCTTTCTCTTTTCCTTTTCCTGTTATTCACGGGGGTACTTAGGCTGTGTCTTTAAGGGGATTTAGATTCCAATCAGTGGAAGGAGGGCTCCGCTGTGAGGGAGACGAGATGGAGACTGCAGGGGCCACAGGGGAACGTGGGGTGCAGGCAGGTAGGGCAGATGATAGGAGGCCCTGAAACTCAGACAAAGGGATCTGGGCTTGAGAAAGCAAGGGTTGGGAGCTCAGCTTTGTTCGTGTTCTTCTGTTCCTCCCTCCTCTTCCTTCTTCTCTTCTTCTGGTAAGTTCTTGGCACAAAATTAAATAGGTTCAAACTAATATAACTCATTTTCATGAATTCAGACTTCTAGCCAACTTCTCCACGGTTAGAAATAGCTACGACTCTATCGTAGGACCGCCCTGGAAAGCAAAATAAAACTGCATCCCCTGACACCTTTTCCGGGTTCCACTGGGCACAGGGTTGGAGGGGAACCGCCTTTCAATGTAGGCAATGTTGGCACATTTTTCATGGGGCGCTGTGGCCCGTGAGATGAGGAAGACAGGACAGGGGCAAAGTGGACTCTACTTATCTTTCACCAGAGAGCCCCAGGGCCAGAGTGCACCATACAACCAGGAGTCACCCAAGGCCTTTTTTTTGGGGGTTGGGACGGGTGGGTCTCACTGGGAACAACATCTGCACCTGTTGTAGGCAGTTCCTTTGCCCCTGTATGCCTCTGTCTTTTTAATTGGTATCGAAAACTCCTACCTCAATGGTAGTTGTGCCCGGCACATACTAACAGACTTATAAATGTAACTGCCTGGGGCAGGAATGATCCTGGAACATTCTGACATCTAGAACATTAAGACTAAATGGATTTAATTATCTGAGGAGAAGAAAGTGAGGCAATTGGAGTCACAGGTTCAACACCTGAGTTCAAGTACCTCCCTCATGTAAGAAAATCAATTCATGGAAGGCTGAGGCAGAGAATGGCTTGAATCCAGGAGGTGGAGGTTGCAGTGAGCCAAGATCGCACCACTGCACTCCAGCCTGACAGAGGGAGACTCTGTCTCAAAAAAAGAAAAGAAAAGAAAATCAATTCAGTGCAGTGGGAGAACTGTTATTGAGCAACTACTATCCACCAGACACTGTGGAAAGCACAACAGCTTAGCTCCTCACACTCTTCCTGGTGATTCTCGGGTACAGACTAAGAGGATGCGGGGAGGACTTTTGTATGCTCTTGGCATATACAACAGAGTGGCTACCAGCGGATGTAACCCAATGATGGCTTTCTAAGCCTCAGTTTCCCCATCTGGAAACTTCTTATGGAAAGGTGGTGGGGAAGAAAGGAAAAAACAAATGTAAAACTTCTGTTACAATGCCTGACTCTTAGAAAGTATCAACTGACAGGAGTCGTCATTTTGTATTTGCTGTAGAACTACCAAAAGATCTTCTATCAACATTTTATAAGCGAAAACAATAATATATATTCATATATATTAATTATATAGAAATAATATATAATAATATATAAATGTATAGGAGAAATAATATCAAGACACCTAAAAATTTTAATTCTAAACACAGACAATTATTTTATTATTTTTCCTCAACCTTCCATCCTAAATAATATGAATAATAACAATAGAAAGAGCTTACTAATTGTCATGCACTGTCTGAAGCATTTAATCCTCCCAACAACCCTGTGAGGTCCGTGTTGCAATGAACCCATTTTACAGATGAGAAAACTCCAGCACAGAAAGATTCATTCACATGGCCAGTCATGCAACTTTTAAGAATATTCCTTTGGTTTGCATTTCCTTGTATCTGCACCACCCTTCCCTTTCCTGTCTCTCTCTGTCTCCTGACCCGTTTGCAGGTCAATCCCAATCATGGGAACTCTTTTCCTTTAAGCAGTCATCTCTTTCTCTTCCTCTCTGTCCCCACCTGGCCTCTATCAGTGTCCCAGCACAGTGGAAGGCTGCTTGCTACTGCACTGGAAAACTTCTCCAGACATTTCCAAGTTTGCATTCGTCCATCTCCTTTGGAGAATTGCTTCAGTGAGGCCTAACTCTTTCTGAGGAAAGGCCCTTGGGAGAAGAAGCCAGGAGAAGGTAGTGGCACTCCTTTGTCATCAGGAGACATTGGGAGGAAAGAAATGATTTTCGACAGCAGCTGGGCGAGGGGAAATGGAATCACAGAACCAGCGGAAACGGTGTCGGTACAACAGCAGCTGCCAGCTAAAGGCACCCTACAAGATCTTTTCTGTGTTTCAACGATGAAGTGGACTCCTAACATGGAACAGGGGCGGGGGACTGATACCAGACAGGTGACATTCGGTGCATGCACGAACAGGTCCAGTGCCCCATTCGGAGGCCAGGAAGGCAGCCACCCAGCAGAGCATTAACTAGGGAACCAGACGGTCACCTGCCCCTGCTCACCCCCACCTCCTTCCTCCCCAGGAAAAAGGAAGTCAAGTAGATGAAGAAACGGGGAAGTCCGAGCTGCTGGCAGTGGCATTCAAGGGTCTATATATAAGGTTGACTCTAATCCCCAGCGAGACAAAAGCCTGTGCCATAAAAATGATTAGCAAGGGGTTTCTAGAAACATTTCCCCAGGCCACGGAAAAGGAGAAGGAATATTTTGCACACTGCCTTGTTTCTTAGAAATAATCACAGCTAGGCCTCTTTATAACCGGCGAGTCTTTTTCCTTTCACACGCCATTTGCAGGCGCGTGCCATGGTATTTGTAACTAATTTTCAGTAGCAAGTGGGTCACTGGTATTCACAGAGTCAGGTGCCATTTTGAAAACTGCTTCCCTCTACCCGAATTTCTTATCTTTCCAGATGCAGATGCACTTCAGAGATCTAGTGCTGGAAACGCTCCCTTGAAAATATAATTTGATTTTTGAATTTCACCTTAAGATGTTAGAGATCATGTAACTGTCGTCTTCGGAATTCAACGCAGGCCTCCTTAGCCATCACTGTTATAATTTATGAAAATAAGGAAGAGGAAGGTAAAGAACTTCCTCATTGCCAGGCAGTAAAGTCAATGGCAGAGCTTGAGCTTGACTTATTTTGCTAAGAGGGAGGTGTTTTACCCTATAAACTCCAGACAAATTACCCTACAACCAGCAAACATTACTGTTGAGTGCTCACAAAAATTATGCTGATGAAACAATATGGATGTTACAGTGATGAAACTTTCTCTTTTAAAATCACTTAAGGGTGCTTTACGTCCCACCCAAGGCAAGAGGAACGCCAGCGAGGAAGACAAAGAGGCCCGGGGTGGGGCGCATGCCCTCCACTGGTCTGAAAGCTGAGTCACAGGAATCGTACCCCTGCAGCCGGCCAGGCTCTCCAGCGAGAGACACCGCGCCCTTGTGTGGAGATGTCCACAGTAGACAAAGGCAGTTTCGCAATAAAAGAATGCCTGTCACCCTAGGTGCCACCCCGACCCTTAGTTGTTATGCACTGGTCCCCAAGAGCAATTTTTGCGCTGCTGTTGCAAAAATTCATCGTAATGAAATAAACGTAAAAGGGGAAAATGTGTTATGAAGGAAGTGTTGGAGCGTGCTTTGCTCATTTATTTTTTTCGCCATGTTGTGGTTAGGGTGCACTAGTGGACCCCGGGTGGGGGTGGGGCTCCCCAAAAGCCTGGCAGGCCTCCGGATGCTGTTCCGAGACGCGGCGCGAAGGAGTTAAGCGGGCCGGCGGGTGACATCACCTCATTTACATAGGAGCGCCCATAAAGCGGCGCCCGCCGCACCCCGCCCGACAACTCGGTGGTGGCCGCTGCGCAGACCAGACTTCGCTCGTTTTCGTGCGCCTCGCTCCGGTGAGCCCCAGGGCCCCTTCCTCCTTCCTCCTCCTGCATTCCTGCCTCAGTCCCCTTGCCACGGTGCTCGCCCTTTCATTATCCGCTTCCCTGTGAAGGCGTTTCCTAAAGCCGAGCTGGAGTGGTTCTCCCGGGGAAGGCTGCTTTGGGGAGCTTGGGGGATGCGAAACACCCTAGATGCTGGGTAATGGGGTGGGAAAATCGATGATTTAAGAACAAAACCGAAAAACTGGCGTTTTGCCGTGCTGCTCGGAGGGGACCTTAAAAAATTTCTTAGTATTTGCCCGCAAAGGTATTGTGCGTTGCCTGGGAGGCTGAGATGGGGGAGAACAGACAGGTCCTTTGTTCTGAGGTTCATCTCCCGAGCCCCGAGCCTCCTCCCAGTCTCGGACGGCTGCGCGGGCTGCATCTGTGCAGCCTGGCGGCGGTGGGGCTGTGCCATGACATTTTCACAGTCCTTCTTGCAGAGACATGTGTGCCAGGGATGCCGAATTGCCGGGAGAGCAGGCAAGACCGGCTTCGGGGCGCGCGGCAGTCGCTTTGTGTGCGGGGCTGCATTGTGGCGCGGGCGAGGAAGCGGGTAGGGCGGTGGTCGGAAGCTACAGCCGCGGCCACCGCGTTTGTGAGAGGACGAGAAAGCCAGATCCGGCCCGCATCCTTTGCGGAGAGGCCGCGGCTAGAAAAAGGAAACGCTTTTGCTACCTGGGTTCCATTTTAAGAATTCTTGCCGATTTTTCCCACTTGAATTCGGAAGTGGCTTTCCTATTTCCTTGTCCTAGCCAGCCTTTAATTTTAAACGCTGTAATGAACAATTCGCATTGGTCAATTTCCTTTATTCTGCAAGATTCGGCTTTGAGAGGCATCCGCCCTCTTTGGTCCCCAGCGTTTTGAAATATGGGGAGGAGGGGCGCGGGGGGTGTCGCCCCTTTTTCTGTAGAAAGAGGAAGCTCGTGAGTGTGGAACGGCAGCGGAAGGAGGCCGAGAAGGGTTTTCAGGCTGCGGGTCGCAGGGTAGAAGCGCAGTTCCCAGCCCAGAGACACTGGGGTGGGTGGCTCTTCCTCACGCTCGCTCTTGGCTTGCTCCCTGCAGCTTTTCCTCCGCAACCATGTCTGACAAACCCGATATGGCTGAGATCGAGAAATTCGATAAGTCGAAACTGAAGAAGACAGAGACGCAAGAGAAAAATCCACTGCCTTCCAAAGAAAGTAAGCTCCGACCCACCCCCATCTTCAGAAAGGCTGGGTGGGAGCGGCCGGTGGGAGGGCGGGAGGCTGGGAGGGGCCGCGGGAAGAATTCGGGAGGGGGGAGTGCGGGGGAAGAGCCGACAGCTGATGAATGTGGCTTGCAAAGGTTAATTAAAAATGGTTTTGCAGCCAACAAACACAGGGCTTTAGTAATTTAGTTATGGAATATTTAATATGCCATATTAATATAAAAACACATTTGTCCGTTAAAATGTACTTCTATTTAGCATATTCAATATACATATTTTATTCCATTATGGAATACCTTGCAGAATGTTTGATTTGAAAAGATGCTTTAAATGAAAGCCCTTTATAGTAGTCTACTGAATCCTTTAATCATCTCCCTCCATCTTTTTTTTTTTTTTTTTTTTTTCTGGTCACAGCGATTGAACAGGAGAAGCAAGCAGGCGAATCGTAATGAGGCGTGCGCCGCCAATATGCACTGTACATTCCACAAGCATTGCCTTCTTATTTTACTTCTTTTAGCTGTTTAACTTTGTAAGATGCAAAGAGGTTGGATCAAGTTTAAATGACTGTGCTGCCCCTTTCACATCAAAGAACTACTGACAACGAAGGCCGCGCCTGCCTCTCCCATCTGTCTATCTGGCTGGCAGGGAAGGAAAGAACTTGCATGTTGGTGAAGGAAGAAGTGGGGTGGAAGAAGTGGGGGTGGGACGACAGTGAAATCTAGAGTAAAACCAAGCTGGCCCAAGGTGTCCTGCAGGCTGTAATGCAGTTTAATCAGAGTGCCATTTTTTTTTTTGTTCAAATGATTTTAATTATCGGAATGCACAATTTTTTTAATATGCAAATAAAAAGTTTAAAAACTTAGCTGGTGTGTCTGTCTGGTCTCTGGAAGGATCGCGGATGAAACCTTTGCAAAGAGGCCTACCTCTTGGTCCACTGGGGAGGGACAAGCATCTGGTGACTGGATAAATTCCCTTATGGTGTAGAAATGGGTTTCACCCAGGTATGCAAAATACCTTGTCTATACTAGGTGATCATTTTCTCAGGCTGATTGAATTCCTAGTATGAGTTGTATGAGAACTTTAATAAAAATATATTTGCAGTTCTTATGGGTTTTGATAAGCTGACATTGCATTTATTGCACGTGCTCAAGAAAATGAAGGTGATGATTTACAGCACAGTATCTTATTTCAGGCATCAAATTGAACTTGGTTATTTAACCAAGTGCTAGTATTAACAGACGAGTAAAAATTACATTTTTAGCAGCTGCGTTAAGGAATTTAGGACTTTTGCTTACTCATTTTCCAATGGCCGGTTTCTATATTAGAGTTCAATATTTGCAATTGCTTTAATGAATACAGTTAACCATTAGTGAACATGATTTTAAATTTATTGAGTCCTCTTAGTTTGAATAATCTTTGGATTTAAAAGATACTTATTCGATCTTTCGGGTTTAAAGGACACTAGCAGGACACAGGTGAGATTTGTACTAAGTTTAAATCCAGCAGGAATTAATTGACTCACATTTAGGTCTTTAAGTCCTTGATAACTTCTCAATCATTGGAAGTTATTTTCGCTGATGGGTAAAAGCAAAGTCCTTGGTGCGGAAAGACGGAAACAACATCAATTTTTTAAGAGTTAAAAAAGATTTGCCATTCTATAAGGTCCTTAATGGATTCCTCAGTTCTGTAGGGAAAGGTGGAGAATTTTTTTAAAATAAGCACCAATTTTATTAAAGCCGAAACAGCATTTAAGAAGGCTTTTAGTTCACTGAATGCTCTGCAAAGCTAAATTTTACAATGCAAATGTCCAAGAAGTTAAAACATTTTTCTCTCAAAACCGACTTACGAAAATACCCTCTTTGAAGCGGAGGGGTAGGGAAAATTGTTGATCACTATTAAACTGGTTGCTTTCATTTCCTTTGCTCAACACTTATTTTGAGAAATGCACAGGAAACCATTTACCTGTGGTTTAGACAATCAAGTAGACCATCAGGCTAGAAGCCTTGCTCTGCGTTGCAAGGGAAGGGGTGTGTACCCGCTGCTGCAGAGGCTGCTGCAAAACCTGAAGCGCCACAGCCCGCTCAGCTGGGTGAAGAGAGGAGTAAGCACAAAGGCTCTGGAGCCATCTCAAGATGGAGACGGGCCTGGAGCCCTGCAGTTTTCTTTTCTTGCCTATAAGGAAGGGTGTGGGCACAGTGCAAATGCCCAAGGCACAAAGAGAAACCATTCCCACGTAGGTTTTTGCTGTGTGCCTTTTTCAAACAATGCAAAGACGAAAGAAGATTTTAAGGAATTAACACAGCTCCAGAGTTCCTGTTGAAGAAGGAACATTTACGAAAAGGGATGATTCATGGAATAGAAGGCCTTTCTCTCCTAAAGGGACAAAGCTAAAACATAGCAAAAAATAAAAATAAAATTAAAAATCTGGTAAAGGTTGAATTCAGGCTGCTTGACGTGTGGAATGGGGAAATTCGGAAGCTTCTTCTGCCCATATCACACTCTATACACTTAACTGCTGCACCTGGGGATGGGAGAGACTCCATTTATTTATTTTCTAAATTTTGACAGGGGATTCTTTGTTTTTCCCAAGAGAGATTCTTCCCAGAAGGGCTGGGGGTATTTATGAATCAGTGTGGGGATATATGTTCCTGCTACGTAGGACCTGGGAGTCGACAGTATTTTTCACAGATACAAAGGGGACATTAGGTTTACCCTTAGAATGAGAGAATGTTGGGATTGAAGGAGACCCTATGACTGTTTCTCTTCCCCACAGGAGAAAACAGGCCAAGGTAGCTTAAGTAAGCCCTGAAGGTCACGCAGTTTAGTCTGGGATTTCTGCAAATTTTGAATTGATCAAGACAAAGCAAAAATAAAGGAAATAAAAAGAGACTAACTAAAGGACCTTTGAGATTGAGCTGGCTTCATTTTGAAATCTCACAAATTTGTCAACCTTCACAGCTACATTTCCAGCCTTCCAGTGGTTGGAATTTTAAAGCTATTTTTATTCTTTTGGGAGAACAACACAGCTTTTGGGCTGTGTATGCAAAGATTGAGTGTGTGTGTGGGGGAGGGGGGATTCAAAATCTTAACAAACCTTGAGTCTTTCGGCTGTGTAAGAGACCCATTATAGTCAGAATCAGGTATTGTCTCTTTAAAATGCACAAGGAAGGTCTGTTTATTTCCCCCTAAAGAAGCATCTAATTCCTCAAGAGACAAAAAGAAAATATTTTTGCATTTTTTTCTAAACATATGGGGTCAATTTTGTGCTTACTAGAAAGAACACTGCATTTTAGAGACAACATTACAGACAAAAAGTCAAAATAAAAAATCTTGAGTCTTTCTTTGTTCAAGAATGTAAACTTAAAACATTGTTTAAGAACGTTGAAAGCACTCAATGCTTCATTTACCCTAGTAGCCTTCACTAGCCTAGTAAGAAAATTAAAAAAAAATACCCTCCCCACTCCACACTCCCCAAATTCTTTCTTTTGGATTACGCTTTCAAGAGTGGCTTACACTGCAATCTAAGAGAATCAAACACACCAATTTGGGACTCAACTAGGTTTTCTCTGTATGTAATGAGAAGGGGTGAAATTACAAATGTAAGGCAGAGATGTAAAACAAAGCAAGCTAGGAAGAAAATATGTTTCTAAGACCTGTATTTACCTAGTTTATATTTTCCTTGGACACTTGCATAGCATTTTATTTCTCTAATCACATTGTCGTGCTAGTACCATCTTTGCTCCTGGCTTCTGAAACTTTTGTAGGCAGGGCTGGTGCATGCTACATTCATTGTGTGCATACACCATGCACTCTTCCTTCTGTGCCCCAAAGCGCCTTGCATAGTATTAGACACATATTAGGGCTTTAATATACACTTCTCCCCTTACTTGATGGAGACTTCACTTTATTTATTTATTTATTTATTTATTTATTTTTTGAGATGGGGTCTCACTCTGTCACCCAGGCAGGAGGGCAGTGGCGCAATCTCAGCTCACTGCAACCTCCGCCTCTCAGGCTCAAGATCTTCCTACCTCAACCTTCCGAGTATCTGGGACCACAGGCATGCGCCACCATGCCCAGCCAATTTTCTTTTTTTTTTTTCTGCCATGTTGCCCAGGCTTGTCTCAAACTCCCGAGCTCAAGCAATCCACCTGCCTCGGCCTCCCAAAGAGCTGGGATTACAGGTGTGAGCCACCACGCCCAGTCGAGACTTCATTTAACATGCTGGTTTTGGGGTCCCTTTGAACATGTGAATGTCATGTTAGACATCACAATTTTAAATATGTTTTTAAAAATATATTTAAAGAGCTTTGAACAGTAATTTGCCACTGACCTTGGTTGTGCTGATTTTTTTTTTTTTTCCTGAGACGGAGTCTCGCTCTGTTGCCAGGCTGGAGTACAGTGGCACGATCTCGGCTCATTGCAACCTCCGCCTCCCAGGTTCAAGCAATTCTCCTGCCTCAGCCTCCCGAGTAGCTGGGACTACAGGCGCATGCTGCCATGCAGGGCTAATTTTTTTTTTTTTTTTTGTATTTTAGTAGAGACAGGGTTTCACCATGTTGCCCAGGCTGGTCTCGAACTCCTGAGCTCAGGCAATCCACTCACCTCGGCCTCCCAAAGTGCTAGGATTACAGGCTTGAGTCACTGCGCCCAGCCAGTTGTGCTGATTTGAATCAATACTTATAGCCAACTCCATATTATGAAGCCAGAGCACTGGATCATTAGTTCACTCCACCAGTTCATGCCAGGTATTTCATTTGCCACAGAGACATGGTTGTAAATAAGAAGATGTAGTCCCTGCCCTTCTGTGCCCTCCATTAGTTACGAGATGCATTTTTCATCTGACTCCAAGTGGAAAATACTAAAATTATTCTTTTCCATTTTTAGGGTACATGATGAGTTTAAGGGCTTTGGATTTCTAAATGAGGTTTAATACCTATTCTTTGCTTTACAGTGGCCATGTTTCCAAATACATCTAGAATGATTAATTCAAATCCCTCCAAAAGTTCAATGGTGAGTGAAGTTTGAAGGAAACTGACTGATTCTTCACCTTGCAATCAAATATTCTATTAGCATAGAAAGATTGGACATGATAACTCTTGCCTGTTATTTTTTGAGAATACTTTCTGAGGAATGCCCAAAGATCTAAAAATGGACTGCATGAATAGCATTTTGTTGTTGTTGTTGTTGTTTTTTCTGGGCAGGGTCTTGCTCTATTGCCCAGGCTGGAGTGCAGTGGCTCTATGATAGCTGCACTACAGCCTCAAACTCCTGGGCTCAAGTGATCCTCCCACCTCGGCCTCCTGAGTAGCTAGGACTACAGGCATGTGCCACCAGGCTTGGCTAATTTAAGTTTTTTTTTTTTTTTTAAATAGAGACAGAGTTTTGTTATGTTGTTCAGGCTGATCTCAAGTTCATGGCCTCAAGTGATCCCCCTGCCTCCACCTCCCAAACTGCTGGGATTACAGGTGTGAGCCACCACACCCAACCTGGATAGATAGCATTTTAAAATCTATCTTTTGCTAGGATTTTGTGGCTTAGATGTTGAATCTCCAGAGAAATACTTCTTATTGCTAAATCCTTCCCCTTCCTCTGTTTGCCTTCTCTTTCCATTCAACCGTATGATTGTTGGGGGCTGAAATGGTTGCTCAAATTTTGAAATCCCTCAGAGAACCAAGCAAAATGATGACCACTTGTATCCATAAGCACAGCACTTGGCTGGCTGAGGGCTGGTCACATTTGTTTAGTAGGATTCCACAGTTTGGAACTTCAATGGAGGGGGACAATAATCTATTCAAAGCAGTTGGAGCTATTCCTGTCACATTATTGTCAAACCACAGGAAATTATGCCTTTCCTCATTACCACATTGAGCGCTGTAAGTGGCTGATACCTTTGGCCACACAGAGACTTTGGGATAGCGTTTTTTAATCTAGAAACAAAAATATTTCATAAGATTAAATAATATATATGGAATGCCACATGGTTATTTCTACTTAAAATGATGATGGCTTGCTTGGAGGGTAGAGTCATTCTCTTTTTTTTTTTTTGAGGCAGGGTCTCACTCTGTCACCCAGGCTGTAGTGCAAGTGCAGTGGCACGATCATGGCTCATTGCAGCCTTAACCCCCCAGGCTCAAGCAATCTTCCCACCTCAGCCTCCTGAGTAGCTGGGACCACAGGTGTGTACCACCATGCCTGGCTAATTAGAAAGAGTCATTCTTTACTCAACAAACACTTACTGAGCACCTAGTGTTTGCCTGGCTCTTTCCAAGTTGCTGGAATAGGAAGTTGAATAAGGCCCGGGCCTACTCTTGGTCTATGGGAGAGGCAAACCTGTGCGAATGAACAGCCGTATCCGACCTGAGCCAGATATCCATTCATTTATTCAACTATGATTCACCCAGCTTCTATTTTTGCCAGGTAAGACACTGAGCCAGGAGATAAACCGGAACCAGATTGTGAAGGGCCCCTGAGCCAGGCTAAGGAGTTGGAAAATTACCCTTAGGTAATTGGGAGATATTAGAAGTAAAATCATTTCATCCACATGAGGCAGTCTGTAGACCCTTGTTGTTTAGAAATGTAGCTATAGGGAAGGAGGGTGCAGAAGAGGCTGTCCATACTTGTCACTGAAAAAGCATATTGACGTCGTCAGTGTTGCAGCAACCTCATACAAGAAGGTGCTAAATCTTACTTTTATTGGTATTTCTTGGTCCACATTTCGAAAAGGGCTTGTAACACCTCTATATTATGAACACTTCATGGTCATTTGGTACCAACTTTTATACTGGAGTGGAAAGAAGTTTAATCAATTTGAAATGGTTAAAATTACATTTTTGTGTGGAGATCTCTGAGGTTTGCAGTGCCTCTGAGGTTTATACATTAAAAGCTGGTCTTCAATCATATATTAGGTTCCTGGGGCAGCTGTAACCAATCCCTACAAACTTGGGGGCTGAAAACAACAGAAATGTATGCTCTTATGTTTTGGAAGCCAGCAGCCTGATATCAAGGTGTCAGCAGAGCCAGATTCCCTCCAAATACTCTAGGAGAGACTCCTTCCTTGCATCTTTCAGCTTCTAGTGGCTCCAGGTATTCCTTGGTTTTTGACTGTCACTTCAATGTCCACTTCCATTTTCATGTGGCCTTTTCTGCGTCTGTGTCTTCTCCTCGTCTTTCTCTTATACGGGCACTTCTCATTGGATTTAGGGCCCACCTGTGTCATCCAGGATGATCTAATCTCAAGATCCTTAATTACATCTGCAAAAAAACTCTTTCCCAAGTAAGTTAGCATTCACAGGTTCCAGGGATTTGATATGGACAGATCTTTGGTGGGGGGAGGGCTGCTATTTAACCCACTATAAATTGTCATTAGTGGATTGTCTAGTAGAGGCACTGTAGTGTGAAGGTTGAAGTGATCAGGCGGTCAGCACTGTGGGCAGGGACATTTTACCAAATGAGTGGGTTTGTGGAAGGAGAGAGGACAACTGAAGTTTTTCGACATTAATCAGAACATTATCCAGTGATTTAAGGACCAATATGGAAAAACTTATAGGACCCGTAAGTGGGTGAAGAGAAAGGGGTATGGAAGGAAGGAAAATGAAAGGTTTGTAATTGGTTATATGTTTCCTGTGATTACAGGGATGAATAACACAGGTGGTCATAGCAGAAAACAGTTGTGCTTCCTCAAGAGCAGTGAAAAATACCATGTGGGAAAAGAAGTATATATACTACCCTAAGTAATTAGAGAGGCCAGTCGCAAAATTTAAAAGAAAAGAGAGTAAAAAAGAATATAATCTGAATGGGTTTTTTTGAAGAAAGGATAGTAATTATATAACCCTGAACTTGTCATTTCAAACATTATTGGTAACTTGAGCTAGGAAGGTGAGAGCACCGTGAGTTCATATATGCAAATGTAAATTCTCAAAGCCATACGTGCATTCCTAAGGCATTCTTTGAAGGTTCCACTGACTTTCTCTGTATAAGCTCCGTGTTATAACAGATGTATAAATATACACGCAACATGCATCGAGAACAAACATATTGGCTTCTGATGTTTGGAACCGTCCGCCTATCAGGGCTTCTTTTCTGAAATAAATTATGAAATTTCCCAACAGGAGAGATGGATACCAAAAAGGCAATCCATTTAGGTCCTCAACCCATTCAAATAATAAATCCTTCAGATTAGAAGGAGGTGAGGTCAATTGAATCTAACATAGACATTAAGAACTATCTGCCCCAAAGAAGCTACGCCACACTTTTGACCATATTCCTTTGAAACAGGGAGGATTCATGTTCTCTCTCCTCTCCTGGAAGCTGACAGATACCTATGTATGATGTTGACATTTATGTATGTCTAGAATGCCTAAGGCATTTGGTTTGGCCAAGGCCGGTTGTGACTTGGCCCCCTGCCACCATTCTTTGTACCACAGGTGTTTCCAAGTAGGATCTCATTCGAGTTGGGAGGGTGAGTTAGGGCTTTAGACCACAGGAGCAGCTGAGAGAAAACTGTAAGGGGCCAGGCTTAGCCAAGAAAAGAAGGCTGAGAAAGATCCAAACCAGACAGCTGGCTACCATTCTAACCTCTATCCCCACCCCAGCACTACCACACTTCAGGCCACACCCTATCCAGAGTGTGGTTTTCAAACCACAGGCTGTGTCGTAGGGAATCAATTTATTGATTCTTGCCAGCATTGGAAACAAAAATTAAAAACAACAACAACAACAACAACAAGACAAAATAAATCACTAAAAATAAATCAAGCAAGAATTACCAGAACTCCTCAGCATGGTAAGGGTAACTATTGTTTATCAAACTTCTGTTTGAGTTATTTATGAGCGAGAGAAATGACTGATCTGTGATGTACAATGTTTCTCTCAGTGTGAGTCAGACTCACACTTGTCAAGACTTCCATCCCCCAACCTCCTGCCTGCTTATGGCCTCAATTCCTTTCTTTTCTCTGTCTAGGTTTGACTCCTAATCACTCACTTCAGATTGATTTTAAGCCCTCTCCTCCCCATGTCCGGCTGAAATCTTCCTTCATGTCCCAGTCCTGAATCCACTCCAAGAACCTGTTTGCCATTTTTTCACCCAGGCTCCCTAGTACTAACAGATAAAATGATACACTTTGCCATGCTGTCACCTCAAAATTTGTCACTTGTTCCTGGTCAGCTTCCTATTAGCTGTGCCACCCTGCAGAAACTTCATAACTTCTATGAGCTTCACTCTTCTCACCTGCCCAATGCAGAAGGGGATGGCCATGACACATGGGGTTGCTGTGAGAGTTGAAGGAAATATGTATATTGTAGGTGCTCAATATATGGTCTCCTTTATTATTGCAACAGCCTCTTAGTTCACAAATCAATGCACTATTATTACATGAAATACTTCTTACTTGACCTCTTTGTAGCCTGTGTGTGTGTGTGTGTGTGACAGGGTCTCACTCTGTCACTCAGGCTGGAGTACAGTGGTGCAATTTTGGTTCATTGCAGCCTCTCCAACTCCCGGGCTCAGGTGATCCTCCTGCCTCAGACTCCCGAGTAGCTGGGACTACAGGCGCATGCCACAATGCCTAGCTAATTTTTTCTCTGGGTAGCTGTGATGGTTATTACTGAGTGTCAACTTGATTGGATTGAAGGATGCAAAGTATTGATCCTGGGTGTGTCTGTGAGGGTGTTGTCAAAAAAGATTAACATTTGAGTCAGTGGACTAGGAAAGGCAGACCCACCCTTAATCTGGGTGGGCACCTTTAATCAGCTACCAGCATGGCTAGAATATAAAGCAGGAAGAAAAACATGAAAAGACTAGACTGGCCTAGCCTCTCAGCCTACATCTTTCTCCCATGCTGGATGCTTCCTGCCCTCGAACATCAGACTCCAAGTTCTTCAGTTTTGGGACTTGGACTGGCTTTCCTTGCTCCTCAGCTTGCAGATGGCCTACTGTGGGACATTGTGATTGTGTGAGTTAATACTTAATAAACTCAGTTCTGTCCCTCTAGAGAACCCTGACTAATACAGTAGCTTTTGACAGTGTTGACCACAGTCTACTTTCTGAAACCCTCTTCTCTCTCACCATTTTTAGTCTCTGACTTCTCTATTCCACCAATGTCTCTGATTGCCTTTTCTCTCTTACCCCATAAGTGTTGCTGCTCCCTGGTTGGGATCTTTTGCTTACCTCTTTTGGTGTCTGATTTCACCCTTCAGACTAGAGGTTAGGTCTTTAGTTTCTAGATTTTTTTTGAGTTCTGAGCTTCACCTCGTCTTGTCTCTGCAACACAGAAACCCTAGATAGCTGCTCATTCCTGCTCCAACTCTTGCTTCTGTTTCAGGGCCCAGTGTCTCAGCACAGACTTAGAACATGGTACTACTTTCTTCCTCTCCCAAGAAGTCATGTGACTCACTGTGTTAACTTTAAAAAATAATCGTAATTTCAAATTTACAGAAGAGTTGCAAGAATAGTTAAAAGAATTCTCTATACCCTTTACTTAGATTCATTAATTGTTAGCATTTTACCATATTTACTTTATCTCTCACCTCTTTTTTTTCTGAACCATTTTCTGAACCCTTTGAAGGTACCTCAGCTTATATTTCCTAAGAACAAGAATATTGTCTTATATAACCACAGTGCAATGATCAAATTCAGGAGTTTTAACATCAGTGCTGTGATATTGTTATCTAATATAAAGTCCATATTTAAATGTTGCCAGTTGCTCCATTGTCCTTTACAGCCCTTTTCTTCCTCCTCATCTGGGATCCAATCCAGGATCATGCATCACATTAAGCTGTCAGGTCTCTTTAACCTGGAACAATTCCTCAGCTGCTCTTTGTCTTTCAAGACAGTCACATTTTTGAAGAATATGAACCAACTGGTTTGTAGAATTTCTATCATTTTGGGTTTGCCTGTTGTTTTTTTCGTGATTAGAGTCAAATAATTTGGGGTAGGAAAACTGATAAAAGATGTTGTATCCTTCTTGGTGCCTCACATCAGGATGTACGTGCTGCTGATTTGTCCCATTCATTGATAACATGGATCACTTGTCTAGATGGTTGCCACCAGGTTTCTGCATTGTAAGGCTATCATTTTTCCCTCCGTAATTAGTAAGTAACCTGGGGGAAGATAGTTGGAGGCTCAGGCTCAAGTCTCCTGTTCTTCCTCAGACTTCCACCAAGTAGTTTTGGCACTTATTGATGATTCCTGCCTGAATTGATTATTTCTATGATGTCAGCAAAAACGGTGAATTTATGACACTATCATTTCTTTCTTTTTTTTCGAGACAGAGTTTCACTTTGTCACCCATGCTGGAGTGCAATGGCGTGATCTTGGCTCACTGCAACCTCCGCCCCTCAGGTTCAAGCAATTCTCCTGACCCAGCCTCCCGGATAGCTGGGACTACAGGTGTATGCCACCACACCCTGCTAATTTTTGTAGTTTTAGTAGAGATGGGGTTTCACCATGTTGGCCAGGCTGGTCTTGAACTCCTGGCCTCAGGTGATCCGCCTGCATTGGCTTCCCAAAATGCTGGGATTATAGGCATGAACTACTGTGCCTGGCCCCTATCATTTCTCCTAATGTGACTTACCATTTTCTTATGTTCTAACCTGTATGTATAAACCAACAAAAATGTAATTTCAAAATTTATATGCTAACAATAATAAAAATAACAGTAGCTTCTATATGTAGGCCTATGGGCTTATCCTGCCTGACTAGACACAACATTATAGAGGTGCAATGTTGCAAGGAATATTTTCAAAGACTTTGAAAATGTGGCTGATGCAAGCTTGTGCTGTCATTTCAGTCTTTAAGAGTCAGCTTAGGGCTTGTTTGCAACTGACATTCTCATGTGTTATGACTGTGATTTTAAAAGAGAATAGAGATGCATGTATGTAAACCACATTCATGTTCAGTTCATACTAAATCTTTAACATTAATTTTGATTGACCACAAATATTATTCAGTTCTCATAATCTGGCAGAGAAATTTCTGTCATTAGTTCTGTGGGGCTACAACAAAGGCTTGAGGTGTCGAGGAATCAGGTAGAGGCAGATCCTTTTCAGGTTCCTGCTAGATAACAGATGTTTGCATTATAAAGGAAAACTAAACACAACTGGAATAATTGGGCACAGCATTCAGAACTGTCATTTCTGCAACTGCACCATAGGAAGAAGGCCTCTGCTCTTTCTCTGAGAATCAAGAGGTGGCCTCAGAATTGCGAGCTTGGCCAAGCGTGGTGGCTCACGCTTGTAATCCCAGCGCTTTAGGAGGCTGTGATGGACAGATCACCTGAGGTCAGGAGTTCGAGACTACCTGACCGACATGGAGAAACCTTGTCTCTACTAAAAATACAAAATTAGCCAGGCATGGTGGTGCACACCTGTAATCCCAACTACTCGGGAGGCTGAGGCAGGAGAATTGCTTGAACCCGGGAGGCAGAGGTTACAGTGAGCTGAGGTTGCAGCATTGCACTCCAGCCTAGGCAAAAAGAGTGAAACTCCGTCTCAAAAAAAAAAATTGCGGGATTGACTTTGGTCAGGTGCCTAAGTTTCCGTAAGCTTTAAACAAACATCGCCTTAAACAAACATCGCCCATTCTACTGGTCAAACACACCTTCCTAACACTAGCGTGAGAGGAGTGAAAAGGTAGAGCACTTCAAGGGTGTCTGGCCCTCTTCCATTTTCTACCTGGAAAAAATATCTTCATCCACGTACTACTGTTTGCTTATAACAATTGTGCCCTGTATTATCTGAGTCTCAAGGCCAGTGCTAACACAGCTGCATACCTGAACAATGACTCACCCCTAAAGTCATTTTCAAGACACCCTGACCATGAGTTTGTTATGGAAATAAAGAAAAAGTTTATGATTTTAGTGAGACTTGTCCTCCAAAGAGGCAGAGTCCTCAATATGTAATAACAATTAATAGAAACTTTCTCTTGTGTTTTTTTAGGGTGGAGTAGCAGATGATCTTTTTAAAGTGTTTTTAATTATTAAACTTTTTGGAACACATCCATTTATGTGGTTCAAATATCAAAAGAATACGAAAAATACATTCCCATTCGACTGATCGCCCTCACTGTCTTGGGATAATGCTTTTTATTAGTTTCTTGTTTAACCTCTGATATATATGCAAAAACAAATATATAGTATAGTTTTAATGTCCCCTCCTCTTACACAGTTGGTATTATAAATCATCTTCCTAATATAATATTCTTAAACTTAACATTATTATGAATAATGCATATTTATTTATTTCAAATAAATCAAACACTATAGAATGGACTGAAAGAGAAAGGGAAAGTTCCTCTAACTTTCAACTCATTTTCCAGAGATAGCCACTGTGAACAGTTTTATGTGAATCATTCCAGATGTTTTCTAATAATAGTGTTAGTGGTAAGAGCTGCTTGTGAAAGTTTTTGGAAAATTGAGAGCCGGTTGTTAAACGAAGTCACTATTAAATGATACAAACTTACAATAAAATAAATTATATGCAAAGTAAAGGTAATAAATGCTTAAAATGCATCACTGCCTAATTATTTTACACATTTTACTATTACTGTGCTCTTAGGGTTATTTACATCTGCTATATCTGTATGGTGGAAATACTATAAAATGCTGGCTGCAGGCATGTCTTCCCAACTCCTCTTAAGGACTTTACACCTCTACTGATGCTGTGGTTTGAATGTTTGTCCCCTCTAAAATTCATGTTGAAACTTAATCCCCAGTGTGGCAGAATTGAGAGGAGGGGCCATTAAGAATTAATTGAGTCATGAGGGCCCTACCCTCAAGAATGGACTAATTCATTCACAGATTAATGAATTAATGGCTTGTGATGGAAGCGGACTGGTGGCTTTATAAGAAGAGGAAGAGAGACGTCAGCTAGCTTGCTCAGCGACTCTGCAGAGTCCCCACTGACAAGAAGGCCCTCACCCCAGATGTAGCCCTTTGACCAAGGACCAGCCTCCATAACTGTAAGAAATAAATTCTGGCTGGGCATGGTGGCTCATGCCTGTAATCCCAGTGCTTTGGGAGGAAAAGGTGGGAGGATTACTTGAGGCTAGGAGTTGGAGAGCAGTGTAAGCAACACAGCAAGATCCCATTTCTAAAAAAAATAAAATAAAATAAAATAAATTTTTTTTTTTTAATTAGCTGGGCATGGTGGCATGCACCAGTGGTCCTAGCTACTCAGGAGGCTGAGCCTAGGAGTTTGAGGATGCAGTGAGCTATCATGCACCACTGCATTCCAGCCTGAGTGACAGAGAGGGACCCTGTATCTAAGGAATAATAATAGCAAATAAATAGAAAAAAAATCCTTTTCTCTATAAATTATCCAGTTTCAAGTATTCTGTCATAAGTCACAGAAAATGGGCTAAGACAATTGCCATAAAATATAAAATATAACCCCCCAAAATGACTCAAAAATAATAAATGTAAAGGTGCAACTAAAATGCCAACACAATACTTTTAAATTTAAAGAAAATTAGCATTACAGTAAATGGCATTGCTTAGTCAGGAAAAAGCCTGGCTAACTCTCATGGATGTACAAATGCCCTTTTCCTTTTTTATTCAAATACCCAAGTAGATAAGACCTGTCTTCCCTCATCCTGGAAAACCTCCTCTTTCATTTGACAAATATTCTATGTAGATGCTCTCTCCTCTAGTAGGGAGAGATTAATCTCCCCAACATTCACACTTGAGGGTGGGCTAGATTTAGTGACTTACTGACAAAAATCTTTGTATGGAACCAGAAGGGAAAAACAGTAATATTATAGTAAAGAAACTTGGCAAACACCCCTTTAACTAACTGATGAAGACTAGCATCACAAGTGATATCATGTGGACATCATCCAATATGTTGTGATGAGAAGGGCACTTCACCGACTCCAAAAACCCATATCCGCAGTGTACAAGAGGAAAAGTTTCCTCAATGCTCCTAGGGTTCATGGCTAGGTCTGAAATCAAACTGATAAAGACAGATTAACAGGAAAAAGCATACGCATTTACTTAATCAAAGTTTTACGTGACACGAGAGCCTTCAGAAATGAAGAGCCAAAGACCCAGGGAAAATTTTCCATTTCATGCTTAGGTTCAACGAAGAATGGACAGCCACGTAGCAATGTGATTGGACAAAAGGGTATGATCTAATGGTAACAGACTAAGGTGGGAAACCCAGCAAGGCCTGTCTATTCCAATTATTCTTGGTCTCTCTGTGAAGCTTTCCTTCCTCCTAAGTATGGAGCAGGACCCCTCTGGAGTGAGGGTCTTATGACCTACAGTCAGACAAGGTAGGTCAGAGAATTTCTTTATGGTCAGCTCCTACACAGAAAGGGGAAGATATTTAATACTTCTAGGCTCTATGGCTTGATTTGAGGAACAGGAGTTCTAGTTTCTATGGCTTCCTTTGGGGAGAAAGAGGAACAGGAGAAAGAAGGGTGGGAGAAGGTCAGAGAGAGATCTTGTTTCTGAGGCCCTGTCAATCTCCTTCAGTTGAAAGTATTCATCGTGACAAGGCACCATATTTCGGGGTATTGTGTTCTGAGCTCTGGCATCAGTCTAATGGGGAAAACATCAGGCGAACCCAAATTGAGGGACATTCTACAATATAGCTTACTGGTACTACTGAAAATTGTCAAGGTCATGAAAAGACAAAAATAATCTCACAGAGGAGAGAAGACCAAGGACACATGACAACTAAATGCAATGTGCTATTCTATGAACAGCAAGAACAGAACAGAGAGAAGAAGTATTTAAAGATGATATTTAACAGAAAAACTGATGAAATTGGAATGAAGTCTTCAGTTTTGTTAACAATTTCGTACTTTTTTTTTTTTTTTTTTGAGACAGGGTCTTACTCTGTTGCCCAGACTGTAGTACAGTGGCACAATCTTGGCTCGCCATAACCTCTGCCTCCCAGGCTTAAGCGATTCTCCTGCCTCAGCCTCCCAAGTAACTGGGACTGCAGGCATGCACCACCATGCGCAGCTAATTTTTGTACTTTTAGTAGAGACGACAGGGTTTCACCATGTTGGCCAGGCTGGTCTTGAACTCCTGACCTGAAACGATCCACCTTCCTCGACCTCCCAAAGTGTTGGGATTACAGGCATGAGCCAATGAGCCCTGCCAACAATTTTGTACCATTGTTAATTTCTTAGTTGTGACAAGTATACCATGCTGTAAGAGTTTAACAATGGAGAAATTGAATGAGGAATAAATGGGAACTCTGTTCTATTTACAAATTTTCTGTAAATATAATATTATTCCAAAATAAAGTTTATTTAATAAAGCTAAACAACAAAAAGATAACATCTTTTCATTGGATATCAAGTATTCAACATAAATTTGATTTTTATAATTCAATACTCCTCATGTACTGTTCTTGTGCAGACCAACCGTTAACGTGGTAAAGACCTGTTTTCTATTTGTAACAGGACGTGACAGGCTGTTTAGTGTATAATGCAGCTAAAATCAAGACTACAGGTTTGACAAGGGCTTGTTAATTCTGTTTGATTCCATATTCATAGTCTCAGTCCTAGCTTTGTCTAGAGAGACCTTGTACAAATGTATACTGTTTGAATCAGAGTAGGTAAATGCTCTCTGTCCTCTCCTCCCCAGCCTCCCAGAAAATAACTGAAAGCACATGTTCTCTTGAAGGAGAGCCAGCAGTGCTATCTTTTTGTATGAAGACTGCTTGATTATAATTAAAACTTTCATTTGACTATTAAAAGTAAGGAACAGCTATAAATTAAGGTAGCAATATTAAAACCTCTGGGGGTAAGTCTAAAAAGCCTCTCTGTAATTAGAGAACTACAAAACTTAAGGAACACTAATTCTTTTCGGCGTCAAGGTCTCATTTTGCCAGGAAGCTGGTATTTTGTAAATTGCAGCTCTTCCAGGGCTGAGGACAAATTTTGATTCTTGCTTATAGCTCTTGCCTGAAATTTTTTGCCCTTTATAAACTGGGCTATGAATTAGAAGACTGATTTCTTATCCTGATTGAATATGTGAGGATCTGGGTGGCCTAGGTTTTGTCATGACCCCCGTAGATTAGAGTTTCCAAATTTGTCTAGTTAGATGTTGGACTATTAACCTTCTTTGGCTCTTCCAGTTCAAAAGAGTTGAAGTTTTTAATTGTAATAATGAAAATAATACTTCCTAACACCACTTCTCCTTAAAAACAGAAGGCATTAGTTAACCTTGGGCAGTGGATTTGGTTAGTAATAGTTTGTATATTCTTCCCTGCACTTTACCTTTCCAAATGCATATGTGTATATCTAAATATAAATGTGCGTGTGTGTGTGTGTGTGTATATATATATATACACGTACACATACATGTGAACACATACCCACATATATAGTCATTTCACTTTAATATGATGAAAAATAAAATAAAAAATTGTATTTGAAACTACAATAAGGACATATACCAATAGATTTCTTATTAAGTCTTACTAAGTTAAACTAGGGTATTGTGGTCTGATGGGCCTTATCCTTCACTTTAATGAGAATTTTGCCAGGACAATCTGAAACTCTGACTTGGCCTTGAGTGCATTCCCTGTCTTTTTCCATTTGACAGTCTTAATATTTGTACTTTCTCTTTATAGATCTTACTCCTTAGTTTTTATCGCTCTTTTTTTTCTCCATTGGATTAAAACAAACAATGAGCTTTAAAAAGAACACTTCTCTTGGTAGATATCTCCAGAGAGCTTATATTTACTTTAAACTGAATTCTTGCCAGACCACCCAAGTGGATATTCCTGATTTTTCATTATCCATCAACATATTACACCATAATGGATACAATGGCATACAAATTGTGTAGCCAAGCACCAAGCAAAGCCTTGACAGTCCACTAGGACAACACAAAATTATGAGAACATTTTTTCTGTTTAGTTCTAGAAAAATGGTCCACATCTTTCTCTCTTTCTTTCCTTTCTCTTCCTTTTGATGTTTGTAAAAGGCAATATTATACATATAGTAATTTAACACCTAAGAATTTGGACTCTGAGAAATGGGACTGACACCTGCCATGTTTCCCATTGGCTAAGGAGATACCTTTTCTAAGAATATGCAAACACTAGTAATCCAATCCTTTAAGTCTTTTAAAGCTACGCTTGTTTGTTTTATAACATAATGCCAGCAGGACATTAAGGTCAGCCATATCAGAGATTAAACTGTACATTTGCACTCAAAGCAATAGATGAGGACATGGAAAAACCAGACATATGAGTTTGTTCATGATTATCTTACGTTGGCAGTGATCTGAATATGGCTGGGTCACTTGATTATCTTGGTTGATTGCCACCAAACATATTTAAGGATTCTGCCATCACATGGGTCATTTTTCATAGTGCATGCCTGTAGTCTCAGCTGCTTGGGAGGCTGAAGTAGGAGGATTGCTTGAGTCCAGGAGATTGAGACCAGCCTAGGCAACATATTGAAGCCCTGTCTCTAAAACAAAATTAATTAATTAAATTATTAAAAAATAGTATAAAGGACTCTGGTAATTTCAATAGACTACCCGGATCTTCAGTTGTAAGAACCACAAGGCATATTTCAGTTTCTTGAGTTTATTGTGCAGAATGAAATGCACATAGGCCGGGCGCGGTGGCTCACGCCTGTAATCCCAGCACTTTGGGAGGCCGATGCGGGCGGATCGCGAGGTCAGCAGATGGAGACCAAGGTGAAACCCCGTCTCTACCAAAAATACAAAAAATTAGCCGGGCGCGGTGGCGGGCACCTGTAGTCCCAGCTATTCAGGAGGCTGAGGCAGGAGAATGGGGTGAACCCGGGAGGCGGAGCTTGCCGTGAGCCAAGATCACGCCACTGCACTCCAGCCTGGGCGACAGAGCGAGACTCCCTCTCAAAAAAAAAAAAAAAAAGAGAAATGCACATGTAAAACCAGTTCCATTAGCAAAAGTCAAATCAGTCTCCTCTTTGAAGATGTAGCATGGTTTGTGGACTTGACCATTATAAGGGCATCTTTTAGTAATTTAATACATATCTATATACCTACTGCTACTTTTGTATCCATAACATTTTTTATTCTATAAAGAGAAATACCTTCTACAATGATTAAGTGATTAACTCTGATAGCATCTCATTATAAATCAGTAGTCAGCAGTCTCTGGCACAAGAGCACAAAACGGTTAGCTACCTGTTTTTCTACAACCTGAGAGCTGAGAATAGTATTTACATTTTTAAATGACTGGAAAACAAATGAAAAGAAGAATACTATTTCTTGGCATGTAGAAATTATATAACATTCTCCTACCATTTGACCCAGCAATCCCATTATTGGGTATATGCCCAAAGGAATATAAATCATTCTATTATAAAGACACATTCATGCATATGTTCACTGCAGCACTATTCACAATAGCAAAAATGTGGAATTAACCTAAATGTCCATCAATGGTAGACTGGATAAAGAAAACTTGGTACATATACACCATGGAATACTATGCAGCCACAGAAAAGAATGAGATCATGGCCTTTGTAGGGACATGGATGGAGCTGGAAGCCATTATCCTTAGCAAACTAATGCAGTAACAAAAAACCAAGTACCATGTGTTCTCACTTATAAGTGGGAGCTAAATGATGAGAACACATGGACACATAGAGGGGAGCAACACACACTGGGGCCTGTGGAAGGGTGGAGAATGGGAGGAGGGAGAGGATCTGGAAAAATCATTATTGGGTACTAGATTAATACCTGGGTGACAAAATAATCTGTAAGACAAACCCCCGAGACACAAGTTCATCTATATCCTGCCCATGTAGCCCTGAACTTAAAGGTTAAAAACAAAAAAGCATATGAAGTTCTCATTTTAGCATCCATAAGTAAAGCTTTCTTGGCCCACAGCTGTACTCATTCATTTACAGTTTATCTCTGGCTGCTTCCCTCTTAAAATGGCAGAGTTGAGTAGCTGCCTCTAAACAGAAAATATTTACTATATAGCCCACTTCAGAAAGTTTGCTGCCCGCCTGGTATCAACAAAGTGGTTTTCGGAAGGAACCCTGAGGCATAGCATGGAATGTGTAGATACATAAAAATTACCACAATGGACTGACATGGATTTACGAACCTAACTTCTCACAGGATGTAATTCCTAGTGGAACACCTTACATGAGCAGAAAAAACAAAAATCTGGAGGAAAAAAAACAAAGATGGAAAACCTGAACTTTGTGAATGTTTGGAGAGTAGAGCATGAAGTCTGAAGGCATATTGTACATATTGCCAAGATGCGCCCTTTCTGCCATAGCACACTTTCCTTCTTAAAGTGGAACTGGGCAGTCTGGAGGTAAAGACTAAGCCTGTGCTGATTGACTGATATATGATGGACATATAACTGTGATTCTGGTCTGAGTAGGAAGTGATGAGAATGACCTTTGAATGTCTAGTATCTGAAAGCAAACATACATTAGGGGTCCAGTGAGAAGGCTGAGTATGTATTCCTACATCAATGACACCTTAGAAATACTACGGTCAGGCTTTCAAAAAGCCTACATCCACCTTTTATTTTATAGATACTTTAGTCCATTTGGAACGGGATAACTAAGATTTAAGTTTCAATACTTGTTGTGACGCCTCCATCAGGGAGGAGATTGTCAGTAGCAGAGGAGAGATGTGGCTAAGAACAACGGTCATCGTTTATCATTTCCAGAGTGTGTGTGTATGTTGTGTGTGTCTCATGTTTTATTTTGGGATATTCTCTTGGTATGGTAGTTCATGTATATAATTTATAAATACATAATACATGTTGGTATATATTTGTGTATTCACACTTTTTATGGATACTTCTATTTGTGTTATCAAACAGTTTACATGTGTCTTGGCTTAATTTTCTATTCCTGCATAACAAATTATCACACATTTAGGGGATTCAAAAAACACATTTGTTATTTCATTGTTTCTTTCATTAGAAGTCTGGAAATGGCTTAGCTGGATCCTTAGCTCAGGGTCGCACATGGCTGAAATCAAGGTGTCAGCCTCGGCTGGATTCTTATCTGGAAGCTTGGGGTCATCTTCCAAGCTCAAGTGGTTGTTGGCAGAATTATTTTTCTTGAAGTTGTACAACTCATGATGACTTGAATCTTCATGGTCAGCAGGAGAGAGTCTCTACGATTCAGAGAAGGCCTAAGCCCTCTTTCAAAGAATGTCCAACTGATTAAGTCAGGACCAGCCTGGATAATTTTCCATTTGATTCCTTAAAGTTGACTGATTTGGGACCTTAATCACATTTGCAAAACTCCTTCAATTTTTCCATAAAATGTAACATAATCAGGGAGTGACGTCGATCACCTTTGTCAAATAACATAACCTAAGAATCATGGTGTAACACCACAGGGCTGAGATTATAGGCACCTGCTTAGCCAGACAAGAGTCAGAGAAATCCAACTTTAGATCTTAGCTCTCCCACTTTCTAGCCATGTGATTGCATAAGTGACTTAACCTCTCCATGCCTCAGTACTTTCAACTGTAAACTAGAGATCATTCTAGCGACATGCTAGCATTCTAACACCTACCAGATTGGGCTGGCTTTGAAATTAAGACTATACTTACAAGAGGTGACCGACAAATAGCAAGTGGTCAATAGGCATTAGATATTTCATTAGATATTCATTTTCATGCATACATATATTTTATTCATAAAACAGAAAAATAGTATGAACAGGAATACATGTCACTGTGTCTCCAAGAAAGCAAGACAAAAAAGGTGAAATTAGAATGCAAATTGTCTGATTTCACATTACTTTTGTGGTGAGAACAAGCTAGTTCAATAAATGAAACTTTAACACAAAGTGAGATACTGTAAAAGCATGTGTATTCAATAACTCTCAGTTGAATTTAAATCTGGACAGAAGTACTTGCTTCTAAATTGTTAGTGGATTCATTGACTTGATTATTTTCCTAGGCTCAATTCATTTGCTTAACCAAATTATTCCTTTCCCTTTAGTGTTACCCACAGAAGTATTTTCACACAACAAACATTAGTTTGGCCAGGTGGCCCCTCCCTTCTTCCCCACTCTAAGATAAAGTCTGTTAATATGAAACCAATAAAGTCAACGTGGAAGGACACTTGCCAAAGATCTTGATAAAGTGCTGTGTAGCAAATGGACAAATATGAATAACATATCCAGGACCTGCAGTTTCTGTACTAAAAAGGAGTTCTGATCCACCTCCTAGTTTCAAGTTAAAAGCCTGCAGTAAGCTGTTTTTCTATGAAAGGGAGGAGGAAAAAACAAACACAAACCCCCCAAACAAGAATCCCTCCCCAAAACACCACTCTAAATTTGCTCATGTCCTTGGAAGTAAAAAGAAACAATTTCCCCTGATTACAGATTTCCTGATATGCAGAGAATGTACAACCCCAAGTTGCCTCGTGCTCACAACAATGGGGCAGACAGAATGCACACAGAGCAGGCTTTTGTCCTCTTGGTTATTGTCATCTTATTCCCCAGAATGGCTTCTTGCCTGGTGATGGGCAGAGGGCCTGATTGCTGAGAAACTCTCTTCAGAGGGACTGGTGTGTGGCTGTGGGTGGCGTTTGGGGACACTGGGAAAGGAAAATTCCTGGGAGCAGGGGCTGTACAGTAGCTGCAGTAACTCAGTTGCCCTGGAATTCCTGAAAAGGCTGGGGTTTTGGGCTCTCTTCTATTTCTGTCAGAGTGAATAAAAGAGCTAGTTATTCTAAAGCTTTATGGAAAAGGCAAGATAAAGAGGGGGGAGAAAGGGTGAGAGAGAGAACTGCATCAACATACAGCAACATTCTGAGTCTCATTGTCAAGTATTGGCAAACTATCCTAAGTGACAGATCCAGATGTGGCTCAATTTCTCATAGAAATTTTTTTAGAGGGCAGTAGGAACCAAGAGACTACAGGGTGGGTAGATCATATCTGGCCTTGCCTTAGGATCCCTGTATATAATCTATTTTTATCATTAAATAATAATGGAAAATAGAATCGTAGAGGCAACCATCCAGAAGTTTCCAAACATCCAGGTGTTTGACATTATGGAAATATATAGATACAGACTTTCTGGGTTTTACATGGGCTTGTTATCTATCCTAATTTTTATTTATTTGTTTATTTATATGTATTTACATTGAGAGGGTGGGATAGGTGGACCATGAACCTACTTAACTCATTCAACACTCATTTATGAAGCATCTATTGTGTGTAGGATACTGTGAATGTCACAAAAATGAAACACAGAGGGCCTCTGGCTTTATTTGCAATCCTATCCCAGAGACTATAAAGCTTGGAAGAAGCATCGTTCAAAGCCATATTGACATCCATCAGCATCACTCAGCTTCTGGAAAAGTGGGTCAGAAATACTCAATGAGTTACCCAATTCTCGAAGAGAACAAGAGTGAGATAGAATTCGTTGGTAATTCAATAGATTTCGTTAACTCAATTTCCAGTTTACCAACAGCCAAACCAAAGGCTTCTAAAAGAAGTAAGTCAGCTCTCTCTGACCGACTCTGATCTTTTCTGTGCCTATTGGAGGAAAAAACAACCAGCCCAACTGCTCTTAGGAAGGAAAACTGCAACCCATCAGTCAGATGCAGATTTCACCTCTGAACCAACTGTTTGGTTTCACCTACACACTTCCTGCCGGGTGCTTTGCTCATTCAACGTTCAACAGCTGTATCTTCCCCAATTCAATTCATCTCACTTTCTTTTTGGTCATCAGTGGCAAAACAGTATAAAATACCTTTATTACTATCTGATGCTCAGCGTTATACCCAAGATTTATCTTTTTAAAAGCCAAGAGACCATTGCATTTATCAAAAGGAAAGGAGTAGTGGATGCCACTGGGGGCTCATACTGCCAGTGGATATTGTGAATTACATTAAGAAGATCTGAGAGCAAATGTCTTGTGATATCAACTTCTCATATTTGATTACCACTATTTCATGAGTGCCTTTTATTTTCCTTCTAAACATTTGTGGCATTTTTTTTTAAGCAACAGCCAACCTAATATATATTATTTGTGCCAGGTACAATATTATTGCTAAGAAGACACTACATGCATGTTCTGGTGCAATTTTAGTCTTATATTTCTGAGTTGTTGGAGCCATTTAAGTAGCTTGCCCATGGGGGGAATCCTTAAAACAGCTCTGAATACCTTAGAGAGGTACATTTTAAGTAAGGCTGCATCATCATTTCGGCTATGAAAGTCCCTGGGATGTGCGGGAAAGGATGTTAAATCAAAACCCTCACATTATTTAAATGTTTTCATGAAAGGTATAATCAAGTGTGCCTCTTGATTCTATTTGAAGATGTGCCAAGCAGCAGGGGCCCTCTTGACAAAAGCGGCCAGGAAGTGACTCTCTACTCCCCAGCGACAGCATTTTCAAATTGTTCTTTTCTGCTCAATAAAGGCTAAAAAGGAAGTGAAACTTTCTGTCATATTCTGCACTGCTGATTTTTTCCAGACAGAGCAGAAATGCCTGCCTGTATATCCCTCTAAGGACTTGCTAAGAAAGGGTGGAAAATAGCAGGCAAGAAATGTTATCTGTTTGAGTGTCTGTTCCTTGGTTTGGCTATGAAGTAAAACCCAAAAATGACATTGAATTTGGCATTTGAAACTGCAGTGCCATTGTTGCTTTGGGACTGGCTTAACAAGCCCATAATATTCTAGAAGCATGTGCGCGTCTCAGGAGCAGACTCAGCCATTTCTCAAATATGAAGAGGGCTGGGTCATGCAGTCCTGTTTCCTCTTCCTGATCTTTGTAGCAGTTACAAGCTGAACAGAAACATGCAAATAAAAATCGAGAACCCTAAAGAGTAAGAAAATCATTTCCAGAAAGACTGATAATAAATTTCAAGACATCAACTCAAATATCACTGATTTAAGTGCATTTGTTCCAGCTCTTTTATAGAATGTGAGGTTAAATCCACAAACTTGTTATTAGAGTTCTCCCTGTACTAATTCCCAAATGTGATTCTTTTTAAAAGAAAAATAAAATACAATGATTTTTTAAAATCTCATCTAGAATGAGAAAACATAAAGCGCTTTTGGCTTTCCTTTCCCTGATTTTGAAGGGTTTTTTTTTTCCTTTTTCCTTTACTTCCCTACTTTAAAGATGTTTAAATTTAAGCCAGGTGTGAGCTCTGAGAGAGATCGAAGCTGCATTTTATTTACCTTTGTATCTCAGACAACCAGGAATGGTAGCGGTAGTATTTGTGGAATGAGTCTTCTCCTGACTTATCCTGAAGGGATGCATCTTCTACTTAGGATAATGTTAGATTTGAATTTTACAAGATCCTAAGTCTGTCGCCCAGGCTGCAGTGCAGTGGTACAATCATGGCTCACTGCAGCCTTGACATCCCAGGCTCAAGTGATCCTCCTACCTCAGCCTCCCAGGTAGCTGGGACTACACATGTGCACCATCATGCTCGGCTAATTTTCACATTTTTTGTAGAGAAGAGGTCTCACTACGTTGCTCAGACTGATCTGGAACTCCTGGCTTCAAGTGACCCTCTCACCTCAGCCTCCCAAAGCCCTGGGATTACAGGTATGAGCCACTGCACCCCACCATTATAGTTATTTTAGAGTATACTCCTACATACTCCTACATATATATATATATATAGCTAAGTGTAAAACAACCTCACGCAGGTCCTTCAGGAGGTACCCAGAAGAAGGCATTGTTATCATAGGAGATGACAGCTCCATGCCTGTTACTTCCCCTGAAAAGCTTTCAGTAGGACAAGCTGTGGAGGTGGAAGACAGTGAAATTGACGATCCTGACCCTGTGTAGGCCTAGGCTAATGTCTGTGTTTGTGTAAAAACACACACAAAAATAAAATAAAAAGTTTGAAAATAGAAAAATGTTTACAGAATAAGGATATAAACAAAACATTTCTGTACTGCTGTACAATGTGTATTTTAAGCTGTTATTACAAAAGAGTCAAAAAGCTGAAAAAAATTCAAAGGTGTGTAAAGTAAAAGCATTACAGTAAGCTAAGGTTAACTTATTATTGAAGAAAGAAAAATATTTTAATATAAATTTAATGTAGCCTAAGTGTACAGTGTTTATAAATGCTACTATAGTACACAGTCATGCCCTGCGCCTTCACATTCACTCACCACTCACTGACTCACCTAGAGCAACTTCCAGTTTTGCAAGCTCCATTTGTGGTAAGTGCCCTGTACAGGTGAACCATTTTTTATCTTTTATACCATATATTTACTATACTTTTTCTATGTTTAGATATACAAATACTCACCATTGTATTACAATTGCCTACAGTATTCAGTACAGGAACATGCTGTACAGGTCTGTAGCCTAGGAGCAATAGGTTATACTATCTAGCCTAGGAGTGTAGGAGGCTATACCAACTAGGTGTGTGTAAGTACCTCTATAATCGAACAACGATGAAATCACCTAACGATGCATTGCTCAGAACATAGCCCCGTTGTTAAGTGATGTGTGACTATACTTATACTACTGGGATTACATTTGGGAGAAGTTTAGAAGATTGTACATCACTAAGGTCTTCCTTTCTCTTTTTTTATGAGTTGGAAGATGTATTGAAAAAATCTACCTTCAGCTGCTATAGTGGTGAGGTGGCGGTAGTTCTCTCTTACTTCCTGTTAATCATTTGCATTTCTATGGCCTATTATAACAAAACATTTCAAAGAACCTCATAAACGTGAGGATTGATTCAATTAAACTATACTTCTGGTCTCTGGAATGAATATGACAATGTTTTGCTCATCTCAGAACTGGAAAATTAAGGCCCAGAAGTTGTAAAGATATTTCTCATTCCAAATTCTGTATATCTATCTATATATTATATGAATAAATAATTCAATAGAGTTGGGAAAAATCATATTTTTTTCTCCTTTGAACTGGAAACAAAAACCCTTTGTACAGATTTTGATGATTCTTACTTCCTCCAAACCTTAGCTTTATTCATATGTTCTGCAAACTAAGCCACCATTATGAAACCAACTGAAACTGTGATCAGAGGAGGCCATAAATAAATTAGCTAAAGAATTGAAAATCCTCCTGGTCAGGGATTAAGCCTTTTGTGATCTTTCTCCTCTATGAAAATCCCTTAATCTCTCCTCTTCTGAATTTTCCATTTATATTGCTTATATCAATGGTTCTTAATTTTTAAAACGTGACCCCTCTTCTTACACTCTGAATTTTTATGTCCTCCCAAAAGATATCATAATTACTTTTTAGAAATTAAAAATGTATTGAATAGGAAAGCTAAGGAACGGCATTCATGTAATTTTTTTTTTCTTTTCTTTTGAGGCAGAGTCTTGCTCTGTTGCCCAGGCTGGAGTACAGTGTTGCGATCTCAGCTCACTGCAATCTCTGTCCCCCGAGTTCAAGTGGTTCTCCTGCCTCAGCCTCCTGAGTATCTGGGATTATAGGCACCTGCCACCACGCCCAACTAATTTTTGTATTTTTATTAGAGACAGGGTTTCACCATGTTGGCCAGGATAGCCTCAAACTCTTGATCTTAAGTGATCCACCCGCCTCGGCCTCCCAAAGTGCTGGGATTACAGGCATGAGCCATCATGCCTGGCTGGGAAAAATACATTTTTGATATCGAATATCTTAGTCCCTGTTAGAACTCTGTAAGCCCCGGGGAGTCTGAGATGCACAAGCAAAAATCTCTGGCTGATTTCAGTCAGCCATTTGGGGGCTTATTTGCTTTGTTTTCTAAATGCTTCTCAACATTTAGTTTGAGAGGATAGAAATTAGGCCATTTTTTTCATCTCTTATAGGACTGGCCACACAGTAGTGCTTCAGAGACTAGTTGCTCATTTATTGCTTGGTCCATTCTCTTGATTTTCTTTTGCCTGGGAGGAGACACTGCATTGACCTTTCAACCAAATATTTGGGTGTTGCAATTTTTTTTTTTTTTTTTGAGACAGAGTCTTGCTCTATTGCCCAGGCTGGAGTGCAGTGGCGCGATCTCGGCTCACCACAATCTCCGCCTGCCAGGTTCAAGCAATTCTCCTGCCTCAGCCTCCCGAGTAGCTGAGACTACAGGCGTACGCCACTATGCCTGACTAATTTTTTGTATTATTAGTAGAGTCGGGGTTTCACCATGCTGGCCAGGCTGGTCTTGAACTCCTGACCTTGTGATCCACCTGCCTTGGCCTCCCAAAATGCTGGGATTACAGGCATGAGCCACTGCGCCTGGCCGCAGGATGTGGCAATATTTTAAATATATTTTAGTATAAATTGAAGGGCCTCTGACGTCCATCTAGTAAGAATCTGGCCACATATTCATAGACCGTTTCAATCTTTGCAGACTTTGACGACTTTGTCCTTTGAAACTTGCTTTGCTTTCTCTTTTCACTCCTTGTAGCATCCTTGAGTTCTCTGCTGCTCCAGAAAGGAACATTATGGCCTCTTGATTGGATGGATAAAGGGTCCAGCCCTGACCCATTGGCTGCTAGAAAGGCCAGGGGCAAAAAGATGACCCCATTAATCACCTTTTCCACCTGTACTTCAGTCTTACTTACAAATTGTTTTTTTCTCATGTCTTTTCATCATAGTCTTTATCTTGTCAACAAGTTATCATAAAAATTGCTGAAAAGGATTTATTAATTCTCAGCACAGAGGCTGTCCTTTGGATTTCTTTGTGACTACTGCTTTGGTCTTACATGTGGCTGATATCAGCTTATTTTGAAAATCCTAACACTAGTCCACATTTTCACCTAGTAAAGTCACTGATGCCTTCTTCATGGCCAGTTACAAGGAGCTTTTTCATCTAATTCATGATGACCCAGGAACCTTACCTCCATGACAAAAATTTTCCTGGTAACTCAGCTTCCTTACCTCATCTCTACTTCAGTTCTTTAGGTTGTCAGATGTTGAAGATAAATCACTTTAACTGTGGTTGCATAGAATTGGTGGGGAATCACATGAGTTTCTTCATGTAAAAACGATCAAGAACTCTGCTTTGGGTCTAGATCCTGGTTTATGCTGCCTTCTTGAAAACTAAGTGAAGATGCAGGGACTTACTTTTCTTTCTTTCTTTCTTTCTTTCTTTCTTTCTTTCTTTCTTTCTTTCTTTCTTTCTTTCTTTCTTTCTTTCCTTCTTTCTGTCTGTCTGTCTTTTCTTTTCTTTTCTTTTTTTTTCCTTTCTTTCTTTCTTTCTTTCTTTTCTTCTTTCTTTCTTTTGCATGATTCTCTGACTTTGCTAGGAGTTGTAGATCCAAGTTCAAACATGCATTGGTAACTACACCCAAATGCAGCCAAGATACAAGGGTCTACATGTGATACAGGGTCTAGTTAGCCGTGTGACTTTGGACAGGTCATTCTCTCTGGCTTTGATTTTCTCATTTGTAAAATGATGTATTAAATTGAGGCAAAAGTAATTGCAGTTTTTGCCATTAAAAGTAATGAATTCGGTTCTTCCTAATAATTGAATTAGGTTCTTTCCAGGCCCTTTTCTGGTTCTTTCCATTTCTAAAGGTCTATGATGAATAGGCCAGCCATGTCATCATGGGTTCCAGCACAGCACCCTAGAGCCCCAGTCCTCATTCCTGGCAGGCACGCACATCTCCAAATAGGGTTCCTTAGTTTTTAAAGAAGGGAAAATGGTTAAGGAGAACTGAAAGCCACATACTTTCAGTTCTGACTTTGTGAGTTTTGAATTTAAATGCTTTCTCATATGAAACAGTGAGTGGGCAGAAGCATTCTACAAAAAGAGAGCCCTGAAGTTAGATGAGCAATGAGCAATCCCTTTCTGTTGGCAACTCTCTTTTGAAACAAAATGTCTCACCGCTCTAAGTTCAACTGCCGAAAGAAAGAAAGAAAGAAAGAAAGAAAGAAAGAAAGAAAGAAAGAAAGAAAGAAAGAAAGAAAGAAGAGAGAGAACCCACCACCCTGTGCGAGCAGCACAGTTGAACAAAGGGAAATAGAAGGTAGGGGCATGTGAATCCACGTGGCCCTTTGCCAACCCACTTGCCTCTCATGCTGCCACATTTGCATATATCAGGGTAATTTCTGGGATGGAGGTTTTTACTGAGCCCTTGTTGGCACAGAGATTTTCTCCCGGTCTCAAGACGTTCACAAAAAGCTAGTAGTGAGAGGAAAAACCTGCTGGGACTTACATGTAATAGCATCTTGGAAGCAGCTCTATAAGATGACTAACATTTCAGCTGGACATGAGACAACTTGGCGCCAGAAATGGTGGATGATGGCGCACCACCACTGTTTCATACAGCCCACTATCGAGGCAAGGGGGTCTGAGCACATTGCCTGCAAATAATATGTTTGCAACTTTTCAATTCATTTGAGTCCTGACTAAAAAAAAGCGTGCCAGGCAAATGATCATCTGCATGACTTTTCAGAAGGTTTTGTGCTGCTAGCCCCTAAATGATATGTGAAAACAAATCAGGGAGTTGGGGCCATCTGAAATGTAGCTTGAGAAGGTAAGAGAAGATGGAGAGACATGCTAAGGGTTTAAATAGGAGGAACCAATGAGGAAAAGCATATGACACTATTACAGTGGAATTTTGCCTTTTTTGGCCATTCCTGTGTTTCCAAAGTTGTAACCATTTGTTTCAAGCGATTCCTCTGATTTTTTTTCTTTTTTTTGCATCTTATAAAAGTGAGGAGTCTATAAAAGACAACATTTTGTAGGCCTGCAGCCTTTGTATCTAGCTTTTGGAAATAAGTTGTTACTTATCTGCCTATGAATGCCTTCACCCAGCTTTCCTCAAATTTTTGGGGGGATGAGGAAAAATTAGTTTCCTTTTAAAATATGGAACCCCTGGAGAACATTTATTTCTCAGAGAATGATAAACAAGGAAAGGGAATGTGATGCATACAGCACATTTAAAAATATTTTCAGGCTGGATGCAGTGGCTCATGAAGCTTGCATTTTAATGCAAAAAAAACCCCAAAAAACAAATATATAATATGGCAAGTGTATTGGTAAGCATTTTAGAGAAAAGTGAAATAGGATAAAAGGATTAGAGAAGAAATGGGAGGGTGGAAGGTCCATGCTATGTTGTAGGTCATGATTGTAAAGATCATTAAGTCTAGTCTCCATTCTCCCTCTATGCAGAGGAAGAAACTGAGGCACTAAAGAAGGAGATGACTGCTCAGGGTCCCCCAGCTGGCTAGGGGACCACTGGGAATGAAACCCAGCTCTCCTGACCCAAGACAAGCCCTCTTTTCTCCCATCTCAACACTCACACTTGGAAATGGGTTGCTGCAGTAGGAATTTGAAGTCTAGCATTTTTTCCCTTTGTAATCAATTGATACTGATTTTCTTATGAGTACAGAATGAATTGTCCAACACCATTCACATACCAGCTTGTGGCAGCAGTAATAGTCACTAACATTTAGAAAGGGGTGGCATGGAAGTCGCCTAGAGTTGACTCCCCGCTGTGTGGTCAGTTCATGAGCATCTGCCCTATGCTCAGCACCTTTCACACTGATGTGACAAATTCAGGATGCATCTCCAACTTTAATATGTACCTGAGTCACTTGGGAATCTCGTTAAAGTGCGGATTCTGATTCAAGAGGTCTAGGTGGGAACTGAGGCTCTAATAAGCTCCCAGGTGATGCTGAGGTTACCAGTTCACAGACCACATTTTGGGTATCGAAAGTCTATGTACCTCTGCTAGTTTTCTGAATGCAACTGAGAAAGAAACCTCAGGGTTAATGCTTGCATTTTTCTTTCTTCATTTCTCCATTGTCCTACTCCCCTCCCTTGGAAGGCTCCAGCTTAGAAAAAGAAAACATTATGAAATAGCAGTGCCAAACCTGAATTACAACGTTAGGCATGTAATTATCTGGGCAAAAGCCAGATGTCTCAGACTAGGGGTTAGTACAGCCTGCTGCCAGGGCTGGGTAAAGTTCCTAGATTGAAGAGACAGTCGAGACTACCTGACATATGCAAGAGAAAAGGTGTACCTGTGCCTGAAACTCTGGAAGGTGAGAAGTGGACAAGGGTTACTGCCGCATAAATAATTGAGGAAGCTTCTCCTTCCCCACCAGATTGCAAACTGAGATGTCTGCATGTTAATCTTGGCCACAGGGGTGACTCGGTCTGTGTCTGCAAATGAAAGCTTTCATCCTTGGCTGTGAAATAAAAATAGCAAATAGCATGTGGCATGTAGGGGCTTTTCCTCTATAAGGAGCTGTCACTGTCCACTGTTTAAAGCCTCTGCTTCAGCCGTCTTCAAGGAAGGAGGGCTGTGAATGAGTGGGGGCAGATTGCAGAGCCAGTTCAGAGACAGCAGAAATACTCCAGGGAAAACCTCCCTTCTCTTGCTGTTTACATTTGCACATACTTACCAGCTTGCCAGAACTTCTTGGTGTCAACAACCTTGACTGACACTGCGTCATGTGAATGTATCTCCTGGGGACTCAGAAGATAGCTCAGGAGGAAAAGGCAAAGCCCTCACACTGTGATCTGACTGAGCTTAGGAGAACTGGGCTCCCCAGATCTTTTTGCAAACTCAGTTTCTTCTCAGAGGAAAATGGTAACAGTGATAGTAAGAAAAAAATAAAACCATATCTCTAAAGTGGACAAAGGCTATAACAGTTACCATTACTCTTCTGGAGGCAAAACCAATTCCAGTGGGCCTAGGGCTCCGCAGCTATGCAGGGCTTCTTTACGACTGAAGACTTTAGACCATTTGGTTTGTATTCAGTAGCACCAGGTGGAAGATGTGAGGACGGGATGGTGAATGGAGGTAGATATCTGACTTTAGATTTCTAGGCATTTGCCAAAATATTCCTTCTCCAGTCAAGACTTGTTGCCATAGGGAAAAGTGGCCAGTCACCTTCTAACAGTTGTGATCTTCCTAAATGCGCTCAGCAAAGGCAAATGGAATGTTCTGGATTACCAACCAATGGCCCAGAAGGTTGTATATCACACTGGGAATTGTTGCTGGTCTCTTTTGTTCAGAGGTGGAACACTCTCATCAGTTACTAGAAAGATTTCCCACCACCCAGATAAGCCATCAACCATCTGAGGGAAAGAAAGATCAGCCAATATCAGCTCTAGCCAGATAATAACCTCCTGGTCTTGGAGATGGGAATAGGGAAGGCAAACGCCCTCTTCTTCAAGTCTCAGAGCTTACTGTAGTGTCTCAAGGATAAGGCTCCTATGACCCAAGAGCTGCTGGGCAACCTGTGTGTGTCTCAGCAGAGTTGAGGGTTTTGGGGACTGCCTGGGGCAACCCAGCTGTCACCGGCTGGCCCAGGGTTTCTGTATGCGGTGGTGATCTTGGCTTGGCAAACACCAAGGGAGATTCCAGGAAAACAAAGAAAAAAAAATCCTTTTCACTTTTAATTCAAATGGCCCTTATTGCTGCCACTTTGAATGGCTAAGACATTTGTACCTTTTTTTTTTCTTGAGACGGTGTCTCACTCTGTCACCCAGGCTGGAGTGCAGTGGTGCGTTCTTGGCTCACTGCAAACTCAGCTCACTGCAAACTCCGTTCATGTCATTCTCCTGCCTCAGCCTCCCCAGCAGCTGAGACTACAGGTGCCTGCCACCACGCCCGGCTAATTTTTTTGTATTTTTTGTAGAGATGGGGTTTCACCATGTTAGCCAGGATGGTCTCGATCTCCTGACCTCGTGATCCACCCGCCTCAGTCTCCCAAAGTGTTGAGATTACGGGCGTGAGCCACCGAGCCCAGCCGGCGACATTTGTACTTTTTAGTGGCCTCCACTTCCAGATGTGGAGTATATAAGTGGATGCCCACTGATGGGGCCACTCTGTAGCTCTCCGGAGTGAGCCAACCCTAGGATATAGGAGGAGCAGGGAGGGTCAGAGAAAAGCTTAGTTCATTTTTCTTATTGTACGACTCATCTTAAAACACTGCAATTTCTTTGAAGCAAAATAGCAAGCCTTTTTTGTTTGAGTAAACATTTTACTTTGGGATAATTTTAAATTCGCAGAAAAGTTGTAAAGATAGTACAAAGAATTGCCATACACCCAGCTTCTGCCAATGGTAACATCTTACATTTCCACCGTACATTTGTCAAAACTAAGAAACTGACACGGGTGCAATACTATTACCTAAACTCCAGACTTAATTTCAGTTTTGCCAGTTTTCTATTTAATGTGCTTTTTCTATTCCAAGAGACAATCCAGGGGACCATATTGCATTGAATAACATGCTCTTTTCTAACAAATCTCTGCTTGAGCTAATCTCGCTGATCTTTTAACCAACCTTATTGAGCACCCGTTCTATACAGGGCCCTGGCTAAACCAAGCGGGAGGGATAAATAAGTCCTGACATAGTTCGTTATCTACTTGGAAAGGCTGATGCATAAATACCACTGTGAGATGCATGTAATCAGAGTGGTTTGCAAACAGTGCCCCAAGATTGTGGAGGACAGGCATAGTTCTCTCCACCTGGGGCCTCACTGGGGCCACGGTTGCTATGAGTCCAGGAGAATCAGAAGTGCATTTCTAGGTAGGGAAGTGGGCTGGAGAGGGAAATCTGGGAAAGTGATACAGAGTTCCACCCAATTTGACTTTGATAGGAAAGGGAAAGTACTGCAGGGTACTGAGCTGACTCTTTAAGATGTGGATGCTTAGAATTAGGAAATGTCCTGGTTTCTAAAAACAATGAAGAGAAGTACTCTAATACTGGGGAAATTGTGTGAGCGTGTTAGTTGGGGGGCTTTTCAACTGGGACTCATTAGGAAGAAACCCCACCAATCTTTCTTTCACTATGTGGCAGCTAGTTGAACTATTCTATTTTACAGCAAAGAACTCAAAAAAGAGTGCCTTTGTTCCCAGATTGAAAACACAAGAAAATATCTAAAACTTGAATCATGCCAGTATCCAGGTAGAAAATCATTCATATCATTTGCCGGTCATTAATTTTGTTGGTGGCAATCATCTATGCTCTTTCCTCACCCTAGGGGTACTGACCCTCATTGTAGGAGAGGCTTGACTTGTAGAGCGAGGACCCATTTCCCCCACCCAAGACAAACAGCTGCAGGGAAATGGAGCAGTCTGACACCAGTCACAGCTCTGTCCTAGGAGAAGATCGTGATGTGACCTGGGGACGGAGACTGAACACAAAGCTCAAAGCAGTGCTCTCTAAAAGCAGGGTGTCCCTTGATGTCTGAAGAAATGACAATGTTGACCTATAGGCTTCCAGGTAGGGTTCCAAAAATGTACTCTCAGGGTCCATCTTCCATACTCAAAGCTTAACTTCAGTTCCCCCACAAGGATTTGCTTTCTCAACACAAAGAAGGCCAAAATGTAGGATCCATGCTTTTCTAATGTGGTCTTCTACAAAATTCTCAATGGGCCCACACTCCCCAGCAATCCCAGACTTATGATTCCATATTCCAGCTGTTTAGTTCAAGGGCTCACAAGGCAGGTGGGTTTCACTTAAAGACAAAAGAAGAGGACAAGAGTCCTGGGGGTAGCGCCCCACAGGTGAGGGCTGGCAGTTGAGCAGGCAGGAGAAAGTGTCACTTTCATGACTGATGGGGATCCAGTGTGACTTCAATAGCTGAATAAGGCCGGGTGTGGTGGCTCATGCCTGTAACCCCAACCCTTTGGGAGGCCAAGGCATGAGGATCATTTGAGCCCAGGAATTCAAAACCAGCCTGGGCAATGTAGTGAGACTTTGTTTTTACAAAAAATAATGATAATAATAATAATAACTCGAGTGAGCCTTCATCTTTCTGAGCCTCAGATTTTCCATCTGTAGATGAGAATCTTATCACCTGCCCTGCCTATCTTGCAAGGTTCTAGTAAGAATTTGAAAAACAAATGAATGCAGAATAAATTGCCTGGTATAATAATACTTAATAAAGGACAGCTATCGTTCATATTACTTCATGTATCCTAAAAAAGTTCTTTCTTGCAATTGAATTCCTAGTAAATATGAGAGCCTCCTTGCAGTAAAGAAGACAACAAATTTTATGCTACTAGAAAAAATATGTGGCTATTTGCCTACTGTGGTGGAGAGAATTATCACTCTCCAATTCAGGACGGGGTCCATGTCCTGTACATCACATGGGAAAGGGGAATTTAGGTGGCAGATGGAATTAAGGTTGCTAAGCAGATTACTTTAAAATAGGGTGACTGTCCTGAAGTTTTAGGGTGGACCTAATGTAATCACAAGAGTCCTTAAAAGCAAAAAAGGAAGATGGGACTATGCAAGGGAGGACCAGCGGGATGGCAGCCTGAGAAGGACTTGGCCGGGCACTGCTGGCTTTGAAGATAAAGGGAGGGAGTCCTAAGCCAAGGAACGTAGAAACCTCTAGAAGCTAGAGAAGGTGAGGAAATGGATTCTCACCAACAGCCCGCAGACAGGAATGCAGTCCCACCGACACCTTGTTCTTAGTCCAGTGAGATTCATGTCAGACTTCTGATCTACAAAACTGTAAGATAAAAAACATGTGTGGGCCGGGCGTGGTGGCTCACACCTGTAATCTCAGCACTTTGGGAGGCCAAGGTGGGCGTATCACCAGAGGTCGGGAGTTCAAGACCAGCCTGACCAACATGGTGAAACCCTGTCTCTACTAAAAATGCAAATTAGCCAGGCATGGTGGTGCATGCTTGTAATCCCAGCTTCTTGGGAGGCTGAGGCAGGAGAATTGCTTGAACCTGGAAGGCAGAGGTTGCAGTGAGCCGAGATCACGCCACTGTACTCCAGCCTGGGCAACAAGAGCGAAACTCCATCTCAAAACAAAACAAAACAACAACAACAAAAAAACAACAACAATAAAAAAACATGTGTGGTCATGGACACAAACAACGGAACAATAGACACTGGGGCCTACTTGAGAGTGGCGGGTAGCGGGGAGTAAGGATTGAAAAACTACCTATGGCTACTAAGGTGATTACGTGAGTGACAAAATCATCTGCATACCAAACCCCTGCAACATGTAGTTTATCTATAGGACAAACCTGCACGTGTATCCCTGAACCTAAAATAAAAGTTTAAAAAATGTGTATGTTGTTTTAAGCCACTTGGTTTGTGATAATTGGTTACAGCAGCAATAGAAAACAGACATACCTGTCAATAGAAATTCTGGAGTAATGGCACATTCTTGGATGTAGGAATGAAATGTTATTAGCTGCACAGTTTTTCAGAAACTCCTTTACTCCTCTTCTCATGAATGTATAGTCACAGATGAATTAGTATTTTTCCCCCCATTTATCTGGCATGGATTGTAGTTGCTGAACTAAAGCAGATATTTACAGTGCTCTTCTTACACCTCTGACTATGTTTGCAGAAACTTACATACAAAATACTGTTGCCTGATTCAGGCTGCCTGGTTTGGTTTTGAACAGGGTGTGTCAAGGTACATTCAAAGGGAAATTCCGACTCAAGGGCAAAGTGATGTTGATAGAGTCCAACTCAAAATATTTAGAGAAAAAGATGGGTATAGTCAGACAGTGGGCTTTCTTCCCTGTGTTTTCAAGGTTTTCCTGAGAACAACAGACATATCGTGACTTTCCCCTTAGCTTACTATTAACATGAAGCGAGAGGTCAATGACACTGTCTGGCTCCTTAAAAGAGCTAAGAGAAGGGGAGAAAAATCCAAATTCCCAGGTAAACATCTGTAAAAGGATTTGGAACTGAGGATAAGGAAGTTTCGAGGCTTACTGAAAGGGAAAGGAAGGCAGCGTTATTTACTGGCCACGGATCGTACTTCCTGTTGTGAAGCTCAGCACTGTTTCATAACAACTGGGGGCTGCTGTCTCTTGTGCTGTAATGAGGAAGCAGCGTTCTTGGTTCCTCCATATTACACAAATGAATGACCTCTACTGCACAGTGAAATTGGTATAGGGAGAAGAATGGGACGCTTGCCCCTGTAAACACGATAAAGCTTTTTTTAAAAAAATTGCAGGAATATCTTTTCATAGATAATGTGATTGAATATGTCACATGTCCTTTACCCCTCTGTAGGTTCTTGACTTGTCTGGAGATTAAAACAGCTTAAAGAGATAAGTACTCACCAGGGACTGCCCCTTGGCATGCATTTGTTGTCACTACACAGCCAGGGGCTACAAAAGCCAGCATAGTCCTTTAACAAAGGAATTCCATTCGTGTCTTTCTTGTTATACAGCTTTTCTACAAATACCACGAAAACTTTTTGCAGCAAATTTGCCTGGAAGGTTGGCCAGCGAATTGGGAAACAACATTTTTACCTTGACAGGAGGCACGCTAACTTGCCCTTATCCTTCTACAGATAAGTCATACTGTGGCTAGGTTCACACATGTGAGATACAGTGAAAAATTGAAGAGACTTCTTGGATGTCTCATTGGATAAATACTCAAAAATCTAGATTTTTTTGGCAAAAAGGTCTTTCAGGTTAGCAGACAGAGGTTGGGTTTCCTTATCACACTGTGAGAGTTCAAATTCAGATTGGGCTATTTACAAACTGTGTGGCCTTGACTAAGTTAATTAACATCTCTGTGCCTCAGTGTTCTCAACTTTAACAGAGAGAGTAGTAATACATATGCCATATTCTTGGTGTGAGAATTAAGTAAGGCAACATATGAAGCCCACAGAACAGTGCCTGGTACTATAAAATACTCCATCAATGTTAACTATTTTGATTAGACAGAATGGATGTAATTTCGTGATTGAGGAATAGAAGGTACAGAAACAGGTGACTCATCAAAGGGAAGGAATGCTTGAAAGCCCAGGAAACACTGCCCACCCGCATGTATGCTATCATTTGCACCCGGCATTCAGGGTTCTCCTGAATGAAGAAGCTTCTCTTCCTGCCTTCTTCTCTCCTTGCCTAGTTCCCCATGACAATCCTTCTGGTAGTGTCTGCACCAGCCACACAGGGCTCCAGGGCTTTCCTATCTTCTTCCCCTCAGTCTCACACATTCATGAGGTTTTTGTTTTTTTAAAAAAAAATTATTGGAAGCGACTTTAGATATCTTGCTTGTGTTATAACTTTAAAAAATCTGGACCAGAAACGTTGCATAGTTTTACAAACTTATTCCATTTTGCACTTGGGAAATATAGACTAAATCCCATGTTTTCAATTTCCTTACCACTGTGCCATAGTAAATATTGGGGATTCTACTCTTCTAGCAGTGCAAATCTGTGCTACTCCATTCATTCCCTGTCATTGCTTAAGCTTCCAGGTTTGGTTTCTTATCTCTCCGTTAGATTCTAAGCATTCCAGGGCAGGGATCAAATGTAAGCTTTGTATTCTCAAAGGTATCTCAAGTTCAAATCTCAAGTCTTTGACACTGGTGAGAATCTTCAGTAAATATCTATTGACTTTTGCATTGCTTCAGTGATTAAATGGCTATAAAAGGCAGATTGCTTCCCTCCTACTGAAGGCACTGTGGATAGCTGCACCCATATCGAATGGCCCCTCACTATTGTGAGTGCTGGCTGTTTTCATCACAGTAGGTGGCATTCTGGGCTCTTCCCCCAGGCGTGGGTTCTCTCTCAATGCCATGATCTTAGCATTCTGCCCGTTGACCACACTAGAAGTGAAACTACACACTTATTTCTCATGGTGGGACACAGTGTACAAGGAAGTAAAAAAAAAAAAAAAACAAAAAAACGAAAAAGAGAACAGACCTACTTTGTTCCCCTTAATCTCAGGTTTGGTGAATTACTGATTTGGGGCAGGCTTTAGAGGCTGGTAAATGACATGACATTGCCTCCTTTGTGGCTACTGAGTTCCTTTTGCAGGGGGATGGAAGACAGTTTCAAAGTTTAAACTTTGATCATCTTACCTGCTAAATGTAAGAAAGGCAGGATCTTCACCTGTTATGATGGAGTACACGGCCCAGGCAGGGGACACTGCAGGGACTTGTGGTGGCAACTAGCACATTATCTTCTTGCGTCTTCATTTCTTCTGGATGAAGTTCATGCTGAAGACTTCTTAGGAAATCCATTCATTAAGGGGAAGGTATTCCATTGCCTCACTTAGTTGTATATTATCCTGGCCTTTCACAGCCTGGATTAAATTCTGAGGCCTTCTCTCTAATGCAAGCTCATGGTAGGATAGAATATCACTCTCGTCAGGCCATTCATATTGACTAGTCTTTGACATACTCCGCATACTCTGGAAATACTGCTTTGCAGTTCTCAGCATTTTAAAGGGAGAAAACCATGGTTAAAACAAACTAAATATGGCCTGAGAAGAACTCTATACTTCTATATTTGAGTCCTTGTGGACGAACTATAGCCTAGCTTAATAGGTAGACAAAATTGAAAACCTAACTTAGTAGTATGCACCTGTAACAATAGCTAAGTCTTGGCCAATTCCAGCGGCCATACTTCAACCATTCATACACCGCTGAGTGTTCAAACCGTGTTCAAATAAGGCATACACCGAGCTGTAACCAGCCCAGCCATTCTGTACCTCATTTCCTATTTCTGTATGTAATTTCCCCCCTTTTTTTTTTTGTCTATAAATCTTCTTCCATCACGTGGCTGTACTGGAGTCTCTGTGAATCTGCTATGATTCTGGGGGCCACCAGATTCGGGAATTGTTCATTGCTCAATTAAACTCCTTTACATTTAATTTGGCTAAAGTTTTTCTTTTATCACCATTGGCAGGCCTCCTTGGAACACCTATCTCCCACCATTCATTGCCTTTCATGGACTAAGTCAGGTACCACTTTCTGTCTCAGCCTAGAAAAAGTATTTCCTCCCCAACCTTAGAGAGAGGAGGCTAGACGAGATGGCAAGTACCTTCTAGTCCCAACATCCTAAGCATTTCCTTTCTCTTGATGTGAAGTGATATAGAGAAAAGAAAGTGGGAGTTGGAGTCAAATCTGGATTCCAATGGCAGTATTCCTGCTTCCTGGCTGTATAGAGTTATGTGAGTCCACTTCTTCAAGGCTCAATTTTCTCGTCTCTAAAATGGGAATAATGATACCAGTCTCAAAGTGCTGTTGGGAGCACTACCGAGGTCCTGCTTGCAAAGCATCTAGTACAATGCCTGGCCCACAGTAAGCACTGAATGCATTTAGCTATTATTATTATTAATAGAACTGTGTAAAAAACATTAGTATCTTTGATGGAACTAAAAAACAAAACAAAAAAAAGAACTGGTCAGGTGAATCCTCACATGTTATGTTAAAACTCTAGGGACCAGGCCAGATGTGGTGGCACATGCCTGTAATCCCAGCACTTTGGGAGCCGAGGTGGGAGGATCTTTTCAGCCCAAGAGTTCAAGACCAGCCTGGTCAACATAGCAAAGCCTCATCTCCACTAAAAAAAAAATTATATATATATATATATATATATATATATATGCCTGTTGTGGTGGTGTACACCTGTGGTGCCAGCTACTTGGGAGGCTGAGGTGGGAGGACTGCTCAAGCCTAAGGGGGCCAAGGCTGCAGTGAGTCGTGATCATGCTACTGCACTCAACCTGGGTGACAGAGTGAGACCTTGTCTCAAAATAAAATAAACAGACAAAAAACAAAACACTAGGAAATAATAAATGCCAGTCTTTCTCCTTCATTTCAGGGCCCAAATCACGTCTTATTGTTGTTGTATGACTATTTTCTCTTTGGTCTGCTTTCTACTATATTTAACTTTTGCATGTATTCCAGAGCATCTGACAAAGTGCAGTATGCATGGTAGTATATTACAAAACATCTAAGATATTGAATTGGTCATCTGTTTCCTAACTGGCCAGTCTATCATGGCAAATAATCATGAATTTCCACCATTCTGACCAGTGCTCAGAGTGATTTGATAAAGCAGAGATGGACTGGAATTGTGTACAACCACACATTCAGCGACATCCAAGTTTTTCATTGGCCATGCTGAGGAGCAAAGCTATTTAGGGGCTGGTGGGAATTGGACCCGGATGATGCACAGAAGTTGGGCATAAATAAACAGGTCCTTCACTCTGTCACTCAGGCTGGAGTGCAGTGGCGTGATCTCAGCTCACTGCAACCTCCACCTCCAGGGTTCAAGCGACTCTCATGCCTCAGCCTCCCAAGTAGCTGGGATTACAAGCATGTGCCACCACACCCGGCTAATTTTTGCATTCTTGGTAGAGACGGGGTTTCACCATGTTGACTAGGCTGGTCTCGAACTCCTGAGCTCAAGTGATCCATCGGCCTTGACCTCCCAAAGTGCTGGGACCACAGGCGTAAGCCACTGCGCCCAGCCTTGGTCCCTCTTATTGACCAGCTACTTCAGACTAACACTGGCCACACACTGGATCTCATAATCCTTTCAGTCATCTCTAAAATAGAGATTTTTGTCTTCCGTTTTACAAATGAGGAAACTGACAGCCAGAGAGATTAAGTAAGTTTCTCAGAGTGGAGTAAGGACTTTCAACTTCACAGCCATGTGCTTCTCTGCAGTATTGTCTGGATTTAGCAAAGTGGGATTTAAGAATTGCTTCGTCTTTACCTGTACTTAGGAAGTAGGCTTAGTTCTCTGAATAACCCACTTCTTGGATCATCAGACAACTATTTTCACACACTTTCATCTTTCCCTAGCCTCCCTGAGTAGGTTAGGAAGTTATTCTTTGCGTGTTTTCCAAAATGGTAAGGGCTTCAGGTAGACTTTCAAATTGTAAGAGTCATTTGAACAGAATTAAAATGTTCCACCCGAAGCCTTATACAGACAGTGCTTTGAATACATCTCTAAAAAGTATCTGACTGCATCTAATTTCTTAAAATGTGCTTTTGCTTAACTTACATTCAGTAAGCCCACCCCGTCTCAGACATTTTTACTTCTGAAGATCACTGGGGCCAAGCTCAGTGGCTTACCCCTGTAATCCCAGCATTTTGGGAAGCCAAGGCAGAGGGATCGCTTGAGGCCAGGAGTTTGAGACCAGCCTGAGCCACATAGTGAGACCCCCATCTGCTTGTGGTGACACATGCTTATAGTCCCAGCTACTTGGGAGACTGAGGTGGGAGAATGAATTGAGCCCAGGAGTTCGAGGCTGCAGTGAGCCACGATCACACGATTGCACTCCAGCCTGGGCCACAGAGCTATCTCTCTAAAAAAAAAAATAATAAAAATAAAAATAAAAGAGAGAGAGAGAGAGAAATCAGAAATAGCTCCTTATAGCAAATACATTCAGAATTTCCCCATAAACATAGACTCCCATGACAACCAAACAAAGAGAGACAAGGAAGGAGAAACACTCTCTTAAAGCCATCAGCTGTAAATCCTTTCTTCTAAAAACTGTAGGACAGTATAGATTCTGCTTAAATTTTTATTTTTATGACTGATGTAAAAAATGATCCTTTGTTTAAAAGTCCTTTCTACTACTCTATGTTATATCTAAACTGGCACAGAGATATTGGTATAAAATATCTCTCCAATGGATGAATTGATTAATTGACTGGATAAGTTTGACTTAGCGTGTATATGTCAAAAATCATTTTGAGTATTTCCACACACTTTGGGCTTCCAATGATCTGCATCCTTTCCCCCATTGAGATTCTCTATGCTGGCATGTTTTTCTATGGCACAGTGAGGGAGCAGTTGACACAGTATAGGCCAAATGACCCATCTATTTCTGTTTTCTCCCTTAATTTACAATATCACTGATTATACCCAAGAATTCCATTCTAAAATACAGCTTTACACTTATTTTGCTACTCAGGTTCAGGACCTAGAAACACTATCACCAGGGTATACTATGGATTCAATTCTGGGGACATAAACAAAGGTCTATGATGAAAAGAAAGGTTTACTATTACTTGTCATCCTCAGTTCCATTTGTCTTATTAGAACCTTGCTGGGCACAGTGGCTCAAACCTCTAATCCCAGCACTTTGAAAGGCCAAGGTGGCAGGATTGCCTGAGGCCAGGAGTTTGAGACCAGCCTGGACAACATAGTGAGACTCCGTCTCTACAAGTAATAATAATAATAGTAATAATAATAATAAAAATTACCTAGGCATGGTGGCATGGTGGCCTGTTCTCCCAACAACTCTGGAGGCTGAAGAGAGAGGATCACTTTAACCCAGGAGTTTGAGATTGCAGTGAGCTATGATCACACCACTACATTCCAGCCTAGGCAATAGAGCAAGACAAAGAAAACAAAAGAAAAGAAAAGAAAAGAAAAGAAAAGAAAAGAAAAGAAAAAGAAAGAAAGAAAGAAAGGAAGGAAGGAGAAAGAAAGAGAAAGAAAGAGAAACAAAGGAAGAAAAGAAGGAAAGAAGAAGGAAGGAAGGAAGGAAGGAAGAAAGAAAGAAAGGAAGGAAGAAAGAAAGAAAGGAAGAAAGAAAATAGAATCCAACAATCCCCCCCCACCCGACATTATATTTCCTTTTTCTGTATCCTGGGCAAAGAACATCAGAATTTTCATACACAGTAAATTCTCTATATGTGCTTGTCACTGGGGTAGTTTAAAAACCAGTGCTGTAGGGTACAGGTTTCTCTCCACAAATCACCACAGAATCAGCTTCTGACAGATCTGCAGCTAGAATGACTCTTGGCCAATCCTAGGATGATTCCTTTATTCATTAGTGGTTTTCAATGCCTTGGGGCTACTCTCTCTGTTATTTGAGGATACCAGGCAGTGTGCAGCGGTTTTTTATTAATTCGCTAATTGTGCCATTTCTTTCACTCTTGGGGTGACATTGTATGTGTTCTAATATAAGATATACAACTCTTCATTATTTTTCCCTGTTCAGATAATCTGTTCTGCACGAGGGCTCCCTGTAAGAATTTTCATAGTATTCAACTGTAGTAAGAGAAACTGAAATATGAAAGGACATTGGTCAGATAAGTTATGGTAAACAAAATGGAATGCTAAACATCGATTAAAATGAGATGTTTGCTACTACGTACTCACAAAAAGATTTTTTAAATGAGATGTTTGACTGGGTACAGTGGCTCATGCCTATAATCCTAGCACTTTGGGAGGTCAAGGTGGGCAGATCACTTGAGGCCAGGAGTTCGAGACCAGCCTGGCCAACATGACAAAACCCCATCTCTACATATCTACTAAAAATACAAAAAAAAAAAGAAAAAAATTAGCTGGGCATGGTGGCACATGACTGTAATTCCAGCTACTCGGGAAGCTGAGGCACAAGAATCACTTGACCCAGGAGGTAGAGGTTGCAGTGAGCTGAGACCGCAGCACTTACACTCCAGCCTGGACAACACAGCAAGACTCTGTCTCAAAAAAAAAAAAAAAAAAAAAAAAAGAAAAGAGAGATGTTTGAAGGGTATTTTACATTATAGAACATTTGTAATGCTACAGTGAATATCCTTGTTCTGAATCACGTACACTGATGCAAGAAATTCTGTAGGATATATTTCCAGGAATGGAATTACTCACTCAGAAAGTTTAACTATTTTTCATTTTAAATATATTGGTGAGAAAAACTTCAAAAAGATTGTACAAACTTATAATCACAAAGCAGTAACTGATTGGATGAGTTTTTTTTTTTTTAAAGACCATTTTTAATCCATCCAGTTTAGTCTAGCAACAAGCTGGAATGCTCTAAAAGAAACTCTAAAACACCAATTTGTCTTTTCACTCAAATATGTATCTTTTTCTGAAAAAATGTGTAGTGAACTATATATAAAAATCATTCTATAAAGCATTTCTTTTATGTTACTAAATTAATCAGTAGAAAGGACATGTGTTATAAAAATATACTGTTGAAAACATGTTTTCTCAACATCCTAAAAGCTTCAGTCTGTATAGAAACAACCCAACTTTGTGTCTAAATGCTATGTGTCACTCATATGTTCCAGCCTCGGTTTCCTTATTTTTAAAATGAGGAGTTGGAATCTAAGGTCCATTTCAGATGTAATGACTCCATGATTTTACAATCCCTCTTATCAATTGATTGTAGTAATCAAGAGAACTTCCTTCTCTCTCCTAAGAATGACTTTAAAAAAAAAAAAAAATTAGAGACAGGGTCTCACTCTGTCACCCAGGTTGGAAAGCAATTATAAGATCCTAATTCACTGCAGACTCGACCTCCTGGGCTTAAGTGATTCTCCTGTCTCAGCCTCCCGAGTAGCTGGGACCCTGGGTGCGCCGCTACGCCTGGCTAATTTTTTACTTTTTGTAGACACAGGATCCCAGTATGTTGCCCAGGCTGGCCTTGAATTCCTGGACTCAAGTGACCCTCCCACCTCGGCCTCCCAAAGTGCTGGGATTACAGGTGTGAGCACTGCACCCAGCCAGAATGACATCTTTTGTCATAGGTTGTGTTTAGTCCTCACAAAAGCACTCTGAGGTCTCTCAGTATCATTGTGCCCATCTTACAGAGAGGAAACTAAGGCACGGAAAGGTCAGTAACTTTTCTGAGACCACAGAGCAAGGCAGGGGTGGCAGAGGAGCAAAACTGCAACCCCGGGGGCTGGGACAACAGAGCCACATTCTTTCTCTTTTCCTCCCTTTCTTCCCTATTGTTAACAGATGGAAGCAAATCTCAAGGTGAATACTACAAAAATTTTGACATCGCATCCCATAGCTTAGATAGACAATGTTTATTTCCGTGATCCAAGGGAGAAGATTCTAAAATTATGTTCAATTGAATGTACACATCCAAACGCGGCTTAGCTTCTTTACGCCTTATGCTTTTAGAGTCTGTTTATGATTTGTTTTGATTTTTATGTTTTTAAATTTTTCTAGGATATGTGCTTGATAGTACCGAAACAAAGGCAAAAAAGAATCCTGGGGTGGGGGTGTGAGTGGGAGGGAAGTCTCTTTAAGGTCAAATTGAGTTACGGTCTCTTGCAGATGAAGATGAATACGCTCTCACTAGACAGATTCTTGCAGCCCACGGAGAAATCTGGGCTAGTTCCCTTTTCTTGCTAATGAAGGGTCGTCACCGAGGAGACTGAAGGGGAATTTTTCAAACCAGGTGAGACTAAGTGTGCAGGGTAGGCTCTCAACAGATCTTGGCAGCCACCTTTCCCTCAATGCCCCACCTCCCCACCCCAGACTTTCAGACACAGGCAGCTCAGGACATTTTCATACTTTGTGCCAGGCAAGAGATGCTCTTCAAATCTGTGGTATGTTGGAAAGTTTTTTTCTTTCTTTCAAATCGGTTGGATGTTCCACATCTCCTAACAGCAAAGAAAAATGCTTGATCTTGCATTTTAAACTTTCTTTCTTGTTGGTCTTAATTTTCTTTATGTATTTATTTTTTTTTTAGAGACAGGGTCTCCCTCTGTTACCCAGGCTGGAGTGCAGTGGTGTGATCATGGCTCACTGCAGCCTCAAACTCTTGGGCTCAAAGGATCTTCCCGCCTCACCCACTGAGTAGCTGGGACCACAGGCGTGCACCACCATGCCCAAGACAAAAAGTCTCAGGCTGAGAGGCAGCAAGTGCAAAGACCCCGGTGGAGTGGGAGACTGCTCACTGTGTCGCAGGGAAGGAGAGGAGACCTACATTGACTGATGGGCGGTCATGGCGTGTGAGCAATAAAGAAGGCTGGTGAGGCCCCACCCATTGGCCTTATATCACTGGGATCTTTTTCTCATGCAATGTGCAGCTAATGGAAGGTTTAGAGCGAGGGAATGAAGGGCTCTGATGATTCATAATAATAATAGCATAGTGTGACTATTATGGTCATTTTTGAACTATCACTCTTCTAGCAGGATTAGGAAAGAAGCCCTAGACCAGAAACATAGACAGGGAGACCCAGTCCAGGAACAGGTGGAGAAGATGGATTAGCAAGGGAGGGCAGGGACTGAAGAACCTTGGGTACTGAGTACACCAAGGGCACTGAGAGAAGGCCTGGGCTGCTGATTCCATGCTCCTGTGTCACTTTGCTTTAGTGTTACTGCTGTTCTGCCCTTTGGCCAAGGGAAAAGATAAGAGTAATTTGAAAGGAAATACCCCTGGGAGAATAACAGCTTGTTTACCTGAAATGGATAATTCCCTGGAACAGGATTTGCCAGCTTTCAAGGATTCTAAAATTATGAGGCCAATCTGCACTTTAACCTGGACATGATCAGGATGTACTAAAATGAGACCGGAGAACCAGCCCTGGAGTTAAGCCTCCTATTTTCAGTTTTGCTTTCGACCTTCCACAAACTGTTCCAATTCTCACTCATCTCCTGATTTCATAGTATTTTGGGCATCACATTTCCATGACTTGACTCCCTACACAAATTCTGCTTTGAAGCTTTCTCTATGCTGAAGCCACAGTGGATCAATTCAGTCCAACAACTGCTCAGCAGAAGGGAAGGGAAGTCAATCAAAGCAGGGATTTGATGTCAAGTAAACACAGTAATAGGCTTTTAACTGAATGAGTCTTTCCCTTTTTAGCCAATTGTTTTGTTGTGTAGACACAGCCTCAAGTAGCCCCGGTACCATTTGTCTCTTCCCAACGACTCCTCCCTATTCTCCTTCCTGGTAGCTCTGTGGGTTCCTTCATGCTGGTTTCCATGCCACAACTTATCTGGAATCTTGGAATTGCAGAATTTCAGAGGAAAGAGAAGTCTGGAGTATATCTGAAGTCATGACAAACAACTTCCTTTCCCCATAGCTGATAAAGAATGGGCCTACCATATGAAGGGAAGGTGTGAACACCCTGCATGACCGGAAGCAGTTTACAATGCCCTGGAGGTCCCTATGATTCACTAAGCAGTGCTGGACAACTAGACAAAAGCAAATGTCATATCCACCCAGTTCAGGGGGCTTAGCCAGCTGTTTACCATACCAGCAGTTTTCCTGTTTCACACTCCATATCCTCAATATAGGGCATTCTCTTAAGTGACCCATCATGTCCCTTCCAGTACACTCATTGTCAGTCTTTCCTTTTTGCTCCTCCCTTCACTCTTTCCACATTTCATCCAAATTGTTCTCTTTTCCTCCCCCACCAGGGCAGAACAGGAGGATGCCCTGTGCCTGTTTCCAGTCTTACCATGAGCACAAGACCAGTTGGTGTTTACACATGAAAGGGAACTAACTGATCTCCTACGCCTGTACATCAGAGGGAAGTACCTGTTTTCCTTTGAATTCAATAGGCAGCTAATGAGTTTTCCATTCCTTCTGATTTCAATCTGCTGTCACGTCCACTAGTGGGTGATCTTTCTGTTGCAAAAGAGGACTTTCTGAACTCCTATGTGGGTGGTCATTTATGAAGGTTGATTGGTGTTTGAAAATAATTTAGAACTCTGTGTGTTCATATGTGTATGTATGTATGTGTAAAAATAAAAGTTGATTGGCATGACATCATGGGTGCTGGGAGCGGGTCTGGTAACTAGGATAAAGAGTGGTCTTCTCTGTCCCTTGTCTGGCCACAATTAGGAGAGAGTCTGGATTGTCAGGAAATGGAGCTTGCTCCACCCTCTCAATGTGGCTTAAGAATTTTCTTTTCAACAATGAAAAGATGCACAGATCATAGTACAGGAGATCATAAGAGTCACTCTTGCTATCTTCAGTGGATCATAGTTGTATACCATTCTATAAAAATATGAGAGAGAGAGAGAGAGAGATCTTTGTAGGAATAAACATAGAAAGCCATTTTATCTACAAAGCCAATTCAACCTGGACTGCAGTACTCACAACCATAAAGTACTAGTTAGGTTATTAGTTAGTGGTTGACAACCATAAAGTACTAGTTCGGTTATTAGTTAGTGATTGGAGGGATGCAAAAGCTGACTTGAATACATGACTTCAATCACTTGGATACAGGTTTAATTTCCTGTAAGAAAGCTGCAGAAAATCAATGACCTAAATATCTGAACTTGGGTATTTCCAAGGAAACCACCAGACTTCCCCATTGTCTTAGATTAAAGACAATTAACAAAATGCCTAACAGGCCCCAGAGGTCTTCTGTGTAATTAGATCAACAGCAGTACAACATCTGAGATTTATCTCTCTCTCCAACAAGACCCTTTAGGTTTGGTAACACATCCAAGTGGAAGAGGAAAGAAAGAAAGAAAACCCCAAAACCAAAAGCACAAATAAAACTACTGCTGAAATTAAGAAGTTAGGATCTTCCCAAAGGCAAGCAACTGAACTCATTCTACCAGTGAGACTGAGTGGAAACCTCTGCTCAGCCATTCCTCAGCATTGGACACGGGTTATTCTTGAGGTTTGGATAAAATATGGGTTGGTCTGCAGGAAATACATTCATTTTAAAATAAAATAAAAAATATGAGTTGGCATCAATAAAATTCTATGTTTTAAGAAATGCAGGTTGGTATTATCAGCCCTGTTTTGCAGATAGAAAAACTGTGGCTCTGAGAGTCATCAGCAATCCTGATGTCTAGAAGATTTCAAGGCCAGGACTCAAACCTACGACCTGGGACTCTAGAGTGTAGAGCTTACGCTGTCTCCTTAAATACTCATGACTTCGCTAGGCTCACTGGAGAGAGATGATTTCACATATAATATTGAAAAAGTAAGGATGTAGGGGTGATGAAAATGTGGCCCAAGTATATCTAAAAAGGAAGATAGTTCACTGGCATATCAGGTCATGAAACAACCATGAGCGTGAACTAGGAAACCACAATGCATGTGAGAATGGCCCAAACACAACTGACTGCACCATCTGGAGAAAAGGTGAAGCCTACACAGAAAGAATGCCAAACAGAAAAATGACATGGGTTTATGTGAAGCAAAGATCAACATTTCATGTATCTTCTCACTTTAAGCACTTCTTCCTGCTTCTGGCATATCCCTTCACCCTGAGCTGAAGCAAGTTCATTAGCTAGGTAGAAAACAAGAGGAAAGCCAGTGAAAACTCACACTCTTTTTAGATTGTAACCCCTACTTGGGGCAAACCTATAGGATCTCAATGACAGAGGTTTGCTTTCTTAGTAAACAGCCTTGGAAGTTCCCCCTCATCTTCCTTCATGGGTCTGGTGTTCTTCATCATTTTACCAGTGACTTAATGTTGGGAGAGAAAACCTGCTTGCTAGATATTAAGATAAGCTTATTAAGAGAAGAGGATTGGAGTTGGAAGGGTGGGAGTTGAGCACTTAGCATCTCGCAAGACAGGATCAGAATTTTAAAGAGATCAGAGGAAATTGAAAAAGAATTCATAAACAAAAAGTACAATACATGCTTGTTGAATAAATAATAAAACAATGCAAAAACAATTATCCTGGGGAAAATAGAGATGGAGAAGCTCGTTACAAAGTAAAAGGTCTATGGATCATGGTGATGGTACTTTTGCTTCTGAAATAAAAACCTAAGATGTATCACAACAAGCATAAATATACTTCATAACACCAGTTCATTGAGTGCCTACTTAATTAATTCTGCTGAGATACTGATGAGGTACAGAAAAGGAAAGCAAGAATCAAAATAAATAGTTTGACTGTCTGTTGGGCACTCAAAGGGTAGTTCTTGATTGATGCATTAAAATGTACTCTTTTTGCAGTCTTCAGCTTTATTGAGGCATTATTGACATACAATAAACTGCATCCGTTTAAAATGTGCAATGCGGTGAGTTTTGATGTATACACACATCTGTAAAACTGTCGCCACAATCAAGATGATCAACTTATCTATCATCCCTAAAACTTTCCTCATGCCTGTTGGTAATCCCTCTCTCTCCACTCCCAGTACCCAGGCAACTACTGATCTACTTTCTGTGACTATAGATTATATTTTATAGACTCAATTTTATATAAATGAAATCACCCAGTAGATCTTTTGAGTCTAGCCTCTTTCATGCAACATAATAATTTTAAGAGTCATCATGTTGTCTTAAGTGTCAATATTTCATTTATTTTTATTCCTGAGTAGTGCTTCATGTAGCTTATTTTTTGGTGCTCAGTTATTACTTCCCTGGAGAGATTAGCCAGTTGACACATTCTTATCCTATTTCTTTATTCTGTACTTTTTGTTTAACTCACATCATAGACTCAGTAAATATTTATATGAATTTATTCAAGGATTTGGTTCAAAAATGAAAATCTCTTCGAGGGGATTCTACTAGGGATCATTCATTCACTTGTTCATTTAAGTTATTCAGCAAATATTAATTAAGCTCTTACTAGGTCCCAGGCACAGTGCTAGGCACTGGGGATACAATAATGAAGAAAAGAGACATGCATCTCTTACATTCTAATGAGAGGAGACAGGTGGCAAACACAATAAAAACAAAAATTATTAGTATGTTAGAAGTCAACACGTGTGATTTAGAAATAATAGAACAGGATAAAGAGCCAACAGGCATCATCCTAACAATGCAGCCCGGATTCCAAACAGCTCCTGCAAACTGGACTGAATGTAGACTTTAGCATGGTTTTCTTAGTCACACTTACAAAGGCCCCATGGAAATCAACTTCCAACAGGACTTCAGAGAAACAGAGGCTGCCATGAATGGTCAGGTATTAGGGAATGAGATCATCCTTCCACTGGACACTCTCCTACATCCCCTGCAGGTATGTATGTCTTAAGCTTTTGTGCTCACCTGCAGGAGAAAGGCCAGAAAGTGGCTGCCACATTTTTCTCCCCCAACTGCAGGAGTGAGGCCACAGAGGTTTACCTGGGAAGAATACTCTCCATAAACTTAAATCTCAGCACATTACACTGGTAAATGTCACATTCCAGTTCCAGATATCAATCTGGATCCAGGAATGTGTGTGCTTCACTCATTCCAAGCACTCATTTGTTTGGTTTGGGGGAGGAGAGACAAGGCTAGAGCAATCTGAAAGTTCAATCAAGTCAAAATGCCTTGATCAAAAACTGATGAAACAGGGCCCCCAATCCATAACCAGAGAATGTTGGGCACTTTCCTCTCTGCAGAAATGTTTTTGCATTTAAGTTTAGGTAGTTTTAAGAGAGGAGTGTAAGGAGAGAGTTTCTGTAACTAGAGGAGGGGGGCCTTTCCCGCCTGCCTCCGGAGCTTCTCCTCCAGGGTAATCTGGCAGCCATTCAAGGCAGCCTGAACTTTCTGAGAGACTTGATTTCCTGTTCCCACTGCCTCAGCCGACTGGAGGACTAGGGTGACCTGGGGTGGGGGGAGCAAGGGCCACTGGTTAGTTTAGGATCAGCAAGTGGGAACTGTTTATCCCAATATGCTTAGAAATTCTTCCAGCAGCAACTGTAAAAATAAGTTTGAACTGTAGAAGAAGCTTAGTTATTTCAACAGTGAACTTCAATCATGAGATTCTTGAATATATTTTGGGAAGACAAGTTATTTTGTTTGTTTCATTCATTTAAAATATAAAACAACAGACTTCTTACAATGCAGAGGGGACCTCACTGTCACCTAGTTCAACTCACACATTTTACAGATGATGCAGAGTTCAGAGCTATTCATTGACAATGGCTGGGGGGATGGGAGCAAGACCCATGTTTCCTGGCTCTGAACTCAGTGCAATTTCCTTCACGGATTATAGAAAAGTGCAATTCCAAATGCCACGCCTTAGGGGGAAATTTACTATATGTAAATTATACCTCACAACCTGACTTAAAAAAAAAGTATATATTATCCCTGCTTCCTCCTGAACCTGGGTCTGCTTGACACCAAAGCCCAGGGCTTTCCGCTCTCTGCCTCTCAGTAGTCTTATTGTAATTCCTGTGAATCCATGGTCCTTTAGTGGTTTATGTTTGAGGAGGGAGCTGTGGACTGAATAAACTATGCAGCACAAAGGCATTAACCATGGATTAATGGGAAAGAAAAGCTTGCTGAGTTCTGAGTCTGACGGGTCAAGAGCTTCTGATGGTGTCATGCAAATTTCACTTCCCAATGAAATCAGTCACTCTTCGTGTGGAGGGGCCATCATATCTTAGCCAGTTCCTGCTTGGGGTTCAGAAGAGAAAACAAAACAGTCTGCCCCGTGGTGGGAAAGGGACATTTGGTATTCTCCTTGGCTTCCTAGCTAATTACAAAGTGTTAATGACATTCAAAGGAAACTTGCCTCCTTCAGGGCTTTACAAATAAGGAAGGGCGGGGGAAGGTGAGCCAAAGAACAGACAGGGGCTCCAGTGAAATGCAGGGCACAACCAATCAGCCCCAGTAATCAGCAGACGGGGAGGCAGCCTTAATTTACAAAGGAAATAGACACCCCAGCACAGGCTGAAATTGGGTAGGACCAAGAGTTCTTAAACTAATCACAGCTGGTTTCCAAACCTCAAAGATTTGTTATTGCAAAAACATTCTCAAGCAATAGATGAATAGATTGAATGGTGACAGAACAAAGAAAAGATGGAGAAATTTTCCCCACAGCAGCTTCAAGATAGGTTCAGAGAGGTATGAACTAGCAAAGTAACACATTTATCCAATCAACATTTTTTTACCCATCTCCTACACTGGGTCTGAGGACACAGCTATCGTGAAACATTTAACCTCCTCTAGTATCCTACAGAAAAACAACTAAAGCATGCTTGTGCAACTCAGAACTACAAGCTCTTCCTCATGAATTGGACAATAGGTGCCTTCAAAGAATGGTTCTTTTTCCTGTATTTTCCTTCCCTTCTCTCAATGGAGAATTTTTTCTTCCACCCTAAAAAGGAAACACCACCATCAGTTTCCCAAATATGAAGAGGGAAATGCATGTGTGTATAAACAGCGGTTGCCACCTAGTAGAGTTTTAAGGCTTTAAGGATTTTCCCCCCTAACGATTGCAATTTCCTAAGTTAACTTTCAGAACTTCAGTTACTATTGTCTTATGTCTTGTATCCAATGTACTAGTTAGGTATTTCTTTACAGGCTTTTTAAGATTTACAGGTGTACCTGATCAAAAATAGCTGGAAAGATTCGAGATGTTTTTTACTGGATAATTTATTCCGTGTGTACCCAACAGCCAAGCACTTGGCAAATGACCAAAAATATGATTTATTTATTTTTATTTATTTTTTTTGAGACGGAGTGTCACTCTGTCGCCCAGGCTGGAGTGCAGTGGCACGATCTCGGCTCACTGTGACCTCCGCCTCCTGGGTTCAAGCGATTCTTCTGCCTCAGCCACCCCAGGGATTATAGGCGTGTGCCACCACACCCAGCTAATTTTTTATATTTTGGGTAGAGACAGAGTTTCACCGTGTTGGCCAGGCTAGTCTCAAACTCCTGACCTCAAGTGATTCGCCCACCTCGGCCTCCCAAAGTACTGGGATTAGAGGCATAAGCCACTATGCCCAGCCAAAAGATACGATTTAAAAAGCCAGAATAGCTCATGCAAGAAATAAGTAGCTGACAGATAAAATGGCAACTTTTTGCTTTAATGGTAATGTAAACTATCCAGAAGGGACATTTATCGGTTCAACGAGAATTGATTTTCTTCACTCTCAACTCCTATTAACAGGTCTTCTCTTTCTAAAAGATAGGAATGTGTGCTCCAGTAATTAATTTGTTTATGTGTGACTAGTACATTGTGAGAATCTCTATAGGACATCTTTCTCTGGCACTTATTTTGTCTTGATCCTGGATGGAAGACAATGATAACCAAGTGACCTGTTTGTTGACTAGGGCACACTTAAAAGCAGGTATGGATATTTGATTTCATGTACATTAGCAGGACATCGATGAAAGTGTGTGAGTACTGAGACAGGTAGGCAAGTGGCGGGGTGAACTTCACTCCTTAAAATCGTGAGCTCAAGAGACGTGAACTACCGAAGCTGTCTGATTTTTTTTTTTTTTTTTTTTTTTGAGACGGAGTCTCGCTCTGTTGCCCAGGCTGAAGTGCAGTGGCGCCATCTTGGCTCACTGCAAGCTCCGCCTCCCAGGTTCACGCCATTCTCCTGCCTCAGCCTCCCAAGGAGCTGGGACTACAGGCGCCCGCCACCACGCCCGGCTAACTTTTTTTTTGTATTTTTGGTAGAGACAGGGTTTCACCATATTAGCCAGGATGGTCTTGATCTCCTGACCTCGCAATCTGCCCGCCTCAGCCTCCCAAAGTGCTGGGTTTACAGGTGTGAGCCACCGCGCCCGGCCAGCTGTCTGATTTTGTTTGACCTGCTCTTTTAAAGTGATATAAGGCAAAATATATTTAACTGGTTAATTAGTGAAAATCTAGCAACAAAGGATGTCTGGTTAATTCATGGAAAATGGGAAGTTTGAATAAATTTAAAGATAATGTTTGAATTAGGTAAATAAAATTAATTCTTGTGTTTACATAAACACAGAGATTGGAGAATTGCTGTGTATTCAGTGTTCTTTCAAATAACCAGTCATTCATTTATTTAGTACATGTGTATTGTGCACCTCTTGTATGGCTGGGAACACACCAGGTTCCAAAAATAAAACTAGGACTGTGATAAAATTTTTACTCTGAAGGGTAACAGTGAAGTAAATAACAGTCACAATACGGGATTTGAGAGGTACAAAACCACTAAAAGAGAGGAAAAGGGGCACAATTTTGTTTGAGAACTAACGGATTCCAGAAAAGGTGAAGAATTAGGTGGTCTTTGACACAGATCTTAAAAGAGTAAGTAGGCACTTGCCACACATAGATGAAAGAAAGTGTAGCAGACAAAGAATAGACCAGTCATGGTTATTAACTATCAACTAGTCCATCTTTACCACTTACTTGCTATTCATTCCTGGACACAATTGATCTCAGGGAGGTAGTGAGTAGAATGGTGGTTACTAGAGGCTGGAAATGCTAGGAGGGATGTCAGGGAAAAAGAAATGCTGGACAATGGGTATAAACATACGGTTAGAGAGAAGAAATAAGTTCTAGTGTTCAATGGCACACTCAAGTAACTACAGTTATCCTGTATTTCAAAATACCTAGACAAAATTTGCAATGTTCTTGACACAAAAAGTGATAAAAGTTTGAGATGATGAAAATCCCAACTACCCTGATTTGATCTTTACATATTCATGAATCAAAATATCACATTTACCCCATATATATTTACAAGTATTACATATCAATAAAAATCATGAAGATATTGGTAACTAATAGCTATTCAACATGTACCATGTGTCTAACCTTCTCACCATCGTTTCCTCTGACACTCATAGTAACCCTCTGACATAGATACATCACTGTCAGTTTTACAAATAAATAAGAATAAAAAGAATTGATTTCAATGTGTTTTGGGTGAGCAGCGCTGAGAGAGCCCTGATTCACCTGAATAAGAATGCAATGCGCTGTCCAGTTCTGGTTCAATTTTACATCTCAGAGCTTTTGTACTGTGAGTGCAATAAAATCAGGTGTGTGCACAGAAATTCAGGGCAGAGTTAAGCTCCTCCTAAGGAGTGAGTCAAGTATTTGTGATTTGACTGAATCACCTTAATTTAGATATCTTTACAAAGATATTAACCTATCAATCCAAGATGAAATTTTAACTAACGTCAGGGAGATGAGATGGCCCTTTCCCTCTAGTATCAGGAGAACCCCTCTCCAAGAGGCAGAGGCAAGAGACTCTGTTTCTCCTGGGTTTCAGTTGCTGAAGGAAAGGACTTGCCTCTGGTCTGTGGGAAAACTTTCTTGGGAGCTGTCTTTGCATTTGAACTCTGAATTTTGTTCAGTACATCATTGTTCTAAGGATATATTTAGTGCTTTGTGACTGTACATTTCAACATTCAGCTATTGAGTGAGACAATATTACAAGATATGATGCTCTAGATATCAGCCATTCTTCAAACGGGGTGTTTATTATGGAACAAAAGAAAATATGTGCTTCAATCTAGAATTTAAAAGCACTAACTGCAACGTTTCAAGCATATATAAATAAATGTTATCTGTCTTACCATTTTCGGGAGAAAAGTGAATCTTTACATTTGTTTTAGTGTAACTTGTTCCTGATATTGTAACCTAAAATTTCATGGTCACAAAAAAGTACAAATTAAATGTTCTCTTTATGAGAAATAAAACAGGGACTATAGCACAGGTGATGTGAAAAAAATAGTCACTAAAAAAAAGGAACCAAGAGTGAACCCTGAAGTAATCTATGGACTTGGGGTGATAATGATGTGTCAATGTAAGTTCATGGGTTATAAGAAAGGCACCACTCTGGTGGGGGATATGGACAGTGGGGAGTGTTGTGGTGGGAGAGCAGGGGGTAAATGAGAAATCTCTAGACCTTCAGATCAATTTGTTGTGAACTAAAAACAATTCTAAAAAATAAAGTCATATATATGTGTGTGTGTGTACACATATTCACATATGCATATATGCATATTATTTATGTATAGATACATGTATATGCATATATACATATAAAGACACACACACATATATATATACACACACACACACACATTTATACACACACCCCTAATAACTTTTAAGGACAAAAACTTTCTTCCCTTCAGAATATCTGCCAAAGTGACTTAAAGTACACCATTACTCATATGAGGTAGTAAGGGGTGGCATAAATATCAACTGTTTCATCACTAAGTACATTTCGTCCTAATTCTCATCCTTCCACTATAGAATAAATGGTTACATAGCCCAGTATGTATAATAGAACTCTCATATAGGCCTCTGCAGATCTCAAATAAGGATTTTCTTAGAAACCTGAAGTAGTACTTAGACTTATACACCAACACACGCTTTGGGTAAAAGGAAAATCCTTTATGAAAATGCAAGCTTTAGGAATTAAATGCTCCCCATAGGGACTCACTTATTCCTGTATAAGTGATTGCAGGCAGAAAACCAGAATCTGAATGAACTTTTTTTTTTCCTTAAACTTGGAAAACCTAGAAAAGACAAGAGTGGTATATAGGGGCCAATTAAAATAAAAAGCACAAGGGAAAATGAGAGGAAGTCGCTCCTCTCCTCCCAATGGGAGTATTGTGTTCTGAAGGATTCATGAATGGAATTTCAGAAACTCAGCAAAGAATACATTTAACTGACTTACTCCAAATATATTCTGAATTTCGTATTTACTAAATAAAGTGTTTCAAATGAACATTTTGTATGTTGTTACATGTAAAAACCGCACATTACAAAACGAAAGGTAGGAGAATTCATCACTTAAGTTTTTAGATGCATATATACTTAAACTTCCGCATACTCCACAAATACTAAACTTGAAAAACAAAGCACCCTACATAATTTACCTTGCCACAGATGTGAAATAATTGTAAGCATACATAAATGTTAACAAAATACTTTCATTCAATGCTAAGGGGAGGTATCATTGAATGGTGGACCAAAACAAACTACATGGCAATTTGATGTCTTTGGAAAGACATACCCACAAACCAGTGGTTCAGCACTGATATTAATATATCTTGCTCAGTTGTCTCAATCATTTATAGTAGTTTAATTTTTTCAAGAACACAGACGTTAAGGTACTTTTAATAATTTTGAAAGGCCATAGCGTATATCTATGTTTTGAAGTCAAGCTTTCATTGGAATTGCTTCTTTAACCTAATGATTAAATATAAAGAATGCACAGATAAAATAAGGTTTTGTCTTCTTTTATTAGAGAAAAATGTGCTTTTCCATGCCCATGCTTTCCACATTTTTGGAACTGATACAGAACCACAGAGGCCAAACCTAAAACTAAATTATCTTTAACGTTAAAATTTAATTGACTGTGTATATAACTGTGCAATTGCTGCTTTCTCACAGAACTGTCTAGGGCTCTTTCAACAGATCATAGAAACATGGTCCAGCATTTAACAAACAGGCTAATGATAGAGGAGATATACTAATTTATACAAGAATTAAGTAAACACTGTCATGTGGTTTAGTGTAGCTCAAGTTATGCTTGTATCATATAACATAGGTTCAAGTTCTTTTGTCAGTCATCAGAATAACAGAGGTTGAAGATACATATGAATAAGTGGCAATTATTGCTGCAGTTGTTTCAAAAAAATAAATTTAAGTAACTGTGATACACATTTCTACAAATAAAATATTCCAGTGCTTACATCAGTCCTGAGTTTTTAAGATTAAATATGCACTACTTACAATTACCACAATATTATTTTGGAACAGGGCGATTTATTTATTTATTTATTTATTTTTTATTTTTATTTTTTGAGACAGAGTCTCTCTCTGTCGCCCAGCGTGGAGTGCAGTGGCGCGATCTCGGCTCACTGCAAGCTCTGCCTCCCAGGTTCACGCCATTCTCCTGCCTCAGCCTCCCAAGTAGCTGGGACTACAGGCGCCCACCACCATGCCCGGCTTTTTTTTTTTTTTTTTTGTATTTTTAGTAGAGACGGGGTTTCACCATGTTAGCCAGGATGGTCTCCATCACCTGACCTCGTGATCCACCCGCGTCGGCCTCCCAAAGTGCTGGGAATACAGGCGTGAGCCACTGCACCCAGCCAGGGTGATTTATTTTTTAAGTTGACTCTCTTCACCAAAAAGAGGGCTTTCATCATATTCTTCCAAATCCTTGATACTCTTAAAACAAAAAGTCTAGTTCACTGACAAACCATCACTTTACATCTCACGTTTTAAACAGAATCAATTAAATGTCAAAAGGAAACAGCTTTTAGTATTCAAAGGATGCTGGTTACTTATTATTATTATTATTTTTTGAGACAGAGTCTCGCTCTGTTGCCCAAGCTGGATGGAGTGCAGTGGCACGATCTTGGCTCACTGCAAGCTCCGCCTCCCGGGTTCACGCCATTCTTCTGCCTTAGCCTCCCGAGTAACTGGGACTACAGGCGCCCGCCACCATGCCTGGCTAATTTTTTGTGTTTTTAGTAGAGATGGGGTTTCACCGTGTTAGCCAGGATGGTCTCGATCTGACCTCGTGACCTGCCCGCCTTGGCCTCCTAAAGTGCTGGAATTACAGGTGTGAGCCTCTGTGCCCTGCCCCCTTATTTCAAATTTAAAAACTGTAATCAATACATGGAGCTCCAAATACTTAAATATTTTAATACCAGATTTCAGTGAAATATTATTATAGCACGTCCAACAGTCATGTACTTTGCTTGAAGAAAATGGTTTGATAAACACGTTATGGTCAAGATGGAGCAAAAACAGAAAAAGACTGGTAGTCTTACATCATGAAATACCGTATTTTTTCACCAGGTAGTGACCCATTTGTTATCACTAATAGTCCATATAACATGGTTTCCACTGAAGGGATAGAATGGTCTGTGATATGACCTCATCAAGTTAGAGAAAACATAACTATGTTTGAAATATATACTATTCCCTCAGCAAACAGTTCAACAGTTCCTACTCCCTAAAATGTGGTATGTTAATGCTGAGGAAGATGTAAAAAATGAACACACAATCTCTTTCATATTCCTGTGACATGAGCAAATGCACGAATAAAAAAAATTGATAACAAAACTTATGTAACTGCTATGGAAGGGCAACTCACTCGGACATGTAGCCAAAAATGGAGACTGATGTCAACTTAGTTGGCCAAAGATTTCAATCGGTCAAAAACAAGAAAAAAAGAGATTTAAAAAGCATTGTGAGGGAAGAGCATGAACAAAGCATGAGATTAATGGAGAGGACGTTCAGAGAAGGCTGTCAACCCAGAGAGGCAAGAAGAAAGACAGAAGGCGGCAAAACAAGCCTAAGAGGGGGTCATGTAAAGGGGAGAGTCTCTGAATATCTAAGAACTGACATGTGGGTGCCACTGACAGGCTGGGAAGAGGGAAGGGCTAGAAGCATTTTTGGAGGGGAAGGGTTTTAGGAAGATAGTATTTCTGATCAATGAAAGGTGGCTCAGAAGAGAAGAGAGAACTCAGAAAAGAGTTTAATAGTATAAGCAAGGAAGAATGAGGTCTTGAACTAGGGTAGCCTCAGTGGCAATTTAAAAAAAGAAATTTAAGGACCATTGCAGAGGTAAAACTTGCCTCATGATAACTGCATGGGAAAGATAATGGACTCAGAAGAGTCCAAGATGATACCGAAGTTCCTACCCTAAGTGGTAACATGTAGCATTAACATTGACAGGAAAACTTTTCTAGTCTCATGTTCATACCAATTAATAAATGGTTTCTGGGGAACATTATAGTAACATGTTCTCCACTTGTGACTTCTATATAAATAATTGTGTATAGATAATCCTCAAGTTGCTCGAAAATTTTATTTTCAAACTCTTTCCCAGTTTATTTAACACATCTCAGTTAGTGTAGAGGAGTGACATATGAACATGACTTTTCACAAGATTGTTAAAAAGAATACCTTACCTCACAGAAAGGAATTCCATTGTTTCCTAAATAATATACATCTACATGAAGAAGAGGTCATTGTCCGATGACAATTTGCTAATGTGCTGTACGACAGCAGATAATTCACAATTCACAACATGTTAATAATCTGCTGGCTTTCCCATTCTGTTGTACATCTGAACCATCCCTTATTATTACAAATTGTCATGTAAAACCATTACTAGTCACTAATAATTTTGAAAGTGAATATGCCATAAAACACTCCTACATTACAGCAGAAAATAAAAGAGATACTCAGTAGTTACATTTGCCTACTTCCTATTTAACTAAAACTCTTGAAACAACACAAGTGAAAAAGACATCTAGAAAGGACTTATGGACTTTCTGCCTTCCAAAGATTTGTCGCTGATCTCCTAAAAACTGAAAATAAAGTCTTCATTAATGTGTTCATAAAGTATCAATTTTTAAACAAGAGGTATATTTCTAGATAAAATTTCCAATTTACCTTTTCCTGTTCTAAATAACTCCCACAAAACTATTCATGAATCCTAAAAATACTGTTTTATGTTACTGCATTTACCAATTATGTTAAATCTGGAACAATACATTCAAAGTGAAAATGGTAATTCAAAATGTATAACCAAAATATCTTTCCATACATTCAGAAACAAGCAGACTGTCTTCTATTTTTATGCATGTGTTGTATTTTATAAGAATATATTGCGTTACCAAATAGAACAGACCTTTGTGAATTGCTCGTGTGATGGCTCAATCTCTTTCAGTTCCTTCCTTATCTTGTTGCCACCTCTTTTGTTGCTCTTGAAATATCTTCTAGAAGCACAAAACAAAAAAGTGATTAAAATTGGGTAAATTTTAATACTTACAAAACATAATTCTGCATTAAAGAAATACTCTTTAAATCAATACCTGTGAACACTTTATTTTAGACAACGTTTATGACCAAATTTGAAACAATTGTGTTCACCACTCGTGCTAAAACGATAACCTTTTTAATCAGTAATGGAGTAAAGAATTTTCTTTCTTGTACATATTCAACATGCATGTCCCAATTCTTGATTTCAAATGAAGAGTATTTGATGACCTTCCCTATAATTTGTTGACCACAGATAGGTAAGATCTATACATAAATTAACTAAGAAACATTATTTCTTATTAAGATTTTAAACATGTATTAAATCTTGGTCATTTCAATATGTACATAGATGAACCTTCCATTAATGACTGTTTTTCTGCACCTTGACCTAATCTCCAACAACAGTGTTCTCATCTCCACTACGTGGCACACACAGTCATCCCCTAAATTTTGTCGTTCCCAATGACCATAATACCTACATAATACTAATAGCATTGATAAACAGCAACCATGAGCCAGATCGCATCCTGAAAAATTTAAATAAACCCGTTACATAGGAACCCTTTAATCCTCCAAACAACTCTGAAGTAGGTACTCTTACCATGTCTCCTTTCGTATATAAAGAAACTTTAGCACAGAGATAAATAATTTGCCCATGGTTCCTGAGCTAGCAATGGTCAAACTGGAATTGGATCAAAAACAGTGGGGCTCCAGAGTCCCAGCCCTTGACCACTGCAATCAGCTGTTTCTCCATCTTCCCAACATACAGCCACTACCTTCCTGCCACTGTAGGTCACTCACTTCAGTACTACAGTTCAGGAGTCTGTCAGGACCTGATGCCTATTGAATGGAGCACTTTTCACTGCCCAATGTCCCATCCCCATGTGCTCAGGTAACTCAGTCCCAGCTGAAATTCCACAGCTAGTCATCATAACCCCATCCCTGTGTCTATGCCCTGCCCAACTCTCCCTCTATCAACATGCTGGGCTACACCCCAACCCAGGAAATTCCAACCCTACAGCTGTTCTTGTACAAATATGCCAACTGGGCTCACTTTAACTTCTTAATCGCTATGATGCTGACCTCAGTTGGACCCCTAATGCTGCATGGCAATTATATTCCCCTGGTACATGAGTCCACTAACGGGCCTCCTCTTTGGGCTCATGCTCTCTTCCTTCTTCGCTGGATTTCTGCATGAACTATTACTCCCTGAGACATTGATACAGTAGGTAAATCATAAAGCAAAGCCTGATACCAACAATTTGTTCTTCCTTTTCTCCTTCTCCTTCCTCATCTTTCTGCTCATCTGTGGTGAACTCTTCAAGGACATTCGGCAACTTCAGAGAAATTCTGTAATCATGTTTCTGCCTATAACACATAATAAGTAACAAGGTCATACATCATAGAGAGATGAAAAATTAATCCTATTCAAACCAAAACTGACTTGACATAGTTTATACTATAAAGTAGCAAGGGAGTAATAGCAGCTGAAATCTTTTTGGGAAAAGGTGAAATGAGTTACTCTCATTCTGAAAGGATCCTTTCCTAACTGACTACTAGAGCAGCTATCTTATATTCTTTACATGTTGAAGACTAAGGAGGGTTTACTGCACTATAAATTTCCCAGAAACAATCATTTTCTCCAAGAGCAGTTTACTTTTCATTTCTTCTTACTAAATAACATATGGGTTCTCATAAGTAGGTTCGAGAATATTGTAGCCATTCATCCCATAAGATTTCCCAAAAGAAATACTTCACTTAACTATTTCTCCACTTTGGCACAACAATGATTTCATAAAAGGAATAGTGAAAACAGTTTAACTAATAACTTATTTACAACATAAGGTTATCCCTTTCTACATAATTGAATATTGTTAAGAATCTACAGACTAAACATTGAAGACATTTATCTTATATTCAGCTACCATATTTCTAGAAATGGCTAAACATTAATTTTACAGGAAGACTTTTTTTTTTTTTTTTTTTTTTTTTTTTTTTTGAGACGGAGTCTCGCTCTGTGGCCCAGGCTGGAGTACAGTGGCCAGATCTCAGCTCACTGCAAGCTCCGCCTCCCGGGTTCACGCCGTTCTCCTGCCTCAGCCTCCCGAGTAGCTGGGACTACAGGCGCCCGCCACCTCGCCCGGCTAGTTTTTTGTATTTTTTAGTAGAGACGGGGTTTCACCGTGTTAGCCAGGATGGTCTCGATCTCCTGACCTCGTGATCCACCCGTTTTGGCCTCCCAAAGTGCTGGGATTACAGGCTTGAGCCACCGCGCCCGGCCCCAGGAAGACTATTTTTATATGGAAGGCAAAAAGAGGTCATCTTCATTGGCTTCTAGGTAATATCTCTCAATTCTGTTAAACTGAGGTTATAAAACTAAAGACATTTACCTGCTTAGGGAACAATCAAGTAAAATATGTTCTTCACTAGAGATGCCAATATGTAGATGCCAATGATATAAATATCATTATGCAAAAAAGCCAACAATCATACCTTTTTAGTTGCATTGTTCTCAAAACGTTTTTAACTCTATTCTTTATTTCACTGCAAGCTTTTGCAATCTTTTCAATCCTTTTTCTCTTTGCAGCAAGATCCTCTTTAATGTCAGCTAGATAATAAATGAATATGCATTAAAAGTTCATGTTGAAAAGTAGTTTCTTTGCATATATTGAAATCAATATGTGACTTGATGGTTCAGCAATATCGGAAGGACATTTAACATGTAAAATGCAAAGATCATTTTACAAAGCAAGGTTTACTCACTTTATGTAAAACCTTTCAGGTATTAATATTAGTATTCCAATTTCAATTGGTATAACAGCAAATCACTTAATTGACGGATGATGAAAAAAAGCAAATAATTAAAACAGTTTCTTTTCTTTTTTTTTTTTTCTGGGACGGAGTATCCCTCTGTCGCCCAGGCTGGAGTGCAGTGGCGTGATCTCGGCTCACTGCAAGCTCCACCTCCCGGGTTCATGCCATTCTCCTGCCTCAGTCTTCCTAGTAGCTGGGACTACAGGCGTCCGCCACCACGCCCGACTAATTTTTTTGTATTTTTAGTAGAGACGGTTTCACCGTGTTAGCCAGGATGGTCTCCATTTCCTGACCTCGTGATCCGCCCGCCTTGGCCTCCCAATGTGCTGGCATTACAGGCGTGAGCCACCTGCGCCCGGCAAGTTTCTATTTTTCAAGTGTGCAGAAAGGGTTACAAACACAGACTTTAATTTCTTTTTTTTTTTTTTTTTTTTTTTTTTTGAGATGGAGTCTCGCTCTGTCACCCAGGCTGGAGTGCAGTGGCACAATCTCGGCTTACTGCAACCTCCGCCTCCTGGGTTCACGCCATTCTCCTGCCTTAGCCTCCGAGTAGCTGGGACTACAGGCGCCCTCCACTATGCCTGGCTAATTTTTGTATTTTTAGTGGAGACAGAGTTTCACCGTGTTAGCCAGGATGGTCTCCATCTCCTGACCTCGTGATCCGCCCGCCTCGGCCTCCCAAAGTGCTGGGATTACAGGCGTGAGCCACCGCGCCCAGCCACAGACTTTAATTTCTACATTTATAAAATGTCCTACAATTCAAAGGACATGTTTCTGTGAAATACTGTCACAACTCATTATGTAAAGCACAAAAAAGTATCTTATTTAATAAGACCATCAAAAGGGTAGAAATAATACACAATAAGCAAAGTATTTTTAATCAGTCTCGTGGTTGATACTATTAACTATGTTTTAATAAAAGAAGCAATGTCCATGGGTATAAACATTTAGGTTTAAACAGATAAAGAAATACATTCAAAAACACGTTTGAAATATTTTCTGAGAGCTTTTTATCTGACATTTTTACCCATAGTGTGGTGTTTCAGAAAACTGTAATACTGCAAGGAATGCTTTCCCAAACATGGTTTCACATCAGAGATCTACCATCAATTGCTAAGAGTAGTTTTTGGCAATCATAGAAGAGCTGCACCATAATACAAATATTTTTTACATATGGTATCCATCTATAATGCTCAATGTATTAGGAAGCTCACAAAACCAGCACTTTGTCACCACCAAGCAGAGCAAAGTTTTCCAAATATACTGCTTATATGAATTATCACTATAGAAGAGCTGAAAATTAAAGTAAGCTTTTTAAAAATAAGAGTATTGTCTCCATTGTTTCTACAGAAATTTTCTCAAACTTTTTTGAAGATATGGTCCTATAACAGTGCAACTAATATTTCACATGGCAATATAAAGTTTATGAGTTTTTGGATCCAATTACATGTTTCTCACTGGGTAGAAAGGTTGTCTTTCCTTTTCTACTACACAATTTATTATTGGAATAATAATAGAAAATCATCATTTTAGATAATTCAATTTTCTCTGGTACTTTAAAGAAAACAAAATCAGAAAGTTGTGACAATAGCTAAATCACGAACATGAAAAGCTCATGTTAAAAACTTTGAGTATATACAGACAGGAAGAGGGGAACAACACACACCTGGGCCTACTTGAGGGTGGCGGGTAGGAGGAGGGTGAGGATTGAAAACCACCCATCAGGTACTATGCTTATAATCTGGGTGACAAAATAATCTGTATACCAAACCCCTGTGACACGCAATTTATCTATGTAACAAACCTGCATATGTACCACCAAACCTAAAGTAAAAGCTAAAAAAACCTGATATACGACTTAATGTGTGTACACTGAAAGGAATGAATAGAGCTGTTTCTCCTCCAGTGTCCTCTAATATCCCCCAAACAATTAAATTTCCACGTGAATGAAAGAAAAGCCATCCCTCTTGCCATTATTAGAAGCACCCTCACATTCCGCATCAACAATTAAAAAGGTAAGTAAGAAAAATTATCAAACAGATTACATTAAATGCTATATATGAGAAGAAGGCATTTAAGACTGTCTTGTCATCCACTAATTCATATAACCTACTGTAACAGTTGTATGGTTAAAAACAATTTTCATAAACCACAAATAGCTTGCAAAATATACCTGCAATATCTTCTAGCTCCTTGGTATCAACCCTGTAAAAAAAAAAAAAGTTGCAACAAAATTTTAACATAATACTGCACAAAATGCCATGTTTGTTGGGAAGAAATGTTTTATGTGAAATGTTCTGCATAGAACAGAACAGTGATGACATGATCCAAAGCTGACTTTTCCTAAAGACCTTATCCGACAGGCATAAGTGACTTAAACACTTTACCCCACGTGTTCATCTGTTTCAGCAAAAGGTTCTCTTTCCTGATGCTCATCAGTTACATCTCCCTTCTTTGTCTCTGTAACAGGTTTTCTTTCCTCATGCTCATAACTTACTGGAGCCTTTCCTGCATTAAAATAAAAAAGACAAACTTTTTTAGAGGAAGATGCTGTTGTGGACATTTTTTTTTTTTTTTTTTTGGTAGAGAAACGTACTATTTGTAGACTTTGTAGATTGAAGCCCTTCGGGTTCAAGTCCCAGTAAACAACGTTCACAGGTCAGACCCCTTGGATGTCAGGACAGCACCCATGGAGAAGAGCTGCTTTGAGAGCATTTGTAACCCTGCTATGATGGGGAGCCTCCCACGGGCAGCCTAAGGCCCTTGAGCCTGCGTTGAAAACCTGGGGCATCTTAGCACACGCACGGTGGACTCCAAAGCCACGAAGGGGTCGGGGGCCTCGGGCTGCCCGTGTGCCCCCAGCGCAGAAAGCAGGCAGACCGTCAGGCGTGCACCTTCTTCCATATCCCCTTGGACTGTGTTTACCCGCAAGCTCCATTTCCTGGGCGACTGTAACTTGAGCCTCCAACTGGTCCTTGGCAGCCATCCTGCTGCGCTTCCTGCCCACGGGCTGCATGGCTGGCTGTCCTGGGAAGCTAGAGGCGGCCTCTGAACCTGGTGAGTACAAAGACACACTAAGGAAACTAAGGAAACGAGGCATGTTAAATGAAAGCCATCAGGATCGCGGGTTCAAGGGCGCCCCGAGTCCCCTGTGGGAGCAGGAGGGGACGCGGAGAAGATGCCATCATCCTTTCCTGTCCTGGCCTGTCCAGCGCTTCCCCGGGGCTGGCTGCAGAGCTCGCAGAATTCCGCGGCCTCTGCGGGATTCCTGCAGTGCCCTTGGAACAGAGCTTGGCCCTGCCCCTGGGTTCCCCAGCGACCCCATGTAGTCAGGAGGGCCGCGGGGTGACACAAGATCTCCCCAACCATCTCCATGGATTGAGCCGGTGTGCAACTGTTTCTGACAGTCAGGGACAGGGACTGCCCACTAGCCAGCCTGAACGCCCAGGGAACCCCTGGTCACCCCAAGTATCCCGTCCTGATGTGCGGGCAGACAAGACGGACCCATGTCGACCCCCCCAACCTCCCTCCCACAAACGCTGCACACATGTGCAGGCCTCCGGGACCCTCCTGGGCCCTGGGGACCACTCAGGCAGCTCCAGCTCCCTGCCCTGCCCATTTCCTCGCAGGTCAGCCTGGCTGCCCCGCCCTTCACACCCTCTTCCCCAAAGAGCCTCATGCCCGCCTTCCCCGCATATCCACCAAAGGCACCTCGCCTGAGGGATCCCTGATCTTGCTCCCTCAGAGGACCTGAAGAGGCTGGCACCACGAAAGCTCACTACCTGTTTCCTGGGTTCTCGCGAGAGCAGCCGGCCTGGCTGCCCGCGCTCCTCGCTGACTGGTCGGCTCAGCGCGCATGCTGGTGGCGTGCGGCATGGGGCCACGCCCCCTGCCGGCACACCCTCCCACTCGGGGACTGTCCATGGCTGCTGTGGACTGATTGGGTGGTTCTCTGAGGCCTCTGTCCCCACGATTTTCCAGCTCCTCATCCTGGTGAAGGAAGCAAGGACCCGGGAGTGGGGAGTGCCAGAGGACCCTGCCCTAAGGAATGGAGGCCAAGTGAACGGGGCTTAGGACCTTCCCCCAGGCTCGTTCCAGCCACTCCTGCCCCTTCGCGTGGAATGGCCATCACCCCTGCGGGTGGGGCCCAGGCTCCCTCCCATGCCCTGTGTGCTTCCGACACGCCCAGCTGCATCCTTTTTATCAATGCATTGTGCTTTTATGTTTTATCTAAGAAAATTGTTGACTCCCAGCAGCGGCAGGTAATTTTCTCCTATCCTACTTCATTCTCTCACACTGGGTATTGCATGATTCTGTAGTGGATATACAAAGTTAAAGACTTTATGTCTAGATTTCTCATGATGTGATCATTTCTTTTCTTTCTTTCTTTCTTTTTTTTTTTTTTTTTTTTGAGATGGGGTCTTGCTCTGTCACCCAGGCTGGGTTGCAATGGTGCAATCACTGCTCACTGTAGCCTCAAATTCCCACACTCAAAGGATCCTCCCACCTCAGCCTCCCAAGTAGCTGGGACTACAGGTGTGTCCCACCATGCCTGGCTAATTTTATTTTATTTTATTTTATTTATTTTTACAGACAGAGTCTCACTCTGTCGCCCAGGCTGGAGTGCAGTGGCGTGATCTCGGCTTACTGCAATCTCTGCCTCCTGGGTTCAAGCAGTTCTCCTGCCTCAGCCTCCCGAGTAGCTGGGACTACAGGCACACGCCACAACGCCTGGCTGATTTTTTTTTTTTTTTTTTTGTATTTTAGTAGAGACAGGGTTTCACCATGTTGCCCAGGCTGGTCTCAAACTCCTGAGCTCAGGCAGTCTGCCCGCCTCGGCCTCCCAAAGTGCTAGCATTACAGGCATGAACCACTGCTCCCAGCCAATTTTGTTTATTTTTTGCAGAGATGAGGTCTCACTATGTTGCCCAGGCTGGTCTGGAACTCCTGGGCTAAGCGATCCGCCCGCCTCAGCCTCCCAAAGTGCTGGGGTTACAGGCGTGAGCCATCGTGCCCAGCCCGATTATTTCCACGGCTGGGTTGGAAGCCATCTTCCCCTGACAAGGCAGCTCACCTTTATTTCTAAGAGTTCTCTATAACCTAAAGAGAATCCCTAATTACTGAAACTAAATACCACCAGCTGTCCCCATTTCCCCACAATCTACTTGGTACCCAAATTAGCCAATGAGACATCTTGAGCAATTTTAAGCCATGATTGCCTCAGGTTTCCCTCTCTTTCGAGCTTAAGATGTGTAACATTAAGAAAGAAGACAAATCTTGCAGAGGGCTTTGTGCAACCAGTCTTACAGCTTTCTATCCCATCTGGATCAATGTAATTTTCATGTGCTTCATCAAAGATTTCAGCTGAAAGTACTATACCAGGTTCTGTCTATAATTGGAAACACATACACACATACACCAACTACTGGTATTCAGCTAAGAATTCAATGCTGGCTCATTTTTCTTTAAAAGAATGTCAAATCAAGGAACAATTCTCCATCGCAAAGCGGAATTTGATGTCAGGTGAAGACAAATGGGGATTACAGAGCTACTTCTTTGGCATAAACGCCTAGAAACAAACTGAAAAGGATTCTGCAATTTTAAATAGGCACAAAGACATTCTTTTCAGAACACCAAGTGTCCAAGTTACAAAACCCTGAAAAAATTCTTCTTTTAAACTTTCAGATGGAGCAATTTATCTCTTTTTCCCAGCTGGAGTATTTGTGAGATGTCTCTCAGAAAGAAACAACTCAATACACAAATCATTAAGCCTTTGTAAAGGGAGGAAGTCTATTTGAAGCAACTCTCCGCTGAGGAAACAGGTTTTGTGAACTAACCAAAGCCTTTAGGGCAAACATGGTCACTTCAATTTTTTTTTTTTTTCCCCCACTGGAGGTTATCTACAAAGACCACAGGAAATGTTTAAGCAAATTTAAAGGCGATTTCTCAAGAGTTATTAGAATAAGTACAGTAATTTAGAGAATTGGTTTCTAATAACTGGAGGCATAACCCCCTCCTACCCCAACACCCTACTCCACCCTATGTGAATCGACTGACAAGTAAGGATAATGCTTCATAACAAATGTAGAAATAACACCAATTTTCAAAGCAGCCCTTGCTCTTTTATTGCTGTCATTGAGAACTAACTGAAAGAAATGCACCCCTTGGATTCATAGACAGACAGAGGGACAAACAGATGGCTGGATATGTGATAAGCAACAACAGTATGGCCAAATGTCAATGATGGAATCTAGGTGGTGGGAACATGAATGTTTTCCATGAAATTCTTTCAACTTTTCTGTGTATTTGAAATTTCTAATAATAAAATGTTGGAAAACAATTGTTCATTTTGAAAACATCTAGAAATCTAAGATGTGATCACTGGGTTAAAGACTATATACATCCATACTCTGTAGCCTGAATTAGTGATTTACGCTCTAATAGCCAATCAAATTGCTCATTTATCAGACAGGGCTGGTAGCACAGGAGATGGAAGTTTCTCTACTGATAATCCTCCAGATGTTTGAGGGCTTCATGTTCATTTACATTTCAGTCTTTTCTCCAATTCTTAGACTGTTAGCAAAAGTTTATACTCAAATGAAGCAGCAAATTCTAGGCTCCAGCTGTTTAAGAATAAATGAAAACATTCATGTCTTTCAGAAAGGCTTATCTGATGTACTCTGCACAAATACGCTCACCTATGATCTTCTCTGTGCAAACTCTATCAGGGCCGTTCTCAATGGGCTTTTCAAGACTCTCTCCAATCAGATTATAATTCCTTCAAGGGCAGTTCTTTGTCAACTTTGCTTCTCCAGCACTCAGCACCATGACTGGCACATGGTGTGCCGTCAGCAAATGCTATGTTTGCTATATGTGAATTAATGCTGTGCATACATGTAGAGACATAGGCTCAGACCCTGTCATCAAATGGCAAAGTCTACCACCCAGTCCTAAGAATTACATCTCAGCTTAGAGCAGAGGGGCCTCACCCTGGCGTCTCCTGGAATCACTCAGGAAATTTCAAAACACACTGCTGCCTCCATCCTACCCACTGAGTTTCTGATTAACTGTGTTGGAGTTTGGCCTGGGTCTCAGGATGGTGAAATCTCCCCAGATGATAGAAAAGTGCATGCAGCACTCCAGGGTTTGGACTTTACAAGCCACCAGGTAATTTCATTTTCACTCACCTTCTTTCCTTTGATTCTCAGGACAAGCTACCAGGTCTCCAGGACTGAAGGTTATCATCTAAGTTGATGTTCTTAACTGGAGGTAATTCCACCCCCCCCCCACCCCCCACCAGGAGACAGTTGGCAATGTCTGGAGGTATTTTTGGTTTTTATAGCTAGGGATGGAGGTGCTACTGGCATCTTGTGGGTAGAAGCCAGGGATGCCACTAAACATCCTACAATGCACAGGACAGCCCCACCACAAAGAATTATCTGGCTCCCAATGCCAACAGTGTTGAGATTGACACACCGTGGTCTATGGTAACTGTTTGATTAGCTAGGGCTTTCTTAACCAAAGTAATCTCCTTTGTGCACTGTGTGCCCATGGCCTGTATAAGACAGACAATTGCACAACAATTTATCCCAGAGTACATCTGAGTCAACTGTTGATGTTACATGTTGGATTGGCTCCAGCAAATGAAGAGCTGACGTTCAATGAGTGTTCCCTTTGTGCCAGGCACATTATATACATGGCCATATGTTCCTCCCAGCAATCTTGAGAAAGAGAGGGAGAGATTCTAAATTTGAAAACTAAACTCATTATACAAGGTCATACATTGAATTAAGAGTTTGAACCTTTAACAACAAGCTCAAGACAAGAAGTTGCCTCAGATCCTTAATAGGTTGCCTTAATATAAAATTAATAATGCCCTATGTTTCTCAAAACCCCTTGTTTGAGAAACTCAAGCCTAATACGTTGTTCATCTTTCCTGCTCTTGTTGAATGGAATTGATGTGCTATTCAAGCCTAATCATTAACAAGACATACCAGTACCCTTTCCTTGTAATCCCACCTTCCTCAACCCCACTAAGGATCCACAAAATACCTTTTAAGGTGAAGTTCTAATCACTTTCACATTATTGTAACCATGGCTTATGGCTTATCTTTGTTGTCATGGATAATTGAGACAACTGTGTGGGAATGGCAACTTATGAATGATCTAACAATAGGCCTATTAATATAGCAGTAAATGTCACAGTTATAATAGAAGGTACCATGCTTACACAGAGTATTGCCAGACCTAGCACAATTTCTGGCATAAGGTTTGTGCTTAATAAATGCTTGCTGGATGAACCAATGAAGTAATCAAATGAGTCGGAATAAGAGGTAACTTATTCAAGAGATTTATAGAATGGAAGATCTAGAGTGCTTTTATTTCAGATTGATATATTCTCTAGTGGTAACCGAAAGAGTAATAGCTGACTTTCACTTTATTATTAAAGCACAAATAGAGCATATCAATTTTTATTTTCTCATTCTTATTTTGGTATCTAATAGTGTCACCAAATATTATATTATATGGATAACTATAATTCTGATACATCAACATTTCTAATCTTGTTGGTAGACATTATATTTTTCTTTAAAAGAAGGATAAACAGCTTAACATGGGAAATATTTGACATTATTAGATTTCTTAAAAAGAATTTTTGTGCTTTTATCAGCCTCTGACCAATATCTACAGGACTGACTTCTCCTTTAGGCACAGAGTTGAGGGACCACAAAATTACTTCAATTTATCTTAAAAATAGCAAGGGAAAATATTAATATAATTCAGTATGGATTATATTATCTTTATACTACCAGTCATAAAATATAATTTTTATTTCATGTATTATTTTATATATATAATTTTTTTTTTGATGGAGAAAGGGCTTCACGAAGGAAAATGTGTCTATAGCTTATCAATGTCATGCAGTGGCCCTGGATGTCACCTCTCTATATTCCACTGCCCTACTCTTTTCAAATAGCTTTTTTATTTATTAGTTTTTTGAGGTTTTTTTTCTTTTTCTTTCTTGAGGCAGAATGTCATTCTGTCGCCCAGGCTGTAGTGCAGTGGCACGATCTTAGCTCACTGCAATCTCTGCCTCCCGGGTTGAAGCAATTCTCATATCTCACTCTCCCGAGTAGCTGGGATTACAGGCATGTGCCACCACACCCGGCTAATTTTTGTATTTTTATTAGAAACAGGGTTTCACCACATTGGCCAGGCTGGTCTCGAACTCCTAACCTCAAGTGATCTCCCCACCTCAGCTTCCCAAAGTATTGGGGTTACAGGCATGAGCCACCACACATGACCATTAATTAGCTTCCAATTTCTTTTTTTTTTTTTTTTTTTTTTTTTTTTGAGATGGAGTCTCACTCTGTCCCCAGGCTGGAGTGCAGTGGCGCGATCTCAGCTCACTGCAACCTCCGCCTCCTGGGTTCAAGCAATTCTACTGCCTCAGCCTCCTGAGTAGCTGGGACTACAGGCGCCCGCCAGCACGCCTGGCTAACTTTTTGTGTTTTTAGTAAAGATGGGATTTCACCGTGTTAGCCAGAGTGGTCGCGATCTCCTGACCTCGTGATCTGCCTGCCTTGGCCTCCCAAAGTGCTGGGATTACAGGCGTGAGCCACTGCGCCCGGCCCGATTTCAATTTTTTTTTTTTTTTTTTTTTTTTTTGAGACGGAGTCTTGCTCTGTGCCCCAGGCTGGAGTGCAGTGGCGCGATCTCAGCTCACTGCAAGCTCCGCCTCCCGGGTTTACGCCATTCTCCTGCCTCAGCCTCCCGAGTAGCTGGGACTACAGGCGCCCGCCACTGCGCCCGGCTAATTTTTTGTATTTTTAGTAGAGACGGGGTTTCACTGTGTTAGCCAGGATGGTCTCGATCTCCTGACCTCGTGATCCGCCCGTCTCGGGAGAACTTTGTTTCATCATCTAAGTGACTATCTGGGTCCTTCAGTGGAGGGAGACTGGCAACTGAGGACATTTTACAACCAACTGATGACAAGGGACTGACTCAAGGTGTGGGAGAGGGGAGAGGAAATTGGTGATGTGGGAACATACCAGTTTGCAGGTCAAAAATGAGGGGTTAAAGATAACTCCAAGACTCTCACCTCAGGGACATGGACAGATGAAGGTGCAGTTAGGCTAGCAATCTCAAGTAAATACCATGAGAGAGGAGATAGTCAATGGGTCTCACGGAGATTGGGACTGAAAAGGGCTAAACCTGGCAGAGATAAAGGAAAAGGAGCCAGCACAACAGACTGAATAGATAGGAGGACATGCTGGAGAGCTGAGTCCAGGGACAGAAGAGGACAGAGATTTTAGAGTTGTGGAGAGTTCAGTAAATTCAAAGACCTCAGAGGGATGAAGAAGGTTGAGGCTTGGATGGCCACCACAAGCTGTGACCATCGCGAGGGTACCCAAGGTCTTTGTCTGGTAGTTTCTCAAGTGTGATGTAGGGAGAAACCAGATTGCAGTGGATAAAAGATATGAAGGCAGAGGCCGGGCTCAGTGGCTCATGCCTGTAATCCCAGCACTTTGGGAGGCCAAGGCGGGTGGATTACGAGGTCAGGAGATCGACATGGAGAAACCCCATCTCTACTAAAAATACAAAATTAGCCGGTCATGGTGGCACGCATCTGTAATCCCAGCTACTCAGGAGGCTGAGGCAGGAGAATGGCATGAACCTAGGAGGCAGAGGTTGCAGTGAGCCAAGATCGCTCCATTGCACTCCAGACTGGGCAACAAGAACAAAACTCCGTCTCAAAAAACAAAAACAAACAAACAAAAAAACGATATAAAGGCAGACAGGGAGAGAGAGGGTTCCTCCCTCCAGGGCCAGGACATTTTAGAATATAAGTTGAGGAAAAGGAATCAGTGGTCACAGAGAGAGAAAGAACAAGCTGGTGTTTTTTCTTCTCTTCTGTCTCTCAAAATTATACTTTCACAGAGAGAATGAAGTGTAATAATCTAGACCAGGATCAACAAACTACGACCCCTGGGCCAAATCTACATTGCTGCCTATGCTTGTAAATAAAGTTTTATTGAAACACAGCCATGCCCATTTTTTTCTCTATTGTCTATGGCTGCTTTTACACTACAGTGGCAGTGTTGAGTAGTTGCAGCAGAAACCACCTGCCCAGCAAAGTAAAAAATATTTACTATCCAGTCCTTTTGAGAAGGTTTGTCAACCACTGTTCTAGGTCAACTCCTCTGATATAAAGATGGAGAAACAGACATTCCGTTACATTTCTATGTTCATTTGCTTTCGTGTTCTGACAAAGCAGAAGTGTCTACCGGAATTATTAATTACGTAGTATATGCGTCATCACCCACTGAATTTTAAGAGCTATGTATACAACTTTCATGCAAAGCGTCACCACTTTCTACTCTCATCAAGGTGAATTTTCCTCCCCATTCTAGCTGCAAACCAAAACTAAAGCTAAATGCACTTCCATCCTTTATACAGGCCTCATTTCAGGAATGTTTGTTGGGCACATTAATGAGCAGAAATGACTTAGCTTTATAATGCTTCTGAAAATCTTGAGATTTAAGTGAGAAGGAAATACTTTTGTTTCTGCCTCCAACCTATTTTAGTGTAAATCAAAGTTAATAGCTCATGGTCTGGTTGGCAGTTCACAAGAAAGGGCGAGGTTGCCAGAAAATCAAAATCACACAATTTCCTGTTTTTGAAGATGTATTTCAACAAGATCACTGAGAGCTTCAAAGACAAAAATGGCTGTCTGCCAGGGCCAGACCAGCTCCAAGCGCCTTTGTTTGCTTTATTGTTTGATGCTGAGGGGTCAAAGCACTCTCTCTATTGTGTTGTCTCTGCTCCCCACCCCTGTTATTATTTTTTTTTTTTTGGTTGTTATTCTATTAAGATTCCTGCTGAAAATTAAATTAAGCTTCCTAAGTTCTTCTTTGTTGATCCTAGCAACTAATTATAGAGAAACCAGAAAAAATTCTCAATACTTGGGCATTTTTTTAAGATTGTAATTGGCTACCCACAAAGTTGGTGGAACAATAGTTTTTGGGGAAAAAAAGAGATTCGTACTGATTTTTCAATGAATATTTAAAAATACCTTGGCATAAAACTTCCTCCCATTAACTTTGTTTGAACATAAAAAGGTCCCTCTTACTGGTGCTATAATTGACTTTTCCCACCCTACTCTTCCCTGTTCATCCTGACACATCCCCCACACTCCTTTTTAAATTGTGGCATAGGACCCACGTGGCCCCTGTAATCCTCCTTCAAGGCCAAAGCCAACTCCCAGAATACTCAGCATGTCAGTGTCACCTGCTCACAACTTTGGTTCTGGCATGGTTGAAAATTCTTCCAAGTAATGCCCAAGAGGGATAGCTTTTTCTGGGGTGAGCTTGCTAAGCCAACTCAGAGGGTTACAGTAGATTGTGATTACATCTTTCAGTGCAGAATGTCGGGGGTGGGGTGGGGGCGGGTGCATCTATGGAAGGATTAGAAAACTCGCTGACTAGTGGGGCTGCCAAGATCACTTTGTGTGAATTCGACTGCTATAGAAACTATGAAATTGGCTCACTGATCTGAACTTTGGGTCAAGACCCAAGCAGCCATTCTAGACATGAATGGTTTTGGCCTTCAGTCACAACAATTGAAAATTAGACCCTTGAAGAAGGCAGGAGTCTCTGAAGCCTCCTTAGAATGTGAGGGCTTTAGACCTGGAGTACCTTAAAGGTTTTCTTTAAAAAACATTTGGATATAGTGACCACATTGTCTGATTTTAAATTCAGAAGGCATCCATAGAGTATTTGAAGTGCTACTGCCTTCGAGCCAAGATGCGTTATTTAGGGTAATGGCATTTCTGTAATCTGTCACTCCTGAATCTCCTGTAAGAGAGAAGCATTTTCTTAGACCCGGTCATTCCTGTCTAGGTTGACTATCAAGAGCTGTACACCTCTGAGAACAGATCTGAGGTGTGATGTCACACAGGTGGCCTGAAGGGGAAGACAGAGCTCTCTAGTTGTTGTAACTTAAGGTAAAAGGTGTGTAACCCCAGTACTACAATGACAGGGTCAGCTCACTCTGAAACCTGGTGATATCACCTGAAAGTCCTTGAGTTGAAATGGAGCACCTGCAGTCATTATGGTGATCACACCCTTCATGTCTTGCTAAATATCCCTCAACAGTTTAGTGATATAGGTAGTCATTAACAGGTCCCTAATGAGATTTTATTTTATTGAATTGTATTTCATTTTTGAGACGGAATCTCACTCTGTGGTCCAGGCTCGAGTGTAGCGGTGCCATCTCAGCTTACTGCAACCTCTGCCTCCCGAGTTCAAGCGATTCTCGTGCCTCAACCTCCTGAGTAGCTAGGACAACAGGCGCATGCCACCACACCCGGCTAATTTTTTGTATTTTTAGTAGAGATGAGGTTTGCCATATTGGCCAGGCTGTTCTTGAACTCCTGATCTCAAGAGATCTGCCCACCTCAGCCTACCAAAGTGCTGAGATTACAGGCATGAGTCACCCACTGTGCCCGGCCCCTAATAATATTTTAGTTAAGGAGATTTTCTGTATTTACATAAGGCCATGCCAGAAATGTTTTTTTTAAAGGTGCTTTATTCATAGAAGTTTGCTGTCCTCTTTATAGTTTAAAATAATTGATTATTAGTTAGACACTATCAGTGTTTAATATTGAACCATCTCTGAATCACCAGTTTATTCTGTTCGGATTTCAAGTGGGTCGGGATTCACATACACATTCAAACTTTGAATCCATATTGGTTCCTCAACACAAAAGGAACAGAGACACAGAGATAATCTTTGGCCATTAGTATTCACCATGGAAATTACCAAGATAATCTTAAAACATCATAAAAATCAAGAAGTTATAGTTTAGTCCCATAAAATCAGAATCATAATGTATTTCAAATAAATATCACTCTAAATCAGTATAATCCGTTCATCACACTATAAGTAACAATTACCCATTTGAAAGAGCTTCCTGAGTAGCCTGCAGGCTCAAATCAATGTTTTCTACTTAGTACAATCACAGCATTAAAAATTTTTTTTATAATTCTAAAAATTATATGGGCTTAGGATAAATAAATGACAGTTTACCCCTTCTCAGTTTCATTCTTCAGAAGGATGTTAACATTACCTTATGTAAGCTTTCAGAACATTGTTTACTATACTGTACTTATAAAAATATAACTGAAATCGGTTGATTTGCTCCTCAGCAACCCTGTGAGTGGAAGCATTTTAACTAATAAATCTGTTTTCAAAAAATAGGATCATAATATACATCTGCACTTGCCTTCTTTCCTAACCTACTGATGTACTTTGGACATCCCTGTGTATTATTAGACATACATCTTCCTCATTTCATGGTTACACAGTATTCTACTGTATGGAGATATATTTTAACCAGTTCCTTCTTGATGGCTATTTATGTTGATTCTAGCTTTTTTTCCCTTGGCTGGTATAAACATTGTATTTTTATATCATTGTGCAGTTGTAAAAATGCCTAGAAATAAAATAATTGAATCAACTAGATCCAGTTATTTAAAAATCTTGTGATCTGTTTCTCAATTATTGCCCTCTCCAAAATTGTCCCAGTATATATTTTCACTCATAGGGCATGAAAGCCAATCCTAGTGTTTATAAGGGAAGGCACTTGTGTTAACAGAGGTGTTACTCTTATAGTCTAGAATAGAGCCTTTACGTGGATGCACTCTCTCTCTCTCTTTCTCTCTCCCTTTTTCTTTTATAGACTCTGTGAGCAGATTAGCAGACATTTTGTATTTATAGCACTCAGTGGCAAACTGCATGTGATGATTATACCAGATTTCATCCTTATCCTTGATTGTGTGACGTTGTTCACATAGACACTGAACTTTAATTTGTGAAGATGGGCTTGATGATTTCAGGAAAACAGAGAAGACAAGATAAATTCTTAAGATCGCTATTTAGAAAACTGTTGTGAATTTGCTGATTTGGCATGTGGATGTAGAATAATAAACCTTGTTACTGGTATTACAGATACCATGCAAGTCTTTGCCCTATATTATTGTTTTTCAGAACTCAAGCCATTTTACATGTCCATAGGATCATCTTTCTGCAATGACACCGGCTGTCAGAATCATTTATAGAACATAGAGTCCAACTCTGGATAACCCAATCAAAAAAAGGAGTTGATTGAAAGGACATAGGTAGTTCATATAATCATTAGAAAAGTGAAAGGTCAGACACAGAAAACAAACAGGAACCAGGGGCAGGCCTGATGACCAAGGGCAAAACAATTCACACTGTGCTTTGGTTAAGGCCACACTGCTGACACCACCACTCCTGGGCCTCCCCACACCTCTGGGCTCCTGACCCCACTACTGCCACCTAGAAGAGTCTCACATCTGTCTCCCTCAATACACAAAGTCCTAGGTGCAACTTTCTCATTGGATGAGCCTAGGTCATGTGCTCAAGCCCCAGCCACAGAAAACTCTGGGAGAGGGAATTGTCTGAGGTCCTTTAACTTCCCCTTTGGAAAATCTAACAACACCTGCACAATGGCGAATTGTCTCCAAATAGAGAGTTCAATGCCTCATAGCCAAAACAAGTCAAAAACAATAAAGAGGAGAAACGAGAACTGATCACCACTCTGAGGTCTCCACTTCTGTTTCTGGAATGATGTTATAATTTATTTCTGACTTTCTTTATTGGCACCTCCTTAAAAGCAGCAGATCAGCTCTTTGTAACCTGATCTAACCTCTCTGCGTTGGCTCCCAGCATTATTGTTTTTAAAGATTCTCAGCAATAACAAGAATGCTTCGTGATCACCTAGCGCTTGCAGGTTCCTAGATGCTTTTCCACGTAGGACAGCATGTGCTCAATCGCCCACTGTGTAGTGGGGATAATTCCTCCGTGTCTTGTTCGTTTTTTGACATGACTTTTTTTTTCTAACCCTTCTCTCTCCAAACCCTAACCTGGCCATTCCCACTGCTTTCTCAGCAACATTGGAGAGCACCATATTAATCATCGGAATGAAGACTTAACTGTTCTTGGATTTCAGGACCCTCCTTCTCCCATATTGTCCTGTCCATCAAACCACTGCTTACCACCACAAATCATTCAGCCAGCCAGCGGGGTCCCTCCTGCTCAGTCCTGGGTCTTACCACATGCATTACCCATTGGCCTCAATGGAAATAAGATCCTGTATTTTGAATGAAAAAAAAATGCCTTTATTAGTATTATTTTTATTTTTAAAACCAGCTGTATGTTCTTTGGAAAAGTAGGGAAGCCTTCTGGACCTAGATTACTTACCTGAAAGCTGAATGTGGAGCCGGGTGATTTCTGATTTCTTCCTCCACTGTAACCTTCTATATATTTAAAAAGTTCCATGAACAGAAGTGGGATTGATAGAGGAGCAACAGTAAAGGGGGGAACTCCTTCTTTCACTGGCTTTATCTGAAAATGAGAATCATAACTGATATTCTCAAAGTAGCTTGAGGACTCGAGTTCATTGACACCATGTGAGTTAACTGTTGAATGCTCCTTTGAGGTCTTAATACACATGCCCATGGAGATCTTTTTAGCTTTCAAATAAAAACCATAAGCATGAAATGCCTAATTCCTGTCCTGGGCACTTCATGCTTTATTAAAATATAATAGTATTTGTTATTTTCATGTGTGATAATGGCATTGTGGTTGTGTTTTTAGAAAGTGTCTATCATTTAGAGCAGGATTTCTCAATCTCAGCACTACTGACATTTGGAGATAGTTCTTTGTTGGGGCTGAGGGTGTCTGTGCATTATAGAATATTGAGCAGCATCCCTGACTTCTACCCACTAGATGCCAAAGCACCCCTTCCACAGTCATGACAATCAAACATGTCCCCAGACATTGCCAAATGTCCCCAGAGGAGCAACTTCACCACCAGTTAAGAACCACTGTTTTAGAGATACATACTAACATATTTTCCAACGAAATAATAAGATATCTGGTAGGGAGTGGTTGAGGATATGGGTGTGGATAGGGCAGGATTGGCCAAGGACTGACAGCTGTTGGATTGGGTGATAAGTACTGGGGGCCTCATATTATCTTGACCACTTTTGTGTATATTCAAGTATCTAAAATTAAAAGTGCAAAAAATATTGTTTTAACACATCAGTGGTATTGATTTTAAATCTGTTCTCAAGGTTGAGCCTGTAGAGCATCTTACCCTGGAAAGATTAGGAGCTGAGGATAGGGGAAGTAGAATATTATTCATGCTCTTGACTAACTGTTTTTGACCATTCTGGGGACATACTAAGTTTTGAGTGGTTAAACTGAACTCTTAATCAGCCTTACTAGTGTCAAGCCATTCTGCACATGCCACCATTATTTTTTTCTTCCTGGTCATCTGGATGAGCATTAGCCAAATTGAAGGTTGAGGCTGCATTATCTGAGGAAGCCTTCCATCCTCCCCATGGCCAACAGCCCCTTGTTTAGGCCATTTGCTTGAGTGCAACTATATCCCAGCCTTGCTGCTTTCAGGGCTGATGCTTAAGGGCAGGTTTCCCTTATTACAGTCTCATGGGCACCAATGTACACAGTGAGAAAAGGCCTAGGGGAAGGCTGAGCCTGGCTGGAACTAGAGGAACACCAGCAGGGATCCAATTAACAATACATAATTACCAGTGGGCCTGACCTTTCTTTAGCCTGAGAAACATAACTGGAACTTAGCTTGAGACTGGGCAGAGTAACTCTTAGAACCTTTATTTTGAGGCTGAGTATTGGGTTGGACCATCCAGAATGGAGCAGGAATATGTAAGGATCACTTTGGAGATGATGTTGGGCTGGTGGTAGCAAAGAGGTTGTGCAAATTGGCAGTAGAACATCAAAGTGATTCTTTTCTAAGTTTAAGAGGAGTAATCAAAGCTGTCTAGAAAAATTGGCAAATCATAATTCTCTTCGGCATAGAAAAAATGTAGATACAATTGATTTAGAAAAATCCACAGCTACTTTCAATCTTAAAGATAGTAGATGGTGTGACTAAGAGCTGGAACTCCAGCCACACCACCTGGACTTAGATTCCAACTCCACTCCTTATGCGCATCCCACGCTAACCTTTGTAAGGCAAGTTATGGAAACTTTCCTCACCTCAGTTTCCTATCTGTAAATCCAGAACAATAATCATATGCCTCTCCTAGGGTTATATGAGGATTAAATGAGTTAGTATACTAATGGGTTTAGAATAGGGCCTAGTGCAGAGTAAACAATGGATGTTGGTGATTGTTAGCTAGAACTAGCCTTCTTTATCTTGCAAGACAGTGTAAACATTATGTAGGCAGGACAATTTGAGGGTCGGGGAGAAGAAGCCGCTTCCATAAAATTTAAAATGATCATCAAAGGCCATTTCTTTGGATTAGTAAGTTACTTGCTTTTCATATTTTTGGGAGTTGGCATGTAGCATGGGGACATTTATCAAGTGCTGTTTCTCTGATAGAGCCGTTCTTAAAAGACAGGAATTTGAATGGGGTGAAGGTGGGAGGAGCAGGGGACATCTGGATTATGGGGGCTCTGCCTTTGAAATGGTTGCTGTGTGGGTCCTGGAGGGACTTTAAACCCTCAGAAGACAGTGGCCACTGATGCTGGGAGATGGGTGAGGGATCCCCAAAAAAGATATGCCATTTGAGAATTATTTCTGAGCTAAGAATCTCTTGACATAAAGTAACCGTATTAAACTGAATGTGCCCCGTATCAAAGGGTTCCCATTCTCCGTTCAAATTTGTCTTTTGTACTATTAATGTGTTAAAGACTCCCAAACCCTTTGCCCTTGTTGGGTACTTTGTTTTCAACCCCATCTCCCAGATGACACACAAACCCTCTCTAGTGTCATTTCAAATCTGGAACTGAATCTGATAGCTCTCTTTGTTGTCAGAATTTTCTCATTAAATGAGGTTACAATACTTCATATTTACAGGCTCCTTAATTTCATCTTTGATGTTTTTCTTTTTAGCAAGCATATTATTCTGACTTTCTTACAAATACTGCTCAGAATCAGAGCAAGGGCTTCTTACCCCCTTGCAAGGGTGGCCCAATCACTGTCTGCTTTTGATTTGTGTACTCTGTGCCTTCTGTGAACAGTACTGCCACTTGAAACCCGATTCCCAGAGCAATCCTTGGACCTCTTGTATCAGCATTCCCCAGACTATGAATTAAAATGGCAGTTTTCTGTTTCAACCCTAGACCTTCTGAATCTGAATTTCTAAGAGTGGGGCCCAGGAAACTGAATTTTTGTTAAGTATCCCAAGGGATCTGATGCACACTGAAGTATGGAACTGTGACCTCGTACCCTAAACCCACGTTCTCCATTGCAAATCCTTCAGCATCCTTACCATCTGTCTTACCCACCCAGGAGACTCCCTTCCCAAATATGCATCCTGCATGGTGTCATTGCATTTGCTTTCCTAGGGAGGGATGAAGATAAAATCTTGACATGTGCTTTGTGGTGAGGGGAGAAAGCAGTTTTTATCTGAGGCTGAAAAGTTACATCTTGAGCCTCAGACAGAAAACTTAGGATGAACCCAAGGAAAGGGTCAAGAGGTCGGCTAGCCTGAGCCGATAGAGCAAGACAGTCTTGTGAGTCTGACTAAGTTAAACCATGATCTTGGGTCAATAAATACTTGCAGAATGAAACAGATGATTTACTGATATTGAAATGGCCAGGCCACTTGGATGATCTCCCCAAGTACAATGTCTAACTTTGAGACTTTATACATTATAGTAAAATAGTGGCCAGGCATAGTGGCTCACACCTGTAATTTCAGCACTTTGGGACGTTGAAGTGGGAGGATTGCTTGAGCCCAGGAGTTCGAGACCAGCCTGAGCAACATAGCAAGATTCAGTCTGTAAATTTATACGTGTGTGTGTGTGTGTGTGTGTGTGTGTGTGTGTGTATAAAATAACTTGGGCACCCTACAAGCTGACTGGGACTTGGTCTTGACTCTGACCTTGATTGCTCTTATTCTATGAATAATTCCAAAAAGATTGATTATCTGATTACTCAGGCCACTGCAAATGGGAAGCACCTGATTAGAAGCAATTTGCAAGAGCAAGAGAAATATGCAAATACAGGCACAGTGAAAGAGGCAAAAATTGACAGAAATTTCTGGAAAATTTGCTTATGTGGAACTTATCATTCCTTGATGATGAAAAATGGATAGGTGAGAACGTAAAGATAGCTGTAAAAATTGAGCACTTCCAACTTCAAGACTTGACCTTAAGAATCCTCTAGTACTTAAAAAAAAAGTAGGCCATTGTTGATCAAGTATAACATTGACTACTTTGGGATGGAGAAGTAGAGATGATGAAAGGTGAAAAAGGCTTTATACAAGTCATGGAATTGAGTCAGTAATGATCTAGGGGGCTGGAACTAAATCCCAAATAGGTCTCTCCGAATTTATACTTTTGGTTTCATAAAAGGAAATGACAGCCTAGAAACCTCTGTTGAGCTTCTCTTCCATTTGATTGACCTAAATTTCTTTTGGCTGATTACCAAAGCATTGCACTAGCAAAATGTTTGCCACTACTATATGGACATTTAAGCTGGAAATACAATACTCGAGTAATTAGAATCAATGTTTCCTATACAAGTATAAGTGATAGCTCAGATGTTTCTCTGCATATAGGGGAGAAATAAAATCAAGTTCTGGTAGAATTCTGTAAACATCAGCTAATTTCAGACAATTCCAACAATACCATTATAATGTACAGGGTGTTGAAGTCCAAATTCTAAAATAAAATTGAATAATATTATGCCTAATTGTGTGACCCTTAAGGTTATGCTAAGAGAATAAATTTAGTGTTTATTATTATCTGAGGATATTAACTAAATAAGGCAATAACTTGTGTTTGATAGTACAGTGTGCCTATATGATTTTCTGTTAAGAGGGAAAATATATGCATTAGCCTGTTTTCATGCTGCTGATAAAGACATACCCGAGACTGGGAAATTTACAAAAGAAAGAGATTTAATGGACTTACAGTTCCATGTGGCTGGGAGGCCTCACAATCATGGTGGAAGGCAAGGAGGAGCAAGTCACATCTTACATGGATGGCAGTAGGCAAAGAGAAAGAGAACTTTTGCAGGGGAACTCCTCTTTATAAAACCATCAGATCTCGTGAGACTTATTCACTATTATGAGAATAGCATGGGAAAGACCTAATACCATGATTCAATTACCTCCCACCAGTTCCCTCCCACAACACATGGGAATGCAAGATGAGATTTGGGTGGGAACACAGCCAAACCATATCATTCCACCCCGGCCCCTCCCAAATCTCATGTCCTTACATTTCAAAACAGTGAAATATGTCCCAACAGTCCCCCAAAGTCTTAACTCATTTCAGCATTAACTCAAAAGTCCACAGTCCAAAGTCTCATCTGAGACAAGGCAAGTCCCTTCTGCCTATGAGCCTGTAAAATCAAAAGCAAGTTAGTTACTTCCTAGAGACAATGGGGGTACAGGCATTGGGTAAATACAGCCATTCCAAATGGGAGAAATTGGCCAAAGCAAAGGGGCTACAGGCCTCATCCAAGTCTGAAATCCAGCAGGGCAGTCAAATCTTAAAGCTCCAAAACGATCTCCTTTGACTCCATGTCTCACATCCAGTTCATGCTGATGCAAGAGGTAGGTTCCCATGGTCTTGGGCAACTCCACCCCTGTGGCTTTGCAGGGTACAGCCCCTCCCTCCTGGCTACTTTCATAACCTGGCATTGAGTGTCTGTGGCTTTTCTGGGCACACAGTGCAGGTTGTTGGTGGATCTACCATTCTGGGGTCTGGAGGACGGTGGCCCTCTTCTCACAGCTCCACAAGGCAGTGCCCCAGGAGGGACTCTGTGTGGGAGCTCTGACTCCACATTTCCCTTCCAAACTGCCCTAGCAGAGGTTCTCCATGAGGGCCCAGCCCCTGCAGCAAACTTCTGCCTTGTCATCCAGGCATTTTCATACATACTCTAAAATTTAGGTGGAGGTTCCCAAACCCCAATTCTTGACTTCTGTGCACTGGCAGGCTCAATACCACATGGAAGCTGCCAAGGCTTGGGGCTTGCACCCTCTGAAGCCATGGCCCAACCTCTACGTTGGCCCCTTTCAGTCATGGCTGGAGCAGTTGGGATGCAGGGCACAAAGTCCCTAGGCTGTGTACAGCATGGGAACCCTGGGCACAGCCCACAAAACCATTTTTTCCTCCTAGGCCTCTGGACTTGTGATGGTAGGGGCTGCCATGAAGACCTCTGACATGCCCTGCAGACATTTTCCCATTGTCTTGGGGATTAATATTTGACTCCTTGTTACTTATGCAAATTTATGCAGTCAGCTTAAATTTCTCCTCAGAAAATGGTATTTTCTTTTCTATCAAATTGTCAGGCTGCAAATTTTCTGAACTTTTATGCTCTGCTTCCTTTAAAAAACTGAATGCCTTTAACAGCACCCAAGTCACATCTTGAATGCTTTGCTGCTTAGAAATTTCTTCCACCAGATACCCTAAATCGTATCTCTTTCAAGTTCGAAGTTCCACAAATCTCTAGGGCAGGGGCAAAATGCTGCCAGTCTCTTTGCTAAAACATAACAAGAGTCACCTTTGCTTCAGTTCCCAACAAGTTCCTCATCTCCATCTGAGACCACCTCAGCCTGGATTTCATTTTCCATAATATTATCACCATTTTGGTCAAAGCCATTCAACAAGTCTCTAGGGAGTTCCAAACTTTCCCACATTTTCTTGTCTTCTTCTGAGCCCTCCAAACTGTCCCAATCTCTTCCTGTAACCCAGTTCCAAAATCCCTTCCACATTTCAGGTATCTTTTCAGCAGCACCCCACTCTACTGGTACCAATTTACTGTATTAGTCTGTTTTCATGATGCTGATAAAGACATACCCAAGACTGGGAAATTTGCAAAAGAAAGAGGTTTAATGGACTTACAGTTCTACATGGCCTCACAATCATGGCGGAAGGTAAGCAGGAGCAAGTCACATCTTACATGGATGGCAGCAGGCAAAGAGAGAGATAACTTTTGCAGGGGAACTCCTCTTTATAAAACCATCAGCTCTTGTGAGACTTATTCACTATCATGAGAACAGCTCAGGAAAGACTTGCCCCCTGATTCAATGACTTCCCACTGGATCCCTCCCACAACATGTGGAAATTCAAGATGAGATTTGGGAGGGGACACAGCTAAACCATATCAATATACAAGGGAGAAAATGTGGGAATAAGGGCTAGGGAAATTGTTAGCAACAACCATCTGGGTGACCTTCAATTTTATTTTTATTTTTATTTCTTTTCCATTTTTTTTTTTTAAATAGATACAGAGTCTCACTGTGTTGCCCAGACTGGTCTCAAACTTCTAGGCTCAAGCAATCCTCCTGCCTCAGCTTACCAAGTAGCTGGGACTACAGGTGTGTACCACCATACTTAGCTAATTTTTTTTCTCTTTTAAATTGTAGAGACAGGGTCTTGCTATGTTGCCTGGGATAGTCTCGAATTCCTGGCCTCAAGCAATCCTTCTGCCTTGGCCTCTCAAAGTGCTGAGTTTACAGGTGTGAGACACCACACCTGGCACAAGCTTAAATTGTATTTATTTACTTATTTATTTAAGACAGAGTCTTGCTCTGTTGCCCAGGCTGGAATGTGGTAGCACAATTTTGACTCACTGCAACATCCGCCTCCTGGGCTCAAGCAATCCTCCCGCCTCAGCCTCCCGAGTAGCTGGGACTACAGGTATGTGCCACCATGCCTGGCTAATTTTTGCATTTTTTGTAGATGCAAGGTTTTGCCATGTTGCCCACGCTGGTCTCCAACTTCTAGGCTCAAATGATCCACTGGCCTAGGCCTCCTAAATGCTGGGATTACAGGTGTGAGCTACCATGCTTAAATTTTAAATCTCAAATGGGAATTTACAACATTTACCTCATGCTGAAAAACATCTTTCTTATGAACTCTGAAGAGGCCTAAAGCCCTTTCTGCTCTTGAGTTCTTCTATTTCTTGAGCCAGGAATCACAGAGGCAAATCTCTAACCTTCTCGGGTCTTAGTTTCTCCATTTATAAAGTGGGAACAGTATTGCTCACCATGGCACAACTACCCCAAGGTTAATGGTGGCCAGAATGACACTCAAATTCCAAACAGGATTTCTGAGAGGACCTCTAACATTTGAATGGAGTACTAGGATGTTAGATCTGGGAGAAATTTGTCTAGTTGTATGGCATTATACTCATCTGGTAGGGGACAGAATGGAATCAGAGAGGTTAAGTGGCTTCAGCATCTCTTTTTATGCATTTTTGTGGTACACAACCTCAGTGTGTCTCCTCAGCTCTGGGAGCTCCTTCAAGGCAGGAGACATATCTTAATCATCTTGATGTCACTCAATCCTAGCGGAGTGCCAGAAACACAGCAGATGTTTGCTATTTGTTAAATAAGTTGCTAAAGGCAGTCAGAAAAGGAGTCTCTCTGGTAACTGGACTCCTAGCCAGCCCTCTTTTCATTAAGTCTCAGCTCTGTAAACATTCTTGACAAATATGTTAGTTCAGAACATTCTGGACTCACTGAGGGATTTTTCTCAGCAGCATCTCACTGGAGATGTTTCAATTCCTTTGCCAAGGGTCCTGGTTGTGTGGTCCCCCAGGTCTTGGCCAAGTCTGCACAGACGTGGTCTATTTATCTGGGTCTCTTTCTCCCTGCTGTGGGTCCCTTGAGGATCGTGAAAGTGAATTAGTCATCTTTACATCACTGCAGACAAGCACAGTGCCTGCTGCACAATCGTGGTTCTCTGAGAGTTTGTTGAAGAAATTAATGTTAATTAACAGTTGTTGAATGCTAACCCCTGTGCCAGCCACCTTTTCAGAGCACTGTACCCAAGGAACTCCTTTGATTCTCGCGACAGCATTCTCATCATTATTTTTAAAAATATTTATTTATTTATTTGAGACAGAGTCTCACTCTGTCACCCAGGCTGGAGTGCAGTGGCGCAATCTTGGCTCACTGCAACCTCTGCCTCCTGGGTTGAAGCAATTCTCATTCCTCACCCTCCTGAGTAGCTGGGACTACAGGCATGAACCACCACATCTGACTGATTTTTTGTATTTTTAGTAGAGACAGAGTTTCATCATGTTGGCCAGGCTGGTCTTGAACTCCTGACCTCAAGTGATCTGCCCGCCTCGGCCTCCCAAAGTGTTGGGATTACAAGCGTGAGCCACTGTGCCCGACCCCCTACATTCTTATCATTATTCCAGTTTTATGAAGAGGAAACAGGCACAGAGAAGCTTGGAACCAAATACAAAACCACACAGCTAGTAATTAGAGGAGCTGGGATTTGAACCAAGGGAATTTGGCTTCAGAGCCGACCATACCAGTGATTCTCAACACTTTGTTCTTGGCCCTCCTTTGCACTCTTAGAATTAACTGAGTGTCTCAAAGAGCCTGTCTTTATTTAGCACCTCAAGGCGCTAAATCTCTCAAAACTTATAATAGTAGAAATTAAACTGAGGAAATTGACAAATGTTTGTTGATGAATTAATTTAAATATAACAATAATAAGTCCATTGAATGTTAATGTGACATAGTTTTATTTTAAAAAACTATACTTTTCTTTAAAAATGTAGTGAAAAGAGTGGCAATGTTTTTTGTTGTTGTCGTTTTGTTTTGTTTTGTTTTGAGATGGTTTCACCCTGTTGCCCAGGCTAGAGTCCAGTGGCATGATCATGACTCACTGCAGCCTCCACCTCTTGGGCTCAAGCGTTCCTGCTGCCTTAGCCTCCCAAGTAGCTGGGATCACAGCTGTGTATTACCATGCCCTGCTAATTTTAAAATTTTTTGTAGAGACAGGGTCTTGCTATGTTGCCCAGGCTGGTCTCAAACCTCTGGGCTCAAGCAATTCTCCTGCCTCAGCCTCCCAAAGTGCTGGCATTAGAAGCGTGAGCCACTGCCTCAGGCCTGAGTGGCAATGTTTTACATTGTTGCACATTTCTTTAATGTCTGACTGAATGGAAGACAGCTGGATTCCCTTATCTGCTGTGTATTCAGTCTCTTGACATATGTCCTGTAGCTTCTGGGAAACTCCACTGTACACTTGTGTGTGAGAGAGAAAAGGGCAAATAACATCTTGAGTTTTGGCATCCCCAAGGGTGCCCCCAGGGTATAGCTTGGACAATATATAACTCCCTCTCTGCATGCTCCCCAGAGTGGAATGGTATCACAAAGCAAGAGAGTTGGCCTTTCAAGGGACCTTAATGCTACAGGGGTGAGTGATGCAGCCTACTGTAACCTAGGGCGTCCTGTGATGTGGCTGTGGACTTATGAAACCAACGTGTGTCCTATGCCCTCAAACTGCATGTGGTTTCCTGCCTCTGTGCCTCTGCTCTTGCTGAACCCTCTGTCTGGCATGCTGTCCTCCTTCAGGTGGTTTCCTGGAGGCCCAGGCTGTACTGAGTATCCCCCTCCTCTAGGCTCTCATAGTACCCCAAATAGACCTCCATGGCAGCCATCATGAGTCTCTCTACCCCAGGCTGAGTGCTCCCTGAGGGCAGGGATTTAGGATTTAGCCCTCTTTGCACTTCCAGTGTTGAGGGCAGAATGGCAGAGCGAAGTGCTGGTGAACATGGGGGTGGAGGAGACAAATTTGACCTGTAGATCAAGGGAAACTTCCTGGAGGAAGGGGATTGGGCCTCGCCAGGGGCAGAGGGAAGGAAAGGGCAATCCTGTCATTTGGAACAGTTTGACCCTGAAGCAGGGGCATCTTCCAGGGGAAGACAGAGTTGGTAGAAGTGGTTGGAGGGTCCAAGGCAGAGAAGTCAGTGGGAGACAAAGCTGGGAAGATCAGAGAAGACACATAGTCACTGCATACAGAAGTCACTTGGATGAAAGGAGCTCTTCTGATCTCAATCTGTGTGAGTTTCAGAGCAATTGGACTGTAGGTGACGTTGATGCCTGGCTCAGTGCAGGAAATGAATATTCAGGTCCTTTCAGCTGAGATTAAAGTACTTTTACTGAGCAGCAGTCAACAGACCTCACATTTTAGGAGACTCCTGGTCCCCAGAATGACTATTAGCTGGATTGAATTCTGTACAAGCAAGGGTTTTTTTTTTTTTTTTTTTTTTTTTTTTTTTTTTTTTTTTGAGACGGAGTCTCACTCTGTCGCCCAGGCTGGAGTGCAGTGGCTCGATCTTGGCTCACTGCAAACTCCGCCTCCTGGGTTCACGCCATTCTCCTGCTTCAGCCTCCCGAATAGCTGGGACTACAGGCGCCCGCCACCACACCTGGCTAATATTTTGTATTTTTAGTAGAGATGGGGTTTCACCATGTTAGCCAGGATAGTCTCGATCTCCTGACCTCGTGATCCACCCGCCTCGGCCTCCCAAAGTGCTGGGATTACAGGTGTGAGCCACCATGCCCGGCCTTTTTTTATTTTTATTTTTTGAGACAGAGTCTTGCTCTGTCGCCAAGGCTGGAGCGCAGTGGCACAATCTCAGCTCACTGCAACCTCTGCCTCCCAGGTTCAAGTACTTCTCCTGCTTCAACCTCCTGAGTAGCTGAGATTACAGGTGCTCGCTAATTTTTGTATTTTTAGTAAAGATGAGATTTCACCATGTTGGCCAGGCTGGTCACGAACTCCCTGACCTCAAGTGATCCTCCTGCCTCGGCCTCCCAAAGTGCTGAGATTACAATTGTGAGCCACCGTGCCTGGCCAGGAGTAAGGTCTTAAGCAGAAAAATGCTCACAGCCACTAGGCTGGTAAGTCTATTTATTCTCAAGGATGAAGGCTCTAGCCTTCATACAAATATGACAGAAAACAATCACACACCAAGCTATGTGACTAGGAATTAGAGAACTTAAGGAGGCAGAGATTTGTTTTTAGTTAACAGCAAGAAATATATATTTTCCTCTTATTCTTCAGCTACCATTCTGGCTAGTTTTTATTACTCTCGGGAGAGGCAAAGCCAAGAATTTCTTGTAGACATTATTTCCCAGCAAATGTTGCGTTTTAGAATGCATACTGACATCTTCCCCTTAATTGATTTATTCCAGACATTCAACTTGGCAGCATTTAATAAATTATGATTACAAACAGCACCACTTAAAAAGTATGACTATTAAAATGGTGCTCATTGAAGAATTTGAAAGTACAGAAAAACAAACAAAAAGTAGCAGGCCAGGTGTGGTGGCTCACACCTGTAATCCCAGCACTTTGAGAGGCTGAGGCAGACAGATTGCTTGAGCTCAGGAGTTTGAGACCAGCCTGGCCAACATGGTGAAACCTCGTCTCTACAAAAAAATTACAAAGATTAGCTGGCTGTGGTGGTGCATGCCTGTGGTCCTAGCTACTTGGGAGGCTGAGGTGGGAGGATTACTTGAGCTTGGGAGGCAGAGGCTGCAGAGAGCTGAGAGTGCACCACTGCATTCCAGCCTGGGTGACAGAGTAAGACCCTGTCTCAAAAACAAACAAACAAACAACAACAACAAAAACTAGCAGGAAAAATCTCCCTTCTCTTCTAATTCCAAACACTAAGATTCCCATCCCTGTGTGGTAGTCTCCCCAGATGGCTGCCATCAATTTTTTTTTCCTTTGTATGCACATGCTGTTCCACCCAGCAAGAAGTCATTCTACCTCCCCTGGAATCTGGCCTGACATCCTGAATTGGATTGGCCACTACTAGAAGTCTGCATAAATGATGCTGTGCCAATTCTAGGCCTGGACTTTAAGACGTCTGGCAACTTTCACTTTCCCTCTGAAAACCTACTGCCACATAAGAAGTCTCTGCATAGTCGGCTCTGAAATTGAGGCAATAATTAATAGCCTACCAACCAAAAAAAGTCCAGGACCAGATGGATTCACAGCTGAATTCTACCAGAGGTACAAGGAGGAGCTGGTACCATTCTTTCTGAAACTATTCCAATCAATAGAAAAAGAAGGAATCCTCCCTAACTCATTTTATGAGGCCAACATCATCCTGATACCAAAGCCTGGCAGAGACACAACAAAAAAAGAGAATTTTAGACCAATATCCCTGATGAACATCGATGCAAAAATCCTCAATAAAATACTGGCAAACCGGATTCAGCAGCACATCAAAAAGCTGATCCACCATGATCAAGTGGGCTTCATCCCTGGGATGCAAGGCTGGTTCAACATTCGCAAATCAATAAACATAATCCAGCATATAAACAGAACCAAAGACAAGAACCACATGATTATCTCAATAGATGCAGAAAAGGCTTTTGACAAAATTCAACAGCCCTTCATGCTAAAAATGCTCAATAAATTCGGTATTGATGGAACGTACCTCAAAATAATAAGAGCTATTTATGACAAACCCACAGCCAATATCATACTGAATGGGCAAAAACTGGAAAAATTCCCTTTGAAAACTGGCACAAGACAGGGATGCCCTCTCTCACCACTCCTATTCAACATAGTGTTGGAAGTTCTGGCTAGGGCAATCAGGTAAGAGAAAGAAATCAAGGGTATTCAGTTAGGAAAAGAAGAAGTCAAATTGTCCCTGTTTGCAGATGACATGATTGTATATTTAGAAAACCCCATCGTCTCAGCCCAAAATCTCCTTAAGCTGATAAGCAACTTCAGCAAAGTCTCAGGATACAAAATTAATGTGCAAAAATCACAAGCATTCTTATACACCAGTAACAGACAAACAGAGAGCCAAATCATGAATGAACTTCCATTCACAATTGCTTCAAAGGGAATAAAATACCTAGGAATCCAACTTACAAGGGATGTAAAGGATCTCTTCAAGGAGAACTACGAACCACTGCTCAGTGAAATAAAAGAGGACACAAACAAATGGAAGAACATACCATGCTCATGGATAGGAAGAATCAATATCGTGAAAATGGCCATACTGCCCAAGGTTATTTATAGATTCAATGCCATCCCCATCAAGCTACAAATGAGTTTCTTCATAGAATTGGAAAAAACTGCTTTAAAGTTCATATGGAACCAAAAAAGAGCCGCATTGCCAAGACAATCCTAAGTCAAAAGAACAAAGCTGGAGGCATCACGCTACCTGACTTCAAACTATACTACAAGGCTACAGTAACCAAAACAGCATGGTACTGGTACCAAAACAGAGATATAGACCAATGGAACAGAACAGAGTCCTCAGAAGTAATACCACACATCTACAGCCATCTGATCTTTGACAAACCTGAGAGAAACAAGAAATGGGGAAAGGATTCCCTATTTAATAAATGGTGCTGGGAAAATTGGCTAGCCATAAGTAGAAAGCTGAAACTGGATCCTTTCCTTACTCCTTATATGAAAATGAATTCAAGATGGATTAGAGACTTAAATGTTAGACCTAATACCATAAAAACCCTAGAAGAAAACCTAGGTAGTACCATTCAGGACATAGGCATGGGCAAAGACTTCATGTCTAAAACACCAAAAGCAACGGCAGCAAAAGCCAAAATTGACAAATGGGATCTCATTAAACTAAAGAGCTTCTGCACAGCAAAAGAAACTACCATCAGAGTGAACAGGCAACCTACAGAATGGGAGAACATTTTTGCAATCTACTCATCTGACAAAGGGCTAATATCCAGAACCTACAAAGAACTCAAACAAATTTACAAGAAAAAAACAAACAACTCCATCAAAAAGTGGGCAAAGGATATGAACAGACATTTCTCAAAAGAAGACATTCATACAGCCAACAGACACATGAAAAAATGCTCATCATCACTGGCCATCAGAGAAATGCAAATCAAAACCACAATGAGATACCATCTCACACCAGTTAGAATGGCGATCATTAAAAAGTCAGGAAACAACAGGTGCTGGAGAGGATGTGGAGAAATAGGAACACTTTTACACTGTTGGTGGGATTGTAAACTAGTTCAACCATTATGGAAAACAGTATGGCGATTCCTCAAGGATCTAGAACTAGGTGTACCATATGACCCAGCCATCCCATTACTGGGTATATACCCAAAGGATTATAAATCATGCTGCTATAAAGACACATGCACACGTATGTTTATTGCGGGACTATTCACAATAGCAAAGACTTGGAATCAACCCAAATGTCCATCAGTGACAGACTGGATTAAGAAAATGTGGCACATATACACCATGGAATACTATGCAGCCGTAAAAAAGGATGAGTTTGTGTCCTTTGTAGGGACATGGATGCAGCTGGAAATCATCATTCTTAGCAAACTATCACAAGAACAGAAAACCAAACACCGCATGTTCTCACTCATAGGTGGGAACTGAACAATGAGATCACTTGGACTCGGGAAGGGGAACATCACACACCGGGGCCTATCATGGGAGGGGGGAGGGGGGAGGGATTGCACTGGGAGTTATACCTGATGTAAATGATGAGTTGATGGGTGCTGACGAGTTGATGGGTGCAGCACACCAACATGGCACAAGTATACATATGTAACAAACCTGCACGTTATGCATATGTACCCTAGAACTTAAAGTATTAAAAAAAAAAAAAAAAAAAAAAAGAAGTCTCTGCATAATCAAAGACACCATGCTGTGAAGCTGTGATGTGGAGAGGCCACCAGAAGAGAACCAAGGTGTCTGACATGTGAAGAAAGCCTTCTCAGTCCTTCCAGCCTAGCCCAATCCCCAGTTCAGTACAGTAGAATTAGTGAACTCAGCCGATGCCACCTGGAACAGAAAACTACCCAGCTCAGACTAGTCTACCCAAAGAATCATGAGAAATGATAGTTATTGTCTGATGACACTAAGTTTTACCAAGTTTGTTATTCAGCAGCAAGTAATAACTGAGACGCCTTGTTCTATTTTAGAATATTTTCTTAGTATCTTTTTTCACAGCTTTTTTAGCAGTCACACTTATACAATAAACACAATTGGTTTTTAGCACTTTTCACAATACATTTCAGGACTTGTCTCTTCTCATTTTATCAAAAGTGGAAGGAATATTTTTAGTGACTACACACTGTTCAATTGTAGGGATGTATTATCATCCGGGCCAATCAAATTCTGTCTGCCAGGAAGGTAGAATTGGGACAAAGTGATTCTGGTCAACCTTTGTGACTGAGGTGGCCACATTTGGACATTGTGCAAGCAGAACTAGAAAATCAGAACTAGAAAATCAGTCATAGACAGAAAGAAGAAAGACGTGGGCATAGAGGCTGGGCGTGGTGGCTCACGCCTATAATTCCAGCACTTTGGGAGGCCGAGGTGGGCAGATCACTTGAGCTCAGGAGTTTGAGACCAGCCTGGGTAACATGGCAAAACCCCATCTCTACAAAAAATAAAAAAAATTAGCCTGGCATGGTGGTGTGCACCTGTAATCCCAGCTACTGAGGAAGCTGAGGTGGGAGGATTGCTGGAGCCCAAGAGGTGGAGGTTGCAGTGAGCCAACATTGTGCCACTGTAGTCCAGCCTGGGTGACTGAGTAAGACCCTGTCTCAAAAAATATAAAATAAAATAAAGAAGTGAAAAGAAAAAAGAACTGGGCTTAGAAGGAAGAGAGAAAATGAAAAATAGAGACAATACGGCCCACAGTGTGTCCTTGAGTTCTACTGATTTTCTAGTTCTAGCCCTTGTGTTGTATGAAATACTTGAATAGCTTTTTTCCCAGCTGCCATGTAAGAAGTGATAACTGAGATGTAACAAGTCTGACTATGCAGAGACACCATGGTGTGAGGAAGCCCAAGCTGTGATGTGGAGAGGCCACTAGATAAGGCCTCCTGTATTCCATGAAATACTTGAGTATTTTTTTCCAATAAATTCTTCATTTCCTTTCAAACCACTTTGAGAGACTTTTGTTCCCTGCAATCAAATACTTACTGAATAAGGCCAATAGTTTCAAAAGAAGAGCAGGAAGGAATGTCATGTTGGAGAGGCAGGAAAACCTTTTTTGCAGCATGAAGTTGCCTCTGTGGTCTTCAGTTTCCTGATGGTGACTCAGCTCTACATTGAAAATGAGCAGTTAACAGGCTGCTTGTGCCAAGTAATTCTGGTGATAGATGTGCATTTTTTCTATAGCTTCCCACCATTATAGTCCACTTTGGATGCTGAATTCTCATTCAAAAAGGAATGGAGGCCAAAAACCATGTGTGCTCCTCAGATAACAGTGCCAAATTCTCCACTTGCAAAATGGGACATTAATAATTGCCACCTCATTCCACTCAGTATATGATTAAAATTATTTCTTCAGTTTTTCAAATTTAATCACAGCTTTTGAAATTAAGGACATCTGAATGTTGTGTGTGTATATACAGTATAATTAATGCTGTATTTCTGGGCTAAGAGCCCAGAAACTATTGTATATAAGTATGCACAAATGTACCTTTACAGTTTGATAATATTTCATTTCCATGTAGGCAATTTTCTTCTTGAATAAATTACTTGATGGTTGTATTTTTTCATGAACCATCATGAGGAATATTCCAGATTTCCAGATTTGCTCTCCAGTGTTTTGAATGTACAGCAACCTTGCCAACATGTGGCCTTGAACGTTCTGCACATGGCTAAGGATCTGTTGGATTACCATTCTCTATAGCTGCCCTTTTCCATACAAGAGCCACTAGCCACATGTGGCTACTGAGCAGCTGTAGTGGATTAAATCCAAATTCAGGTGTTCTGTAAGTGTAACATACACACTTAATTTTGATGACTTAGTACAAAAAAAAAAAAAAAAGGAAAAGAAAATATCTAATAATTTCTACATTGACTACATGTTGAAATAATAGTTTAAAAAATGTGGTTACTGGAAGATTTTAAATTACATATATGGCTCACTCTTATGGCTTGCATTATGTTTCCAATTGACAGCGCTACTCTGTGGAGCTGAATCCAACTTTTTGTGAGTTTCTCTGGGCCCCCAACCAACAGGGACAAGTAGCCTTAAAGTGCTAGCTTATTTCTTCTCAGTATTCCCAAAAACCAGGGAAAGCAAATAGAAGAATCAGGATGTGTCTGCCCTGGATGCTTCCTTTTTTTTTTTGTCTCCTTCTTGACTCTTAGTGTCCTCTCTACCACCTAGTGCTACCCAAGTGGCCCACCAAGAAAACCTACCCAGCAAGCGCTTCCTGAAACATCTCCCTGAGCTCCAGAGTGAGCATTGTATTCTTTTTCTTTTTCATCTCCCCCAAAACTAACAACCCCTCAGTGTAGGAATCTCACATAGCTGTTATATGAAATATGGACTTTAAAAAATTTCTCACAAGGGTATGAAAGATAAGCCTTTGTATTAGCCTGTTAAAGGTAAGGTTGAAAGGCTCTCCAATGGGACAATTTCTGGCCAGGTGTTCCTGTAGAAAGATGCATTTCCAGCAGTTGAGAGGGCAGTATTTTGGGGTAATGTGTTTAAACCAAACATTGTTAGCACACACCTATTCTGTAAATATATTAACCTTTTCCCTCTAAAGGCATAGTTATGGGTCATATGATCAAAACCATGTGATCTCATTAATTTTCCCAAAAATAATCTCTACCAGCTTCCATAGAAGCCCCTTTTGCCCCGTCCTCATATCCTCTTCCCTAATTAAAAGTCTATAAATCAGAAGGTTCCATTATCGACCAAATCACTTCTGTTGTAAAACTGTCGGCTGAGATGTTTCTAGCTGTCCTCCATTATACATGACTTTCTCTCCTTTGAAGTAACTAACATGTTTTTTATTCACTCAGTCACTCACTTGTTCATTCATTCATTTATTTAATATTTATATACCATGCACTTTCTAAAAGTTCTTGAAGCTCTTCGGTACCCTTCATACGCATGCAAACCTGTGCTTCCACTGTTGTGCTGTCAAACTGGGGGCCTCTAGTGAAGAAGGAAAATAATTCCACAAGCACACCAATCCTGTTCAAACAGACACCAGGCCAAGCCCTTTGGGAATTTTACACTCAGACCCAGGTGGAGAACTGGGCTTCTTAAAAAAGTCCTGTAAATCAATCCATAGTATATAAAAATTAGCCATGTCTAAAAGAGGTTTATTAAGCGATTTCCACAGCCACTGCATTAGATTTCAAGGAGTTTATAAGGATAAGCAGATCTTTATTGAGAATCACCATTAACATGGTCATTAGCTTTCACATCATTAAATATCTCATTTCAAGGGCAATTATGTTGGATTTCACATTTATCAGAAAATAATTGCAGAAAAATGTGCCATACACACCATTTTTTCAGAGGTATCAGCAACACAAAAGGTGGAACTCAAAAGCAACATTTCCTTTTTGTGTATTATTTGAAACTTATGCAGCCCAGCTGACAACTTGATTTCAGCCTCTTGAGGCCAGAGCTGAGAATCCAGCCATGCCATACCTAGACTCCTGGCCCATGGAAACTGTGAGATAATAAATGGGTGTGGCCAGGCACAGCTGACACCTGTAATCCCAGCAATTTGGGAGGCCGAGGCAGGAGTATCACTTGAGCTCAGGAGTTTGAGACCAGCCTGGCTAACATGGCAAAACCCTGTCTCTACAAAAAAATACAAAAATTAGCTGGGTACAGTGGTGTGCACCTGTAGTTCCAGTTACTTGGGAGGCTAAGGCACGAGAATCTCTTGAACCCAGGAGGTGGTGGTTGCAGTAAGCCAAGATTGCGCCATTGCACTCCAACCTGGGCAATGGGAATGAAAGTTTGTTTCAAAAAAATAAATAAATAAAAATTAAAAAAAATAAATGGGTGTTATTTTGAGCTACTAAACTTGCGGTAGTTTGTTATATAGCACAGAAAACAGATACATTGGGTTATTCATTCATGTCTATGACACAATATTCATAAATTTATCTTTAAACTAGTTATTCTCAAACTCTATGAAAAATCAATATTTTAATCTCCAATCTATCATGGAAAAATACTTCCATAAAATGAATTATTAGAAAAAGCTAAATTTAAAAGGTATACAAAATACAAGTCCATGAACCAATACTCATAACATTTAAAAAAAGAGTTCTTACAAAAATTTAATAAAGACATACAAAATGCAAGCCTAAGAGTTTTATTAGATTTGATAGAGAGTTACTCTGTCAAATTAGTGTAAAAGTCTTTAAATATTTATTCTCAATTTACACGTCTCCCTGAGGCTGGATAATAAACAGTTCACTGAAGAGTGGCCATCTACAGATCATCTATTTAAATGATACAAAATCAACTTATAAAAATAGCTGGTATTTATGGAGGTTTTATTATGCCCAGGATACTGTCCAGTCATTCACATGAATTACCTTCTAGTGATGATCATCCCAACTCTGAACTTTATGAATTCTCCTATTTTATGTATGAACAAACTAGGATTAATGGGATGAAGTAACTTACCCAACTTGGTCACACAGCTAGTAAGTACGGGAGGTTGTGACCCAAACCCAGAAATCTTAACTACATAGCATGACACTGCAGAATCCCTTTATCCATGGTAATATTTGAGATAATACAATGCTCAAACTATGGTAAATATGGGATGAAATTAATTTCACCCTGGTCAAAATTTCCACAAAGTCCTACATAAGGAGATTTCTGTGCTTTTGTTCCCTAAAATTGAGACCCATCACTTATACCAAACATGAACTAGAGAGAGATGAGGCATGTGGTGAGGTCTAGAAGGAAATGAACCGTGCTGTTGTTGATGTCTCTTCTCAGAGCATGGTGGTTCTTAGTATAGTGGCAGAATCAGAGATGCGGAAGAGAGGAAAGCAGGTGTACCTTGGTGATTTATGCTCCATTTACACTGGGTTATGGATTTTACTTCCTTCACTGAAGTTTGTCAGAGGCTTGAGGGTAACAGTTTCCATCACAATCACTGGGGGGATTTTTGTAACTACCGATGCATAGGATCTGTCCCAAGAGATTCATAGCTTACTGGTCTGGAAGAGGCCTGGGAATCAGAAGTGTTTCCAAAGCTGCTTGGGTGATTCTAATGTGTAGCCAGGGTTGAGAACTGAAGTTTTAAGAAAGATAAGCATGGAACTAGGTACAGCTGAGTCATTTCTACTGGATGTCCTCTTGCCCAGGGGTGGTGTGAAAGCCACAGGAGAACAGCCTTCTGCCCACGGCACTCACTGATGGGGAATGCCCTATTGGGATTAGGGTGGCTCAAGTACCTCCATGTTATATGAAGCTCAGGAAAACATTCACCAGCCACTTTAATAGTCTCCAGCCTCTGTCATTTCAGACCTTCATTAGCTTAGGTTTCAACTACTTTGCAAAATATCATTCCATTGATTTTAGTGTTTTAAGTTATCATTTATGGCAAAATTAGAATTTCATTGTTACTCAGCCCCCATTTGTGGTTTTTGCTTATACCATAGGAGATACGTCCTAAGTATTAGAACTTTCCTAAGCATTTTAGCATTTTTACATTTAACTTACATTTTACATTTAACCAGCTTTGACCTGCATCACAAATCATTGATATTTTGCATTTAAGAATTTTATATTGTTTTCTCTTCCTATGTCAGATTGGACATAATAGTAGATCTAGGGTTGGTGGAAACTGTAATCTCACAGCATGTTTGTTAGAATCCCAGTCTTGTGAGAAGTTCCTTGAAAAGAGAGTTTTCTAACTCCTTAGTACTCAACATGTGGGGATGTATGAACCAGAACGTTGGCATCTCCTGAGAGCTTGGTAGAAACACAAAATCTCTGGTCCCACTGAAGACCTATTGAATCTGGATCTTCATTTAACTAGACTCCCAGGTGATTTTTATGTTTGTGTAGGAAGGGTTTAAGAAGCATTGAATGTTGAGAAATAACTGCAAATTTTGTTCCTTTTCCTGCAGATGCATTATACACATTAGCATATGAAAGCTTCTATTAAGTACAATGGTAAAGAAAATGGTTTATCCCAGATATTCTCAAATGTATTTGAACATAGGGCAACATTTTTTTTAGGGTAGCACTTTTAAAAAGCCTTTTATTGGAGCATGACATGTATCAGAATAGTGCATATATTGTTGGGTAACCATTCTCCATGGGTCTCTCACCTTTCTGCACGCCTTGTAACCAGAGGCTCTCACTCCATTTGTTCTGAACTCTCTTCTCAAGGATGTTTGTATAGTGAACAGCCTTGGAAGACAGAGATAGGGTTTACCTCCAGAACAAAAATCAGTCCAATATAATGAAGCCATTCCAACACAATAGTGGTTCTCTCCAGGTCAAAGGTCAGGCAGGCTTACTGCCTCTTTAAAAATATTTGGATTCCCTTCACTTTGTGTTCTTAAACTATGGCATAAACCCACTGCATGTGCAGTATTCAACTGGGCTCCTCTACATTGCCCCCATGGGACTTAGAGGGCAAGAGAAACTGATACAAATATGAAGCTCATGTTGTATGCTGTTCTCTGAATAAGAAAGTCCTTTGCCTCTGACCCAGGAGTCTCATGTCTTCTGCCAACATCCATGAAACTAGGGCAGGATAACTTGTCAGCTTACAAGTAGGGTCAAATCTGAGAACCTTCACCGTTCTTGATAATTATATAGGATTGATTTGATGGATCTTTGCAAACTGCATATAACTGTGTAACAGGTGATCAGTTCAAGAAAGATAAAATTGCTAGTGCCCAGAAGGCCTCTTCACGACCCTTTGCAGTCACTACTCTCCCCAACTCATGTGGACTAACAATGACCTCATATGTATGTAATGAGCTGTTTTCTAAACTGAGATCATTGAAGCTGACATTGTTCAGTACCTAGTATGAGTCAGGCAACCCTCCTAATGACTTTATGTGTAATAAATATTTTAATTCTCACAGCAACTGTCTGAGGTAGGAATTATTACACTCATCTTGCAGGTGATAAACTGAAGCACAGGAGAAACTAAGTGACTTGCCCCAGGTCACAAAGCTAGAATTTGAACCCAGGTAATTTGACCTCAGAGCTTTATTTTATTTTATTTTATTTTATTTTATTTTATTTTATTTTATTTTGTTTTATTTTATTTTATTTTGGAGATGGAGTTTTGCTCTTGTCGCCCAGACTGGAATGCAGTGGTGCAATCTTGGCTCACTGCAACCTCCGCCTCCAGGGTTCAAGCGATTCTCTTGCCTCAGCCTCCCGAGTAGCTGGGACTACAGGCACCTGCCACCATACCTGGCTAACTTATTTTTGTATTTTTATTAGAGACAGGGTTTCACCACGTTGGCCAGGCTGGTCTCAAACTCCTGAGCTCAAGTGATCTGCCTGCCTTGGCCTTCCAAAATGCTGTGATTATAGGCATGAGTCACCATGCCCGGCCTTCCTTAGCGCTAACTCTTAATTCTGTCACACACTGGGCCCCATGCTCTGACACTGGCACAGAATATTTGCAACAGGCATAATCTCAGGAAGTCTGAGCGTGAGTGGTTTTACAATCACAGGCAGGCCTCAAATATAAATATGCTGTGTTCCATGAATTTGTTTGTAAACCAATCATCTTCCTTATATCATAGAAAAGGTATTGGATACATCATCTGAAAAATCTAGACTCCAATACTGACTTGCATTTAGTAGCTGCGTGAGCTTGGACAAGACTTAACCTCTTTGGGCTTCAGTTTCCTCATTTATAAAATAACAGAGGTGGACCAGATGAGCATGCAAGCTTCTTCTGACTTTAAAGTTCTGTACTTTTATATCCAATATATATTCTCCACAGAATTAGCACTATCGATTCCAAGACTAGCACCAGAATATTTTTTTTCTGAGTAAAATGATCCTGGAAATTTGAAAAAAAAACCCATAGAAATATTTCTGTGGACTGGAACCTGATTTTATTATCTGTGACTTGGGCAAGTCATTTAATAGATGTGAAGCTGTTTTCACCCTGGCAAAATGAAAATAAATAATATTTGTTCTGTGGGGAATCATAAAACTTCAAACAAGTTATCTATCTATGTATCATCTATCTATCTTTATGTTTTATAAGGTGATATGTATTATACACACAGGTATGTTATTTGTTGTTTATAACCTCATTCATCCATTTATCTATCCATCCATCCATCCATCCATCTATTCATTCATTCATTCATAAAGCATTTATTGAATGCCTGCCCACTTCTTGTCAAGTACTATGTGAATAGTGAAGGTATAAGATTAGAATGCAGTGTGATAGAGGCTCTGAGAAGGGCAAGTACAGGGTGCTCAAAATGGGCACCTAATCAAGTTGGGTGTGTTTTCTGTGGCGAGGAGGGGGAGGAGAAAGCAGGGAAAATTCCCCAAGGAGTTAATATAAAAGTTGAGACTTGCGGGACAATGTTGACCAGACTGGTGGGAGTGGAGATAGAGCGTGGGGAGGGAACACAGGACACAACATGGGCCAAGGATAGGCCCAGGCTGAGAGGCATAAGGAAGCTGAATTATTTGTAGTCAGTGTGGTCGATGCATTTGGACTTCTCAGAGCCACATTTCACACAGCGAGTGTAGGGGTAGTGTAGACGGCTCCAATTATGGGATGGTGCAAACAGCTGTAGTTTGCAAACTTTCAACCTATGCTTAGAAAAGGATCCTTTCTTAAGCAGCTTTTCTTCCTCCAAATTGGGGGAATTGGGGGAGAGATCCCTGGAGCAAGTCCTGGCTTCTTTTGAATCCCTCTGAGAATTACTTTTCGTCAGAGGTTACGTATATAGTCATCAGCCCAGGATGTCCTAAACTCCACATCGGCCTGTGGCTTCATTCCTCACCTTGCACCTCTTTCTCCACTTTCCTTCTTCCAGCCAAGAGGGCATGGAGGCTGGAGACGGAGGCTGGAGACTGAGGCCATGTTTGGGGGTATACTTTCCTCTTCGAGGCTGGCTGACTTTAATCCAACTGCTCCTGGGTTAAGATTCTGGGAGGTGCTTCTCTTTCTTACCTTTCTCCTCTCAGCCTCCCACTGCCCCCTCCTGATCCTACCCTGGGCCCGACCTGTTTCAGGAGTCTCAAAGACATGCCCTGCTTCTCTGGAGCTCATGCAGAGGCTGCTGAGGCCAGAAATCTCACAGATTCCTTTTGCTCCAGCCTCTGGTTTTTTTAAGAGCAATTGCCTGGGAGGAACTCTGAGGGAGGCTTTCTGCTAAAGAAGGGAAGTGCTTTCAGTTTCGGCGTTTTCATCTGGAGTTCAGCAGGGCCTCCCGCAGCCTTTCCAAACAGACCAGGCACATGCAGAGTGGGGAGATGGCGTCACCCAGAACACTTCTAATTTTCCTTATCCGAATGATTTATGTGACTCAGAACTCGTTGGCTGATGCAAAGCCAGGGAGCTGGGAGCTCCTTTCGAACTGGTGGAAAGACTTTCTATGCATGGGAACTGACTTTCCTGGGCACCAAGTGCTCGTCTCTGGGGCCCTATTTTGTTTTCATAGCTGCCTTCTGGTGGAGGGGAGAATGTATTAATACCATGATTACTTGCTCCCTGCCAGCAAGCACTGCCTGGCAGGTTGTAGACCCCTGGATGATTTGGTAGAAAAGGGAAAATGTGGTCAAAGAAGCTCAGGGCCTGGGTGCTCTCGTTATCCTCTTTCAGGATTTAATCCAGTACACCACGGTGCATTTAATGCATCTGTATTTTTTTTTTTTTTTTGAGATGGAGTCTTGCTCTGTCACCCAGGCTGGAGTGCAGTGGCGTGATCTTGGCTCACCGCAATCTCCACCTCCTGGGTTCAAGCAATTCTCTACCTCAGCCTCCCAGGTAGCTGGGATTATGGGTGCCCACCACCACACCCAGCTAATTTTTTTTTTTTTTTGTATTTTTAGTTGAGACGGGGTTTCACCATCTTGGCCAGGCTTGTCTTGAACTCATGACCTCATGATCCACCCACCTTGGCCTCCCAAAGTATTGGGATTACAGGAGTGAGCCACCACGCCGTGCCTGCATCTATATTTTTAAGCAAAAACAATTTCCCCTTTCAGTTGGAGAATTTTCATTCTTAATCGTTACTGCCTATTTTTCTCAAAAATTCCTGTGTCAATTTTGGAAAACACTAATTCTTTGGATAATGGGGACATCCTTATATTTAACAGTTGCTTGGCCTTTAATTACCAATGGAAGGGGGAAAATTATAGAATTTTAAAAAATGGTTGTGTTGGAAGAAGATCTTTTAAGCAGTCAAAGCAAGTGGTAGCATGTGGCAAAGGGGTGGCACTGATGGGAGAAGCATTTATTTATTTACTGATTTTTGCCGTTTTAAAATGAATTTACTAATCTGGGTTCGTAGATGACTCATAAAATAGCCCTGTATGTGTTGTATAAAATAGAAGTGAGATAATGTCCCTTTTCTATTTAAAAGCCTGCGATGATGAAAGTAGCCCTATTCACAATAGCTAAAAGTGAAAACAACCCACATGACCATTAAATGGTGAATGAATAAACAAATTATGACACATGCATTCAAGAGAATATTGCTCAGCCATCAAAAGAAATAAGGTACAAATGCATATTCGAATGAACCTCCAAAATATGATACTAAGTGAAAGTAGTCAGTCACAAAAGTCACATATGATATGATTCCATTTATATGAAGTGTCCAGAAGAGACAAATCCATAGAGACAGAAAGCAGACTGTGGTTGGCAGGGGCCATGGGGAGGGGATGATGGGGAATCACTACCAATGGGTATGGGAATATCCCTTTGAGGTGATGAAAATGTTCTGGAACTAAATAGAGGTGTCGGCTGCACAACACTGTGAATACACTAAAAATGCCACTGAATAGTTCACTTTAAAACGGTTAATTTTATGATGTGTGAATTTCACCTCAGTAAAAAATAATAATAATTAAGTAAGATCTGCAATGGTTCCCTATTTCTCCAAGAATATAAGCCAAATCCTTACAGAGGCCTGCCAAGTCCTACAGGAGATGGCCCTGTTACCTCCTGGCCTCGTCCTCTCCTCCTCCCACAACTCTCTCACTGAGTACCTTGACCTCCATCAGTTCCTCCTAATGCCAGGCATGCTCCCACTCCCAAACCCCCTTTGCACTGGCTATCCTGTCTGCCTGAAAGACACTTCTCTCCAGTGCCCACATGGCTCCTTTAGTCTTTTATGGCAATGCCCAAGGAGGCCTGTCCTCACCACTCTATTTCCAATCACACCAGTCCCCAAGTATCATTCCCTTTATTCTGCTCTACTTGACTTATTTCCTTCTAACAAACTATGGCTTTTTACTTATTTATTCTGTTTACTCTCTTTCTCCTTCTCCTCCCTCTAACCATTGGAATGTAGCTCCACCACCAAAAAAAGAATTTTAATATGTTTCTGCATTCTAGGCTCAATTTGTATTGATTTTTTAAAAATGTCTACAAAATCAAATAACAAAGAATTACACATTCAAACAGATTCAATTAAGTGGATTCTGAAAGAAATATCTGTAGAAAATGAAGTCTCAAATCCCATAGTAAAGCATCTTCATGGCTTTTTATTCTCTGCCAATGTTTATATTTCCTGGATGCATAAAATCATTCAGGCTGAAGTTAAAACATCTTTCTTTTATCACAAGTAGCTTGAGTTTTGAACCCGGAGGAGGCACTCTGGGTTGAAAGTTATTCATTATAGAAAATGGTTGAACTATAAAATGTCTTCTACTGGGAGAAGGTCGGCTTATTTGGGATGCTACAACTTTATTGAGGGTGGGGCAGGGAAGAATATAAAAGTCTTTTTCTGCTGCTGCATTTGTTTATCAAATTTGTGCAAGGCCTTGTTGATCACGGGAAGCATAAAGAACCCAGATACTATATTCATGTGTAAAGTGAGGCAACGGAATCTATCACAAGGGGAGTGAAAGTCTAAAAAAAAAAAAAAAAAGGGGGAACAGAGAGAAAAGAAAGGGCAAGAATTTAGAAATAGATAGCCGCCTGAAATATTTTTGTACACGAACAGGAAGTTGCTTTCAGAAAGCCAGGCCACAGACTCTTGCACACAGACATTGCACAAGGAGCTCTAGGATTAGAAAATAGCATCATGAGCTGAAAGTGATTACATTTTGCAGATGGGTGTCTCTATTAATTTGGATCTATACTGTGGCTAGAGATCCTGCTGTCTGACGGAAAAGCAAAGAATGCAAAAGCCAAAAAAAAAAAAAAAATGCTGTAACTCTTCTCTTAATATTGGCATTAAAGCTGAAAATGTGCCTCTGTTTATCCGAAGCATAAGAAAGTTGTATATCATAGTAGCAAAATGTATCAGCTATCTAAGATTGAGTGCAGAATTCTGATAAGAGAGCTCTTGAGCACAGAGTTTCAGCTTTGGACAAGGAAGAATTTCTCTGTGTCATTTTGCTTAGGGAAATGTTTCCCGAATAATACACATTTCATTTTTCTGGCATGGACTTGGACTCATGTGGATTCCATTTGAGGAAAGAAAAGCTCAAGAAGCAGAGGGGTGGTGGGATTTTTTTCTGACTGCTGCAATTTCACACAATGCAAAACTAGCGTGACCCACTCATGGTGACTGTTGTGCTGTAGAATGTCTTGTTCATAGCCACAGGGGAAACCGCTGCGATTCTGAGGCAGAACTGGCTAGTTCAGGAACCAGCAAAGACACTAGAGTTAAAACCCACATGCCTACCCTTGTCTTGTAATAGCAAAATTTTGCATGATGTTGGAAGAAAAATTCCTTTTCTTAATCTGGTGTAAAGCAAGTGCATGTGAATGTTTCCCTTGATTAACTTAAGCTCCCTCAAATGATAGGTGCATTTGTGTTTTTGTGAAGAGTTGGAAGGTGGATCGGTGGTGAGACAGGCATCATTGTCGTTTAGGATTTTTCACGTGTCCTTGGGACATAAACCAAGCTAAAGATATCCAAAAAAGCCAATTCCTCTTAGAGCTCTCATGATGTAGTGTGAAACCTGCCTAGGAGACTCCAGTGGTTCTGAATCAGAACACAAATTGGCGGGGGGTACATTTTTGGTTATCATGATTGGAGGCGGGAAAGGGGCAGTGGAAAGGCTGCTCTTGTCGTGGAGTGGGTAGATGCCAGGGCGGCTGCTAACCATGCCACCATGCACAGGACAACTCCCCCAATACAGAGTTGTCCAATCAAAAATGTCACTAGTGCCGAGGCTGAGAAATCCTCATCCTAACACACGCCCTAAACAATAAACCTATTTGAAACATTCCCCAGTTGGTGAAATTAACCAGAACAATAGTCTGATAAAACAAAAAACAAGCAACCTAGTAAGTAATATTTCCTCCTTCCTCTTTCCCATTTCACAGAAAATCGTTGAATAAATGCAAGCAGGATATTTTTAAGAAAACAATTCTGTAAGCAATCTCCTTAAATATGTTTCACTTCAATTTCTGCCATTCTCTAGAGGCTATTATATGCCCAGTACAATTATTGAAATCACTGTAACAGTAAAAATGGATAGCCATATTAGTGTATTTTGGCTAAGTTGAAATAGCAGATGAGGGTAAAACACAAAAATCCTTTAAAAAAACATAGCTTATTTGATTGCTGCACCAGTTTGAGAAAAAAGGCTAGAATTTATGTTAAAACTGTCTTTAGGTCCCGGCACGGTGCCTCACGCCTGTAATCCCAGCACTTTGGGAGGCCAAGGCGGGTGGATGACTTGAGATCAGGAGTTCCAGACCAGCCTGGACAACATGGTGAAACCCAGTCTCTACTAAAAATACAAAAAATATTAGCCAGGCATGGTGGCGGACACCTGTAGTCCCAGCTACTTGGGAGGCTGAGGTGGGAGAATTGCTTGAATTCTAGAGGTGGAGGTTGCAGTGGGCCGAGATCACCCCATTGCTCTCCAGCCCGGACAACAGAGTGAGACTGATATGGCTCTGATGAGTGGAGAAACACCAGGGTTCTTGGTCCTCATGTTGGTTTAGATAAAACAACATGGACACACATGGAGTGGTTTTAAGGAGTGCAGAGTTTAATAGGCAAGAAAGAAGGGAGAAGAAAGAAGGAAGAAGTTCCCCTGTACAGAGACAGAGGGAGGGGATCTCCAAATCCAAGAGAGGAGGCCCCATGTGCCAAGGATACCAGCCAGTTTTATGAGGAGGCTGGAGGAGACAGTGTCTGATTTGCACAGGGCTCAGGGGATTGGTTTGACCGGGCATATCATTCATGTAGCCTGCGAAAAAATTGCCCCCTCACCCTAGCTTTTAATATACAATTGCAGGGCACCATGACATTCTACACACGTGGGGATATGTGGGGGTGGCCATGTTGCCAGGCACATGTCGGGGGTAAGGGCAAGAGGACAATGGTGGGAATCGCCATGTTGGGTGGACCCAGTTTCTAATGGCCTGCATTTGCATATCAAAGGTTGCCGGCCTGGGTCTAAGAGCCAGGGCTTTTCTGCTAGACAAGAAACGTTTCTGGAGCTGCTTTAAAAAGAAATGAAAATTTTCCAAGGACCCCTTTTCCTCTCTATCTGCCTAAAATAATTTTTTAAGAACTCCTACCACAAGACTTTGTCTCAAAATAAAAAACAAAAAACAAACAGAAAAACCTGGACACAGTTTAGATCTTTAGATGCAGGACAATAAGTGACTTACATAAAAATTCAAGCCCAAGAAAGCAATGCCTGTTTCAGTACTCCTGAGCTTGTATCTCTTTTAATTTATTGGCCAGAAAGGAAACAGCTTCAGTTACTCTTCCTAGTTGGGAAACTTAACATGAAAACCTAATATGAAGCCCAAGATCCTTAGAGAATGTTAATACAGAAAGTCCTGCCCATGGCTTGAAAATTTTTGTGCTAATAGCATTAATTGGGGTAATCAGGAGGTTTGGGATTTTAGGACAATTGGTGTCACCACTTATCTGTGTGGCCTTGGCCTTCAGTTTCCTTACCCGCAAAACAAAGGCTATGACTTCCAAAGTCACTTTCAACTAAAGAAACAATGGTTCAAAAATAGTCAAATACAGGCTGACCTTGAGATTTCTACCAAGCCATCAAATGTCTCTAGTAATTTTTACTTTGGAAGTAAAGTGATAGCTCATGAAACCGTGAATGTGTTCTTTAACCAGTAGAGAAAAGAATATTTATTAGTATCTGCTTTAGAAGGATTGCAAATAGTTAAGACCGACCCTCTTTCCTTCATCAGAATAAATGAATCCAGGTCCTCTGTGATAGAGAATTGATTTTTTTCTCCCACATACCAATCTATTTATTTTTCTGGGATATTTGGAGTTGAGTATTTAGATCCTTTTAGGCCATTCTATGTCAATTTAGCCTTGCAGAACCCCCTGAGACAATAGTACTTCTATCTTAATATTAGTGCGAATGTTAATTTTTTTTTTTCCTGAGATGGAGTTTCACTCTTGTTGCCTAGGCTGGAGTGCAATGGCGCAATCTCAGCTCACCGCAACCTCCACCTCCTGGGTTCAAGCAATTCTCCTGCCTCAGCCTCCTGAGTAGCTGGAATTACAGGCATGCACCACCACACTTGGCTAATTTTGTATTTTTAGTAGAGATGGGGGTTTCTCCATGTTGGTCAGGCTGGTCTTGAACTCCGGACCTCAGGTAATCCACCCACCTCAGCCTCCCAAGAATGTTAATGTTAATTTAGAATTTTCCAGGCATATCTGTGTGCAACAGAAATTACCTGGCAGCATGGTATATCAGCATCTAGTGTACTCTCTCTGAGAGACTCTTGAAAGCTGAAAACAGGAGAAAACACAGGGCAGGAGCACAGAACATGGGCAAACAGCATCACTACATGTTTCCTCCTTTACAGGAAGTCTCTTGCCGGAAGCCGTGCCACAGAGCACACAGGCAGTTTGCGGAGAAGGATGCAACCCACACTATGTCCGAAGCGGGCTCTGGGGAAGGCAGGGTTTGATTGTTTCTCAGGTTGTTTTACTGCCCTGCCCACACCCTCCCACCCAGAAAAGTTATTCCTTCTGCAGCTGTGTGCGATTTTTTCAGGAAGTGTTTTAGTCTTTGTTTTTCCCAAGACTTTGTCTTGCCTTTTCTCCTCTTCTTGGGTTTGAGTTTAGATGGGCCATAACAGGAAAGAGCAATGAATCCCAAACCCAGTTTATTTTTTCATTCATTTGTTGATTTATTTTTATCTCAGCAATAGTTTAGTGAGAAAGAAGGTTAATATGATGACAAAAATACGGGTCTGGAAGACCCTTGGTGAGTTTTAAGAAGACAGGCCACCATGGCAGCTGTAGCTACATAAGCATTTGCTGTATAAGTCAATTACTAAAAATTGTGTGTTGTCTACTTAGAAATGTTTCTTGGGTTGTTTATTAAGGTGCGTAACTTTGAGAATAAGGAATAGAGGAAATGGAAGATGAGTAAGAGAAACCATCCTCCATTTGAGATCTTGTGACCCAGCTCTGTTTCCTTTGCTCTCTGTCTGAAGTTAAAAAAAAAAAAAAAAAAAAAACAAAAACAAAACAAAAAAAAAAAAAAACCAAAAACTTAAAAACCCTCAATGGAGAAATATATAAATATTTACCAAGGCTTCCCTTCTATCTACAATACCTTTGTGCAAGATACATCATCTTAAAGTCTTGCAATTTGATTGCAGTTGAAATTAATGGTGCAAGAGGTTTTCTTTTTTGTTTGCTTTTTTCTTCATAACGGAAGTGTAATCTCCTTGCAAAGTTTATGAGCATGCATCCTAAATTGTGAACTTCATCTACCGTGGAAGGGAAAACCTTGACCCAATACCATTGAAATCTAAAAGTGTGGTCCCTAGGATTCTGAGCATACTAGACGAGATTTAAGGCCCCTTTCAGACTCTGCATTAATGCTTGTTCAGTAGTGATAAATAACATCGATTGGTATTGAGACCAGATTAATAACAGCAGGCAGCTAAAAGGTATTCCCTCTTAGCCTAATTTCCCAAAGGGCATCACTCAGCTACCTTAGCGGGGCGAGGCTGTTCCTTCTCTAAGTGGTGTCTTTAGAAGCTTGAGGGATTATTGCTCAGGGGAAAATGGCTCAATCTGAGGGATTCTTTTTTTTTTGAGACGGAGTTTTGCTCTTGTTGCTCAGGCTAGAGTGCAGTGGTGCAATTTCGGCTCACAGCAACCTTTGCCTCCCAGGTTCAAGTGATTCTCCTGTCTCAGTCTCCCGAGTAGCTGGGATTACAGGTGTACAACAACACACCCAGCTACTTTTGTATTTTTAGTAGAGATGAGGTTTCTCCGTGTTGGTTAGGCTGGTCTCGAACCCCCGACCTCAGGTGATCTGCCCTCCTCAGCCTCCCAAAGTGTTGGAGGGATTCTTAAGAGCAGCTGAGAAAGGGCCCTGCACTTCAGCTGGCTCCAGTTTGTCATTCTTTGTCTGGTATCTTCAGACATTGCAATAAGAAAAAATAAATACACTGTGAGAAATCAAATGGTTTTTGTCAAAGTGTAAAAGGGACTGCATCTGACTAACACTGGAGTTGGACAGAAGCCATAAAGGATGTTTTGTGTGAATGTTTCCGGCTGCAAAATCTACCTGACTGTTGCGCTGAAACCACAACTATCTATCACATGCTTGTGAGAAACCCCCAGGAGCTTCCTGTTTCGTGTGAGTCGTGAGAAGATTGCACAGCACAGTACAGCTCTCATTGTCTTTGAGCTAATCTCAAGCTAGGAGAAAGAAGGAGAATTCATATTTTGTATGTTCAGGTATTTGTGAAGTCTTTACACCCATAAATCGATTATGTATAAATTAGTATGCAGATTCACTACCATGGAGAGGATACTGTGTACATCTGAGGATACTGTGTACATATGGTTGAGCCATTCCACCTAGGCCTTGGGGAGGAGTTGGGGCATCTCCAGGGCTAAAGTAATGTGGTTTGGTACGGGGACTTCCAAGGAAGCATCAGTATGAGATAGAACATGGCTGACCAATGGCGAGATGATGCCCCACAATGGAACAGATGGGATTGGTGTGGGTGGGGTAGTTTGTGAGACCAGAAGACTTGCAATCTCTCCTGTTGAGACCAATACCAACCAAAGAATAATTAGAGAGCATGGAGGACAACATGAACTCATGTGAATTTCACATCATACCTCACAAGTTAACTCTATATATCGCCTAAGGAATGGCTGAAGCTTCCTTTGTTGTAAATGACAATAGACACATATCCAATGCCATTAAGACAGCATCTGGTCACCCAGTGGCCAATAATGTCAAAGTTCTGATCGCAAGGTGAGCAGTTTCCTGAAAATAGAAGAGCACAATGGCCACAGACATGGGTCCCAACATAGCCACTCTCTGGAGCCACCAGACACCCTCCTCACACTCCACAGAGTTTGCTTAAATGTGCTCTGAGCTGTATGCGTTTGTAAAAGTTTTTCTCTTCCTCTTTGTTAACCCAAGAAAACAGAAGGACGTCTCAGCTAGACACCAGCCGCTGCCACCTCATCTCTTCTCTGACTCTGCTCCAGCAGCTGAGGTTTCCTATGTTCTCTCAGTGGGTTAGGAGAATAGGGGTGGCACATTGTCCCTTAATTAGACAGCAAGAGCAGCCATCTCCTGCTCAACTTGCCTGGGCAAGCTTTTTATTCATCATACCTGAGAGTAACAGTAGTAGCTTTTTGTATGGCATATGTTATATGTAATCATGATGACCTTTGTATAAGCACAAGAGTGGACAAAATACAGGAGGAACTTAGAACTGACATTCTCGCTTCCATCATGTGGACTAGACTATCAGCATGTTGCTGTGTCCCCATTTCATGTTATTAATTATTTAATTAGGGATCAGGCTGGGCGTGGTGGCTCACATCTGTAATCCCAACATTTTGAGAGACCAAGGCAGGAGGATCACTTGAGCGCAGGAGTTCAAGACAGCCAGGGCAACGTAGCTAGATGCCAGTGTTTCCATAAAAAATAAAAAATAAATTAGGCGTGGTGGTATGTGCTTGTGGTCCCAGCTACTTGGGAGGCTGAGGTGGGAGGATTGCTTGAGCCTGGGAGGTCAAGGTTGCAGTGAGCTGTGATCGCACCACTATACTCCAGCCTGGGCAACAGAGCAAGACTCCTTCTCAAAACACACAAAAAAGGATCAGCAAGCTTAGATGAAATATTATTTTCATAAGTGAATTTTTCATTATGAAAAATTTATTGAATTTTTCATAAAACACTATTTTTTCATAAAATAATATTTAATTTTCAAAAACAATATTTAACAACTGTAAAAAATTTGAACAATATAGGAAAGCACAATGATAAAAAACAAACCCCACAAAACCCTTATGGACTTCATTCTCAGCCAAAATTGCTGTTAATATTTTGATGTATTCCCCTCCAGTATTTTTTTTCTCTACTTCTACATATGTTGGTAAACACGTGTCCCTCTTTTTACAAACCTAGATCATTCTGGATATTCAATTGCGTATCCTATCTTTTTTCATGTTATGTAGCATTTTAGCCTCATTTCTCCATTCTCTTATAACATGATTATTAATGGCTATGTTCATTTTAAAAATATGCCATATTTTTTTTTTCTAATTGTTGTTGAGGGATATTTAAGAGGTATAGAATTTTTCTCCATGGTAAACAACATCACAATGAATATATCTGTCCATAGATTTTTAGACTATATCTCTGAATACTGACCAAACATGTGATCCTTGAATTAAATTTTTCAACATCAACAGATCTAAATATTTTTATGGTTGTTGATGCATATTGTCAGCCTGACCTTGAAAATGACTATACCAATTTATACTCATATCAGGTCTTTAAAATTTTTATTATCAGATGATCCTTGGTACCAAGGACTAATAGTGACAGTGCAGTGTCTTAAGTGACAATGAAGAGCATAGACCAGCTTCATATATGGAATTTAAAGATCCAAGAGAAAAACTGATCAGATGTGGAACTAAGGGTGCTTCCCAGGGTTGTTCTAGAAGGAAATGGCCGTTTTGGCAGAGCCACTGACCTTTTTAACAAAGATACCAGAATGAGTTGAATGCTCATTCTGCTTGAGCATGAAAAAAACATATACTTCATCCAGAATTTCCCTTCTATCCCCCAGACCCACACTTCTCTATTCAAGTCAGGGTTTGTGACAGGGTAGCCTAACAGGGTTTGAGGTTTCCATAAGGAGAGGGCTCATATGCATGAGGTTAGTTCTTGCCAAAAGGAAAGCATAGAAGTTGATCTTTGAGGTCATTTTGTGCACAACGTGCAGTAGGCAACGAGAGGTGAACCAACCTCGGTTCTTTTCTGCTTCTGGCCAGAGCTGACTCCATCATTGTCTGTTTTTCCACTGATGATAATAATATCCGTTGGCTTCCAAAGGGTAGTTGGGGTTGAATTCCTGTTTATCAAAGGGTTGGAAGAGAGGCCCTCTGATAGCCTGTGCAAATGATTGATAGAAAAGTACAGCTGTGGCCTTGGAAGCCCACATTGTCTCTCTCAGATGGCTATTGAATGAGGCCTTGGGTTGCCTCTAATGTAACGAAGCTAGAGTTAATAGTCTCCATCCTTACAGAGCTCCTGGGCTGATTGTGCAAGAGATTCATGATCTGATCACAAGAGCAAAAAGAACGCCTGTGTTGCAGATAACAAAGAATTACACAAGGCCTGAAACAAACCCCAATGTTTTAAAACACTTGGTAGAAATTTAAGTTGCAAAGCATTTTATCATCTCAGGCCATCTCTTAGAGGGGCCAGCTGAAGCTACCCGTACACATCGTTTTACAAGCACTGGGCTTTCAATGGGTCTTTTAAAACCAGCTGAACTGTGGTTTGCTTTTCAGTGTGTAAGCTGGTCAGCTTACAGCAGTACAAATTGGCAGCGTGGCAAGAAAGAAAACTGAAATTCAATCCAATACTGGGATTGGAAGCTCTTGAGACTCAAATGTCACCGACACCAGGGTGCGGCTTCTCCTCTAATTATCCTGTCAAACGAGGGTTGAAAATGTCAGCACAGACTTCAGACTCGGCTCCTCCAGCAACCAATGAGAGTGGGCTTGGGTCTGGTTTAAATGATGAAGAGCAAATTTGAAAAACCCTTCAGTTGATTTCAAGACTTCCTGGGACGGCGATGTTTAAACCACAATGTTCTTCTTTTGGGGCAAAGTTAAGAGCCAATAACAGTTAAGGTTTCTCTGCATGTTCTGCCCATATTTGGCTGTAATCTTGCTTCATCCAACTAAGTTTATAATATATGTGTGTGAAAAGCAAGCCTTTGGGATTTGTCTCTCTCTTTCCTTGTTATAAAGGAAGCCTTATCTTTATGTGTTTGAGGCTACCTGTGAACTTACAGTCTAGCTTCAAGCAAAGAAAGGAGCCAGTGTAGAAAACTTCGTTTTTACTTTTATTTTTTTAAAACAAGCTTTAATTGTAGCTTCTGGCTTTATACCATTTACAGGAAAGTACGTAGAAAACCAAGTCTAGTTTCGGCCTGTGCAGTACTGACCAGGAGAGGCTTATGAGATTACAGGGATATTGAAGAACACAGAATGTCATATGGATGATTGTATTTTATCTGTAATGTATGTGTAGGAGAGATCCATTTCTCAGAGATGCCAAGAACTAAATGCACCCTTTAAAGTATGTTCTTAGGGGTTGCTTGAAGAGGATGATCAAGTCTTACAGAGAGATAAGACACAAATATGATAAAACTTATTCTCATTTTAAGTGACTATTTATTGACCACTTGATATGTATCATCCATTTCATTCTCACCACAATCCTATGAAGGAGATTCAATTATATCCACATTTTGCAGTGAAGAAACTGAGGCAGATCATGTAACTTGCCCCAGATGCCCGAGCTTTTAAGGAGTAGAACTAAGAATCCACTCTGAACAGTCAGCTGCCAAAGCCCCTCACTCTTAGCCTCTTTGCTCTACTTCACTGAGATGTTTTCTTAGGTTTACTACCAAGAACAGAGGCTGTAAGTAGTATAGAATGCCCCCAGGAACCCCAGAGTCCAAGACACCAACTTCCACTGCCTCTCAGGACCCTAAGGAAAGAAAACTGAGAGGTCGTTCAGCTTGTCTCAGGTCCAGAACTGTCTGGTCAGAGGGGATCCTGGGATCCACCAGTTGAGCCCTTCATTCAGGGTCCCAGCTATTCCTAGTCTTGGGAAACCCAGCTCTAGAAGCCCCTCCCGAGCAAGATTGAGGACAAAGGGGCTAGACTAGAGACCCAGCAACATGGCCCTCCCATATTCTCAAAACTCAAGAGACCTAGGAAAGAGAAGGGTGACAAGGCAGCCCAGCACCTGCCCCCCCGCCACCCCCCACTGCCAGGGGCCAGAGAGGCCCCACTTCACTCTGTAGAGCAGTGGGATTCATCTGGGGGCCATTTGGCCCTCCAGGAGGTGTTTGGCAATGTGTGGAGACATTTTAGGTTGCCACAGCTGGGTTGGGGAGGCGAGGGTGCTACTGGCATCTAGTAGGTAGAGGCCAGGGATGCTGTTAAATATCCTACAACGCACAGCACAGCTCCTGCCACAAAGTGCTGCGGTGAGAAACCCTGCCCTCAAGTCTTGGTTGGGCACATTCCACCCACAGCTCTGAGGAAGCTCCATCTGGGGCTTCTTCAAAGAGTCATTCTGCAACCAGGAAGCTGGCAACCCATACAACTATGCAGAAGGTGAAAGAGAGAAGGCGGGACTATGAGCACGGGTTTTAATTACTACATGTTTCTTTCTGACAGAGAGAGGTCAGTGTTTGCCTCAATTTGCAGGCATCAGGACCAAGGTGGGCGGTGGGCAGTGGCAGGGCAGTGGGGGCGGCACTGGCTCTGTGTAGCAGGCTGAATAACGGCTTCTAAAGATAGCAGATCCTGATCCTGGTAGCCTTCTATGAAAAAAGGTGGTCTTTGCAGATGTGATTAAGTGAAGAATCTTGAGATGGGGAGATTATCCTATATTATCTGAGTGGGTCCTAAATGTAATCACACGTATTCTTGAGAGAAGGAGGCAGAGGGAGATCTACGTGCACATGGAAAAGGCGATGTAACAACAGCAGAAATTGGGGTGATGAGGCCATAAGCCAAGGAATATGGATGGCCACTAGAAGCTGGAAAAAGGAAGGATCAGATGCTACCCTAGAGCTTCCTGGGGGAACATGGCCCTGCCCACACCTTTATTTGGGCCTAGCGAGACCGATTTCAAAATTTGGCCTCCAGAACTGTGAGAGAATAAACTGTTGTCTTAAGCCACCAGTTGGTGGTCATTTGTTACTGCAACCATAGGAGACTAATCTACCCTGATACTCCTGGTGCCCCCAGATGGATCTTCTGAGGCTGAGGGGCAAACTCTTCCATGCAGGCAAAGCCAGAAAAAGGGGAATGGAAATTTCCTTTGTACTTTCCTTGATACACTTACCTTTCCCATCCCACCCTTTAAACACCCTTTCCTGTGAAAACATGGCACCTGCCCCCTCATCGGCCTCTATCAGTCAACAATTTCAACTGAATGTCGGGCAAAGCATATGACATCACCAGTGCTTGGTTCAAACCTGTTTGAGTCACCTGTCACTTTCTACCTTGAATTTTTGTCACCAATGTACATGCAGTAACTTCTGTACTAAACTATGACTCAAACATTCACAATCACACTCAAACACAGTCTAGTGTTTGTCACAGCCTAGTATAGAAGGTACTGCATGTACATTAGAGCAGGGGAGCAGGAGCCTGATCTGATTTATTATGAAGTCTCCCAAGGCCTCCAGCACACAGTATCAGGCACACAGGAAACAATCAATGATTAATGTGTGCTTCCTCCATCCTAACTATGAGAAATATTACTTAGGTCTCTTTATTGACGGGTGGCCAAAAAGCACAAAGCCAAATCTGATGCTTATTAACAGTAATCGCATGCATGCTGTAAGCCCTGCAACAACTATCATTATCCGTGTTTTGTTTTTCAATGGAGGTATAATTTACATACAATAACATGCACACATCTTAAGTGTATAGCTTAATGAATTTTTACCTAAATATACCTCCTGGAAACCACTGACCACACAAACATCTATCTCTTTCCATCACTCCAGAAAGCTTCCTTGTTCCCTTTTCCCAGTCAATTAATCCCCATGCCCCTCACACTCCAGTGAACCACTATTCTGCTTCTACTCCCATAAACTAGGTTTGCTTGTTTGTGAACTTCATATAAACAAAATTGTACAGAATGTACTCTTGCATCTGGCTTCTTTCTCTTAACATAATGTTTTTGAGATTTATCCAGGTGATTGTGAGTATCAGTTTATTCTTTCTTTTTTAAATTTGCTGTGTATTATTCCATTGTAAGAATATGCCATAATTTGTTTATCCTTTCTTCTATTGATGGACATTTGGATCATTTCCAGATTAGGCATATTGTGAATAAAGCTGCTATGAATACTGGTGTATTTTATGGACCTGCACTTTCACTCCTCCTGGCTATGTACTTTTGTAAAATTGCTGGGCCATGGAGAAGGCATCTGTTTAACTTAATAGAAGTTAGTATCACTATTTTTGATTTGGATATGAGAAAAAAAAGGTTTTTTTAAAGAAAGAAATGAAGCAGTTACAATGTTTCTTCACTTATTTTCCCAAAAGAGTAGAGTGTCTCTTTCCTGTGCCACAGGCATGGTTAATTGAATCAGCAGTACAGAAAGTTAGAGGGTCACGAGGTACGAAGAATCCAGCAAACTCACATCTGCATAAATACACTCTCATATCATTTTATATGCATTCACACCAACCTGTATCTTTAAAACTGGACTTTCCTGACATGGGGGTTGACCACAGTGCTGACACAGACAGAATTCCTATGAAAGCAAATATTTTAAGAGGAAAATTTCCCCTATAATGAAATCCTGATTGAAATGACAATTGCAGGCAGTGAAAAGCATGTGGAATATGTAGAATGAGCAAAATCAGATCTTTCTGTGGTGTCCTTTCTGAGTATCCAAGGAAGTCTCATTCCCCTGCCAAATGCACATCTCTCCTAAGGCCTGGGCACAAAGAGAACTGCCCGGTCTTCCCAGCTGCCAGCTCCCTTCCAGAATGAATTCCCGAGTCCCAGCTGCTCCCCACTGGAGTGCCACTGAATTCTACAAAATCCTGACCAGCATTGCAAAAGCGAATAAACTGGGACAAGTATTTTAAGACCCTATGGTGTCACAACACTGAAGGCTGGTATGCTAAAGGGAAGAACAGAAATGTCCAAGCTTGTTTCTCTACAAGGTATATTTTACAACAGCCATTACTCATCACAAATAAAATTCCTTTCACCAAAATAGGCATTTCATACAATTTTTCTAATGATACACAGTGCTTATTTTCAGGTTACCTAAAGTCCCAACCCTTCTGCTATCTCAAACTTTGACCACTGTCTGTGAGGTGCATCTAGAGTCTAATTAAATGGCAGCTTGGTACAATTATACATTCCTTGGTCCTTTCTTACAGAATCTGAGATGACACCCCGGGATTGCCATGGGAAAAATTGCCATGTCTGTGTGATATCAAATAGTCTGATCAAGTCAGCAAATAAGAAATGTCAATCACTCAGGTTTTGTCGTTGGCACAAGGAAATCAAAACAATGGGGTGATTCAATATCTTTCCCTTTCTTTTCTTTTTTTTTTGGTTTGTTTTTAAACATTTATATTTTTTCCACTGCTCTCCTGTTGTGTTGATAGTCATTTTCTGAACAAAAACAAAACACTTTGTACTTGATCTTCTTTGCCATTTTTTGAGAGACTATCACATGTACTTGTCCTGAAACTGTTTTCAGAGCAGAATTTAGCTTTCTCAGTGGGGCTGGTAAACAATGCAATGGGAATTAGCCCTACATTTTCCACATTGCTTTCCTGTAGTTCAACTTCCATATGAGTTGTTTTAATGTGTAACTTACTAGATCTGTCATGATTTGGAGTTAATTTCTCTCTTATTCTAAAGAGCACACTGGATTGCTTAGGGAGAAATGACCAAGGACTGGCAGAGGCTTCCTTATTAGGAAGTCAATGTATCTGCCACTGAAACCCCATATCATGAACCTCAGAAGCCTCCATCATAGTGGAGGATTTAGTTCTCTCCTCCGCATATTTTTTTTTTTGAGATGGAGTTTCGCTCTGTCTCCCAGGCTGGAGTGCAGTGGTGCAATCTCGGCTCACTGCATCCTCCGCCTCCCGGGTATAAGCAATTCTCTGCCTCCACCTTCCGAGTAGCTGGGATTACAGGCATCCCCTACCACGCCCGGCTTTTGTGTGTGTGTGTGTGTGTGTGTGTTTAGTAGAGACGGGGTTTCACCATCTTGGCCAGGCTGATCTTGAACTCCTGACCTTGTGATCCACCTGCCTCAGCCTCCCAAAGTGTTGGGATTACAGGCGTGAGCCACCACGCCCGTCCTCCTCCACATATTTTTTATGGAATCACTTATTTCTTATTTTAGTTCCACTAGCACAAGTAAGTTTCGATTTGGGAAATGGTGAATATATTACCACAAATGTTTTTGTGGGCCCACAGACTCTATCATAGACTTTTTGTTGTTGTTGTTGTTGTTAATGTCCAATTTAATGATATAAAATTTACCTACAGTATAATTTAACCCTTTTATGAATATGATTCTATGAGTTTTGTGAAACAAATGTAGAGATGTAACTACCACCACAACAAGATATTGAGTATTTATATCACCCCATAAAGTTCCACTTTGCTTCTTTGAAGTCAGTCTCCTCCCACCAACCCCCAGTTCCTGGAAACTACTGATCTGTTTTGTGTACCTATAGTTTTGTTTTTTCCAGAATGTTGTATTAATGGAATCATATAAAACATGGCCTTTTGTCTCTCACTGTTTTCACAGCATGACGCTTTTGAGATTCATTTATGTTGTGCATATCAGTACTTGTTTCTTTTTATATCTGAGCAGTATTCCATTACATGGATATACCAAAGTTTGTTTATACATTTACCTATTAATAGAGCATTTGGATTGTTTCTAGTTTGGGGCAATTATGAACAGCGCTGCTATGAACTTTCTCTTAGAAGTACTTCAGTAGACAAGCATTTCCATTCTATGAGTAAATTACCTAGAAGTAGAAATGCTGAGTTGTATGCTGTGTTAAAAGAAACTCCCACACACAGTTTTCCAAAGTGGCAGTATCATTTTGCATTTCCACTAGTAATTTATAAGATTTCCAATTGCTTTGCATCCTTGGCAGTATTGTCAGTTTTTCTTATTGTTGTTGTTTGTTTGTTTGTTTTTTATTATAAGCCAGGCATAGCCCCAGTTACTTGGGACGCTGAGGCAGGAGGCTCACTTGAACCCAGGAGTTTGAGGTTGCAGTGAGCTAGATCACACCACTGTACTCCAGCATGGGCAGCAGAGTGAAACTCCATATCTAGAAAATATTTTAAAATAATTAAGTAAAAACTGTAGACATTCTCTTGGGTTTTCAGTGGTATTGCATTGTGCTTTTAGTTTGTATTGCCCTAATGACTAATGATATTGAACATTGACTAATGATATTGAACATTCATGAGCTTCATGAGCGCATTTGCCATCTGTTTCTCTTCCTTAGTAAAGTGTGTAATCAAATCTTTTGATCATTTTTTAATTGAGTTGTTAGTTTTGTTTCATTATTGGAATGTGACAGTTATTTAGATACTTCTCGATATTAATTTTTAAAATCAGATACATGATTTGCAAATATTTTCTCCAAACTCTTGACTAGCATTTTTATTCTCTTACTAGTGTCCTATTATACACTGTCATTTGTAGTGAATTGGGGTTGTTTCTTGCCTTCACCCCTGTCATCTTGGACAGCAGGGTAAGGAGATAGGTGGTGCCATTGGCTTCTCGTCCAATGCATAACACTCTGGCTATAGCTTAAGGTCTATTATAGGTTGAATGTTTTGTGTTTACCCCAAATTTACATGATGAAATCCTAATCCCCAATGAGATGGTATTAAGAGATGGGGCCTTCAGGACATAATTAGGTCATGAGAGTTTGTTCTTGCTCTCTGCTCTCCATTATGTGAGGACACAATGAGAATCTAGACATCTGTAAACCAAGAGGTAGGCCCTCACCAGACACTGGATTTGCCAGCACCTTGATCTTGGACTTCCCAGCCTCCAGAACCATGAGAAATAAATGTTTACTGTTCAAGCCTATGGTACTTTGTTATAGCAGCTCATGCGGACTAAGACCAGGTCAATCTCCTGAGAGAAGAATATTGACCTAAACACTGGATTCTTCACTTCTCTAACTGTAGAGTACACAGAATAATCGGGAAAGTTTGGTTAGTATGCAGATTTCCAAGCTCCACTTCCAGAGATGTTTATTCAGTACCTGTGAAGTGAGACCTAGATTGTTGCAATATTTAATAAGCAGCCAGATTATCCTGATACAGGTGACTCTGGGATGAGACTTTGAGAAATCCTGAATATCTAAAGCCACTCATAATGTTTCATGTGTGGTGTGGTAAAGATGCAAAGTCTATGTCCAGGCCTAAACAAGATGGTGAGGTATAAGTCAGCACAGGGGATGTTGCCACACAATTAGACAAAAAGAGAAGAATCACCAAGAATGCAGGAATTTTAGGACATTTTTACTCAAAATTCAGCCTATTCCCTTATCCATCACTTTGCTATCATAGCTTTCGTGTGTGATATTTTATTTGAATATAAACTGGAGGGGAAAGGTTGTTGACAAATAAATAAATTATGGCACATTAAAAAATATCAATCAGGCTGGTGTGGAGGCTCATGCCTATAATCCCAGAACTTTGGGAGGCCAAGGTGGGAGGATCGCTTGAGGCCAAAAGTTCAAGACCAGCCTGGGTAACATAACAAGACCTCATCTCTATTAAAAAATAAATTAATTCTTAACCTTGATCCTGAATAAGAATATTGTCTCTTTATGTCATACATTACTGGGCTGCCAGCTATGGTGCTGTGATGGATTCTGGTTCATATTTTTAGGTCCACTGTTCTTACAGGAAGTCATCATGACCTTTTTGAACAGGGATGTGTGGAAGGTCTTTGGTCTTACAATAATACTTTTCTAGACAAAAGTAGAACTTGTCCTGTTTATTTTCAAACAAATTCATGAAGGATGTTGGAGTATGCATCATTATTGTTTTTCAGAGAAAAGGAAACACAAACAGTAGCAACAAAACACCCAACTTCTATGTAGGGGCAAAGGGAATTTTTCCCTTCCCCTTTGAAGGTTTGAGTCTGCTGAAATAAACTGACAAAGAGGAGAAAGGGCATACAAGTTTATTAATGTGTAAGTGTGTATGGGAGTCATACAAAATATGATACTAAAAGAAGGGCCAGATGGGTAAAGCTTAAATAGTACATTCTTCATAGAAGGGAGAGAAATAGAGGAATGTAGGCAATTTTGAGGTGTAGTAAATGATTTTCAGGGGAAATGAATGAGCCCATAGAACAGACAATAGCCTGGGACAAAATTTCTCTGAGCTCTGGGAGAGGTGACTGACAAATTTCAAGAAGGTGAGAGGTAGAACTTCACTGTGAACAAAGGTTGTCTTATCATGTAAGTAAAATCTTCCAGGTAATCTCTTGGACCTTCCCTCAGAAGAATAGAGGAAAAGTCTGCCTGGGCATGGGGGTGACCTTTAGTCTTTTCTCTTCTTTGGTGGCCAATCTTTCCTGGTTATTTGATGAGATTGATAGATAAGGGGTTTTAAGACAATTGAATCTCTTTTGCAAGAAGTTTTCTTCCCACAGATAAAGGAACTCCCAGAGAGAGCCCCTTCATGCACTTTAAGGGTAGAAACAAGGGAAGGTTACAAAATCCTTGCTTCTAAAGGCAGCTTTTAAGGACTTCCAATTTCCTTCACTTCAAAAGTGCTCAGCATGCCACAGCTGATACTTTGGGGTATCATTTTTCTGAGCCCCAACCTCTATAAAATCCAGGCATCCAGATATTTGGACTGTGTAATACCAAACAACCAGCTGATCTGAAGTTTTTCTTGAATTGGACGAACTATTCTGACATTGCATAAGTACAACCAGCATGATTTAAGTTTTATCTGCAGACAGAAACCAATTGGGACTGACCTGATTTTCTATGTTAATTAATCAAGTATTGTTGTTCAAACATTTTGGTACCTCTCAGCTAAAAGAATTTAAAAGACCTGTTACTTTAATCCTGTTGTGGAATGTTTTTTAAAACTTACAGCTAATTAACAAATCTTCATGGGCAACTGGAGCACCTCAGGCTCTGGTAAACGTAAGGGATCAATGGTTATTAATCAAAGGTCGTGTAGTTGGAAGACGCCTGGAGTAGGAGGCAAGAGACCTAGGTTCTACTGCTTGCTTGAGCTGAACTGTGCTTCCTTAAGCTTCCATGAAAGTAGATACCTTCTAGAAAAAAAAAAAAAAAAATAGAGAGAGAGAAACTAGATACTTAAGGAGACATACATTTGTAAAAAGACTAAAACCAAAGTGATTACAGTCTAAATATAATTCATTCCCAAAACAGGCAAGCAAACAAACAACAAAACAATCCTAACAATGTAGGTGTTTATGTACCTCCCATGTAAAAAGGATCTGAAACCCTGAAGCCACAGGATTCAACCAGGCAAGTAGAGAATTATTTTCTTTATTTTAAAACAATACTTAAGTCATGCATAATTCATGCTGAAAAATTAGAAAATAAGGAAAAAGAAACTAATCAATGAATAAAATCAATTAAAACTCTACCACTCAGTAAAAACCACTGCTTAGCATATCAGTGCTATATTCGTCCATAGATCCATATACATACGTGATGCATGTATATTTCAAATGGGATCATGTTGTAGCCACTGTCCTGAAATCCTGAAATCTGCTTCTTTGAGCTAATGCCGTATCGTGAAGCAACTTGCATGCTAATAAATATGCATCATCATCACCCATTGTAATTGTTTTAATTTAATTTAATGTAACTTAATTTAGGAGAGCTAAGTAATTAAACATGAGGCCAAAGTACGTAAGAAAGTGGCAGTCTTGGCCGGGCGTGGTGGCTCAAGCCTGTAATCCCAGCACTTTGGGAGGCCGAGATGGGCGGATCTCAAGGTCAGGAGATCAAGACCATCCTGGCTAACACGGTGAAACCCCGTCTCTACTAAAAAAATACAAAAAACTAGCCGAGCGAGGTGGTGGGCACCTGTAGTCCCAGCTACTCGGGAGGCTGAGCCAGGAGAATGGCGTAGACCCGGGAGGCGGAGCTTGCAGTGAGCTGAGATCCGGCCACTGCACTCCAGCCTGGGCGACAGAGCGAGACTCTGTCTCAAAAAAAAAAAAAAAAAAAGAAAGTGGCAGTCTTTTATTGCAAATATGCACACACTCTCGGGCGAGGTTCTCTGGTTGTCAGGTGTTGGGGGCCAGGGAAGTCGCGCCGGCGCTCTCGGGTGATGTTCTCCGGTCCACGAATGCGGGGGCCGAAGAAGTCACACCGGCACTTACCGGCGGCCAACTTTTATGCCTGGGAGCTGGAAGGGGAGGAGTTTGGGGCGTGTGTGTAGGAGTGGCTTCTTGAATTTCAGTGTCCCCGGCTTGATGTCACTCTGCGCATGCTCAGTTGATTTGGTTCTTTTCCCGGGCGTGGGAAAATCTGTGATGAAGAACCCGGAAACAACAGGGACTGCTCCATCTTGTTCACCTTCCTCCATCTTGTCCCTTCTCCCTCACCCAAACAGTCCAACCTCTTACTGATTATAAGAATTTAGGGCGCCATGGTCTGTCTGTCTGCTTCCTGCTGTTAAGGGGCGTAGTTAGGGTCTGAGGTTGGCAGTTGGGTGTAGGGATGCAGGAGCATTTGGTTGAAGGTGACTGGGGTGATCTCTTGGACCCTGGCTTGGAGAAATTTTATTAAAATGGGAGACATGTAAGTCATGCCAGGTAAGGTTATATGCCTGGCCTAGGTACCGAAACTCTTTGGAATATTAGGTGGGGTTGGCTGAGAAGTCGGCAAGTCGTTCTTCAATTTTGGAAAGGTCAGCCAGGGAAAAGGGGACGTGGACTCTAACCATGCCTTCAGCTCCAGCAACTTCTGGTGGGGGGGGCCAACAAACTAGCAGGGGAGGTTGGAACAGACTGACCAGTAGGGTAGGTTAAGACAAGCTGACTGGTAGAGGGGGTTGGGGCAGGCTGACTGGTAGAGGGCTGACTAATGGGGGCTGCTACCGCGGTCTTGGAGCGAGTGTGGACAGAAATGGGAGAGGTAAGAGGAGTGGCTGAAGGAGGAGTGTCGGGCGGGGTGGTGGGAGCTCCATAGGGAGGGGTGAGAGGAGTGGCTGAAGGAGGAGCATCGGGAGGGGCAGTAGGAAGTCCATAGGGAGGGGGGTTGGAAAGTCGGGAGGGAGGTCACCTGCCGTCAGCCCCTTCTGAAATGGAGGTGGAGTCCTCCTCAGTTGCTGAGGTGGGGGCCAAGGGCCGGGTTTAGGGGTTTAGGGGTTTAGGCTAACAAGACCTGGGCCATTTAACACCGGGCGCACAGGTCTGGGTGAGAGCGTAAGTCCTAAAAGCCTTGAACGTAGGTAATTTCTGACCACTTTCTGAGCCTCTGGCAGAAATTAGAGAGATCTAATTAAAATGTTACGGTCTAAGGTGCCTTCAGGCGGCCGTTGAGACTGGTTGTCTAATTTATATTGTGGCCATGCCACAGTGGAGAGTAAAATCAGTCGCTTTCGTTTAAGATCTTGCTCTAATTGTAAAGTTTTGAGATTAGTTAGAAGACACCCTAAAGGGGTGTCTCTAGGTATTTTGGATTGGGGATTTCCCATTGCCTTTCTCTCGCCTATAGGCGGAAACCGAACTCTACCTGGCTACAAAGCGTCCTTTGGAGCCACTAGAGACCGGGAGGCTCCTGGAGCCAGAATGGAGATTACCTCCAGGCGGACGTCTCCGTCCTGGACGGGTCTCACACGGACTGGAATGGAGTTCCTTTGGGCAGACGTCTCTACCTTTGGGAACTCTCCTGTAGGTCACCTGGTGACCAAAAAACCTTGGGCCTGCGCAGGACTTCTGGCCAAGGAGTATGAGAGGGAGGCAAGAGATACTCACCCCTAGGAGACTTGGAGGTGTGGAAAGCGATGTCTAGGTCCTGGTCCGTCCGCGGCGTGGAAGGAGGAGGCTCCTCGGACCTTAGGGGGCCCTGAGGAGGGGTCTCCTCCCAGGTTTTTGGCATGCCACAGTGGAGAGGAAAATTAGCCGCTTTCGTTTTAAATCTTGAACTAAATGTAAGGCTTCCAAGTTTTGGAGGAGACACCCTAAAGGGGTGTTCGTAGGGATTTTCGATTGTGAGGTTCCTATTGTTTAACTACCAGAAATGGAAACCGACCTCATGCAGTGGCAAAGCGTCCTTTGCTGCTGCTGGAGACCGGGGGCTCCTGGAGCCACTAATGGAGAATTGAGGAACTTCAAGACGGACGTCTCCGGGTTGAAGGCCTCACTGCGCCACAGGGTGGCTACGTCCTTGGGCGTACGTATGACTCCAGGCCAAGGACACGGAAACGGACGGAGATGGTTAACAAAGGGGAGTACTCACCGAAGAAGAAATTCTCAGAGTGGCACCAGTGGAAAGCTGGAACACTTGTTCGGTGTTCGTGGCTGGTTGGGTTGGGAGCTGGTTCGCTGTGAAGGAGGTTCGTTAGACCCCTAGGGGATGTTGAGGAAGGGTCTCCTCCTGGGTCGGGTTTTGGCACCAACTGTTTTAATTTAATTTAATGTAACTTAATTTAGGAGAGCTAAGTAATTAAACATGAGACCAAAGTACGTAAGAAAGTGGCAGTCTTTTATTGCAAATATGCACACACTCTCGGGCGAGGTTCTCTGGTCCTCAGGTGTGGGGGGGGCCAGGCAAGTCGCGCCGGCACTCTCGGGTGATGTTCTCCGGTCCACAAATGCGGGGGCCGAAGAAGTCACACCGGCACTTACCGGCGGCCGACTTTTATGCCTGGGAGCTGGAAGGGGAGGAGTTTGGGGCGTGTGTGTAGGAGTGGCTTCTTGAATTTCGGTGTCCCCGGCTTGATGTCACTCTGCGCATGCTCAGTTGATTTGGTTCTTTTCCCGGGCACGGGAAAATCTGTGATGAAGAACCCGGAAACAACAGGGACTGCTCCATCTTGTTCACCTTCCTCCATCTTGTCCCTTCTCCCTCACCCAAACAGTAATGACTACATTATATTCCATTGTAAGCTTGAAAATATTAACAACTGCCGGGCACGGTGGTTCATGCCTGTAATCCCAGCACTTTGGGAGACCGAGGCGGGCAGATCACAAGGTCAGGAGATCAAGACCACCCTGGCGAACACGGTGAAACCCTGACTCTACTAAAAATACAAAAAATTAGCCGGGCGTGGTGGTGGGCACTTGTAGTCCCAGCTACTCAGGAGGCTGAGGCAGGAGAATGGTGTGAACCTGGGAGACGGAGCTTGCAGTGAGCCGAGATCACACCACTGCACTCCAGCCTGGGAGACAGAGCAAGACTCCATCACAAAAAAAATAAAAAAGAAAGAAAATATTAACAACTAACAAATCTAGTGCTTCCTCTGTGCCCAGCACTTTTCTAAGCACTATAACAGCATGCCTGTAAGGTAGGTAGTATGATTACTCCTGTTTTACAGACAGGGAAACTGAGTTAAGGAGAAGGTAATTAACTTGCCATCTGGGGTTCAACCCCAAATGGTCCAGGATCAGAGTCCAAGCTCTGAACACCTGGCCATGCTGCTCCTTGCCTCTTCCTTTTGGTTGGATCTTTACGTTATGTCTAATAGTTCATTATTTTAAACAGTGCAGGTTAATTTAAACCTCTATGTCCTCAAAAGAGTGGTGGTGGAGGGTGGAGGTAGTGTCATGCACGTCCATGTGAAGAGACCACCAAACAGGCTTTGGTGAGCAACATGGCTGTTTATTTCACCTGGATGCAGGCGGGCTGAGTCTGAAAAGAGAGTCAGCAAAGGGAGATAAGGGTGGGGCCGTTTTATAGGATTTGGGTAGGTAAAGGAAAATTACAGTCAAAGGGGGGTTGTTCTCTGGTGGGCAGGAGTGGAGGTCACAAGGTGCTCAGTGGGGGAGCTTTTCGAGCCAGGATGAGCCAGGAAAAGGCATTTCACAAGATAATATCATCGCTTAAGGCAAGGACCGGCCATTTTCACTTCTTTTGCGGTGGAATGTCATCAGTTAAGGTGAGGCAGGGCATTTGCACTTCTTTTGTGATTCTTCAGTGACTTCAGGCCATCTGGGCCTATACGTGCAAGTCACAGGGATGCGATGGCTTGGCTTGGGCTCGGGCTCAGGCCTGACAGGTAGAAGGGGAAGCATTGATAACAGATGACTTTTTAATAAGAGAGTAAAAGAGAGACATTCTTTTGGGTAAAATCAGATTAGAAGGTGTTCATTCTTATGGTAAAAGTGAGAGTTCATAAAATTACTATAGTTACTTAGGGGAGGGGGAATTTTCAGGCATGTGCAGAAGGTATACTTGCAGGACTGTGAGACAGACAGATTCCACTGATTACATAAATCTACATAGAAGAAAATGTTAGTAGCAACTGCGTAGTAGAAAATAGTAACCCTGCTAATGAAAATACGGAGTTAATTTTCTGTAGTCTGAACTTTGACCCATTGTGAAGACAGAATTAGAAGTCCTTGGCAATTAGAGTAGGAACTTGCTGTGAAGGAAGTGAGCATTCATTTGAGACTGGGTGTGGTGGGAAGTAAAGCAAAGGATGACTCACAGACAGATCAGTGGACAAGGCAAGGCTGGGCCTGGGAGGAGCGGGGAGATCTGAACGAAGCTAGGCAGGCGCTTCTCTGTTCAGACTCGCTAGGCATCACTGGCTCACTCTGGACACGGAATATCTTTACTTATAGCTGCACATCATTATTATTTCATTTTAAAAGTTACACAACTGGCATATTCCCACTGTAGAATAGTTTTAAAGTAGAGATGAATAATAAGAAAGTAAAGTGAAATCCATCCATCACCTTAAACATTCTTAGATACCCATATTAAGAGTTGGCATAGATTTTCACATTATTTTCCTACATACTTTTAAAACAAAGATGGGATTTTCACCACTCAACAATAAACATATAATTGCATCATTTTTCATATAATGGGATGCTATGTAGGCATTAGAAATGATAAAAATATGTTATTTGACCAAATAGTAATGGGCATTGTACCTACATAGTCTTAACTAGCCAGTAGCCATTTTTCCTTTGGTTCATGGAATTCGTGAATTCTACAAAGTTAATCTTACCTTGGGGTGATCTCATTGACTTTTAAGTGCCGCTGCAATTAAGTAAGAGTGGGGATGGGGTATGAACTTCAGGAGTAAAACAAAAACAAAAACAAAACAAAACGCTTTATTACAATATCTTTTCCAAACTACTTTGGCTGGCCCAGAGGAGGTCAGGAAACGAGGAGAGCGATTATCATTAAATCTTATTCCTCTCTTTACAGCCATATTAACCTGAAAGAACAAAAATGTAGAATACTTTCCTCATCTTCTCACTTTTTCTCTAACTATCACATAGTAAGGAATCCAGAAGAATAAGGCTACAAAGCTACAGGCAAAACAGTAACAGGAATGGCAAGTGTGTCCTGTTTATAGACTAAAAACACAGAACATTCCTTGGAAAGCCAACCTTTTGATAGTGAGATTAGAAAGAGGTTTTCTAGGGCAGCACAGGTCCAAATATTAAACACGAGTCAGATCTTATGAAAATCTAAGCAGGTCATAGAACAACCCAATGAGCTTAGAAGAGAGGAGAGCTATAGTTAGAATGCATGGACCCTTGATTATCTTATTTCCATGAGCTCTAATTAGCATAGTACAGAAGGCATTAATGCAATCAGCCACAATATTTATTGAGTTTCTACTATGTGCCAGATGGTTTTGTGGGTGGTGGGTATGCAATGCTGAACAAAAGTATCATGGTGACTACCCTCACAGAACTTATAAATTAGCAGCAGGGTGGGGGGTGGGGGATGGTAAACAAGTGAACAGGTAGACAAATAAATCATTCTAAAGAGGGACAAGATTCTAAATAGACATTTTTCCAAATAAGCTATTCAAATGGCTAATACCCACATGGAAAGATCCTCAATTAGTCATTAGGGAAATACAAATCAAAATCACAATGAGATATTTCATCAAACACACAAAAAGGACTATTATAAAAAAAAAAGACAAACAACAACAAATGTTGGTGAGGATGTGGAGAAATTAGAACTCTTTTACACTGCTGATGGGATTGTAAAATGGTAGAGCCACTTTGGAAAGCAGTTTGACAGTTCCTCAAAAGTTTAAACACAGAGTTACCATATTGTTTCCTTATGCAATAAAGAATTTGGGGCAAACCCATAGGGTAAAGTGAAAGAAAGCAAAGGAATAAAAGAATGGCTACTCCATAGGAGTAGGATCACTCCATAGCAGTGGCATGAGCTGCCCGACTGAGTATACTTATAGTTGTTTCTTGATCATATACTAAACAAAGGGTGGATTATTCATGAGGTTTCTGGGAAAGAGGTAGGCAATTCCTAGAAGTAAGGGCTCCTCCCGTTTTTAGATCATTTAGGGTAACTTCTGGACATCGCCATGGCATTTGTAATGCCACCACTGTCGTGGTGCTGGTGGAAGTGCCTCTTAGCATGCCAATGCATTATAACTAGTGTATAACGATCAGTGAGGACAACCAGAGTTCACTTACGTTGCCACCTTGCTTTTGGTGGGTTTTGACAAGCTTCTTTACTGCAACCTGTTTTATCAGCAAGGTCTTATTGATCTGTATCTTTTGCTGACCTCCTATCTCACCCTGTGACTAAAAATGCCTAACCTACTGGGAATGCAGCCCAGCAGGTCTCAGCCTTATTTTACTCAGCCCCTATTCAAGATGGAGTCGCTCTGGTTTGAACGTCTCTGACAAGATGACCCTGCAATTCCTGTCCTAAAGAAAACAAAAACATACATCCACACAAAAACCTGTACACAAATGTTCATAGCAGCATTATTGATAAAAGACAAGAAGCAGAAACAACCCAAATGCCCAGCAACAGATGAATGGATCAACAAAACGTGAATAAATAAAATATACATACAGTGGAATATTATTCAACCATAAAAAGGATTGAATTATTGATACATGCTACAACATGGATCAACCTTGAAAGCATCATGCTAAGTGAAAGAAATCAGTCACAAAATACCAGAAATTGTATAATCCCATTTATAAGAGATGTCCAAAATAGGCAAATCCATAGAGACAGAAAGTAGGTTAATGGTTGCCAGGGACTGAGGGTATGGGGGAATGGGGCGAGACTGCTAATGGATATGGGGTTTTCTTTGGAGGTGATAAAAATGTTCTAAAGTTGATCATGGTGACAGCTACATATCTTTGTGAATGTACTAACAGCCACTGAATTGTACACTTTAACAGGATCAATTGTACGATTTGTGAGTTATTCCTTAATAAAGCTCTAAAAAACAAAAGGTGATGAAGTGTGTTGAGGAAACAGAAAGAGGCCCTGAGGCACGAAAGCGCCTTGTGTGCTCCAGGAATGAAAGAGGAGGCCCGTGTGATCAATGCTCTAGAAGGCTTGGAGGGGACAGCGGATCTCGTGCTTAGGCACATGAAGTCAGTAATTATGGCACTTTGGGATTATGTTCAATGGGCAGTGGAAAGTCCTTGAAGGCTGTAACACCCAGCAGTTATGTGACTCATCTTTTATTTTTAATAGCTCTTTGTTCCTGAATTGTTAGGGCAAATTAGATTGCTGTTATAGCTCCTAAAACCAGATAGAGATCCTTAACTTAAAAATTTGGTGTTAAAATTAGCAAGGGGCTATTTTCTTTTGATTTAGTACACATACTAGGAAAATGAGGATATCAAAATGCTTATTCCTTAATAGCACAAAAGAAGAGCCTTATTATAGTAAATAATGTAAGTTTTTCATTTTTTTAAACCTGAGCATATTCTGTTGCTTCTATAGGACACAAGTTGAGAATTAAACCATTTATTCATGCTCAGTATCACACTTATATTACACATAGGTTCAGGTTTAATTGCATTGAAGAGAAGGAGGGAGTAGAAGATGTCTAGCAAAAGTCATGGTGGAGCGAGCCAAGGCATTCCTGTATGTCAAATGTGGGATCATCGGTCTATCTGCACAGGGCACAGGGGACTGGGAATTCTTCTGGCTTCTTGGTTGAAAATGTGAAGATGTTATTGGGACTAACAATTGAATTGCACAGATTTGGAGACTAATACTTCCAGATGAAAAGAGATGGGCTTTGCCAACCTCAGGGAGGGCAAGTAAACAGCTCAGGAAAACGAGGAGCAGAACTGTGCTGGAAGGCAGCTGAAGGCAGTGTGCTCAGCCTGGGACAGCAACTCAGAGCCCAGCAGTGGGGAGTGAACAAGCTCCACTGTGGCACCTGCCAGGGGTCCCAAAAATGCCCAGGTTTTTGTTTTTGTTTTTGTTTTTTTAAATGGAGTCGCACTCCGTTACCTAGGCTGGAGTGCAGTAGCACAATCTCGGCTCATTGCAACCTCTGCCTTCTGGGCTCAAGCGATTCTTGTGCCTCAGCCTCCCGAGTAGCTGAGACTACCGGCACATGCCACCACGGCCAGATAATTCTTGTATTTTTAGTAGAGATGGGGTTTCACCATGTTGGCCAGTCTGGTCTTGAACTGCTGACCTAAAGTGATCTGCCCACCTCAGCCTCCCAAAATGCTGGGATTACAGGCGTGAGCCACCATGCCCGGCCAGATGCCCAGGTTTTTGTGAACCCTTCCCAAGTTCTTCAACAGCATGAGGCTTGTGAAACTTCTGGAAAAAATTTCCCTTCACAGCTCCTGGTAATGACATGAGCAAGACAAGAAACAAAATATAGGAGGAGTGGCACTTAACAATTTTAGTAGAACATTCAGGTACACACATGTGCGCACGTGCACACACACACAGGCCCCCCGCAAGCACCATGCTAGGGAATTCCAAATATGTTAAAACCTGGTGAAGAGAATCCATGGAGAGGAGAGAAGATTGGCGAGCCTGATTCTTCATAATTTAATTACCATTATCTTTGAATGCATTCCATTGCTTGATTGTATTATAATTTACTTAGTCTTGTAACTATAAACCTTCAGGTTTCTTTCAACTTTTTAGCATGACAATGTTGAAACATGTATCTATCTGTCTACGTCTCTGCTGGGACTACAATCATGTGTCATACAATCTTTAAAAGAAGTCACCAAATTGCTGTCCAAAAACATTGAAAAACTTTACTTGTCCATCAACAAGTGTATATAAATGTATGCTAACACCCTTGCCATTACTAGGTGTTATAAAATTTAAACTTTTTGGACAACCCATAGTTTAGTATAATATCTCATTGTTGTTTTGATTTTCGTTTTGATTTTTCTTTTTTTCTTTTTGAGACTGGGTATCGCTTCATCACCCAGGCTGAAGTGCAGTGACACAATCAAAGCTCACCTCAGCCTCGACCTCCCAGGCTCAAGTGATCCTCCCACCTCAGCCTCCTGAGGAGCTGGGACCACAGGAATATGCCACCACACCCAGCTTTTTATAATTTTTTTTTTTTTTTTTTGTAGAGACAGCATCTCACTATGTTCTCCCAGACTGGTCTCAAACTCCTGAGCTCAAGTGATCCCCCTGCCTCAGCCTCCCAAGATTTTTGATTCTTAAATTATAAGTCAGAATGAGTTCACTGGCCATTTGTTTTTTTCCCCTCCCTTCCCTTCCAGAAACTTCCTGCTTGCCTGTTTTCTATTGGATTATCCATCTGTTCTTAATGATTTGTGTGAGCTTACTGTCATATCTGTTGCAGTATTTGCTCCAGTCTTTTGGTTTAGAAATAACGTTTTCTGAAATAAAGAAGTTTATATTTTTTATGTAGTTAGATTTATAAATAATTCCCTTTATGGCTTCTGGATTTTATGTCTGGCCTAGAAGGCTGTTTTTTCCACCAAGATTAAAAATACATTCACTCCATAGAATTACCATATGATCCAGCAATTCCACTTTTAGGTACATGCCTTAAAAAATTGAAAACAGGAACTCAAACAGACACTTACACACCAATCTTCATAGCAGCACTGTTCACAATGTGCAAAAGGTAGAAATAATCCAAATGTCCACCAACAGATGAATGGATAAATAAAATGTGCTCTATATACACAATGGGATATTGTTAAGCCTTACAAAGGAAGAGAGTACTGATCATGCTACAATATGGATGAACCTCAAAAACATGCTGAGTGAAAGAAGCCAGACACTTCTGACAAATATTTTACAATTCCACTTGTATGAAGTTCCTTGAATAGGAAAATTTATAGAGACAAAAAGTAGAATAATGGTTGCCTGGGGCTAAGGAGTAGGGGAATGGGGAATTGGTGTTTAATGGGTTCAGAGTTTCTTTTTTTATTTTTATTTTTTTTGAGACAAGAGTCTCGCTCTGTTGCCCAAACTAGAGTACAGTGGCAGGATCTCAGTTCACTGCAACCTCTGCATCCTGGGTTCAAGTGATTCTCATGTCTCAGCCTCCAGAATAGTTGAGATTACAGGTGCATGCCATCACATCTGGCTAATCTTTGTATTTTTAGTAGAGATGGGGTTTCGTGTTGACTAGGCTGGTCCTGAACTCTGACCTCAAATGATTTGCCTGCTTTGGTCTCCCAAAGTGCTGGCGTGAACCACTGCGCTCAGCCTGAAAGTTTCTGTTGGATATGATGAAAAAGTTCTGGAGATGAATAGTGTTGAGAACAGATTTAATGCCACTGAATTGTACACTTAAAAACTGTTAAAACTGTAAATTTTATGTTATGCGTATTTTATCACAATAAAACAATGGAATTAATTAAAAAATACAATCACTCAAATTACTTTCTAGGCCTTTATATTTTATTTCCTATATTTAAATCTTCCCATTTCTGCATTTACTATTTTTATTTTCTATCTCTCTTTGACTCAATTAAGGTAACGTTTTCTCTTAGGAAAACATTCATTTCATTGAAATTTTAAAATTTATTTGCATGACATTATGGTGAATAGCAATTAAAAAAATTTTCTCTTTGCTCAATTATCTATTTTCATTCTTAATTCTGCACCTTCCCCATTTGTCTTGATGGAACTAGCTAGCACCTTGTTTTATTTTATTACTTTTAAAAAGAGCCAGCTCTTCTGTTTCTTAGTTCTATGGTTTTCCTGTTTTCTAATTTATTGGTTTCTGCTTTTACATTTATTAATTCCTTTCTTCTCTTTTCTTAAGTTAATTTTATGGTTCTTTTTATAAATTCTTGAGCTAAATGTGCAATTAACTAATTAACTAAAATTTTTAGTAAAGTAAGTGTTTAAATTCATAGCTTAAAGGTATAGAACAGCCATATTCCACACATTTTGACATGTATTATTTTTGTTATTATTTTCTAGACATTCTAGTATTTTAGTTAACATTTTCATTTCAACACAAATGTACTTAAAAGGAGAATTTTCTTTTAAATCTCAGTGTTGGATTTTTTTTCCTCTTTTTATAATTATTTTCTACTTTAATTTACCATGGGTACACAATAGCCCTGTTTTCTTTTAATATTTGGGAAGCTGTTGAAGTTTACTTTTGTCACAGTGAGTGAAAAACATCCATTGTTTCCAAGAAGGTGTATTCCCTGTTACTGATTAACTCAGTGCACTCACTTTCTCTGCATTATCTGAGCTGAGAAAAGTGAATTAAAGTGTGGTTTCAAATTGATTCTGTTATTTATTTTAGTATCTGATATGGTTTGGCTCTCTGTCTCCACCCAAATCTCATATTGAATTGTAATCTCTAGTGTTGGGGGAGGAAACTGGTGGGAGGTAATTGGATCGGGGGCAGACCTCCCACCTTACTGTTCTCATGATAGTGAGTGAGTTCTCATGAGATCTGGTTGTTTAAAAGTACGTAGCACTTTCCCGTTGGTTCGCTCTCCTGATCCACCATGTGAAGATGTGCCACCTTCCCCTTTGCCTTCTGCCATGATTGTAAGTTTCCTGAGGCCACCCAGCCATGCTTCCTGTAAAGCCTGCAGAACCATCAGCCAAGAAACTGTTTGAGTCCTTGTTTTCAATTCTTTTGGGTATAGAGCTAGGTGTGGAATTGCTGTGTCATATGGTAATTCTATGTTTAACTTTTTGAGGATCTGAGTTTCATTTTAGTGGTTTTTCTCTTTTCTTTTCTTTTTTTTTTTTTTTTTTGAAGTGGAGTCTTGCTCTATTGCCCAGACTAGAGTGCAATGGTGCAGTTGGGGCTCACTGCAGCCTCCACCTCCCAGGTTCAAGTGATTCTCGTGCCTCAGCCTCCCGAGTAGCTGGGACTACAGGCACCCGCCACCACGCCCAGCTAATTTTTGTTTTAGTAGACACAGGGTTTCACCATATTGGCCAGACTGGTCTTGAACTTCTGACCTTGTGATCCACCCACCTCAGCCTCCCAAAGTGCTGGAATTACAGGCTTGAGCCACCGCGCCCGGCCGTGGTTTTTCTTTTCTCCCATTCTATCACACTATTTCACAATAAGAACAACTAAAATAATCAGATAATGGAGAAGTTTCTCACTATTTAATATCTCTACCTATCACCCCACTGAATGCCTTTAGTTCTACCAGGTATTCAAATTAATACATTTCATTTTATATCATTTATTTTCATTATATAACTCAACGTAGCAGTTTCTAAAGGGCCAGAGATTTGTCTTAAGTCAGCAAGCAGGAAAGTGGATGAGGGAAAACACAGGGCCTGGGTAACCTTCAAATTGCCTGTGAATAATCAAGAATCAGGGCTGGCTTCATGAGTGTGCAACTTACACCATCACATAAGGCCCTGTGCTTAGAAGAGCCCTGCACTGAGAAGCGCCCTGTGCTCAGAAGGACTTGGCGCTGGGCTTAATGATCTGCTGCGACTGTTTTGAAAATCTTTTTTTTTTTTTTTTTTTTTTTGAGACGGAGTCTCGCTCTGTCGCCCAAGCTGGAGTGCAGTGGCCGGATCTCACTGCAAGCTCCGCCTCCCGGGTTTACGCCATTCTCCTGCCTCAGCCTCGCGAGTAGCTGGGACTACAGGCGCCTGCCACCTCGCCGGCTAGTTTTTTTGCATCTTTTAGTAGAGACGGGGTTTCACCGGGTTAGCCAGGATGGTCTTGATCTCCCGACCTCGTGATCCGCCTGTCTCGGCCTCCCAAAGTGCTGGGATTACAGGCTTGAGCCACCGCGCCCGGCCTGAAAATCTTAATAATTTTTGAACAGGAGGCCTCACATTGTTATTTTGCACTGGGCCTCAAAAATCATGTAAACAACTCTATTAAGAAGTGATGGCATCTATCTATGCCCATCCTGTATACTAAAAAACAAATTGTAAATTCTAAAAACATTCTAAAATGGGAATTTAAAAAATATATGTCTACCACTCAAGGTGGAAGCGTTCCAAATGTGGGTGGCTACTAAATAGAATGGTAATAGAATAACTCAAATGTATTTAAAAACACAGATGACAGACCAAAGTCAGGCAGAGTTTTTACAAATGAATTTACTGTGTCTCCTATTGTTAGCCTGATAAAACATTTCAAAAAGTCATTGCAGGAAACTGAGCTCAAGTAAGAACAAATAGCAAACACATTCCTTCTACTCTCCAAGAAAAAGTGGGGAGGTTTCAGTTCTTATGCCTTCAAGTAGAACTGAACGATGCTTCCCCCACCCCCGCCCCTCCACCCGTGCTTGGAAGGGCCTGGTAAAATCAAGAGTAAAATGCAATCCCAAGAGATGAACTATAAAGAAAACATAATACTTTTGCAATAGCCTGCTAGGCTTTTCCATCATGTTTTGATTGCAGGAAAGATCGGGCTTTATGGGCTAAAGGAAAAATAAATGAGTTCGTGATAAGCCTAAATCCTGCCCTCCCCTTTCCAGTATCAGCAGAGAGTAGAGGTTCTGGGTTTTTCCTAAGATCAGAGGGAACATGTCTTAAATTCAGGGTGGAATCACAACTGGCCAAAAACCTCATCAAGGCCTTCTTATCTGCTCCATCTGCTGGCTCTGAGTAATCTTTAGCAATTGCTCAATGGTGACGTCATTCAAGAAATCCTGCCAAGAGCACCCTTTCCCTAGCCTTTCCTTAGTTACAACAATCTACAAAAGACCAAGGGTGAATGTCTGGGTGGAAGAGCTGGCCACCTCTGTATTTGTTCCTTGCTACAAGTGGGTATGAGAAGTATCCTAGGAGACAGATTTTCCAGGACAATGATTAGCCAAACAGCCCTATCCAGAGGCCTTCCAATAAACCAGATTAGCTATGATGTGATTATGTAATTATATGGCATGTTTCAAGGAGACACCATAAACTACAATCAACAATTTGGCATCACGCAGCAACTTGGGGTGTAACCTATTTCAGGAAGAGCCAAATTGGATACCAAAAATGGAAGGACTTGCTCTCATAGGAAAGAAGAGTGAAGGGAAGTGTTTGGTGATGGTGAAAAATATAACATATTTGGAATTTTTAATAAAGAGTTTCTTAGAAGCATCTTTTTTTTTTTTTTTTTTGAGACGGAGTCTCGCTCTGCCACCCAGGCTGGAGTGCAGTGGCCAGATCTCAGCTCACTGCAAGCTCCGCCTCCCGGGTTCATGCCATTCTCCTGCCTCAGCCTCCCGAGTAGCTGGGACTACAGGCGCCCGCCACCTCGCCCAGCTAGTTTTTTTTGTATTTTTTAGTAGAGACGGGGTTTCACCGTGTTAGCCAAGATGGTCTCGATCTCCTGACCTTGTGATCCGCCCGTCTCAGCCTCCCAAAGTGCTGGGATTACAGGCTTGAGCCACCGCGCCGGGCCAGAAGCATCTTATAACATCTGTCCACATCCCTGATTCCCCTTTACAGCTCATGGCCTGAGTTTAAAAAGAAAAAAAACAAAGACTTAGGGTAGAAATAGCAGGGACAGGCTTACCTATCGTCTATGATTTTGTTGAGTTTTGTGGGAGGAAGACTCTCTAATATTGTTTTCGTCCACTCTCATTCTCTATGGTGCAAATCCTAGGTTGGCTTTTTGTGGGTTTTTTGTTGTTGTTTTGTTTTAGTTTTTTAAAATGTATAATTGACACATAAAAATGGTTTTCGCATAATCCTTCCTGCAACACAAAAGGCCCCAAGGGCACTTACCTAGCTTGCCTTCAGGGGTCAATTAATTCATGATGTGCCGGGTAGTCAGGTATACTCTATGGAGAAAAGCCTGTATCTTTGCATATCTAATTTATTTCCCAAGTTTAAAAAACAGTATTGCTTTTGATCTGACTAGAATGGCTTGAACTGGATTCTGTTGGAAGGTAAAGTGGTATTATAATTGCTTTTTTACTTAACTGTCTACCCCAGTGGAATGTACTCCTTGAGGGCAGGTATTCCATGACAGTATATTGATCATTATGTTCCCAGGGTCCCAGGGTCAGGTATAATGCCTGGCACACAATAAGTGCTTCATAAGTATTTCTTGAGTGGTTGCTGGATGAGTGAAGCAGACAGAGACCCTTTCAAGACCTTTTATAGCTGAGGCGTCTGTGACCAAGTAAGAATAGTGGTTAGAGGCAGAGTTTACAGAACTGGACAACTTGGTCTTGAATCCTGGCTCTGCCTCTTTCTACTGTGGCTAAATTATTTAACCTCTTCATGCCTCAGTTTTACCATCTTTAAACCGGGTGTAATAATGAGATCTATCTTATAGTGCTGTGAAGATTAAAGGAGTTGAGATTGGAAACGGTAGGTGCTCAACTGTGTTAGTTTTATTTCTTTAAAAAGTGAACAGATGACCCTTTTCATGTTCTTGCAGCTTTGTTCCATGCCCATTGCTCCCCAAAAAATTAATCATTGGGCAAAATATTTTATCATAATAAATTATTATATATCAAATCATCTCCCTTGTAATTGTTCCGTTATACACAGCAAAAATCCTACAGGAAAAAGTGTCTCCAATCCACACTCAGTATGGCATGCTTACTAAATATACAACTGGCAAAAAAAAGTTGGTGGGGGAAGAGTGGGAGAAAATTTTGGAGCCATTTGAAGCTCTAAGTGACCTAAGCATTTGCACCATCTAATAAAATTTGATGAATCATTTTCAGTTATTAAACATAAAAAGGATTTGCTTATGCATGGCTATGTTTGAGCAGATTTGGTTGATACTTCATACTTTCCATTAATTATAAACTATAAAATGGGAACAAAATGAGAACAGTGAGTTAAGGCTTTTTTTTTTTTTTCTTTCTTTCTTTTTTTTTTTTTGAGATGGAGTCTTGCTCTGTCGTCCAGGCTGGAGTGCAGTGGTGTGATCTTGGCTCACTACAACCTCTGCCTCCCGGGTTCAAGCAATTCTCCTGCCTCAGCCTCCTGAGTAGCTGGGATTACAGGCACGCGCCACATTACCTGGCTAATTTTTTGTATTTTTAGTAGAGATGGGGTTTCACCACATTGGCCAGGCTGGTCTCGAACTCCTGACCTCAAGTGATCCACCCACCTTGGACTCCCAAAATGCTGGGATTATAGGTGTGAGCCATTGCACCCAGTCAGAGTTAAGGCTTTTTAAAAATAAAATTTCTGACATCTCTACCACTTAAGAAAATGTCTGTCACCATCTTTGTGGAAGGTTTGAAAAATCATAAATATGCCAAGTGGATCTTTATCCATTCCTCCAAGCGTTCCTCTTATGCTGCTGGGATGGTTTAACTCTAATTATACTGGAAGTTCAAGTTCAAAAAAAGTTTAAGGGGGAAAGGTGTGGCTGTAAGCTGACTTCTATGAAGCAACCTGGATTAGGATGCCAGTGAAAGAGGACCTGGGGGTTGGTTGGTGAGTGTGGCTGAAACTTCTCTGATATAAATCTATTCATTTGTGTGCCCTGAGGTGTGGGCACTCCTGGGGGCTCTGAGATGCCAGGCAGTGGTCACTCCTGACTTCCAGTCACCAACACCAGCTTGTCCTCGTGGTTAATCACCTATTCCCTTTCTACATATGTCATCAGACTCCTCAAACAGTTCTTAAACAGCAATATAGTATTACCAAATGAGGAAAGAAAAGGAGAAGGAGCAACATACACAAAATGGTCTCAATTGTTTAAAAAACACACATAGGCCAGGTGTGGTGGCTCCCGCCTGTAATCCCAGCACTTTGGAAGGCTGAGGTGAATTGCTTAAGCCCAGGAGTTCAAGACCATTGTGACAGCCTGGGCAACATATCAAGACACCTGTATTTACTAAAAATAAAACAAAACAAACAAAAAACACACACACTGGGGAATGAGATTGGAAGAAAGGACACTAAATGTTAGCAAATGTTAGCAGAGTTTACACTGGGCTTTTAATTTGTAGCTGATTTATATTTTTTCCTTTATGCTAGTCTGTATTTTCTAAAATGTTTATAATAGACCCATGCTGCTATAATCATAGAACAAGGAATTAAGGGTTGGATGTGGCTGAGTCGCACCTGTAATCCCAGCACTTTGGGAGGCTGAGGTGGGCAGATCACCTGAGGTCAGGAGTGCAAAACCAGCCTGGCCCAACATGGTGAAACCCTATCTCTACTGAAAATACAAAAATCAGTTGGGCATGGTGGTGGGCGCCTGTAATCCCAGCCACTCAAGAGACTGAGGCAGGAGAATCGCTTGAACCTGGGAGGCGGGGGTTGCAGTGAGCCAAGATCGTGCCACGGCACTCCAGCCTGGGCAACAGAGTAAGACTCCATCTCAAAAATAAAATAAGATCTATTTAGAAAAATATCCATACGACATGGTGAGAACTGGCTGGGCAAGTCCTCCACATGGCCAGTTTGCAGCCCCGTGTAAGGGGCGATATCTTGTGAAAGCTGATTATACAAATTGAGTCATTATTGTCATGCCCAACTAAATCAGCATCAAGGGCCAGGGGGAAAAAGCAGTGGGGGAACATAGCCCCTGCTCCAAGAGTTGAATTTTCTACAAGCCCAGCTGCTGAAGCAACCGGCTGTGACTCCAAGACTGGTTTTACCTACTGCAGTCACTCACTGTATTCGTCCATTTTGTGTTGGTAAAAAGGAATACCTGAGGCCGAGTAATTTATAAAGAAAAGTTTATTGGGCTCATGGTTTTGCAGGCTGCACAAGCATGGCACCAGCATCTGCTTGGCTTCTGGTGAGACCTCAGGAAGCTTTTACTCATGGCAGAAGACAAAGATGGAACACACATGTCACATGGCGAGAGAGAGAGAGAGAGAAGGAGGGCATACTCTAACAACCAGATGTTGCGGGAACTGAGTGAGAACTTGCTCATCACCAAGGGGATGACACCAAGCCATTTATGAGGGATCTGCCCCCTGTGACCCAAATACCTCCCACCAGACCCCACCTCCAACATTGGGGATCACAATTCAACACAAGATTTGGAGGAGACAAACATCCAAACATCCACTCACCAATCAGAGCTTGCCAGCTCCCAAAAGCTTCTCTAGTGCCAATAAGCTCTCTTTCAAAATGATAACATAACATCTCTCTTTCTAATAAAACTCACAACCTTCTCTTTGTTCTTCAGACATACCAAAGACCACCCAGTCTGTGTGTATGCCCCGAACTGCAATCCCTGCTTCCCAAAATAAAATGTTAAATTTAGAGATTCATCTCTATACTTTATTTTGGCTTCGACAATCTGATTGAGAGAAAACTCAGCTGCCTCTCAGACAAACCCAAAAGTATTACCAAATGAGGAAAGAAAAAGATAAAGAATTTCTTACAAGCTTCTTATAACATCTGTCCATATCACTGATTCCCCTTTACAGCTAATGGACTGAGTTAAAAACAACAACAGAAAAAGACTTGAGGTAGAAATAGCAGGGACAGGCTCACCTGCCGAAAAGTCCTTACATCACACCCTGCTCCTAAGAGTTCTGCCTATTTACTTACTGGTAGTTTCCTGAGAACATGACCCCAGTCCTCCTCCATAGGTGACAATTGGGCTGCTGTTGGAGCTCAGAGCAGAACAAACAGCAACCAGGAAGGAAGCAGTGTGTGTTTCACAGTCCACTGTTGAGCTAATTATTCCCAGAGGCCTACGGGACTACACAGGCTTGTACTGACCATCGTCAGCAGTCAGTGCCTCCCTTTTTTGAATATTGCTGGTTAACTCTGTAAGTTAAGAAGGGAGAGTATCCATTTCTTCACCTGCTGAACTAGAGCAATTTCCTTTCTTCAAGAAAAGGGAGAAGGTTATGGTTTCATAAATGCTGCCACTTCTCTTTGGATGGAAGACTAGATTTGCTATAGACATTTTCACCTTGTTATGAATTTGTCTGTTTGTTTTTGCTTTGGGAAATGGTATTTAGTGGACAAAAGGATAGCATATTTTTGAAGTGCCATTGTGGAAAACAATAGTTAAAATATTAGTATCTATTGAAGAATCCATCAAAGGGTATACCATTTATAAAAACGATAATGCCTTTGGAAAATATGGCTTCAAAGGGGTTGTTATTATTTGTTTATAACCTAAGGAAAACCCCTATCTAGCAAGAGGAATTCCAATTACTTCACAGATTTCTTTCTTTCTCTTTCTTTCCTTTTCTTTCTTTCTTTCTTTCTTTCTTTCTTTCTTTCTTTCTTTCTTTCTTTCTTTCTTTCTTTCTTTCTTTCTCTTTCTTCTTCTTCTTTTCTTTTTTTTTCTTCTTCTTTTTCTTTTTTTTGTTTTGTTTTGAGACAGGGTCTCTCTGTTTCCCAAGCTGGAGTGCAGTGGCACTATCACAGCTAACTACAGCGTCGACCTCACGGGCTCAAGCAATCCTCCCACTTCAGTCTCCCTAGTAGCTGGGACTACAGGCACACACCACCATGCCTGGCTAAATTTTTTGTATTTTTTGTAGACATGGGGTTTCACCATGTTGCCCAGGCTTGTCTCAAGCTCCTGGACTCAAGTGATCTACCGACCTCAGCCTCCCAAAGTGCTGGGATTATAGATGTGAGTTCCATGCCCGGTCATACTCCATGGATTTCCGATCTGACTTAAGAGCCCTCTTCCCCATCTGCTCCGCTGTGCTCTACCATTATTTCTTGTCTAGGCTTATATCATGTGATCTCCAAGGTCTCCCTTTGACTAAAGCAATTTGTGTATGTGTCTTGATTCCCTACTCAATCAGAAGCTCATCAGTGGTAAGTGACCATACTGTTCCATTTGTCTAAGGTCCACATTGCTTATCTCAGTTCCTGCCACATATTAGTAGCTCAATCAGTTCTAATCAAACAAATGAATCTTAAATATATCCATTGGTCATTTATTCATTCATTCAGTTAGCCACTCAACAGATAATGTTTGAGCACAACTATATGCCAGTCATGTTCAAGGCACTGAAGATACAAAATTAAACAAATGAGACTGGATCCCCATCCTTAGGAAACATATTCTATTAAGTTTGACCTGTTATTGTGAAAACCTTTAATTTCCGTGTTTAAGGGTCTAATTGCTGATTCCTAGTAGTTCATCTGAAAGGAGGTGGGAGTATATATTTTTTATGGCCTTTCCTTTTTCCAAGGTTGTGTTCAGGATCAGGAAGCAAATAAAGCCTTCAAAGAAAACCTATAAGTTCAAAAGTTTGCCCCAGAACATCGTGTGGCTAAAAGTACAGCCCCAGATAGATCCCTCCCTCACTGAGGAGTTGGGACCCTGTGCATGATCTGAAATGGAGGGGGTGAAACAAAAGGATGTAACTCACCTGTGATTTAAAAAAAAAAAAAAAAAAAAAACCACCCTTGAGTCACTCTTTCTCCTCTCCCTCCTCTTCCTAAAGTTAAGAATTTAGGAACTCTGTGGACTTAGAAAATGAGGAGCCAGGATAAAGGTGTCTGTGTGAATTGAATGGTAGCTGGTAATTCCAGAGGTGTTCAGAAGCCTAGATATGACCTAGGAGGAGGAAGACCCACAGTACCTGAGCCCAGTCTGGAGTTGGGAGCAAGAAGAGGCAGGCAATCTCTGGAAAGTGGAAAGTAATCCACTGGGAATTCTCAGAAATTTTAGGATGAGTGCAAGGCTTCCTAGAGCCTGTGTGATTGAGCCCTAAGCTGTTTTATCTAAACATGAAAGGAAAACCTGGACCTGGAAAGCTGGAATGCATGGAGAATTCAGACTATTCTTCAGTCTCAACCTTCTTTTCCACGCTAAGGAAAGCAGTTCATTGGCAGCTCTGTATAGGATGTCAAATGTGTTTATCTGGTGGGTCTTCATGTTCCCTCACTTCCAGAAAACCTAAGAACTTTAAAAGATCTCTACTAGTAGAAGGATCTCATTTTAAAAACTTTTACTCATAGTTGGGAACAATCTTTCCCTATATTAAAAGGAGACAAAACATCAATCTGAGTGTACACAATGCAAAATTCTGAACCAATTCCTGTTTTGTGGAACTGTTTTCTGGATATGTTATATGCGGTGGACTGGTAGGTCCTCGTAGCCCACGGTTTTCTCTGAGGGATCCAGAACTAATCCCAAGAAAAAGCAGAAAGGCTCTCAAGCTTGTGGTTTTGATGCCTCCTTTGCCCATGAAGAAGACACTGTTTTCCATCAACAATCTATTTGCACAAGCCACTCTGTATGTACAAACTGAAAATGAACAACATTGACCAAAACTCTCAGCAGTGGGGGCAATGTGACAAATGGATGATGACTCTTTCTCTCTCCCAGCCTCATCACCAAACCCCTCCATGTCAACGCTCAAAAAAGTAACTAAAATGAAGGAAACCTAAGGTTTCACAAAAATGACAAATTCAATTTGATTAGAACAAACTGCCGCTTTCCTCAAAGGTATACACTCCTGCACTGTTCTGGCTTTGAAATTGAACTTTGGGAATAAAGGTTCGAAAGGTCACCTTGGTTTTGGGGGGACCCATGTGGCAAATTACCTCTCCTCTATTTCTGTAAAAAGTGAGGATTCAGAGAAAACTTGGAACCCCAAAACTTCCCTCTAAAAATGTAAACTTCTGCTGAAGAGGATGTCATGTTTACAATAACAACCACCAAAGCAGGTCAACACGATGACAGGCGGGTTAGTCACATGCCTGTTCACATTCCATCTGCAGCTCAGACTCTAAAACCCTTTGGCTTAACCTCTCCCCTTTGGAGGCTGAAAAGCAAATAGAATAATGGAGAACATTTAGCTCCAGAGGATTTAGTAATCTTTTCATCCATTTGATTTATAAAACTGATTGGAAGGAATGGAGAAGCTTCTCTTGTTGTTACCATTTAGCTCTTTACCGTGATGCTCTATTTTGCTCCCTTAAAGCTTTTAATGCTCCCAGATAAATCAGAGCTTTCACATCACCCTGCCACTTTCTACAGTCTGAATACTCTGTCCTAATCTAGGATCGAACAAATTTAAAAGATCATTTGCTTTTGAACGGGGTTTGCTGAGTCTTTCTACCCTCCATGGAGATCTTCTGAAAAATTCACAATTCTGGTTCAGCATGAACTTGGGTTTTCCAAAAGTTTCCACTGGACTCCTTAAGGATGAAAAAGGGAAAGTCTTAGAGACAAGACAGAAGACAGGCGCTAAGGCCAGCCAGAGTGAAAAAGATTTCTAGGAGTTAGCAGCCAAATAAAACAACGCCAAACAAAACAAACCCAGGCTGCCCTTTCCTCTGCTCTGCAGGCTCTTATCTGCTGGTAAACTCAGCCTCCTCAGTCTAGAATATGCAGCCCCAGAGTCACTGAGAAGGCTGAGTTTGTGCCTGTCCGTCCCAGGTACCTCTCAGCACCCTGCACAGTCTTTGTTCCAGCACATTCCTCATAGTTTTATAACTATTTGTCCACTTGTCTCTCACCACTAACATCTAGCATCCTCTCCTCTAGTCTGTGTTCCTTGTGTATGTTCTTAACTAGCACCAGTGTGTTAACTAGTAGATAAATTCTATCAGAATTTAAATTTTTATTCTCATAGGACATGGATTTTCGACCTCAGTTCTTTTGACATTTGGGGCCAGATCATTCTTTAGGTGTGGGCTATCTTATGTATTGTGGGATGTTTAGCAGCAGCCCTGGCCTCGGCCCACTGGACGCCAGGAGCACCCCCCACCCCCCAAATCACTGCAGTGGAAAATGTTTTCAGGCATTGCCAAATGTCCCCTGTGGAGCAAAATCTGCGCCGTTCCCCCAAACCTCTTGAGAACCACTGCTGCAGAGTAATACGAAAAATATGGGTTGAATGATTTAGTCCACATGGTCTCTAATCACAGGGACTCTCCAAAGCTATCAAAATTGTCCCTTATTTTTATTTTTTAGAAGAAAGCATCAACATTTTACTAATGTAACAACCAGATTCTACTTTAGACACATATTTTAAAATCACATTAAAACCAAAGTTTTTGGTTTGTTTGTTTTTGTTTTTGTTTTGTTTTGTTTTTAAGTATCCCTGAATCCCTGAGAGGTAGGTTTACTTAGCAGGGTCTCTGGGGTAGTAGTTAAGAGCATAGAGTGTGGAACCAACTGCTTCAGTTTAAAATCCTGTTCTACCATAAACCACCTGTGTGATCTTGGGGAAGTTACCTAACCTCTCTGTGCACCCTCAGCTATGTAATGATCCAAGTAATCTAAATTGGAATGTAGAATAATAATAATACTGCCTGCTGAATAGGGTTGTTGAGAGGGTTAATATTTGAGTTAATATTTGAAAAGCTCTTAGAACAGTTCCCAGCACAAAGTAAGCAAGATATAAACATTAGCTCCAAGCCAAGAAGTACAGGATTTTCAAAAAGTCTCTAAATTCAAGCACATCTGTTTAGAACTATTTGGATGCCTTATGTTTCTGCTGCCAAAGGGATCAGAGTAGATCTTGCAATATGTACAAAACATCTCTATACTTCCAACATTTTGGAACTGAATTATAAGTTTCCAGTCAGCTCTGTAACTTTCTACTCTTAAGACTTTACCTTCCTTCAGTTGTGACTTCAAGTACTCAATGTAGAAGTAAGAAATACAATGAGTCTCAGAAATAAAATGGGAAATCTCATTGCCTATTGAATGTGCTAGTCAGTGTTTCATACTTACCTACTAGAGGCAAACACAATGGAAACTTGTTGGCTGCCATTTTGATAACACATTCAGGTTGATTTGTGTTCTCTGGGCCATTCATCTCTAGGGAATTTCTCTTTGTTTATTCTTCTTCCCTTTTTGTGTACAAAAACAGAGTTTAAAATATGTCATGCCTTTGTCCTCACTGCGCAGTGGTGTTTAGACTGTCATCTGTGATAATAACAGTATTTGTTGCCATTCTTCAATATTGTATTTTGGAGGCAGCATGGTGCAGGGGTGAGGATATGGCTTTGGGGCTCAATTTCCAGTTTCACAACTAACTAGATATGTCACCTTGGGTGAGACACTTAATTTCTCAATGGCTGTTTCTCCACGTGTATGGTAAAACTGATGTTACTACTATCATCAGAGAGTTTTAGTGAGACTGAAAGGAAACTTCATCTTCAGAAGTCGGCACAGAGCAAGACTCATGGTTGAGGTTCTGTAGATATTAGCAATTACTATTCCTAATATCTCACAACCACAGTGGAGGTAATACTTTTTCAAGCAGTTTTATGCTTATTGTCTCATTTGACAATGAGAGTATTGTTCAAAACGTAGGAGAAGGTGATTTTAATGAACTGAATATTTACGTCCCTCCCAAATTAACATATTGGAATCCTGACATCCAATGTGATGGTATTAGCAGGTAGGGCCTTTGGGAGGAAATTAGGTCACGAGGGTAGAGTCCTCATGAATGAGACACATGCCCTTATAAAAGAAACCCCAGGAAGCTGTCTTACCCTCTTTCCTCCTGAAGAAGGATCTCACCAGAATCCAATCATGTTGGCACCCTGATCTTGGACTTACAGCCTCCAGAACGATGAGAAATAATTTTTTGTTGTTGTTGTTGAAGAAGCCCGTTCTATAGTATTTTGTTATGGCAGCCTGAACTAAGACAGTGAATTTAGCAGCACATTAAAGAGAAGATGACCTAGGCAAAAAGATGGTGAAAAATTTGCCCAAGGTCACCAGTGAATTAGCATCAGTTCAATCTGGAACTGGATCCCCAAGACCCCAAGTCTCATGCACTTTTTTCCACCAGTGCTTCTCAAAAATTAATGTGTACTCAGACAATCTGGGAATCCTGTTAAAACACAGATTCTGATTCAGCAAGTCTGGGGGAGGTGCCGAAATTCTGAATTTCTAACAAGCTCTGAGAAGGCGCCAATGCTGCTCGTTCATGGATCCCACTTGGAACAGCGAGGGTCTAGGACTGGTTTCATCAACCTCTGGCACTTATGATGCCTTGAAGCTAATCTTTCATCAGAGTTCAAAGAAAAAAAAAAGTGCAAAAAAAAAAAAATCACAAAACACATAATGAGATAACTCCCAAAGTTATCATAATCTCACTACTGTGAAGGGAGTTTATTACCAAAAGACCCATCGAACTTCAAAGTGTCAGTACAAACAGGCAACCCTCAATTTTGCCAAGACCCACAATCAATGAAAAGTTTCTATTCTGTTGCCTGATTGGAGGTCCTGCTGGGAGACACAAAAGTCCCTTCCCTCCTTCCCTTCATTTAGCACCAGGGAGTTCATTACCAATGGGGGCTCCATGCAAAAGAACATTTCTCTATCTTCTGAAAATTGATTGCTCCCTCTCTCTGTACATTTGTTTTTCATTTACACAGATATTTCAGCTATTTTTGATTTGTGGTGTAACCTAGGTAACCTAAATCAGCTAAAATTATCAACTAGTTCCAACCTCCAGACCCCAAATGGCAAACCGCACCTGAGCTTTGCACAGATCAAGTAGCAGAAAGAATAGCGAGGTTTTTGTGAGGAGGGCTGCCTTCTTTGATCTGATGTGGCTGGGACAGCATGGGAGTCAGTGCAGATGTGTAAGAGAGGCTCAAGTGCCACTTCGGAAGATTCACCACGAAGAGTGCATTCTTCCCTCTTCTGGTTTCTCCATAGTGTTCTTTTGAGTGTTCACTTTCAGATTAAGCTGGCCTTTGCATATTAGAGAAGGGGTTGGCAAACTTTGTCTGTAAAGGGCCAGCCAGTAAATATTTTTGGCTTTGAAGACCACATACACAGTCTCTGTCACAACTACTCAACTCTGCCCTTTGAGCTCAAAAGCAACCACAGACAATATGTAAACCATTGGGCGTGGCTACGTTCCAAATCAACTCTATTCATGGACACTGAAATCCTAATTTCAATTAATTTTCATTTGTCATGAAATATTTTCCTTTTGTTTTTTTCACCATTTACAAATGTGAAAAACACTCTGCTTGCAGGCTGTATAAAACCACGCGACAGGCAGGACGACTTGGCTCAGAGGCCATAGTTTGTCTACCTTTATACATATTAGAGTCATACAAGTACAGCCAAATGCAACATTCTCATAAAACATAATGTTAAAAATCAGATGGAGAATAGGCCTCCAGATTTCCTGCGTTTATGATGACAGCTTTACAGGAAACCAAAACTGTGTGCTGGGGACTGTTCTGGGTATTCTGTAAACGTTTTTTTGTGTTTGTCTTTGGTATATAATACATTCTCATTTCCTAGGGCTGTTTAGTTTGTGAATGTGAAACCGTCAACTTCCTGTGTCAATTTCAAGTAGCTAAGTTTTCCTATTTGTTTGACTTCCTTTAGTGGACCCTCATCTTATATTTATTTATTTTGGCTCCAAAGACTGACCATATTCATAGTAAGAGTTTGGCAGTGTAAGTAGTCATTTTCTGCAAAGAAATAGATTCTGACCGAATCATTTCACTGAAACCTCCTAAACCATGAACTTTTATTCTAGAACTAATAAATGTTTGTAGCGAAGTTCTTTAGCCCTTTGGCTTGTACATTTTATGGCTACAAAAAGGTAGTTGGATTTTTTTTTTTCATGGAGGAATTTCATGCATAGCCCAGGAACTGTTTTAAGTGTAGAATTTATCTTTGCAACATGCATCTTCAACATGCATGTATGCTTTCTGAGTATGTGCAATTATGCTACTTTTCTGTTAGATGTTCTAAGCTTTTGTATCTTTCTTGTCACATCATACACAGATTCCTTTCAACCATTACCTTACACATGCCCTTTAACTTCAATAGCTTTAGCTGTAGGAATGTCTGCAAAGTCACAAAATTAATTTTCTCCAAACACCACATTCATTTATCCCTCCCCTTAGTGACACGAACTTAAGGCACATGAGCTTTCAGACTTGAGATTCTTTTTTATGACTTCTGTAAACCATCACCTAATTGTTGATCTGACAGATTGCATACTCAGAGTAAGTTTATTAACCAAAGCATCTTTTTTGATACTATAAAATTAATTTATTTCTACCCCAAGGGTGTGTTTTGGGAGTGGGTTAGTAAGAAACATCTGAATCATAATCATTTTTGGAACATCCCTTGTACTCCATAAAAATAACATTGTTTCAGAACCACTCCCAATTCTCTGCTCCTTCAGGAGAGAGGATAGTGGAATTGACTAGCACTCAGCTGCTGAATGCTGAAGGACGCCCACAGACCTGGAAAAGACTTGGCCAGGCCTCTGCCAATGGAAGAAGGGAACATTGGTCATCTCCTCTTCAGATAATGTGCTTGGGTTTTGCTGTACCTTTGAAAAGACATTGAGACATAAAGGCTTTGTCAGAAGAGGAGGAGGATGTAGGAGGGTGAAGGCTGCAGCCTTGGCCCAGCTGAAGTGCCCCACACAAATGTTCAGATCTCCGACATCTGTGTTTCCTCTGGCCTGACCTTTTCCTAGTCCTTCCCTGGCTAAGGGGTAGCACTCCCAAGAATGCAAGCCTATGTCACAACACCCTGAATGATCAAGGACGTCCCTGGGTGGCCTAACAATAAAAGGACAGCATTCTGGAGGAAAGAACAAAAAATGGACAAGAAGAATGCCAAATAAGCAAATCTGCAATGTCATAAGGGTCAAGCTAGTTAATGTCTGTTTTATTAAAAATTCACAGAACAGAAAAAAATGTAGTTTTAAAACTATAACAACAACAATAAAAGCATATCCACTGGCACATCTTCCTTGTTTTCAGTGATTAATGCTTTGAAGAAAGTTGATTGGAAGAGAAACACAGTCATCTTAAAATACAGACAAGTGCTTTTTTGCTTATAAGCAACTGTAGCTCAGAACTCCTGTCACTTCAGGTTTGTCCTTCAAATTTCCACCCATGGTGGCCATATCAAGAAGGAACATCCCATTATTCTCAATTAGCTACCCTTCTGGAGGAGGTAGGTACACACGTGATGCTAAAGTCATTTCTGTTTGACTCAAGATTATTATTGTTATTATTATTATTATTATTATTTTGACACAGAGTCTCGCTCTGTCGCCTAGGCTAGAGTGCAGTGGCACAATCTTGGCTTACTGCAACTTCTGCCTCCTGAGTTCAAGTGATTCTCCTGCCGCAGCCTCCCAAGTAGCTGGGATTACAGACATATGCCACCATGAATTTTTAGTAGAGACGGGGTTTGCCATGTTGGCCAGGCTAGTCTCAAACTCCTGGCCTCCTGCTATCTTTCTGTGTCGGCCTTCCAAAGTGCTGGGATTACAGGAGTGAGCCACCGCACCTGGCCAGCTCCAGATTAATTACATGGTATCAGTTGCACCAGATGTACCCTTCTGATCTTTGGATGATGCTTGCGTTAGACTAATGTTAGGTGCACTGCTATTCCCTGAGCACACCTTCTGATGAAATGCACCCAAACACAAAGTTCCCAGAGCTGTCCCATTGCAGCTTGAGGAACTTTTCATTGCTATGACCAGAGGAGCAGCAAGATTTCTTCTCTAAAGACCGTGCCCAGGAATCATGCGCTTTCCCATTTGCTTTTTTTGTAGTAACAACCCCTTATTCACACAATGTGTCAACTGAAGCAGAAATCAGTGGACAAGTCTGGTCATCTGTCGAAAGTGCACAAAGCCCTTTATTCTAGTGCAGGATTCTCAGCACTATTGACATCTTGGGCTGGGGCATTTTTTGCTGGGGCCAGGGGACTGTCCTGTGTGCTGTAGGATGTTTAGTAGCATCCCTGGCCTTCACCCACTAGATACCAGAAGCACTCTCCGCCCCTGCCCCTGCCATTTATGACAACTGAAATTGTCATGGAACTTTGCCCAATGTCCCCTGGGGGCAAAATTGCTCCTGATTGACCACCACTGCTCTGGTATGAGAGAATTGTGGGGGTACACAGGGCAGCCAATCTTATTTCTTGCAGTTTGGCTCAGTTTGAATCACCAGTCATTCTTTTCCAGACCTTTGAAGTATAGGACAGGCAGTCATGCAAGTTAAACCGCCATCCCCATGAAGAAAATGACCCTCCCTTATATCTAGCTCCTAGCCTGGTGATTAGTTGAATTACATTGTTTTTTGTTTTTTGTTTGTTTGTTTGTTTTTTCCTGTGCATTTTCTCTTTCCACTGTGCACTTAAAGTCTAGAAACTGTTGACTCACTTTTCTTGGTAACCGGGACACCTTCGCTTCAGATTCCCAGTCCTGGCTCAGTTTCAGATACAAATTTCCATTTCATACACAAATATCTTAACTCAAGGGTGCCTCCAGAATCTTGCTCACAGTATATGCTTGAAGGAACTTTTCTGTCCTAGGGAAGGTTTATCTCTGTACATTTTCTTCCTCATAGTGTTTCTTCAACTTTCTCTGTGAGCCTAGCTTTTCACAGTCCTTGTTGGCCATCAGTGATCTCCAAGTCTCTGTTGCCGGTCACCACATTCTCACTACTCAGGAAGCCCCCTTCTGGGACCTCAGTCCTGGGCATTGTCTCTTCACAGACAATCACTCATCCACAGTAGAGAGAAGAGGGTAAATCTTGGAATTATTGGCTGACTCTTTGTGGGCATCTAAACCTCCCTAAGCAGAATGTCCGCAGCTTTCACTGCATATCCAGAGGGATTTAGTATACACACAAATCTCCAGGCCCTAGCCCATCAGAGGTTAACTGCACTTTGAGATCCTTGGAATAGTGGCTCATACTGTATTAATGATCTTTATGGGAAGGCATTAATTTCATTATTTCAAAAATGCACATTGAGCACTACTGTGTACTAGGTACTGCGCTAAGTATTAGGGATTCAGCATTAGCAGGAGAAGCATTCCCTACTCTCGTGGAGGTTATAATATTGGAATGAGCTGGCTCAAGGAGACGAGGGTCTGGCACACAACCCTGAATGTGGTCCGTGTCTCTGGTCATTTTAGAAAAATTAAAAAACAACAGCAACAACAACAAAAACTTGTGCAAGTTTCACAATGGAAGGATCCTTCCATGCCTCCATATAGATCCAAAGCATTGCTAAGTTAAAGCAAATATCATGAGAAACATGGAGTCAAAGAAAGCAAACAGACAGAAAGGCACATGAACCTTTTGTATCAGGGAAAACTCATAAAGGACTTTTGGTCTAGGTTTTTGAAAGAGAAGTGTTAAGCTCAAATACTTCTTCAGAAAACTTAAAGAAAACCTGAAGAATTCATCGAAGTACAAATTGAACTAGAGAAACCTTCAATGATGATGTGAGGTGTTTTATCTTGGTTTTACCCCTTCATCTTACAGTGCTAGAAAAGAAAAGCTGCTAGATTTGGGGGAGTGGACAGGTCTCTTCAAACAACCTTGTTCCTTGATCATTTTGATCTCTTAGCCTTTGGTGACTTTATTCTGCATGGAGAATGGCTGTGGGAAAGGACATAGACCATTATTTCTCTTGATTGAGTCAAGTAAACATGCTGTTGCAAAATATCAGAAGTTATGAGTCAGAAGTTATGCCAGAGACTATTATATAATAGGTTCCCCTATTTTAAGAAAAAAATATGGTCAAATCCCATTTTAAAAACTAGATTTTGATTTTTTGGCATACTGTGCCTTGGGGGATCTGTAGCAAGACACAAAGCCATCATGCCCCACTCATGAACTGTTAAAGAAACTACTGTCTAGGAAAAGAAAATTGAGAGCACGATGATTGTATTTTAGATCAGAGAGACAAGCAATAGAACTAACATGGTTATTTCAGTAAAAACACCTAAGAAATAAGGTGTTTTTATTTCTTACATCACTAGACAAGAGAAGGAAGCTTTTTGACAGGGATATATGGAAATAACACCTTAAAAGACAGATGAGAGAGTTTCGGTTTTGGTGAGAATTATTTGACATACTTCAGAGTAGTCTCATTTTTTCAAATATTTCCAAAATGTATGCATGCTAATATATTGTAAATATTTTTGAGTCTCCTTATTGGGATAAGAGACATGTTCAGGCACTGAGAAAGCTTAACCTGAGCCCTCTTACCCATCATCAAAGACTCAAAGAGAAGGGAATGGGCACTGGATGACTGAAGAATTGGGATTCTAATGGATAAGAGTCTAACATGATCACCAAAGGTTTGGTTTCTGAACTCCTAATAGAAAAAGCAATTATGATCAGAATTGAGTGAGGGTTCTCTGGGAGGAGTAATGTCAGACCAACCTAATATCTTTAAAAATATAAAGTTATTACATTGGTGGGACAGTGATAGGATAAACTCAGGGAGAAGACAATGAACCCATTGCTTTACAACAGACACGATTCAAAGATTCTCCAACACATTTATGATTTCCTACTGGTTGGTATCTAGGAATATGACAAAATACATAAAATATTATTTTTAGTGAGAGAGATGAAAGGCCTTATATTAAACAACACCAATGTTGTTTTAAAAAGTATTGTGATTATATATATGGTTCTTGCTATTTTTCTTGGAATGACAGGCAAATTGTTTGAGGGCCCATGAAGTGACAGATAGTAAATAGATTGCAGACAGAAATAAAAATATTATCATGTTAACTTACTATCTATAGGCATTTGGAAATTGCACGAAGCATGCATAACAGAAATTTGACATGGATTATCCCCAGAGCTCTTTCCTGTGACCCATCTGGTGGAAATCATCCCAGATATCCTAGAGGTTAGGTGTTTTTGCTGGGAGGTATAACACTACTGGAGTTAAACAAACCAACTATTTGGACACTCCCAGTCTCCCCACATACAATTGCCTCAGCAGTGGAAACATGTGGCCAGAGATCAGAGGAACTCATGTGAAGATGCCTCTAAGTGGTTACTATTCTTGGAACAAATTTACCAACAAAACACATGGATCTTCAATTATCTCTGTTTAAATTTAAGGAGAAGTGCCAACACTGAAGGGTAACCTCAAATAGGAGCCCTCTTTTACACACACATGTGCACATGTACACATACACGATACGCACATGATAAATAGCAGGACATAATTTATTTCTCCAACACTTCTCACTCACCAAACTGTCAGATCCATTACCAAGATGGTTGAAATAAATAAACACAATTGTAATCCTTTGTCACTAGATCACAGAGAAACCATTTCTAGAACCTGAAACCAGACGAGTCCCTGTTAGTGGACAGGGGCATCAAATGGGAGAAATAAAGACTGTTTAAGGCTTGTATTCATTTGAGATGGCACTGGTTTCTGGATCCTTACAATGTGTCTCCCCTCTCCTGAAGGAGAAAATGACTGCTGTGGAGATTAGGATAAAATGCACTTGATTCAGCTTGTTTTTCCTTTGCACCAGAAATTCCATCAAATGCACATGGCCTTGAAAATAGATGCTGGGCTTGGAAAGAAAAAGTAAGTACCTGCAGAGAGACAGAATTCAGAAGCAAGAAGGATCTTCTCTGGGTGGCCACCACTACCAGATTCCATTTTATTTCTAAAATTATGATTTCTGTGTTCATCCATTTGTTCGCATTGGGCTTTCTCATTTTGCATTGTTTTGTTTATTTTGATTTTGTTCTGTAGTCCAATACCAACACACTGAGGAATAGGTTGTAGGCAGTGTTTATGAACAGCTGAAGGCAAGGATCAAGTTAAATAGCACATATACTCCCAGTGAGATTTTCCTCTTTGCACTTTATAATCTTCACATTGCTAAATTCCTTAAACTACAATTGATTCTCTCTACAAGAATTGCCAAGACACTGTCAAAGTCAACTTCAAAAAGCTAGAAACATGACTTTTAAACAAATATATGGTGAGCATGTATCAAAGACATATTTAATTCATTAATGAGGAAACCAGCATGCAGGAGAAGCATAAACAAACACACACACACTCAGTGGGAAAAAAGCTAAAATGTGATTGCAAAGATAGATACAAAACTTTTGTGTCCTACACGGCAATAAAACTATAACCTTTGGGTTTTAGGGGGTTTTTGTTTTGTTTTGTTTTGTTTTGCTTTTACCAAATAGAAAGGAGCTGCAACTCTACTTTGCAAAAGTCATTTGTAACTTATCAAACTACCAGTTACAATCTACCTTCATAGAGTAGATGTTTCAGATCCTAGTCAGTGATAAATAGGTAAGTCAAACCAAGATACATTTCCCTAGAGAATGAAATATTCTTGGATGGTTTTGGTAGACAGTGCTTCACTATGAGTTGGCAAGGACGTGCAGTCATCCTTCTGCTTATTTCCAAGTATTGTATGACTTTTCTTCGCAGAGCCACACAAAGGCATTCTGTCTACAGTTTAGTGGATGGAGTTTTATGGGTCTTGGTCACTGAAATACCCTTGTAACTTCCCTCAAAGTCCTACGTCATAAAAAGCTTCAGCAACCAAAGGAAAATGCTAGTGTTTCAAAATGGAACTCTTGAAGGATTTGTCTTTCTAAAAACAAGCTTTTGTCATGCACCCAAGGCAAAGGTGGCCCCCCCCTCCACCCAGCACCTCACTTGACTCTAGGGCTGCAATCTGTCGTGGACTGTTGGTCAATGCTCCATTGTGTGCTGAGGTTCTGAGGGGTGTGACCGCCCACATCTGGCCACAGCTCCTCCATCTACATTTGCTAGCCCACGCTTGCAGCCAGAAAGCCTTTTAGAATGTTGCAACAAACAAAACCAAAAGCCCACAGGCCATCTCAGGCAGAGGAAACCACAGACAGACACACTGTCTTCCACAGGCTCCCAACTCTAGTTGACCCTGTTTGTGTCTAGTATTTTAAGTCTATGACCTTAGCAAAGGTTCAACATGCAGTGCCAACTGAGCAGGCAGAACCAGAAATACAGTTCTTGCCACAGGATTTGGAGGCACAAGAATTCAGTTTGAGTTCTGTGTCCACCATGTACACATTATGTAGCTGTACCTGCCCTGAGTCTTGGTTTTTTCATCTGTACAGTGGGAATGATATGACTTAACTTACTACTCTATAGAATTGGTTTAAGATCAAACAAAAATATGTGTTCAAAGGGCTTGCTGTAGTAAACATAGTTATCCTTATTGTTAAAAGCTACCCATTCTGGATGCCAACTGTAAAGGGTGCTTTTTATACATTAACTGGGATCACATAAAGAGCCCCACAGCTGTTGGTTATTAGGAGCATGTATGACAAATACTGTCACTTGCATACAATATCTCTTGATCCCTTTCTTCCATGCTAACATAACCTCAATTCTCTTTGCAGTAGCAGTATGCCCAGCTCTGTTCCCTAGACCTTTTTGTAGCTAGGAGAAGCCATGTGACCTGATTCTGGGCAATGAGACCTAAACAGAAATCTTCCACGAAGCCTTTGCCTCTGTGATAATAATGGCAGCAGCCACTCCAGATGGCCTGCTGCTACCATCACATTGCCTGCAGCAGGGAGGTGCAGGTGAGGCTGCAGCTCTGTGGAGCCAGTGAGACCCCACCCCTTCTGAGTTGGGGCAGGAGCTCCTTGGGTGCTGCAGCAGCCACCCAAACCTTGGCTGCAGACCCAGGCCTCCCACTTCAAGGAGCAGGTGGGAGCCCTGCCCTCCTAGGCACAGCTGCATCTGCCCAAACCGCAGCTGCAGACCCAGGCATCCCTGCACTCTTGGGGGCCTGGGAAGGCCCCCGTCCTGCTCTCACAGGCTTGGAAGTGCCTGGTCCCACTGCCTGGTTTCTCCCTGCTGTTGGCACCTGCTCCAATTTTGGATCAAAGTTGGGCCGAGCCCAGGCACCATGAGCAACAGTGGGAGGCAGACAGGTTCCTGGGCAGAAGGGGGTGGGTCCCCAATGAAGCCCCACCTTCAGGCTGGGGAAGACCTGAAGCCTGGGGACCCAGCTTCCAGTCCCATGGACCAGAGTAGGGGGGTTGTGGTGCTTTTTCCTGGGCCCGCCCATGGCTGCACATGAAGCAATCAGCACACACTTTCCCCTCTGAGGCCCATAAAAGCCCCAGGCACAGACAGGGCAGAGCAGACGAGGGGACTACCATCTGCAGAGAGGACCTATCCTCTCACGCTCTCTGCTAATAGCAGGAGACATCAGGATGACCAGCTGCATAGAGGAGCTACCCACTCTAGGGCCTCCTCTCTGGTAAGAGCTTCAGAGACGTCCGGAGATGATGGGATGAACTGCCTGCAGAAAGGAGCTTCCCACTCCAGGGTCTCCCCTCTGCTAAGAGCTGAACACTCAATGGGACACTTTGGCTGTGAAAGGAGCTGCTCCTGCAGGTCTTCTGTGAGCTGTTCTATTGCTCAATAAAGTTCCTCTTCATCTTGTTCACCCTCCACTTATCTGCGTACCTCATTCTTCTTGGTTGCAGGATAAGGACTCAGGACCTACCAAATGGCAGAACTAAAAGAGCTATAACATAAACAGGGCTGAAATGTGCCCCATGCTCACCATGCTGTGGGTGAAGAGAAGGAGAGAAGAGATGCAGCCACTCAGGGAGCCCAGACCCGGGAGCTCCCCGAGCCTGGGCTGTGATTTCCTCTTGGAGGCCCTGTGGTTTCTGGTGTCGCTGAGCTTCTGAACACCACCACATTCCCTGGTGCCAGCTGAGGAAGCTGCTTGCCGTGCACCTGGTCAAGCCACAGCTTCGCAGACAGCCAGTGTCTGTTCCAGCACCCGGAGCTGCCCGCCCCACTGCAGCACCCAGCATGTCTGACTGTATGCAGTGGCCAGACCCCAGGCTTGCTCATTCACACACCCCCTGCCACTCCCCACCTGGCTCACCCTTGGCAGGTGTGGGATTCAGGCTGGTAGTGTGAGCCAAGCACAGCCTGCCAGGCCAAGTGAGCAGAACGAGCTGAGCAGGCCTGAGCAAAAGTCAGGCAAAGGCACCACCAGCCACAGAGGTTTCTGGCCAGAAAAGCGACACCTCTAAGATCCCATGACAATGAAAGGAGACTGAGCCAGCTGGTGTGGCCTTTCCCTTTTCTCTTCCTATTTTCCTCCTGTTTGAATACAGAAGGGATGCTTGTTACTATGAAAATGAGGGAAAATCTAAGAGAACTGCACAGACATGGACCCAGCCAGAATGGGGCACAGCTTTGATCTGAACATTGACAAATGCCTATCGTCAAAATTCTTGTTACATAAGAAAAAAAAACTGTAGGTTTAAGCCATTCAAGTTGGGTTTTCAATTATTTTCAGCTGAACACAACACTAAGCATACAATGTGCATGAAGCAATAAAAGAGCTGTGTCTATGGAAGTTTGATTAGTCAACTAACGCCACCTTCTCTGTGAAATCCCAAAGACTTTGAGTTCTGGTCTCTGGCTTTTCTTTTTTCTTTTTTAAAATGTTTTTTGTTTTTGAGACAGGGTCTCACTCTGTCACCCAGGTTGGAGTGCAGTGGTGTGTATGATCATGGCTCATTGCAGCCTCGAATGAGCAGGTGATCCTGCACCCTAGGAGCAGGTAATCCTCCCACCTCAGTTTCCCAAGCAGCTGGAACTAGAGGCATGCACCACCACACCCAGCTAATTTTTTATTGTTTGTAGAGACAGGGTTTCACTACATTGTCCAGACTAGTCTCAAACTCCTGGGCTCAGGGGGTCCTCCTGCCTCAGCCTCCCAAAACGCTCGGATTACAGGCATGAGCCACCATGCCTGGCTGGTCTCTGGCTTTTCTTATGGAACCACAACAGCCTCTGTAACCTTCTCCCCACCAAAAACTTTAAAAGTTATCTTCTAATGGCCAATTCTTCAAAATTAAGCATGTATTTAGTTCCCAAAACTAAGATTGGCTCTTGACATGAAGCAACTGTTTCTAAGCATATTATCCATTATTTCTATAAATCATATAAATACTGTGGAATTTAAAATATTCTGCCATTCAAACTTAATCGATTTATTACATCAAACATTCATTGGGTATTTGCTAAGTGACAGGCTTTTTGGAAAGATAGGAATAAAACAAATGGCATTCACAGTCCAAGGAAAAAGATAAACTTAAAAATAAATAATGTCAAAAAGACTGAAAGGAAAACCACCGAAATATTCTTTGTGGTTATCTTGAATAAGAAGGACCCATGGGTGATTTTAATTTTCTTTTTCTGTAATTATCTTTCTTTTTCTGTTATCACATTACTGTGAGAATTAAATTTATTAACACATATATTGTGTTATGGTTAGTGCTTAGTACAAATTAGCTATTAATAACATATTTATATGCTCAATTTTATTAACACATACTTTTATTAACACATTAATACAGAAATATCCTTTCATTACTCAGGAGTTTTTCAATCAATGAATGAATATATATTTAAATTAATTTTTTTAAATTTGGTATATATACACAATGGAGTACTATCCAGCCTTAAAAAGGGGGGAAGGTTGCCATCTGAAATAATATGGGTGAATTTGGAGAACATTGTGCTAAGTGAAATAAACCAGGTACAGAAAGACAAATGTTGCATGAACTCACTTTTATATATGGAATCTAATAAACTGGAACTCAAAAAAGTAGAAAGTGAAATGATGATTCCCTGAGACTGAGGGTGGTGGAGACGAATAGGGAGTTGTTGATCAAAGAGTACAAAGTTTCAGATAGACAGGATAAGTAGGTTTTGAGATTTATTGCACAGTAGGGTGACTATAGTAAACAATCACATATATTTCAAAATAACTAAGAGTATATTTCAAACGTTTTACCAGAAAAAAATGATAGATAAGTGAGGTAATTGGTATGTTAGTTAACTTGACTTAATCATTCCATGTTATAAACACATATCAAAACATCACATTGTACCAGGTATGGGGTTTCTTCATGGGGTGATGAAAATATTCTGGAATTAGAAACTGGTAATGATTGAACAACTTTGTGAACCTACTAAAAACTGCTGAATTATATATTTTAACAGCATGAATTTTATGATATGTGAATTATATCTCAATTTAAAAATGGATTCTTAGACTGGTTATCTTTTAAATTATATATTATAGGACTAGAGCCCTATAGCAAAGTCAACTCTGTATTTTACAAAATTGTAAGGGTTCCTTTTTCACCATAGTTCTCACTTAGATGTTAATAGTCCCTTAAATGGAAATGACATCGTATTTATATCCACCATGGTTTTTACTGACCTCTGTCTCATGAGTTGTGTTCCCTTCCTTTCACAGTGACATTTGGTGAGCATTTTTACAACTTTCTTCTGGAAGTTCAATAAAGGCCAGGAAATATAAAGCCTAAGATACCTAGTGAAAAATGGTCTCCTAAAATATAGTAATTATTTTGTATTTTTGATTTTGAAGTTTTATAAGTTTTATGGTTTTTTTGTTTGTTTGTTTGTTTGTTTGTTTTTTTGAAAGGGCTAATCCAGCTTCTTTCTTTTTATAGTTATAGGCCCAGAGATTGTAGTGAGGGCAGTAAAACACTCCCACTGCCGGCTGCTGCTGCTGCTGCGAGGCACCTCCCAGGCACAGAGGCAGGTAGAGTAAACAGACTGCCTTATCAAAAGATAAAGCCAGAGGTTTGGCCCAGAGGGAGGCTGAGAAGGGCAGTGCCCGGAAGGTGAGGGTTTGCCCATGATAAACCATATCCTGGGGCCTCTCCCACTCCCCACAAGGGAGGGCCAATTTCATCATGACCACAGCTCCAAAGAATCTTCTTCTATTAGCAAGGCATCTCCAGGGTGAGAGCCGATACTGGAGGCCTGTGCTCCCCTCTGCTGTGTGGTTTTTAGACAACATGTCTTGAGGATCTCAAACACTCAAATACTGGTTTGTCATGTCAAGAAGTTTGCCCCAAGTGCCTTCACTGATGGACAGAGAAGGCATTTATTTCCGGGTTCTTGGGCGGGTAGGGGAGGGAGAGGTTACTTTTCTCCTTGAGCCGTGCATGGAAAGTTCAATAAGGAATCAGACTCACTTTGCATGAGGGAGTTTGGGGACTCTCTGTCAGGAATTTTTAATTGTCCCAAGCCCTCTGTAAAGCAGGGATGGCCCTTCACCCAGGGTGGGACAGGGCCACACCTACAGTCCAGGAATGGCACATTGTGAGGGACATTTGACTCACTTCATGTAGCAACCTTGTTCTTGAAAAGTTCTGTTTAAATCAAATTGTTCTGGAAGGACTAACTGCTTAGAAGAATCCAGAACTGTATTCCTTCATAATTGGAAAAACCATGGAGACCCCTATAAATCAGCAATTTGGAAAATTAGAATTATTTTAAGATGTGCTATCACTGAAGTCTGTCTGTCTGTATGGGGAGAACGATGAGGGGGATTGAATATCTTTTTTCCTCGATAAACTTGAAGTTGTGTGAGGTCAAAACACTGAGTCTTCCATCATTTCACCTCCAGTCCCCAGCCTAGTGCCTGGGGTATAGTAGAGGTTCCCAGATATGTACTAAATGAACGAATACATAAAGATTACATTATTTTCCTTAAGAGTCAAAATAACCTTTGAGGTATATGTCATTATCTGTTTACAGGCGAGGAAGCTTTGGCTGTTGTGAATTAGCTAATTTGCTCAAGATCATCCAGTAGATGAGAACTAAGGATGGGATTAAACTCAAGTCTATGAGTTCTGAATCAATGCAAAAAAATGAGGTGTGGAGAGAAGATACTATGCCCCTCATAATCCTACCACTCAAAGATAACTAAGTTGACCACCGTTCAACTTTTGACATATTGGTATTAATTCACAAAATAGGTTTAAAGTACTTTTTGTCACATAAATTATCTTTTAAGGGTAATAATATACAGAGATTATGTCATCACATATTCCTGTATAGCAGTGCTTCCTGAAGTGTGGTCCAAATATCAGCAGCATCACCATCCCCTGGGAACTTGATAGAAATACAAATTCCTAGACCCCATCCTAGATTTACTGAATCAGAAACTCTGAGGGGGTGGGGAGGAACAGCAATCTGTGTTTTATTTAACAAGCTTTCTGGTTTGAGCCCCACTGATGTATAGTATTTTATCATATACGTCTTAGCTCTGACTACTATAACAAAATACTACAGACTGGGTGGCTTGAACAACAGATATTTATTTCTCACAATTCTGGAGGCTAGGAAGTCCAAAATTAAGGTTCCTGGTGAGGACACTCTCCTGGCTTGCAGATGTTTCTTGCTGTATCTTCCCACCTCATATTACAGAAAGAGGAAGAGAGGGAGATGAGGGCTCCACCCTCATTACATCATCTAAACCTAGTTACCTCCCAAAGGCTCCCACTTCTGAACACTATCACATTGGGGGTTAGGGCTTTAACATATGAATGTGGGGGAAACAAAAACAGGCCACTGAGCAGCCCTTAAACAATATTTTTTTTCTTGTAAAAATTGTGGTCATAAACATCCTTATAACCAAACCTTTGGGCATATCTACAATTATTTCTCTAGGATAGATGTAAGAGATATAATTGCTAGGTCAAAGGGTATGGACAATTGTAAACACTCATGATTTTTTTTGCTACAAGATTACAGGGTGAGTGCAAGGTGGACTGTGGTCTGGAACTAATATCGTCTCACTCCACAACTTCCTGATGCCTTTGTGCAGGTGACCTCATCAAAGATATGAACATTTCACAGCAGAATTTGGAGCAGGCTGTGGATATCCAGATGCCTGTGCAGGAAACCATTAGGTCATAAGGAAGGTTTTGAGGCTGAAGAAAATGGAGGAGAAAGATAAGATGAAAATCAGAGAGAGCACCCCATAAATAAGCAATAAGTCGAGGAAGTTATAGCAAATTCAGCTCGCTTGAGGATCAACTGTGATTAAATTTAAATGCAAGGAAAACCTAAAGCAAAATTTAAACCCCACAGTGATGAGGAATTTCATATTAGCACTTGCATTAAAATTCCTTACTTCATACAGATAAGGAAATTATTAAAACACAACATTCCAAACGTTATAAATGTTTCCAGAGACATTTGAGTCATTTTATAAAAATAGACTTTTTTTCTTATTACTAAGAGTGGGTATCAAAAGTTAGAAATGGAAACCAGAAACCCCATTCCAGGGCTGGTGATACATGACAAGGGACTTACATGTTCTTCGAGCAACTCCCTGTTCAGATGAGGGTCATTGTTTGAGGCTCAAATGACAAAGCAAATGAGAGACAGAACAAAACCAAATTGACAATGAGCTTGTGCCCAGCAGATACTAAGAGCTAGACTGTGCTCTCTCTTAGATATCACTTCTGACCTGTAAAAAGTGCTGTTATCCCACAGAACAAAGTTCTATTCACAACTATGTTGCTTCCAGGTGCATGACCTTGGGCCAGATCACTCTCTTAGCCCCCATGTCCTCATTCATGAAGTGAGAACACAGATATCTGCCCTTGTTTATCTCCCAGGATTATGGTGGGCATGAAATAGTAGCTCTGAAAATGCTTCATAAAGAATGGCATACTGGTAGATATTGCCATTGTAAAAAGTAGACTTGACAAGGCAGTGCCAAGGCTGAGAGAGGGATTTTAGTCTCGATTGTGCCACTAACTAATTTGTGGCTTTGGGTAAGCAACTAAAGTAGATCCTGGTGGTGCCCCCTACTCACCTTCTCTTTATTGGGCTTCTCCCCCAAATGCTAGGTGCTCACAGCTGTCCCCTTCTCCAGAGAATTGCTTCTGGTCAAAGGGAGTTGCCTTGTTTCCTCCCTACCTCCCTGCAGCCCACAGCTGGGGGGATGCTGAAAGCAGACCCTCCTGCCTCAAGACATGACTCTACAGTGCTTTTTATACACCAGAGCTCTCCACGCTGATCACACACTCACAGTTCCAGAGGCTGGGAAGTCGAAAAGCAAGGTTGAAACTAAGCTTAGCCCCCGCCCTTGGCTTGTTCCTTCCCCTGCTCTGTTGGCTTCCTTGTTCCTTTTCTCCTGAGAATATCCGGAGTGTCAACTCAATAATTCTCATGCACCTAAATCCTGATATCAGGGTCTGCTTCTAGAAAACCCAATGTAAGACATTACACTTTCTTAGCTTCCTTCTGCTTATTTCTATGGTTTTGCTTCAGAGCAATTCCTCAATTCAAAGAGTTTGAAAGTTCTGGTCACTATTGTGCTCTGTGATTCCTATACCAAGACAAGCATCATCAGTCTCCTGGTTAAACACTCATTTTTATACCAAATGTTGCTCTTTAAAATTACCTTGGTGCTTCTCATATTACTTGCATCTTGATTAGATTCTACTTTTCATACAAAATGGCCCCAAGAAATGACTGGAAAATGACTCTTTCTATATAGGTTATGGGGATTCAATCAGGATGGTGGAAGAAATTGTAAAATTATAAGGAAATAAACACAAACCCTCTTGGAATGCCTGGGGGTTTGCATAGCATTTGGCTGAAGGCAGCTGAATTCTCTTAAAAGCTTAGGGCCTAGATATAAAGAAATGTAAAGTAGTTTACCTCAATAACTTGTTTACAAATGTGGTCCTAAAACCAACCTTTGATCAACTGTGGGTGCATAATTGCTCTCTACTGGGGGGTTGGGGAGTGGCAACCAGGTCAATTACCCTCTAGTGGTGTTTACTCAAGACCTTTGTCATTTAATCTATACTGAATAAATGCAAGCTTCACTGGCTGAACAGGGCCATGGCTGCTACTCTTTACTATACCTTCCTTTGTGTCTGTGAGGGGCCCAGACCCTTAACTGGACTGACAGGCAGAATATCTGTGTCAATGTATGTTATTCATCCATCATTGGGTCAGGGCCTGTGGGACGGACCCCACAATAGGTGAAACACAAGTACAAATGCTCCTCAATTTACAATGGGATTACATCCCAATAAACTCACTGTAAATTGAAAATATTGTAAATTGATAATGCATTTAATACACTGAACACTATACCTTAGCCCAGGCTACCCTAAACATGTTCAGAACATTTATATTAGCCTACAGTTGAGCAACATCATCTGACACAAAGCCTATTTTACAATCTTTAGAATCTGATATTTATAATAATGTAATATTACAAGAATATCTCATATAATTTATTGAATACAGTACTGAAAGTGAAAACACAATGGTTTTGCACCATTGTAAAGTCAAAAATCATAGGTTCACCATCGTAAGTCAGGGACCATCTATAATCCTTAGCAAATTAACTCAAAAGTCAGTCAGTTTTGTTGAGCCAACCAAGTCATAGCCCTTATTGATTCTTTCCCCAGGAGTGTAAATGAACACCCTGTTCTTTTAGTTTTGTTTATAAAATGCTCTTTCCCCAACCAGGCAGTCTTCTATAGCTTGGATGAAATCCCAGAGGGCCATGTCTGTGAGCACAATAGTGTTGTTACTGGAACCTCCCAGGCTGCAGACATGACTACTGTTTCAGTAGGGAGAGTTTCCCATAGTAACCTTCACATGGGACCTGTTGACAGGAGAAGGCAGGAAAATGGTCTAGTCTGTGGCATTTAATAGAAGTCTTCCCATAATTACCTCTCAGTGGCCTATGATAAACACAATAATCATATCTGAAATGTTAGCATATCACATCATACTTCTAAGGAATTGTTAATTACTTCTAAGGAATTGTTAATACCTAGAAAATATAATTCACTAGCAAGTGTTTCTCTGTGCCTTCAAAAATGGACAACATAAGGCTATGAACTTAGAAGCCTCACTAGATGGCTGTCAGGCAAGTGAATTCCCAAAGTCTCCGAGCTTCCCTGGAGTTTCCCTAGCTGCACAAACATTGGTGCTATACTCTATCCTTAAGCTAAGAAAATACAAAATAGAAGAAAATGGCAAAAAACAATTCTGATTTTTACATTTCTCCTGAACCCCAGAATCATCCCTTTGTTCCCTTCATTCTTCTAACAGGTAACTTGAAATAGACCAAATGGGCAAAGAAAGAGATGATTTTAAAAGCAAAGAAAACCCAGTCTTTGCTTTTAAGTTAGTAATAGTTAAGTTAGAGCAATAAGACAAGGCTAAGATGGACATCATTATGCACATTTCTCAGATATAGAAGTGGAGGCTGGAAGAACTTGACTGATTGGTATGGGATCACCCAGCTGCCCGAGATACAGCTGAGACTCAAACCCAGACATCCCATTTTTGAAAAATACATTTTATTGTGTATATTTAAGGTTTATAACATGTTAGGAGATAGATATATACAGCCAAATGTTTACTATAGTGAAGCAAATTAACATATCATCGTCTCACATAGTTACTTTTTAAATGACAAAAGCAGCTATAATCTACTTATTTAACAAAAATCCTTAATACAATTTATTAACTATAGTCCTTATAGTTGTACATTAGATCTCTAGCCTTGTTCATCCTACCTAACTGCTATTATTCAGCCATTAAAAAAGAGATCCTGCCATTTGCCACAAGATGTACAGACCTGGAGGACATTTTGCTAAATGAAATAAGCCAGGCACAGAAAAACAAATACTGCATGATCTCACTTATGTGTGGAATCTATAAAAAACAACAAAGGTGAAATATACAGAGTTAGAGAATAAAACAGTGGTTGGTGAAGGGAGGGAGGAGAGGAAATGGGGAGTTTTAGTTCAATGGATATAAAGTAACAAGACTAGATCTCTGATTCTGGGTCAACCCTCTTTCTACTGACTCTAATTGACTGTACAGGAGTGAGGTGTATACTGGCTGTATTCTATGGCTATAGAATAAACTAGATAGAAAAGAGAGACAATCAAAGTCACAAGAAAAATCTAGGGATGACATGGTGGAAGTCTAGAATATGGTTGCTGTGAAGCTATTAAACATCTATATTCGAGGCACCATTTTCTGATCAGTGAGCAAACCAGTTCTACCATCCAGGGATTCTACTGTGTATTTCTTTGGGGGAAAAAAAAGAAATGTACTATGTGTTCAACACTGTGCTAAGTGCTGTAAGTAGCTAAAGTATATAAGAGTGTGACCTCAAATAACTTACACTTTTCTTGGAAAGAAGTTTTATAAAACAACTGTAGTTACTAGGAAGAATTCCCACAATAGCCATGCCATCAGCTGCATGATCACATCATTCACAGTAGTATGGAAGACACGTAAGGAAGTTTAGTCCTATTGCAAGGATTGGGGCAAGGAGGGAGCTTGTCAGTTGGCCCAAGTTAAGTAAACTCTTGGAAGAATTTTTAAATTATACGTTACAGATGCTTACCAGGCACATTGTGCCCATGTTATGTGTGCCTGTCAGTGAATACATGCTGAGCTTTTTTCCTGAAGAAATAGGAGCTTCTTGCCTGTTACATCTGTTCAAGAAAATGATCTAAGTTAAAGCAGGCAACCCAAAGTGAAATATCTGAATAATTGGTGAAAGCAGCTCTAGGGAGGATCAGCTATAGAGGTCTGTATCTGTGCTGTAAGATGTCTGGTTTATGAAGTAACCAGAGGGAACGGATCAACTCCTCCACTCCATTCCACCAACTGAATATTCTACGAGCAATTGTTCTACCAGGTCCTCCATGAAATGGCATCTAAGGACATATTTTTTGCCAAGACATCAGTACATTGGATTTCATTCCTTAGGAATTTATGCCCCAAGATTTTTATTTGAAATGCTTCTGTTATTATTTAGACTTAGTTCTGGGGGAAAATAAAAAGAATACAGGAATAGATATTGGCAGACTAGCACTGACATTGTCTGGAACTTTTTGTGAAGTTTCCTCAGGCCTCTCCCAAGCATCTCTGTGCAAAAGTCACTTTTCTTTTCCTATTGTATCTCCCTCCCTCACTTCTTTAGGTGATAAATAAATGCAGTGAGTGGTTAATAAATATTACCTAAGATGAGTTGGGTCATGGTTCCCATAACCATCACCATAGCTTGCTGATTCCTGCCCCGGAACTTGTTACTGCTCATTCTGACCCAAACAGAATGCCAGTGTCTTCCTCTAGCTTACTCCAAATCCCACTCACTATAAGAGCCCAGTCCCAGGCTCATCTTTCAGAAGCATCATGAGACCTAGAGCTAGACAGAAGGGTCTAGACTGTAGAGGATCCCTGGTTCACTACATATGAAGTGGGGCCCTGGTATTTATTAAATATTTTCCAGGTGATTCTGATGACCAGCCAGAGTTGGTAATGACTAGTTTAGCTTTTCCTTGGTGGTTCTCAGTGTGTGATGAGCCATCACCTTCACTGGGAACTTGTTAGAGATAGAAAATTTCAGGTCTCCCCCTTAGACCTTCTGAATCAGAAACTATAGAAATGGGAACCAGCAATCTGAGTATTCTCAAGTCCCAGGGGGTTCAAGTCTGTGAACTACTGGTTCATTTCCAAGGTGCCGTCTCTCCAGCCATAGGGGAGTCTATGTTTTAAATGTTCCACAGACATTTGTGATGCCAGTTCAGTCTGGGGAAGCACTTAGCGAAGAAAGCCAAGACCCAGGAAGTTACATGGCATGGCCAAGTTCATAGTCATGTAGTGACCTAACCAAGGTCTAGACAGTTCTAACTGACTCCTGATTCTCAGTTAGAACTCAGGCCTAGTCTGTGCTTTCAGCCTGCGAGGCGTCCAGCTTCTGAGGGCTCTTCCATCTCTAAACTCTCATTAATATTTACTATGCTCTTTATCACTCCTTTGAACTCCAAACCAAATTCTGCCTTGCCTTTCTCATTAACTTTTCTTAAGATTCAAGCTGGGGCAGGGTGTGGCCTCCTAGTACAAGGCATGCTGTCAATATTTGTCTTCTATGAGCTCTTTGGGCAAAGCAGCTATCCCAACTCCCACTTTCCCACCCCTGCTCCTGTCCTTATCACAGCAGTGAGCAGTCTGTTTGCCTATCTCTCCCCCTCTAGTTGAGAACAGAAGGCTTAATATTAACAGAATGAATTGAATACACCTGTCTATCAGTCGGCTTTAATTATAATTAAATAGTGTTATCAGTACTGCTTTACTTTTTATGGCTGAATAATTTTCCATTGTATGGATAGATCATATTTTGTTTATCCATTCATCCATTGATGAATATTTGGGTTGTTTCTACCTCTTGGCTATGGCGAATGGTGCTACTATGCACATGCATGTACAAGTATTTGTTTCTGTCCCTACTTTCAATTCTTTTGGTAGCCTACACAATTTTAAACATAGGGTGGATACATGTTTTGGTGGGTGATAAGGGACAGTAGGCACCTATTTCACCAGAGGGGTGGCCCCCAATGGACAATGCAGTGTCATGCTTACCTTCACAAACATAGTCACATATTTTGTCCTCTTTTGGGGTCTCACATCATTATTCTTTTGTAAAAACCCAAATAGCTATAGTGGAGAAGTTGCGGGGACTCTAACTCAAAGGTAGGGACCCAGAGCAGCTTTCAATTTACATGAGTGACTCATTCCTGATGAAGGACTTCCACAAAACTAGCACAGTGTCAAGGGAAGGGTTTTTTGCTTCCTCTACTTAATTATAACTTCCAGTTTTTTAGGAAGGAGAAAAAGATTATTATTAGTGTGAAAAAGCCCCAGATATTAGACAGCAGCTCAGAAAATATGTTCAATATGTTCTGAGGATAGTTTTCATGACTGAGAAAATGAATTTCCATTTAACATGACTGTTAACTGAAGAATTCCAGTCTTAGGCCCATGTACCCAGCTGTGGTAAATAAAAATTTCCCTAGTTTTGGGGTGTGTAAAGAAAACACGGCTTATCTCCAGTGGCTACCAAAAGGAAACAAACACAAAAAGAAATGGAAGCTGTGAAATGCTAACATCTCTTCAGAGACTTGGAGCCATTTCCAGAAGCCTGGGCTTCTCTTTGTAGTCTGGTTGCTATGGCTCTGTCTTCGTTACTGCAAAATACTGTCTGATATACTCTGGTAAGTGGTTACATGAAAGAGTCGATAACCACAGAGGTGCTGGCAGATCCCTATCTTTCAGGTTCTCCTCTCAGCCTAAAGCTTTCTGACAAAATCTTCCTCCCAGCTTCTTATTGCTTCTGGAGCTCCCAGTAATTAAAGAGACACAGGAAGAAATCAAAGAAAATGCCACTCAGAAGGAATCAAAGAAAATAACACTCAGAACACATCAGCCAGTTCTCTGCTGAAGCTGTCAGGGGTTGTGTGTGGCAGGAATACCAAGCTGAAGGTGGGCTGAATTTTGATTTAAAAGAAGTTTAGACCTTGCAAATATTCTGTCTGCATAGCACACATTGTGGGTTAAGATGTGCGAGAGTCTCCAGTCTTCAGATGCAAGTTGAGCTCATTATGATCGATGTGAATCTGCATGTTAAAAGGAGACTGTTGCTGTGGGCAGTAATGCAGGGAGCTTCTTGAAATTGCCTTTGCGAAAATTGTATCAGTGAGAAAAGTTTTAACAGTGAGCTGAGCTAACCCACCCCACATTTTGCCTTTCTCTTAATTACTCCTGGGCTTTTGGACCAAGCTGATTTTGAGAGACATTTAGGCTATAGTTTAAATGATAAAAAGCCTCCCATAAAACTAAATCGCTTTTGTAACGCTAATGGGAGGCCATCAGGCTGCAGGGAGGAGAGGAGCCTGAGTTCTGCTAAGATGCAAACATGAACCATAGACAGCCATTATTCCAGAGGTTATAAGATATGCAATTTCCCCAATTACTCCTGCAAATAACATCACTATTGTAGAACTTAATATTGGCCTTTTGAGATATCTTTTCAGGCTTTTTGTACGTCTGACACCCATGGCTCCACCTGGACCCTCCAACCCTGCTCCTGTGGTCCCACCCAGAAGCGATTCAGCACACAGGAGAACAGCTGCAACTGGCTATGATTTCATCTCTGCTCCAACCAACCAGCTGCAAGCCTAGCCACCCCCACCCCTTCCCCCAAAGTTGCCTTTGAGAAACCCCTAACTTGTGAGCTTTGGAGAATGATTGGAGTACTGACTCCATCTCCCATGTGGTATGGCCAGCCTGTCTATTAAACTCTTTGCTACAATACCATGGTCTTTCTTTGTGCAGGGGCAGGAAAGAACCCCTTGGGCCATTACATCTTAAGAAAACGTTAAGAGTATCGTGGCTAACCACTGTCTTCTCTCTGAAGCCTCTTCTCGTCTATGAATGGATCTGTGACCATTTCTGCTTTGGCCTCCTTCTGAAACCGCCTTTGCAAACATCATGACAGTGAGAGAAGTCTAGCATGGCTGACTCCATCTTGCTTCTAGCCTCACAATCTGGCTATTCTTGCTCATTCCTGGGCATAGGCCAAGCTAACCATGGGAGGAATTTAGTTTACAGTTTAACTTTGAAGCAAGGATGGTAATAGTCCCTCCCAGACCCCCTCCTTGTTCAGGGACTAAAACTACTTTTGTAAAACTAATACAGGGCCACAAGATTAGGATTATGGGAGAGGCCTGAATTCTGCTGAGATGTAGGTGTAAACGATAACCAGCCATTGTTCCCTAACTTGCTATTTTATTTTTATTTTTTAAAGAGACAGGGTCTCACTATATTGCTCAGGCTGGCCTTGAACTACTGAGCTCAAGAGATTCTCACACCTCAGCCTCCCAAAGTGTTGGAATTACAGATGCAAGCCACCATGCCCAGACTCCTAGCTTGCTTTTCTGTAATCCCTTACTACTCAGGAGTCATGTGGCAGAAATTACAAGATTTGTGACTTCCCCAATTGCTCCTGTAGATAACATCACTGTTGCAGAATCTAAGATTGGTCTTTTGAGATGGTTTTCAGATTTTTGTGTTCTGACAACCAACTGACTCTACCCCAACCCATGACTCATGACTCAATCAGTCCTGTGGCCCCCACCCAGACGCTGAGTCAGCAGACAAGGATTGTTTTCCACACCCCTACAATCTCATTTCTAACCAATCAGCATGCCCAATCCTTAGCCCTCTGCCTGCCAAACTATCCTTGAAAAACCCTACCCTCCAAGCTTTTGGGGAAGCTGATTTGAGTACTAAACTCTTGTTCTTCCACTTAGCTGGCCCTGTGATTATTAAACTCTTTCTCTACTGCAATACCACTCTCTCAGTGAATTGGTTTTATCTGTGCAGTGGGCCAGAAGAACCCATCAGGTGATTGTACTTTCCTTCTTTCCCAGTGGAAAAGGGGTTCCTCATCCAGTCCTTGGGCCCCCAAGAAGCTTCCCTCTTTTTGTAAATCAGTTTTATTGTAGTATAATTTATGTACAGTAAATGGTATCCATTTAAAGTATACAATTTGCTGAGTTTTGACATCCGTGAAACCACTGCCATGATCAAGACACAATATTTCCATCACCTCCAGAAGTTTCCCTGTGCCTCTTTGCTGTTCATTCCTTTCTCTCTGCTTCTAACCTTAGGCAACCACTGATCTCCTTTCTGTCACTATAAGTAGTTCGCATTTTCTAGCATTTCATGTAAGTGTACTTATGTAGTACGTACTCTTTTGTGTCTGACTTTTTTACTCAGCATAATGATTTTACAAGTCATCCATTTTGTGGGTAGTGGCAGTTGATTGTGCCTTTTCATTACTGAGTTGTATTCCATTGTATGGATGCACCAGTTTTTGTTTAAGCATTTTCATGATGGTCGAGTTGTTTCTAGTTTGTGACTATTGTTTCTCCTCTATCTTTAATTGCTTTCCCTCTTCTGCCTCTACCCCTTAATATAGAGATATGCTCAAGTCTCTTTCATTTAAAAAAATACTTTCTTGACCCAGCAACTTTAGGTGCTCAGTCTCAGGACAGTTTGGGATTTTCTGGTGTATTCTGGGGATTTCTAGGCATAAAATCTGAATAAACCTGGCAGGTAAATTCAAGTGGTCTGTTGCAGTCATGGGACAAGATTATCTTTCCAGATATAGTTTATCTAATCTGGACATTTCTCAGAGCTGGCCCACAGTCTCTGGAAGTGGCTGCCTCAGACTGGCATCCCCCTGGATTATTTTTCTTCCTCTTTCTGGACCGAATAACCATTCTGTGCCCCAGTTTATCCCCTGGAAATCAGGAAGGATCTTTACTTTTAATTATTTAAAATTATAACTAAGTTAAAATTAGTGAACCAGGTAAAAATCAAAGAATACTGTCATGGATGGTTTATTACTCCATTCTCACACTGCTATAAAGAAGTAGCTGAGACTGACTAATTTATAAAGGAAAGAGGTTTAATTGACTCACAGTTACACATGACTGAGGAGGCCTCAGGAAACTTACAATCATGATGGAAGGTGAAGGAGAAGCAAGTACCTCTTCACAAGGCAGCAGAAGAGAGAGAAAAGCTTAGGGGAAACTGCCATTTATAAAACCATCAGATCTCCTGAGAACTCACTATCATGAGAACAGTGTCAGGCCTCTGAGCCCAAGCCAAGCCATTGCATCCCCTGTGACTTGCACGTCCGCCCGCCCAGATGGCCTGAAGTAACTGAAGAATCACAAAAGAAGTGCAAATGCCCTGCCCTGCCTTAACTGATGACATTCCACCACAAAAGAAGTAAAAATGGCTGGTCCCTGACTTGAGTGATGACATTACCTTGTGAAAGTCCTTTTCCTGGCTCATCTTGGCTCAAAAAGCTCCCCCACTGAGCACCTTTTGACCCCCACTCCTGCCCACCAGAGGACAACCCCGTTTGACTGTAATTTTCCTTTACCTACCCAAATCCTATAAAACAGCGCCACCCTTATCTCCCTTCGCTGATTCCTTTTTCGGACTCAGCCCACCTGCCCCCAGGTGAAATAAACAGCCATGTTGCTCACACAAAGCCTGTTTGGTGGTCTTTTCACACAGACGCTCATGACAAACAGCATGGGGGAAAATGCCCCCATGATCCCATCATTTACCAGGTCCCTTCTCAACAAGTAGGAATTATCAGGATTACAATTCGAGATGAGATATGGGTGGGGTCACAGTCAAACCATATCATTCCACCCCGGACCCTCTCAAATCTCATGTTCTCACATTTCAAAACAGAATCAGACCTTCCCAACAGTCCCCCAAAGTCTTATATCACTCCAGCATTAATCCAAAAGTCCAAGTCTAAGGTCTCACCTGAGATAATGCAAGTTCCTTCCTCCTAGGAGACTGTAAAATCAAAAGTAAGTTAGTTACTTCCTAGATACAATGGGGGTATAGGCATTGGATAAATGCTCCCGTTCCAAATGGAAGAAATTGGCCAAAACAAAGGGGTCTACAGGCCCCATGCAAGTCTGAAACCCAGTGGGGCAGTCACTTTTTTTTTTTTTTTTTTTTTTTTTTTTTTTTTTTGGAGATGGAGTTTTGCTCTTGTTGCCCAGGTGGAGAGCAATGGCACAATCTCAGCTCACCACAACCTCTGCCTCCTGGGTTCAAGCGATTCTCCTGCCTCAGCCTCCCGAATAGCTGGGATTACAGGCATGCACCACCAAGCCCAGCCAATGTTCTAATTTTTTTTAGTAGAGACAGGGTTTCTCCATGTTGGTCAGGTTAGTCTCAAACTCCTGACCTCAGGTGATCCACCCACCTTGGCCTCCAAAAGTACTGGGATTACAGGTGTGAGCCACTGCACATGGCCAGGGCAGTCAAATCCTAAAGCTCCAAAATGATCTCCTTTGATTCCATCATGATGATGATGATGATGATGATGATGATGATCACTAATCAAGGAGTCTTCCTCTTTGTTGTGTCTCTGTGGTAGAATAAAGGCCCCCCAAAATGACCATATCTTAATCTCTGAAACCTGTGAATATGTTGCTTTACCTGAGAAATTGGACTTCACAGATGTGGTTAAGGTTCTTGAGATGGGAACATCATCCTGGATTACCTTGGTGGTGGGCCTGATGTACCACAAGGATCCTTATAAAAAGTGGGGATTGAAAGATGTTATGCTTTGCAGATGGAGGAAGGGGCCAGAAACCAAGGAATGCCAGCAGCCTTTAGAAACTGAAAAGGGCAAGGAAATGGATTATCTCCTAGAGCCTCCAGAAGGAACCAGACCTGCTGACACTTTTATTTTAGCCTAGTGAAAGCCATTTCAGGTTTGACCTCCAGAACCGTAAGATAACAAATGTATTCTGTTGTAAGCCACTAAGTACGTGGTAATTTGTTATGGCAAAAAGAGGAAACTGAGTCTCTAAGTCAAAGCCAGTGCAATTGGCTAGGATTCCAATTTCTGAATCCTTGGTCAAAACTATTATGAGTTCCCAGAGGAGATACAAAGAGAGGACACTCCAAGCAAGTCAACGATGTTTTTACTAACTACAACCATGGTCCCATGTTTGTAGGTGGACACTGTGGCTTTTGGTGAGCTTTGGTGAGCCTTCTGTGGGCTGAGTAACCTTGAAAATGAGAGTATAAAGCAATCTGTGGAAAACTGGCCTTTCAAGGGTCCTGCTTTGCCTATAGTTTTGACTTTTTATTTTCACCTGCTGAGAATTAGGTAATTCAAATAGAGACACTTGGGCGACAAATGGTGTTTGACTGCGCTCCCCCAAAGTCAAGCCTTAGAGTAATTTAATATATTGCTGCCACTTTACTCTGAATAGTATTCCTGGGTAGAAAGTCTTTTGGGGCCCTAGATTACTATTAATGTACCTTAACCCTTGTGTTGACAACATTTACTTGGATATAATTCATGGGTGGATCATGGATGCTCTCCAGAGAAAATGCTAAACACAAACGGGATTGTATTGGTTTCCATATACTTAATTTCTTGCTGACCTAATCAATATGGATTGAATATAGACCGATGATATACAGTTTGAAGTGTATTTTTTGATATTTTTCAAGAACTCATGTGCCAAATATAAGCATTTAGAAAAACTCTTAGCAAATGGAATGTAGATTACCACATGCTTAGTATGCAGCAAGCTGACAGCCACACTAGCATGGTCATTTATTGCTTATTGAATTTACTCAGATCATCTTTGAGTCCAATGCCATGCACACAGTAGGTTCTTCATCAATAGTTGTTCAAGTAAATTTAAATTTAAAATTTAAAAAATAAATTTAAAAAATATACATGACTCCATTATATTTTGGGTTTATACATGGGGAAAATGCAAAATAAGCATAACTAAATACCTGAATTTCTAGGCACTCTGCAGATCAGAAAGCCCATGTCCATTTGATCAAAGTCCGGGGGATACACAATGGTAAGTGCAAGATGTATCAATTAACCAGTGAAACTCCAGATGGCTTTCCTTCCCACTTCATCATGTCACATCAATATGGTAGCTTGTGAGTTGCTTGACATATTCACAGTTGACATCCTATAGTATTCAGCTCTAGTAATTTAAATTATTGTACTTTATTTTGTCTACTCAGAATTGTCTCCTGAATTAAATCAACAAACACAAGCATATTTATACACACACACACATATATGAAAGTATGAGCTGGCCGGGCGCGGTGGCTCACGCCTGTAATCCCAGCACTTTGGGAGGCCAAGGCGGGCAGATCATGAGGTCAGGAGATTAAGACCATCCTGGCGAACACGGTGAAACCTCGTCTCTACTAAAAATACAAAAAAAAAAAAAAATTAGCCGGGCGTGGTGGCGGGTGCCTGTAGTCCCAGCTACTCGGAAGGCTGAGGCAGGAGAATGGCGTGAACCCGGGAGGCGGAGCTTGCAGTGAGCCCAGATCGCGCCACTGCACTCCAGCCTGGGCGACAGAGCGAGACTCCATCTCAAAACAACAACAACAAAAAGTATGAGTTTACAATGTAGTTGGAAAATTAAAATATAGGCAGAAAAATATTACAGAGTAAAATATAATGTCAAGTGAGTAAAACAGATAATGTAGTTATAAAATAAAGATAATATTTTTAAAGGTCAAATTACAATGATTTGGCCACAAGCCTTTTAAAAATATATATTGAGCTTTAATTCATATGCCATACAATTCACTTAAAGTTGCAATTCAATAATTTTTAGTGTATTCAATAATTTTTAGGGTTGTGCAACCATCACCACTATCAATTTTCAAATAGTTCATCAACCTTAAAAGAAACCTTCTACTCATTAGTAGTCACCCCCATTTTCTCTTGACCCTTCACTCCCACCCCAGCCCATCACAAATCTACTTTCAAGTTCTATAGATTTTCCTGTTCTGGGCATTTCATAGTAATAGGATCATATGACATGTGGGGATTTGTGTCTGACATCTTTTCCTTAGCATAATGTTTTCAAGGTCCATCCATATTATAGCATGTATCAAAACTTCATTCCATTTTTCTTTATTTTTTCTTTGAGATAGTCTCGCTCTGTTGCCCAGGCTAGAGTGCAGCGGCATGAATTTGGCTCACTGCAACCTTCGCCTCCCGGGTTCAAGCACTTCTCCTGCCTCAGCCTCCTGAGTAGCTAGGATTACAGGTACATGCTACCACGCACAGCTAATTTTTTGTATTTTTAGTAGAGATGGGGTTTCACCATGTTAGCCAGGATGGTCTTGATCTCCTGACCTCGTGATCAACCCAGCTCGGCCTCCCAAAGTGCTGGGATTACAGGTGTGAGCCACCGTGCCCACCTGTATAAATAGACCACGTTTTGTTTATCCATTCATCAGTTGTCAGACATTTGGGATGTTTTTACTTTTTGGCTATTGTGAATAATGCTATTAATATTTGTGTACAGGTTTTTGTGTGGACATATGTTTTCATTTTGCTAGTGTGTATCTAGGAGTGGAATTGTTGAGTCACATGGTAACTCTATGTTTAACATTTTGAGGAACTGCCAGATTGTTTTTCCAAAGCAGTTGTATTATTTTACATTTCAACTAACAGCATAGGAGGGTTCTAATTTTCCACATTCTTGTCAACACTTGTTATTGTCAGTCTTTTTATGATAGTCACCCTAGTATAAGTAAAGTGGTATCTCAGTATGGTTGGTCATGAACTTTTTGATAGGTCCAGGGGTGCAGGAAAAGGATTTAATGGAGGAAAAGATCAAGAACAAAGGCATAGAGGTAGGAACTCCCTGCCTGCTCCCAGCATGTTAATTTCACCTGTTGGAGGCAAGTCATTTTGGTTTGCACAGAAAATCTGTGCCAGAAAATAGTGGAGAATGAAACTAGAAAACTCCCTCAAAGGCAAAACTGCATATATATAAATGCAGGGTGCTGCAGGCTGGGTTACTGTATACAGGAAACAGTAGAGACCTTGAAGGGTGTTCTTTAATAAAAATCTTGCTTTAGGAAAATTAATTTGGATATGCAGAACTTTGAGGACAGGAGAGAGAGAGACAGATGCTGGATGCATTGCATTGGGGTACTGGTTTTGCATAAGGGATGACAAATGGAAACCAAGGAAACCCTTGGAGTTCCAGCTGGGACTCTGGGAGAATTCTGGTCTCCTAAGACAAAGAAGTCAAGAAGAACAGCTGTTCCGTGGGGTGGATAAAAGACAGAGCAATTTTCATATTAGAAACTTCAAGTCTGAGGGTGTTTTTGACAGCAGGAGGCCTGGAACTTGGAGAAAGGTATCGGTCAGAACAGAGGTTGACTGCCTGCTTTACTAAGGTCCATGAGCTAGAGAATAGTTTTCACATTGTCAAGTGGTTGGGGAAAAAAATCCAAAGAATAATATATTGTGACAAGTGAAAATTACATGAAATTGGAATTTCAGTGTTCATAAAGTTTATTGGAACACAGCCATGTCCATTCATTGACATATGGTCTTTGGCTGATTTCATGCTGCAATAGGAGAGTTGAGTGGTTGCAATAGACTGCATGGCCTGCAAAGCCTGACAAATTTACTCTCTGGTCCTTTACAGAGAGTTTGTTGGCCCCTGGATTAGAGACAAACTTTGGAGGTACGGCCTCCCAACTGTGATTCTTAAACCTGAAAGAGTGAGAGTGATCCAAATTAACAGTGTATAGAAAAAAGGAGCCAGGGCCAGTCCTTGGGGCTGCTTATGTTTGGGGACCAGAGAGAGGTAAAAGAATCAGTGAAGATAGTAAATAAGTTGAAATAAACCTCAATTTAGTTAAACATGTCAATTCCCAGACTATTTTATTGCTTGGTACTTAAAACACACTCCCAAGAGGAAGATAGATTAATAAAGCTGCAACGTGGGATAGCTATCCAGCTGGAAGCAGCACAGGCCCCTAACAAGGTTTGTTTTTGGCAAATTCCTACCTCCAGTCTTCTTTTCTCCCACAATAGGGTGAAGCATCCCATTCCTGCCTTATCCCCGGAAGGCCTGGCTTCCAGACATTTGTATCAGAAAGAGGTATGAGGCAGAATGTTCCACTAGGTAAACTGTTGATAAAAGATCAAGTGCAATTCCTGCCCTAGGATTTGGACTTGAATAAGGGGACTCTCAAGACACTGAGGAGTGACTCTCAATTCTGGAAAGTGGAGGCACTTGGAAAGGGGCAGAGAGTTGTGTGAGAATATGGAGGAGGAAGATTCTTGGACGGTCCCTCCAATCAGGCCAGTTGTATGTGCTACGTATGTAGGGGCTGGACACACACCGTTGTCCAGTGATCTTGGATAAGTTACTTAAATGTTCTCTTTTGGTAACTTATCTGGAATTAAGGAATAAATTCTAAGCAACTTTTAAATAAGAAGCATAAAAGCATTTGAGTCTTCAGATTTGCTTAATTGATCACTGCAGACTGGCTGTGTCAATAACAAAGACGTTTAGAGGAAAAGGTGAAATTAGTTTCTTTTTCCTTTCTTGGACTTAGCTCCAGGAGTAGGGAACAGGAAGCCATTCCCAGAAGTTGCTTTCCCCTCCCACCCCTGAGTACGCGGCAGGGCCAACAGATGTGGCTGAATGCCCAGGCCCAGGGCCATGAGTACTAACCTATGCCCTGGAAAGCAGGAAACACATTGTCTTCATGTACTCTGCAATTTGGGAGCAAACACCAGCAGCTCTTGCAGGGGGCCTTTGTGGGCCCAAATTCAGTGGACTGCCTGCTGTCTCTCACCACTGCTCCACCTTTCGTTTGTCTGAATGTGGGGAAAACGAAAACACACACACACACACACACACACACACTCCAAGCACTTTTACCTTTCCTCACTCAACAACAATGCAGAAAACTGCTGTGATCGAATATGTGTGGGGGACTGGGTGCGGGGTGGGGGAGTGGGTGTGGGGTAGGGGGGTGGGGAGGCGTTTCTGTACACATCAAGGAGCAGATACCAGCTGCATGTCCTCTAATTCAGTTCTGACACTCTCTACCCAGAGAGTGTCAGATCCCACAGGTTGAGGACTCAGTCCCCAAGACTGCCCCCACCCCCACTTACGATACCAATTAAAAGCTGCAGGTTATTTTTCCTGTGCTTCTGACCGACTGACTATAATCAGGTTGCCCACAATCCCCCCTTTCTTGGGTTCAATTAATTTGCTGGAGTTGCTCACAGAACTCAGAAAAACACTTATGTTTACTCATGTATTATAAAAGACATTACAAAGGATACAGATGAAGAGATGTCTAGGGCACGGTATGAGGGAAGGGGTGCAGAGCTTTGATATCCTCCCTGGGCACCACCCTCCAGGAACCTCTACATGGTCAGCTATCTGGAAGTTCTCTGAATCCTGTCTTTTTTGGGTTTTTCTAGAAGCTTTATTACTTAGGCATGATTGATCAAACCATTGGCCATTGGTGATACACTCAACATCTCCTCTCCCTTCCCTGGAGATTGGGAGTGGTGCTAAAAGTTAGTCTTTCTGGGTGACAAACCCCCATCCTGAAGCTGCCTAGGGGCTGCCTGCTATCAGTCAACTCATTAGGGTACAAAAAGACAACGCTTTAGAATTTCTAAGGAATTTAGGATTTGTATGCCAGGAAACAGGGTCAAAGACAAAATATATATCACAATATCACAATTTGCTTGTTTTTTGTTTCAGCTTGGGATCAGCCTTATTTTTAATACACAGATGCTCTCCTACACAGGAACTCCTTTCTTATTAGGAACCTTTGAGCTTCCTTTTCAGATCCCCCTAATGCCATAGAATTGTAGCTGGAACATCCACTCCACTTCCTACTGACTGGCTCCTGACATTTCTCAGTCCCCAAATATCTCACCTTCTCCCAAAAGCCTGAATTTTTGTTTTCTTCACTCAATTTCTGTTTATAATGGCGTTTGTCAGATTTTCATATATCAACATCCTTCTTAATAATGAGAACATTTTAGGCATTCACATTCTAATATAGATCCACTCAATCAGATTGCTTTCCACTTAGCTGAAACAATCATATAGAGAAAAGGAAGCTTCTATTGCAGGAGACAGAAGACAAGATGATTCTAGAACATGAAATATTGGTAATGGCTCATCAGGATGGAGTGCTTGTGGGAGTGATAGGAAAGCCTGGGAGCCCTGGGAAACCTGATAATCCCAAAAGAAAGGCAAAAGAACATGGCAAAGGAGCATAGGAAAGGAACTTGTTGACCCACACCTGTGCTGCACTATCTGTAAGAGTAGTTCCGCGACAGCACCATGCAGAGGAAACTCCTTTAATCCACTTCTTCACCTGCTCCTCCTCCCCTTGTTTTCTTATTTTCCCTCTGCCTCAGTAGAGTGAGTCAAAGTGGAGTCCTTTGAAATGTACTTTGGCCCTAGAGTCCTATAGATTCGTGTTCACATTTTGAACAAGTTACTAAATCACTCTGAACCCTAGTTTGTACATCTACAAAACGGGGGATCTACCCTGATGGGGTGCTGTGAGAATTAAGTGGAATAATACACGTAAAGGCATCTGCACAAGTTATTTTCTTCTCTGAAAGCACTGACTGGAGCTGCTCAGGAAGTACCAACTGGTGCCAGTTCCCCCATGAAGTATGTGTGTGATAAATTATCCTGCATATCTATATGCACACACCCATACTCACTTAGCTTATCCAAAAAACTAGAAGAAGCATAGAGGAAAAACATTAGCAGACTTTGCTTGGGGGAAATCAGACCTTGGATTCCCCTGCCCCCCACCCCCAACCTCACCAAATTAGTATATCCTCAGGTTTCATCTAAGTGTGCACCCATGGCAAATCTACTGTTTACTGGTAGTTAATGGAAATAATGCCTCAATGCCCAGCCAATATGGGGCCACCAAAACTTTCATAATACAATGCGGTTGCTGACCTGGAAATGATCTTAGTAAGCATCTGGCCTGCTAACCATCAAACCCTCCCACTTCCTTCTATGTATAGGAAAATGGAGGCACAGAGAATTTAAGTGCTTCTAGAAGGTAATAGTTGAGAAAAAACTAGGACTAGAACTGAAGGCACCTTGACTCATGATCCAAACTATCTTTCTACCACTCCTGGTTGAGTTCATGAATGTGAAAAGAGACTTTGTTAAAAAAAAAAAATTAAATATATAACACCTTGCAAGATGTTAACCACCATTACTTATTGTTCTAATTATAAATTACCCATCCTTCTAGATGCTTCTGCAGGGATCTTGACAAGTCATTTCTGATCCTGTTCTATGAAATAATCTCTCAGAGACTCAAGGAAGCTCCAGAGGCTACATCTGGAGAGATATAAGGGGGAAACTGAGCAAAGAGGAGGCAGTGGAACATAATTTTGCAGGCAGAAATTTAAAAATATATATTTAGTGCAAACTCTACTTCTGTGTGATTTTGTTTCTGTTTGTTTTAAACCAAGAAAAAACATCATATTCTTGATTGCAAGGAATTTTTTAACAGAATAAGAGGCCATGAATTCCCATCAGCCACCCTGCCTAACAAAGCCAGAAAACCCCCTGGGTTAAAGGATGCAAGTTAAAGATTACAGGTCAAAACATTTTAAAAGCAGTGACAATGCAAACTTTATATAACAAATGACACAGATATATAACTATATAATAAAGAAATAGCTATATAAAAAGAGCTAGGTAGATGATGGATAAATGGATGGGAAAGAAGGAAGGAAAGAGGGGAGGAAGGAGGGAGGGAAGGAAGAAAGGAAAGAAGGAAGAAAAAGGCCTAAATGCTGTAGTTGATCTCTGGTGGCAAGCAATTTTAGTTTTCTAACTTTTGCTTCTCTGCATTTTACAAATTCTCGTACTTTCTTAAACAACAACAAGAATAACACCCACCCTAATCATCAATGTTATTTGCTAAAAGGGTTGACAATGACAAAAACAAACCCCTTGAAATTTCCAGTTCTCCTTTCCAGTAAATCTGCTTTCGCTTGGGCTCCTCCGCATTCCTCATCCACATCAAGGATTCAAGAAATTCCACTCAATTGAAGTCCAGATCACATCTAAGATTGATCGTTCCACATTTAAACCTTTCTCTGATCCCTTCAGTGACTTTGCCTTGCTTGAGAGAAAATGACAACCGACTCACTGTTTCATTTTCCCTTCCATTCAGCCACAGCAATCCAGGGCCCTATTCCGTCATTTGCTTTTCATCGATAGTGCTTCCAATTCACCCATGTGAAAACATCTTTGCAATTACAGCCTTCACTCAGTGTCCCCAGGTTAACTTCAGGACCCTGATTGAAGAATCTGAAACCACTTGACAAACTAATTTGAATTGCAAACAGCTACCAACACAAATCCAAACCGTTTCTTTTAGCTCTGGGAAACTAGCTGTTTTGATGTGTTAATCTTTTAGCTAGCAAGATAACTTAGTTCATCGTTTTATCTATGAATTACTTAACAAAATTCCTTTTAGTACTCTTAAGGCTAAAATACTGTTTGTGATATATATCTCAGCTACTACAAATGTCATGAAATTAAAATAAGCTTTGAATCCAAAGATTGTGAAAACAGGAAAATAAAGGTTTTAGTGATATTGGGATCTAGTTTATTTTAAAATCCAGATCTAAGAAGGCTACTTACGCTGGGAAAAAATGTGTTACCCAGCATGTTCTGGAAAATTCCTTTTAGGGCCTTGGAAACATTTAGGTGGGATTGTAGGAATCTCTGAGAAGTATGAACTGTATTTTTTTAAACTTCTCTAGAGTTTATGACATTTGTGTTTAATTTTGTTTGGTTTCAGAGAGCGAAACATCAGCTATTTAAAATTTTTAAACATGTCTTTTTATCTCTGATATGTGCTAGGAACTGTGCTGTTATTACAGGGAAATTAACATTGAGTAAGACTTGGCACAGTGAATGGCACATTGTAGAGAGAAAATAAATATTCAATTAATGAATCACAGAAATCTGATATTATTCATGTACAACTGAAAGTGTTTCCTAGCCGTATTTAGTAGTAAGATTTTAAGATTTATGTACCAGGTTCCTGGAGGCCTAATGAGCCACATATATTCCTTGTAGAGCGTATTCTAACTACAGCCTTTGCTCAGCTGTGGGTTAATGAATACATATCTGTGAGAAGAGCTCTTAATGTTATAATGACAATATAAACAATAATATCATCTGACATTTATCAAATGCTTACTTCTTGCAAGATGTTTCCCACTTATTATTTCACTTCATCCTCACCATCAGTATTTTTGTTGTTGTTACAGATGAGGAAACTGTGGAACAGGTAGGTTAAGTGACTTCCCGGCACCCAGAGCTAGCAAGTATTGAGGGCAGGAACCAAAACCGGGATTCAGATTTCGCAGCCAGGCCTCTAAGCTACTTTGTCTCTATTGTGTTTTTCTTATAACAATGCAAGGGAGTTTGATTTGAAAGGCAAATGTCCTGTGTGTCCCACTAGTCTGCAGCGCCCTGTCTTTCTCCTATCACACGCTGCTCTCAATTGCTTAACTACCTGCAAATGTCTGCTTTATCCACTAGACGCCGTGCAGGCCTTGTATCTGTCGCTTCTTCTCTATATGCCACCCCTACCACTGGACCTGACACATTGAGGATGCTCAGCGTATATTTATGAATTTGTTTAAAAATCCATTAAATGGGAAAAACAATACCATGTGCTATTGTACTGTCTCTCTCATTGGGTTGTGAGCGTCAAGGAGAAAAATATCCATAATCCATATAGTAACATTTATTGAGGGTGTGCTCTGTGCCAATTATCATGTGGCCTGCTTTACACATGTGGAAAAGAACCCAGAGTCTCAAACAGCCTGGGGACTGGTTGACCAGAAAGGTGGCCATTACAGTCATGCAAGAAACGGAAGATACGACCTAAGGAAGAATGTGGAGAGAAGGGGGCTCATTCAAGCAATAATTCTGGAAGAATTCGGTGAATCCATTGAAAAGGGGAAGAGGAAAGTAACATTACTTCAAGGTCTCTAGAGGGACACCGGGGTTAATGGTGGGCCATTTTCCTGAGAAGTTTAGAAATAGGGTGAGAGGAGGGAGTTTGGGGATGGTGGGCACAGGCTGGCAGATGAGGAGCTTGGGAGGTGTGTCTCTGGGAGTGATTATCCACTGAAGAGGTGGAATGGCCAGAGGGCTGGGGATTAAGGGCTACATAGGCTATAGTTTTAAAATTCTCCATCCCCAAACAGCACATATGTCAGAAAGTAAAAGGGCATGTCTATTAAATCTTAGGATTTCCTTTGGGATTTATTTTATTTTATTTTATTTTTTTGAGACAGAGTCTCGCTCTGTCACCCAGGCTCGAGTGCAGTGGTGCAATCTCGGCTCAATGCAACCCCTGCCTCCCAGGTTCAAGTGATTCTCCTGCCTCAGCCGGAGTAGCCGGAGTAGCTGGGGTTACAGGTATGAGCCACCATGCCTGGCTAATGTTTTGTATTTTTAGTAGAGACAGGGTTTTGCCACGTTGGCCAGGCTGGTCTCAAACTCCTGACCTCAGGTGATCTGCCTGTCTCGCCTCACAAAGTGCTGGGATTACAGGCGTGAGCCACTGCTCCCAGGCCCTTTGAGTTTTAACTCTCAATGACGCTAGGTAGGAAGCCAAACTAGATGCTAGAAGTCAGTGTACTTTGACCAATTTTTGTTCAGAATGAGCTGCTTTCCATTCGCTCACCAAGCCACGCAAAAGCCTTCCCTGGCTTTGCCTGGCAAGTTTATGCAACTGCTTGAAAACATCCACTCTCCCAGATTTAAATAAAATTTCTCTCCCTGAGGGAAGGTAGAATTTTAACATCCTGAGGCTTGCCTGCTGGCTACTGTGTGTCCCTAGTAGGAGAAAGCCCCTTTGTTGCTGGGTTATGCTAGCTTGTAATTTGGACTTAAATTTAAAATTACAGTGTAGGTTGCAGCTGCAGCCTGGGGCTTTGTGCAAAGTCTGCTGCTTGGCCCTTTCCTCCATGACATCATCGCCTTTCTAATTACAGACAGCTTCGCTTTTACTTAAGAGAAGTGACACAACAGAACAATGGGTACTGGCATCAGTGAGGCCTTAGTGTGAAGAAATCAACAGCTAGCCTTGGGTGAGCAGACTTCCTTATCCCACTGGAAACTCACAGGAAAAAAAAAGGTGTCCTTGTAGTTTAAAGGCAAAAAGTAGTTTTGACCGTCTCTGTGTATCATGGTACATTCTGGCTTCCACTGGGGCAGAAACTTCCCTGAACTTTGCAAGGGCAGACAGCTGCTTTTCATTATGAAGAGTACATCCCTGATGAAGGTGATAATGTTTCCAGTGGAGCCTGTTCTGAACATCCTTCTGCATTGAACTTGTGAACCCTTCCGCTTCCTGTTCTCAGAGGAAGTCTGCCCTCTGAAATGCTCTTATATTTCTCCTTTCTTTACCCAAACTTTTAGTTGACTGTGGAGACTTTCCAGAGTTTACATTCTGGTCTCCACCTATCCTGCCCTCTCGGCAACCTGGAATGAGAGCGTAGGGAAAATCCACTAGTTTCCATGGTTTTTATATGAATTGTTAAAGCATACTTCCACACAGAATAATGAGAGTTAGTTTAGGAAATATTTGCTTCTCCATTCTGACTTGAAAATCTATTATTCACCCAACAAGGATTTCAAATTATATCAATAAGAAAGAGAAGGAGATGTTTGAGATTAAATAAACACTTTGGTGTTACGTGTTAGGCAACTGGACTCCGGTACCATTGTGTAAGGCTTTTGGGAAGAGAGCAATTCGATTTTGTAGTTTAGTCATAACAATATTGAAAATTTAAGTTAATTCTTCTAAAGTTTAGCATAGACATGACTATCTCCCTAGGATTTCTTTCTCTTACACTTTTTTGTCAGATCCCCTGAATCACTGATCTCATATGCAGTGGTTTTAAAACATAGTTGTGTATTAATCTGTTCTCACATTGCTATAAGGAACTACCTGAGACTGGGTAATTTTTGAAGAAAAGAGGTTTAATTGACTGACAGTTCCACAGGCTGTACAGGAAGCATGGCTGGGGAGGTCTCAGGAAACTTACAAACATGGCAGAAGGTGAAGGATTCATGTGTACGGAGAAGAAGGAAGAGAGTGAAGGGGAAAGTGCTACACACTTTAAAGCAACCAGATCTTGTGAGAACTCACTATCACGAGAGCAGCAAGGAGGAAGTCTGCCCCCATGATCTACTCACCTCCCACCAGGCCCCTCCTCCAACATTGAAGATTGCAATTTGACATGAAATTTGGGCGGGGACACAGAGCCAAACCATATTAGGTTGCAAATTCTGTGACAATTTTTCCATCAATAATGGTGTCTATGTCCTGTCCTCTTGAATCAGGTGGGCTTGTGACAGCTTTAAACAATAGAGGAGACAGAAGTGATGTTCTGTAAATTCTGAGGCTAGGTAATAAAAAGCTCTGAAGCACTTTCTTGTTAATTGGGAACATTTGCTCTGAGAGACCTAAGCTACCATGTAAGAAGTCCAATCACCCTGAGATCACCATGTTGGAAGAACACATGTATAACATATGCCAATGTTCCAGTAGAGTTCCAGTAGACAGTCCAGTAGACAGTCCCACAATGTTCCAGTAGACAGTCCCAGTAGACAGTTCCAGTAAACAGTAGACAGTTCCAGTAGACAGCCCCTTCAGCCATGGTGACCCAGGTGTCATGTATGTGGATAAAGAACCCATTACAGAAATAGATTCTCTGGCTCCAGCTATTTCAGCCTCCAGCCATTTGAATTACTGCTGGTCATTTGGATTATCCCAACTGAGACCCAAGATATCATGAAGGAGAAAAGAACCATCCTTGCTCTGCTGTTTTTGGATCCCCGACCACATAATAATTTTTTTCATGCCCCTACTTACTGGGATATATCACCAACAAATCACATTTTTCTTCATTCTTTTGTCCTTTTTATTTGCATGTTTATTCTCTTGTTTTGGTAGAACATTTCCATCAGTGTTTTTCTGAGAAAGAATATATGAGAGGTAAATTTTTATGTATTTTTCTGTCTGATAATGTTATTATTTTAACCACTCATTTGGTTGATACTTTGGCTGGATATAGAATTATTTGAACATTTTAAGGCATTGTCCCTTTCACTTGTAGCATCCTATGTCTCTATTAAGAAGTACAAGGTAATCTGATTTCTAATCCATTATATGTTATCTTCACACTTCCACCCCTCCTACAGGAAGCTTTATGCATTTTTTTCAAAAAAAAAATTTCTGGTGGTATGAAATTTCACAATGCCCTGATGTCACTCAGGTCTTATCTATCTGTTTATCTACCTATGTATCTACTTACTATCTACTCTCTATTATCTATTTATGCTAGGCTCTCAGTGAGTTTTAGTCTGGAGACCCTTCTGTTTTAGAACATATTAATATATTATTTTATGAGTTTTTTCCTCTGTTTTCCCCATTCCCTATTTCTAGAGCTTTTATTTATTAGATAGTGGACCTACCAGACAGATTTTTTTTCTTTCTTTTTTTCTTTTTTTTGTAAACTGGATCACACTCTGTCACCCGGGCTGGTGTAATCATGTAATCATGGCTCCCTGCAGCTTCAACCCTCCAGGCTCAAGCAATCCTCCCATCTTGGCCTCCCAAATAGATGAGACTACAGGTATGCACCACCATGTCCATTCTTTTTTTCTTTTTTTTTTGTAGAGATGCGGTCTCACCATGTTGCCCAGGCTGGTCTCAAACTTTTGGGCTCAAGTGATCCTCCTTCCTTGGCCTCCCAAAGTGCTGGGATTACAGGTGTAAGTCACTGTGCCCAGCCACTGTGCCCAGACAGATTTTTCTTATCCTTTCTCTCACAGTTTCCATCCATTTTGATTTTGGATTTTCTTACCCTATGGATTATTTAGTTGTACAGTTTCATGGGACACCAGATAATGGCAGTGGTTTTCCAATGGTAATGAGTTTGTTCAATAGAGCAGTATGGCTGGGAGATCACCTTGACTTTATCTTCTAAAATTTTCACTGAATACTTTCCTTTGGGCTAAGGAACATTTTTCTGTTTCTTTTTTTAACATGTTATCCTAGTTTTGTTTCATGTATAAAGTACTGTTCATAACTTATGGTTCTGTGAATATTAATTTAATTTCTTTAAACTTTGTATTCCTCCTGATTTGTCTCCATCTTCTTCAGCTTCCTTTATTTGTGTGTGTTTTGTTTTCTGTTTGTCATGTTGCAGGCTTTTCTCAGTTGTGTGTTCATATTTAAGACTAAAGCACAGAAAATAAAATTCAAAGCTTTGTGAGCAGAGGTGGAACTTGATGACAGTTGACTTTCATCGTGGGGTGTGGGGTGATTTTTTGTTGAGTTATATTTAATGTTGGTGGACCTCTAGATATTAGTATCTATAAAATCTTTCTGTGAGACATTTACTTTCTCCAGTTACCACTCCACAATTTATATTGGTGAGCTATTTCTATAGCCACAAATGCCGCCCAAATCTCCATGGCTTACGACAGCACTGATCTTTTGTTTAAGTTACATGAGAGCTGTGGCTCCTCTAGGCTCCATTGGGCTTGGCTCCACGTGACTTTGCATTCTGGCTCTCTAGCTTGAGAGCAGACACCGTCTGGGGAATTTTATTCTCCTGGTAAAGGACAGAAGCACAATGAAAAGAACTGAACCACAGAAGTGCATTAGACCTTCTGCTCAGGCATATCTTATGTATTATTTGCTCACACTCCATTGGCCAAAGCAAGTCAAATGGCCATGCCCAAAGTACATGGGGTGGAGAAGTAATTCCACCTATAGGAAAGCAGAACAAGTATAGGCAGGGAGGAAACGATTATGAACAAATAATAAAATCTCTCATGGTATCTCATGCTGACTGGTTTCATTTCTCCTGTTCTCTCTATCTTGTGAAGTTACGCTGTTTTCATTTTTTTAATAGAATTTTCGTGGGTTTATTGGAGGAGGATCAGAAATCAATGTGGGTGTTCAGTCTTTAATGTTTAACTAAAAGTCTGCTGTTAACTTAAATTCTAGGTGATAGATTGTTGGGCCAAACTTAGCATTTGCCAGAAATAACTCTTGTATAAAAAAGGAAGAGGTAAGAATCAACACTGATTTGTTTGCTCAAAATTCAGAAAAAAAAAAAAAAGATGCATGTGAAACTAAGGAGAGTACTTACCTGAGGATGGAGGTGGGTGGTAGGAACCAGGATATGGCATACAGGAATGCCAGGAAGATTTGTACTGTATAATAGTTACACATTCTTTTTTGTGTAATATGCAAATATATTACCAAAAAGTTACATTCACCAGTAAATTTTAGCTAGGGTAAACCTTAGAAGAATTAACTTCATTTTTAAAATATTGTTGGGAAATCCAAGCCAAGAGAAACAAATCTTTCTGAAACTAACTCTCATTACTCTGTCTGGAAGTATGCTTGAAAAATTAATATATTTCCATTTTTCAAAAAAAGAAACTCAGAGAAAGGAAAAATAAAAACCTGCTTTGTTCTTTTCAGTACATTAGCAGAAAGCACTGGAACACAAAGGGAAGTTGGTAAAAGATTCACTTCAAATGTCACATTTCTGGAGATCTTAACCCACCCCTACCCACTCCTGCCCCAGGAGAACTAATATTTTGTGTCTCTGTGTCAGACAAAGCTTTGTTTGTGTTTTCAGCATGGCACTCATAAATCTGTAATGCAATCATTGATCTATGTGTCTCTCTCCTCCACTAGACTGGGTTTCCTATGGATTTGTAATCTTAGGACCTACCTTGATGCCTGGCACTTAGTCAAGTGTCAATGAATTGTTAATGAATTAATGTACACTATTTTTCTTCAGCATCTAGTGTAGTAACATGAGTAAAATACTAGCAAAAGAAACTACTCTCTTTTTATTTCAGGACACTCTAAATTCCAGTACTGATATTTGTGCACATTTCATTTCATTTCTCTTACTTATTTTCTTTCTTCTTCCTTAACTGTTTTTGTCTTCCCTGAATAACCACAAGAAATAAATGTCATTGATGCATTAGTGTTTTCCAAGATGAAAACTTCATTTTAGAATGTAAAAATAATATGTGTTTATTGAATAACACAAAACAAAATGTTAAAACAGGAGAAAGTATATGAAGTGGAATGTGAATAATCATGCAATAACATATCCCAGGGATAAAAGCTATTAACAGATATAAAGACAACTGCAATTAACACACACACACTCACACAATCACACAGTAAAAATTAGGAAATAAAAATATAGCCACTAACATAAACAGTTGATATATATACTGACCTTCTGATTAAATGGGATAGATTGAACACCCACATTTATGTCTACTCCTCACAAAATCCTGCTAAGGTGAAACACAAAAGATTATTTGTTTAAAGGTATAGCTCTATAAGATAGAATGGGAAAAAAAGATGATAGTAAATTAAAAGATGATAGTAAATTTTGGAAAGGGGACAATGGTTACATGAGTGGAAACTGACCTAAAAGACTTGAAAGCTGAAATCTAAGTTAGTGGTGGTAGAAATCTCCAAGGAACATGATTCCCACGCGAAACTCCAGACAGGCTCTCACTAATTGGTGAAGCTGCCCATTCCTTTAGAGACGGCTTTGATCCTCAGGTTAAATTTACAAACCATGTATTTCATTAATTACTGAAACATGAGAACATTCTCATTTTGGATAATAAACACCACCATTTCATTATGCTAAAGAATTTTCAAAGTTTTCTGAAGCACTAATGAGTCTAAAATGATGACAGATAAAACCTTTTGAATGTTTTGAATGTTAAGATGTTACTTCTGTCTGTATAAAAAGTTGGTCACTGTCAACTTCTCTTCAGCCACTTTCCCCTTACCCAACTGGTTTCCCTCTATCCTCATCAGTTTTTGAATTATCTATAAGCTAGGTGCAAATTTAGAATTACTACTGAATAAATTCCATAAGGAAGTATTATATCCAGTCTATTTTACATTCTAGTATATTTCCATCTGGTTGGGCCCAGACCATAGCCCATTCTGTTTTTAGAAAGTGGAATTCTCTCACTCCCTTAATTGTGGATCCAGCCTCATTCATTAGATAACCCTTTTTCATTTTTTGCCTATTTCTTCCTTTGAATTAGAAGCCTGCATTTCTCAGTTCATAATTTTCTGTGAGGAACAGGCAGACTTTAGGAATTTCTGTCTGTAATTGACAATTGTTATAGCCCTAGCACTTTGAGAGAAATGTGTGAAGAAAAACATTCATTTGTCTGCAGCTTTCTTTGGTCATTTCTCAGCCTTTGCTTCTATGGATGGAAATCAGTTAAGTGCTAAATTATACTGACTACTCATGCAAAACCTACATTTGTGTAATCTTGAAGGTCAAGCTCGGCGCAAAAAGTTCCCTAAAAGAGCAAATAATACTTATCTTGTAGGGTTGCCCTGAACACTAAGTGGCCCATATTTGAGGTTTTGGCTATTCATTTATCTGTACTTCAGAATAGTCCAGAACTGTTTCTTGAGGGAGCTACTGATCCGTTTCCATGGATGTGGTAGTTAATTTTATGTATCAACTTGACCGGGTTAAGGATGCCCAGAAATGTTGGCAAAACATTATTTCTGACTGTGTCTGTGAGGAAGATTCTGGAAGAGCTTAGCATTTGAATCAGTAGGCTGAGCAAAGAAGATCCACCCTCACCAATGTGGGTGGGCACCACCCAATTCATTAAGGGCTTGGATAGTACCAAAAGGCAGAGGAAGGTCTAGTTTGCTCTCAATTCTTGAGCTAAGGCATCCATCTACTTGTGTCCCTGGTTCTCAGGCTCTCAGATTCCAGGACTTACACCAGTGCACCACTCCCCCAACTCCCACCCTACTCCCCACTCCACCCCTTGTTCTCAGGCCTTTAGACTCAACTGAATCGCACCACTGGCTTTCCTAGTTCTCCAGCTTACAGACAGCAGATCATAGGACTTCTTAACCTCCATTGTCATGTGAGCTGATTCCCAGAATACATTTCCTCTTATGTGTCCATATACATCCTACTTGGTTTGCCTTCTGCATGTGATGGCTGTGTGGACCTTCATCCAAACGCCTGTCTTGGATTGGCATTTTAAATTTCCTAAGATTAACTTAACATTACCCGTTTTAATCAGTTTTCTGTTGCTTATAACAGAATACCTGAAACTGGGTAGTTGATAAAGAAAAGGAATTTATTTCTTACAGTTAAAGAAGCTGAGAAGTTCAAGGTGGAGGGGTCACATCTGGTGAGAGGCTTCTTGCTGGTATAGACTCTGCAGAGTTCTGAGGTGGTTCAAGACATCACATGGCAAGGGGGCTGAGCATGCTAGCTCAGGTCTCTCTGCCTCTTCTTATAAAGCCACCACTCCCCACTGCCATAACCCATTAATCCATTAACCCATTAATGAATTAATCCATGAATCAGCTCTGTGCCCTCTGACCCAATCACCACTTAAATGCCCCCACCTCTCAATACTGCCACATTGAAGATTAAATTTCAACATGGGTTTTGGAAGGGACAAATATTCAAACCATAGCACTACCCTATCTTTTTGATGGTTGAAACATATGGATCTTTCCCTAATTGGCAACAGAAAATGTCTGGCACTGTGTTCACAATCTGCTCTGAAAATCTTATCAAAAGCACATTTTACAAGAAATAATATTTTTGGAGCATTGCTTAAGAGAAATGAAGTCCAATCCCAGCACTTTGGGAGGCCAAGACAGGAGGATTGCTTGAAGCCAGGAGTTCGAGACCAACCTGGACGACATATGACATAGCGGGACTCTGTCTCTATCTTAAAAAAAAAAAAAGAAAGAAAGAAACGAAAAGACATAAATGAAGTCCAACCTCAGATATTTAAAATTTTTTCCTTGGACCAAGTTAATCCATTAGCACGCTTTGTATTTGATCATCATTGTTTTGGCCCCACACAGATCACTTAGTGAATTTTCATCTGCCTTATACATTTACTCTATGGTGAAAGTGTCTTATAAGAACAGGCTTATTGAAGCTTATTTTTATGTGTTGCAGAAAAGTTGCCGAAGCTACCTTACATATTTGTTTTTCAAAATGTGATCCTGGGAACAGCAGTTTTGACATCACCTGGAAATTTGTTGGAAATAGAGAATCTTGGACCCTACTCCAGACCTGTTGAGTCAGAATCTGCTTTTTAACAAGACCCCCAGGTGATCTGTATGCACATTAAAGTTTGACAAACATTGCCTTAAACTATATTCTTCTTTGCCAGAAAGCATAGACAAAAATAATAACAAAAACCAAAAACCATACAAACAAAAAAACCCTCGTATTTCAGAAATAAAAAAAGCTTTGGTTCTCCCAAAACTCTTCTTATTGCTAGGTTTATTCCTTTCCTAGTTTTATTTTCCTTTTACCTTATTCTCATAACTATGGTATGAGTTTATAGTAGTGTTTCAGTTATCTAGTCTTGTATACCAAACTATGCCAAAACATAGTGACTTAAAACAACGTCCACATTTATTTTGTTCACAAATACACACTTTGGGCAGAGCTTGGCAGGACAGCTTGTCTATGCTCCACATGGCATCAGCTGGGGCCGCTCAAAGGCTGGAAGCTGGAATCATCTGAAGGTTTGCTCACTGATATGGTTTGGCTGTGTCCCCACCCAAATCTCAACTTGAATTGTATCTCCCAGAATTCCCACTTGTTGTGGGAGGGACCCAGGGAGAGGTAATTGAATCATGGGGGCTGGTAATTCCCATACTATTCTCGTGATAGTGAATAAATCTCATGAGATCTGATGCGTTTATCAGGGATTTCCACTTTTGTTTCTTCCTCATTTTTCTCTTGCTGCCACCAGGTAAGAAGTGCCTTTCACCTCCCGCCACGATTCGGAGGCCTGCCCAGCCATGTGGAACTGTAAGTCCAATTAAACCTTTCTTCCCAGTCTCAGGTATGTCTTTATCAGCAGCGTGAAAATGGACTAATATATTCACTTATATGCTGTTCGACGACAAGACAAAAACAACTGGGGCTAAGGCCAGAACATCTACATGTCACCTGTCCATATGACTGACATAGTGGCTGGGTACCCACTGGGTACCACAAGATTCTATCCCAAGATAGAATGAGCTGGGCAGGAGCTACATTGCCTTTTATGACCTAGCTTTGGAAGTTAGGTGGCATTACTGCTACCACATTTTTTCCTCAGGGTGGAAACGCAGTCCTTCCCAGGGAAGGAAAATAGAGCCCATCCTTCAATCGAGAAATGAGAAGATTCTGGAAGGGATGGGAAATACTGCTGTGGCTATTTTGGAAAATAAAAGCTCCTTCAACTCTACTCATACTTTTAAAAACAGTTTTAATTTTTTTGTGGAGAGAGTTGGGCATGAATTAATAATTAACAAATTAATAAGGATATTTATTAGAAGTAAATGGCTTTGGGCCAGGCATGGTGGCTCATGCCTGTAATCTTAGCACTTTGAGAGGCCGAGGTGGGTGAATTGCCTGAGCTCAGCAGTTCGAGACCAGCCTGGCCAATGTGGTGAAACCCCATCTCTACTAAAATACAAAAAAAAAAAAAAATTAGCTAGATGTGGTGGCACATGCCTGTAGTCCCAGCGACTCCAGAGGCTGAGGCACAAGAATTGCTGGAACCCAGGAGGTGGAGGTTGCAGTGAGCCGAGACTGAGCCACTGCACTCCAGCCTGGGTGACAGAGCAAGACTCCATCGCAAAGAAAAAAATAAATTAAAAAAAAATAATAACTTTTTTTTCTTTCTAAACCTGTTGTACATCTTTACTTTCTAGTAAATCAAATAACGTGGGATGACCAGGAAAATCATTAAAATTTACGAAAATTTATCTCTTGCTCCTGATGTTGGCAGCTGATCTAATCCCAACAGGTTCTAGCCCATGTATTATTTTGAATACATATTAAGGTCAGAGTGTCTGCTTTAAAGTCTCAAATTAAATGTGCATAGAGGTCACCTAGGGGAGTCTTATTAAAATGCAGATTTTAATCCAGTCTGAGGTACCTCTGAGATTCTGCATTTCTAATAAGCTCCCAGGCGATGCTAATGCTGCTGGTCCACGGACTACACCATGAGTAACAAGGTGTCAGATAGAAGTAACTCTAACATGTGTGCCCTGGGAATCTTATTTGCTGGGACCTCTCCCATGTTCCTGGATGATAATCACAAGATTGAGGTTAATTCCTTCCTTCAGTTCTGAGGGCAAACCAGAGTCCCATTGGAGATGGCTGATTTTACCCTAAGTCTACCTAGATGAGTCTTTAATTTCCTCTGCTGAACCTAAAGCCTCCTCTGTGGATCTGAAGGACTCAGGTCTAGGTGATGTGGAGCAGCAAGAAAACCACATTCACCAGTTTGCTCGAAGCTCTCTTTGACCAGCTGCAGGCCCTTCTCGCATCTTTTCTGCCAGTGTGAATCTTGCCAAGTTTGGTTTTTCTGATCCTAGGCTCTGTGAGCTGGACCAGCAGCTGTGCAAACACTGGCCTTTTCAATAATGCCATTTTCCCCTTCTACACTCTCCAACCACACTGACTCTACCTTGAAAAATTTCATCTCTGTTCGGGGCTGTGCTACTGAATTGTCATATTGCGTGCCTCATATATATAAGCTAGAGCAGCTTCTGATTTAGTCCTGAGTCATTTTGGTCCTCAAAGACCAGGAGATTTGGGTAGGATTACCAGATCCTACACATTTTCTTTTTTTTTTTTTTGCACAAATATCTGATGTAATAGGGCGAGAGCACTGACATTGTGCTCAGAAGGTCTCAGTGCTGTGAGCTCAGCTGTTGATTACTCCACATGAAGTGTTGTGAACCTCAATTAAAAGTGATTATAAAAATTCCTACCTCAGAACATGGTTGAAAAGAAAATTAGGGCAAGTAGTACAAGTTATTTTAAGATTAAAAATATGAAACAAATGAAAAAGCCCAGGTTGGTGGTCAAGCTACCCCAGTAGCAGTTGTAGATACGATAGCAGAGAAGACATCATTTTATCTTATGCCCAGTCTTCGCAAAAGCATAATTCAGGGACCAGTGCATCAGAATCACCTGGAATGTTTTTAAAAAAGTAAATCTTCAAGTCCCATTTTAGCTGTAACTGAATCTGAATCCCTGAAGAGGAAGGTGGGTGTCTAGTAATTTGCATTGTGAGCAAGCCCCTCAAATGATTCTTATGCACACTGAAGTTTTGAGAACCAGACTGCAGTCCCTACCATGGGGGTGGTTGGTTGACCTCTGCTGGGTTAGGCTTCAGGGTGACCTCATAGACAATTTGGATTTTTTTTCTACTCATTCCCAAACCCCAAACCCCAAATCCTGCTCTTCTCAGCTCCAGTCCTAGCTCGATTTCCGCAGTCTCCCATTTGTAAGTTTCAACCCTTACTCTAGTTTCTCTCTATCTGGCTGTCATTCTAGACCTCCTGGGTGCCCTTCCCCGAAGCCTCAGCTTTTAGTCTTCCTCCAGGTTTTCCTCCTAAAGTGTGCCCTCAGGATCCCCATACTAAATTCTCAGGCAAGCTTCTCCTGCCCCCTGGGGAGTAATTATCACAGCCTTCTCTTTTTGAGCTAGCTTTTAGGGTGTCTGGGCTACAATGCATCCCGTGAGTCAGCCCAGTTAGGGGAAAAGAAGGCTCACCAACAAGTCAGGTCCTGTGGGGATCATCTCTTCACTCTGAAAGAAGGTACAGTGACAAACCATCCCCACCCCATTGCTGGCTGGGAAGCCAGAAGGACTCCAGCAATGAGCACAGAAGTGGCCCATAAGCACTCTTCTCCTAACTCATTGCAGAGGACAATTCAGACCTCTAGGGAGTTCTGAAATCGATCCAATGCAGGTAGTTCCCATTTATTTTCACCATCCTAGAACCAGTGGAAACTAGGGACCACTCACGTCACATCTGGATGTTTCATCCATACCAGGCCTCAGTGATGTTCTCTGTTCTTAGCTTTCACAGACAGAAATATATGTTAATAAAGTGAGCCTTTGTCTCATAGATAAGTACCAATACAGCTTTTGCTGGCTTTGCTAGCAGATGTATATAAGTCAAGTTCTAGTTAGTCTAGCTATGAATCTGAGCCTTAAGACAATCCTACTTGGCTTATTGTCCTGGAATCTTTTCCTGGCACATATATGTGTTCCTGAGGATGTGGGAATATTTGAGGATGTAGATTTTATTCCAAAGAACATTCATTCCTCTTGTCAGTGGCTCTGTAGGGTACTATCGATTACTATAGTCCTCTTTATTCTTCACCAAGTGAAATGATAGTTGCTTAATGTAGAAATCTATATTAAAAAGAAAAATTTTTAATCAACAGTAAAATACAATAATTATTACATTTTAATCTATAATAAAAGAAAATATTCTGTTAGTTGGCATTAAAATGCTGACCTGCTGGATTTGTATAGGGGATGGTAGCTCAGTCTGCATGCTTACTTTTGTAAATAGTTTTATTGGAACACAGCCACATATATATGTATTTTTACATATGGTCTATAGCTGCTTTCTCACTACAGTAGCAAGAAGGGAATAGTTGTGACAGGATCATATGACCCTCAAAGCCTAGAATATTTACTATCTGGGTTTTTACAGGAAAAAACTTGTAACCCCCCTATAGACTATAAGCATCTAGAGATCATAGAACAGGTTTAGTTTGATTATTTTGTAAAGAACTCAGCACAACTCTATACACCTAATAAGTACATCTTGGTGTGTTTGGTGATTTCCAGAGGTTAAGTAAATAGGGCTTTTAAACTTCTATATGGAAGGGGAAAAAAATTGAAAGACACAAAACATGTTAATCATGGTTATCTTTGAATAGTAGGATTATAGAGCAGTTTAATTTTCTTCTTTTTCATTTCTGGATTTGCTAGATGTCCTTCAATGAATATTTATTACACACACATACACACACACACACACACATCCCAAAAACTCCCCTCACTCCCAGGATATTTGGTGGGTCTAGTTCTTTAAACAAAAACAACAATATGGAAATTATTTTTTCTAAGTCAATGTGGAGATGAGAATAGAGGGAAAGCGTCTTTCATAATCAAATCATAATTAAATTAAAACAGTATTATTCAAAAACCTCTTTTAGCATTTTGCTCCTTTTATAAATATTCGTGAAGGTCTGTCAATCTAAAGAAAAATAATGGATTAGGATTATTCTATAACGTATTTTACAACCCTAAACCCAGGTCATAATCCTTAGTAGGTAACAGGCAGTCATATTTTCTAGATTACTATTACTGAACTGTGTATTAGTCAGGACATGGTGGTTGCAGTTGACAGAAAGCTGACTCAACCTGTGCCAAAAAGAGGAGGCATTTATTGGCACACACACTCAAACCACAGGAAAGATGTAGGAGCAACTGGAACCAGCTCAAACACCATCAGCTTTCCATGTCTCTCCCCCTACTTCTTTCTGTGGCGTAGGAATCATTCTCACAAGCCAGCACACTAGATCTAGTTTGAAAAATGGCAGGAGGATTCTGATAGGTCTGGCTTGAGTCATGTGCTCATTCCTGCTTGGGGGAGGGGAGGTGGAAATATATTCTGCTGGAAAGTGGGGGTCGGGGTAAAGAGAAAGTGAGTTTTGGCTGGGTACAGTGGTGCACGCCTGTAAACCCAGCTACTCAGGAGGCTGAGGCAGAAGAATTGCTTGAGAGATCTGGCAAGATGGCCTAATAGGAACAGCTCCCAGCGAGACCAATGCAGAAGGTGGGTGATTTCTGCATTTCCAACTGAGGTACCTGGTTCATCTCATTGGGACTGGTTAGACAGTGGGTATAGCCAATGAAGGGCAAGCAGAAGCAGGGTGGGGCGTCACGTCATCCGGGAAGTGCAAAGGGCCGGGGACCTCCCTCCCTAGCCAAGGGAAGCCATGAGGGACTGTGCTATCTGGCCCAGATGCTTTTCCCGTGGTTTTTGCAACCTGCAGACCAGGAGATCCGCTTGTGTGCCTACACCATCAGGGTCCTGGGTTTCAAGCACAAAACTAGGCAGCTATTTGGGTAGACACTGAGCTAGCTGCAGCAATTTTTTTTTTTTTTTTTTTTTTTTTTTTGTACCCCAGTGATGCCTGGAACCCTGGTGAGACAGAACCGTTCGCTCCACTGGAAAGGGGGCTGAAGCCAGGGAGCCAAGTGGTCTCACTTACAGGTCCCACTCCCATGGAGCCCAGCAAGCTAAGAATCACTAGCTTGACATTTTTGCTGCCAGCACAGCAGTCTGAAGTTGACCTGGGATGATCAAGCTTGATGGTGGGAGGGGTGTCCACCATTACTGAGGCTTGAGTAGGCAGTTTTCCTCTGACAGTGTTGAGGAAGCTGGGGAGTTCGGATTGGGCAGATCTCACTGCAGTGCGACAAAGTGGCTGTGGCCAGACTGCCTCCCTAGAATCCTCCTCACTGGGCAGGGCATCTCTGAAAGAAAGGCTGCAGCATCAGTCAGGGGCTTATAGATAAAACTCTCATCCCCCTGGGTCAGAGCACCTGGGGGAAGGGGCAGCTGTGGGCACAGCTTCAGCAGGCTTAAACATTCCTGTCGGCTGGCTCTGAAGAGAGCAGCAAATCTCCCAGCACAGCACTAGAGCTCTGCTAAGGGACAGACTGCCTCCTCAAGTGGGTCTCTGATCCCCATGCCTCCTGACTGGGAGACAACTCCCAACAGGGGTTGACAGACACCTCATGCAGGAGAGCTCTGGCTGGCATCAGGTGGGTGCACCTCTGGGACAAAGCTTCCAGAGGAAGGAGCAGGCAGCAATTTTTGCTGTTCTGGGGCCTCCACTGGTAATACCCAGCAAACAGGGTCTAGAGTGGAGCTCCAGCAAACTGCAGCAGACCTGCAGAAGAGCGGCCTGACAGAAGAAAAACTAACAAACAGAAAGCACTAACATCAACATCAACAAAAAGGACACCCACACAAAATCCCTATCCAAAGGTCACCAGCATCAAAGACCAAAGGTAGATAAATTCACGAAGATGAGGCAAAACCAGCACAAAAATGCTGAAAATTCCAAAAACCAGAATGCCTTTTCTCCTCCAAATGATCACAACTCCTCTCCAGCAAGAGCACAAAACTGGACAGAGAGTGAGTTTGACAGATTGACAGAAGTAGGCTTCAGAAGGTGGGTAATTACGAATCCTCTGAGCTAACGAAGCATATTCTAACCCAATGCGAGGAAGCTAAGAACCTTGATAAAAGGTTACAGGAACTGCTAACTAGAATAACCAGTTTAGAGAAAGACATAAATGACCTAATGGAGCTGAAAAACACAGCACAAGAACTTCGTGAAGCATACAAAAGTATCAATAACCGAATCGATCAAGTGGAAGAAAGGATATCAGAGATTGAAGATCAGCTTAATGAAATAAGGCATAAAGACAAGATTAGAGAAAAAAGAATGAAAAGGAACAAACAAAGCCGCCAAGTAATATGGGACTATGTCAAAAGACCAAACCTACGATTGACTGGTGTCCCTGAAAGTAACAGGGAGAATGGAACCAAGTTGGAAACACACTTCAGGATATTATCCAGAAGAACTTCCCCAACCTAGCAAGACAAGCCAACATTCAAATTCAGGAAATACAGAGAACACCACTAAGATACTCCTCGAGAAGAGCAACCCGAAGACACATAATTTTCAGATTCTCCAAGGTTGAAATGAAAGAAAAAATGGTAAGGGCAGCCAGAGAGAAAGGTCAGGTTACCTACAAAGGGAAGCTCATCAGACCAACAGCTGATCTCTCTGCAGAACCCCTACAAGCCGGAAGCCCCTACAAGCCCACTCAGAGGGCAGATGGGCAATATTCAAAATTCTTAAAGAAAAGAATTTTCAACCCAGAATTTCATATCCAGCCAAACTAAGCTTCATAAGCGAAGGAGAAATAAAATCCTTTCCAGACAAGCAAATGCTGAGGGATTTTGTTACCACTAGGCCTGCCTTACAAGAGCTCCTGAAGGAAACACTAAATATGGAAAGGAAAAACTGGTACCAGCCACTGCAAAAACATACCAAATGGTAAAGACCATCAACACTATGAATAAACTGCATCAACTAATGTGCAAAATAAACAACTAGCATCATGATGCCAGGATCAAATTCACACATAACAATATTAGCCTTAAATGTAAATGGGCTAAATGCCCCAATTACAAGACACAGACTGGCAAATTAGAAAAAGAGTCAAGACCCATAGGTGTGCTGTATTCAGGAGATCCATCTCTTGTGCGAAGACACACATAGGCTCAAAAAAAAGGGATGGAGGAATATTTACCAAGCAAATGGAAAGCAAAAAAAAAGCAGGGGCTGCAATCCTAGTCTGAAAACACAGGTTTTAAACTAACAAAGATCCAAAAAAACAAAGAAGGGCATTACATAATGGTAAAGGGATCAATGCAACAAGAAGAGCTAACTATCCTAAATATATATGTGCACCCAATACAGGAGCACCCAGATTCATAAAGCAAGATCTTAGAGACCTGTAAAGAGACTTAGACTCCCATACAATAGTAGTGAAAGACTTTAACACCCCACTGTCAATATTAGACAGATCAATGAGATAGAAAAGGATATTCAGAACTTGAACTCAGCTCTGGACCAAGTGGACCTAATAGACATCTATAGAACTCTCCACCCCAAATCAACAGAATACACATTCCTCTCAGTACCACACAGCACTTATTCTAAAAATCAACCACATAACTGGAAGTAAAACACTCCTCAGCAAATGCAAAAGAATGGAAATCATAACAAACACCCTCTCAGACCACAGTGCAATCAAATTAGAACTGAGGATTAAGAAACTCACTCAAAACCACACAACTACATGGAAACTGAACTACCTTCTCCTGAATGACTACTAGGTAAATAACTAAATTAAGGCAGAAACAAGTAAGTTATTTGAAACCAATGAGAACAAAGAGACAGCACACCAGAATCTCTGGGACATGGCTACAGCAGTGTTAAGAGGGAAATTTATAGCACTAAATGCCCATATCAGAAAGTGGGAAAGATCTAAAATCAAAACCCTAACATCACAATTAAAAGAACTAGAGAAGCAAGAGCAAACGAATTCAAAAGCTAGCAGAAGACAAGAAATAACTAGGATCAGAGGAGAACTGAAGGAGATAGAGACATAAAAACCCTTCAAAAAAAAATCAGTGAATCCAGGAGCTAGTTTTTTCAAAAGATTAACAAAATAAATAGACCACTAGCCAGACTAATAAAGAAGAAAAGAGAGAAGAATCAAATAGACACAATAAAAAATGATAAAGGGGATATGACCATTGATCCCACAGAATTACAAACTACCATCAGAGAATACCATAAACATCTCTACACGCACGCACGCACACACACACACACACACACACAAACCCTAGAAAATCTAGAAGAAATGGATACATTCCTGGACACATACACCCTCCCAAGACTAAACCAGGAAGAAGTTGAATCCCTGAATAGACCAATAACAACTTCTGAAATTGAGGCAGTCATAGCCTACCAACCAAAAAAAAACCCAGGACCAGATGGAGTCACAGCTGAATTCTACCAGAATTACAAAGAAGAGCTGGTACCATTCCTTCTGGAAGGATTCCAAACAACAGAAAAAGAGGGACTCCTCCCTAACTCATTTTATGTGGCCAGCATCATCCTGATACCAAAACCTGGCAGAGACACAACAAAAAAAGAAAATTTCAGGCCAATATCCCTAATGAACATTGATGTGAAAATCCTCAATAAAATACTGGCAAACCAAATCCAGCAGCACATCAAAAAGCTGATCCACCATGATCAAGTTGGCTTCATCCCTGTGATGCAAGGTTGGTTCAACATATGCAAATCAATAAATGTAATCCATCACATAAACAGAACAAATGACAAAAACTGCATGATTGTCTCAATAGATGCAGAAAAGGCCTTCAATAAAATTCAACATCTCTTAATGATAAAAGCTCTCAATAAACTAGGTATTCAAGGAACGTATCTCAAATTAATAAAAGTGGTTTATGACAAATCCTTAGCCAATATCATACTGAATGGGCAAAAGCTGGAAGCATTCCCTTTGAAAACCAGCACAAGACAAGGATGCCCTCTCTCACCACTCCTATTCAACATAGTATTGGAATTTCTTGCTAGAGCAATCAGGCAAGAGAAAGAAATAAAGAGTATTCAAATAGTAAGAGAGGAAGTCAAATCGTCTCTGTTTGCAGATGACATGATTGTATATTTAGAAAACTCCATCGTCTCAGTCCCAAAACTCCTTAAGCTGATAAGCAACTTCAGCAAAGTCTCAGGATACAAAATCAATGTGCAAAAATCACAAGCATTCCTATACACCAATAATAGACAGAGAGCCAAATCATGAGTGAATTCCCGTTCACAATTGCTACAAAGAGAATAAAATACCTAGGAACACAACTTACAAGGGATGAGAAGGACCTTTTCAAGGAGAACTACAAACCACTGCTCAAGAAAATAAGAGAGGACACAAAGGGAAAAAGAAATTCCATGCTCATGGATAGAAAGAATCAATATCGTGAAAATGGCCATATTGCCCAAAGTAATTTATAGATTCAATGCTATTCCCATCAACCTACCACTGATTTTCTTCACAGAATTAGAAAAAGCTACTTTAAATTTCATACGGAACCCAAAATAAGCCTGTATAGCCAAGACAATCCTAAGGAAAAAGAACAAAGCTGGAGGCATCACACTACCTGACTTCAAACTATACTATAAGGCTACAGTAACCAAAACAGCATGGTACTGGTACCAAAACAGATACATAGACCAATGGAACAGAACAGAGGCCTCAGAAATACCACCACACATCTACAACCATCTGATCTTTGACAAACCTGATGAAAACAAGCAATGAGGAAAGGATTCCCTATTTAATAAATAGTGCTGGGAAAACTGGCTAGCCATATGCAAAAAACTGAAACTGGACCCCTTCCTTACACTTTATACAAAAATTAACTGAAGATGGATTAAAGACTTAAATGTAAGACCTAAAACCATAAAAACCCTAGAAGAAAACCTAGGCAATATCCTTCAGGACATAGGCATGGGAAAAGACTTCATGTCTAAAACACCAAAAGCAATGGCAACAAAAGCTAAAATTGGCAAATGGGATCTAATGAAACTAAAGAGCTTCTGCACAGCAAAAGAAACTACCATCAGAGTGAACAGGCAACCTACAGAATGGGAGAAAATTTTTGCAATCTATCCATCTGACAAAGGTCTAAGATCCAGAATCTACAAGGAACTTAAACAAATTTACAAGAAAAAAACAACCCCATCAAAAAGTGGGTGAAGGATATGAACAAACACTTCTCAAAAGAAGATATCTATGCAGCCACCAGACATATGAAAAAAGCTCATCATCACTGGTCATGAGAGAAATGCAAATCAAAACCACAATGAGATACCATCTCACACCAGTTAGAATGGTGATCATTAAAAAGTCAGGAAACAACAGATGCTGGAGAGGATGTGGAGAAATAGGAATGCTTTTATACCATTGGTGGGAGTGTAAATTAGTTCAGCCATTGTGGAAGACAGTGTAGCGATTCCTCAAGGATCTAGAACCAGAAATACCATTTGACCCAGCAATCCCATTACTGGGTATATATCCAAAGGATTATAAATCATTCTACTATAAAGACACATGCACATGTATGTTTATTGCAGCACTATTTACAATAGCAAAGACTTGGAACCAACCCAAATGCCCATCAATGATAGACTGGATGAAGAAAATGTGGCATATATACACCACAGAATACTATGCAGCCATAACAAAGAATGAGTTAATGTCCTTTGCAGAGACATGGATGAAGCTGGAAAACATCGTTCTCAGCAAACTAACAGAAAAACCAAACACCACGTGTTCTCACTCTTAAGTGGGAGTTGAACAACGAGAACACATGGACACAGGGAAGGGAATATCACATACCAGGGCCTGTTGGGGGGTAAGGGGCTAGGGGAGGGAGAGCTTTATGACAAATACCTAATGCATGCGGGGCTTAATACTTAGATGATGGGTTGATAGGTGCAGCAAACCACCATGGCACATGTATACCTATGTAACAAACCTGCACATTCTGCACATGCATCCCAGAACTTAAAGTAAAAAAAAAAAAAAAGGAAAGAAAAGAATCACTTGAATGCAGGAGGCAGAGGCTGCAGTGAGCCGAGATTGTGCCACTGCACTCCAGCGTGGGTGACAGAGCAAGACTCCGTCTCAAAAAAATAGAATGTAAGTTTCTATCAGCAGAAGCAGAGGAAGTGAAGAGTTGCAGTCATGCGTGGGGCTTTATTTTGGAGTGGCAGTCACTGTGATTAGCATCAACTCACTATAGATACATGGCCCAAATGTATGAAGAGAGCCTGGATTCTATATGTAGCCCCCCTATACGGGAGGTGCCGATTTCCGAGGTGTCAGTTACCCACTGTCAATCAACCACAGTTCAAAAATAGGTAAGTACAGTACAATAAGATATTTTGAGAGGAAGAGTGAAACCATATTCACGTGACTTTTATTACAATTTATTCTCATAATTGTTCTCTTTTATTACTATTTATTGTTGTTAATCTCTTACTATGCCTAATTTATGAATTAAACTTTATCATGGGTATGTATGTATAAGAAAAAGCCAATGTGTATATATATGTGTGTGTGTATGTATACGTATATATATATGTGTGTATATATATGTGTGTGTGTGTATACATATATGTATATATATGTATGGTTTGGTACTATCCGTGGTTTCAGACATCCACTGGTGGTCTTGGTACCTATCCCCCTACAGATAAGGGGACTACTGTACACAGGTAAGTGGTGAATAAAGTTCATCTCTGGAACCCCATGTTATTTAAAATCCTTAAAGGTCATTCATCAAATGCCACTAAAATCAGGCCTCCACTCCCTTCTTCCCCTTCTCATGGATGAAAAACCAAGTGGAACCCTGTTTCTTCTCTTCCCCCAGCATTTTGCTCTCCACCCTGCCTGTCAGAATCCTGATCACTCCCATTATCTTCACCTCCATTCAAGAGGGAAGAAGAACTTAAACTGCTCCCTGAAGAATCAACTCCAATGCCACTAAGACTTCAGTGAGCGTCAGAGTCACCCAGAGGTCTTGCTAAAACACCGGTTCTTGGGTCCCATCCCCACAGAGTCTGAGTCAGTAGGTACACAGTGAGTGCAGCCCATGCACAAATAATGCTGGTGCTGTTGGTTTGGGGACCACACTTTGAGTAGCACTGATACCATCCAGGCCTCAAAACCCATGTTTGCATAGTTATCTCAAAACATCAGTGGTTTTAGCCCAGGGGTGATTTTGCCCCCTAGGAGATACTTGGCAATGTCTGGAGACATTTTTGATTGCCACTAATTGGAGAGGTGGGAGTGAGTCCTACTGGGACGTAGGAAGCAGAAGCTAGGGATGTTGCTAAACATCTTATAATGTACAACACAGCCCCCAAAAGAAAAAATTATCTGGCTCAAGATATCAATAGTGCAGAAACCTTACTTTAGTTCTTAGGGTCACGAGATGGTAACCCACGGGCCAAAGATGAACTTTGGAAGTGGTAACGTTTGTCCTCTACCTTGTTCTAAAAGGCCAAACCAAAAAGCAGATTATAGCACAATCAACTTAACATCAGTCTGTTGTCTTATACAATGCTTAGTTTTTGTATTATTAGCGTGGCCCCTGGAGGCATCTGAGTTTGCAACCTTCCGATCTCATCTAACCTCTTTATTTTATAGATGAGGAAGGAGCTATGATATGGGCCAAAAGATTTACCTAAGGTTTAATAGGGAAACCAGATCTAGAATCTAAGCCTGTGACAGTGATCACAATGTCAGTTTGAATCAATATACACACACAGGTACCCTCTAGTACATTCAGGTGTAGCTATATTATTCATTCATTTATTTATTCTTTCAGCATTAATTCCCCTGTATACAGTGTTCTTGTTTGCATACACAAGATCACATAGTTACACACATAAATCAAAGGTTCTCATGTATTACCTAACAATAGCATTGGACACATGACATATTTGGCCCGTGATTTATTTAGCATCCCCTCCAAATGTTTAAAGATAGAGATGTTCCAGCAACAAGTTCTATTTTTGAAATACCAAATTGAAGCCTGGAACTTGTTATGAGACCGGATGGCTCTTTCAGCTAGCGATGCAGAGTGAAAACAGCTGGCCCTTTAAATTGTGTGCACTGTGGCCAAACCGTTTCTTTACCCTTCAAAGATGCTTTGCACTGTCTGGGATATTTTTTATCCTCATCACTTTAGCATTTAAAAACTTGTTTTTTAAAAAAGTAGGAAGGATAGCATTAGGAGAAACACCTAACATAGGTGACAGGTTGATGGGTGCAGCAAACCACCATGGCACGTGTATACCTATGTAATAAAACTGCACGTTCTGCACATGTGCCCCAGAACTTAAAGTATAATTTAAAAAAACAACAAAAAAAAAGAAAAACAATAAGACCACAAAACAGAAAACAATCAAAATATTAAAGAGCAAAGAAAAATACTAAATTACACTTGAGTACTGCCTCTAGATCAGGGACTGCCCGACTATGGCCTGCAGGCCATGTTCAGCCCACTGCCCATTTTTATAAATAAAGTTTTATTGGAACACAGCCATGCCCATGCATGTACATATTTTCCACGGTTACTTTCATAGAATTGAGTAGTGCGACAGAGACCTTCTGACTGGCAAAGCCTGAAGTATTTACTGTCTGGTCCTTTGCAGGGAAATTTTGCTGACCCTGCTCTTGATTATGTATTAGGTTGTACCATATGAAATTGCCACCACTTGGCAATTTTGACCTACACTTTCATAAATTCATTCTAAAAAGCAAAGGATAGTGATTCCACTAAAAAAATGGCATTTCTTTTCTTGCAGGTTAAAATTTGCAATGGCTCTTATGATTCAAAACAGAATTTCACAATAGCTACGCTTATCTGTAAAATCACTTTCTCGTATACAAAAAAATAAAAAGATTTTAAAAAACTCCTTTCCTTTTCACAGGAAATGGACAAACACTAGACTGGCTCACTGGTCCTGAAACAGAAATTCCTATTGAAAGATTTTGCAGCTCTCTGTGGACATAGATCCGCCCTGCTCCATCTATAACATCTCTCTCAACTGCAGTTATTCATTCACGAGAACTTTTTATTAGTTCCTTCTGCACATGCCATCTTCTGCAGACACAAATGTTTATGCTTCACTTAAGAGGTGGCATGAATATGTTTGTATAATGTGGGTCATTGCAGGTCATTGCTAATATAATAGAGTAAACCTCTGCTCAGCTGGCCTCAAGTTACACCACACCCATAGCTGTCAATTTCTATCTTCCTCTAGACATATACAACATGGTGAGAGGGAAAAAGCCTAGGGATGGGACTTAAGCCAACCTACTTTGGATTTCTGGCACTACCTCTTACCAGCCGTGTGAACTTGGGCGAGTTTTGTAGCTTTGATGAGCCTCACTTTCCTTAGCTATAAAATGGGGACGATGCCTATTTTGTAGAGGTTTGACAGGATTAATAATTGTTTGAGCAAAGTGCCTGACAATTAGTAAATTAGTAAATAAATATTAAGTTGAATCATATGGAACTGCCAATAAATGGCAATAACTAGTCATTTTACCTAAAGTTGTTAGCCCTGGGATTGTTACCATGATTGTGTGTACATAGGCTGAGCCGTGGTACCTAGGGTGCAACGTTTAAGGGGGTCTTCATTCTCAGGTGCCAACTCCATACTTGCATGACTCTGAGAGCAAATATTTCCTTAAATTTTGTTTCCAAGGCACCTGTCTTGGTTCTTCTCAGTCCCAGACCTGTTGCCAGGTTCCCCTTATCCAGCTGAGAAATTCCTCCTCTCCTCTCAGGTGCCTGGTGCCTCTGTTTAACCTGAAAACCGTCTCTTGGATGCCCCTTTAATAACTATGGGATAAATGACTCATAACACTACACGCTCCTAAAGATGCTTGCTTTAAAAGAGGATTAAAATCTTAATTAAAAAAGCACTAAAGCAGGATTTCAGGCATGACTTAGTAGAACAGAGTATCGTGGGGGTCAGCAACCTCTGGGGATCCTGAAAACTGTATCAGTTGGCAGACAGCGTCTCATGTCACTCTGCATGTGTAAGCACATAAACGTGGAACCGCGGGGAAACTGATGCACTGGGGACTTGAATTGAATTTTGAAGAGTGGCTAATTAGTCAGACGAGAAGGGAAGGCATTTTAGCATGATTGAAAGCACATCCCAAAGGATTTTTCCTCACCGTTTCCTTTTTTTTTTCTTCTTCAAAAATGACTTGGTATAACTGACTCGTGTGGTAGCCAGCCTCCAAGATTGCCCCCGTGATGGTTAATATTAGGTGTCAACTGGACTGGATTGAGGGATACCTAAATGGCTGGTGAAGCGTTGTTTCTGAGTGTGTTTGTGAAGGTGTTTCCAGAGGAGATTGATGCATGAGTCAGTAGACTGAGAGGGGAAGACCCACCTTCAATGCAGGGTGCGGGGCCCTGCTAGCACAAAGCAGGTGGAAGAAGAGGGATACTCGACTGGCTCTTGCTTCCTCTCTCTCTTCCTTCTGGAGCAGGACGCCATTTTTTCTTCTTGCCCTTGGACATCAGACTCCAGGTTCTTTGCCTTTTGGACTCTGGGACTTGCCCCAGGAGCCTCCTGGGGCCTCTTAGACCTTCAGCGTCAGAGTGGGGGCTACACTGTTGGCTTCCCTGGCTCTGAGGCTTTCAGACTTGGACTGAGCCACACTACTAGGTTTCTCTCATTCTCCAGCTTGCAGACGGTCTATCATGGAACTTCACCTTTGTGATCATATGAACCAATTCGCCCTAATCATCTCCTTTTCATATATATATAACTTGTTCTGTCCCCCTAGAGAACAATGACTAATACGGCTTCCAAGGATTCTCCCCTCATGGTATTTGTGCTTATGTGTAGTGTCACATTGAATCAGGGCTGGTCTGTGTGACCAATGGAATATGGCAGAGGTGAGGGTATATGACTTCCTAGTCTAACACACAAAGGGAATTATGCCTATTGCCTTGCCCTCTTAGATTTCTTACTCTTAGGGAAGCCAACCACTATGTCATGAGGACACTTAAGCAGCCCTGTGAAGAGAACCACACAGGAAAGGAATTGAGGCCTCCTACCAGACAGCACCAACTTATAAGCCATGTGAGTGCACTATCTTGGAAGTAGATCTATCAGCCCCAGTCAAGCCTTTAGATTACTATAGCCCCCGCTGACATCTGACAATCTTCTGAGAGATCACAAGCCAGAACTAGCCCAATCAAACTGTTCCCCAATTCCTGACCTACAGAAAATGTGAGAGAGAATCTATGTTTATTGTTACGCTATTGTTTTAAGCAACCTGTTACACAGCAATACAACTAGAATTCGGAAAAAGAAATCTTAAAATCAGCATGAAAAAGACAAACAACACAATAGGGAAATGGGCAAAAGACCTAAAGAGACACTTTACAGAATAATAATAATAACCAAATGGCCAATAAGCTCAATGAAAGTTGCTCAACTTCATTAACTATTAGGGAAATGAATAAAAACATCAATGAGATGCCACTGCACACCCACCTGAAAGTCTGTAATGAGAAAGATGAAAAAGACCACTTAGAAAAGATGTGGAGAAAATGGAACTCTCACATACCACAGTGGGGTATACCACTTGAGCAAACTACTTTTGAAAACGGTGTGTAGAAAACAGTCTACTAAACCTACCTCAGCAGTGCCACTGCACTCTTAGATACGGACCTAATCATATTTGTACAGATAGCCATGCCCTGCATTATGATGTTTTGGTCAGTGACAGGTCACATATACAACAGTGATCTCATAAGATTATAATACCATATTTTTACTGTACATTTTCTATGTTTAAATATGTTTAGATACACAAGTACTTACCACTGTGTTACAATTGCCTACAGCATTCAGTACAGGAATATGCTGTGCAGGTTTGTAGCCTAGGAGCAACAGGTTCTAGCATGTGGCCTAGGTGTATAGTAGGGTATACTGTCTAGGTTTGTGTCAGTCTGCTCTGTGATGTTCTCACAGCGATGAAATTGCCTAACAATGCATTTCTCAGAACATATCCCTATCATTAAGTGACACATGACTGTATATTTTCTGAAAGACATGGATTAGAGTTTTTATAGTAGAACTATTCATAATAGTAAAAAAACTGGAAACTACCTAACGTCCATTGCAATAGAATGGATAAATACAATATTTACACAGTGGAGCACTATACAGAAATAGCATTGAATGAGTTCCAACTCATTTCAACTGTGCAACAGGGATGTGTCTCGCAGACATAATGTTGGACTTCTGAGGGGCTGGTGATGATCTTTCTGTGTTTTGAAATCTGACTGCTTGTTACATGGGTGTGTTCAGTGTGTGGAAATCTGCTTATGTGTAAAAAAAAAAAAAAAAGATTTTGAAAACGTCTACTTTCTGTGATGTGTTGAGAGGGCAAAAAAACATCCCAGGTCAGATCATGACATCTGTAGTTTTAATGTTCAAGCTCAAGATGAAGTCATGTGTGGACGTCTATTCCTCTAACTCGGAGGTAATCAAATTATAGTCTGCAGGCAAAATTCAGCCAGCTGTCTCTTCTCATAAATAAAGTTTTATTGGGGCACAGCCACACCCATTTGTTTATGCATTATCTATGATTGCTTTCTCCTGACACCAGCAGAGTTCAATAGTGAAATAGTTTGTGTGGTCCCCAAAACCATCTGCTCTGATTGATTGAGAAGCTTCTGATGTTGTTGCATTACTTCTTTGTCCTCTTCACTCCTTGTCCCCTCTTGCCCTAGCTCAGGCCTGTATATCAAGGCCTTTTCCAAATACAGACAAGCTCTGTGACTTTCTGAATAAAAGACAAATTGGGCCAGTGCCATGCTCACCATTGCCCCGCCTTTGTCATATGTCTGATAATTGGGACACAACCCAGGTGCTCCCATGATGTGCACCATGAAATGGAATGATCAGATTGTTCGTTTGGTTCATTTCTAACCTGCTTCTGAAGATAAGATTGAATTTGACAACAACGGCAGCGCAGGTCTTGCAGAACACCTGCACACACTCAAGCTATTTAAGTGGAAAGAGATCTGTAAGTGTAAGTGCATAGTTTTTGGAAAAGAACATCTAGACAGACTCGTTTTGATTATTAAATTCAGCCCTTCTCCAGTACATGATCACAGATGGGCTCTCGATTCCCATGGCTCTGTTTTTAGCTAAGAGTATGTGACACATGCCAGGTGTTTGGCAATTACATCTTGTTGAACGTGGTCACTCATGTGGAAATACAAAAATCACTCACTGTTTGAATCAAGAAAATTGTCACTGCCAAACATGTTTCAGATATTCTTTTTCCTGAAATGTTTTCTCCCTGCCCATTTATAACCAGCTGTCTTTAAGGCATTATTTTTCCTTAAGAAAGGACTTATTAAAATGAAAAAAAATAACTTTGGCAGGGATTGTTCAATAGTTAAACTCTAAGTTTCAAGTGAAAACTTTGGCTTTCTTTTCTGCATTCTTTCAAGGCTTTGCTCTGTGACCCTGGTTTAGCTTATCTGGTCTTTCATCTGTAAAAAAAAAAAAAAAGAAAAGTTTAAGTTTATATTCACTCATTCCTCAAGTGATCTAGTGAATGATTGTTGTCCACAAAGTTTTTAGATACCTTGCTAAAAGAGATGATGGAATTTCAAAATTAACCCCCGTAACAAGAAAAGCCAGTACATTTCCACTGCCAGTACTCTGTGATAAAGAGTGATTTATGTCCATACATGCTCCCAACTTGCAGAGTATTTTGGAGTGATACAATCATTGTATAATTTTATGCATCTTTAGCTAAAGGGAATGAGAAGGAATCTGGCTAAAGAGAAGAATTTTCTATGGGGAAGGAGAAATTGTACAGAAATTCAAAAGGAAAGACTTTAAAAACTTATTTGTTAATTTTTTTTTTTTTTTTTTTGCTTGTGTTGGTTGAAATTTCAGTTAAGTCATCAGAAACACATATTGAATACATGTTACATTCAAGGCACTATTGTGAATACAAAGACATTTTAGAAATCCTCTTTTTGAAATACAAAAAGTTTTTTGGAGTAAAAACATCACAAGTTCAAATCCTGGCTACACCTTTTACTGGATGTGTTACCTTGGAGAGCTTACTTAATTTATCTGAGTCTTAATTTTCTCATCCGAAATTGGAGGGAATCATTATACACCCATCCCTTACTGTTGGAGCGAGGAGGAGGAAATGAAGTAAAGTATATAAAGTGCTCAATAGAGTGCCTGGAAAGGAACCAGTAGTAAATACTAGCCATGTGATTGTGGTTGTCATATTATAAAGTATTTCACAATTGAATCTACTGTTGTTAAGAAAAACTTTCCAAAACTTCGATCATAGAAAGATTACAGTGTGCCCTTTCCGTGTCATCTAGAACGTTATCTTCATGCCCACCTAAGGTGCAGCGAATGTAGGCAACTTTGATTTCTTATTTACTTGATTAAACCCAAGACTTTATAAAATTAGATGACAACTTGTAAAAAATTGATAAACTGAAAGAGATGGGAAGGAGATTTTGTCAGATAGAGATGTAGATGATTTCTTTCCATTAGAAAAGTATTGTGGGTTTTTTCCCCCATCTGACATTAAGCATTTTTTGTCTCTAGCTTGGAGATCTTGTTTCAGCATTCTTTCAGACACTATAAATGCTTAAGGAACAAGCATTCTCCTTTGGACCAGCTATACCATCCTGCTGGCTCCTTCATTTGTGAGTTAAATAAATCTTCAAAATATGTTCATTTATTGTATGTATAACTATGCTTTTAACTTCTTGAAAATTATAATTTGATAGTTTATAGCCTCATCTTTTCCCTCTCCTCTTTGAACTTATTAGGAGAGAATAATATTTGAATCTTCCAGGATGCTCACTGAAAGAGCTGAAATTGTCTTAGTATTAGAGGGTTGGGATCTTTCATACAAAAGAGCTATAGTTAAGACCAAAAAAAAAAAAAATCATCGTACCTCAGTGCCCAACACACAGTAGATTAAATGTACTCATCCACAATCAGCACAGACTCCAGTCCTTAGACATGAACATACCCTTACAATTTTGAATCCTAAGTGTGTCTACTGGGGACAGCATATAGTTAGATCTTGTTTTCTTTATCCAGTCTGATAATTGCTGTCTTTTGATTGGATTGTCTAATCTATTTACTTTACAGTTATTGATACAGTTGGATTTATGTCTGCCATTTTGTTTTGTTTGCTTTCTACATGTCTCAGGTATTTTTTGTTCCTGTCTTCCTTCTTTACAATTCTCTTTTGTAGTAAGTAGACATTTTCTAGTGTATCCTTTTAATTCCTTTAATTACATTTTAACTTTTTAAGGTTTTTTTTTTTTTTAGTGGTTGCTCTACAGCTTACAGTATACATCTTAATTTATTATAATTCACTCCTAATATTCTAACCTAATTCTGGTAAGATATTAAAACTTTATTCCTATATAGCTCCATTCCCTACCCCTATTTTGTGCTATTACTGCTGTATATGCGGTGTCTGTATATGTTAGAAACCTAAAAATACATTGTTATAATTATTGCTTTACATAATCTTATGTCTTTTAAAGTGGCTGAGAGAAGAAAGGAGAGCAAGTATATATTTACAGAGTTTGTTATATATTAACCTTCATATTTATTACTTCCGGTTCTCGTCACTTCTTGTGGATTAGAGTTAGCATCTGAAGTCATTTCCTTATACCATATCCTCACAATTTAACTTCTTTAGAAGTAGACTTTACAATTTTTATGAGATGTGATAAGAAGTATTAGACTCTTTCTTGTGTGTGTGGGGGGTGGTTCTAGAGAAATATCCATGCCTTACCTAATTCAGTTTAAGACTCTTGTCAATAAGTTTTAACTTTACATCCAAAATAAGAAAAAGATATTCTTTTTCTTATTTAAGAATATCTTTTAAGATATTTAAGAATATCTTTTTCTTATTTTGGATGTTAGCTCTTCCACATACAGAAGGACAAATACAAATATTTCATTATTACTTAATCCCACCCTGAATCTTTTCTTCCTTAGAAATACTTTTAAAACATGAAGAAATCAGAGGTGTTTTTTTTTATTATTATTGACACTAATTTATTTAACAAACTTCAAGGGTTTTGGTAATCTAATGGAATAGCCTTTGACTCTTTGATCTAAAATGTTTTCCTGGGAAAAGACAACTTTGGGCTGGGCACGGTGGCTCACGCCTGTAATCCCAGCACTTTGGGAGGCCGAGGTGGGTGGATCATGAGGTCAGGAGTTCGAGACCAGCCTGGCACACATGGTGAAACCCTGTGTCTACTAAAAAATACAAAAAAATTAGCTGGGCGTGGTGGCACGCACCTGACATCCCAGCTACTTGGGAAGCCGAGGCAGGAAAATCGCTTGAACCCGGGAGGTGGAGGTTGCAGTGAACAGAGATCGTGCCATTGCACTCCAGCCTGGGTGACAGAGTGAGACTCCATCTCGGAAAAAAAAAAAAAAGACAACTTTGTTTTTTGGTAGGAGTGGCTTTTGCTTTCGGTTTTCTTTTCTCCTTAAGTTTTTGGGAATTCTGATAAGCAACTGCACTGTTCATGACCACACTATGCATTTTAATTTTTAAAAGTCTAGCTCTGGTGACTAATTGCTCAGTTTCTCCAAGAGAAGAAGGCCTGAGCTTTCACCTCTAGCAATGTTTACAGTCAGATAATGAGGTGAAGGCAGGGAGAAGAGATCTCTTCTTCGGGTGGCAAAATGGGAAATAATCCTTGTGTTTCTCCTCTTCACAAAGAGACCACACTGAACCAATTGTTTAGTAGTGCTTCCCAAACTTCAAGGCGCATACTAATTACCTGGAGCTTAGTTGAAATGCAGATTCTGATTCCAAAGGTGGAGGGTGCAGCCCAGTGCTCTGCAATTCTAACAAGCTCCTGTGTGCCGCAGATGTTGCCAGTGACTGGGGAACCAGACTTTAAGTAGCAAGGGTTAGCGCACTCATTCTCAAACTTCCTGTACATTACAATCGCCTGGGGAATTTTTAAAAATTACTGATTCCTGGGGCCCATGCCCAGAGATTCTGATTTAATAGACTGTGGTTGTCATAGTAATGTGCAGGCAGGCTGGAGAGTTACTGAGAATTACAAGTTAAAAGTGCAAGAGACTGTGATCAAGTCAGGAATATCATAGCTCAGTCTATGCATCACCAGAACCCAGGTTCTGTGTCAGAGTTTGAGTGTCTTCATGACCAGGATGTCCTGAATATGGCTACCAGATAAATCAGATTTCTCTTTTTTACATTGTAAACCAAAAATAAATTCTAAGCCCCCAACCAACTGAATGGACCTCCCTTTCAGCCAAGGGAATTCCAAAGTAAACCTGAAAAACTAGTTCAGGCCATGATGGGAAGTGGGAGGGTCGGATGTGCCTCATGATACCCTCCTCCCTTTGGAGTTTAGGCACAACTGACCAGCATTAACATTAAAATGGAGCTCTTAAGACTGACAAAGCAGACTCTTTGTAGCAAATAAGAAACTAAATTCCAACTTGACTCTAGTATAGCATCACATTGACAAATAGCAGGCCGTGAAAGAAATCAAAGTATTTTATCCCAAAACATATTTCTTTGATATATTTTGAAATGGCCCTATTGTGAGGAAAATCTACTTTCTGTAGCGAATCCCCTTCTCTTTCCAGGTCTTTTCCTGATCCAGGAACTTAATTAACTAAGACTATAGCACTTTTTAAAGTTTGGTAAGGGACATTTACCATCTAATTTGTCTGAAGCCTGCTACCTGGAGGCTTCATCTGCATAATAAGAACCTTGGTCTCTACAACCCTTTACCCTAACCCAGATGCTCCTTTCTACTGATACTGGGTCTTTAGATAACAACTTAACTCTTTCAACCAATTTGCAATCACAAAACCTATGAATCCATCTATGGATTCCTTGGGCACATGTTCTCAGGACCTCTTGAGACTGTGCCTTGGGCCTTGGTCACTCATATTTGGCTCAGAATAAATCTCTTCAAATATTTTACAGAGTTTGACTCTTTTGTCAACATCATTGATCCATATTCAGTACAACTTTAATACAACTAATAAAGGAGGAGACCACCCCTCATATTGTCTTATGCCCAATTTCTGCCTCCAAAGAAAGAAAAAGTAAAAACTAAAAGGCAGAAATGAAATCCACAAGCAGACAGCCCGGCACCACACCCTGGGCCTGGTAGTTAAAGATCGACCCCTGACCTAATCAGTTATGTTATCTATAGATTACAGACATTGTATAGAAATGCACTGTGAAAATCCCTATCCTGTTTTGTTCCGATCTAATTACCAGTGCATGCAGTCCCCAGTCACGTACCTCCTGCTTGCTCAATCAATCATGACCCTCTCACATGTACCCCCTTAGAGTTGTGAGTCCTTAAAAGGGACAGGAATTGCTTACTCAGAGAGCTCGGCTCTTGAGACAGGAGTCTTGCCGATGCCCCCAGTCGAATAAACCCCTTCCTTCTTTAACTCGGTGTCTGAGGAGTTTTGTCTGCGGCTCGTCCTGCTACACTACAATTAGATCTCTATATAGTTGCAGCATACCAAGAGAGCCATCTGCTAAGGTGCAGGCAATAAAGGAATGCAAGTAGAATATTTAGAAACAATTGAGATACTGACGGACAATGGCCATATCTTATACAAATGGACAGTGGTCCGATCATATAGGACAACAGAATCCTGACCCACAATCTCTGCCAAGAATGGTCAGGACTTGGTCAGTGACTGCCAGCCTCCCTAGTTTTTGCCTCCACTTTCAACTCAGGACCAACCAGAGAAAGGCAAATATGCTCCCCAAATCAATCACGTAAGATGCCCCATTTCTAATTATCCCACCTCCAGCTTCCCCATGCTGGCAACCTCTAATCAGAGCATACGCGGAGCCTTTTTTATCCTACCATAAATCTTTCCTACTCCTCTGCCCACCTTGGAGTCTCTGCAGGTGATGGTGGCTGACTCCCTTGCTCTGAATAAAGAGCTTCTGTTTGTTTTCTTTTGGGTGGTCTTTGTTTATTTCCACACAACAATGAAACTAAGAGTCAGTTTGCTTTTCATTATCACCATCTACCAGAATTTCTGAAAAATTACAGAGATACAATGCTCTGCCTAGGTAAGGGTGGACTGCTCCCATCACCTTGTCCCCCTTGGCAATGTCACCACTTGTAACACTTTTTCAGCTAGCTCTTACAACACAGCTTGATATCCAGGCTGCCCTGGAACTCCACACATTTTTTCTCTTTCTGAATCTGCTGCTCCTTGTGACCCCTATCTCTATACCCAGGGGCTTTCCTTCACTTCTAGAGACCTTTGTTCAGCTTCCGTTCTAACTGTTCAAGGTTTCAATGCTTCTAGGAGGTCACAACCTCTAACTCCTCTCCTTTCCTTGTCCCAGCACTTTCCCCCACCCTGAGCTTGGCTCCAAACGTCAGTTTTTCACTTTGGTTTCTATTGTTCTATTTCCTGCAAATTGGTCCCTAGCCCATTACAAATTAACATTTATAGAATTGCATAATTAACATGAGATAAATCAAGAGGCTCTTATCTATGAAAAAATGAGCATGTGCATTCTCTATGTGTTATTCAGTCAAAATGCAGTTGATAAACTGCTTCCCAAAGTAGTTTATCAGATTATGACAAGGCACATTAAACCTAGAGGTATAGTCGGTTTAAAAAGAAAAAAAAAAAAGCCACTGTATCTGTCGGTTAGTTTTGCCTCAGTCCCCCTCTCCTATTCCATCTACCCCAACTCCAAAATGCATCTCAATTCTCTGAATTTCTGGTATGTGTTGAAAACTACTTGCCAGCACATTCTTCTGACCACCTTCATAATGGATGGAAATAGAACAGGGAAGGATTAATAAGAAAAGTGCTAAGAAAAATTATCTAGAACTTGGAAATAAGGCCAGGAGAGTTCAGGATATCCTTTCAATGTCATAATAGTATGTTGGTTTATAAGCCCACCCCAGGGCCTTCCATAGGAAGATATCTTTGAATAACTTGCTATATACCATTTGTTAAAGATCCCAGACTTTGTGAAGTGACTTGTTAAGTTGTATAATGTCTGGTAGAGATGCAAATCATTTTCCCAAAGATTATAGTTTTATTGCCCTGTAGGACATTAAGCAGTTTTGTATCCAACCTAGCAATCTCATTCAAACACTCTTTTTTAATGCCTATAAATTTCCAATGCTCTTTGAGATACCTTTATTGTCTCATTGGTTCCATCATTAATTAATTGAATTAAACCTTTGACCTGAGCCGTGATTTTAACTTTTTGAAAATGATACTTTGAAAAGAGTCATGAACAGTCGACATGGGAGCCAGTCATGGCAGATGTGATGAATGAAAAAGAGAGGCCAGATTTATCAATGTAGTTATTCTAATCCTTTCACAGATTCCTGCTTCTAGTTATTTTTTTGTAACACATACTATTAACTTCCCTTTAGGAACCATAGCCTCAGAAAAGCTTTTCCACAACATTAATTACAAGAGGAATCTGGAAAGGTACATAACATCTGCGGCCTCTAACCTGTGTGGTAATGGGCTGGTGGGAGTCTTGGGGATTACAAGAGTAACTAGCACACAATGGAAGCAGCCCTCCCATCCTCATCCCATGGGGAACCCACGGGACAGAGGACTGAACCGGCCCACCATTTCCCAGAGCCAAACTAGGAAAGAAAACTGGCTTTTCCAAAATGATAATGAAGCAGCATTGTTGTATGGGGTAAATACCCGAGATTCATTGTCTCACGGTCACGGAAAACTAGAATACGGATACACAAGGAGTGAGCTTAAGAGCAGAAGTTTAATTGGTGAAAGAAAGAGAAGAGCTCTCTCCTGCAGAGAGAGGGGTCCTGAATGGGTTTCTGCTTCTGAGGTGAAATGTAGTGTTTTGTTTTGTTTTGTTTTGTTTTGTTGAGACGGAGTCTCGCTCTGTCACCCAGGCTGGAGTGCAGTGGTGCGATCTCCGCTCAATGCAAGCTCCGCCTCCCGGGTTCACGCCATTCTCCTGCCTCAGCCTCCCTAGAAGCTGGGACTACAGGCGCCCGCCACCACGCCTGGCTAATTTTTTTGTGAAACGTAGTGTGTTTTATAGATGAACTTGAGAAAGTGGTGTCTGATTTACATAGGGGACGAAAGATTGGTCGGACCAGGTGTGCCATTTGCATAAGGCACGAAAAACTGGTTAGGACTAGGTGTGCCATTTGCATAGGGCATGAAAAGCTGGCCACCCACACCCTGATCTTTTTATTACGCAGATGGGTCTGCTACCTGTCTGGTGCCATGTTGCCTGTTCCTTTACTGTACACATGGTGACAAAGAAAAGGGAAGATGGAGCCTCCATGTTGAACATACCTGGCCCCCAGGTAGCCCTTTTCTTTTGGCACCACTGCTGGCATTCACCTGTGCAAGCTTCCACCTTGCTTATCTATGTCTGCAGCTCGATTTTTCAGGCTGCTCTTTGTTCAAAGAGAATAATTTCTTGGCTGCTTTTTGTTAGAAGGAAAGCCTTGCTGAGGACTCTTTTACCCTATCTGCCTAAATAATTTATTTCTACCTCCTGCATCAATAAGGCAGCTTAACTTGTGCCTAAAAGTCAATCACAAAGACCCATGTTGGAGCAGTAGCTATTTCATAACAACCTGAAAAAGCCCAAACACCCTGCAAGTTCTAATATGCAACCAAGGAGAAACCTTAGCCTCCATGAGGGAGAGAAGTACTTGTCTGTGAAATTTGTTGGCAATAAAATATTTAAACAGCTAGGTCCCTTGATATAGTTCTGACATTGGGGTGTGTATGTGTGTGTTTACAAAGGAATCTTTTTGTTTTTCCTGCTCAAAAAAGGAAGAAAGATCTTTTCATATTTTTATTTTAAAAGAAGCCATTAGGTCCTACAAGGTCAGCCGGCCTGCTTGTTTTCTGGTTTCTTATCTCACAAAACTCCTTGTCATTAACTATGTGTTTTCAATCACCTAGTGTGTATTTAAGTGGCTTTTTCTGATTTAAAAGGTATTTCATTTTTTTGAAGATATTATAAGGCACGTTCATCTCTTTATTTTAGTATAGGCATTCAGGCTGCTGTTTGCACTGTGGTCTGCTATTTTATGTGCTATTTTGTATTCATCTGGCTCTGAAGCGTAGAGTCTATCAACAAAATAGGTACTGGGTAGGTGTAGTCTGAAATGTTGATCTAAAGCATTCATATCTCAAACCTTATGGAGGTTTATTTAGTTAGGCATGGCTTGAAATACTAAGGTGACTGAGTGAGAACATAAATGAAAATCTTATTTTTAAAAAGTCTCCTTAACTAAAAATACCTACAGTCGTTCCATATTTTGACAACTCTTTAACAAAGCTGTTTGGCAGTTATTAGCTAGAAATGCAAAGGGGTGAGCCAGTTGCCTAGAATGATGCCCTTTTAATTATTGGATGAACTTTCTTAAATATTGAAAACAACTTAAGGTTGTGTACATTTTGTTTTGCTTCAGTCTAAGAATTTATCTATCCCTGAGTAATCTAGAAAGCAGATCTGAGGGATCGAGCAGGTGCAGGGTTTTGCTATTACAGTTCTGCAAGACCAAACAATACTTCCTTCTGTGCTTTCACCCTGAAAAAGATATCCTGAACAGGGGTCTCCCAATGCTTGAGGTCAGTCTCCAGATCAGAGCTGTGTTCTCTGGACACTCACTTGTTTTCTGAACCAGTGAGAGGTGAACAGTCTCTGTTGTCCCCTTGCTTTTCCTGGCTCCCCTTCCTCCCACATACCTTTGCTATTTGTCCGGAAACACAGGCAGGAATATAAATAACTTAAATATACAGTGTTTTCCTTAAGTGGCTGGTTATTTTGCAATAGATTGTTTGAGAAAATCTCCCCGAAAAATTGCTGCTTCCTTTTGGTGATGTTAGCTCAGGCTTTCCCCTTGTGTTTTCCAGAAAATTCCATGTTCAAGAAGCTGAACTTTCGTGCTCCACATAAAAGCTTCGGGGTATGCTTAACCTTCTCCCTCTTCTGAACTGCATCTGACATTCGAATGTTCCCTGTCCTGCTACATGAAGATCTTCACTTACTGCTTCTAATTGGATTTGTAAGGATGAACTTGTCTATTTTCCCCTTTACTCCTGCCATGAGGCTAAGATGAATGGCCCCTCATAAATTGCTGGCCTGGTTATTTATCTGCAACACCTGCATGTTATTATCCCATAATAACACAGATAATGAAACTGAGTGGTATTAAAACCAGCATCGAGTGGGGAGGCTCATTAAAAGAACGGCTTTGTTACATGGCACCCCTGTTAGTGGCAGTCTTTTCTTCTGGCATGGCCCTCCTTTTTCGTAAACCTGGGGCCTTTTAGGCGGGACCTGGCTTTTTTTTTTTCTTCCCCTGCCCCAAGGTATAGAAGGAGGAGTTGGCCTTCTCCCAATCTACTCAGTCTAGACTGTGCTGTCCAATATGGTGGACGTGAGCTGCATGTGGCTTTGAAATACATTTGAAATGTGGCTAGTCCAAATTGAGATGAACAGTAAGTGCAAAATTCATACCAAATTCCAAAGTCTTCATACAGAAAGGTAAAAGAATACCAAATACCTTGATATTTTTCATATTGATTATATTGAAATGATAATATTTTACATATTATCACTTGAACATCGACGGGGTTAGGGGCACCAACTGCTGCACAGTAGAAAATTCAAGTATAACTTTTGATTCCCCAAAAACTTTGCTAATAGCATACTGTTGATCGGAAGCCTTACCAATAACATAAACAGTCAATTAAAACATATTTTGTGGCCAGGCTCAGTGGCACACACCTGTAATCCCAGCACTTTGGGAGGCCGAGGAGGGCAGATCACAAGGTCAGGAGATTGAGACCATCCTGGCTAACACGGTGAAACCCTGTCTCTACGAAAAATACAAAAAATTATCAGGGCGTGGTGGCGGCTGCCTGTAGTCCCAGCTACTCGGGAGGCTGAGGCAGGAGAATGGCATGAACCCGGGAGGTGGAGCTTGCAGTGAGCCAAGATCGTGCCACTGCACTCCAGCCTGGGCGACAGAGCGAGACTCCATCTCAAAAAAAAAAAAAAAAAAATTTTGTACGTTATATACTACATTCTTACAATAAAGTAAGCTAGAGAAAGAAAAATGTTATTAAGAAAATCATAAGAGAACACACATTTCCTATTCATTAAGTGGGAATGGATCATCATAAAGGTCTTCATCTTCATTGTCTTCATGTTGAGTAGACTGAGGAAGAGGAGGGGTGGGTCTTGCTGTCTCAGGGGTGGCAAAGGTGGAAGAAAATCTACATGTAAGTGGACCCACACAAGTCAAACTTGTGTTGTTTAAGGGTCAACCACATTAGGTGAAATAAAATACATTATTAAAATTAACTCCACCAATTTTTTTTACTTTTTTTTTTTTTTTTGAGACAGAGTCTCGCTCTGTCACCCAGGCTGGAGTGCAGTGGCGCAATCTCGGCTCACTGCAAGCTCCGCCTCCCGGGTTCACGCCATTCTCCTGCCTCAGCCTCCCGAGAAGCTGGGACTACAGGTGCCCGCCACCACGCCCAGCTAATTTTTTGTATTTTTCGTAGAGACAGGGTTTCACCGTGTTAACCAGGATGGTCTCGATCTCCTGACCTCGTGATCCACCCGTTTCGGCCTCCCAAAGTGCTGGGATTACAGGCATGAGCCATTTTTTACTATTTTTTAAAATGTGGTCACTAGAAATTTAAAATTCCATTTGGCTTGTATTTGTGGCTCACATTCTGTTGCCATTAGGTACTGCCATGCTGGACAATCGTCCACCATCTTCACCCAACAGCTGTCCACCTTTGCAGACCACACCATTCCGTTGTGATGGCCTCTTTCCACCTACATGGGCTCCCCAGAAACTCCTTAGTTGTCCTCAAAGTTGGGCTTACCGTTTTCCTCCACCCAACTCCAAACTATCAACCAAGACAACTTTAATATGTATTGAAATCAAACCAATAAGCATTAATGAGTTGCTTACTGGCTCTGGATTTATATTTTTTATGAGTAAAAACTAGATTGCAAAGAACATATAGTTTATTAAGGGAGAAAGGACTACAAGCAAATAATTATAATAAAGTGAGAAAAGTTCTAGAATACACAGTATGTATAAAGTACTACTACTGGACTCAAGAAAAGCAAGATTGATTCTGCCTGTGATTATCAGAGGAAGTGAGATGCTGCGGGTGAGGGAGTTCATGGAGGTGGAAAGTGCCCGTTAGATGACAGAGCTGCAGGAGACCATAGGAGGCAAGGCTGCAGAGGTGTTGTGGGACCATATGATGGCTCTGGTGGGTGCCCAGGGGGCCAGGCTGCATAGGACCAGATGATGCTATGTAGATAAGGATGCACAGATGATGGAGCTGCATGGAGCTGTGGGAGATAAGACTGCTGTCCTGCCAACTTCAGAAGCATAAGAGGAGAGTTTTGGTGGTAAAGCTGGAGCAGGGTAGGGCGCAGAAGTTGTTACGGGAGGAGGATAGGGTGCTTAGTGGTCTCGGCTGTCAAGCTGTGTTGGTCCCCATCCTGTGCACACACTTCTTTTCGTGCATACCTGCTAGGAACTATCAGAAGGAAGGAGCTGGAGAATGTGCCAATGTGTCACTCAGCTTCTGCAAAGATGTGCAGATCTGCTCTCTAACAGGAGAGCTGCTTTTGCACTGAAAAGTTTAGCAGAAACAATGACCTAGTTCACCTGCCTCAAAGCTGGCTGACTTGCCCAGGCAATAGGCTGGATGTTTATTAAAAGTGAAAACTCACTCTCCAATAAATGCCTTACTTGTCAGAACCTTCTCTCTACCTCTCCATGACACAGAATCCAGGGTAATGAGCAGTTACAGAATGCATGCACTTTCTTTGCTCTTGAAACCCAAAGACAGAACGTAGGAGGACCCCCTCCACCTTAATGTGTTACAGATCATTTTCTGGTGCAGCCAGGATGGGATATTAGAGAGCAGTCAGTCAGCTCCATAGCTGTGTGCCCGGAACTGACACACACCCCCATCTCTGCCTTCATGGTCACACATAGAGAGGGCACACATGATGTAGAGTGGAAGGTGCTGGGAGAGAGAAATGCCTTACTCCAAAGAAAGCCAATGTTGAGGTTAGGTTTATTTTACTAAAAAAAAAAAATTGAGGGCAGAGTCTCTCTACCAAGCCAGAACCAGAGTGTTGATTCTCTGGAAGATTGTTGGCTCATGGGATTACCTGCAGAACTAAAAAACAAACAAGCAAAAAGCCACATCCCCAGAGATTATAATTTAATTGGTGTGAAGCTTTTTTTGTTTTGTTTTTGAGAGCTCCCTAGGTGCTTCCAATATGCAGCCAAGGTTGAAAAACCACTGGCTAGATTTTGAAAGTCCATCTTTTTGTTTGTTTGAGATGGAGTCTCACTCTGTGGCCTAGGCTGGAATGCATTGGCGCGATCTTGGTTCACTGCAACCTCCACCTCCTGAGTTCAAGTGATTCTCATGCCTCAGCCTCCCGAGTAGCTGGGACTACAGGCGTGTGCCACCACACCTGGCTAATTTTTGTATTTTTAGTAGAGATGGGGCTTCACTATGTTGGTCAGGCTATGCTCAAACTCCTGAACTCAGGTGATCTGCCCACCTTGGCCTCCCAAAGTGCTGGGATTACGGCATGAGCCACTGCTCCCCTGGCTGTCTTTTTTTTTTTTTTTTTTTTTTTTTTTAGCTTACTAATTGCCACTGACTTTCACTTAAATTAGGAGGAGGTAAAATTGAGGTCATTGATTCAGGGTTTAGGAAACTGCACGGGCAAGTACAAAGTAGCTGAGAAAGTCTAGGCTGTGTCCAGGGGTGAGAAATCAGGGCTACAGCCTGAAACCTCACAGCATTAGCCCTGAAAGGGCAAGAAGAAGCAACTGCCGATCTTATCTTTCTCTAAGTCCTGTGATTCTCAAATAGAATCACCTGGAAGGCTTGTAAAGCCACAGATTGTGGGGTCCTATCCACCCCCTCACTTTTCAGATTCAGTGATGGGCTGGAGGCAAAAAATGTGCATTTCTAACATGCTCCCAGGTGATGCCAATGTTGCTAGCCCCAGAAATACAAGGGAGAACAGGATTACTTAAAATGAAAATGTAGCAAAAAGTCCCAGGCATTTTTCCTGAGCACCTACTACGTACCTGGTACCACAATGTACCTGGGGATACAGAGGAGGAGCCACAGTTCCTGCTCTCCATAGCTTGGCAGTGTCTTGATGCAGAGACCTATAGACAAACATTTCCATTTTGTTAGGTTCTATGGCAGAGACTTCCAGTTTCCTCTCCGAGATGTGGGAGTTAGAAATAGCGTGGCTCTAGGCCGGGGGCAGTGGCTTACGCCTGTAATCCCAGCACTTTGGGAGGCCAAGGCAGACGGATCACCTGAGGTCAGGAGTTCGAGACCAGCTTTGCCAACATGGTAAACTCTGTGTCTTCTAAAAATTTAAAAATTAGCTGGGCACGGTGGTGTACACCTGTAATCCCAGTTATTTGGGAGGCTGAGGCACGAGAATCACTTGAACTTGGGAGGTGGAGGTTGCAGTGATCTGAGATATCATATCACTGCAGTCCAGCCTGGGCGACAGAGCAAGACTTCATCTCAAAAAAAAAAAAAAAAAAAAAAGGAATAGCGTGGCTCCCACCCTTATAACATCAAAAAGCTAGATGGTCTGGGCTTAAAATGATTAAAGAAAGAAAGAAAAAAAAACACAGACAAACTGCAAGTTCAAACCTTTCTTGAATCCATCAGAAAGCTGAGGTCACAGGGCAAACAACTAAGCCAACATCAAAGGACAGACAGACAGTGGCAGGGGCAGATGAGACCTGAGCCCTTGCTTACCTGAGTCAGAGGCAGCTGGACATGAGTAAGAAGAATTCACTAGAATTTTTTTAGCTTGTTTTAAAAATTATTTTTTGAAGTCTCATGTGGGTTTTGAGCCACAGTTTGAAATTCATTTTGAAACAAGACTCCCAGCTGTGCCACCTCTAGCTTCCCCACAATGACAGCTGGGCCATAGCAGAGGAGTGAGGGAGGAATATGGAAAGAACCCAAAACTTCTATTGTATCAAGATCCTTCAAGCCAGGAATGAAAGTGGATGAGTTTGTACTGTTGGGGAAAGCCCTTGGCAGCTCTGAACCTTAGTGTTTTGGGTACCCAAAGGGCAGCAGGAGGAAACTCAGTCAACAGCACCCACACTAACTGCCACAAATGGTATTTCTTCCTACAAGACGTCTGCATTCCAAGGATTGAGTCAACCACAAGGATCAATAAGGATTCACTTTGCTAGCAATTTCTACCACTGATGGGCTTGTCCCTTTGCAGATCTGGAGACACCCCCAGAGCTCTTCTCTCCGACAGTGTTTCCATTCTAGGGCCATCCCAGCACAGCCTCCCAATAAACTCACCCTAAGTTTCCTTGTAATAAAATAAGCCAAGTGAAGGCAGGCAAAATCTTTAATTGCCAATAGTTAGGCAACTCCTGTAACCTTTTCTGTACATAAAAGTTATAGCCCTGTAGGTTTGAGATAAAACTGGATTGTAATTGGAAGAGCTGAGATCTGGAAATAGTTTTGCTGGACTTTCTGAAGTCTTTAATCCCATAAATATATATCATTTTTCTTTTATGTGGACTTTTGGATAACATAAAAGAATTTAATGGAAAAAATGTTCATCTTCCAGGAAAACACTAATAACTAAGATTTCCTTCTTAATGAGAGGCCAACAGGGGTCAGGCTAACTAGAGAAGAGAAAGATAATTCCTCATATATTTTATGTTCCTTATTCTTTGTACCTTATTTTTCATAGCTCTTATGAGCCCTGAACCATATGAGTCTGTGAACCATACTGACTGGGAAAATACTCAACTCGGTCCTTCCCCTCAGAATTGGTGTGGATTATTTTTACTTACTGTGAATCCAGATTTACTTCCAGACCACCCCTTCTTTACCGTTGCCCACAAACCAGGAACTCAAGGAGAGATGTAGCTGAATAAGAAATGTTCTTTTATCTTAAACAATTTTATAAGAAAAAAACAAACAACTCCATCAAAAAGTGGGCAAAGGATATGAACAGACACTTCTTAAAAGACGACATTTATGGAGCCAACAGACATATGAAAAAATGCTCATCATCACTGGTCATTGGAGAAATGCAAATCAAAACCACAATGAGATACCATTTCATGCCAGTTAGAATACTGATCATTAAAAAGTCAGGAAACAACAGATGCTGGAGAGGATGTGGAGAAATAGGAATGCTTCCACATTGTTGGTGGAAGTGTAAATTAGTTCAACCATTGTGGAAGACAGTGTGGCGATTCCTCAAGGATCTAGAACTAGAAATACCATTTGACCCAGCAATCCCATTACTGGGTATATATCCAAAGGATTAGAAATCATGCTACTATAAAGACACGTGTGTGTATGTTTATTGCACCACTATTCACAATAGCAAAGACTTGGAACCAACTCAAATGTCCATCAATAATAGACTGGATAAATAAAATGTAGCACATACACACCATGGAACACTATGCAGCCATAAAAAAGATGAGTTCATGTCCTTTGCAGGGACATGGATGAAGTTGGAAACCATTGTTCTCAGCAAAATATCATAAGGACAGAAAACCGAACACTGCACGTTCTTACTCATAAGGGGGAGTTGAACAGTGAGAACGCATGGACACAGGGAGGGGAACATCAAACACCAGGGCCTGTTGGGAGGTGGTGGGCTGGGGGAGGGATAGTGTTAGGAGAAATACCTAATGTAAATGATGAGTCGATAGGTGCAGCAAACCAACATGGCACGTGTATACCTATGTAACAAACCTGCACGTTGTGCACATGTACCCTAGAACTTAAAGTATTAAAAAAATTAAAAACCACTAGCAAAAAAAAAATGTTGTTTTTTTGGTTATCAACATAAAATAAACTTTCTAGATTTTCCAAAAATTTAATCAGATATCTCAAATTTCCCAAAGTCCTGTTTGTTGGTGAATCCTTGGTATTTCTTTGAATCGTTCACTTTCAGTAATCCCCTCAAGCTAATTTTATCGTTCAGAGAAGAATCAAATCTAGTTTCCAAATATTCAGAGTTGTGAGTCTAATTTTATCCCCAAACTGAAATATTAGCTAGTCGTCCCATAGATTGCCCCTGGTCTCACCAACCTTGTTTTGGATCTGCTGAGGAAGTCTCACATCTAGAATCTTTAAAATGAAGTTTTGATCCTGATTCCCAGTTCCATATTCTGGTCTCTATATAAATTTCCCACCACATTAATTGATAGTTAATTATAGGACTCTCTTGGAACTGGCCAACTTCTCCCCATCAGTAATTGACTCAGGCCCAAATTGGATGTCCTGAACTGGCACTGGACGCAAGATGCCCCTTTGTGTCTACTCTTATCTGAACCCTAGAGCTGAAGCTTGACCATTCTGAATTGGTATGCAAGACTGGAGTCCACTGAAACGGGGCTGGGTGAGAGCACCTGGATTAAAATCCCCCCACATTTTCCCTGGCAGTTGTGTTACCATTTAGGTTGAAAGAGGCGATCTTTGTGAGTGGAAATCCTCCAATACACTCATGATTTCACCAAAGACAAGTGTGACATATACTTCCATTCACTTGAACATTCACATGGATTTTCTAGAAATTTCTAAATACTACCAGAATTAAACACCTCGTGTCCTAGGAGAATAAATACAAAATAATCTGAGGTTTCACTTTCCACGATTTCAGTTACTCATGTTCAACCAAGTTTGGAAAATAAGTATGAGTATAGTATAATAAGATATTTTGAGGCTGGGCACAGTGGCTCACGCCTGTAACCCCAGAACTTTGGGAGGCCAAGGTGGGCTGATCATTTGAGATCAGGAGTTGGAGACCAGCCTGGCCAACATAGTGAAACCCCGTCTTTACTAAAAATACATAAACTAGCCAGGAGTGGTGGCCCACACCTGTAGTCCCAGCTACTTGGGAGACTGAAGCAGGAGAATTGTTTGAACCCAGGAGGCAGAGGCTGCACTGAGCCAAGGTCACACCACTGCACCACTGCACTCCAGCCTGGGTGACAGAGTGAGACTCCATCTCAAAAGAGAGAGAAAAAAAAGATATTTTGAAAGAGAGAGACACCACATTTATTTAACTTTATTACAGTACATTATAATTGTTCTATTTTATGTTTAGTTATTGTTCATCTCTTGCCATGCTTAATTTATAAATTACACTTTATCATAGGTATGTATGTGTAGGAAAACACAGTTCATATAGGGTTCGGTGTTATCCAGGGTTTCAGGCATCCACTGGGGGTCTTGCAATGTATCCTTCATGGATAAAGGGGGACTACTCTGTATCTACACACACATACTCACACAAATAGGTCACAGAAGAGTTTCACTGCATGGGAAAGGGATTATGCTGGTGAAATACTAAGCCAAGTATCGGTGTCCATTTGCTCATTCTCATTAGGATTAAACTGAAAGCTGTTTATCTGCTGCTAGTTGCACAGGGATATATCTTGGCTTTACTTTCCAAATGGATTCTTGGCACAGTTTCATTGTTAGGGATATGGGATCCAAGACAAAACAAAAAACAAACCAAAAAAACATTGTGCTTAAGGAGTATACAAGAATTATGATTCCTAGATCTTTATCTACCTTGATGTTTTGAAAACTTGCTTTAAGAGAAATAACATGGGCCTGGAGTAGAAGGACAGGAAGGAAGGGGAAGCTGAGAGAACAGCCAGGAAGCTGGGACTAACAGCTGTTCTATTTTTCTGAACAGGGGGAATAAAATTAGACAAGAGTCACAAATTCATGAGTGTAAAATAACAGCATGTCTAAGCAGGGCAGGGGTGTGGTGAGTCCTTATTGCTTGTGGGTAAAGGACAATTAAAATTAGTTTATGAAAAGTTCATAAAGATGAATAAAGTTAAAGTACTCAGTGTGGTATTCATCTCTCTCTAACACAGGCTTTTCCTGCTGTAGATGCGTGAAGGGCGTGCTGAGATTCGATTAGCTCACCACCTCAGTGGATTTCTACTATATTTACAGATTAAATACCAATTTCTTTACATTCTGCCTTTCAACATTAAACCAAGGTGTGCCTAATGACGACAACAGCTTTCAACCAAAGGTCACAAGGACAGCTTCCCAGGACTGAGTGACGTATCCACCTGGATTTATCTCTATGCAAAAGTCTTCATTTATGCCTTCTTTCTTTGTTCTTTCTCCAAACCAACCACTGTAAACTACACAGCATGGCTCTCTGCTTATTCATTTTTTGAATTTTTGTTTATTTATTATACAGAGATGGGGGTCTCACTATGTTACCCAGGCTGATCTCAAACTCCTGGCCTCAAGCAATCCTCCTGCCTCAGCCTCCCAAAGTGCTGGGATTACAGGCATGAGCCACCATGCTCAGTCCATGGCTCTCTGTTTATACCTCAGTTTTAAAAATCAGAGTAAATGGTCATCTTGGGCATTTGTTTTTCTGATAAAAGCTTCATAAATGTGCACACTCTTTTGCATCTGCCTGCTCTCCCCACAGGCCTGTTGCTGTCCAAACCAGTGTGAAGAGTATGACTTAATGGAGAAAACTACTGCTAAAAAGAGTCCATTAGCCCATTGGACGAATTTCTTGGACTGCATTAAAATCAGTTCAATCATTTAAAACAATTATTAAGTGCATAATATATAGCGGACCATTTTAGGCATGGAACACAGCACAGCAAATAAAACAGACACAAATCCCTGCCCTTGTGGAATTTAGACCCTAGTGGTGATATAGAAAAAAAAAAAAAAAATGAATAAAGGGAAGAGGGTTGGGAATGCCCAGGGTGGTGGTGGTGGAGCAGCTTTATATCGGTTGATCCAGGGATGTAATGTTTGTGGAGACGTTTGAGCAAAGAAGGAGAAGAAGGGAACCAAGCAGATGTTTGGGAGAGAACATTCCATGAAGGTGAAATAACAAATGTGAAGGTCATGGGGTGAGACTGCCCTGCTGATGGCAAGGCTACACTGACGCCAGGGTGGCTGCAGGGAGCAAGGGAGGAGGGGAAGCATAGTTTGGAATTATAATTAAAATTTTTTAAAAAGCCTTCTTTCTCAGCCTGATTCCTACCACGATAATATTTCTGATTTTTCCGTCTCATTTTAGACAAGATAAATGATTTGAGGTATGTTATTACCAGAAATCATTAAAAAAAATAATAAGGCCATGCTGTCTGATGTAGTTTCAATTATTACATTATTATCATATATGAACATATTCAGACTAAAAAAAAGATTATTATAGTCACGATAGTCACCACTATGACCACTAATGATACAGTTACATCACAGTTTACATAATCTCATTTGACCTTGTGATAATGCCTGGATAAGGGCTGCTTCCCCTTTCTGCAGATAAGGAAAATTGTCCAATGCATTATGTGACTTGTCCAAAATTGCTCAGCTAGTAAATGTTGGAGGAGGGGTATGGACTAGAATTCCAGTATTATTTTTGCTAAATTACACGACTTTCAGTGCCAACACCTGCTCAGAACATCTCTACTCTCTATAATTTGCCCCTTTAAGAGAGAAAAGACCTGTAACTAAGAAAGATTGGTTTACCTAATAAGGAAAAAGTAAAATGAACAATGACATTTATTATAAAATTGTATATCATACTAAAAATGAGATACCTAAAATCTCAATAATAAGACAGCACAACCTAAAAGCTCAATAATGAGAGACAGATAAGTGTGGAATACTTACAGATGTGTGGAACACTATCATTCTATAATAATAGAACAAGAGCCACCCAGAGATGTCTACAACCTAATTTCCAGATTCTGTGTATATGTTACTTGGCAGGGAAAAGGGGAAGTAAGGTTGCAGATGGAATTCGGTTGCTAATCAGGGAGATTATTGAATGGGCCTATATTAGACCGTTCTCACATTGCTATAAAGAAACACCTGAGACAAAGTCATTTATTTATTTATTATTATTATTATTATTTTAGATGGAGTCTCGCTCTGTCGCCCAGGCTGGAGTGCAGTGGTGCGATCTTGGCTCACTGCAACCTCCTCCTCCCAGGTTCAAGTGATTCTCCTGCCTCAGTGTCCTGAGTAGCTGGGACTGTAGGCACACACCACCACACCCAGCTAATTTTAGTATTTTTATTAGAGACGGGGTTTCACCATGTTGGCCAGGCTGGTCTCAAACTCTTAATCTAAAGTTATCCTCTTGCCTTGGCCTCCCAAAGTGCTGGGATTACAGGTGTGAGCTACCTCAACCGGCCGAGACCAAGACATTTGTAAGAAAAGAGATCTCACCAGCTTATGGTTCTGCAGGCGCTACAGGAAGCCTGGTGGAGGAGGCCTCAGAGGCTTTGACTGGTGGTGGAAGGCAAAGTGGGAGCAGGCACCTCACATGGCAAGAGCAGGAGAGAAAGATGGGAGAGGTGCCACACACTTTTAAACGACCAGATCTCATGAGAACTCACAAACGCAAGGACAATACCAAGAGAGATGGTGCTAAACCATTCAAGAGATATCCACCCCTATGACCCAATCACCTCCCACGAGGCCCCACCTCTAACACTGGGGATTACATTTCAATGTGAGATTTGGGTGGGACACACATCCAAACTATATATTTTAAGGCCCAGGGACCCTTAAAAGTGAAAGAGGAAGATGTGACTATGGGAGAAAGGCACAGAGAGATGCAATGTTGTTGACTTCAAAGATGTATGAAGGGGCCCCGAGTCAAGGAATGCAGGAGGCCTCCAGCAGCTGTAAAGGACAAGGGAACGATTCTCCCCTGGGCCACCAGAAAGGAGTACAGCCCTGTTGACACCTTGATTTCAGCTCAGTGAGACCCATACTGGAATGCTGACCTCTATAATTGTCAGATAATAAATTTGTGTTGTTTTTCAGCTGTTGTGTTTGTGGTAATTTGTTACAGCAGCAACAGGAAACTAATACAATAAGCCAAAATGAACTACATACTTGAGGCTTGGTCATGTAAATATTTAAATGATACTGTGAGATCTATGGAATAACATGGAAAATATTTAGGTTCTATATTTAAAAAGTAATATACAGACATGTATATACAGTGTGGTTAGAAGTAGGTTTGATAAACAAAGAAGCAGAAATCGTTGCTGAGTGAATATAAAATCTGGGAGAAAAGCCAGAAAAATGTGAACCGTGAGTAATGTGAGGGGTGGAATGATGCTGATTCATTTTTCTTTTCTTTCAACTTTTATGAATTTTTCAAATTTCCTTTAATGGGCCTGCATGGAGAAAACACTAAAATTAAGTTTCAACTTGATCTGAGAAAGTAAAAATCCTATTTAGAGAGCTGCAGTGATATATATTGCCAGAGAGGACACCATCAGTCATGACTTCTGTGGTAAAATAGCAATATTCTTCTTCATTTTATCTAGGTAGCCAGATGGAGAAACAGTTACCATTTTAGCAACTGGTACTAACGTTCCTATGTTGGGAGAGACCTATCTTAGTTGAAAAGCTGAAAAGGAGCTTTGTCAAGTTCACTAGGAGAAGGAAGTCCCCAGGCTCAGTGCTCAGTGCTCAGATTTCACTTTAAGGAAGGGAGAGGGAGGAGGAATGGGACTGAGGCTGCTTAGGGCTGGAGTCAGGAGAGGGCTGGAGTCAGGAGAGGGCTGGAGTCAGGGGAGGCTGCTTAGGGCTGGAGTCAGGAGACGGTAGAGAAGGAAGTCCCCAGGCTCAGTACACCAGTACTCAGATTTCACTTCAAGGAAGGGAGAGGGAGAAGCAATGGGGCTGAGGCTGCTTAGGGTTGGAGTCAGGAGAGGGTAGAGAAGTGGCAGCTGGGGCTGGAAGAAAACTTTCGAAGGAAAGTACAAACCTATAGCACATTTTCAAAGGAATTCAGTGTGTGGTAGATGCGATGCCTCCCTGTTACTCCCGATCTTCACTCAAACTGTAACTTGTCCATGTTTGATTTGATTTCACAGGGAAACTGAGAAAGGCGGTGAGATTTGCATCAAGGTCAACCCTGTCGAAAATTGGGCTAGCCTGTGTGGATGGGGAGAGTATGAGATCTAAAATCACGTCTCGTGGTGTGCCTACCATGTGTCTTCAACTTTGCTGGGTGTTCACTGCCTGTTCAACATCTCCCCTTCCTAGGGTACCTCCTAACCCAAGTGTAATGTGTGGCCCATTGCAAATTAACATGTGTTTGCAAAGTTCTTTCACTACCTTGAGTTGCATGTCATACACAAGGAGCCAGCCCTTGGATTCCCTGGGATTTGGGCCAGTTTGTTGCAAAGCAACCACTCAACTGCTGCTCCCCTGAGAACCCATGGGGGCTCCTCACTGCTGATGTTCCCCAGGGACTGAGAAGCTACTCGCTCTCCAGTGTGAGATGGTTTTAGAGGTAGGCGCCTAAAGTTATTCAAAGGAGCCATGGTGCTTGCGCTGCCCTTAAAAGCCCAGAAGATGCTGGGAAGTGGTGTTTGTTAGAGGACCCATTGGGGATTCTATATCCTCCATGGGGTCCTTGAGAGTCAAAGGAACTTCACTCCACCAGACATCCCAGAAACAGAGCTCCTGAGGTGCCCATGATTGAAAATGAGGAATGTTCCCTAGAGACCTTCTGGGCCAAATCCCGCCATTGCTCACTGGGGTCTCTCCACAGTGGCAATAGTTTCTTTGGTTTTCTCCAGTTCTGTTTTGAGGGTTCAATGAACCAGAGCTCCCTTGGGGTCAGGTGATATTCCAGAGGCCTAATGTCTGCCTCTGTGGGTGGCAAAACTCACTACCAAAAATGTGGGGGAGTAGTAATGATGTAAGTGTGTGTGTGTGTGTGTGCCTGTGCCTACATCAAGGGGGAGAGGGAAGGAAGCAGAGATTCCAGATTTTGTAGGCTTGAAGCTTATATGATTTTGAGGGTCCTCTTCAAGAAAAAAATACTACATTACAAATTCAAAATTAGGTACAAAAAATACAATATGTATTTTACAATGAGGAAAAAAATAACAACAAATTACAACTATTAAAAAAGCTGGCAAATAACCCAAAGCATCACAAAATCTAGAACATAGCATATTAATTCCCTAACACATCTCTATACTATTTTTCCTACATTTTTTAGCTAAATCTTCCTTGATAACCTCTTCAAATGACAGTGATTTTTTTTTTTTTTTAAACAGGAATAGATTCATTCTTTCCTCTATCTAGCATGACTGATGAAGTGTTTAAAAATATTATCGATAGTTTAGAAGTTGGCTTTCCGGCTGGGCACAGTGGCTCATGCCTGTAATCCCAGCACTTTGGGAGGCCAAGGTGGGCGGGTCACCTGAGGTCAGGAGTTCGACACCAGCCTGGCCAACACGGGGAAACCCTGTCTCTACTAAAAATAGAAAAATTAGCTGGCGTGGTGCTGCGCGCCTGTAAGCCCAGCTACTCGGGAGGCTGAGGCAGGAGAATCGCTTAAACCCAGGAGGCAGAGGTTGCAGTGAGTGGAGATCACGCCATTGCACTCCAGCCTGGGCAACAAAAGTGAAACTCCGTCTCAAAAAAAAAAAAAAAAAGAAAAGAAAAGAAATTGGTTTTCAGCTTCCTAATTCATTTTTGACCATGTAGTAAATTTGTAGAATTTGTTGTTGAATTTGGAGAACCTATCAAGTTTTTTTCATGTATAAGCTGTCAGATTTCAAGGTATTTTAAATTTCCTTACACGATGACTAATCACAATCTTTGAACTAATGACACTCATTACAGAATTTGTCATTGATATCCTTGTTTAGTGGTGTATTATGATTTTTATGTTAATCATTGTCAATATTAGTATTTCTTGTCAAATTGGCAAGAAATTTAATTTTCTTCAAATAAATTTATAAATTTATTTATTTTTATTAGTTGGATTAGTAAGCAATCCAAGAGTCTCTATTCAAAATTTATTTCTTCCTCTTCAAATATTATTGATTTTGTTATGATCTAAAAGAATCTTTCAATTACAATTTATTTCTCCATGTCAGAATAATTTCTCATGATTTCCTTAAAAAATAGACATACATTAGTGTATACAATTTATAACAGTTTTACTGTGTAATGAGTTTATAATTGGATATGTTGAGTATCACAGTCTATTCTTAATAGGAAAGAACTTCTATTTTGACTTGAGGTCATTGAGAACTAAATCTTCTGCTTACAATTCCATATAGCTCATGCTTGGGAGAGGTTTTTCACAAAGTGGCTTTTGGCCGTCTATGTTTCAAATCTTGTTTCTCTTCTACCACCCCATACTGCTAGTGCTGCTAGGCACAATGACACACATTACAATTTATGGCCTCTGGCCCTACGCCTTTTCCTTGTGATTCCAAGTGAGACATCACAGTGGATGGTAGAGGTGTTCCTGAAAGCCATTCCTACATCAGGATGGCTGGTAATAACTTAAATATGAAATACAAATATATCCCACTAAACCCAAACTGTTCTTAACTCAACTTCACCTTAGGCATATTTCAAAAATGCCATGGCCATCTTCAATGCCACTCAATACAAGGAAGAGAAGTCATAGTGGGAAGAGACAGTAGTCTTACCTAATTGTGGGTGAGACTGATTAGTTTTGCAAATGTTATAAAAAATATGACCATGTGAACACGTTGCCTTAGAAGGGCCCAGTATGCCATGGAGCATTTATGCTTCCTGATCAATCCACTTCAGGGGCAAGAGTTGGTACTGGATGATATACTACTAAAACCTTCTCTATTGCTAACTCCACCTATTTTTTTTTAAGACAGGGTCTCATTTTGTCACCCAGGCTGGAGTACAGTGGCATGATCCTGGCTCACTGCAGCCTCGACCTCCTGGGCTCAAGCGATCCTCCCACTTTAGCCTCCCAAGTAGCTGGGACCACAGGCACATGCCACCATGCCTGACTAGTTCATTTTTATTTCTTGTAGAGACAGGCTCTCTCTATGTTGCCCTGTTGTCCAGGCTAGTCTCAAACTTCTGGGCTCAAGCCACTCTCCCGCCTCAGCCTCCCAAAGTGCTGGGATTATAGGCTTGAGCCACTGCACCCAGCCCAGAAACAACTATTTAGCAGAGTTTTTCTCCCCCCACCAAATAAAGCAAGAGTTTTGCTTTTCGGGTTGACAAAGAACTTATTTGACTACTTCACTAAAGCTAATACTTTGCCAGGAATATAGGAGAAGTTAAGGGGAATAGAATTATTTCTACACTATTACGATGATAAAAGTTTCAACTTACTATGAGAACAAGAGTTCAAATAAAGTATTTTTTAAAAAGTCACCTGAAGGTGGTTTAAAAAGGCTTTATTCTCTTGAATAACAATGCTTGCCAGTTTGAATAAGATTAGCTTTTCTTTTAAAATATAATCTAAAAAGCTTTTATAATTGATTTATTAATCATTTTTATATCTTTCATCAGTGGTCTGAAAAATCTTAATAAAGACTCTGTTGACGTTAGTAGATCCATCTCAACAACCGTAAAGACTCTTTGTGTAAATACATACTGGGAAAAAAATCTGAGTCCTGGTGTTTGGCCACTTGTTTCTGGTCCGTGTATGTATGTGTGCGCGCGCGCGCGTGTGTGTGTGTGTGTGTGTGCCTTTCTCTTACATACAACCCAACCAGACACTTTCTTTTCAAAATATTATGATCATCACTATGTCTATTGCACCAGGGGAATTTTCAGTATTCTAAAAATAACTTCAATTCTATGGAGTCAGAGTGTTTTTAGTTACAGATGCCCAAACAGTAGGGTTTCACATCAGATCCATCTTAAAATACCATAAAAGACATAGAGAATAATGGAAGCATGAAAAATGATTTGGAAATTAGGATAACTAAATCTGATTAAAATTAACTTTTATAATGGCCAAAGGATAAAATACTGGTGTTAATGACTAATCTGAGAGGCTTGAGAGAAACCTAATTTTTTTCCTCTTCCTTGTCTTCTATTTGCCTTGCTTCCTGCTGCCTTTTTCTCTGTAATATTTTGGCATCAGCTAGAACTGGTGTGAGCCCCGTGCTTCTATCAACCTTCATGAAAAATCCTAAGCCTAGGAGTAGGATGCTAGGTAGACTTTAGGCAAAAGGCATGACTAAAGCAAGTTTTTCCCTTCTTGTTTTCTATCTGGGTCACCTGCTTTTGATTTAAAATTTTTGTATAACTAGATTAAAATTTTTCCTCTTTCTTGTATATATATTGTGATAGATATAAGCAATTTGTTTTATTCCTGTCTTCAACCATGGGAAATGAATTGTTTGAACCTGCTTATAAAAGGATGCTTATAAAAGGCACAATGAAGACTACTTACTGAATTCTAATAACTGCACAATCCTTACGAAAAGCTTGGTGGTAAGAATGAATATTCATGAGACCACCTAAGGAATGTAAAATCCATTGCTTACTATGGATATTCAGGGACTCCACGTTAGGGGTGCATTGAAATTGAACGTGTTAATTAGTCATTGCTGTTTAACAAACGATCTCCAGTTCTCAGGAGCTTATAGTCATGTTTCCACGCACAGGTCTATGGGTCAGCTGTAGTTTGGCTGAAACCATCCAGGATTAGGAGAGCTTGCCTCCCGGCTGCACATTGGTTTTAGGCCCGCTTCATGTGTTTCCTCATTCTCTCTGGACCAGCAGCTACTCAGGGTATATTCTCCCCATGGGGAATCACAGGTGCATAAGATGTCATGCCCAATCACACACATGTACCTCTTCAGCTTTAAAGTTCCGGTCAACTTTGCAGAGTTTCCACTGGCTAAGCCCAAAGTCAAGGGGTGGGGACACACACTCTGTACTATTGCAACGCTAGGTGACATGCCAAAGGGAGGGAGAGAAGAATTAATAACAATAATCCATCTGCCACACTGACCAAATTTTTCTGTGATTGATTTCCTCATTTGTAAAATGAAACAAAACACACACACACACACACACACACACACACACACGCGCTATCTCCGAGAGTTGTAAGGGTTAAAGAACTTAGAACAGTGCTTGGCATGGACAAAAATTAATATAGTTACTATTATTGCTGTTGTCATCATTGTTGTTGTTTTTATTGTTTTGCTTCTGTCTTTGCCACAGCTGTTTTAAAACTTAGAGACAAACTTTCTGCCCTCTTCTAGCAAGCACGTAGAGAAATGGTTTGCACACCAAATTTACCCCTATGCTTTGTCTTACTTTCTAATGTTATTTCTCCTTCTTTGATTCTTTCCTAAATTAATTTTTGCATCCTGTTAATTGAATACACTGATGTAAGCAGTCTGTAACTGTTTCCCTGTATTATTAGTTTTAGTATGGTGAATAAATAAACAAATGAGCACTATTGGCTTGTTGCTTTTCTTTTTTATTTTATTTTTGAGACAGGGTCTTGCTCTGTTACCCAGGCTGGAGTGCAGTGGTACAATCACAGCTCACTGAAGCTTTGACCTCCCTGGCTCAAGCAATCCTACCATCTTAGCCTCCTGTGTAGCTGGGACCACAGGCATGCGCTACCACATCCAGCCGATTTTTAAAAAATTGTTTGTAGAGATGGGGTTTCACTGTATTACCCAGGCTGGTCTCAAACTCCTGGGCTCAAGTGATTCTCCTGCCTCAGCCTCCCAAAGTGCCGGGATTACAGGCATGAGCCACTGCTTCCGGCCTCTTTTTTTCTGTAAACCTTGACTTCCCATGTGTTTGCCATCTCTGTCAATGCTGCAGTAGCCCTTCTTCTGTATCTACACTAGGCAAAATCGACTCTGTTGCTCTTGTTATCATCAAACATCAGGTTATAAGTTTCTTTGTTTATTGCCTACTCCCCTGCTCTCAACTATATTTTTTACATGTCTCTTTTGTCATTGGCAAGTATAAAATAGGCATGCAATAAATATTTGAATGAAGGAATAAATAAATAAATCAGTGTGTTTGTCATTACTTCTACATGCATTCTAGCCTAGATTTTGTGTTGTGGTGTAGATAGTAACTACAGGCGTGGATTGGCTGTAGGATCCCCTTTCTTTCCACAACCTCTAGAGTCCAGTTCTGCTCCTTCCATTGCACTGAAACTGGGTTTGGTAAGGTCATTGAATACTGTCCTATTTGCAATCCAATGGTCTTTTCTCTGACATAACCACTTTGTAAGGTATGCCACGGTCAATCACTGTTTTCTTCTTAAAATCTTTCCTTCTGTAGCTTTTCCGACTCCAGCTTGTCACCTCTCTGGGCAGTAGTCCTTTACCTGCAGGTTAATTCACATCAGGGACACAAGAAATCAGATTCTCCCTGGGATAGAGGCACATGTCCTCTGATGATTCCTAGCGGCATTGCAAGCCGAACTTATTAAAAATTGAATTTACTTCTTCACCCTTTACCCCTAAACCCTCACTGGCTTCCTCATGCTGGTTAACTGTAACGAGAGCCACCTCATTTTTAAGCTGTCCATCTTTTTATCATTCTTGATTCTTTATCCATGCCCCTCCCCACCCCTCTCTCAACTATAATCAGTCCCTAAAATATTGACTTTGTGTGCGTTTGTTTTCTCAAAGCATCCTCTTTCCTTCTCTCAGAAAATTGTCTTGGTACAGGACCTCCAGATTCTTGACTTTACTACTTCAAGAACTTTCTAAGGCGTCTCTCAGCCTCCAGCCTCTTCCCACTTCCAACTTACTTTTCACCCTACTGCATGATAATTTTTCTAAAATGCAGATTGGTAGCTTTCCTTTGCCTTCATTGTGAAGTCCAAACCTTTTGGCATGGCATGCAAAACACTGCCTTTCTCTCCTCTTCCATTACCTCCCAACCTCCACCATGCATAGTGTGCTAAACTTGAGCTACTTAGTGTTTCTGGCAATGACCAGGGCATTCTCTTTTCTCTCCTTTCCTTTCTTCTCTCCTCTCCTTTCCTTCTCTTCTTCTCTTTCTTTCTCTCAACTTTTTATATAGTAATCTTTAAGAATGCCCACTTCTCTTCCTTTGCCCTCTGGGATAATTTCTGCCCTTTCTCCAAGGCTCACTTCTGAAGTTCCCTCCACTGGGAAAGTCCTCTATCCTACTGCCTTTACTTACTTCCTGCTATTGAGTGTTCTTCCCTGGTGTTTCTATCACACGTTATAAGTAACTTCAATAACAGTTCCTTTCAGGTTTAATAATAATTATTAATTTCTCCACTAGATTGTGAGATTCTTTAGAGTAGAAACTTTTTACATTATGTCTGTATTCATAGTAAATAAGTCTTAGCACATAGAAAACAGTAAAAAAAAAAAAAAGTGTGGGATTGAGATAAATTGAATTGAGTTAATTAAAAACAGTATTCATTCTAGCTCTCAACTCTGGGGGGTTACGTCAGTTTTTAGTTCATCAGAAATGGTCATTTCTTTGTTTAAATGGAAATTTAACAAAATAGTGTCTAGTTGATGTTGACCTGAATCAGAATATAAAAAGTGTGTTTTTTTTTATGGGCATTTTGGCTTGTGGTTGTAAGCTGGCACCAAAATTCGTTTCAGTATGTTTAATGACATCTGAGTATGAAAATCACACGGTCATCTGGCATGGGGACAACTGGGGCTAGGGTAGAAGCAGTTACACAAATGAGACCCTGATTTGTTCTCTTCTTCTCTCGTCTTTTTTACTTCCATTGTCATAGGAGTTCTTTGTTCCTACCAGATTGAAATAGGAATGCTACTTTTTTTTTTTTTTTAAGTGGATGGTGTTAATATAGCTCTGGGGAAAAAACAGTGTCACAAAAAGCACTGGAAATGATCTCACCAACCAACCATCCATATGACCTGTATTCTGGGCTATGTTCCAGTAATGGAAATAAGTTTGCTTTGTTCCGGATGCATTTCCTCACCCAGGATCCTTTGTCAGCTCTCCTTCCCCATACATCCCACAGTGGTTATTACAGACTTATTGTTCTGGTGCTACTGCACCTCCAGAGTCACCCAGTGGCCAAGGGCACTGGCTTCAGGGGAAGTATAAACTCAGGTTTGCACCCAGTTGCTGCTCAACTCTCTAGTTGTCGATGAATGACTGAACCTCGGTCCTCAGTTTTCTCATTTATGAGATGTGGATAATAAAACCGACTCCGCTGGGGTAGGTGAAGCCAATCATATAAAGTTCTTCATCCAGTCAGTACCCTGCACATAGTAATTCTGTACCATCTATTTCCATTTTATATATAAAAGTCATATAGTTTCAACCAGATTGTTAGCTCCCCAGATCCACTTAAAAAATATTACTTTCAGAAAGTTATTTCTATAGTTGAATATTTCATTTATAAACTGACTTCATCCTGAGGAATTATTCTTGTTATCTGCCACCTAGAATGCCCTTCTTAGTCTCCTAAGGCAGCTGTAACAAAGTACCACAGACTAGGTGACTTAGAACAACACAAATTTATTCTCTCACAGTTCTTGAGGACAGACATCTGAAGTCAAGGTGTCCTCAGAGCCATGCTCCCTCTAATACTCTGGGTAGAATCCGTTTGTGCCTCTACCTAGCATCTAGCGGTAGCCATTAATTGTTGGCATTTATTGGTTTGCAGCCCTATCACTCCAGTCTCTACCTCTGCGCTCACATGGCCATCTCCTCCCTGTGTGTCCCTGTCTTCACATGGCATTTTCTTCTTTTTGTGGGAGACACCAGTCATATCAGGTTAGGGCTTACTCTAATGACTTCATCTTAATCTGATTACATCTATAGAGACACTATTTTCAAATAAAGTCACTATCACAGGTTATAACTTCAGTGCTTTTAGATTATCTTCTTGAAGACACAATTCAATCCAAAAAACCATTTAATGAAGAACTTTCTATCCCCAGCTATAGGAAGGGGTAATGAGAGATGAGCTTCAGGGACTATTCAGCTATAGAGTCCAGCCCTACCACCCAAGGTCAAGCTCCTTCCTGAGGTGACCCACATTCAATGACAGATTAATGCAGGGATATAGAGGCCTGGCCATCTCTCCAACCTAGAGTGACTTTGAAGGGCCCTTCCAACTCCAAAGCCCTGTGGCGTCAGTGGAGGCTGTTATTGTGCTTGGGTTGAGGTCGACTTCTCTCTCTGCCTAGTCCTGCTTCTGTCCCTAAACATTCACAGGTGTTGATCCCAACAAATGTCCTCATAATAATCTCTAGCTCAAAGTCTACTTCCTGGAGAGGCAACCTGTGATAGTACTTGAAAGGAGAGCATGCCTCCTGCAACATTTTATTCACCAGGGTTGCTACTTCCTGGACACATAGTAAATAATCAATAAATCCTAACTGGACTTATTGGGTCACATTTATCTGAATAATTGGGCAAAATTGAGTGTGCAATTTATTTGATAGTTGCCTGAGACATGAATGAATCCCCATGTAGATTGAATCCATGATGCATCACACATTCAAATGGACCACCCACCATTTAGCCCAAGCTCCTTGTTGTCACAACCACCAACAAAACATTCTCTGTAGTCTTATGTGGCGTGACAGTCAGATGCTCGCCATACCTGATAATAAGATAATCGCTCAGCATGAATTCAATATAACTAGCCATAGAAATAACCAACCTAAGGCAATGGTTTGGAAACTGATGACTAAGGAGTTAAGAAATACACATATTTCAATTCAGGGACCAGGTGCAGGGTCAGGAAAACATGGTGGTCCAAACACATTGAAAGCAACTTGCTCCAGGCAGGTATTTTTTATAATGGAGCTTAGCAAAAGGGAGCCTAAAGGGAAAGAAAGTCATTATGTCTTTAACACTAACCAGTAGGGGCAGGTATCTTTGGGCCCTTGGCAAACTCATTCCTGTAGATAAAGTGGAAACATCAATGGCACTGGTTATTAGTTCCAGATGACTCTCCTTGCTTTTCCTTCTTGCACTTCCAGGGAGTACATTGTGGTAACAGCTGACATGAGGACTGTGATCTAGTTGGCCGGAGTAGTTCTCAGTGTTAAATGAAAAAGTTGAGATTCTGCTGTATGTACCAGTCTACCATATGTTTGGTTTGCTTGGGTCATCCCCGAGAAAGTACTCAATTATGGGTGACCTAACCTAGTTAGACAGTACTTTGGAACATGACTAGGGATATATAATCACTTGATCTAGAAGCCAGCTTGTCTCTTCAGCTGACATCTCTGCCTCCCTACTTTCTGTAACTGTATTTTGTTTTTATGGTCTACTGAAAATGAGCCAGAAAACCCAAGTGAACTGATCTTAACTACATTAAGAAATATTTATATGTATCATTTATTCATTGAACAAACATTTGTTGAGAGTCTACTATGTGCCAGGAACTGTCATGTCCAAGGGGGTTGATATGGGTTGAATTGTGTCCCCCAAAAATTTATATGTTGAAGTCCTTACCCCCGCTACCTCAGAATGTGACCTTATTTGGAAACAGGGTCATTGCAGATGTCATTTGTTAAGATGAGGTCCTACTGGAGTAGAGTGGGCCCCTAATCCAATGTGACTGGTATCCTTATAACTTGATCTCTGACTTCCAGCCTTCAGAACTGTGAGATAATAAATTTCTGTTGTTTAAGCCACCCGGATTGTGGTAACTTGTTATGTAGCCCTAGCAAACCAATACAGGGATTCAATAGTGTTTACATTGGAAACCACTCCTGCCTTCATAAAGCTTACAGTCTTCATATATGTATGTGTTTGTGTGAGTGTGCCCAAATGTTCCAGCCAAGACCACCTGGAGATAGATGTGGTCAGTCAATCTCCTATTCTATGTGAAACCCAGTATCCTTGTGGACATTTCTGCAAGTTCCTGGGAACTCGAGTGCTCCAGGCCACTTCTGGCCCTACATTCTTGCTTCATCACAACTCCTATCTCCCCATCTATGGCTGATCTCTTATCTCTGCTTTTCTCATCCAACCCAGGCACTGTTTCCTTTTGTTTTCTTTTTTTTTTTCCTTCCAGGTCTTCTCACACACGGCTAATGTGTATATAGATGACTTCTCTGAAAGTTTGGAAAGATTAGAAAAAGGGATAATGTAATCATGTAAATTACTTAAAATTGAGGTAAAACATGCCATCTTCCTAAATATTTTAAGAGTTTCCCTGCACTGAGCAGTTTCCCTTGGGGGAATGGTTTCCACAAGCCCGACTTGGCTGCCATTTTGACCTGCCATTTTTCTCCCTCTTCACCTTCTTCTGTTCTTTTCCAGCCCCGAATTTGCTGGTCAACTTTTATGTTACAAAATTTAGCTTTTTCTTTGTTTTTAAGTATTCTTATAGATAATGACTCATTTTTCTACCATATGAAAATGCTGATATTTGATCATCTTTGACCTACAAAAATAGTAATTTCATTTTAATTAATCCAAGATTTTTCTAAACAATGACAGCTTTCTTTCTGAGTGACGGCTGCTAAAATAATAATATATCTGAAGATATATGTAGGAACATATATCTTATATCCATGCACATGCATAGAAAATATAGCAAAAAGAAAAAAAGGCCATTAGCCCTAGAGGAATGGAAAAGGGTTTTCTTTCTTTTGCACGTTTCTTTATACTTTTCTATATTTTTCCACATTCTACAGTGAACATACACTGCTTTTTATTATCAGAAAAAGTGTTCCTGCTAGGCATAGTGGTTCACACCTGTAATCCCAGCACTTTGGGAGGCCAAGATGAACGGATCACCTGAGGTCAGGAGTTTGAGAACAGCCTAGCCAATGTGGTGAAACCTGTCTCTACTGAAAATACAAAAATTAGCTGGGTGTGGTGGTGGGCACCTGTAATCCCAGCTCCTCGGGAAGCTGAGGCAGGAGAATTGCTTGAACTGGGAAGGTGGAGGTTGCAGTGAGCTGAGATTGCACCACTACACTCCAGCCTGGTGACAGAGTGGTACTGTCTCAAGAAAAAAGAAAAAAAAAAGGAAAAGTGTTCCTTTTTAAAGTAGTGCCTGTACAACAATGACACCAATACAACTAAGATATTTGTAAGTTAAGCTCTTCCAGTAGACTTTCCACACTGTTTGATGGATGTAACAGAACTAGAGAAAAGTCAGTGTGGCAGGAATTGTCATAGCAGTGGGAAATCATCATATTTTTAAGAATGAACGTTTATTAATACAGACTTTGAATTTTAGTTTTAATGTTGTCTGATTTAAAATCTTAATGATTTTCCTGATTATAAGAGCCATACATGTAGTTCTTAAGTTAGTTAAAACTGCACACACATAAAAAGTCAAAATTGGATGTCCCTCCCCCGATAATTCCCATCTCCATAACTTAAGGTAAAGCCTTCCCCATAATATGAGTTGTGCAATGTATACTACATTACAATCTGGTTTGTTCACTTAAAATATATACCTTGGGTATCTTTCTCTGAAAGTATTTGTAGATTTATAAACACATTTTATTTTTCCTTTCTGCCAGCTCTAAAGGAACGCAAAAATATGGTGGGATAAGAAAACGCAGTCTTTCTCTCTCTGTTTCTTTCTCATCATACACTGTCATCAGCTGTATTGAACACAATCGAATTGGTGTTTTTTCTCAATCAGCCTACAAGGCCTGTGACCTGTCCCTAGACACTTTGATGTGAATGTGAGTGGAAGAGGAGGATGAAATCTTGGGATATTGAACCCAGTTGCTTGGTTTCTGACATTTGCATTTTGCCTCATAAACACCTTGTATCACATGAACATATAAAACATGAATTTATGTCTATTTAAATATGGATTCTGTTCAGAGATACAAAGATCCAAGTTTAAAAAGATCAAGCAGGTAATTTCAAGAAAGTGCATTTTTATCTTGAGGCACCAGATGACTATGGCATTCAAAAAATCTGTTTAGGTTTTAGTGAAAACGTTTAGAGAAAGAAGATACAATTATTTCAAGTTTAAGGTAATTTGACCTTATTGAAGACATGGATGGTTTGTGGTCTTATGTAAAAATAACTTAAAATTTCCCCTAACTTTTGAACCAGTAATTCTACTGCATAGAAACTGGCCTAGGAAAATGCATTCAAGCTCATAACAAGCTTTGTACCCAAAGACAAGCATTGCAGCACTATTAATGACAATAAACAAATTAAAAATAGAAATACCTCAATCATCCAATAAAAGAGAGGTGTTCAGTATCATGGACAACCATACCTTAAACCATTACACAAACATTAAAAACAGCTATAAAGACCTGCAATAATTTGGGGAAATGTTTCTCCTTATTAGTAAGTGAGTGAAGCAGGATAAACAAGAATATGTGGACAGGGTGGTTCCAACAATATAAAAAATATTTGTGAACCAGAGATGTAAAGGAAATACACCAGTCATTAAAGTGGCTGATTCTGAGTGGTGATTGTTTTCTTCTTTCTACTTTTCTATATGCCCAAACTTCCTGGTGAGCATGTATTTCTTTAATAACAATAAGTTTTTTAAAAACATTGTTAAAAACTGTTGGGCACGGTGGCTCACACCTGTAATCCCGGCACTTTTGGAGGCCAAGGTAAGCGCATTATTTGAGGTCAAGAACAGCCTGGCCAACATGGTAAAATCCCGTCTCTACTAAAAATACAAAAATTAGCTAGGTGTGGTGGTGCACATCTGCAATCCCAGCTACTTGGGAAGCTGAGGCATGAGAATCGCTTGAACCTGGGAGGCAGAGGTTGCAGTGAACCGAGATCACACCATTGCACTCCAGCCTGGGTGACAGAGTAAGACTCTGTCTCAAAACAAACAAACAAACACCATTTTTAAAAACCAAAGGATACCCAAGCCTTGAGCACAGAATCCAAGCATCCGATCCCAGTCATCAATTCTTTGTTTCGTGTTTGGGGTACTTCTTAACCTCTATGCTTGTTTTCTCATCTTCTTATTAGGGTATGATAGAATCAGTTTGGCTGTTTGGTTTTTAAAATATCCAGGTTCTTTCCTCTTACATCTGGCTTACATCTGGCTTTGAATTATGTCAAAGGTTGAATGAGGTGCTTTCCATGATTGGAAAAATACAAAACAGGGGTTGACGGTGCTAGTGCTATAAGCTTAAGAATACAAAGAGATGGCACCGTAGGCATCAACACAATCCATAAACCCGGTAAAGCAAGCAAGAGAGATATCTACAGATATTAATAGATTATATTTACATTATTTTTCTCTCTCAATAATTTGTCTTACCCTTGAGTCTTTTTGAACAGTGGTACTGACTATGAACCAGACCTTTAAAGAAAAATGTTACAGTATGGTAATTATATGTTAGAAACACAATATTATTTGAATAGGCATCTCATCTCAATATTATCCAGACATATAATATTACCAGGACTCAAAGTATTTGAATGATGCAAATTTTCCTAACATTGCTTATCACATTTAGTGTAGGCAAGTTGATTGTGGCCATATTGTCTGTTCCTATAGGTAAGTCAAATTGGACTGTTTTTTTATGTTCTTGGGCTTCTATGGCAATAGTATTTTCTGAACTCCAAAGTCTGCTCATGTGATAGCTTGAAACTATATTCACAGAATCTTTCATATTGCTTCCTATAAAAGGTAGAGTCTTATTCCTCTCCCATTGATTGTGGGCTGTAGTTAGTGACTCACTTCTAATAAGTATAATGTGGCAGAAGCAACTGATGGTATGTGACTTCCTAAACTAGGACACAAGAGGCATTGTAGACTCCTCCTTGGTGTCTTTCTTAGATCATTCACTGTCAGAGAAGCCAGCTATCATATAGTGGGAATGGTTAAGCAGTTTCATGGAGAAGCCCCTATGGCAAGGAACAGAGGCCTCCTGCCAGCAATCACATAAGGGAACCATCTTGGAGGCAGATCCTCCAGCCTCAGTCAAACCTTCAGATGGCTGCAGTCCCACTTATATCCTAACTACAACCTCATGAGAGACCCTGAGTCAGAATTACAAAATTGCTCCCAAATTCTTAACCCACAGAAACTGTGAAATAATAATGCTGATTGTCCTGAACCCACCAAGTTTTAGGGTAATTTGTTAGTCAGCAACAGCTAGCACAGAACTTTATTGCTGGAAAACTGTATTGAAAGGTTTTGTATTCTGATCTTGTAGTATCAACCAGATTACAAGAGTCTGGACTATATGGTAGGCATACAATGGGGAGGAAAACAGACACAGAATCTGCCTTCAGGTACTTTGCAATCAAATTCCACGAATGAACAAGAGGAGTGCTTGAAATTGAGGAAATTACTTAAGCTTGCTTAGCTTGCATTTTTGAAATGGAATAAACTTGGATTTTTGAAGTGGAGAATAATAAGCTTTGATTTTTGAAATGGAGAGTAAATGGCGTCTACTTTAAGAGTTGTTATGAGATTGTAAAATAATATTAAATAAAGTAGCTGGCACTGAGAGTTATTACTCCATAAACACTTGTTATTATCATTACAGAGGTGGATTTTCATCACTGGATTTTTTTCTGACCTCAAGTCAGAACCCCTGCCTAATGACAAAAATGTATAAGCATGGCACTTGTGTGAAAGGTGGCATTTTTCACTGATAGTTTTGAAAAATTAGACACTTTACTAGAAACAGCTCTCTATTGTTTTTCTCAAAACTATCTGTGTGAAAATCTTTTAGGGAAATTAAGGGGCCATGGTTTCAATTTGATTCAGTGCCTATCATAAGTTGCTTGTGAGCATGCATTTTCATTACTAATCATTTAGAATAATAAATAAGCTAAGCACCCACACTGATGTGCCAACATACTAAATGCCATCAGCTGTTTTGTTGAAAGGTAGAGTAATATTTCTTATGCTGGATCATGCATGTAATATTTTATTCCAAAGCAATCCTCAGAGCATTTAGATAAATAATTATCCATTATCACATCATTTAATTCAAAACTATGACTTCCCCCTTTCCCTAATTGAAGCATTTGCTTCAACTCCATCTCATCAGTTATGCTGAGTTCTTAAGTCATTGAGAAAGGGGGGCCTGACTCACATTTACTGTGTTTATCTTCTTTTGCTCTAGTATTCCAGGACTGATCAAGAGAAATGGCTCAGAATCTACAACTTGGATAGATGATCAGCAATTTTCAGAGTCCAAATCTAGAAAATTGATGTGAAGGTGAAATACTAGGTGACTATGAGAAAGACAGTTATTTCCAACCAGAGGCTGTTCTACTTCACTGACAGTTTTCTTATATGCATAATTGAGGCCTTGGATGACTGTGTTGTTATGGTAACCATCACTGTATATCACACTAAAATCTGGTGTTTAAATGTACTAGAAGCATGAAGCATACATTTTTCATATTTTTCCAAGTTCATTTTTCATGATTTCATATAGCAGTCCAACACGAAACATTTATTTGAGTTTAAAAAATCATAAGTATATATTCTCCCACTTTGAGATTTACTAGCTTCTGTGACTGACTGCAATAGCAATTCACCTTGAAATGGATTTAATACATTTCAAACAATTAGACTTTCTTTCAAAGAAAGAAGATGGAGAGGGACTGTACTTGGTGGTCTTCTATGGGGCTACTGTGCAACCCTCGCTCCCTGATATAATCAGAATTAGCCTTCAGATTCCAAATTATGGTGAGACAATGTGCAGGGATTTCAAATGAGGTGTGACATTTTTGCTTCAATAAGGATAGACAAATGTCAACATTTGCATGCCACTCTGTTTAATTTATATGACAAAGTCAGGGGCTTCTTGACTTGGGGACTGGTTGCTCCTCCCTTCCTCTTTTTACAGCAGCTACTACCGGATGGGTTTGGCACACGGATGAGACACAGTGTTCTCATTATTGGAATTGCTGGGATTCAAATAATGGGGAGAAAGCTGTAGATTATAGTTAAATGCAGAACACTAATACTGATTTTTTAAAAATCGTTCAATAACCTAATTAGGCAACTACCAAGGATGTCCTGAAAATAATTTTGTGTGAAGTGTTTATATCAAGAGAAAGATTCATATCCATTTAAATGACACATTTAATTCACATTATTCCTCTTTCTCTAGGAAGACTATATAACTGGAAATATCATCACAAATGGAAATAGAACACAGAAAATCCTGATGTTGAATAAATTGCTGATCTAGTGTGAATTTTTGCAAACATTTCTTAGATAAAACTTAGTTTTTTTAATATTAATATTACAATACTCATTGCTGATACTAGAATATAATTTTAAGAATTTGTAAAGCTCAAAGATTTCGAGGTTTAAACCTGTTTTTTTCAATATTGAAGATAACTCACTGATTGCATCCTTTTCTTATTTTCATTTTTTAAATGAAAAGACTATTCCAATCAAGTGGACAATCTTGTTAGAATATATCTTGAGAGAGGAAAAAAAGACTTTCTTTTAATAACTGCAAAGTTTTAGGATTAAATTTATGACTTTTGGAAATGGAAACAAAAATAAAGATTAAACGAATTAAAATGTCCTTGAGCCAGAAAGTAAGATAGGATGGACAGGTGTATCAGTTTGTTTTCACACTGCTATATACTACCAAGACTGGGTAATACAAAGGAAAGAGTTTTAATTGACTCACAGTTTCACATGGCTGAGGAGGCCTTAGGAAACTCACAATCATGATGGAAGGCGAAGGGGAAGCAAGCACCTTCTTCACAAAGTGGCAGGAAGGAAAAGAGAGAGCGAAAGGGTAAGAACCCCTTATAAAACCATCAAATCTCCTGAGAACGCGCTCACTATCACGAAAACAACATGAGGAAAACTGCCCCCATGATCCAATCACCTCTCCCCCTTGACATACAGGGATTACAATTCGAGATGAGATTTGGGTGGGGACACAGAGCCAAACCATATCAACAGGTGAACGTCATCTAATTTATTTTGCTGCAACTCAAATACCACAAGCAAAACCCCAGTTATTCAGTGATCTCACTAAATAAATATCCCACACTTGAGGCCATAGGGAACTGAACTAGGCCAAAGCAATTTCCAATCCATCCACTACTGAGGAAACTGCTGACTTGCAGTGAATTTCTGGAATGGATGTGTGGTGTAGTCAGAGAAAATTGCCCTATGCCTAGAGAACTAGCATCTGACTTTCCTCACTAGGAGTCGCATCCGTCACAGCTCCTGATCAAACAGGTTCTGCATTCCTGCTCAGCCTACTAAACCAGGGACTACATTCTTGATACAGAGCACCCAACCATGATGCCAGATTAGAGCAGATCAAGGTCCACACTAGACTGCATATATTAGAACATTTTAATCATAGCCAATAATTCTATTGGACATCACTGTTTTAGATGTAAAACAAGTGATAAAAACTAATCAAGATTAAAGGTATGTCTGTAGACAAATTTCTTGACATAACATACAAGCTGTGAGTGTTTCAAATTTTATGTCTTAGAAATGAAATAGAAACATGTTTTGGTGACTAAGAGAAAGTAAATAAGGAAGTAAAGCCTGCATCTAAAATAGTAAAAACATAAAATTTAACCAAACTTTAAAACTGTATTCAGCAAAAATGTATAGCTCTTCCTCATACCAGATACCGTGCTAGGTATGGATTCAAAAATAAAGAGACATAGATCCTAGCCTCGCAGTGTATTCTAAAGTTCAAAGAAAGTCAGGCGCGGTGGCTCACAGCTGTAATTCCGGCACTTTGGGAGGCTGAGGCGGGTGGATCACTTGATGCCAGGAGTTCAAGACCAGCCTGGCCAACATGGCGAAACCCTTGTCTCTACTAAAAGTACAAAAATTAGCCAGGTAAGGTGGCGGGTGCCTGTAATCACAGCTATTCAGGAGGCTGAGGCAGGAGAATCACTTGAGCCTGGGAGGCGGAGGTTGCCGTGAGCCAAGATTGTACCACTCTACTCCAGCCTGGGCAACAGAGCAAGACTCTGTCTCCAAAAAAAACCAAGTGCAGAGTGATACAAATGAGTGATGCAAGCAATCAATACCAGAGAGACCTTCCCCCAGGTGCACAGAGATTCTCTGGAACATCTGTGAGAACTCCTTCAGGAAAGGGCATTCATTTCCCCAGCTGGTGGCCTATTGCCACTGACTGCTCACAGTCATTGGCCTTCTTAGCAAGGGAGCCATCCAGCTCAAAGTTATGCCTCATCTCTGGGGACAGCCCACATCTGGTGATTGGCTGATGTGGGATTATAAAGGCAGGGCCCCCTGTTGGAGGCGAGACAACTCTGAAGAGCCATCGCAGCTCCAGAGCTCGCCAGAGGCTACGGCCTCTGTTACAAATGCCTTGCAGTTGAACTCCACCCTAATTACAGGTGCTAGTGCCAGTGGGCTTCCTGCATGCAAATCCCCATCTCAGAGTGGTATTCACAACGTGGGGGAAATAAAAGTGGTCCAGGGTCTAATTACTAGTCTCAGGATCAAAAGTCTGACATGGTCAGCACACCATGGGTGGGACTGTCTTTGAAAGGTGCATTGATATTGGCCAAAAATGATACTGATAGGTAAAACGAGGATGTCAGTGTGTTCATTAACAATGAGAAATGTGAGCATCAGAAAGAGCAATATACTCTCCCTGTAGCCCACTATATGTAGAAAACCAAATTGTCATCACCAGCATGGAGTCAGAGTAAAGGCTCTCCCTTGATGACTTAAATATGTGTTGGAAATAGGCCAAAATAGGAGAGAGGTCTTGATAGTGGCAGTGAAATGACTTTGAGGATGAAGTAAGTAGAAATTACTGTAACAGCCCAGGCAGCATATGGCGAGGGGCTGATTAGGGAAACGTCAGTGGAATGGGAAAGATGGAAACAGATATAAGACTCATCTAGGACTAATTGTGATAATGATGTAGACATAACCTGCTATTCAAAACACCTGAAAAACCAGTACTATTTTAAACTTCTCATTAAACGGTTTGAATGTATCAAAACTTAATAATTAAAAAAAATTATTACCATATTCATTGTCACTGTCAAATGCTTTATCAGATTTGGGAGTTCCAAATTTTGAGTTCCTCATGAAATTAAAATTTAGACTTGCAACTTTATTTTATTTTCCTTTTATGAGAATTTGTCAGCGGGAATTGTGAAAAGTGGTTATAATATTCCCTGTTGTAGGTGGAAAATGGAAAAGGAGTTGATCATTATAGATGCAAAGCAAAATTTGGAAAGCAAGAATTAGCAAATGCTTCCATTTATTTTATTTTTTACAGTCGTTTATGACGGCTTTATTCATAATTGCCAAAATTAGTAGCAATCAAGATGTCCTTCAGTGGGTGAATAGATAAATTGATACATCCAAGCAACGAAATATTATTCAGTGCTAGTGAATACCTCAATTCAAAGCATCATATAAATATTAGTGTTAAATTGGGTAAGTAATAATTCAGATATAAAAATGTGATCTCTAAAAGCAAAAGTAGAAAAAAATCAAAATAAAACAGGAAAAAAATGTGATCTAAGGAAATTAGCTTATTAATAAACATTCATTAAGTGCCTACCAGGGATGTCTAAGGCACTGCACCAAGTCAAAAGAGAAAACAAAGGTTAATTACACCTGATTCCCAACTGCCAGGCACTTAACTAACACCCAGGAGTAATGAACTAGGAACCTCCCCTGAGACGGGCAACAAAATGTCCTATGAGTGACTAGCCCTAAACTACCTCTCTTATCTTCATCTTATATTTTTGGGCCTCAGGATAGCATGCTGGATTAGCCATGTTTTCATATTGCAATCTACCCAAATATAAAATGACGGCTTTCTCCTCTTCCCTACGATCTCGCGGAATTACCAGTAGACACAAGACAGTGGGCAGCCATTTAAGCAAAGAGAAAATTCAAGGTGAATAGTGATTAATGTCCAAAAGAGGGAGGTCATAGTAAAATCAGATTTGTGTTATTTACTATGCCTAATTTTGCAAAGTTTTGGGCTTGGGGTTGCAAAGGAAACAGAGCTTTTAGAGATATAGCAAGTCCACAAGGAAAATCCAGCACTGGCTGGAAAAATATCAGCTGAAGTGCACAGGACAAGGCCCACTTATCTCTGCAAGAGAGAAAGGGTTTTCTTGGGGGAAAATGTCATATGGATGCTGGCTCTGTTGGCTTCATGTGACAGTGAGGAGGACAAGTCAAACCAGGTCACACCAAACCAAGCACATTTCTCAGCATACCTGGGAATCACACTGCAAGTGACATACTGCCAATTTGACTGTTACTCCTCTGTACTGAAGTGAATAATAGACTTGAACTTGGAACTCCACGGAGCTGCATGCTCTTTGGGGCCCAGGAATTATTTCATTACAGAAAACCAGCTGGTTGCATATGCTATTTCAGAGAGAAGATGAATGGATAGGGTCACTCCCAGAGAAAGGAGGGAGTGAGGCTGTGAATCCCAGAAAATGAGGTCTTTGCAAAAAAAAAAAAACCTCTACTTTCTGAGGGCGATGCTGAACTCAACAGAATTTTCTGTTTGAAGCAACTGTATCTCTTGCTTTTGGTGTTTTTTTTTTTTTTTTTTTTTTTAATTGTATTATTGCTTATCGCAGACCTTTTTGGTTGAATTCGAGGTTTTCTGGTTTCAGCCGGTTCTGCAGTTAAACTTTGGAATATGCTCTCTGCTTCCTTCTCCCACCTCCAACTGCATGTGAAGAATAGTACCCACAGATAACCCAACAGTATTCCAACTAGAAGGCAAGATCACCCAATTCCTTGCTACTCAAAGTGTGGTCTTGGACCAGCGGTATCAGCATCATCTGGAAGTTTGTGGAAAATGCACAGTTTCATGCCATACCCCGTGCCTGCTGAATCAGAATCTGCATTTTAACAAGATCCCCAGGTGATTTACGTGCATGTGGAAGTCTGAAAGAAATGGTCCGACTCAGTGATTCTTACAGCTGAACATTCACCAGGATCACCTGAGGGGGTGACTTGTATACCGTATAGATTAGGGAGGGGGCGCACCTCCGAAATTTCTCACTGAATAGATCTGAGATGTGGCCAGAGAATTTGCAATTCCAACACGTTCTCAGGTGATGCTGACGCCACTGGACTGGGGATTCCATTCTGAGAGGCACTCATTTTATTCATTCTCCACTTACTGAGGACCCAAATACTCCGGAGTTCAGATTCCAGCTGTGTGACATCAGGCATTATCCTGACCTCTCTGAGTCCACAATTCTTTCTGTATCACATGCAGATAATACCAGCCTTGCTGGATGTTGTGAGAATTCCAGGAGGTTTTGAAAAGCCAAGCGCCTCACCCATGCCTGGCCACAGAATGTGCTCTTCAAAGCATGGGCCACAGACTAGCAGCATCAGCATCCTCTGGCAGCTGTGAGCAGCGTGTGATAAATGCTGATTCTTGGGCCTCACCCAGGTCCTGTGGTATCAGAATCTGCCTTTTCACAAGACTCCCAGGTGAGAATGATGTGCATTAAACGCTGAGAAGAGAAGATCTATAAACTCATGGTCCCCATTTCCCAGTTCCAGCTCAGGATATTGACGCTTAGGAAATGGAGGTTTCTCACCTCAGAGCAGGAATTACAAGCTGGAGCCCCTAAATCCCGCCTCAGTGTGCCCACTTTCTCAAATTCCAGCCATGGAATGAGGACTGGAGCCCCCAGTTCAGACCTGGACACTCACCACGATCTACCCACAGGTTTGCAGAGTACAGTGAGGCAATAAAGGCATGAGACGTGCATTCAGATGAGCTTCCCTCCTAGCCCAGAGTACACTAAGATGCAGATTCAGCCAGAGAGGAGGGAAAGTATTTCTAGACCTTGGGATTTGCTTATTTGACTTTTTGATCGCAGTTGTTTTGTTTGTTTGTTTGTTTTCTGGTTTTGATATTTACAAGGAGGTTCTACTTGAATCCTTGTGAGCAGGAGAGAAGTGAGAAAGAGAAGGGATGGAAGCAGAGGCCCCACAGGATCTCAACATTCTAACATAGAAAGAACGGAGACTCTCTGGGCTGCCAAGGAGAATGACTTGTTCACAGGGAGAGCTGGTTTCTGTCGGAACAAATGGCGCGGCTGAGTTCCCACCACAGAAGTCAGCCCCCTCAATGTTCTGGTGTGTGATTCTTTGGGAACAAAGTACTGTTTGAGAGGCATTACCATTGGTAGCTATTTTATTGTACAAACCAAATAAAAATGAATCTGTCCTGAACAGTCTAATGAACAAAAACGACACAGAAGTGACTTCAGCAGGGGTGGGGAGGCAGCACTGCTTTTTGCATATTTATGAATAATGACAGCTGAAAAACGATCTGACAGGAAATAGAAATAACATGATTTATTTCATGATGAATAAAATTCTGGAACATTTTGGAGACTATCACCAGCACCGCCCCCCACCCCCCAGACAACCCTGCCAATGAAGTGGCCCTTAACTTTACGGTGAATTTTGTCATTGAACTTTCTCTTGGACACCTTTTGCACTGTGATAGAAGGAGTTTGCTCTCATTTTGTTAAACATCTTGGGCCAGGATCACTTTCTTTTCTTGAGGCCGAAGAAGGCTGAACAAACATAAACAAGCCATCACCCCAAATACCCTAGCTGCCAGATTTATAGTGGAAATCAATACAGTGGTATTCACTTTATAGCTGGAAGAAGTTCAGGGATGGGAAGTAATTTATCCAAGGTCATAGCCAGCCCACGCTTGGGCTAGGCTTAAAATTTAGATGCCCTGTCTGCAGCCTCTTGATATATAAAACATAAACATAAAAATGATGACTTCCAAGCAAAAGTTCCAGCTTTTAAACTTTTGAGTCTTGATGTTGATACTTAGCTATTTTTTTTTTCCTTCCCTATTCCTTAAGCACTGACATCTCCTGAAACAGCACGAGGGTGATGTCCGGGAAAGCAAAAGCAACTCTGGGGAAAACAGATTTCAGCTAGCCCTTAATCAAAAGCCCACTTCTGAAAATTTGGCCTCTGTTTTGCAACTGAGCAGAGCCCCTTTGGATTAACCCACTGTTCAACTCCTTTAACGAATAAGAACTCTGAGAAATTTGCATCCTACCTCCCCAGTTCCCAAACACACTTCAAAATTCAAAAAGATGGAAAAATCAGGCAGTGGTTGCCTCTAAAGGGGAGTGGGGCTGTGATTTTTTTTGCTGGGAAGGAAGGGGCAAGAGGAAACTTTTTGGAGTGAAGGTAACGACTCATTTTCACAGAGGTCTGAGTTAGGTGGTGGGGTATGTATGCATTTGTCAAAACACATTGAACGGTATGTTTAAGATTTGTGTCTTTCATTATATGTTAATTTTCCCTAAAATAAAATCCTGCATAATAAAACAGACACCCTAAGAAAATATTTGGGACAGTAATAAGGTTAATAGCCAAAAGTGCTAAAGTGGCATTTTTATCAGCTCCTGTCATTATCTTCACCAACCACAAAATATAAAAGTTTTTTGACCATCTCTGTAGAGGGAAGTGGGTAGAAGTTCTCAGAAGCCAAAGCCTGTATCTAAAGTAGAGAGTGTGTGTTCTGGGGCCATTGTCTTTCTGCTGGCATTGCCAGGAAACCAGATCTTTGCCCCTGGAGGGAGCAGGCTTCCTTTACCAGTCAATTCTTAGGTAAAAATAGTTGCTGGGGTAGGGACATGTGTGGAGGGAGCGGCGGGGCTGTAGGCTTGAAGGAACTGTGCAGTGAATTCCCTGGAAGGGCCCCACGCAGAGTGCTGGGAACTTGGCATCTAGGGTTCTCTGATGTCTTCTCCTGCTCGAGCATAAGATCAAGTAGGCCATTACGGTTTTGGAAAAAATTATAAAAGCATGTGAGTAAAGAAGAAATGTTATTATAATCAAATTGTTTGAGGCCAGGCACACTCATGCCTGTAATCCCAGCACTTCGGGAGACCAAGGGGGGGCAGATCATTTGAGGCCAGGAGTTCGAGACCAGCCTGGCCAACATGGTGAAACCCCATCTCTACTAAAAATACAAAAATTAGCCAGGCATAGTGGCACACACCTGGAGTCCTAACTACTCAGGAGGCTGAGGCAGGAGAACTGCTTGAACCCGGAAGGCAGAGGTTGCAGTGAGCCGAGACGGCGCCACTGCACTCCAGCCTGGGTGACAGAGTGAGACTCTGCCTAAAAAAAAAAAAATTAATTAATTAAAACAAAAAATGGTTTGAGAGTCTTCTTTACCCTTCTATTTCTACTTTGATGAGATCAGGCACATTCAGGGTGGTATGGCTGTAGTCTGTTGCCACTTTGAATATTATTCCGTTCCCCAATTTACCAACGCCATTTGCTTATTTTGTTATATTTTCATGAAATATTTCAAGCATAGAAAACACACAGAATAACATACTAGAGTGAAACCACTTTTGCAAAAATTATAACAGAGGAAATTATGACAGTGAAAGAGATCAGACCTAACCTACTCCATTTTGCTTCTAACCTTTAAGCTGTCCTCGTTCATTCCTGGACATAGGCTGAACTAAATTTGGGAAGGAATTCAGTTCATGGTTTGACTCTGGAACAAAATTGATAATAGCCCTTTCCCAAAAAGACCCCCTTCTTGCCTAGAGACCAGTCTGCCTTTGCAGGACTAACAAATTAGCTACAAGATTAGAAACTATAGTTTAAGGGTCATGCAGACCCTGGCTCCAAGAGTCTGAACCTCCCCAAATTGCTCCCAGGAATAATATCACTATTATAAAACCTAAGATCAGCGCTTGAGATATTTTGCAGACCCTGTACTCCATGGATCAGCTGACACTACCCAGACCAGATATCTGGCTCAACCATTTCTGCCACCCCACCCAGGAACAGAAGACATCAAGAAAACCTCACTTCGACCCCCTGTTATTCCATCTCTTACCCCACCAATCAGCAACTCCCCACTTCCCAAGACCCTACCTGCCAAATAGCTTCACAAACTCCGATCCTGGAATGCTCAGGGAGACTGATTTGAGTAATAATAAAACTCTAGTCTCCTGCACAGCCGGCTCTGTGTGAATTACTCTTTCTCCACTGCAATTCGCCCGTCTTGATAAATTGACTCTGTCTAGGCAGCCGGCAAGGTGAAGGAACCTGCTGGGCAGTTACAAGAGTAGCACATCCCTGATCCAGTCTTGTCAGGTCACTTTTTTCCAAGAGTGAAAATGTGTTTGAACTAGTGATTAGTAATTACAGACTAGTAATCAAACAGTTCAAACGAATCAGAGTTGTCCTTCTACTAACATTTATGCTTTTGACATTTTCTCCTCACCTATATGTTATGCATACTTGGAAACAGGCATTTGGACATGGTAATTGGTCATTGGATACTACTCCTATGTTTGTAAATAGGTGCATATGAGTGACTCTGTTCTCAGCTTTTTTGCTTTAGAATTTATACAGTCAGATTTTTTTACTTAAGAGAGTTATTACTAAAATAAGTGAGGACCGGGCATGGTGGCACATGCCTATAATCCCAACACTTTGGGAGGCCGAGGCAGGTAGATCACTTGAGCCCAGGAGTACAAGATCAGACTTGGCAACATGGCATAAACCCCATCTCTACACCGCACTGCCAGGTGCGGTGGTGTGTGCCTGTAGTCCCAGCTACTCAGGAGGCTGAGGCATAAGAATTGCTTGAACCTGGGAGGTGGAGGTTGCAGTGAGTCAAGATGGTGCCACTGCACTCCAGCCTGGGAAACAGAGCGAGACCCTGTTTCAAAAAGAAAGAAAGAGAGAGAGAGAGAGAGAGAGAGAGAGAGAGAGAGAGAGAGAGAGAGAAAGAAAGAAAGAAAGAAAGAAAGAAAGAAAGAAAGAAAGAAAGAAAGAAAGAAAGAAAGAAGAAAGAAAGGAAGGAAGGAAGGAAGGAAGGAAGGAAGGAAGGAAGGAAAGAAAAGAAAAGAAAGAAAGGAGAAGAAAGGAAGGAAAGAAAAAGAAAAGAAAGGAAAGAAAGGAAAGGAAAGAAAGAAAAAAAGAAAGAAAGAAAGAAAGGGTATTTTGAGTGAAATATTTTTGTTTCTTTTACTTCTGTATTCAATATATTGTGAAACATTATTTTGGTTGAGAAATATGAATATGGAGTAAATCCAGCCTCAAACAAATACATATTTAGAAATGAGGACAGTATCTTGATAGCCTTTTTAGATAGCCGTGGATACTCATCTTTGATACTATGCCAAATCGCAAGTGATGGTTTCCTAAAGAAAAGATGCATTGTGAGATTTGAAACCATATTGTTGTACTTTTCTTAATCTGTTACATTAAAACCCATTGGCATATCTTGCATTTTGAACGTATCCTTTACCCATGCACAATTTTCTAACATCATGTTGGTTGTTAGGAATATATTGATTTGTTGAGCTGTGCAGATTTTCCTCATACAATATTTTAACATCACACTCATTAATACTACAGATCTCATCAGAGAAGTCTTTAAGTGTTATAAAGCTATCAAGCTCCTGGGGGCAGATTCAAGTTTTCTTAAATTTTAATTGTCACTTGAAAACTCACTGTATTATTTGCATCAAATACTGTCAATCGTTTTCCTTAAAGTGACAGACTTGTATCATTCATTTTGAGAAAATGTCTGCCTAGCCCCCATATCCGAATAATGATTAGTTGTCAGTTGTCCTTTCAAGTTAAAATAGTGTTACATGAAAACAGCAGCTAGTTTAGTTGGTAACTCATATAGTGGCACCTCACCTCAACCAGTCACTGAGTGCTTGTCCTTCAGACAATATATGAAGTTTGGTATGCAATTGAAATGATTCAGATGTACTTCTTGTTCTGTCACACAGAATTTAAAAATATGTGCTCCGAAATTTAGTAAGAGTAATAACTTTGACTGGCATTTGTTTTGTCCTTCAAGTGTATAATGGTGAAGAACACCTTGGCTCATGCTTAGGTGCTAGCAGTTTTACTCTCCATTCCTTGGCAACATTAGTGCAAAATATCAACCCAGTGAAAAAGATAAATACCATCTTTGAGATACTATGAGAATAGTTTCAACTTCATGAAACACCTAAAAAGTTCTCACAGACCCCCAGGTGTCTGAGGACCACTCTTCGAGGTCTACTGATGTAAATCTCTCAACAATAGTTTTTCTTCTTTAGGTAAGTTTAGTGTCATATTTTTACCATGTTTAGCATTATATATGAATTTAGCATTCTTTCTTTCTGGAATTATATGTATGTATACGCTGTAAGGCGCTGGCAATACAAAATAAAAAACAAAGCCAAAACAAAGCCCTTGCCCTCATGGAATTTCCATTCTACTGGATGAGATCAACTATAATCCAGTAATCGGATAACTGTAAATGTATAATTGTGATAAGTGCTATGACTGTCTTGATAGAAGGAATTAATCTGTGGGTAGGAGGTTAAGATACAATGCTTCGAGGACACCATGTTTGCCTTAAAACATCAAGGATTGTTGGGTGTTAGCAGGTGAAGAAGGTGGTGGTAGAGAGTGCTCCAAGTAGAGGGACCATCCTGTACAAAGATCCTGAGGTCCGAGGGAGCTTGGCATGTTCAAGAATGGGAAACATCTCTGAAAGGGGGAGACGATGGTGGGCAATAATTCCAGAGTGGAAAGTATAGCCCATATTACACAGTTGTCTCTGCTAACATTGAGTGCTTTTATGCAGAGGTGCCATCAAAGCATTTCTACAAGGCGTGGATTAATCAGATTGGCAGTATGAAAGGATCACCTGGACAGCAGTGTTGAGAATCATTAAATGATGTTGTGGGGGGCAGGTGGGCAGAAGAATGCCGGGGACTGGCTGTGGTAGTAACTTAGTAGAGAGAGCAAAGACAGTGGAAGAATTGTGTTAGGGAGCTGCCATGGTCAGGAAGTGATATGGACTCAATGAAAGGGTGGGCGTGAGTAGGAAAGAAAATGGTTTCACAGATAATACAGTGGTTCCTTGTTTGCCCAGTTGGATAGGTAGTGGTGCCCTGGGGTAGCCATTTCTCATTAAACTCAGACTATCTGGCAACAAGACTAAAAGGAAGGGAAAAGAAAGGAAAGGGAAGGGGAGAAGAGGAGAGGAGATGAGATGGAAGGGGAGGGGAGGGGAACGAAGGAGAGGGGAGGGGAGGGGAGGAGAGGAGAGGAGAGGAGAGGAGAGGAGAGAAAAGGAGGCTAGGGGAGGGGAGGTTAACGGAGGGGAAGGGAGAAAGAAAACACATTAACACCCAAGGCCAGGGATTGAGGATAGTATCAAATTATTAGGAGAGGAATTTGAATTTATTAAATCGTTTTATTAATTGTAGCCTAAAAAGATTTTTTTCAAGGAATTACTTAGACATTCTAAAAACATTAATTTCAGTTTGTGTTTTGTAAAACATGTCTACTCTTAGCAGTATAAGAGTCTGTTTTGGTGTTCGATCTCCCCTACAGAAGATGAGTTGTTCAGGACACATTCAATAAAGGACAGGACTTTCAAACATCCAAAAGATGAGCTGATGCCCCCTCCCCAGGGCAGTCTGCACTTCCTGAGCAGCCCCCTTGTGCCAGGCTCTCTTAGATGTATCCACAGGTGCAATTACGGTGAAGATTTATGACAGCACAATGTGGTAGGTATTGTCACTGCTACCATTTTACAGATGAGGAGCTCAGAAATGTTGATGTTTGCCAGTGATCACACCACTCTCAAGCATCAATACCAGGATTGAAACCCTTTTCTTTCTTAAAGCAGCTGAATGATATTTCTAATGCAGAGGTCTCAGGTTCAGAGGGGCTCATGGAACTCTTTGAGATCCTACTAAAAACAACTAACCTTCTCAGTAAAGTTCACATTTGCACATGCACAAAATTGACACCCAATCTCTAGAGACTTTATGTTCTCTTGCAACTAATCCAGAGATTGTCCAAGAGCATTTGAAATCCAAGGTTAAGGAAGGTCTATTTTAGGGCCTTTTAGAAGCTATCACTGGCATTGTGTTCAAGTCTGGTCAACGTAAATTTTTAAATACTAATAGAATAAAAGCCAACCACCTTAGATTTACAGACTGCAAGTTGGTTACTCTCCATAGAATTACCATATAACCCAGCAATTCCACTTCTAGATATATAAACAAAAGAATTAAAAATAGGTATTCAACCAAAAACTTGTACACGCATGTTCATAGCAGTATTATTCATAACAGCCAAAAGGTGAAAACAACCCAAATATCCATTAACTGATGAATGAATAAACATATGTGTGGTATACCCATACAATGGAATATTATTTGGCAATATAAAGGAATGAAGTCCTGAGCTGTGCTACAACATGGATGAACACTAAAATCATGCTGAGTAAAAGAAGAAAGAAATAAAAGGCCATATATCGTTCCATTTATATGGAATGTCCAGAATAAGCAAATCCACAGAGAGACAGAAGGTAGATTAGTAGTTGCTTGGGACTAGGAGAGGAAGGAAAGGGGAGTGACTGCTTAATAGATATGGATTTCTTAGGCCAGGTGCGGTGGCTCACGCCTGTAATCCCAGCACTTTGGGAGGCTGAGGCGGGCAGATCACTTGAGGTCAGGAGTTGGAGACCAGTCTGGCCAACATGGTGAAACTCCATCTCTACTAAAAATAAACAAAATTAGCCAGGCGTGGTGGCATGCGCCTGTAATCTCAGCTACTCAGGAGGCTGAAGCAGGAGAATTGCTTGAACCCAGGAAGCAGAGGTTGCAGTGACTCAAGATCATGTCACTGCACCCCAGCCTGGGCGATAGAGTGAGACTCCGTCTCAAACAAAAAAAAAAAAAAAGGAAGAAAAAGAAAAAAAAGATAAGGATTTCTTTTGGGGTGATGAAAATGCTTGGGAATTAGATAGAGGTGATGGTTGCACTAAAAGTCATGAATTGTACACTTTAAAGTGACTAAAATGGTGAAGTTTATATTATGTGAATTTTATCTTAAGTTTTTTAAAACAAGATTACATGCAAGAAACAAATGCCTGCCTAGCAAGCCTTCTTTGTCCTTCATTCCTTCCTTTGCCTGGGCTGGGCTATTTAGAGAAGCTTGTGTATTTACTCTGGCCCAGGCATGACATCCCTGGTGGGCTGGTGTGCACCTATGGGGTGAATCCTGGCAGCCTTCTCCAGGGGTGCCCATTGCAACCTAGGGGCCTAGCAAAGTGCGTGGCCATCCCTATGCAAAAGCCAGGTCCTATGTGCTTGCACGATTGCCCACATTTGCAGTATCTTGTCTGCATTAAAAAAAAGGCGGTAATATACAGGCTTTTAAAGCCTTTAAACCTGAAGTATCATTCCTTTTATCTTTTTGGCCTCTTCCCTAGATGCTCTTGGTCAACAATTTCTGCCCTGTTGAAGATAGCAGTGGTTCTCAAATAGATGTGGGTATGGGGGGGGGGGGGTATTGTGTCCCCCAGGGGACATTCCACAAAATCTGAAGACAGTTTAGTTGTCACAACTTGGGATATACTTGGGATATACTACTGGTATCTAATGGAGAGAGGCCAGGGACGCTGCTAAACATCCTGCCATGTGCAGTGAAACCACCCTTGCAAAAGTTATAACTGAGAAAACTCTGACAGTGGAAGAGATCTGACATAACTGACTCCATCTTGCTTTTAACTTTCAAGCTGTTCTTGTTCATTCCTGAACATAGGCCAAACTAACTTTGGGAGGAACTTAGTTTATAGTTTAACTTTGAAACAAAGACGGTAACAGCCTTTTTCCAAAACAAACCTCCTTCCTGCCTGGGGACTAGACTGCCTTAGCAGGAGTAACAAATTAGCCACAGGATTAAAAATTATGGTTTTAAGAGTCACTGCTGTAAAACCTGAGATCAGTGCTTGAGATATTTTGCAGACCCTGCATTCCAATGCATCAGCTGACGCCACCCAGACTGATAAACTGGCTCATCTGGCCTTGTGACTCCCACTCAGGAACCGACTCAGCACCAAGAGGACAGCTTCAACTCCCTATGATTTCATCTCTGACCCGACCAATCAGCACTCCCCTTTCTAACCCCTTACCCACCAAATTATCCTTAAAAACCCCGATCCCTGAATTTTTGGAAGACTGATTTAACTAATAATAAAACTCCGGTCTCCCGTACCACTCTGGTCTCCCATGCAGCCAGCTCTGCGTGAATTAAACTCTCTGTCTATTACAATTTCCCTGTCTTGGTAACTTGGCTCTGTCTAGGCAGTGGGCAAGGAGAACCCATTGGGCGGTTACAGCAGGACACGCCCCTAGGCCCCCAACAAAGAATGATCTGGCCCCAAATGTCAATAGTGCCGAGGTTGAGAAACTCAGGATTATAGTATCATTGATATCATATAATTGAAAAGTCAATTACTATTTACTGTGGGCATTGTCATTGAGATAGGTCCCATTCTCCTGATCTCTGTGAAGTGTGAAGCCACTGCCCTCTGAAACAGCCCTGAGAAGAGGGTTCTGGAACTCTATAGGGAAATCAAAGACTTCATTCAGCCTTGTAACTTATTTATCCCACAAAGATGATATCCCACGTGGCCCCAGGGTATATACACATCATAGAACTATAAAATGAAAATTAATTCCTCCCTGTCCAGCACTGTGGTATCCACATGCTGGTCTGCATGGCAGACACAAGCAGGTAAGAAATTAGAACTTTATTCACAACATAAGAAGAACATGATCTACACAGGAAAGAAAGAAAACATTGTTCTTACCATTTTTCTCTGTAATAAAACACAGAAAAATAAATGAATAATATTAATAATTTTATCATTAAGTTAATAATTTTATCATCAGTGCATCTCTTCATAATAAGGCTTATCTACTGATTTTTACTAACCTATTTTAAAAAGGGTGGTTCTTTTGTCTTGCAAGGGAGACACTGGCTGTATAGATGTTTCATTTTCTTAAATAATATTCTTTTTTTTTTTTTTTGAGATGGAGTCTATCCCCCAGGCTGGAGTGCAGTGGCACAATCTTGGCTCACTGCAACCTCTACCTCCTGGGTTCAAGCAATTCTCCTGCCTCAGCCTCCTGAGTATCTGGGACTACAGGCACAAGCCGCCATGCCCGGCTAATTTTTGTATTTTTAGTACAGACAGGGTTTCACCATGTTGGCCAGACTGGTCTCAACTCCTGACCTCAGGTGATCTGCCCGCCTCAGCCTCCCAAAGTGCTGGGATTACAGGTGCGCCCCACTCTTAAATAATATTCTAATAGTGGTAAAACAACTACTTTTAAAACATGCACCGTCTTGAGCGAAAATCAGATCCTCCATTTGAAAAGCCTTGTCACTGTCTTTCTTGAAGACAGCAAACACATGCTGCATAAGTTGTTGGAACCTAGTTTTTAGATTCCTTCCTGGGCAGGGGTCGCCGCGAGAGACCACTCGACACGGAAGTCACAGCGGAGAGATTTATTGCTAGCGCGCTAGGGTCCTATGTCCTAAGTTGGCCACAGGACCCCGAATGCTTGTTACAGACAGTTTATAAAGGCAAAAACCACAAAAATTCACAAAGCTTGAGGCGCAAGATGATTGGAGCAGGTTATGGCCTGAGCAAGGTGTCTTACTCTGATTGGTTGGTTTGAACCTGGTTTGAACCCGCGCGGGGTATTTCCCGGACTTGTTCTTCTGTTTGAGTTCCAGGAATTTGGGTGGGTGTTTTAGATAGCCACACGGGCATCGGGCGGGTGTTTTAGATGGTCACCTGGTCATTGGGTGGGTGCTTTAGATGGCCACCTGGTCATTGGGCGGGGGCTTTTAGATGGCCACCTGGTGTGGCTTTTCTAAGCTTCTAAGTTTCTAAGTCTCTAAGTCTAAAAGTCTAAAGGTTTCTAAGTTTCTAAGTCTATAGGTCTCTAAGTCTCTAAAGGTTTCTAAGTTTCTAAATCTATAGGTCTCTAAGTCTCCAAAGGTTTCTAAGTTTCTAAATCTATTTTCAAAGTCAATAACAGATTCTTAAATATTATCCTTATTATTCTGCAGAGAGAATACATGTTCAAAACAGCCTTAATTATACTTACACCTTGCCTTAGAAAATACTGTAGGGAAAACCTTGAGTAATTATCCAAGCGGTTTGCTGTTGAAGTTTCACTCCTCAAAAAACTATGCTTGGCCTCTCCCTAGTTGCAGGAAAAAGCCACAATTAGGAGATGTCATGTTGAACACATTCTCTGACGATCTGGTGGTCACATTAGAAGGGTTTCATTTTAGTTCCTCTGCAATATGCTTACCAGATTGATTTGGACCTACCCCTTCAGCAGGATACTTTTCAGCGGTGGCCATCCAAAATAAACGGAAACATCGTGTTTGAGGTCAGGGACACTTGCTTACCTGGGTTCACCCACACTGAAAATGTCAGGAAGTGAAATTCACATTTTTCTTCATCTAGGGGACTGGCCAAGCTTTCCTGATAATAGTATGCACTTCTAGGAGGCCACTGAAGCCAGGACTTCATATGTTTGTGGTTGGAAAACTGTTGCTACAATCGAGAGCAATGTGTTGGGAAGAGATTAACAAATACACATGAGGGTGGGTGTGTTTCTCGGCAGAGAAATCAACTCTGTGCTGAAATTCTTGTGTGGAAACATCTGTTTCTAACCATTCTGAGCTAGGAAGAATGTGGACACCGAGCATGTGGTTCCCTTGGAAAATGCTTACCTCACAGTCTTGACCTAAGAGATGGCATCTGGACCAGGGAGGAAACAGAAGTGATCCTGGAATCACATCCTCTTAAAAACAAAACAAAACCCCACATCCTTATGCTTTTTTGAAGGGTTTCTTCACAATATAAAAATTATCCAAATTTCCCCTTAGTGTTTATTTTTTTAACCCCTTACCCAGTTTTCCCATGGTTAACATCTTACATGACTTGAGTACCTTCGTCAAAATTAAGAAACTGTCATTGGTGCATTACAATTAACTAAATCCCAGACTTTATTTGAATGTCACCAGTTTTTCCACTAATGTCATTTTTCTGTTCCAGGATCCCACCCAGGACACCACATTGCATTTAGTTGCCATTTTTCTTTGTCTCCTTCTTAGATTTTGATGATCCTCCTCTCTTCATTTTCACGGAGACGGTAGCTTTGCAACAATTTCTTAAGCAGCTTCCCTAAACATACAGGAGCCAACTTTTCAATTGTATCCATATCTAATAAAAAAAACTTGTGGAAAAATTGGAAAATTCAGCCAAAAGGCTCTCCTGGCTGCCATTTTTATCTACGTAAAACCAATCACAATCCATTTAACAAATTTATTTTCCATGATGTTATTGGCTACTCTCCATAACTCAACATACAGCTGAGTCCATTTCATGGGTCAGAACAAGCAGTTATCAGGTAATACGAAGGACCAGACTAGAAGAAGCAAGTTCTTAGGAACTAGACTTCCAGACTGGGAAAGAATAGAAATTTGAACTACATCAAGCTTAAGTGGATGAGGGGATATTCAGATAGCTGGATTACCATATCCAGAGAGTTGGGCTACAGACCATTTGGGAGACTCCACGCATGTGGCATCAGAAAGTGGAGCAGACATTGGGAGCAAGGGAGTGGGCTGGCAGTGGTAGGAAGGTAGATGGATGGGCAGGTGGGTGTCTGAAAGGGCTAGGAGAAATGCAAAAGCCAGCAGGTGATGATAGGGAGGTTGCTAGAAAGGGCAGGAAGGACATCAGCTTGGGCCTGCACTGCATACAAATCAGAGCCAGGGTCCTTGTGACCTCATATACACAGTTCTAGCCTAGATTTCTCATATTCTGAGTGGATTTGATGTTTTGGAATAAACTGGCAAAGAGTAGTGATCTCTAAACACTTTGCTGCTTAAATCCATGTGAATTTAAAAATTTCATGCCATGTTGCACCATTATACAGTGGTTGGTACCTTCTAAAATGGCCCCCACAATTCCCCACTCCTGGTGTTCATGCCCTTGTGTAGTCCCCACTTTGAGTGTAGGTTGGACCTAGTAAATTGACATTGGCAAACAGAATGTGGCACAATTCATGGGATATTACTTTCAAGATTAAGTTCTAAAGACTGTTATTTCAGCTGTGCTTTCTTTCTGGCTCTTCTTATTTGCTCTCTCTGGTGAAGCAGGCCGTCATATTGGGAACTGCCCTACAGAAAGTCTTATGCAGCAAGAAACAGAGGGTGGCTTCTGGCCAATAGCTAGCTAGGAATGGAGGCCCTCAGTCCAACAGCCTATGAGGAAGCAAATCCTGCCCACAACCATTTGCATGAACTTGGAAGTGTCTTCTCCTCCAGGTTAGCCTTGAGATGATCCCCTGCTCAACACTTTGAGTCCAGCCTTGATTCCGTACAGACCTGTAAGAGACCTGAACCAGAGGACCCAGCTAAGCCACTCCCAGATTCCTGTCCCACAGAAACTGTGAGGTAATAAATATTGTTGTTTGAAGTTGTTACATTTTAGGATTATTTGTTATGCAGCAATAGGTGACTGATATATACACTAAAGTCATTCCACTCTTAGGTCAGTGGTATAATATTATGTCATCAAGTGCAGCAATACACAGCTGTGAGGACAAAGTGTTAAACTTGAACTCTAGTCCCTAATGGGTAGAGAGGTACCCTGAGATAGGGGGACAGCAACCAACCATGACACACAGAAGTGAAGGCTACTGAGAAATGAAAGAGAATCAACCTGTAGCATGGAAATAGGAAATTCATGATTTCCAGCAAGAAAACAAAAAGACGCCAACTGGACACGATAGGGGTGGGCAGAAATAAGCAGACGAACAAAGAGTGGTGGTAAGAATATCAGGTGGAGTCCCCACTGCAGGAGGGAAGGAACACTGGAAAGAAAAGATCTAGTGTTCTAGGAGCACCAGGGATTCATGGAATAAAATGGTGATTGTGGTTTCAGATTAAACCAAACCATTTCCTCTACAGCAAAGAAAGACATTCTCCTGTCTTCACTCCCCACTCCACCTCCACCAGTTTCCTTTCCCTACAGTGAGATTTCAGAAATACATCCTTACAGGCAGCACAAACAGGCAATTTGTAAAACTTTTAAGCTTGATTGTAGTCTAGACATAATATGTGTTATGTATTTTTAAAATCAGGTTTGTATTAGGGTCAAATGATATGTATAGTCCATAGATCAGGTATTCAAGGATAATACAAAAGAAATATTCTAGGCAGTCACTACACTCATTAGACACTTGCCACTCAAAGTGTTCTCCATAGCTTTCTTCCTTAAATCTACACTCAACATACTTAACCAGCCAGGCTAGAGGAGGCAACTCTATGATTATTTTAAGTTTACTTCATAATCTTGCAATTTCACCTGAAGCAAAGAGACCAGCTTTTCTCTGAACAGCCAAATCTCCCACACTCTCATTTTCGATAGTCACGGCAGGAGTTTGAGTTTCTCTTTCTAGAAGGATCTCTGGCTGGGACTTGCGGTTCCTGTACAGCTTTAGAACCTCATGCATGCACTTCTATTTAAAAGTTGTCTGTCTACAAATGCTTCAGAGAGCAGACAATCTGGTTTATCCTTCCCTTTTAGGTAGTTTGTGCTGGAAAGAAATTTCTGTGTTTTTGTGACAAGAGGAGACAAGACCCTACAAAAAGAAGGCATGATAGAAGATAGGTTGGGAACAAGGTCAGTATTCAACTCGTAAGCACCAGCATGTCTGACTGGATGATAAAATATTGAAGTACAGGACTTCAGTGCCAGTTAGGCAATGAACACTGCCCTGAGCCACCTGGGGGCCTCCTCTGCATGACCCAGCATGCATGGCCTAGCAGGGTTCTGCAGGACAGCTCAACTCAAGGGCCATGATATTCTATGTGTTCTCATTTTGTGTCCCACACTTGGTGAATCCCTGAGTAGTTTATGCTTAGGAGTCAAAAGACCTAGGTTTTATCTGGCTCCACTGTTTGCACACCTCATCACAAGGTCTTAGTTTCTTCACCTACAAAACATAGAGTAACTGTTAAACCAATGGTTTGTAAAGTGTTTTGTGCCATAACAATAAAAGCTACTGTTGCTTTTGAGTTTCTTGCCCAGTTATAATAATGGGTTCTCACATCTTCTTCTATCTGCTAAGGTGCTTTCTTGTCTCTTAGGCCTATGGAGTGGCCCAGAAAATTCAGTTCTAGTTTTGTAGCTAGCATAGAGGATTGGGAGGTTGAGGCTTCCTCTTCAGGGGTGGTTGTGGTTGTGATTGTTGTAGGAATGTTTAACTCTTTGTCACACATCTCATTTTGGAAATACATTTTCAAACATGCTGCACATTTGCCCATCTTCTCAAAGAAGGTGTCAAGCATTGTTCCATTTGCTGTGTCTCAAGGCACGCATCATGATCATCAAACATTGCCATCTTTCCCTGGTGTTGGTCTCCGTTTAGGATTGTGAGACAAAATGAGTATGTTCGAAGTACACTTAGTTAAAAATTATTCACTGTTTATGTCGAATTCAAACTTAACTGGGTTTCATGCTAAATCAAGCTAGTCTAAGTCTCTGCTAGCCTCTTCCATTTTTAATGTGTTGCCTCTACTCTGTGGCAGGGTGGGGTTGAAAATGGAGCTTGAAATTATAGAGTTGCCAAGAGTTTGAAGTTCTCAATTCTTTTCCATCTACACTCGCTTCCCTATAGCTTCAAATACTGTCTGTCTTCTCACCAAACCTATTTTCCCAACTCCTCTCCCCTGAGTTCTAGGACTCTTGAACCCAGCAATCTCCTCACCATCCCTGATGAGCTGGCAGTTAAGATCTCAAACCTGACATGCTCAAAGCAGGATTCTTTTTTTTTTTTTTTTTTTTTTTTTTTTTAAGAGGAAGTCTCACTCTGTTGCCCAGGCTGGAGTGCAGTGGTGCAATCTCAGCTCATTGGCTCATTGGTTCACTGCAACCTCTGCCTCTTGGGTTCAAGTGATTCTCCTACCTCAGTCTCCCAAGTAGCTGGAATTACAGGTGTGTGCCACCACACCCAGCTAATTTTTGTATTTTTAGTAGAGATGGGGTTTCACCATGTTGGCCAGGCTGGCCTCAAGTGATCTGCCCACCTTGGCCTCCCAAAGTGCTGGGATTACAGGTGTGAGCCACTGTGCCCAGTCCAAAGCAGGATTCGTGATGCTTCCTACCTCCCCCAGAATTCCCCCATTCCACCAGTTTCTCCTGTTATATTCTACATGTCAGTACATAGTACTGAGCGCCAACAATCTAAGAGCCATCTTAGATGCTGATCTGTTTTGCCCACATATTTTCTAGTCCATCAACTTGTTCTGGTGGCTGGTAGCTCTCTCTCCAAACATTTCTCCAATGCCTCCTTTCTTCTCCATTCCTACTGCTAAAATCCCACTCTATGCCATTATTCCTTCTTGCCTGGACTAGTACCATGAATTGAGCAAGTCTCTTGGAATACCTTCTTGTCTTCTTTCTCCCTGCAAGTAGCAGCCAAGGGACAGTCTCAAAGCAGCAATCAGATCAGATCACAAGCCCCCTCCCTCATTGTTTTACACATTTAGAGCCCTACAGCAGTTCCCTGTTGGAACTATTGGCTAGAAGTTGATAAGTTTGTAACAAAGGTTCTGAAATGGGGGCAATTCTGTCCCCCAAGGGACATTTGGCAATGTTTAGAGACATTTTCGGTTGTCACCACTTGGAGGTGATACTGGCATCTAGTGGGTAGAGCCCAAGGATGCTGCTAAACATGCTCCAATGCCCAGGACAGGCTCCCACAACTAAGAATGGCCAGCCCTGAATGTCACTGAGAAGCTCCAACCTAAAGTGAGCAGTATCACAGTGTTTAAGATGAAAGAGTCAGGGACTCTGCACCCAACTCTAGCTGGAAAGTTCTTGTGCTAACAAGTCACCCGTCTACATTAATGAACATCTTCATTCAACTGCTCCCTTCAGCTGTTGCTAGGAAGGACCTTGATAGAGATGCAACAGAGAGAAGCTGGGCTGTGCTGAGAGGCTTGTACATTCTCACCAAGAAGCATAACTAGGGTGCTTGGAGTTGACATAACCCTGAGCAAATCATATCCTCATTAAAGAATAATCCAATTTAAAAAGAAAGCCTTGTGTACTCATGGGTTGTTTTTCCAAAGGTCTCAGAGGACAGATCATGAAAGCTTTGAACCACCGGACTGTACATGGCTGCCCAGTGAATTTGCAGAGAACAAAGGCCTCTGATTTTTTTTCCCTCCAAGCTGTTAGTCTTAAGTGAAACAGGGTAAGAAAGTTCTTTTTAGTATCTTTTGACAATTAAAGGATGACATAGGCTATGTGTTTTGATCTCTCATAAAAACTATGAAATTTTATTTCTTCTGGCGAAACATCTTTTCCAACAACATTTCAACAAATTAACAAAAGCAACTTCAGAATGTGTGTTTTTTCCACCTAAAAATGCAAAAACAACTGTTCTTTTTGGCTTTATTAAGCTAAACAGACTTGATATAAGTCTAGCCTTTCCTGCTACTGAATAATCTTATGTAATATGAATACAGCCACTGAAGAGCTAGTAATTGCTAATTATATCCCTCAACTAGCATTCCTGTTAACCATTTTTAACTTGGGTTTCCCCTGATGGGTAGGAAGCATTCTATGGTGTGGTTTACCGGAGAAGCCCTCTGAAATCCCCTTTCGTTTGATAGGGAAAAGCCAAAACCTATCTTTGCCTGACAGGTTCCTATATACATATACATATACATATGCATATACATATACATATACATAACGTATATGTATATATAAAGTTTATAAATACATGTTAATATTTATAAATATATATATAATTTCAACTTTTAGATTCAGGGAGTACATGTGTAGGTTTGTTACATGGTGTATTACATAATACTGAGGTTTGGGATGTGAATGATCTGATCCCTTCACCCAGGTAGTGAACATAGGATCCAACAGTTAGTTTTTCAACCCTAGCCCCTCTCCCTCCCTCTGTCCTCTAGTAGTCCCCAGTGTCCATTGTTTTCATCTTTAGGTGTCTGACAGGTTTCAAGAGCCCTGCAGTGATAAATAGACTAAGTAAAACACAGGGACATGGTTTTGGCAGAAGACTACATGAGAGAAACAAAATGGATGTTCATAGGAGTCAGATATGTTGGGGGCTTAGGAATAGGGTAGTTTGGACTCTCCTTATGCCAGTAGCTCTCAACTCTGGCTCCTCATATTAGAATCACTTGGAGATCTCTTTAAAAAGCACCAAAACCTGGGTTGGGCCCCAATCTCAGAGTTTCCGATTTAGTTGGCCTGGGGAATGACCAAGGCATAGGGATTTTTTAAAGTTTCCCAAGTGACTCTAATGAACATTAAGGGTTGAAAACCACTGCTCTAGACCAGGATTTCTTCACCTCAGCACTACTGATATTTTGGACTGCATCATTTTTTGCTGTGGGGACTGTCCTGTGCGTGGTAGGATGTTTTGCAGCATCCTTGGCTTCTACCCACTAGATGCCAGTAGCACCCCTTCCCCAGCTGTGATAAGTCAAAATGTCTCCAAACATTGCCAAATGTTCCCTGGGAAATGAAATCACACCTTTCCCACATTGAGAGTCACTGTCTTGGCTACTGCACGTTAATTGTAGTTACATAGATAGTATGGTGGGTAAGTAGATGAGGGGTTGGAGATTCAACTCTATAAAATAAATACTAAGGAATAAAACAGTTGTTCCATGTCCCATCCTCAGCCCAGAGGCAGGATTAGTGGTTATGTTCCCTGACTGTACACTGAAATACCTTTCCTCTGGATTACAGGCACACAAACTAAACTGGCTCCTCATTATTATTATTATTATTATTATTATTATTATTAGAGACAGGGTTTTGCTCTGTCAACCAAACTGGAGTGCAGTAGCATGATCTTGGGTTGCTGCAACCTCTGCCTCCTAGGCTCAGGTGATCCTCCCACTGACACAGGAGAATAGGGTCTGGAGGCAGGGAACCTAAAGCCAATTCATCCTGACTTCCTAGAACTGAATCAAAAGGAAAACCACACCTCTCCACGCCGAAGTAACAAAAGGATCAGAGGCTACTACCTTTGCACTGTGCAGATGAAAAATGGGAAGTACCTCTAATTGGTCCCCTCCTGCAACCAATCAGACTGGTCGCAGGACTAGTCTTCATGTGTAACTTTGTAACTTCACTTCAGCCTCTGATTGGTCACCTCCTGCAACCAATCAAACTGGTCGTGGGCCACTCTTTCATTTACATAGGGTATAACCAAGTAACCAATGGGAAATCAGTAGAGGGTATTCAAACCCCAGAAAATTCTGCAACCAGTGATCTTCAGCTGCTTGCTCAAGCCCACTCCCATTCTGTGGAGTGTACGTTGGTTTCAATAAATCTGTGCTTTTGTTGCTTCATCCTTTCATTGCTTTGTTTGCGTGTTTTGTCCAATTCTTTGTTCAGAAGACCAAGAACCTGCACAACTCATAGTCAAGTCCCTCCACTGGTACCATCACCTCAGCCTTCCGAGTAGCTAGCTCCACAGGCATGTGCCACCATGCCTGGCTAATTAAAAAATTTTTTTTTGTAGAGACAAGGTTTCACCATGTTGTCCAGGCTGGTCTTGAACTCCTGAGCTCAACTGATCCCCCCCACCTCGGCCTCCCAAAGTTCTCGGATTACAGACGTGAGCCACCATGCCTGTTGGCTCCATATTATTAATAGTCTATATTTGAGTATAGATGCTCCTTGACTTACAATGGAGTTACATCTCAGTAATCACATCATAAGTTAAAAATATCATGAGTCAAAAAGGCATTGAATACACCTAACCTACTAAACATTATAGCTTAGCCTAGACTACCTTAAATGTGCTCAGAACACTTACATTAGCCTAAAGTTGGGCAAAGTCATCTAACACAAAGCCTATTTTATAATAAAGTGCTGAATATCTCATGTAATTTATTGAATACTGTAAAGTGAAAAACAAAATGCTTGGATGGATACTCAAAGTATGGTTTCTACTGAATGTGTATTGCTTTCACAGCATTGTAAAGTCAAAAAATGGTAAGATGAACCATCATAAGTTGGCCCCCATCTGTACACAATCCGTGGTCAAAATCATTTATACAGTGTTAAAAATTTATCTCTGAAAGGAAAACAAATGATTCTCTCCTTAATCTAGTCTTTTTTTCCCTGTAGGAAGCCTTCTCTCCTCTTCCATTCAATACTCCTCCAGAGATAACTTTCTAGCTCTGGGCTGCCCAGTATGGTAGTCACTAGCCATGTGTGGCTTGTTAAAAGTAAACTTAAATTAATTTAAATTAAATAGAAGCAAAAATTCAGATCCTTAATCACAATAGTTACATTTCAGTTGCTCAACAGTCACTGCAACATTTGAGTTAGTGGCTAGTGGCGGAAACATTCTAATGCAGAAATAGAACATTTTCATCACTGCAGAAAACTGGAGAGCAGTTTATAACCATAGAGCTTATGGTGACACTGTCATGCTTAAAAACCTGTTAGTTCCCATTGCCTCTAGGATCAAGTTCAGTCACCTAGCTTGGCATTTAAGAAATTTTACTATCTAACTTCAGATGTCTCCTCCAAATCCCTCTTTGCTCCTTAGTCTCCTTTGAGCAGCCCATCCCTTTATAGGAAAGATCAACGCACTTCCCTACCTCCCAGCCTTTGTCCATATTATTTTATCTATCATGGATACCCTTTCTCTAACTCCACTTGGCAAATTCACGCTTGATCTTCAGAGTCAGTTCAAATGTCCCTCCAACCTCCCTTCCCACCTTAGTTCTCCGGATACCAAACAATTGCTCCATTCACTGTCACTCCGTGGGACTTGAATACCTGTTAATTGCATACATGTCACATTTTGTTATAAATAGTTATGTCTCTGTCTCCCATGCTTAATTCAGTGTTCCTGAAGGTGAAGGAGTGGCTTTATTTATCCTTGTATGATCAAAGGCTAACAGAATGTAGGCAATCACATTTCAAAGAAATAATCAGCTAGCTAACGAATAAAATGGCATGATTCGACACATTTAACACCACAGAATTCTAACAGCCCACACCTGCATGCAGTTGATAGAATTCTGGGATTGTTCTTCATGTTCTCTGGGATAAGAACATCTGCCTTTAATTTTATTAGCAGGATGAGCAAATTTGCTGACCTAGAGGGCTCTTTACTGAGATAGATGATAAATTTATTTAAAGGTTGTATCTGCTGGGTTGATAGTCACAAAGAGTAAGAAAGAAAATACAAAGGAAATTTATTCTTCTTGCATGTAGACTTCATCTCTCATATCAGTTAAACAGAAATATCTCAAAAGAATGAATATTAAACTAGAGAAAATCATTTAAAAGATCAGATTAATATTACAGCAACACAGTGTTTCTTCCCTGACACACTCTTGGTTCTCTCTAAAAGGTCATTTGTCTGCACTACCAAACTCAGAGCTGTATCTTACACTTCCTTTCTCTTTTCCTCAGCACCTAACACAGTGTCCAGTGCATAGCTGGTCCTCAGTTAATACTTGTTGAATAATTAAGATTAAAAAAAAGAAAACAGGTGGTTATAATGGAGGGGGTGGTGTGAACACCAAGTCAAACAAGATTGAGTGAAATTATTATTCAAGACTACATCAGCTTTCTATTACTGCCGTGGCAAATTACAACTAACTTAGTAGCTTAAAACAATACACATTTATTATCTCATGGTTTTATAGGTTAAAAGTCCAACGTAAATCTCACTGCGCTAAAATCAAGGTGTCAGGTGCACAGCATGCCTTATGGAAGATTTAGGGGAGATTTTCTTGCCTTGCCTTTTTCACCTTCTGCAGGCTACCAGAATTCCCTGCGGAAGGTGAAAAAGGTAATTTCAATGGCAGGTCAAGTCCTTCCGGTGCCGCCATCAGATCGCCCTCTGACCGCAGCCCAAAAAGTGTATCCGATTTTAAGGACCCATGTGATTAGATAGAGTCCACTCAGCCAACCCAGGATGATCTTCCCGTCTCAAGATCCATACCTTTAATCCCATCTGCTAACTTCCTTTTGCCACGTAACATACTCACAGGTTCCAAGGGCTAGAGGGTAGACATCTTTAGGGGACCATTATTCTGCCTGCTACAGGGGAGTCACACAGAATGACTAGAATTACAAAGAAAAAAACAAGCAACTGCTACATGTCTCCGGTCTTCTCACAAGCAGCATGAAATATAAATGCTTAAGCTTTAGGTTTGAATAGTTTCCTAGGTCTATTTTTAAAATGGCTTCTTTTCTCTTAGGATACTAATAATATATGTGAACTCTTAATAGTTTGGAAACGCAAAAAACTTTGAAGTAAAAAAAAAACCACCCTAAATCCCACCAAGCAGTCATAACCAGTTACTATTTATGTGTCTATTCTTCCCATATTATGTAAATGCATATCAAAATTATATATGCATTAAAAATATTAACTTATTCTAAATGATTCTTTAAGTATCCTATTTCCCCTATAAATATTATCCTAAATATGTTCTCATGGCATTAAAGATTTTTCAAAAAAGAGTATTTCTCCTCACTCTACCACATTTGCACCATATTATTGCCTCTGAATTTATGTGTTTATTATCCTATTGTTGAACATAAAAGGGTTATTTTTAGGCCTTTGCATTTATAAATAGTAGGTTTAGAAAAAAGTGTATTCAAAAATCTGTATATACAACTCTGATTATTTCCTTAAGGGTGTAAATGAGGAATTATTGCATCAGAGACCATTTTAAGACCACTGGTATTTGTCACCTCATTTCCCTCCATAATGACTACACCAGATTTACCCCCATGAGCAGTGTACAAAAGTGCCCTTTGCAATGAACTCTGAGCAGTGTTTACCAGTGCTATGGACTAAATTATGGCTGTTTCCCCAAAATTCATATGTTTAAGCCCTAGCCACCAATGTGATTAGATTTGAAGATAGGGCTTTTAGGAGGTAATTAAGGTTAAATGAGGTAATAAGAGTGGGGTCCTAATCCAATAGAATTGGTGGCCTTATAGGAAGAGGAAGAGAGAAAGAGATCTCCTTCACATACATACCACATGCACATGCACCAAGGAAAGGCCACATGAGGACATAGTGAGAAGTCGGCTGTCTCCAAGCCAGCAGGAAAGCCCTCACCAGAAACAGAATTGGCTGTCACCTTAAACCTGGATTTTCCAGCCTCAGGAACTGCAAGAAAATGAATTTCTGTCGTTTAATCTACCTAGTCTATGGTAGCTTTTTATGGCAGCCTGAGCTAATGAGCTAATGAGGTAATGCAATGAAGGGTGAAAAATGATGTCCTTGTTCTATTAATTGGTGATGATTTGATTTCTAGCTGAATGGTCATTTTGTTTACAGGCCACTTTTCACGTCTCTGGGAAAATTCAGAGTCAAATATTTTTGGACTCTAAAACAGAATGTTACAAAAATCATAAGGCATAGAGGACTGAAATTCAACAGCACTTCCACAGAGCTAGAATTGTGTTCTTTAGAATAATGCATTTTTAAATGTCTGCATCAATCAGAACAAATGCTTCAATCCATTTACATAAGCCCTTTTTGATTTTAGTCTCCATTTATCTATTTTTAAAGGCTTAAAGATCTAGCTACAAGAGTACCAAGAAAACTCTTTTGCCTTTGTAGATGAAGTTCACAACATGTGTGCTAAACTATTTGATTCCTTCAAGCACCATATGAGTTAGGTGGTGTTGAGGTTAATTGGGTAGTATGGATGGTGGAAGGAATTGATTGACTTGAAGGACATGAAGATGCAAGGCTAGTGCAAGAAACCATGTGTGAAGCCAGTGCATTTGGAGCCACATGTAGAGGTCACTGAGGCCTTCTCGAACAATTTATAAAATAAGAATGGGTGGGAGGAAATTGAAGACAATTTTACATCCTTGTGACTAGAAAGGAGATGTGAGCTAAGAAGAGAGTTCAAACATGACTAAATGAAGCAGAGGCTAGCAGCCCAGGCAACAATACTCCTTTCTTGGTGGGTAATGACATTATAATGAGTAATTGCAGACAAACAAAAGTCAACAGTTCTTACACGCAGAGTAGCACCTAACGCAGCAAGTAGTACCTAGGGGAAGGTCTGGGGAGGAATTTGAAAAGGGTTTCTAAGATAGGAAAGGGTTAAGTCTTGTTATTGTACGGAAAGATTATATCTACTCAGAGGGATGAGAGTAATCACAAATATACAGTGGTTGTTACGCCCATTATATAGAAAATGAAACTGAGACTCAGAAACCTCAAATAGCTCCCCTAGAGTTACACAATTGTTAGTGCTGAAATGTGAACTCAAACCTTCAGACTTGAAGCTGGAAATGAATTTCCTTGGCTTCAATGTCTCCATCTCAAAAACGACTGTATTTTTGGGAAGATTGCTTCAGAGTTCATGTTCTATTGGCCATTCCACTGATTCTGCATCTCCTTGACAAACGAATCTTGGGCCAAAAGTTCATTGTGGGGACACTGTTGGTGAGTACATTAATTTGATCAGATGTATGCTCATTGGAAATAATATTTAAAATGGTTTACTGAGTTTGGAGGATGCAGATGTTAAATAAATAAAATTGAAATATCCCCTTTCTCTGTTGCCTAGAACTTTACCCATTTCCCTTGTCTCCTCACTAGCACCCTGGTGGCTTCCTCCTACCTCACAATTTCTTTTCATGTTCCTTTGGTGGGTCTTTTGTCTCTGCCTTCACCTCTAAATGTTGAGCGCCTCAGAGGTCTATCCTGTGTCCCGTATCTTTTGTCCACACTCTAACTGGGCAAACTCATCATGTCCAATAGCTTTAAAATATTCACTCCCAGGATTCTAGATTCCTGTATCCAAGAGCCAACTAGATATCACTATGCGGAAGCTTAATAAGTATCTCAAACTCAACATGACCCAAGAGAATTCTCTTTTGCCAGTCAGGTTTTTTCCAGTCTCATATATCTCAGTAAATGGTTTTACCACCCACTCAGTGCGCAAGTAATTATTCTTGATTACTGTTTTATAGCTTCCCTCACCTTCCACACCCAGTACTTCTGGAACAGCAAGTCCCGTGAATTCTATTTTCAAACCACCTCTCAAACCTTTCAACTTTTCCCCATCTCCACTGGTGTCACCACCCTTTGTCACCTGGGGCTAGTACAAAAGCCTCCCAACTAGTTTTCTCTGCTTCCACATGAATTGTTTTGTAAAAATATAAATCACATTAGTTCTGGGCTCAAATCTTTCTGATAACTTTTCATTGCACTTAGATTAAAAATCCATCCTTCTTAATCTAGTTTATAATGTCCTTCATGAGCTAACCTCTGCTGACCTCTGAGACCTCATCTGTCCATTCACCCATTGGCCCACTATCCTCAGCTACACTGGACATTTTTCTATCCTGACACTCACCTAGCTTATTCTTAACTAAGGACCTTGACTCTAACTTAACTCTGTGCCTGGAATGTCCCTCTTCCTCCACATTTTTGTGGATAGCTCCTTCTTGTCATTTACATATCATCTCAAATGTCATGTTTCCAGAGAGACTTTCCCTGACCATCCCATCTAATTAAGGCCTATTTTTCTTACATATTGATTTGAGTGTTTGTTCACTAGAGTAGTTCCATGAGAGCAGGAAGCAGATCTATCTTACTGAGGACACTCCTGGAATCAAGCTATCTGCAGAAGAGGAAACCGAGAATCCAGCCATAGTCTTAGAAGATGGGGGAGTTGCTAATGGAAAGAATCAGTTCTCTGAAAGACTTCACAGAACACATTACCACACTTTCTGACATCCCCTGCCAACCTCATTCGATTGTGACATAGGCAAGAAACAAATCTTGGTTGTGTTTGCCACTGGAATTCCAGGGCTGTTTGTTACAATGGTTAACCTCTTCTGACAAATTTCACAAAATTCCATTTACCCTCGCTTTGCCTCACTACGTATTATTCAGTTTAAGATTCGGTTCACTGTCCTCTAGGAAGCCTTCCTTGACTTCCTTGTGGCTGGCTTTTGTGTTCCCACGGCACCATGTGCACTGTTTCATCACGTACTAACCACATTGTATTATATACTGTCTCCCCATGTGACTAAGTTTTTCCTGAGGTCAGAAACTATATATTTTTCTTTTTTGTGTTTTTATGGCCTATTACAATGTCTGGCACCACAATAAATCTTTGTTAGATAAATAAGCCGTGGACAGCAAGCAGTTCAGGTTTTAATGGAGGGCAACAGTATTTCTTTGCAATGGTTAACAATACTAGTAGAAACATTTAGAATATGAAATGCAAAGTGGGGAAAGGCTTTATGAGTATGAATTTATTTGAATGAAGAAAAATTTCAGTGTTACTTAGGCTGAATAAAGACACAATGATCATTAAGTAATTCTAGAAAACAGAGATAATTCTAGATAAATGATCCTTATAAGATTCCTTTGATTCCTGTTAATTGCAATCCAATACATAAATATTGAAGACTTAGTATGAGCAAATTACTCTTTTTCATATGACAAAGAAGAAAATACTTCTGCCAGTTAACATTTTATAATTCTATGACCTTATGATTCTGAACACCTACGTAAGATATTTTTAAACCTTGACAGTTACATTGGGAGATTTACATCAAGAACCAGCATTATGGAGATAGAATTTGCATGGAGTTCTATCATCAAAGTTTTACTACAAACTGGGGCCACTGGGTCATTTTTAGATACAGACCATTGGTTAGTGGCTTCTCCCCAGAGTGAACTGGATAGTCATGTGCCACTCGGCAATTTTCAAGGTATGAGTTTGTTCTGTTTGATGTTCTGTCAATTTCTCTAGGGGACAAGCAGCCAGATGGTTAATTGCCCTTCCTTAAGCACAGACACACTCACAGAAAAGGTGTGAGGAAGGACCCCTCCGAAAGAGGAGTCTCTCACACAGCAGGCTGAGCTGCTGTACAGAGTTGAGATTGTTGACCCACTGATTGTGCCTGAAAGGCTTTTCAGCCACACAAAACCCTGGGCTTCTCCATTAGCATATCAGAGGTGGCACAGTGGTGGGAAATACTGCAGGCAACAAAGGATGTGGCTCAGTGGCATTGTCTCATTGGTGCTTACAGAAGCAGAAAAAATGATAATCGGGCCAGAGTTGCGGTGATGGACAGATGTTGACATATTTTCTTGGGCGACCAATGTCTTCCACTCCCCCTCCATCAGTTGATCCATTCTCAAGACTCCCTACCCCTCCAAGGCACAGTTCCTCAACCAATACACAAGGAAAAGCCACGACACAATCAAAACCTCTCTTGAGCTGAAACGAAGACACAGTTTCAGCTTTAACTTGAACCATGCCTGGAAGGGATTTGTCATTTTTCTCAGACTTGAAAGTCTTATATGGAACATAACTTGATGATAAATAGGAGAGTCAGCTGCCAGTTACTAATACCATCATAGAGACTGAGTCACTGTTGATGTCACCGCGCCTCTTTGCAGGATCAGCCATCTTATTATTTTATACTGAAAGGGAGAAAAGAGGTTTAGTGAAAAAGTCATTTTACATTCTTATTGTCCTAAATTATTTCCCATCTCTGAAGTTTGAGACCAGTGTTCTATGCTCTATAGCAATGGCTCTCAACTGGAGGTGATTTTGACCCCCAGGAATTGTGGCAATGTTTGGAGGCATTTTTTTGTGGTCACAATTGGGTGAGGGGGTGCCACTGGCATTTAGTGGATCGCGGCCAGGGATGCTGCTAAAGATGCTACTATGCACAGGACAGCACCTATGATAAAGACTTATTTGGCTCAAAATGTCAATAGTGCTGAGGCTAAGGAATTCTATGGCCTTCTTTGTGAAGCTAATTTACAAATTCTTACTGAGTCAAATTGCTATTGATAAATGGGCACCTTGAGGCACTTATAGCCCCATGCTCACTATATTGATTTAGAATATTGAACAGTTCTTGACAAAGAACAGGGCCGAAATTAAAATTTCTTATCCTTGGCTGCAATATTGAAAGATTTTATCTAAGCAGTGGGTGTAAAGTTTGAGAAAATTGTATATTGAGCACTGAGGGGTAAAAATTTTCCTACATGCAGTAAATTGACTTTCTTACAGCCAACAATATGTCTTTTACTTCACGCTCAGCTGAGTCTTAAATATGCTCCAAATGGCATAAAATTTGATTGAAGAATTCTTCCTCCTCACTTGGAAATATTTATAACCTCTTGGAAAATGACACACTGGGACACACTATATGTTGTTCAATTATATATATTATATATAACATTAATTACATATATAATATCAAATTTACATTTAAAGTCACATGTATTAGGTTTGTGTTTACCATGTTCGCTTGACTTAAATTTTTTTTCAGCTCAATATTTACAAATCAAAATATTTGTAATTGTATGTATACATATATATGTCTAGATAGATAGATATGTCTAGAGAAACATATATTGTTTTCCTTAGGTGCAAGTTATTCTATCCAGGTAACTACATGTTGACCAAACCACTCCAGATCTAAAGCACTAAAGATTATTGGTCACTGGTTGTTATATCCATTAGTATACAATTTTGATAACTGTCTTTTCCACAGGTTAAAGTAGATTTTGTATGCCAGTAAAATAATTGCGGATGATTATAATGGACTTTATAAAGAAGAATATAAAATGGAGACCAAATTAATTGTCTCAGTTTACCTTCAACTATCTTAAGTTATGGTCTACATGATACACATGTTTTGTTCTTAAAATTTTTTGATTAAAATTACCCTATTGTATTAGAATTCATCAAGCCTAAAGCACTTTCAAATTCACTTCACTCTCTGATGAAGACACTTTACCATTTGTAAAAATATTTTTGCTTCCTGTAAAGCACAGTGTTATGTATTCCAACACAGTGGTTCCTATCAGAATCAATTGGGTCCTAAAGGCATACTCATTTCTTAGGCCCTGCTCAGACTGGTTGAATCAGAATATAAGAGGATAAGGCCCAGGTATTGATATTAAAACAAGCAAAACAACAATAACCCCACACATACACGCGCGCGCACACACACACTCACACACACACACACGCCAGGCCATTCAAACATACTGCCATGGTGGGAAGGCTGGCTGAAAACTCAGATCTAAAGCACAGACTATCGTAGGCAACAGAATTGGCAGGTAAACTGGGAAAATATTGCCCCATAGAGATAGTAGGGACATTTCCCTGTTTTGGCCTTGAGGGGAGGTGGAGGGCAGGAATAGCCCAGGAGAATAAGTTTGGTATGCAACAATTTAGCAATGATTCACTTTTTAAATTGCCATCCTGTATGATAAAGTCTTCCTGGGGAACTATAATGCAAGAATGCTGGGATCCAGGTGGGATTTTTAGTTCTGGCTCTTTCCCCACCAGCTGTGGGTGAGCTCTGTGGGTGAGCTCTTCCTTTACTCTTCCCAGCCTCAGTTTACTCACCTATAAAATGAGGGGGCTTGGTTATGATTTCTACTGTTTCTGTTCAACATAGAAAAATAGCTAGGAGTCATAATTATGAACTTAGAAAAAATTAAACAGTTTAACATTGTATATTTTTCATAAATTCATAAAGCGCTGTATGGTAAAATGAAAAAGAATTTATAAAGGATTTTTTGGCAATTTGTAATTCAGACATAAATTTGATCATATCAGGAAAATGGGCCTAGTGTTTTGGCTGTTTTCTACAGCTAAATATGTCTCATACTGGAGATTAGCAAATTTTTCTGTAAAGAGGCAGATAGCAATTATTTTAGGCTTTGAAGGGTAGGCCACAGAAAAGAAAATTGCAAAACCTTTAAAAATATATATCATTAAAAAATGTGAAAAATAGGGCCAGGGACAGTGACTCATGTCTATAATCCCAACACTTTGGAAGGCTGAGACAGGATAATTGCTTGAAGCCAGGAGTTTGAGACCAGCCTGGGCAACACAGCAAGATCCTGTCTGTACGAAAGTAAAAAATAAAAACAATTTGCCCAGTGTGTTTGCACATACCTGTAGTCCCAGCAATTATGGAGGTAGAGGCGGGAGGAAAGCCTGAGCCCAGGAGTTTGAGGCTGCAGCGAGCTATGATTACGCCATAGAACACCAACCTGGGTGACAGAGCAAGACCCTGGCCCCTGTCTGTGAAAAACAGGTAAGGGCAGGGTTTGATGATCCCTGTGTTAAACAATTAGAACATATATTTGGATAAAAACAAAATTACTTGCTTTTATATAACAACAGTTGTTAAAAGCTATTGCTATAGGGAGAGATTGAACCCAGGCAATAAGGAGACCTGCTGAAGAAGTTTTTACTCAAAGCCTGCATGGAAGCCACCATCATGTGCCCCCATGACAAACTCATCCTAGTTTGCCAGCGACTGGCCCAGTTTAAGCACTGAAAGTCTCAAGTCCCAGGAAATGAGGATGACTGGTTATTTTACATCTGTGACTCCTGGAAAGGTTTCTTTACGGAACATCTAGGATCAAATTGAAAGGGAAAAAGCTTCAGATGGAAATGCTTTCAGGAGCTTTACCATATAAACAACAGGCAAAGATCCCAGCTGGAAAACTTTAAAGGGAAAAATTGTAAGAGAATATTTGCAGTATTTTTTTTTTGGCTTGAGCTCAATGGATTCTAAATCTACCTACCCATGAACAGCATCAGTTCAACAGGCTGTAGATGAGGAAAGTGCTTATTCACAAGGTGTGTCAGGTCTTTTTTGTAGAATCAGTTTATACATCCTCTGGATATGATAAATCCTGGGCATTATGATGAAACACAGCCCAACGTTACTACTCAGAAGTTACAGGATTTAGAATTATTTCCTAGGTTTGCCCGAAGAGGACATGTGACATGAAACTAGCTGTGACCCTAATTATGAATGTAAAGATTACTGGTAGAGACTACCTCTGAAACAATCCAGAATAAAGTAGGAGCAATTTTCTCAACATATTATTATGTGTATCTGTGATATTATTGTAATTTGAATCTTTAAGACTAGAAGCTCAAAGCTCAAAAGGTGATTTTCTCTGAGGAACTTGTCTTGAAATTAAGTACACGAGAAGCTGTGTTATAATCACATGGTTTTCCAGTTGTACTTCATCCAAACAGGAATCCTTCTTAAAATATAAATATTAAAAAGCAGATCTAATACTTCAAAAGAGGATGCCATCAGCTAAAACAAAATCAAGAATATAATTTAGAACCTTTTACAATATTCTTTCATTTTATTCAGTTTATCAAAATTTTAATCCCGTGTTTGAAGCTTCCAATGTGTTCTTTATGATTCACCCTATTTGGGGTCATAAAAGCACCTTTTGGCCGGGTGTGGTGGTTCTCTCCTGTAATCTCAGCACTTTCGGAGGCCAAGGCGGGCAGATCACTTGAGGTCAGGAGTTCAAGACCAGCCTGGTGAATATGGCGAAACCCTGCCTCTACTAAAAATACAAAAATTAGCCAAGCATAGTGGTGGGTATCTGTAATTCCAGCTACTTGGGAGGCTGAGGCACGAGAATCACTTGAACAGCTAAGGCAAAGGTTGCAGTAAGCTGAAATCACACCACTGTACTCTAGCCTGGGCAACAGAGCAAGATCCCATCTAAAATAAAATAAAATAAAATAAAATAAAATAATAAAATAAATGCACCTTCTTTTCTGGGCTTCAGGTCAACTTGCAATCAAAAGCCAGTGCTTCCTTTAAAGCTGTGACTATAGGTAACTCTGTTTAGAAAGTATTTCAGCAGAATTATTGACACTGGAAAATACTCAGCATCTAAATGGGCCTTCTTTCCTTCTGCATGGTATAAAATTGAGGGAAAAAAGGGGAGACCTATTTAGGTAGCAGTTTGATGTTTTAGTTCTACAAAAAACACAGTGACAAGTGTCCTTTTCTAGATGAAAACAAACATTTTCTTTTGCTCTAAAGAGAATGGATGTAGCATTAGGAACTCAAACCACGAAAGTTCAGAATGGTTTAAGTGTTTGTAAGGAAAGGAAAAAAGGACCAGGGGCCGTTAGGGTGCACTGAGCATGGTCTTGGAGGAATTTTAAGGAAATAGAAAGTATTGCTTCACCTCCTTTTTCCCGGAATGTGTCAGTGTGTATTGCCATATAAATATATTAATAAATATGCATGCAATATCTGTGTTAAAGGTTCTACTAGTTCCTACTTACCTACCCCTATTCACTCAAATCCAAAAGACAAGTGGACATCAACTTCCTTTTTTTTTTTTTTTTTTTTGAGATGGAGTCTCGCTCTGTTGCCACTCAAATCCAAAAGACAAGTGGACATCAACTTCCTTTTTTTTTTTTTTTTTTTGAGATGGAGTCTCGCTCTGTTGCCCAGGCTGGAGTGCAGTGGCCGGATCTCAGCTCACTGCAAGCTCCGCCTCCCAGGTTTACGCCATTCTCCTGCCTCAGCCTCCCGAGTAGCTGGAACTACAGGCACCCGCCACCTCGCCCAGCTAGTTTTATGTATTTTTTAGTAGAGACGGGGTTTCACCAGGTTAGCCAGGATGGTCTCGATCTCCTGACCTCGTGATCTGCCCGTCTCGGCCTCCCAAAGTGCTGGGATTACAGGCTTGAGCCACCGAGCCCGGCTAACTTCTTGTTTCACTTAGTGAAATCAGGAAATTCTTATTCATTTTTCATAACATTTTATTTATTATTTTTATTGTTTTGAGACAGAGTCTCACTCCATCGCCCAGGCTGGAGTGCAGTGGCACAATCTCAGCTCACTGCAACCTTGACCGCCTGGGTTTAAGCAATTCTTGTGCCTCAGCCTCCTTCATTCTCCTGAATAGCTGGAATTACAGGCATGTGCCACCATGCCCAGCTACTTTTTGTAATTTTTTAGTAGAGAAAGGGTTTTACTATGCTAGCCAGGCTGGTCTCAAACTCCCGACCTCAAGTGATCCGGCCACCTAAGCCTCCCAAAGTGCTGGGATCACAGGCATGAGCCACCATGCCTGGCCCAGTTTTCATAACATTTTAATACATAAATTCCAGTACCACTGGTTGTACACAAGGTAAATTTTTCTAAATTATTTTCTGAGGGAGAAAAGAGGTTTAGTGAAAAAGTCACTTTACATTCTTATTGTCCTAAATTATTTCCCATCTCTGAAGTTTGAGACCAGTGTTTTATGCTCTATAGCAATGGCTCTCAACTGGAGGTGAAACATAAATATGGGAACCTTTTTTTCTTAGTGGATCTTGTAAATAGGTGAGGACTTACCTTGCTCTCCTACAAAACTTTCCAAGGAACAATAGCTAACTTTGAGCCCCACACAATCCCAACTTTGAGGCCGGAGTCACATGGCCCTGCTGTCCCTGCCCCCTATGCCTTCTACTGCCCCTGTGGATCCAATTCCCGTTTTAAATATTTTTCACATGAGGATCTATTCTATGGCTCCCTGTTGCCCTTTCCTCCTAGGGTCGCTCAGAACCACCACTCCCTCTCATGGTGCCCTGTAGACTGGTTATTGAACCAGAGTCTCTCAGCTGATGCTGGGGCTGTAACTCTGCAAACCTCATTGCCCCACTGCCATCTGACTCCCTTTTTTGGCTCTGCCAATAGGGGGTGCAAAAGGAGGTAGAAGCTTGGAGGATGGATAACTTCCCTTTTGCTTGTTGGTCCCATGAATGTCATCTCAGGCAGGCTTCTTTGCCCTGGCCACAATTGGTTCCCATTTCAGCATCATTTTTCAGCCCCTTAAAGGTACCAGCACCAGCTGATTGAGTGAGAGCTGCTTCCTCAGAGGCCGGGGCCCCAGCCCTTCGAGGGTTCTTCTCATAGATTTTAGGTTCTGTTAACCCCAAGTTCTTCCATTTCCCCCCAACCCTCCGCCGCAGGCCTAGGAGTGGCTGTTGTCTTCAGTAGTAGCAGCTACCTCTGTTACCTCCATGTTCCCACCTTCTCTTTTCAGTCCTCTAATGCCTATTTAACTGAGTCTCTATATTCAATATTAAGATTAAAATAACAGGTGTGTTTCTCCCTTTCTCAATCGCATTTTGATTGAGACTCAGCTCTACTATAGGCCTCTAAGGCTCTGATTTCTCAAACATGCCACGTGGTGATGGAAGGCAGCCTGGTAGCATTCCTTCCCATTTGTCCAGGCTTTACTGTCTCCTTGTTGAGATCTACGTACTTATATAAAATGACCTCCAAAGAGGAATCCTCCTTTTGGGACCCCGCCTCCCCATTCCTCACACACATTTCTACTGCAACTCTGTGACACCTTCATGGATTGACCACACACCAAGGGTTCTGCCCAAGGGTTCTCTTTGATATTTGCTCAGAAAAACCTATCTCCCTATCCCAAATAGCCTGGGCTCCAGGGCGTTCTTATCACTCATTCCATCCTTCACAAGATAACTGACATTTTACTCAAGGTGGCTGCTTAGTAGAGAGTTGGCCCCTGCCCAGAAGGACATGCCTTAGCTGATCCAAGGACTCTAGACAAGCCCTAAGATTCCTCATTTTGGCCCCCAAGGCACTTTTTCTTAGATACACTTACATTCTTAAAGCTAAAGTGGACCTTCAAAATTATTTATCATCTATTCTAACCTTTCATTCTAGGGAGCATCTATAAATTATATATTTTTAAAAATTACAATAGTAGATAAATAAAACAGAAAGAAATGGTTAAATAGATAATTCAGAGAATACGAATTTTTCCCATATCTGATGCTGTAAGGCAGTCAATAAATCCAAAAGAAATATTTTATATATGTATGCGTTTTTTTAAATAAAAACATATACTTTAAAATTTTTATCTTTAACCTGGCTCTACACATTGAGAGTTACCATCTCAATAAATGTCAGGCTCGGGAACTTGTAAATTCTATAGAGAACTAAAGCAATTTTCCTGTAATTATTCAGCAGCTGTCATTCCTGGAAACTGTAATTGCAGTGAAATAGAATGTTCCCAAATCATGATGAGGGGAGGCAATGTTCTGTGATCTGGGGCACGCAATGCCAATGAGGAATACAGCATATAATCTGTGTATCTAGAATATAAAATGGAAATACTGCTAGGGCATATGAGGCCACCATTTGTTCAATTATTCAAAATCTCTTATAATGTTTTGGTCTCTCAAGCATCCATGGCCACATTCTGATATGATTCTGTTTAATCCTCTGCATGTTCAAACCTGATCTCTGATTATGGTATTCTCATCTCTATAAAAACAACCACAAAGTGTGGTTAACAGATAGAAAAGTACCGCTAGATAGGAGGAATAAGTTCTAGTCTTCTGTAGCACTATTGGGGGTGGCTATGATGAACAACGATTTATCGTATATTTTCAGCTAGCTAGAAAAGCGGATTTTGAATGTTCTCACACAAATAAATGATGAGTATTTGAGATGATAGATATGCTAATTACCCTAGTTTGATCATTATACATTGTATACAGGTATCAAAATATCACATTGTACTATATGTACAATTATGTGTCAATTTAAAATAATAATAAAAGTAAAACCCCTCCTTATGTACATTGAAAATGCACTTTTAAAAATGAATTCTGAGTTTCTTTTCCCGATGAATGTAAAACAACAGAGTTGAAAAACAGGGTTGGTTCTCTATAGTTATTTTTAAATATCCTTGTCCCATTTAGTGCTGTGGTTATCTACTAGCTATCTATTGACATATAACAAACTACCTGAAATCTTAGCAGCTTAAATCAGTCAACATCTTTTATTTCACAGTTTCTGTGGGTTAGGAATTCATGAGTACCTTAGATGGGTAGTTCCAGCTCAGGAGCATTCATGAGGCTGCAATCAAGCTGTGTAACAGGGCTGCCGTCATCTGCCTATTTCTAAGTATTTCATTCTTTTAGTTGCTACTGTTAACTGGGTTTTTCCATTATTTTCTTCAGTTTGTTCATTATTAGTGTAAAGAAATGTATTAATTTTTGTGTTGATTTCGTATCCTGCAACTGCTGAATTAGTTTAGTAGTTTCTAACGGGTTTGTGTGTGTAATCTTTAAAGTTTTCTCTTTATATATCCATGTTATCTGCAAATAGAGATCGTCTTTCTTGTCAGTCGAAATCCATCATGAAAATAGCACTGCAGAGGACTGATATACCCCTGTACTGGTGGGAATCAGCTGGGTGTGTGACCTTGGACTTAACTCTTCATATTTCTGGGCCTGTTCCCTCACCTGCCAAGTGAAAGAAGGATGAGGAAAGAATGACACTGATCTTAACTGGCCTTCTACAGTCATTATCTTATCTACAGTCATTATCTCATACAATGTTCAAAGCAGAAGCAAAATTCTAAGCAGTGAGAACAGAGAGACTAAGCAATCAGGAGGACCACCTACCCTGCGGCACCCAATTGTAAGGCAAAGAATCAAATCCCATTCAGCCTTACCATAAAACCAACTGAGTCAGGTACTTCCCAAGTTCACTTACAGCTGTCAAACCCCTGTGCCTTCCACCAAAAGTGCCCACATACTTTATTTTGAGTTCTGTAGTCCCAGAGAATTGCTTTTCTTTTTTTTTTTTTTAACAAAGATCCTTTAAATGCAAACCATTTGTATCATTTCCTTGATTTTCTTTTCCCCTGTGGAAACTAACCACTTTTGTACAGTGACTTCATTTTTAATTCAGGAAAATAAATGATTGGTATGTAGGGCATTTCCGGCTCTCCCTGTGTTAGGAAACAAAGGATCAGGGCCTAGCTAGACATGTACCTAGTTCCATTATTCCTTAACATGGCTATTCATAGAGATGTTCCTGTGCATTTCACCTCGCTCTTTCCTTGTGACCTAGGGTAGTAATAAACCTCCAAAGAGCTAACTTGAGGCTAAGAGTCCAAATTTATTACATCTCAGATAAATGTTTTACGAGGATTTTGAGAACCTTCTATTGACTTCACTAAACGATTTTTTTTTCCTCTACATAGACATGGATTGTTTAAAAATTTATTTCATACGGTTATTTAAGAGGATGTGTCTTTCTGCTAGCCAGATGATTACTTTAGGATTATAAGCATATTGTTGAGACTTTAGTACATAAATATCTCAAAAAATTCAAGGAATGTATAGGGCCTTTGGTTGCTTTGTGTACCTTTCCCTTTATGAAGCCACCCTGGTACCCTGACCCCTGTCACACCACCCTGGGGCTCTGATGAATCTACAACTTTGAAGACCATTCTCATGTGCCTTGTTGATTGATGGCCTTCTTCTCAAAGCTTCAGGAGGTTGGGGACACATTTTCCACTACGGGAACATTTTCATATTTAAAATTAAAGCTGCAGCACAGTTCTGTGGTTAGAAGAGTAGCATTTTTAACTAAGGTGCCACCAAGTCACACATGATACAGATTCATCACTTTATGGTATTTGCCATGCTTGACAAACAGAGCAAGATACTTCTGAAAACTCAGGGATTGGTTTCTAGCATCTGTCCATGTAAACCTATTTTTTGAAAAATGTTTACATCCAGCCTTCTTTTGAGAGATTGAGAGGTAACAGGATGACTTTTTACCCAACCAAATATGAGGTTCTTTTATGAATCAGGAAGAAGTGTACAATGTTTATTTTAAAGAAACTTCTTATTTATAGCATTTTGCCTACTGGAGTGCTGGAGCTAGCTCACACCAGCCTATAAAAGTTGACTGATTTTGTCCCATGTTTGAAAAAGAAGAAAAACTCACATTATGCAATGCCTACCATGTCCTTTTTAAGATGGTGGGTTCCTCAAAAAAGACATTGATTTTTTCCCCCACAGAATGTATAACCTATTTGAGGAAAGAAGGAAGACTGGAAACACCAAACAAAGCAGTGTAACCTTGATCACAAGGACAAGTGGAGTCCAAGAAAGAAAGAAAGGAGTGGGCACATATGGCAGAGACCATGGAAATGCTGGCGTTTGGGCTAGGTCTCTAAGGACAGGCAGGACAGGAAAATGGGCAATCAGGTAGAGAGAAAGTCATGGAAAAAGTTATCGTAGGCACATAGAAAGAATAAAATCTACCATGAATAAGAAAAGCAAGCATAGAGCATGTGAGTGTAGTGATGTGGGGAGAGCTTGCAACCATGGGACCCAGTACAGTTTGTGCTGTGTCTCATACACATCATATGTCTTCTTATTCTGATCCTCAAACCGTGCCTGAGAGATGAAGGCTACTGAGGCTTAATTGGTGCAACACAGCTGTATAAGTCTGTGGTCAAAACAACAAAAAAATTGTCTTCTATCCCTGGTTCTGCATTGTCCCACAGTACCATGTTGATTCCACTTATCTGCACTTTAAAGCATGTAATACAGAAAAGCAGCAACAAAAGAGAATTTTAAATGAGTGAATATATTTAATACTTTCTGGTTTACTCTAAATGTGTGGATGATGTTCTAGTTGGCCTTGAATGACAGTAAAGTATAACTTCCAAGTAGGATTGCTTTCAAGAGTTTAGACAGGCTGGGCGCGGTATCTCACGCATGTAATCTCAGCACCTTGGGAGGCTGAGGCAGGCAGATCACTTGAGCCCAGGAGTTAGACACCAGAATGGGAAACACAGGGAAAGCTCATCTCCACAAAAAATACAAAAAATTAGCCAGGCATGGTGGCACACACTGTAATCCCAGCTACTTGGACAGCTGAGGTGAGAGGATCACCTGAGCCCAGGGAGGTCGAGGCTGCAGTGAGCTGTGATCACACTACTGCACTCCAGCCTGGGCAACAGAGTGAGACCCCATCTCAAAAAAAAAAGAGTTCAGATACAATTTCTCCACAAGGCGTCCAACATATCTGAGCCCACAGGCTTACTGTAGTCAACCCTAACTCTTGACAGGAAGCAGAATTATAACCAGAGCTCAATTTCTAAGGAAAAGAAAACACAAAACAACGAAAACATAGTGTTATCTAAACCATTAGGGCTGGATTCTTCGGCCCCCTGAGAGTCAACTTTCCTAAAAGAAATATTTTTGTTCTTTTCCCCATACCATATGCTAAACCTCAAAAGGAATAAACAAGAACTGAACTTTTGAGTTTAAAAATTTCCAGTAACTTGACTCTCGTATGGTGTGGAGCGAAAAAATCCAGAGACAAATGGAATACTTCATGATTTTATTTCTCTAAAGTATAAAAAACTAAGCAAAACCAATCTGTGCTGTTAGAAGTCAGCTTTGTGGTTATCCTTGGTGGCATGGGAGGAGGGGGTATGATGACAGGGATCAAAAGAGAGCTTTTGGGGTGTAGATAATATTCAGTTTCTCTGAGTAGTATTTACACAGGTATGTAAAAATTCATCAAGCTGTCAACCTAGAAGCTGCACATTTTTCCTTATGTATGTTATACTTCAGTAACAAGGTACTTAAATATTTCCTGCACCCTTAAACAGGGTAGAGCCAGGATTACGATACTTTAAAAGACAAAGAATGTTCGACATTGGAAAAATGCTCTATGACAATAGCGTGTAGTATTGGAGGCCTGGCTTGAGCAGATGTTAGGGTAGAGCAGTCTTAGGAGGTTTGAAGGAAAGAAGGCCAGGTAAACAGAAGCACTGGTACATTCCATCCTTCCAAATGAGTGCCAGAATCTAACTGAAGGATACTTGAGACAATAAGAGATATAATAAAAGGTCCTAGATGGCATATAATAATATCCAATATGCGGCCGGGCGCGGTGGCTCAAGCCTGTAATCCCAGCACTTTGGGAGGCCGAGACGGGCGGATCACGAGGTCAGGAGATCAAGACCAGCCTGGCTAACACGGTGAAACCCCGTCTCTACTAAAAAAAAAAATACAAAAAACTAGCCGGGCGTGGTGGCGGCACCTGTAGTCCCAGCTACTCGGGAGTCTGAGGCAGGAGAATGGCGTAAACCCGGGAGGCGGAGCTTGCAGTGAGCTGAGGTCTGGCCACTGCACTCCAGCCTGGGCGACAGAGCCAGACTCTGTCTCAAAAAAAAAAAAAAATAATAATAATAATAATAATATCCAATATTATAATGCAACAAATAATATCAGAATCTGGCTCACCCTGGGGCTATTTTCTCATAATTCAACAAATTGGTTGCCCCTGGAAATCTTAATCCAGAAGGAAATGATTTTAGACAAAGAGAGAAAAGGCCACACTCATATGAGGTAAGTAAAATAGACATTTTATTTTTAGTCATTCCATGAATAGGATACAATTTTAAAAGCAGAGTGTAGGGCCCCTTGAATTTCACTCACTGGTCACTCTTCATAATTGTAGCAGATATACAGGATCATTAAATTTTTGAGCAGAAAGTGGTATATAATTTAAGAGACATACTATTTTATCCCTTTTCTAGGTTTGCTAAGCCTCTACTTATGTCAAGTCAGCTCATCATAAAGTTCTATGCCATGTTAGGTTAAGCTCTTACCTCCTATCCAAAATTTTCTTCTCCAAGTTATACCTTGGAGCAAATGTCAGATCTTTTTCAATGCCACAGGGCCTACTGGTGATCTGGTGAAGCCTATGGACTCTCCCCAGAGCAAGTGTTTAAATCCATAAATGAAAAGGCATGAGGTTACACAGAAAACCACTTTTGCTAAAATTCAGTTCTCAAAATACTTTAAAACTTTAATATAGCAACATATATGCTTCTTAGAGAAAGTATTACAAACAAGAGCCGCCTGAGGTCTAACAGCAATTGTAATTTCAAAGTGTCAATGAGAACAAATGTATTTTTGAAATATCTGCAACAAGTCTATGGTAATTTTTTAAAAAATCTGTGATTTCTATCGGTGAAAAAGTTACAAGTATTGATAAAATTCTGTGTATGTTTCATGCATGCTTGAAAGAAATGCTAAATGTCAGTTAGGGGTTGATGAAAGTAAGGATCCATCCAAGCCCATAGATACAATGGATTCCATCTACAGACTCAAGATCTGTGAATCCCAAGCTAACAATCTCTGTTTTAGAGCATGTTCTTGGCCTATATTCAGACTTACTAGCCATTTAACAATAACATACTTGATTTTGGTAAAATGGTTTAAATTAGTGTGTAACATATAGTCCAAGGTTTCCCAAATAAAGAGTTTAAATTTTAGTATAAAGAGAAATTGTGCCTCTGAAAAATAAGAAGAGTTATCTGTAATGACCCTGCTTTACATTTCTGCCCACATTGATTTTTATCTGTATTGACAGTAACTATATTAACTTTTGTGGCTTGCATATATGGCTTCTCTGCCTTTTCTTGATTTTAGTTTTCCACTGCCATTGTATGAACCCAATTTTATGGGTTTCTTTTATTGAAAGCCATCGTGTGTGTGCATGTGCATGCACGTGTGTGAGTGTATGTGCACGCTTAAAAGGTGTGATGTAACTTTGGGAGGCCAAGGCAGGCAGATTGCTTGAGGCCAGGAGTTTGAGACCAGCCTGGCCAACATGGTGAAAACTCGTCTCTACTAAAAATACAGAAATTAGCCGGGTGTGGTGGCACACGCTTATAATCCCATCTACTTGGGTGGCAGAGGCACAAGAATCGCTTGAGCTCAGGAGGCAGAGGCTGTGGTGTGCCGAGATCACGCCACTGCATTCCAGCAGCCTGGTTGACAAAATGAGACTGTGTCACACACACACACATACACACACACGCACACACAAAAGGTGTGATGTAAATACATAAATAAGAGTCATTGTCCTTTGGTTGCAGAGCCACCATGAGGATCTGGGTCTCCAAGGCCTTCAGATCCGTGCTGTTACCTAAACCCCAATACCTGCGTACTCCTTGTCAATGTCATGTTTCCAAATATTTGCAACCCCTGGTAAATACCAGACATAAGATCTAGAACTGGCTTGTGTTGTGATTGAATATGGATTTGTATTTATGTGAGAGGGGTTGATCTCCAGCAGAAAGGAATTGCCTTTTAAAAATACCTAAATATAGAATAACATTCAGTATGCTGGAGTGTTGCACGCCTGTGGCCTGTCATTGAAGGGCAGCCGGAGGGTCTGCCAGGACTCATCTTTGGCAACAACATAATTTCCTCTCGCATTTTAATCTCCCCATTCTCCATTTAAATGAATTTTTTTTTCCCTGTACTAATTTTATTTTTAAAATTCTAGGCTTGGGGGAAAATTAGAAGAGTAATATATTCATTATTTTTAAAGATAATCAACATCCTGATTTATTAATTTTGTGGTATTGTCTGCATGATGTATAACAAATCTATTCTCTGGATTGGAAAGGGGCCTCCCAGGGAAGCCAGAGAGAAAAGATGGATGATATCATGATAATTTTCATTGGAAGATTGCATGATAATTTTCTTGGCCTTTATTTAGCAAATGCTGTGGGTGTGCTGTTTTTCACTGTTCAGCTTGAGAGTGAACATGACAATGGAATGACTCCAATTTAGAAGTAAGGCCTTCCTTAAACATGTTCTCCATTCTTCTGCCTCTATGACAGTGACGTGATAGTACCTGATTCCTCTTTAGAGGTAAGACCACCCTTAATTATTCTCTCCATCCTTCTGTCTCTACAGATGAAGCAGAAATTACCTGAATCATTGATAACGTGTTTCTCTTACAATCATCAAAGTCAGGTCCTTAAAATTTTGGGGTCTGAATGCCCACCCTTGCCAGCCAGCAAGGGCACAGGATCATCCTCAAACACATTTAAATGGTCTTCCCTGGAGCCAAGGATTAATAAACCTGTTAGAGTCCTCCAGACAAGTTCATGACTACAGGTAGACATTTTAACAGTTTTGACAAAGGAGAGACAAGACATTTTCTCCCTATCACTTCCTATATCTGTTGTATTTAAGGCTTACTGGTTTAATATTCTTTTCCTCTGTTGTAGCCTACGCTCCTTGTGCCTCATGGGTTCAAGCCTTAACATCTTTGCTCAAATAGGCCTGACACACTTGAGCAGATAAAAATCTAAATTGGAGACCTAGGACCAACATCCATGAAAAATAAGGCATAGGCTCACCTATCAATGCCATAAATGCAATCAGAACATCAGTATACAAGTCCTGAAGGAATGAGAAATATCAGGCAATTCTCCTTATTCTATCTAATATCCTTATTCTAATTCATCCTCTGCATAATTGTCCCAAAAAAATCTTAAAACTTTTATTTCTCTCTTATTTGCCACCCTCCTGTTCCTTTTGCGTATCACAGAGTAATAACACTGAACACTGATGGAGAGCTGACCATCGCTGGGCATTATCCTAAGTGCTTTACATTCATTACCTCATCTAATACTTGCAACAGCTCTCTGGGGTATGTGCTGCTCCTATCCACATGATTCAAATGAAGAAATCAAAGATTAGAGAGATTAGATAAAATGCTGTGGAATTCATAGTACTTTTCACCAAATATTTCTATGTCTCCACTTTCAGAGAACATGCTAGGCTTGCACCTTGTCTTTGGCTGACACCATATTCACTGAATATGGCCCATGAGATGTTTGTGGAAGTGACAAGTGTCATCTCCAGGCTGAGCACTGATTGAAGCCCCACGACTCTTCAGGGCTCTCTTTTCCCTTCTGATGGTGGCTGCATTAGCAGACTGAATCTCAGAGTGAGGAAACACGAAGAGAGCTCCCAGCTGCCTTGCAATGTTCATGTCATGTAAGAGATAAACATTTGGGGCTGTTTGTCACTCTAGCATAGCCTATCCTCTCCTGACTAATAGAGGTGCCTCCTATATTATATGGCTGGTCAATGGCAGAGATGATCTGACCTTAGAGTTCAAGCTCTCAATCAGAATGATATATTATCTTATTTAACATTAGTCATGTCAATCAGATTATCTCAAGCATTTAAACAGAAGATAACAGGAGAGAATTTAATAGCAGTGAAATAAATGAAAGAGAGTCAGATGGAGGGAAGATGCAGAAACTCTTGAAATTGAAGAATGGTAGGGAGAACTGATCATCCCAGTTCCCCTGACCCTGCCAGTTCTCCAGGTATGTTCCAGTCTAGGGGCACGGATATGGGAGCATTTGAGGGATCTCATGAGATTTGTGCCTGCATAATTGTCACATTTTCATCCAACAGAATTTAATGAATATAGAACGAAACACATTGTATTGTCTTTTGTTTTTGTACAAGATATAGTTTTTAAAGGACATTTTCTTCTTCACTTGAACATGAAACACAGCATAAAAGCAAGCAGGGTATTTAATTATTTCAATAAACAGTTTCCTCATTTTCTCGGATCTCATCTTGCTCAAAATTCCTCAATAGTTCTCCATTGCCTATGAAATAAAACCTAACCTTATTAGCATGGACTAAACACACCTGGGATCTGGCTTCTGACTCATCTGCCCCCATCCTTTCCCATTACATATTACACCCCAGCAGCACTCATTAATAGTAATGCCCTCGAAATGCTATGCTCTCTCCTGTCCTTGCATCTTCACACATATCATTTCCCAAAATGACTTCCCTGATTTCCATACCTGGAAAACTCCTATTCATCCTTCAAATGGTAGCTCAAAGCCATCATACCCTATCGCCCCCAGACCAACTACCTCTCCTCTCCCCTATGCTCTGAACGCTTCTTATATGTCTATCAGCAGAGGGTCTCAACCTTGGCTACATAGCTTGTGAGATAGGAATAGCACTGGGTAGTTGCAGGAGGATGGAAAAACCCAGACAACAGCTAAAACAAGAACTAGGCAAAGAAATCACAGGATAACAGAAAACCCCAAATAAGGGAGAGAAAATGACAAAAATCTTAGTCAGGATGACATGTCCATGACTCTTCTGGGCAAACCAACATAAGGGAGAAAGGAGGAGGTAATGGGGAGTTGGGGCAGGGCTGAAATCCCCTTCTTTTCCAGAATATCTAATGATTATTTTACCCCTTAATTAAAAAAACACCCCCAAAATTAGAAATCCATACTCCATTGTGGGCAACTCATTCTCATGAGCACACCTACACTTTTTTTTTTTTTTTTTTTTTTTTTGAGATGGAGTCTTGCTCTGTCGCCCAGGCTGGAGTGCAGTGGCATGATCTCGGCTCACTGCAAGCTCCACCTCCCGGGTTCATGCCATTCTCCTGCCTCAGCCTCCTGAACAGCTGGGACTACAGGCGCTCACCACCATGCCCGGCTAATTTTTTGTATTTTTCATAGAGATGGGGTTTCACCGTGTTAGCCAGGATGGTCTCGATCTCCTGACCATGTGATCCACCTGCCTTGGCCTCCCAAAGTGCTGGGATTACAGGTGTGAGCCACCACGCCTGGTCACTTCTTTCTTAAGTGTATACCTTTGCTTTGCAATAAAAGCTTCTTGTCTTTCACATAATTCCAACTCATGCCCAAATTCTTTCTTGTGACAGTGTCAAGAACCCAAAAAACTGGCTGGGGCTGGGGTCTCACTGGTGTCTCACAGTATCTTTTAAAACTCCCCAAGTGATTTTAATATTTGAATACTACCTTTATTTCTTCCCAAATTGAAGACTCCAGACAAGCTATAACCATGTTTTCAATCTCTTATAAGCCTAGTGCCTAGCCCTATATAGGAATAAATACATAGAGCTTGAGCAATAACTTCTCTCACAATATTTTTTCAGTCACTAATGAATTCTTTAGAAAATAACTCCTGAGAGTAGCAAAAACTGCTTAATTCAAGTTGACCCATTTTAATATTTTTAATATTTCTACCAGCAAGTTTAGTTTATGTTTCTAAATATATCCGTCTTTGACAAACCATCTTCTATCACACAGAGAGGAAGGGAAGCTATCCCTCCAGAACTGCTATTTTTAAATGGTTTGGATATATCTTATTTATTTAGCAGTATCCTAATTAACAAGTTAGTTGCTTTCAAAAGTAATCATTGCCTGAAATGGGGATAACATGGGTAATTACCTAGTAGTGTACCTGGTCCATGCTGTCAACAAAAAGAGTCAAACTCTTTTTGACTGTTCCATCAGTCTTAAGGGCTCTGTTTCAATGTTAATGCTGGTCAGCTGTGCCTGGATTCCAATAGGAGGAGGGTATAATGAGGCATGTCCGACCCCTACTTCCCATCATGGTCCGAACTTGTTTTTTAGGTTAACTTTGGAATGCCCTTGGCCAAGGGGAGGGCCCATCAGTCTATTGCATGGCTTGAGTTTTGGTTTACAATGCTGTATGCTCAGTAATGTCAGCTGTTATCATTGTGTACTTCCTCTTTCAGGAAGGGCTGCCTTATTAAGTCACTTCACAGGAGGGCATCTGTAGATAACACTAAAAGAGGAAATTAGATGACTTGCCAGGTGCTTTCTTTCATTTATGCACAGTCCATGAGATTTCCTGACCTCTTTCATCACAAAGAGGTGTGTGTAGCTTTAGAAATTTAATGGACATGCTACCCATGTCATAAAGAAGAAACTGTTTCAGTTGTTTATCTCTTCTCACTCCATTTGGCTACTGCTATATAGGGCCTGCTTTACTAGACCCTTGTTTTTTCCTCAAATCTCTGATTCTACATTTACATGAAAAGCCTTTAGACTGATTGCTCTGAGATTAGCCAACTGTTTCCTAGGTTTGATCACACAATTCCACTCCTACACAATTCCTTCTCTCCTAGGTCTTGTGATTCCCCATCCCCAGCTGAGTCATTCAATTGCAATCACATTTAATTGTCTTCACCTGAGTGGCTTTTTCTTTGGGCAGCCTGCCTTTGTCAAGCAATTGGAGGCAACATTTATTTATGCACATAGCATTTCTAAGGATCCATGGTACAAAGTGACTCTTCCAGATGAAGTGACAGCTCTCCACATGATAATGACAGTGACATCTAAATTAGCTGCAAGTCTCCAGAAACAGGCATATTTCAATCTAATTTTTATCCAGCTCAAGATGAACTTAAAAAGTTGTTTTCAACCCTTGGTTTCATACTTTAGTTAATACCATGCATTAATTCAATAAGGTTTTTGTTTTATAGTTATGTCTTCAGTAGTGGATTTATAATTATGACCATAACTTTTCAATGACTAGACCTTCAAAAATTGATAAAGGAGGCACAGAAGAACAAATCTTCTTGGCATAGACTAGCTAGTTGTTGAAAAATCCCTTCCCCTCTGCCTCCTGGGCACCCAGCCAGTCTACATTTCCCAGCTGCCCTTGCAGTTAAGTGTGGTCATGTGACTGCATCCTGGTCAATGGAATGCCGACAGAAGTAAAATGAGTGACTTTCAGGTTTAGCCCATTAAAAACCTCCAGGCACCATCCTCCATGTTCTTTCTCATTGGCTGCTGATAGCAGCAAGAGGCAGACAAATGTCTAGGCAGATAGGGGCAGGTCCCTGGTGAAACCCCACCTTCAAGCCAAAGACAGTATAAAGCCTGGAGGCCAAGTTACAAGTCAAATCCACGGACCGGATTGAGAACCTGTCTTCCCATTTGGTGTGCTTTCCTTTGATTTATCCCCACCTTTCACTGATTTTACATATACCTACTCTTCCCTTATTGTTTTTACACTATGCCCACCTTTGATTGGTGCCTTTGTTTTAACCTTTTTTGCATACTCACACACCAACTGAATGTTGCCTTTTCCAATACTACCTATGGCCTACCCCTCCCCTATCCTGTGCCTATAAAAAACCCAGACTCAGTCACACTGGGGAAAGAGATGACCTGACTTTGCAGAAGAGATGATCTCACTTTGGGGGAGAGGTGACCTGACTTTGGGGGAGAGACCACCTGACTTTGGGGGAGAGGCCAACTGACTTCAGGGGAGAGATGACCTGATTTTGGGGGAGAGACAATCTGACTTCAGGGAAGAGACAACTCAACCTTCCCATCCCCTCTCCACTGAGAGCTGTTTTGTCACTCAATAAAATTCTCTGCCCTCATCACCCCTCAACTGTCAGTGTGGCCTCATTCTTCTTGGATGTGGGACAAGAGCTCTGGACCCACTGAATGTGGGTACCCAGAAAGGCTGTGGCACTGGTCCTCTGCCCTCACCAGTGGGGGGCAGCACCCCACACAACAGAAGCAGTGGTGGGGCCAAACCAGTCCCAGAGCCATGCTGGCCCTGGAGCTGTGGGCCAGAGAGGGCCAAGAGGCTGACTAGCTGCTAACACGCTGCAGTCCATCTGACTGTGAACAGCAGAACAAAAGAGCTAATTAGCACACTGTAACACCCACTCTGGGGCTTTGGGGTCACAGGCACCCCTGCCTTGGTACCACCACATTCCCCCTGGGGCAAAATGCCTGGTCTGGCAGCAGGCCCTGTATGGAACTTGCTTCTGTGTCAGCACTTGGAGTGGCCAGTTGGACCCTGCACTCACTCACTCATATGTTCCCTCCCACTAGGGGCTGAGGATGCAGTTGTTGCAGCTGCAGGAGTTACAGGCTGGAACACAAGACAGATGTGGCTGGGTGGGCCGTGTAGAGGGCGTGCCCCCTGCTGCAAGTCTGGCAAAGGGGCTGAGAAAAATCCTGTGTCACCGTGGCCTTGTAAGTCCTATGCTAAAAAATGCAAAGCCACAAGATGCAAGAAGCCTGGGTGCCAAAATTATCACTTGGAGGAATGTTACCCATCTATCAAGAATGCCTCTCTTGGACCTTACATGAAAAGGAAATACATTTCTATTTTCTTAAACCACTGAGATTTGTGGTTTATGTATTATTGCATACTTTTACCTTAACTGGTAAAGATAAATGCTGTACTTCTTAAAATAAAGTACCATTTTTCCACTAATAACAGGGATATTTTCATTGTTTACTATTTGGAAAATACTCCATACTAGGTGTTAATATCATCTGAAATATTTTTTAGGAATAACTCTCTGGAAAATAACTTTGTTAGTCATAACATTCTTTTTCCTGAACATGGAAGGTAAAGGAGGAAAAAACCTCAACTGAGATGCGTTATTCTAGGTAAAGTTCTAGCAATGACTCAGGTTATTCTAATAACTAAATTAACTCAGCAAATCAAGGAATTTTGGGAATTGCAACTTTCTCAGGCCTCCAAGCCATGATACAGTCGATGTTTCAACAATAGTATTCTACTTTACTACTAGGACACAACTTGGGCTTTGCTAGAAATTTTCTCAATATATTTCAGTACATATGGAACATTTTAAATTATTTATTATATAATATTTCTAGCACTTTGAGCAATTTATTTGTGATCAGGGCAATCTGGATATGAATACATTACAAACTACTAGGAATAAAAGTCTGTTTTTTTTTTTTTGTTTGTTTTTTTTTTGAGATGGAGTCTTGCTCTGTGGCCCAGGCTGGAGTGCAGTGGCCGGATCTCGGCTCACTGCAAGCTCCGCCTCCCGGGTTCACGCCATTCTCCTGCCTCAGCCTCCCGAGTAGCTGGGACTACAGGCACCCGCCACCTCGCCCGGCTAGTTTTTTTTTTGTATTTTTTAGTAGAGACGGGGTTTCACTGTGTTCGCCAGGATGGTCTTGATCTCCTGACCTCGTGATCCGCCCGTCTCGGCCTCCCAAAGTGCTGGGATTACAGGCTTGAGTCACCGCGCCCGGCCAAGTCTGTTTATGTATGATTATATAGAATTAACTAGCTGGTGTTCATCAGACATCAGCTAAGGTCATCCCCACCCACCCCTTTGTAATTGACCTGAAACTGACTTGAATTCCCAAAACTTGATTAACTCAGTTTCCTCAAATATTCCAAGCATTTTCATATGATAGTACAATTTAGTGAACGAACATTTGGAATGACAAGGGAATCTCTATACTAAAAAGCAATCATTTAAAATATGATTATTATTTATTCATATATTAAAGAAAGGACTCTGACTTTCATCTCTTCTCCTCTCATATTTCAGCTCTCTTTCAATTCCAGTTCATGTTACATACAAAGAATTTGAACTATTTCCTTGTTTCACTATCTCCTTTCAGATCATGTTCTCAGAGTTTCATTGTCTACACCTAAAGCACTCAATCAATGTAATCCTAAATAAAGCAGCTCCAAAGGCTCAGGTGACATCTGTTAAAATAACTGCCCTTACACACACACACGTGCAGTTTCCTTGGTTTATGGTTCCTGGTGATTCTGAAACACTTAGTGAGAGAAACAATGAATTTTGAACATAAGAATTAACATACACATTACACACATACCTGTGAATTGTGAATCTTATTAAAATGCAGAGTCTGAGTCCATAGTCCATTCCGGGGTGAGATCTGAGATTCTACATTTCCAACAAGCTTCCAGTTGATACCAATGCTACCAGCAGTTGGGCCACAGTTTGAGTACCTAGATTGTAGAACATTCAAATATTCATTGTAGGGTAGAAAAAAATCTCACCCATTGTAAGGGTCATGGCTGTGGCATCTATAATACAAGAGAGATTAATGAGAGAAAATCATACAAATCTGTTTAATATAAATTTTACATGACATGGGAGTCTTCAGAAATGAAGACTTAAAGAAACAGGGCAAACTTTTTATAGATAGTTATGCGTAAGTATTATTGGGGGATAAAAGGGTACGATCTTGTGAAATTAAATCATTCAGACTTAAAGCTGTTGGAACTTTAAATTATTTTGAACTTTGAGAGGAATGTGACTATGTGGCATGAGTCATGTAGCATGCAGCTGCAACTTCTACTTTTTCCTGCAAATGATTAGGAAAGGCCTTGTGGCACCAGAGATAAGACCCCCTTCAGATCATCACCCCTCCTCGCAGAAAGTTAAAGCAACCTACCTTGGAATGTAGCAAACTATAACCAACCAAATTGCTATACCATATATATTGACCTCGTATGGAAAATGTTGCAACTCTGTTAACTGCCTATGTAAGTGAAACCTTAACTTCCCCACTTTAGAACGCTGACCCATTCTTTCATCGTCAGTGTTTCTGGGTGTCTATCCTCAAGCTTTGCACTCAAATAAACTCGAATAAGCACAGTTGATTATATTTTCTGAGTCTCATTATTTAAGGTTGACAATCTAATGGTAATAAACTAGGGGGAATTTAGCAAGGCATGTTTGTTCAGATTCTTTTTCGTGTTCCCGTGTCTTCAGAGATAGGGACATTCCTTTCCTCAGGTATAGAAAGGACACCTCTGGAATGAAGGTTTTATGGCCTACTTTAGAGGAAGGTCAGATAATTCTTTTATGGCCTGCTTCAGGGGAGAACAGTGAAAGAACACTAAGAGTAACCTTCCTGCTTCTGCTATTATTTTAAATGCCAAGGTGCCATTTTTGGGGGTAGCATATCCTGAACCCCATAACTATCCATTTGCTGGTATTGTTCTGGTCACCTACGAATCACCTGGAGAAGAAGAGTGATTAGAAATACAGCCAACTGGACCCTCTTCCTTAAAAGTTCTGATTAGGTACAACTCTTTAGAAAACTCTTTTGATGAACCTAACGTTGGGAACCTCTGATTAAGGCTTCTGCTCCTCAAAGTGGGATCCTCAAACAAGAAGGACTAGCAGCCTTCAGGAGCTTCATAGATATGTAGAATCTTGGGTCTTACCCCAGCCTTACTGAATAATAATTTACATTTTAACAAGAATCTCAGTTGATTTGTATGTACATTGAAATTTGAGAAGCGCTACACTAGAATATCATAACAGTACAGTGGAAAGAGAGAACTGGGGATATTTTAAGTGCAAAACATTAACATCATCATAGCCAATACTCACTGGAGAGTCAGAAAGTACGTTATATTAGTAGGCTGTTTTACAATTCAAATTGTTTTCAGACATGTTTTTCTTATTCAGTTTAATCAGTATCTCTCAACATCCTCTGGGAGATAGGTATTATTCTCCTACTTTTATAAATAAATCTTGACTTATTACTGAGGTTAGAAACTAAGTTGTTTTTGCTTTTTGTTTGTTTTTGAAACAGGGTCTTGCTCTGTCACCCAGGCTGGAATTCAGGGATGTGAACATGGCTCACTGCAGCCTTGAACTCGTGGGCTCAAGTGATTCTTCCACCTCAACCTCTCCAGTAGCTAGGACCACAGGCACACGACACCATGCCCGGCTAATTTTTAAAATTTTCTGTAGAGACGGGGTTTCATCATGTTGCCCAGGCTGGTCTCGAACTCCTGGTCTCAAGGGATCCACCCACCTCGGCCTCCCAATGTACTGGGATTACAGGTGTGAGCCACTGCACCCGGCTGAAACTAAGTTTTACTCAACTTGGTAAGACTCATACATTTTAAAAGCTAACATTTAGTATCAAAGGAAGAATCCTTAAAACAGAACTTGAATCTTAAGACAGTCTCTCGGTCAATCAGTTAGTACATGTTTATGTGAAGAGGAAATTTACTTGCTCGTCCTGAACTTATTTAATGATGTTAAGCCTACTAAGTTGTAAATTAAGCAAGTTTGGAAATGGAAGCTGTCATGCAGTTGAGGCTAGATATATTGTTACAGTTTTTGTGATACAAATATATTTTTCATGCAATTATGCACAAAGCTTTATATTCAGTGTCATGTTTCTTCAGACAATTGTTGAGGCTTACTCTCAGCTACACTATTCTTCACTTACTCAAAAAACATTTCTTAAATACCAACTATAAACTGTCTAGGTTTTGGAGGTACAATATTGAGTGAGAAACAGTTTTGATAATTGAGGAGTTTATAGGCCTAGACAGAGGGCGACTAACTGCTGTGAGGAAGGGGATAGGAGAATCTTCAAAGACAAGGTTATATCTCCTAGAGGTCTGAAAAGACCAAGTGAGAGCGGAACAGGAATAAATGAAGGAAGGGCATCCCAAATTGAGGGAATAACAGGGTCTGAAGACATAAGGTTCTGAATGAACTGGAAATGTTTGGGGAGTAATGATTCATTTTGACCAGAGTTTCAGGGAAAAGGGGGCGCATGGATTAGGAGGATGAGGAGGTAGCTTGGGAACAAACTATGGAGCCTTAGATAATATTCTATAGATCCTGAACATTTATTTTCTGTGCGTGCCTGTGTGTGTGCATATATATGTGTGTGTGTGTATATATATGTGTGTGTGTGTGTGTATATATATATAGTGAGATCAACAAACAGAAAATAACAGATAATAGATTTTAAGCAGGGTTGTGAGTGACCTCTAATTACGTTTAGGTTTAGGGGAAATAATTCTAGGCACAGCATGGAGGATGGCCTAGAATAGACAGAATATTCTGAAAGTACAGAGGCTGGTTTGGAGGTGGTTGTTTAAGTGTTTAAGTAGAGGAGGTGCCTGATTTGGGAGATGTTTCTGGGACAGAATCAGGACTTGTTGCTTACTTGGGTGTAGGGAAAAGGAGAAGTTAAAGATACTGATATTTTTATCTGGGGACTCTGGGCAGATGATGATACCACTAGCTGAGAGACGACATTTAGAAAGAAGAGCAAGGTGGGATGAAGCTAAAAAGGTTGGCCCTTAACATGTTGTCATAAAAGTGCCTGTGAAATAGACAGGGAGAACAGGAACCAAAGAAGCTATGGCTTTCAGTCTCAACATGTCTTCTTATTAATGGTCCTATTAATTGCAAACGGGGAAAATGTACCTTTACAGTGGACAAACATGGAGGACACCACCTTAACCAAATGATTAATCAATACCAAAGTGATGTTGTGTGCCTCCTGATACAATACACTGATAAGGACACAACTTCACTTATAAAGTTCTTCTATCAAAAATCCATAACCTGATTCTAATCAAGAGAAAACTTCAGAAAACCCCAAACAAAAGTACTTGGTACAAAACAACTGTCCTGTATTATTCAAAACTGTCTAATAGGACATGGCAGTGAAATGCAGTGGGTCCTGGAGTGCAGGGGCTGGTGGTGAACTGAAGAGCTCCTCTTGCAGCCCATTGTCACCTCGTGAGCTCCATAGGCTGCAAAGTCCGGCCACATCCTCGTGCCACAGCAACACTCCCCGCCCCACCCCCGCCCTCTTCCCGGCCACTTTCTGCGCCTGCGTGCATTTCAAGTTCTTGCGTGACATCCGGGCACCGCATGACTGGAGCGTTTGGCTCGCGGAGATGAACTTGGCGGTCTTCCTGTGCACCCGCATAAAACCGTCTGCCTACTCAGATGTGGCTGAGGGAGTGGACTGTTGCTGGTCATCTCTATCAGAGGTATGTGAAAGCTCCCTATCTGAAGAAATGTGGTTGGTAGCCTCAAATCCTCACCCGATTCTATAAAATAAGAAGGCTCAAAAACGTGGCTGGGCGTGGTTCCTCACTCCGGTAATCCCGGCACTTGGGGAGGCTGAGGTGGGCAGATGGCTTGAGCCTAGGAGGTCCAGACCAGCCTGGGTAACATGGCGAAACCCCATCTCTACAAAAAATACAAAAATTAGACAGGCGTGGTGGTGTGTGCCTGTAGTCCCAGGTACTGGGGAGGCTGGGCTGGGAGGGTCACTTAAGTCCGGGAGGCGGAGGCTGCAGTGAGCCAAGATGGCGCTGATGTCCTACTTCAGCCTGGGTGACAGAGCGAGACTCTGTCTTAAAACGAAACGGAAACCTTTCTGTCACTTGCACGCATTTAGTTTACATCGTACATTAGAAAGGAGGGCAAGATAGCTGCCAGTCACAGTATTAACTGCTCCAGCTTTTAGCACCAGGTGAACTATACTAGGAAGTTTCAGACTCAAAGTATGCCACATTTTTCGTCAGACCTATGTAGTCTGGGAGCCTAAGAGAAAGCATATGAGACAGACACTAGAGATCCAATATATGGATTACCGACATGTTGAAAAGAAAACTCTGGGATAAAGGGAAAATAAGAAATATTTGAAGAAGAGAATAAAGTTTTCTTGAGCTCAAGAAAAATGTTTCATCGTCCTATGAAAAGGCCCTGTCATTGTCAAAGGAAAATTGACAGTAATTGCCCAGTACCTGAATGGGAACAATAACGTTTTAAATTGGAAAGGAAAAGAATGCCACATTTCCAGAAAAAAGGAAAGATTTTCCACAAAGTACATAAACAGACTTTGTCTGAGTGTCACATGATACAGGATACACGAAGCAACATATATATATTTTGAAAGAGAAGGCTGTGTGTGACTCAGTAATTCTATATCAAGTCACATGTGAAAGCCACAGAAATAATTCTTGTCTATATATGGGCCCTGAAAAAGTTTATTCACAGATGTACTATACATGACCAAAAGATTAATCAAAATAAAGACTTTCTTTTCTTTTTTCTTTTTCTTTTTTTTTTTTTGAGATGGAATCTTGGTCTGTTGCCCAGTCTGGAGTACAGTGGTGCCATCTCGGCTCACTGCAACCTCTGCCTCCCGGGTTCAAGTGATCCTCTCTCCTCAGCCTCCTAAGTAGCTGGGATTACAGGCATGCACCACCACACCTGGCTAATTTTTTGAATTTTTAATAGAGATGGAGTTTCACCATGTTGGCCAGGCTGGTCTCAAACTCCTGACCTCAAGTGATCTGCCCTCCTCAGACTCTCGAGGTGTTAGGATTACAGGTGTGAGCCACTGCACCCGGCAAAATAAAGACTTTCGAAGTAGAAGTACATAGTACTAGTCCTGGTGGTGAATGTAAAATTCAATTAAATTAGGAAATAAGTTTGAATAATTACTGTAAATATGGTTTAAAAACCCTGCAAATGTTGAAAACAATTTGAATATTAACCTATTTCATTTTTAAAAAATACTTTTTAATAAAAATAATTTAGTTCTCTTAAAAATTGAGATTCGTTAAAATAAATATACTAGATAATAGCAATATTTATATCACTATCACATTTTCTAAATTTGAGAATTGCCCTGTGGTTACATTAGAGAATGGCATTGTTCTTAGAAAATACTGAAGTGCCACTGGGGAAAGGAACACACCCATATACTGTATACATATATGCACATATATACATACAGATATACACATTTACACATATGTGTGTGTGTATATATATGAGAGAGAGTGTGCAAATGTGGCAGAACATTAATAACTGGTGAAGCTGGATAAAGGGCATATGGGAGTTCTTTGTACTGTTCCTGCACATCTTCTACACATTTGAAATGATTTCAAAATACAAGTTTAAAAATTTTTAAACTTTACAATTTTAAAAATATAGGGTCAAGACGTTATTGATGTTCTGGTATGAGCCATTTCCATGCAGTGGTTGGGGCAGAAGCCAGTTGAGTGAGTTTATCAAGTAAGAGATGAGAAAGTAGAGAAAATAGGACATGACTCTTGGACCCCTGGGTGGAGTGACTTCTGAAATACAAATATTTCACCTACTTTCACATTAGGTTTTACCCCTATATATTCATTCTATGCTATAATGTAACAGCACGTCAATTCTTCAGGGCTACCATCATTTTAAACCAGAAAGAGTGGTAGCGTCATGTGAGGAAAGAGAAGTACCAGCATCCCAAAGATGCTGTTTGTTGCTGGTGATCACAATGCTACATTCTCTCCAGTCCCTTCCCTTGGAAAGTATTTAGTTCCTGCAAGTCTAGGCAGGATTCTTGGGTAGAGACAAAAATGACTGTTTTATTGGCTCTGGCTCTCAGTGGCTACCTCATTATACTCTTTACTCATGAAACTGAACGGAAATGATTGTGTAAGCACATTACCTGTTATTACCGATAATCACACCCACCATGGCTGCTTCTTGGCTGCCCAGCTAAATGTTAAATTTCCTGCTATGTCAGGGAGGGGAGAAAACGGGACCCAAAGAAAAACACAGGGAAGAGATAGGCTGTCAAGATAAAAATGTTCGGTGGGGCAGGGGAAATTGGAAGATCTGGTCAAACGTTACAAAGTTGCAATTATGTAGGATGAATAAATTAGAGATCTAATGTACAAAATGAAGACTATAGTTAATAATATTGTATTGTATACTGGAAATTTGCTCAGAGAGTAGATTTTTGATACTTTTATCACAGAAGAAAGATGGATAACCATGTGAGATGAGATGATGGATATGTTAATTTGCTTGGCTGTAGTAATCACTTCATTGTGTATATGTATATCAAAACATCATGTTGTATACCTTAAATATGTACAATTTTAAAAGATAGGAACATTTATGGGAACTTTAATTTGTGATTAAAGTACTTTTAAAATATATGAGGAACATTTAAATTACATATGTAATTCCAGTATCTCAGCAACATTATGATTTTCATTTGTTTGGAGTTCCTTTACTCATATGAACATATTGTTTCTAAGCTGATGAGGCAATATATATTTTATGCATTTATATATGCTAAACATTATACTGCATTATTTTAGAAAAACTTTTTCTTGATTTTATATTTGTATCATGAAAGTTTTAATAACTGTGTTACATCTTATTGTATTTATACATAATATATATACTTTAATCATTTCCTTATTATTGGATGTCAATACTGTTTATTTATTTTTATTTACTTATTTTTGAGATAAGGTCTTGCTCTGTTGCCCAGGCTGGAGTGCAGTGGCGTTATCTTGGCTCACTGCAACCTCTGCCTCCTGGGTTCAAGTGATTCTCCTGCCTCAGCCTTCTAAATAACTGTTACTACAGGTATGCACCACCATGCCCTGCTAATTTTTTTTGTATTTTTAGTAGAGATGAGGTTTCACCATGTTGGCCAGGCTGTGACGCTGTTTTTTTTTTTTTAATGATTTTAAATAACTGCTGTAAATGTCTTTATACATGTGGATTTTTCTCCTTTTAAATTTTCATATTTCTTCAATTCCAAGGTACATATTTTTTTCTTTTAATTTATATCAGGATATATTTTAGTATAAAGATAGTAGTATTTTTTCTTTAAAATATGTTATTAAATTAATATTGTATCTTAAAATTGAAACTGCCTTAGAATTAGAGAAATACAATAGTTCTATAATATAAATTAGAAATAGAGGATTTACTGAGTCAAATTTATGATACTTGGTAAGTATATCAGAATGTCTTCTAAAAGGATTTTATTGCTATTTTCTACAGTTTTGCTATCTTGAGATTTAACTTCTTTTGATTTTTGATAGTTTTAATAAATGCAAATCTTTTCTCATTATTATTTTAATTTAGCTATTCTACTCTTCATACGTGAAGGAGTTTGGGTATAAAAAGAACAAAAGGCAACATTTGAAGATATCTCAGAAACCATTCAAAAGGAAAAACCTTGATGATTAGTCAGTAATTTAGGAGGGAAAAAGTGAAAGGTACTGGCTCTTCCCTTTCCATGTTGTTATGTCTGTTCCCCTGCCATGCAAAATTGGACGAATCCTGTACAGTGATTTATCTATAGAATTATAAGGTTTTTGAGCTAGATAAGCCCTTAAGGATCATCTGGTTGACTCCCACATTTTATATATGATTAAGTAAAAACCCAATGACATTCAAATTGTTCAAGATTTTACAGCTAGTAAGTACCAGGACTGAAATTTGAAACCAAGGTTCCAGACCTTTCTACCAGGCACACTGCCTTTCTGGTGCAAATTCCATTTGAGAGCTAATGACATATCTACCAGTCCTTGACATTTAGGCTGGACAGTATAAGATTTAAGTTTAGGATATTATTAATTCTTACTAAATAAAGTACTCAAGAAAGTGAATGATCTCAGATTTAAGATTATAGAACTAAACATGAAAAAAATTGCCTGTATCTAAATATGTTGCACAAATGTAGAAGTATATATCCTACATTTCCTGTAACAGGCTTATACAATGAATTCTGAGTAAGGTGCCTTAAGTCTAGTAATTCAGATTGTAGGTGATTAAGCCCTCTGGAAAACTGAATCGCCGTGATCTTAAATTTTTCTCACTGTAAATTTAGTCTCATTGCTTATTAAATATTGCTCACCTTTTCCAAACCAAATTAACATCCAAATTTTCCATCTAAAAGATGGCATATTTTATCCCATCATCTTTATTGCTGTTATTTCCAGGCATTCATAATTTTATAAAATGTTCCTACAACTGTTAACCCAAGTCACAGGCTTTATCAGTCTGGCCCTATTTAAATTGTTTCCCCAACAATTTCTAAGGTCCCAGGGTAATGCCTCAGAAATACTTAGGACTGGTCACCATCTTTTACACCTGCTTCTTTGTCTTTCTTCTGGACAGGAATGTTGATGGACACCACTCTCCTCCCCTGATGACAACTCTTGATGCATCCCTACTGTGACAAGGTTAGTCCCTCTCCAGATTTTCCATGTCTAAACTGTGGTGAAACCATACTCCTTAAAAAACATATCTTGAAGATTCCAGGAAAAGGAAATTGAAAACAGAGAATAACTTCCAACAGCCAAGAGAAGTAGATCTTTAGAGTTAACAAGTCCAAACCCAAAATATGAAACCCTGCCTAATTCCCAGCAGTCCATCCCGTGGCAGGGAGGCAGCTCAAAAGGAAACAGGTTAACTCCAGGTATCTCCTTATCTGGGAGTTCAGGTTCCATGCCCCCCAGCTTAAAGAAAGAAGTCCTCCAAATTCTCTCAAGCCTAAGCTGGGCTTTATTTTCCTGCCTGGAATTTTCCTTTTCCCAGATGTGGGGTGGTAAGAATCCTGTAGTCTAGCCACTCAACAATTGATCTGGGCTTCATAGCTTGAACAAAATAATCACAATCGAAGGCAGTATATTTTGCAAAGTCTGGCTTGCGCAGTCTTAAAATTACCTCATTGTAAGAAAAAACTGCTTTAGAGGGAAACTATGCATTGTCTAGCCCAGAGGACACCCACCCCTCTGGGTTATCTGATTCTAAAGGGGCTATTTTACAATGCTGTAAATTATTGATGACTGATATCAATGCAAAACACTTGTTTATAGACATCAAATTGTTTCCTGTCCAGTAGAGGGATAGAGGTTCAATTGACTTCTCTCTCCTACTGTGAAAAAAGGCTCGTTTTGTTTCAATTTGCGTATTCATTTCCCTATTTCACATCTATAACTGTGTCTGTTCTTTGTATTCTCCTTTGAACTGGCTGATACCTTAGCATTTTCCTTGTTAATGACTTAAATAAAATCTTTAATACGTGTTCGTGTGTGTTGTATAGGAGAGTCATGATTTTACCATTAAAAAAATTATCTTTAACACCATGTATGAGACCCTGAAGTATGGTTAGTTTTTGCTACATCAAGTTTAGTTTAGTTCTTCATTACATTTTACCATCAGCATAAGGAAAAGAGGTGATCAAGTATGTGCCCCCCTGCACCATAATATTTGGAGTTGTGTGTGTGTGTGTGTGTGTGTGTGTTTTCGAGACAGAATCTCACTTTGTCACCCAGGCTGGAGTGCAGTGGTACCATCTCTGCTCACTGCAATGTCCGCATCCTGGGTTCAAGCAGTTCTCCTTCCTCAGCCTCCTGTGTAGCTGAAATTACAGGCGTGCGCCACCATGCCGAGCTAATTTTTGTATTTTTAGTAGAGACAGGGCTTCACCATGTTGGCCAGGCTGGTCTTGAACTCCTGACCTCAAGTGATCCGCCCGCCTCGGCCTCCCAAAGTGCTGGGATTATAGACTTGAGCCACTGTGCCTGGCCCCACTATAATATTTGTATACACACAAAATACACATGCATGTACACACAGTTCCCCAAAATAAGCAGAGAACAGTCTAAAATCCACATGAAAGAAGAAAATACTCTAATGCAATAGAGGCACAGTTCTGGTGATCCATCAAGCAGAACATGTGCTATCTCAGCTTGAAGGGTCTGCATTGAGTTGCTTCCTCATATCCAGGAATTCTACAAGAATGTAGAATTTTCATCTGTATCAGGGTTTCTCAGGCTCAGCACAATTAACATTTTGGATCAGAAAATTCTTTGTTGTCGGAGCTGTCCTGTGCATTGTAGAATGTTTAGCAGCATGTCTGGCCTCACTCCAGACGTTGCCACATGTCACTGGGGTCAAAAGTCATTACCAGTTGAGAACCACTGATCTATTTTATTAAAGGTCCTCCAAGATAGCTCCTTCCAGAGTAAAGGGAGGATCTCCCTAAGGATAAGTGAATTTATTTAACCAATACATATTAGCATGGATGGGTCTCAGTGATAATGTCGAGTGAACACAGCTAAATTACAGAATGCTTTCTGCAGCATGATACTATTTGTATAAATCTTAAAATCACAAAAACTTGTATATTGCTTATAGAAACATATATACGAAGTAAAATCATAAAACCATCAACATAGAGAATACATATCAATTTAATGAGTATGGCTGCCTCTGAGAAAAGAGGGAAGGAATTAGATTAAGATTACAAAAGAATATTCAACTGAGTTTATAATGTTTTGCTTTTTTAAGAGATATAAAACAAATACTACCCAATGTTGTCATTTTTTCATTCCAGCAAATGCATATATGAATATTATGTTACTCTACAAACTTTACTGTAAATTTGAAAGAAATCCATAATAAGATATGAAAAATGCAGCTTAAATTTCAAATAATGTTCTTCAAAGCTGTTGTCATTAATTTTCCAATCATCTACTGCTTTATATTATTCATACTGCTGCTTGCCTCCATGATTATAGGTAGCTGTGAACTGGCAGTGTTTCATAGAGCAATTTCCTGGCTCCAACTCTAATAGACAGCCATAGTATTAATGCTCTCACCCTGTATTTGTGGAGTGCTTTATCTTTTCCCAGTATTCTTACATCTGTCTTCTCTTTTTATATGCACAATTTCTCTCACCATCAGTCTTAGTGTCAGCTGTATTTGTCATGTATTAATAAATGTATTAAAAAGACTTCTACAAATGCTTTTTCTTTGGCAGCTACCTGAGTTTAGGTTACCCTAGATACCAACCCTGGGAGACTGGATTCTAGTGCAAGCAGTTTATTTAGGAGGTGATCCTACAGAGCTCTGGTAGGGGAAATGTGACAAGGAAGGGAAGAAGGCTAATAAACAGCACATCATAGAGCAGGTTACAGTTGAGGGCAATTGAAGCTCAGTCCTGCCCGTTTGTTTATACATTATGTGGTTTTCATATTATGGCAGAATTGAGTAGTGGTGACAGAGGCCTGAAAAGTCAAAAATAATTTGCTATATGGCCCTTTACAAGAAAAGTTTCTTGATCTCTTCTTTATACCATAAAACTGAAAGAAAAGTTGATATTTTCAAGCGTTTTGAGAGCTTCCAGTATGAGCACATGTGTAAGAAGGAAAATGTCAATTATTACTCATAAAAATTCCATTTTTATGAAGTGGGTTAGGGAAAAAATTGAATTAAGAAGAAAAACCTTTTTCCATAAAAACAAACGTTGGCAATTTGCGCTAAAAAATATATACAGATTCAAGAAGAAATTTGAGACAGTTACATCTCTACTGTGGAATAAATTGTAAACTTCTAGTTTAGACATAGAAAATAGTAATCATTTATTGTGTCAAATCCCAACTGATTAAAAATTATGGTGATAAAGGTCTAAGACTGTGTTTAGGCTTAGTGAAAGAGAGGGCCGTAATTGATAAGGAGTGTCTGAAGTGAGCACAGGAAGGGATAGTGGTGGTCAATAATGAATGCAAAAAATAAGCACAGCTATCTGCCACGAGATGGGAGGAGAAAAAACCAAGAGAGGAAAGGGGACAGTTAGGCTTCCTGCGATCTCAGAAACCTAACAAGGGCTGATAAAAGGCTATTTATACACCAAGCAGGAAAAAACCCTATTATTAACATCTTGCATTAGTGTGGTACATCTGTTAAAAATTAATGAACTAATATTGTACATTATTATTAAATAAAATCTGTAGTTTACCTTAAGATTCACTCTTTGTGTTGTACAGTTCTGTGGGTTTTGATAAATGCATAACATCATGTATCCACCATGATAGTATCATATGGAATAGTTTTGCCACACTAAAATTTTCCTGTACTTTACCTATTTATAGCTTTCTTTCCACCTACCCCCATCCCAATCCCCTGGCAACCACTGAACTTTTGACTGTCTCCATAATTTTGCCTTTTCCAGAATGTCATATAGTTGGAATCATACAGTAGGTAGCCTTTTCAGACTGACTTTTTTTTTCACTTAGGAATATGCTTTTAAGTTTCCTTTGTGTCTTTTTACATCTTAGTAGTTCTTTTTTTTTTTCCATCACTGAATAATATGCCATTATATGGATGTACTAAATTTTGTTTATTCACCTGTTGAAAGACATGTTGTTGTTTCCAGTTTTGGGCAGTTAAACTATTTCTTTTTGTGTGTATTTTGGTAGCTTGTATCTTTCAGGGAATTTGTGTGTTTCATCTAAGTTATCAAATTTGTGGGCATAGAGTTATTCATAATATTCCTTTATTATCCTTTTAATGTCTATGAGATCAGCAGTGATGTCCCCTTTCATTTCTGATATTAGTAATTTGTGTCTTTTTTTTGTCTTGATTAGCCAAGGTAGATGTTTATCAATTTTATTGATCTTTTCTGAGAAGCAGCTTTTGGTTTTGTTGATATTCTTTATTGTTTTCCTGTTTTCAGTTTCATTGATTTGTACTATAGTTTCTGCTACTTCTTGCCTTCGGTTTATATTGCTCTTCTCTAGTTTCCTAAGGTGGAAACTTAGATTGCTGGTTAGATCTTTTTTTTCTAATAATATGCATTCACGGCTATAAATTTCTCTCTAACCACTACTTTTGCTGCATCCAACAAGTTTTGATAAGTTGTATTTTCATTTTCATTTAGTTCAAAATATTTAAAATTTTTCTTGATACTTGACACATATATTTAGAAGTATGCTTAATATTCAAATATTTTGAAAATTTTCAGCTGTCTTTCTGTTATTGATTTCCAACTTAATTCCATTGTGATCTGAGAGCAAACTTTGTGTGATTCTTTTTTAAGTTTGTTAGGATGTTTTATGGCCCAGAATGCATGTTCTGAATGTTGGAAGCTGAATGTTCCATGTGAGCTTGAGAAGAATTTGTATTCTGCTTTGTTGGATGAAGTTTTCTAAATCTACAGATGTCAATTAGATCCAGTTAATTGATGGTGTTCTTCAGTTCAACGATGCCTTACTGATTTTCTGCCCACTATATCTGTCAATTAGTGATAGAGAAGTTTTGAAGTTTCCAACTATAATAATAGACTTGTCTATTTCTCCTTGAAGTTCTATCAGTTTTGCCTCACATATTTTGATGATTTGTTGTTAGGCACATACATGTTAAGGATTGCTATGTCTTCTTGGAGAACTGGCCCCTGTATCATTGTATCATACCCTTCCTTATCCCTGATAATTTTCTGGTCTGCTTTGTCTGAAATTGGTATCGCTACTATAGCTTTCATTTGATTTGTGTTATCATGGTATATCTTTATCCCTTTTAATATAACTGTGTGTTTATATACATACTGGGCTTTTTAAAATATAATAGAAATTATATAGTTGGGTCTTGTTTTTTCTATACACTCTAACAAGTCTCTGCCTTTTAATTGGTGATTTAAGCTATTCACATTGAAAGTGAGTATTGATATAGTTGGATTAGTATCTACAATGCTTGTAACCATTTTCTATTTGTTGCACTTTTTCTTTGTTTCGTTTTTATCGCCCCCCGCCACCCCCATTTTCCTGCCTTCTCTGGTTTTAACTGAGCATTTTATATGAACCCATTTTCTCTCTTCTCTTAGCATATCAATGATACTTCTTTGAAAAAATGTTTTAGTGTTTGTCTTAGAGTTTGCAATATATATTTACAACTAATCTAAATACACTTTCAAATAATACCATAATGCTTCACAGGTAATGCAGATACCTTATAACAAAGCATTTCCAACTACTTTCTTCCATTCCTTGTACCATTGCTGTCATTCATTTCACTCATCCATAGCTATAACTACCCAATACATTGTTGCTATTACTCTTACTTTGAACAGTTATTTATTAGATCAATTTAGAATTTGAAAAATGAAAGATCTTATTTTAACCTTGTTGATTCCCTGCTAATGTTCTTCCTTCCTTTCTTTCTTGCAGATCAGATCTGAATTTCTGACTTATATCAATTTCCTTCTCTCTGAGGAACTTATTTGAATATTTCTTGCAAGGCAAGTCTACTGGCAAAAAATTACCTCAGTTTTTGTCTGAGAAAGTCTTTTTTTCCTCCTTCACTTTAGAAGGATAACTTCACTGGATGAAGAATTTTAAGCTTGTGTTTTTCTTTTATTTTCTTTCAACACTTTCAGTATTTCACTTTATTCTCTTCTTGCTTGCATGGTCCCTGATGAGAAGTCTGATATAATTCTTATCCTTGTTGCTCTATAGGTAATGCTTCCCCCAACTCTCTCATTTCTTTCAAGATTTTCTCTTTGCTTTTGATTTTCTGCAGTTTGAATATGAAATGCCTAGATGTCGATTTTTTGGATCTGTCTTGCTTGGTGTTCTCTAATCTTCCTGGATCTGTGTTTTGATGTGTTTCAATAATTTCAGAAAATTCTGAGCTATTATTACTTCAAATATTTCTTCTGTTCTTCTTTTTCTTTTCCTTTTAGTATTCCCATTTTGTATATATTACACCTTTTGTAATGATTACATAGTTCTTGGATATTTCGTTATTTTTCCCATTCTTTTTTTCTCTTTGCCTTCCAGTTTGGAAAGTTTCTGTTGACCTATTGCCAAGCTCATTAATTCTTTCCCTGGACATTTCCAACCTGCTAATGAGCCTTTAAATACATTCTTCATTTCTGTCACAATGTTTTTTTTATTTCTAGCATTTTCTTTTGATTCTTTCTTAGGGTTTTCATCTCATGCTTCCATTAACCCACCTGTGCCTTCATGCTGTCTATTTTTTCCACTGGGGCTTCATATTAGTCTGTTCTCACACTGCTATCAAAGACATACCTGAGACTGGGTAATTTATAAAGGAAAGAGATTAAGGGACTCACAGTTCCACGTGGCTGGGGAGGCCTCACAATCAAGGCAGAAGACAAAGGAAGACCAAAGGGACTTCTTACATGGCGGCAGGCAAGAGAGGGAGCTTGTGCAGGGGAACTCCTCTTTATAAAACCATAAGATCTCGTGAGACTTATTCACTATCACAAGAACAGCATGAGAAAGGCCCGCCCCCATGATTCAGTTACCTCCCACTGGGTCCCTCCTATGACACATGGGAATTGTGGGAGCTACAATTCAAGATGAGATTTGGGTGGGGACACAGCCAAACCGCATCAGGCTTGTTCTGTTTTGACTACCTGGAGTACTACAATTCAATTCTGGCATTAATGACCTAGAGTTAGTACCAAATTCCACAAGTTAATGGCTCAGTCGTCCACAAGACTGCTTCTTATTCTGGATGCCAGCCACAAGTGCAGTCCCCAGTCCCCAGGCTCCCTGCACTTCTGACTGATTATAAATTTGGGAGTTCCCATAACTACCTCAGTTTTGATAATTCGATATGGCTCAGAACTCACTGAAAGCACACTATGTGTAAAACTCTACATGTAGAGTTTTATTATAAAGTGTACACTTAGGACAAGATCTGGAAGGACTCTGGATGCAAAATTTTCATACTGTCTTCCCGAAGAATCTGAGTGTGTCATCCTCCCCGTACACCAGTATGTTCACCAACCAGAAAACTCCACTGAGTTTCAGTTTCCACAGTTTTTATGTGGAATATGATTACATAGGCATGATTGAATATGCAGTTGGCCACATAATTGAGCCTAGTCTCCAACTCTCTTTTCCATGCAGGTAAAACTGGCCCAAAGTTCCAACCTTCTAACCATGTGTTTGGTATTTCTGGTGTCTGTCTCCCATCCTGAAGCTAATTAGGAGTTTGTCATGAGTCACCTCATTAGCACAACAAATAATTTCTGTCTCTCAGGAAATTCCCAGGATTTTTGAAGTTGTCAGGAACTAAGATCAAAGGCCAGATAAGCTTTTTTTTTTTTTTTTTTTTTAAAGACAGGGTCTTGCTCTGTTGCCCAGGCTGGAGCACAGTAAGGCAGTCTTGGCTCACTGCAACCTCCACCTCTTGGGCTCAAGCAATCCTCCCACCTAAGCCTCCCAAGTAGCTGGGACTGTGGGTACATACCACCATGCCTGGCTAATCGTTTATTTTTTTGTAGAGATGTGGTCTCACTTTGTTGCCCAGGCTGATCTCAAACTCCTGGGCCCAAGTGATCCTCCTGCCTCAGCCTCCCAAAGTGCTGGGATTACAGGTGTGAGCTATCATGCCTGGCCAAATTCTTTATTATACCACAGAGCCCTTAATATATCAATAATAGTTGTTTAAGTTTCTTATCTGATAATTCCAAAATCTGAATATATCTGAGTCAGATACTGATGTTTGCTTTGTCTCTTCAGACTTTTTTTCCTTCCCTTAGCATATCTCATAATTTTTTCTGTTGGAAGTGATCATACTATATCTGGTAATATAAACTGAGTTAATTGGGCTTTTAGTGTAAGGCTTTATGTTGATCTGGCTAGGAGCTAGGCTATGTTTAATGTTAATTGTAACACGTATGTGCCAGAGGCTCCAGTTTTCTATAGTTACCTTTTATTCCCTGCTTCCATGGTGCCTTTAGGTTCCCCTAAGAACTCTTTCTTAAATAGATTATGTCTTTCAGCTCTCTCAGTTGTAATCCACTGTTTTTATACTGGAGCCTTGCTGATATGGTGGTAAGACTTTAAGGAGGGGGGAAGCATTCTATAATCTTATAATTAAATCTCAGTTATTTTTAGTGGGCTTGAGTCCCTGAGCTGTGACCTTCAGCGTTTCTCAGCCTTTTTTTTCCTTATCATTATGTGAGACAGGAAGGCTAGAGGGAACTAGCATTGTCTAGTTGCCCTTCTTCTTGGTCACATAAGACTCTGGTAATTTCCCTTGATGTAACTCTTGCGACAGAGAGCAGAAAAACTCTGGGCTTATTTCAAAACGGCACTTCTTCTTTCGTCTTGCTGAAAGCAAAGGAGATATCTCTCCCATATGAGTTTTACTCTTGGTGGGGCTTCTAGTGGCACAGAAAATCCTGGACTTATTTCAAAATGGCACTTCTTCTTTCCTCTTGCTCAAAGCAGAGATTTATCTCCCATATGATTTTTACTTTTGGTGGGGCACCTAGTGGTAAATCCCACAAAAGTGTGGAGCCTCCTAAAACTGGGCCATCAGGAGTTTTTAAATCTCAAGTTAGTCTGCACTCAGCCTTCAGCAGTTTATCAATTACCATTTAAGTGTTCCTACCAGTTACTGGCTCCAGAAGCCTCTGCTCTCAGTAAACTGTAATTCTTTGTATTTACACATCTCTACAGTTTTGGGGGTGGCAGTTTGTCCTGTGACTTCAGTTATCTGGTAGATCTAAGAAAAGCTGTTGATTGCTAGCTTGTTCAGCATTTTTCTTGTTGTGAGAACAGGAATGTTGACTTCTAAGCTCTTTGCATATCAGAGCTAATCAGGAAGCATGACCGGTATACAACTAGAGGAAGGGTGCTTAAATCTAAGTGGAATTAGCCTATCTGTGGTTCATGGTAATCATGAATATTGATTACGGCCAGACGCCACTGATTCTTCCATTAAACCAGCTTTTCTGCTAGAATTGCAGTCTATGAATATAATACTTTGTTGAGTAGTTAGTAAAACTAAATGCAGTTTTCGAAAGGGGAATCTTTTAGGGAGATATGGCCTTATGGTTTGAACCAGGTATGGCCTTATGGTTTTATTTCCACTGTATCAAATCCCAGTGGCCTTCTCAGTGGCAGAATGGGTTTCTCACAAATTCTCTGCATTGTAGTTGTTAATTCTTAAGTAAAGTTACTCTGGAATGTGCTTTCTTTGGCTTATAAGCAGACCTCCTCTCCACCTTATGAGTTTCCAACTCTTTGCCCTTGAATTAGACACATGTTGGTAGATTGTAGCCTAAGGCCTACTACTTGCTAGTACTTGATAAAATCTTCTCCTTAGGATGAATGGACAGTGGACTAAAGACAATCATTACAACTTTTTAATCAAAGTGGCTGAATCCATAACTATATCTTTCTAAATTAAGCCTGTTTTGTTATGAACTGTCTCTAGATTACCATTGGCATTGTTGTTGGTCGGGTGATTTGGAGAAAATAAAAGAACATCATGATTTTTATTTTTCTTCTTCCTATAATCCAGTGATTCTTAACTAGGGGCAATTTTACTGCTGCAGGGACATTTGGCAATGTCTGGAGACATTTCTAATTGTCACACCTAGAGAAGTGATTGTTATTGGTGTCTTGTGGGTAGAGGCCAGGGATGCTGCTAAACATCCTACAACACACAGGACAGTTTCCGCAACAAAGAATTATCCACAAAAAGTTACCTGGCCCAAACTGTCAATAGAGCTGAGGTAAAGAAGCCCTGCTAGAATCTGAGAAATTAGCCACCGTGGCTTCTTTGTCTATACTAGGATCGTAATGATCTCATTATTTTTATCTCTTTATTAATTTTTGTATTACAAAGATAATGTTTTTTCTCTGGACTATTTTCTCATTTGACCAAAGAAGTTAGTCTTGAAATCCTGCCCCACAAAGCTTACAGGTCAATAATTCACAGTATAATCTCCTTATTGGAGTGGAGGCCTATGGGTGCTGGAGTCCTAAGAGTTAAACACCGTTGCACAATTATAGTGTGTTTAGTGTGCAGCTTATACAAACAAAAATATTATCTGTACCTTTAATTTATAGTTTACTTGTGTTATAGTAATAATACAGAGCAAATCTTGTATTATAGTAATAATACAAGGAAACTACAAATTAAAGGTACAGATAAAATTTTGAAAATAGCCGTAGTAGAAGAATGAGAACCAGCCTCTTTTGACCTACCGAGCTTCACATATGGTTTACAGATGTTCTCCCGTTTCATCCTCATAATAGCCTCACCAGACAACCTTGTTCTTGTCAAATAAAAAGTCAAGAAGAGAACAGAATGATACTTTGAAGATAGTTTTATCCTGTTCCTGTTAATAAGTCAAATGTGTGCCTTGTATAAATTTACAACCTACACAATGTCTACAGAGAAATATAAAAATCACTCATTATTATACTATCAGAGATAACTGTTTAGTGTATTTCTTTGCTACTTATTTTTTTTGCATGTAAATGCATTTTAAATGTAATTACATTTATTCTGTGTACATCACTTTTATCTTTTCCCCTCCCCTCAATATCATTTCATGGGCATTTTAGGAGGTCAGTTGATATTTTCTTTCTTTTTCAGATTTGATAAGCTAATTTTTTTTTTCAATAGATTTTTGGGGAACAGATGGTGGTTGGTTACATGAGTAAGTTCTTTAGTGGTGATTTCTGAGATTTTGGTGTACCCATTACCCAAGCAGCATACACTTGAGTTGATATTTGATATTTTCTAAAGTATGATATTTAATGATTTTAAATACTTCGTCATATGACTACTTCATATGTTTAATCATTCCCCTTGATAAGTAGCAACATTTTTCTGTACGAAAGAAACAAACCAAAAAACAAACAAAAAAAAGAGAAGAAAAGTTCCTGAAACACACTGGTATATCGAAACAACAAAATTCAACAACAAAAACAAAAAGTCCCACAAGCCATGTGATAAACAAACCACAAATCTTTGACTTCTCATCATACCTAAAAATACTGGGCTTTGTAAATATCCATTAAATTACATACAAATCCGTGTATGCAGATATTGATATTTTTCACTGTGCCCAGAAAATTTGATTGTTGTAGTGTCTGCTTCTAAAAACGGGTAAGATATAATAGTGTTTCATATTTAAGATAAATAGTATAGCTTAGAAGTGGAAGCCTGTTTCGGGGGTGGTTGATTTTCTTTTTAAGTACAAAAATAGTAATTTTAGTATCAATCCCAGGAGTTCCAAGCTTATATAAAATAAAATAATTGTTATTAATATCTATACTGGTATATATAGGATATATGTTATATAATACAGTTGACCCTTGAACAACATGAGTGTTAGGAATACTGGCTCCCACACAGCTGAAAATCTGTGTAACTTTTGACTCACCCCAAATTTATCTAATATCCTACTGTTGACTGGAAGCCTAACTGGTAACATAAACAGTTGGTTAACACATATTTTGCATGTTATATGTATTATACACTGTATTCTTACAATAAAGTAAGCTAGAAAAAAGAAAATCATAAGGAAGAAAAAATATATTTACCATTCATTATGTGGAAGTGGCTCATGATAAAGGTCTTCATCCTCGCTGTCTTTGTGTTAAGTAGGCAAAGGAAAAGGAGGAAGAGGATAGGTTGATCTTGCTGTCTTAGGGTGGCAGAGGCAGGAGGAAATCTGCATAAAAGTGGACCTGCATAGCAACCCATGTTCTTCAAGTGTCCACTGCATATAGTTATGTAGTATTGCAGTTATATCCAGACATAATAGGCAAGACGTGAGACATAAAATATAGTATTAATTTTGGAAGTCATCTAAATCATGCTCTGAGGGAAGGTACAAGGCTACTAGAGGCAAAGGGCCTTGCTCAGTCAGGGTGTGGCATAACTGGAAGCCCAAATGCCAGACTTTGTCCTCTGCTTAGCCTCAACCAGAGGTCAGATGTCTTTTGTTGCCAGATGTTGATAAACACAGAGAGGCAAAGGCAAGCTCTTCAGTTACCTTATCACCACTTTACTAATACATGTGACTGCAAAACATTGTCTTCATTTAAGTCAGAATATAAAGGAAAAGCCCCTAATGAATATGATTTCATGAGTTTTGGACATAAAAACTCACTTGGTAGCACATTATAATTTTAAATCACATTTAATTCCCTGCCAGCCAGGAAATAATTCCATGGGAAGTCAATCAATGAAAGTTAACAAGATCATTACTAGCAAAACAGGTAATATTTTTCATTTTCAAATAGTAAAGGGTTGGGTTTGATGAGAAGTAGATATAGGAGACAGAGCAGCATTCTCAGGTGTTGTTCGTGCCCCTGCCATTGTTTTAATTGTGGCCGCAATATTGTTTCTCATGGCTGATGGTTGACTTTGGTGAGTAGAAGTAGGTAGTAGCTAAGAATGATCATGAAAAAATAGAACATTTTCTTTAAAAAGGAAAAATTGCCTAATGGTGTATCAGTTTTGTATTTACAATCACCATAGTACATTTAGGTTATTGGTATTCTTTTACGAGGAAAGGCTGGGGAAAAGTGGAGTGGCAAAGAGAAATAAAGAAGTATTAATTGGAAACCACCTCAAACATGAAAAAAATAGCTTTTATTTATTTCATTCTGCATCTGCTAGTCTCTGGGCAATCTAAAAAAACAGTCATCAGAATTATAGCCACATGGTGATTTTTTTTCTTCTCCAGAATTACAAGAAAATTGGCTCCCACACTGTGGAACTAAAAAGAGGGGCTATAGGGTGCTGCTTCTCTCTCTTGACATTTTACTTGGTTTTCAAAGGAATTCGTGACTAAGAATCTCATGAAATCTAAATGCGGTCACTGATGGAAATTTAGGTTTTCACAAAGAGCGCAGAAAGAAATTTACATGGCAAAAAAAAAAAAGAAAAAATTTGCTCTGGCAAATGGGTAAGGTAAGGATGTGTGTGTGTGTGTGTGGTGTATATATGTACACATCATATGCATATATCAGTGAGTATGTATATCTCAATGATTTTCATTTGCTAGGTGTAATAATACATTTAATTTTTAAAATATGAGTTTTTTTCAGCAGTTGTATAAAAATAATTACTTAATTATTGTTTTTCTTTTTCAGCAAGCTTATGAACTTTGGACATATTGAGATTATGTAAGTCCTTGGACAGCATTAATATAATATTATCTAATTTGTATTAAAAGTGTTTACCCATTTTGTTCATTAAGTATAAATATTTGGAAAGATGATAGATTTTAAAACATATAGGGAGCGAACTGACACGTTCATCCACAAAAGTCACATCAAGTTATGAAAAATGAGAAGATTGAGGTGTCACTATTCAGTAGTACTTTTTTGTTTGTTTATTACTTTATTCATCAGCACATCCAGGAGAGCTTAATAACTGGCTCTCCTAAAATAAAAACCCTAGTTGGTACTCCCACCATGGCCAATTTTAAGGACAAGGAACACTAAGTTACAAGGAAATGACAATAATCAGTTCTCATTAGATGGTAAGGACAGGCATGAACACTGTGCTACAGCTAACCAGGAGAAAAAGGAATGTTACGGAACTTAAACTGCTTAGAATGTTGATATAATAAAGGGGGATGAGGACAGAACAAGCACTGAGGCTCGTGAGCTAGGCAGAAGTCAGAGTGGGAGGAGCCTTGAGGTCTCTCCAGGAGATTCAGGGACCATAGGATTTGGTAGTGATTCAGGTACGAAATGATCATGGCCCTCATCATTGTAATGACTGTAGTATTTTGAAGGAATTCAAAAAATAGATGATGGACATGTCCCTAATCGTGATAGTGCCCATGTGATTTTATAGCTATAGAGTGAAAAGATGACAGTGACCATATCCAGGGTAATGTCTGTGGGAATTTGTGAATATCCAGGTAAGAAATGAGTGTTTCTACTTAGGAAGTGAACATGGGATACTGAAGTTATAAAGGTAAGAAATGATGATAAACCTAACAGTGGGGGTGAGCATGGTGTTTTCTAGATATCCAGATAAGAGAGGATGATGGCCCTAACTCAAGTACCAAAATTGGATTTCCTCAGGTAAGCACATAGGAGCTGAAGATGTTTCTTACCACGTTAGTGAACATGGCATTTTGTGCTATTCCAGACATGATGGCGAACCTAACCACAAAGTGACCATGAGACTGTCAGGGGTCTAGTAAAGACATGATGGTGCCCTTAACTGTGAAGGTTACGATGAAATTTGTAGGTCTGTAATTAAGAGATGATGGTGATGATAACCACAGTAATGAGCAGGGGATTTTGCAAGTAACCAGGTAAGAGATGATGGTATCTCTAAAAACATGGTGACCGTGGAATTTTGAGGATATCCAATCAAGGAATAATGTGTTACTAGAAACGGTAGTACCAAGGTATTTTGCAGTTACCCTGGAAAGAAATGATGTGTCCTTAGGAATGGCATTTAATCTGGATAATTTGTACGTCTCCATGTATGGTAGGCTTCTCTAAATCTGGTAGATCTCATGGGCTTCTGTAGGCATCCACATGAGAGATGACGTGACACAAATTGTAACCAGTTGCCACCATTGTAACCAAGGTGTTTTATAAGTATCCAGCTTAAAACTGTAGCTTTATTTATTTCTTGGATGTAAGACTTTCGTGTTACCTATCGTTTTCTTTCTTTTTGAGACAGAGTCTGGCTGAGGTCAGTGCTAATGTGGGCCTAAACCACAGCCCGCACTGTGGGACTGTCACAGAGACCCAGTTCAGTGATGATGTGTCCCTACAGGCCTTCCCATCGTTACTTCCTTCACACGTATTCAGGTGAGAAATGATTGAGTCTTGTCTGGTAAGTGATGGTGGTGTAGGCCTCCCTGTTGTTCCCCTGATTTAGCTTCAGGTATCCCGGTCAGAAATGATAAGAGTCCCTGACATACTCGAAACCATGAGTTTTCCCTCTGCATATTTCAGAGACAATGCCTAACCCTATGAGCGCACTGGGAATGCAAATACCAGGTAATCATCCGGCATTCACAGCCACAGCAGTGACTGTGATCATTTTGCTGGTGTCCTGTAGAGAGAAATGCTGTCTTCTGGGACCACTGCCCTGAGTTTGGGGGTCCCTGCCAGCATCCAGGTAAGAGTCATTGAATGATGGATGTGAGCATCATGATTTGCAGGTGTCCTGGTAGAACACCTTGTGTGTTTCTTGGCTAACTCCAACCTCAGCCTCCTGTGTTCAAGTGATTCTCCTGCCTCAGCCTCCCATGTTGCTGAGATTACACATGTGTGCCACCACCCCTGACTAATTTTTGTATTACTAGTAGAGAAGGAGTTTCACCTTGTTGGGCAGGCTGGTCTCGAACTCCAGACCTCAGGTGATCCACCTGCTTCAGCCCCCAAGGTGCTGGGATTACAAACGTGAGCCACCACTCCAGGCCCCTTGTGTGTTTCAGAGGCATATGTCTCAGTGTAGGTTTTCCAGGCTCCCAGGAGAAAATCCCTACAAACAGGAGTCACGATCAGGAGACATGTCTGTTATCTGGGTAAGTGATGGTGTGCATGGTAAACTCACCACAGACCAGGTAATCTCCACATATCTAGGTAAGTGAGGTTCCTTTGCCTGAACTGTTTACCATGTGATGGGTTAACAGCTAATTTGGAAAGAAAGGGGAGTGGCCCCCCATTTGCCTCGCTATGTGATCCTGTTCATTTCTGTCCTGAAGAGAAAGTATGATGTATGTGCTCTGTCAGTGCTGATCGATTTGAACGTATCCAGGACTCACGTGGCACTGTGCATCACAGGAGTAACTGCGGTGGATTTACAGGGAAGCCAGGCAAGGAAAATGGCGTGTCCTATGATGGCCTAGACCTTGGAGGGCCCACAGGCATCCAGGGACATTTTTGGCTCCCACAGTGGTGATAGTGAGCAAGTAGTTTGCAGGGTCCTGGTGGATAAGCTGTGTCCGTAGACTCATTGGTCACACATGTGATTTCAGGTTCAGGCAGGCAGAAGTCAGAGTGTGAGGACAGCCTTGAGGTCTCTACAGGAGATTCAGGGTCCATAGGATTTGGTAGGGATTCAGGTACGAGGTGATCATGGCTGTCATCATTGTAGTGTCCATGGTATTTTGATGGAATCTAAGAAACAGATGATGGACATGTCCCTAATCACGATAAGAAATGAGGGTTTCTACTTAGGAAGTGAACATGGGGATCCTACAATGGTAAGAAATGATGATAAACCTAACCGTGGGGTTGACCATGGTATTTTCTAGATACTCAGATAAGTGAGGGTGGTGACCCTAACTCAAGTACCAAAATTGAGTTTCCTCACTTAGGCACGTAGGAGCTGGTGATGTGCCTTCGCGTGTTAGTGAAATCAGAGCATGAGAACAGCCTTGAAGTCTCTCCAGGAGATTGAGGGTCCATAGGATTTGGTAGGGATTCAGGTACAAGATGATCATGGCTGTCATCATTGTAGTGATTTTGAAGGAATCCAAGAAACAGATGATGGATATGTCTCTAACCATGGTAGTGCCATAGGATTTTATAGCTATGGAGTGAAAATATGACAGTGACCGTATCCAGGGCAATGTTTGTGAGATTTTTAAAATATCCAGGCAAGAAATGAGTGTTTTTACTTAGGAAGTGAACATGGGATACTGAAGTTATAACGGTAAGAAACGATGATAAACCTAACTGTGGAGGTGAGCATGGTATTTTCTAGATATCCAGGTAGGTGTGGATGGAGGCCCTAACTTGAGTACCAAAATTGGGTTTCTTGAGGTAGGCACGTACGAGCTGACGATGGCCCTTCCCACGTTAGTGAACGTGGCATTTGGTAGTATTCCAGATAAGATGGTGAACCTAAACCCAAAATGACCATGAGATTGTCAGCTGCTTACTAAATAGATGATGGTCCCCATAACCATGAAGATTATGATGAAATTGTATTGGTCAGTAATTAAGAGATGGCAGTGCTCCTAACCACGGTAGTGAACAAGGGACTTTGCAAGTCACCAGGTAAGAGACGATGGTGTCTCTAAAAATGTGACCATGGGATTATGCAGATTCCAATGAAGGAATAATGTGTTACTAGAAATGGTAGTACCAAGGTATTTTACAGTTCTGGAAAGAAATGTTGTGTCCCTAGCAATGGCATTTAATTTGGGTAATTTGTAGGTCACCATGTATGGTAGATTTTTCTGAATCTGGTAGATCTCATGGACTTCTGTAGGTATCCACATGAGAGATGTGTCACAAATTGTAAGCAATTGCCGCTATTGTTACCAAGGTATTTTGTAAGTATCCAGCTAAGAGCGCCAGCGTTATGTATTGGTTGGATGTAAGACTTTAATGATATCTCTTTCTTTCGTTTTTGAGTCTGGCTGAGGTAAGTGCTGATGTGGGCCTAAACCACAGTCCGCTTCGTGGGACTGTCACAGAGACCCAGTTCTATGATGACTTGTCCCTACATGCCTTACAGCCATGATTTCTTTCACAATTATTCAGGTGAGAAATGATTGTATCCTCACTGATCCCAGATAGGCTGGGCTTTCCCATTTCTGTTTCATAGAAAGTGTCTGCCTAACCCTGTGAGTGTGGAAGGATTACAGGGAGCCAGATATTTATCACTGTTACCCCACCCCTGTGCTGCCCCTAGGATTTGTAGAGGTGTCTAGTCAAGAAACGGTGGTTTGCCGCTATCAGGGTTGACCTAGGATTACTGCAAGTATCCAGGTCGAGTGGGTGTGTCCCATAAAGCTGGAATTACTCAAGGTTCTTTGCAGGAGTCCTGGTGGAAAACCTTGTGTCCTTCTACATATGTGTCTTCATGCCTATTGCTGTTCAGCCTTCCTGTTGCTGTGATTTCGCTTCAGGCGTCCTAGGAAGAAATGGTAAGACTCCCTGGCATACTAGAAACCGTGAGTTTACCCTGTGCATATTTCAGAGACAATGCCTAACCCCATGTTCGTAGTGGACCTGTAAGTACCTGGTAATTATCTGGTGTTCCTTCCCACAGCAGTGACTGTGGACATTTTGCAGGTGTCCTGTAGAGAGAACTGCTGTCTTCTGGGACCACAGCCCTGAGCTTGGGGGGCCCTGTCAGCTTCGAGGCAAGAGTCCTTCAATGATAGATGTGAGCATCGTGATGTGCAGGTGTCCTGGTAGAACATCTTGTGTGTTTCTGAGGCATATATCTGAGTATATGTTTTCCAGATTCCCAGAAGAAAATCCTGAAGAATGGGACTCATGAACAGGGAATGTGTCTGCTGTCTGGGTAAGTGATTGTGTGCACCATAAACTCATCACAGACAACCTGATCTTCACATTGGTAGGTCAGTGAGGTTCTTTTCCCTGAACGGTTTACCACGTGATGGGTTTAGGGGTATTCCGGTAAGAAAGGGTAGCGGCTCCTTGTTCTCATTGCCATGTGATCCCATTGTTTTCTGTCCTGGAGAGAACGTATGAGGTATGTACCCTGTGAGTGCTGATCGATTGGCACGTACCCAGGGAACTCCAGTGGCACTGTGCATCACAGGAGTAACTAAGGTGAATTTGCAGAGAAGACAACCAGAGAAAATGATGTGTCCTACGATGGCCTACCCCTTGGAGGGACCACAAGCATCCAGGTAGATTTTTGGCCCCCACAACACTGTTAGTGAGCGGGTGGTTTTCTGGGTTCTGCTGGAAAAGCTGTGTCTGTAGGCAGATTTCACATTCCCTTCCAGAGGTCAAGGGAACCCTCATTATGCTCGAGCAGGGGAACTCTGCCTGTATCCAGAGAGGAGACAGTATGGGCATAAGCAGGCCAGGGATGATCCAATCTTCTGATACACAGGTAATCACCAATGGCATTCCTACTATTTTTCCTGTCCTGCTGTGGGTTTTCTTGGCTCATTTTCTGTTCTTTATTTTATGCAGTAATTCAGTTAAGAAACAATGCTTTGCCAACCAAGGCTAATAAGCATTTGTCCTTGCTATGTTCGACTTGAGGATAATGTGCCTTGAACCTGAGTCCGTGTTGACTGCGGTAGATGCGGGTGTCCAGGTGAATTATCCTACTCTACCAGACCACAGGATGGAATGATAGTTCTGACACATCATCAGTCCAGAGCTGATAGTGGCGCCAACAGTGGGGTGGAAGTTGGAGTTCTGCCAGGATCTAGGTAAGGTTCCTAGATGACAGCAGTGACCAGCCTGTGTGATGCGTGTCTTTTTCGTCTTTCAGGTATGCCAAGTGGCATCCTGGAAAACACCTGTCAGATGCGTTTCTTCTGCTGCTGCTAGTCATGAGATCAAGGTGGGTCTGAGAATGGCCATTCGGAGGCCCTGGATAGTAACCGGGTAATGGATGACATGAGTGCTATGCCAATACAGACCACCTGAACTTCAGATTTCCTGGACAAAGAGGGCACTGTCCTTGACACAGTGTTTTCCCATGGTTTCCTGCAGGTGTCCCATAAAGTCCTCTTCCTGTAGAGAGGTAAGAGATGTTGTGGCATTACCTCATGAAAGGCACTCTGAATTTCCTGCATGTAGATAATTAATGATGGTTTGAGTCTGGTAGAGTAACCTTGTGTTTGGCATATGTGTCATTGGGAAAAGATAATTAGTGATTCCCAATGCCAGTGAGCATGAGATTTTACTGTTTGCTTATTCAAAGGTAAGGGTTTGTGTGTGTGTGTGTGTGTGTGTGCAAATTTGACTCTCCATGTGATAAACGGATATGCCAGTGCTCAGGTAGTTGATCATATTGTCTGTCACCCCGATGTGGACCGTGCTGTTTCTCCAGGTATGCCTCGTAGGCTCTGGCTTAGATATCTTCAGTTATCTGGGTAACCTGGATGAGTTGTGAAATGATACCAATGAACAAGCATATTTGTGGGTGTCCTCGTAGCATAGGTTGTGGACCAAGCAGAGTTTCCCCAGTATGTCTTTCAGATGAATGTCCGGACATCACAGCAGGCCTTTCAAAGCTAGGTAACGTGGGGCATTGCTGGCTGAGGTAAGTGCTGACACAGGCCTAAATCGCAGCCCACAGTGTCGTACTGTCACAGAGGCTTAGTTCAGTGATGGTGTGTCCCTACACATCTTCCCGCCGTGATTTCTTACAGTAAGTGATGGTGTGTGCGGTAAACTCACCATAGACCAGGTGATCTCCATGTATCTAGGTTAGTGAGGTTCCCTTGCCTGAATGGTTTACCATGTGATGGGTAAACAGCTATTATTATAAGAAAGGGAAGCGGCTTCCCGTCTCCTCGCCATGTGATCTTTTTCATTTCTGTCCCGGTGAGAATGTATACTGTATGTGCTTTGTAAGTGCTGATTGGCAGGAGCCCAGGGAACTCACGTGACATTGTGCATCACAAAAGTGACTGCAGTGGATTTGCAGGGAAGCCGGCCAGGGAAAATGGCGTGTCCTATGATGGCCTAGACCTTGGAGGGCCCACAAGCATGCAGGTACATTTCTGGTTCCCATAATGATGTTAGCGTGCAGGCAGTTTGTAGGGTATTGGTGGAGGAGCTGTGTCCATAGACCCGTTGGTCACCCGTTGGTTTCAGGTTCAGGCAGGCAGAAGTCAGAGTGTGAGGACAGCCTTGAGGTCTCTCCAGGAGATTCAGGGTCCATAGGATTTGGTACAGATTCAGGTATGAGATGATGATGGCCCTTATCACCATGGTATTTTGAAGGAATCCAAGAAACAGATGATGGACCTGTCTCATACTAACCATGGTAGTGCCCATGGGATTTTGTAACTACAGAGTGAAAAGATGACAGAGGCCATATACCTGAGAATGTCCATGTGATGTTTGTAAATATCCAGATAAGATATGAGTGTTCCTACTTAGGAAGTGAACATGGGTTACTGAAGTTATAAAGGTAAGAAATGATAAACCTAATCATGTGGATGAGCATGGTATTTTCTAGATATCCAGATAACAGAGGGTGATGGCACTAACTCGAGTATCAAAGTTGGGTTTCCTCAGGTAGGCACATAGGAGCTGATGATGTTTTATACCATGTTAGTGAACGTGGCATTTTGTGGTATTCCGGATATGATGGCAAATCTAACCACAAACATGACCATGAGATTTGTCAGGGATCCAGTAAAGAGAAGATGGTCCCCTTAATCATAAAGTTTATGATGAAATTTTGTAGGTCAGTAATTAAGAGATGACAGAGATCCTAACCGTGATACAACAAGGGATTTGCAAGTCACCAGGTAAGAGATGATCGTGTCTCTAAAAATGTGGTGACCGTGGGATTTTGCAGATTTCAATCAAGGAATAATGTGTTACTAGAAATGGTAGTACCAAGGTGTTCAACAGTTAGCCACGAAAGAAATGATGTGTTCCTAGCAGTGGTATTTAATCTGGGTTATTTGTCGATCTCCATGTATGGTAGGTTTTTCCAAATCTGGTAGATCTTCTGGCCTTCTGTAGGTATCCACATGAGAGATGATGTGTCACAAATTGTAAATAACTGCCGCTACTGTAACCAAAGTATTTTGTAAGTATCCAGCTAAGAGCTCTGACTTTATGTATTTGTTGGATGTAAAACTATCAGGTTATCTATTTTTTTCTTTTTTTGAGACAGCGTCTGGGTGAGGTAAGTGCTGCTGCAGGTTTAAACCACAGCCCACACCATGGGACAGTCAGAGAGACCCAGTTCAGTGAAGATATGTGTCCCTACATGCCTTCCCGCCATGATTTCTTTCACATGTACTCAGGTGAGAAATAATGGACTCCTTACCAATCCCAGATTGGCCAGGTTTTCCATTTTCTGCTTCACAGAAAGTGTATGCTAAACCCTGTGTGTGTTGAGGGACTGCAAGGAGCCAGGTATTTATCACTGTATTTCCCGCCCGCATGCTGTTCCTAGGATGACTACAGATGTCCAGTCTAGAAACAGTGGCTTTCTGCTATCAGCGTCGACCTGGGATTACTGCAAGTATCCAGGTCGAGTGGGTGTGTCCCATAACGATGGAAATAATCAAGGTTCTTTGCAGGAGTGCTGACAGCAAACCCCGTGTCCTTCTACACATACGTCTTCCTGTTTCTTTCAGATTCCTACTGTGACATCACAATGAATCCAACACGGGAGCTTAATGGGAAGCTTGGCTGCTCTGCAGGTCAGCACTGATGAGGACCAAAACCATCGCATGGGCCACGTGAGGCCCAGCTGTCTAGGTAAGTGATGATGGTGTCAAGTCTCCCTGTTGTTCGCTTCAGGTATCCCGTAGGAAATGATAAGAGTACCTGGCTTTCTAGAAACCGTGAGTGGTCCCTCTGCATATTTCAGAGACAACACCTAACCCTGTGAGCATGGTGGGACTGCAAATACCAGGTAATGATCCGGCGTTCTCAGCCACAGCAGTGACCATGGACATTTTGCAGGTGTCCTGTAGAGAGAAACGCTGTCTGCTGTGATCACGGACCTGAGCTTGGGTATCCCGCCAGCATCTAGATAAGAGTCATTGAATTATGGATGTGAGCATCGTGATTTGCAGGTGTGCTACTAGAACACCTGAACTTGTGTGTTTCTCTTTTTTTTTTTTTTTTTTTTTGATAGAGTTTTGCTGTTGTCGCCCAGGCTGGAGGGCAATAGCGTGACCTCGGTTCACTGCAACCCCTGCCTCCTGTGTTCTAGAGATTCGCCTGCCTCAGTCTTCCGAGTTGCTGGGATTACAGATGTGCACCGCCATCCCCCGCTAAGTTTTGTATTACTAGTAGAGACAGTTTCACCATGTTGGGCAGGCTGGTCTCGAACTTCATACCTCTGGTGATCCACCTTCCTCGGCCTCCTACACGGCTGGGATTGCAAGTGTGAGCCACCATGCCTGGTCCCTGGTGTATTTCTGAGGCATTTATCTCAGTGTATGTTTTCCAGATTCCCACGATGAAATCTCAACAAACAGGAGTCACGATCAGGGGACATGTCTGCTATCTGGGTAAGTGATGGTGTGCATGGTAAACTCACCACAGACCAGGTGATCTCAATGTATCTAGTTAAGTGAGTTCCTTTGCCTGAGCACTTTACCATGTGATGGGTTAACAGCTATTATGGAAAGAAAGGGAGGTGGCTCCCAGTTCTCCTTGCCATGTGATCCTTTTCATTTCTGTCCTGGAGAGAAAGTATGATCTATGTGCTTTGTGAGTGCTGATTGATTGGTATGTACCCAGGGAACTCATGTGGCATTATGTATCACAGGAGTGACTGTGGTGGATTTGCAGGGAAGCTGGCCAGGGAAAATGGCGTGTCCTACAGTGGCCTAGGCCTTGGAGGGCCCGCAAGTATCCAGGTACATTATTGGCTCCCGTAATGATGATAGCAAGCAGGCAGTTTGTAGGGTCCTAGTGGAAAAGCTGTGTCCATAGACACATTGGTCACACATTTGGTTTCAGGTTCAGGCAGGCAGTAGTGAGAGTGTGTGTAGGCAGCCTTGAGGTCTCTCCAGGAGATTCAGGGTCCATAGCGTTTTCTAGGGATTCGGGTATGAGATGATCATGGCTCTCATCATTGTGGTGACCATGGTGTTTTGAAGGAATCCGAGAAACAGTTGATGGGCCTGTCCCTAACCATGGTAGGGCCCATGGGATTTTATAGCTGAAGAGTGAAAAGATGAAAGTGGCCATTGCTCTGGTAATGTCCATGGGATTTTGCAAATATCCAGGTAAGAAATGAGTGTTTCTACTTAGGAAGGGAACATGGAATACTGAAATTATAATGGTAAGAAATGATAATAAACCTAATGGTGTGGGTGACCATGCTATTTTTTAGATATCCAGATAAGTGTGAATGGTGGTCCTAACTCGAGTATCAAAGTTGGATTTCCTCAGGTAGGCACTAAGGAGCTGATGGTGTTTCTTCCCATATTAGTGTACATTGCATTTTGTGGTATTCCAGATGTGATGTCGAACCAAACCACAAAAGTGACCATGAGATTGTCAGGAGTCTTGTAAAGGGATGATGGTCCCCTTAACTGTGAAGGTTATGATGTAATTTTTCCGTCAGTAGTTCAGAGATGACGGTATTCTAAGCACAGTATTTCTTTTTTTGAGAGAGAGTCTGGCTGAGGTAAGTGCTGATGCATGCATAAACCACAGCACGCACCGTGGGACTGTCCCAGAGACCTGGTTCAGTGATGAGGTATCCCCACACATCTTCCCGCCGTGATTTCTTTCACAGGTACTCAGCTGAGAAATGATTTGAGTCCTTACCAATCCCAGATCGGCCAGGTTTTCCCATTTTCCGTTTCAACGAAAGTGTATGCTGAACCCTGTGAGTGTTGAGGGGCTGCAGGATGCCAGGTATTTATCTCTGCATTCCCCGCCCCCATGCTGCCCCTAGGATGGCTACAGGTGTCGAGAAATGGTGTTTTTGTGCTATCAGGGTCGACCTGGGATTACTGCAAGTATCCAAGTCAAGTGGGTGTGTCCTGTAAAGATGGAAATAATCAAGATTCTTTGCTGGAGTGCTGGCAGCAAACCCCATGTCCCTCTACACATACTTCTTCGTACCTCTTTCAGGTTCCTACCATGACATCACAATAAATCTGACACAAGACCTTAATGGGAAGTTCGGCTGCTCTGCACGTCAGTGCTGATGAAGACCAAAAACATCACACGGGCCACGCGAGGTTCAGTTGTCTAGTTAAGTGATGATAGTGTCAGGCCTCCCTGTTGTTCCCATGATTTCACTTCAGGTGTCCCGGTTGGGATTGATAAGGGTACCTGGCATACTAGAAACTGTGAGTTTTTCCTCGGCGTATTTCAGAGATAGTGCCTAACCGTGTGAACACGGCGGGACTGCAAATACCAGGGAATGATCCAGCGTTCCCAGCCACAGCAGTGACTGTGGACATTTTGCAGGTGTTCTGTAGAGAGAAATGCTATTTTCTGGAGCCACGGCCCTGAGCCAGATGGGCCCCACCAGCATCCTGGTAAGAGTCATTGAATGATGGATGTGAGCATCATGATTTGCAGGTGTCCTGGTACGGCATCTTGTGTGTTTCTGAGGCATATGTCTGTATATGTTTTTCAGGTTCCCTGGAGGAAATCCTGACAAAAAGGAATCACCATCAGGGGACATGTCTGCTGTCTGGTTAGTGATGGTGTTCGCAGTAAACTTGCCACAGACCAGGCGATCTCCACCTATCTAGGTAAGTGAGGTTCCTTTGCCTGAACAGTTTACCATGTGATGGGTTAATGGCCGTTATGGAAAGGAAGAGTAGTGACTCCCCATTCTCCTCACCATGTGACCTTATTGGTAACTGTCCTAGAGAGAATGTAAGATGTATGTACTCTGTGAGTGCAGATTGATTGGCACATACCCAGGGAACCCACGTGGCACTGTGCATCACAGGAGTTTCTTCGGTGGAGTTACAGGGAAGCCGGCCAGGGAAAGTGGCGTGTCCTACAATGGCCTAGAACTTGGAGGGCCCACAAGCATCCTGGTAGATTTTTGGCTCTTACAGTGATGATAGTGAGCAGGTGGCTTGCAGGGTTCTGGTATTAAAAGCAGTATCCATAGACACATTGGTCACATATGTGACCAATCAGGCTCAGGCAGGCAGAGGACAGCCTTGAGATCTGTCCACAAGATTCACTGATTATCATATTTGGTAGGGATTCAGGTGTGAGATGATCATGGCTCTCAACATTGTGACCATAGTATTTTGAAGGAATACGAGAAACAGATGATGGACATGTCCCTAACCGTGGTAATGCCCATGGGATTTTGTAGCTATAGGGTGAAAAGATGACAGTGGCCATATCTATGGTAATGTCTGTGGAATTTTGTAAATATCCAGGTAAGAAATGAGAATTTCTACTTAGGAAGTGAACATAGGATACTGAAGGTATAAAAGTAAGAAATAATGATAAACCTAATCCTGTGGGAGACCATGGTATTTTCTACATATCCATAAAAGAGTGGATAGTGACCCTAATTCGAGTATCAAAATTGGGTTTCCTCAGGTAGGCACGTAGGAGCTGATGATGTCCCTTCCCATGAGTGACCATGACATTTTGTATTCTGGATATGATGGCAAACCTAACCCCAAAATGACTATAAGGTTTGTCAGGGGCCTAGTAAAGAAAAGATGGTCCCCTTAACCGTGAAGGTTATGATGCAAATTATTCGATCAGTAATTAAGAGATGACGGTGACCCTACCCCTCCAATGAACAATGAATTTTGCAAATCACCAGGTAAGAGATAATGGTGTCTCTAAAAATGTGGTGACCATGGGATTTTGAGGATATCCAATCAAGGAATAATATGTTACTAGAAATGGTAGTCCCAAGGTATTTTACAGTTACCCAGGAAATAAATGATGTGTCCTTAGCAATGACATTTTATTTGAGTAATTTGTAGGTATCCATGTCTGGTAGGTATTTCTATATCTGGTCGATCTCATGATCTTCTGTAGGTATCCACATGAGAGATGATGTGTCACAATTTGTAACCAAGTGCCAAGGTATTTTACAAGTATCTCACTTAAAGCTCTGGTGAATATAAGTTTTTGAAGATACCCAGTAGGGAATGATGTTGGCCTAAGCCGTGGTAATGCCCACAAGTAGTGCCCATATCTTGGTAACAGGTGGTGTGTGTCTAATTATGGTTGTCACCATGGCTTTTTTTGCAAATTCCAGCAATATAATGAAGACAATCTTAACCACTCTTATGAACAGAGGATTTAGCAGGAATTGAGGAAAGAAATAATGTGATCTTTAACCAAGTGGACATGATTAGATTTTGGGGATTTCTAAATAAGTGATCATGGTGCCCCTAACCACGGGATTTTGCAGGTTATAGTCAACAGGCGATGATGAATTTAACAATAGGCGCAAACATAGGATTTCTTGATACCCAGGTAAGACATGATGTGGTCCTTAAACATATTACAGACCATATGATTTTTTAGATATCTAGATAGCAATAATATGTCCTGAAATCTTGATGTTACCTTTTGTTCAGACTTAAAAAGTTACTCATTCTCAAATATTTGTGCAAGACTGATTTCAGAATATAGGAATGCACCAGCAGCTAGCCCAGTGGCTCACGCCTTAATCTCTACACTTTGGGAGGCCAAGGCAGGCAGATCACTTGAGGGCAGGAGTTCGAGACCAGCCTTGCCATCATAGTGAAACCCTGTCTCTACTAAAAGTACAAAATTTAGCTGGGCATCCTCGCATATGCCTGTAGTCCCAGCTACTCAGGTGGCTGAGGCACGAGAATCATTTGAATCCAGAAGGCAGATGTTGCAGTGAGCCGAGGTTGGGCCACTGCAGTCCAGACTGGGCAACAGAGCAAGTCTTTGCCCCCCTCACCACGCCCCCCAAAGAAAGAAAGAGTAATGCACCAGAGTCATGAAATAACGATCTTACCACATAGGGCGTAAAAAACGAAACCTCGAAAAATATTACCATATTTCAAAAGACTTGTGGAAAATAATTAAGGACCAGGTAGCAGAAATTGTGATCAGAAGAAATAACATAAGAATATACTTAAGTGCACAGTACATAGTTGGAAGGCAAACTGTTTATCCTTCTAAAACCATTACTATGATCAACACAGACAAGAGACACTTTCCTGAAAGGTTAAATTGGTTCATGAGAAATAAAAGCAACCAAAATGAGCCACATTACCTACAATAGAAGAGACCATATGGAAAAAGTTCTATGGCAAGAGCTAATTAGTTAGTATACAAAAAGATTCACAAAAAATGCCTCAACTTTAGACACATTAGATATTGCACACTAAAAAAACCCCAAAAAACAAAAAAACAAAAAAAACCAAAGGAACATTTCGAAAGCTATTTTAAATTTAATTAATTGCTGAATGTCTCCTTGGCTACTAGTTGAACAGTCATTATTTAGTCCCACATCTCTCTCACCATTTTGTTTGCAGACCATCTAAAAGCCTTATTTCCTCATCTATTTGACGGATGACCAAAATGGATCCTACGATATGATCGCACAGGATAATCTTGGAAAGTATGACTAAATTATTTTTAAAGGCATTATTTTTCTCCCTTGATTTTCAGATTCTTTCTCATAATTTCTAAAACAGTGTCGACAGTGGCCTGTACTATGTCTTCATTGATGTCATCCCTGAGATCACTCTCAATTGCTCTCGAACTTGTTGTTGGCCTTTCGTGTAGATATGAACTGTGACCTGGCAGATCTGACTGTTGTTGCTGCTGCTTCTGTTCCTGCCGATGCTTTTCAAAATAGTCTTTTATTTTCTTTGGCTCTTCCGAAGCAGGAGTTCCACATGATGTCTTTGGAAGATCTTGCGATGTGTTTCTGGAACTACCTTGCATGCTTAGTTCAATAGCCCTGCGGAGATCTTCATCTTCTTTATTGGTTTCTTGGCGACTTAGTTCCAGGGCCCTCTGAAAATCCTGCTCTTCTTGGTCTGATGTTCCAGACTCATCACTTTCTTCTGACACTTTTTCAAGAATTGTTTTATAGACTCTATGGTCTTTTTCTTTGGCTAATTTTTTTCCATTAAGTTTTGGTCTGTCCATCTCTTCAACACTGATGATTTGCAGCAGTTGGTCAGCTTCACAGTCTGGCAGATCCCCCTTAACAACAAATACAGAATATGCTTCCTGTTGCAGTTGAGTCAAGAAATTTGCAAGGCCTGTATCTGATATTAATTCTGGACCCGCCAAGAGAGAATTCAAGTTAAACCAGTGTTTTCCGAATTTTCTAATAGTAAACCAGTGTTGTTTATAATTACATATAAAAGATCGTTCATTTATAGGATCAATCCCGAGCTTCTGATATTCAGGATTATTGAAATGGATGACCTCTAAACCCCAGAACTTCAAGGCATTGCATATTACCTGGATGGAGAAGAAGCCGCTATCATCCATGTTTTCTGAAGGCTGCTGTAAAAATGCGCGATAGTCTTCACTAGTGACTCCTCCTTCTGCCATTCTCATCCTCTCTTCTTCATCTAGCTGATGTGCAATTGAAGCTAATTCCACAGGGCTAAAATATTCTCCTTGCAGCAGATTGTTCAGGCAGTGCTGAGCACAAAGAAAGCCTTCTTGTTTTTCATGAAAGATGAAATCCATGTTGATTCTAACCGTGAGTTTTTGTGTATATGCGGGAACATGTTATATGCCCAGCTATGGCAGTTATCTGGGCAGTTTGTAGATAGCCATGAAATAGGTGTTAGGTTTTCAAACCTTATGAAGACCATGGGTGTCTGTAGGTATTTAAGTAAGAGATGATATGTCACAAAGCACTATTGTGACCAAGGTGGTTTTGCCAGTATCTAGTCAAGACCTGATGGTAAACCTAAAGTGAATATGGGATTTTGGAGTCATCCCATAGGGGATAATGGTGACTTGAACCATGGCAGTGCCCATTGATTTTCAGATGTCCTATAAAATATAATGTCTCTTTAATTATGGTTGTCAGCATGGTTTTAGTAAGTGAATAAAGGTGAAATTTACCACAGTACTAAACAGAAGATTTGGCAGATAACTGGGAAAGAAATAACATGGGCTTTAACCAAACAGACATCATGGGATTTTGGAAGTCTCTGGGTAAGTTTTGATGTCACTGACCACAGTAATAGCCATGGAATTTTGAAGGTTCCACTCAATAGATGACAACAAAACTCACGGTAGCAATGAAGATGGGACTTTGCTGGTATCCTAGTTAGAGATGATGTGGGCCTTAAAAACATTAGTGACCAAATGATCTTCAGACATCTAGAAAACTGATGAAGATGTCCTGAACTCTTTTCACATCCATGTGTTTTTATAGGTGTTCAGATAAGAAATGTGTGTGCCCAACAAAAGTAGTAACCATTAGATTTTACTGTTTTCTAGTTCAGAGACAATCTCTCTCAAACTTAGTAGTGACAAAGATATAGCAGGCATCCAGGTAGGATATCACAGAGTCCCTTACCACAGTAGTAACTATAGGATTTTTGCAGGTGTCCAGTGAATAGACAGTGTGTGAAACTACTGTGTTGACCTTGGACTTCTCTAAGTGTCCAAGTACACTTAGTGATGCCCTAATGATCGTAGTGAGTGTATGCACGGAATGAGCAGGGGGCCAGATGGAAGGACATGCATCCTGACCAGGGTTACCACCATATGTTTTCTCAGCAGGTAGTCAAGAGATAATGGTGTCTCTAACTACAGCATTGGCCTCAGAACCTTAGGATTCAGGTAGAGTTCATGGTTCCCGTAACAATACTAGTCACCGTGGGATTTTTTGAGGTCCATGTAGAAGATGTATCCCTAACCACCACTGCTGCCATATGGTTTTGCAGGCTCCTATCAAGAGATAATGGTGAAACTCATATTGGTCATTTTTGTAGGCATTTCATGGAATCTGGCTAAGTGATTATGTGGACCTTAAACATAGTACAGACCATCTGCTCTTCAGACATCTCGGTAAGTGATGATGTCCTCAACATGTGTTGGTATCATGTGTTTTGCAGGTATTCAGGTAAAAAAAAAAAGATACTGGCTCTACCAATAAGTATTGGAATCCATGAGACTTAGCTTAACCAGTTTTCTGGTTTAGAGATATTGTGTGTTTAACCTTAGGAGTGAATGAGAAATTTTCAGGTATCTGGCAAGTGATCATAACTTTCGTCAAAACAGTAATGACCATGAGATTTTTATCGATGCCCAGACAATAAATGATGGTGCCTGTACCAATGTGTTGACCTTCAGGTTCTGCCAATATCTAGGTAGCATTAATGAGTTTGTAAAGATGGAAGTGACAAAAGTTAATTTGCAGATGTTCTGCTAGAAAAAGTTGCATTCTTAAACACATCTGGCGCAATGTGTTTTTTCAGGTTTCAATCTAAAGATCAAAGTAACCCTAACAATGGGATTAACATGAAGCTTTGCTGGTATCCAGGCAACTGATGATGTCAGTCTTATCACACAGAAGACATTCTGACCTTCAGAAATTTACATAAGTGATGATGATACCTCTAACATTTGTGTTACCGTGTTTTTTGGGGTTTTGCAGATATTCAGGTAAGAAATTATAATGTTCCCATAATTCCCATTTAAGAATACACCCTTACTGCTTACTAGTTCAGAGGTAATGTTTTGAAATCTGGCTAAGACTGAGGGATTTGTAAGTTTCCAAGTCAATTTTCATAGTGTTTCTCATCTCAGTATTGACCATGGTATTTTTACAGGTACCGAGTCAAGTGATTATGACATATCCATGGTTTTGACCTTGATATTCTGCAAGTATCAAGGTGAAGTTGATGGTTCTCCTACTGCTAGTGATTCTCATGAGATGTTGCATGGTCTAGGTAGAAAAAGACATATCTCTAACCATGGCTGCCTTCATGGGGTTTTTTTTTAGGTGCTGTCAGTGGATGATGCTGAAACTAACAATGATAGTGAACACGGACTTAGCTAAAAGAGAGGGAAAAGATGGTGTGAGCCTTTACACTTTAGAGAGCTTCAGATTTCAGTTATCTAGGTAAGCGTTGATGGTGCCTGTAATACTGTGGTTACAAGAATGTTGTTTTTATAAACAGGCGTTCAGGTAAGGACAGTACTAATATAAAGGTGAGAAATGATGTGGCATTTATACACTAGAGACCCGAATTTCAGATATCTAGGAAATTGATGATGGTGATCAAACCTGTAATAGTTACCTGGTTTGGTATAGTTTTGCAGGGAAGAAATGAACTTGCTCCACTAATAAGAATAAGCGTGCGATTTTCTGTATTCTTGTTTAGTGCTAATTTGTACTTAACCCTAGTAGCAGTCGAGAAACCTGCAGGTATCCAGGTAAGATATCACACTGTCTATCACCTCACTAGTGACCGCTGGATTTTGGCAGGTATTTCTTCAAAGGAGAGAGGTGTCTTTATTAGGGTTTAACTTCACACCTTTGGAACTATCCAGGTAGCATTGATGAGTCACAAAAAGAAGTGATCAAGGGTATTTGCAGGTGTCCAGGTAGTATAAGAGATGTTTTAAACACATTTTTCACAATATGCTTTTCAGGCTCCTTTCATGAGATTATAGTGAGCTTAACAATGGCCATTAATGGTGGACATTATGAGTGTCTGGTAAGTGATGAGGTGTGCTTAATGCACAGCTGAAAACATTTGACCTTCATATAAGAAGGTAAGTGATCAAAGTGCCCCTAACACTTTTGCTTGCTTGTTTATTTTGAAGATACTGAGATAAGAAACCATAGTCCTTACCAATGTTAGGAACCATGAGTTCTTAGTTTTACATATTTTGGAAAATTTATCTTTAATCCTGTGGATGTTGAGTCATTGCCGTATCCAGATAATTTTCATGGTGTTCCTCACCACAGTAGTAACCATCGGATTTTTGCAGATATCCAGTCAAGAAAGAATGGTTTCATCTGGCAACATTGTTGACCTGGAGTACTACAAATGTCCAGCTAGAGTGTATATGTCCCATAATGATGGAAGTGACAAAAGTTATTGGCAAGCATCATGCTGTAAAAAGTGTCTTTTCACACATATTTCGAAATGTGTTTTTCAAATTCCTGTCAAAAGATGGTGGTGAACCTAACAATGGCTGTTAACATGGTAGGTGTTGATGTGGGTCTTTCACACTACAGAACATCTAATCTTCACATACCTAGGTCAGTGATGATGCTGTCCCTAGTACTAGTATTACCATGTTTTTATTTTCAGCTATCAGGCAATGGCTTTACTAGTATAGAAGTAAGAACTAATGCGACTTTTATATAGTAGAGACCTTCCTATTTTCAGATATACAGGTAATTAAGGATGGTGTTGACAACTCTGATACTAATCTTATTTTTTGGCTGGTTTTCATAGAAGAAATTAATTTTTTCTAACAGTACAAATAAGCATGAGTGATTTTACTGTATTCTTATGTAAGCTAATGTGTATTTAATAATCATAGTGTTAGATGGACCTGTAGGTATCCAGCTAATTTATCATATTTTTCATCACCACAGAATGACCATGGGATTTCTGCAGGTATCCATTTAAGAGAGGAAAGTGTCTCTTACTAGATTTTGACATTGGAGTTCTGCAAGTGTTCAAGTAATGTTGATGGATCCCAAAATGACAGAAATGACCAGGGGAATGTGCAGGTGACCAGGTATAATCAGATGTATATCAAATATAACATTTTTCATAATGTGTGTTTCAGGATTCTGTCAGAAGATTATGGTGAGCCCAATAATGGTAGTTGATGTGGGACACTGCTGGAATATAGGTAACTGATGTGGTAAGTTTAAATCCCAGCACATCTACTTGATTTTCCTGTATCTAGGTAAGTGATTAATGATGTCCCAAATACTCGTTACTGTGTTTGTTTCTTTTTTCTTTATGTATTCAGTGATGAAAAGTTCTTACTAGTAATAGAATCCATGAGTTCTTTCTTTTCACATTTTAGGGAAAATTTGTATAACTTCGTGAGTATTGAGGGATTGTCACAGTAATTCTCATTGTGCTTTCCACCACATTCGTAACCATGGAATCTTTGCAGTTATCCAATCAAGAAATTATGGTCTTTTCTAAAATGGTGTTTACCTTGGTGTACTACAAATATTCAAGTAGAGTCAGTACATCCAGTAATACTGGAATTAACTAAGGTTAGTTGACAGCATCCTCATAGAAAATAAATTGTGTCCTTTAACATGTATTTTCTAAAGTTTTTTTCAGGTTCCTGTCAAGAGAGCACGGGGAACCTAAAGATGGTGGTTAACATGGGACGTTGCTGGTGTCCAGGTAAGTGATGATGTGAGCCATAGTGGTGGTGTTGGCCTCTACTTATTGTTGTCAGTTTTTGGATTTTTTAAAGTATTCAGGTACGAAATGATAATCTCCTTACTATTACTATTAACTATGTTAAGTTTGTTTTATATATTAATGTAAACTTATGTTCAGCCTAGTGAGTGTTGGATTTGCAGGTATCTACGTAATTCTTATGATGTCCTGCTTCTCAGATGTAACCCCGGGACTTCTGGAAGTGTGCAGTGAACAGAATGTGTTTTCACTAACAGTAGTGCAGACCATAGAATGCTACAAGTAATCAGGTAGAGTTGATGGGTCCTGCCATGGAGGAAGCCACCAACTTGACCATAGACGTTTAGGTGCAAAAAATTGTGTGCATAGGAACATTGGTAGCAATTTGTTCTTCAGGTTTCAGTCCAGAGAACATGATGAACTTCAAAATGGTCATTCACAGGAATTCAACTGGTGCCCAGGTAAGTGCTGATGTGAGCCTAAACCACAGCACAGGCCATCTGATCTTAGGCCATCTGATCTTCATGTATATAGGTGATGATGGTGTCACATTTTTTTGGCTATATGTTTATCACAACTATTCTGCTAAGTACGAGATAGCCCTTAACAATTGGAGGAACCATGAATTTTCACTTTTTTCTTCTGTAGAGAATGTATGCTCAACCCTTTTAGTGATGAAGAACTGCACATATCTAGGTAACTATCGTGGTGTTCCTCCTCCAGTAGTATCCATGGGAATTTTGAGAGTGTGGTCGGGAAACGATGTTCTTATCTGACAATGGCACTTCCTTGGAGTACTTCAGATATTCAGGTAGTTAATGGTTTCTGCATGATGGCAGTGATCAAGGTTATTTTCAGGCATCCTGATAGAAAAGGTTGTGTTCTTCGACATGTATCTCAAATTATGCTTTTCAGATGCCTGTCCAGAGATCGCAAAGTACCTAAATATGTTTGTTAACAGGAGACATTGCTGGTGTCCAGGTAAGTGATGATATGACATTGACTCATGAGAGACCTTCTGATTTTCAGATATCTGAGCAGTTAATGATATCCTTAAGACACATATATTAACATTGTTTTTGGCATGTGTGTAGTTAGAGAATTAGTTCTTAACAATACTAGTAAACATAAGATTCTCCTGTATTCTTATTTAGAGATAATGCATATTCATCACTCAGAGCAACAGATGAATATGCAGGTATCCAGGTAATTTATGGTCTTGTCTATCACCAGGTTATTGGTCATTTTGCAGGTATGTCTTCAAGAGATGAAGGAGTTTCTTACCATAGTTTGAACTTGGAATTGAGCAGGCATCCAGGTTGCTTGGATGGGTCCTGAAATGATACAAGTGACCAAAGGACTTTGCAGGTGTTCAAGTATCTGAAGATATTTACCAAACGCATTTTCCACAATATCAAATGCATTTTCCACAATGTGTTTTTCTGATCCAAGTCAAGGCATCGTAGTGAGTCTGTGAAAGGTAATCAAGGAGTCTGTAAAAGGTGGGACATTGCTGGCATCAAGGCAAGAGCTGGTGTGGGACAAAAGCACAGCACAGCACATCTGATCATCATGTGCATAGGTAAGTGATGACAGTGCCCCAAGCACCTCTTTCTCGCCCTTTCCATGATTTTTTTGCAGGGGTTCAGGAAAGAAATCATAGAACCTGTATCAATTCTAGAAACCATGAGTCTTTGCTTTTCATGTATTAGGGAAAATGTATGGCAAACCCTCTGAGTTTGAGGGATTGCATGTATCCAGGCAATGATCATGGTGATTTTCACTACAGTAGAAACCACGTGATTTTATAGGTTTCCTCTCAAGAAATGATGGTTTGATATGACAACAGTGTTGTCCTTGCAATACTGCAAATGTCCAGGTAGAGTTGATTTGTCTCATACGGATGGAACTCTGCAAGGTTATTTGCAAGTGTCCTTCTGGAAAACATTACATCCTTCAACACATATTCACATTGTGTTTCAGGTTCCTGTGAAGTAATTGTTACGAAACTAAAAGTGGATGTCAGTAAAGACATTTCTGGTCTAAGTAAGTGATGATGCACACCCTAACCCATCATGAGTCATCTGATTTTTTTATATCTAGGTAAGTTTTACCATTTGATTTTTGGTACGTATTCAGGCAAAACATGATAGTATTTTATTAATTCTAGCAGGCATATTATCACAGAGTTTGTATTTCACAGAAAATTTACATTTAATCAGGTGAGTGGTCAATGATTTCCATGTGTCCTTGAAAATATCTTGTAGCTCCCCATCAGAGCAGCAACCATGGGATATTATCAGCTGTGCAATTATCACCACCCATGATGGTGTGTGACTTTGAATTAAAGCAAGCGTCTAGGTAGAGTTGATGTGTATTCCAAAATAATGGAAGCATTACAAGGTTGTAGGCAAGTGCCCAGGGAGAACAAGTTGTGACTTGAAGCACATTTGTCTTATATGATTTTTCAGGTTCTTGTCGAAACTATGAGGTGAATCACATAATGCTCAGTAATGAAACATTGCTTGTAAACAGGTAGTGATAACTGTTTGCTTCCTGTAATGGGGGTAATTACACAATGCAGAGCATTGGATTTTCTAGGTACGTAAAAAGGGATCCCTAATGCTTAAGCTACTGTGTATTTTGTAGGTAATCCATTCAGGTTTTTGGGCTAGTTTAAAGAGACCAGGTAAGGTTGTATTAACATGTAAAACACCTTGGTATTTTCCGATATCAACTTTATTAATGTTTTTCGCAATATTAACTTAAACTTGTGTTTCACATTTATGCAGTTAAAAATAAATATGCCTCTAGTAATACAAATAATCAAGATAATTTATTGCATGTCTTGACAGATAATGAGTAATGAACACTTACAGGGCTACACAAATCCACAGACATCTAGATTAACCGTATTGTGCAACATCATGAAATTAACAACAGGAATTATGCAGGGATCTAATCAAGAAAGTACAAGAATTCTTAAAAGGAGTTTTCCTCTAATTTCTACAAGTATTGAGGTACATTTGATGAATACAAAAATAATAAAAGTGACCAGAAAAGATTGGAGGTATATAGGTAGAATGATATGTGTACCAGTCACACTATTCACAATATATATTTCAGATTTACATTAACATATCATAATAAGCCTATCAAAACTAGGTAACATGGGACATTATTGGCGGAGGTAAGTGCTGATGCGGGCCTAAACTACAGCCCACAGCGTGGGACTGTCACAGAGACTAGTTCACTGATGACGTGTCCCTACACGTCTTCCTGCCGTGACGTTTTCCCAGGTATCAGGTGAGAAGTGATTGAGTCCTAACCAGTCTCAGATAGGCTGGGTTTTCTAATTTTCTCTTTCACTGAAAGTGTATGCTGACCCTGTGAGTGTTGAGGGATTGCAGGTAACCAGGTATTTATCACTGTATTTCCCACCCCCACTGCTGCCCCTAGGATTTGTGGAGGTGTCCAGTTGTGAAATGATGGTTTTCGGCTGTCAGGGTCAACGTAGGATTACTGCAAGTATCCAGGTCTAGTGGTATGTCCCATAAAGCTGGAAGAACTCAAGGTTCTTTGCTGGAGTCCTGGTGGAAAACCCCGTGTCCTTCTACATATATATCTTCGTGCCTATTTCAGCCCCCTACCATGACATCACAATGAATATGGTAACAGGTCTGGAGGTCAGCACTGATGAGGGCTAAAAGCAACGCATGGGCCACGTGAGGTTCAGCTGTCTAGGAAAGTGATGATGGTGTCTATCCTTCCTGTTGTTCCCAAGATTTCGCTTCAGTTGTCCTAGGAAAAAATGGTAAGACTCCCTGGCATACTAAACCGTGAGTTTTCCCTCTGCATGTGACTAACCTGTGAGTGCAGTGGGACAACAAATACCAGGTAATGATCCGGCTTTCCCAGCCACAGCAGTGACCATGGACATTTTGCAGGTGTCCTGTAGAGAGAAATGCTGTCTTCTGGGATCATGGCCCTGAGCTTGGGGACACTGTCAGCATACAGGTAAGAGTCTTTCAGTGATGGATGTAAGCAGCGTGATTTGTAGGTGTCCTGGTAGGACAGTTTATGTGTTTCTGAGGCATATATCTCAGTGTATGCTTTCCAGGTTCCTGGGAGGAAATCCTGACTAACCAGAGACATGATCAGGGGACATGTCTGCTATCTGGGTAAGTGATGGTGTGTGCTGTAAACACCACAGACCATTTGATCTTAACGTATTAGGTCAGTGAGGTTCCTTTCCCTGAACGGTTTACCATGTGATGGGTTTATGTGTATTCCGGTAAGAAAGGGTAGTAGCTCCCCATTCTCCTTGCCATGTGATCCTGTTGTTTTCAGTCCAGGAGAGAACGTATGAGGTATGTACCCTGTGAGTGCTGATTGATTGACACGTGCCAGGGAATTCACATGGCACTGTGCATCACAGGAGTAACCACGGTGGATTTGCAGAGAAGCGGGCCAAAGAAAATGGCATGTCCTACAATGGCCTAGACCTTGGAGGACTTGCAAACATCCAGGTACAATTTTGGCTCCCACAATGATGACTGTGTCCATAGACACATTGGTCACATATGTGGTTTTAGGTTCCCTTGCAAAGGTCACAGGAAACCTGTTTGTGCTTGAGCAGAGGACTGTGCCTGTATTTAGGTGGGTGACGGCATGGGCCTAAGCAGGCCATGGACTATCCAATCTTCCCATACACCGATAAATGCAGATGACTTTCCGGCTCTTGTCCCTGTCCTGCCATGGTTTCCTCAGCTCATTTTCTATTCTTTATTTTCTGCAGTTATTCAGTTAAGAAATGATGCTTTGCCAACCAAGACTGATAAGCATTAGTCCTTGCTGTGTTCAACTTTAGGAAATGTGCCTTGAACCTGAGTCCATGTTGACTGAGGGAGATGTGGGTGTCCAGGTAAATTATCCTACTCTACCAGATCACAGGATGGAATGATAGTTCTGACACATCCTCAGTCTGGAGTCAGTAATGGTGCCAGCAGTGGGGTGGAAGTTGGAGTTCTGCCGGGATCTAGGTAAGGTCGATGGTTCCCAGATGACGGCAGTGACCAGGCTGTGTAGTGCATGTCTTTTTCATCTTTCAGGTACACCAAGTGGCATCCCGGAAAATACCTGTCAGATGCATTTCTTCTGCTGCTGCTAGACATGAAATCAAGGCCGGCCTGAGAATGACCATTCAGGGGCCCTGGATTGTAACCAGGTAATTGATCACATGAGTCCTATGCCAATATAGACCACCTGAAACTTCAGATTTCCTGGGCAAAGAGGACGCTCTCCTTGACACAGTGTTTTTCCCATGGTTTCCTGCAGGGGTCCCGTAAAGTTCTCTTCCTGTAGAGAGGTAAGAGATGTTGTGACATTATCTCATGAAAGACATTCTGTGTTTCCTGCATGTAGATAAAATTAATAGTGGTTTTGAGTCTGGTAGAGTAACCTTGTGTTTGGCATATGTGTCATTGGGAAAAAATAAGTAGTGATTCCCAATGCCAGTAAGCATGAGATTTTACTGTTTGCTTATTGAGAGGTAAGGCTTTTGTTTGTTTGTTTGTTTTTTGCAAATTTCACACTCCACACAATAGACAGATATGCCAGTGCCCAGGTAGTTGATCATATTGTCTGTCACGCCAATGTGGACTGTGGTGTTTCTGCAGGTATCCCTTGTAGGCTGTAGCCTCAGAGTTCTTGTGTTACCAGGTAACCTTGATGAGTCATGAAATGATGCCAGTGAACAAGAGTATTTGTGATTGTCCTTGTAGCACAGGTTGTGGATCAACCACTATATGTCTTTCAGATGTGTGTCAGGGCATCACAGCAGGCCTTTCAATCCTAGGTAATGTGGGCATTGCTGGGTGAGGTAAGTGCCACAGCCTGCAGCGTGGAACTGTCATAGAGACCTAGTTCAGTAATGATGTATCCTACATGTCTTCCCATCGTGATTTCTTTCCCAGGTATTCGGGAGAGAAATGATTGAGTCCTTACCAATCCCAGATAGGCTGAGTTTTCCCATTTTCTGTTTCACCAAAAGTATATGCGGAACCCTGAGAGTGTTGAGGGATTGCAGGTAACCAGCCAGGTATCTATCACTGTGTTCCCCACCCCTGTTCTGCCAGTAGGATTTCTCCCAGTGTCCAGTCAAGAAATAATGGATTTCTGCATAGATTTTGACCCTGTATCACTGAAATTGTGCAGATAGATTTGATATGTCCCATAATTGTGCAAGTGGCTAAGTTTATCTGCTGTTTTTCTGCATACCTGCATATCCCTCTCTCACTATAAGACTAAACACATTATAACTAAACTCTAAAAATAATGACTAATGCTTACCAGCATTGGTTGGGAAAATATAATTCCTTAACTAAATACCTGAACAAAATATGGCAACACAAAAATTGGGAAAACCTACATATCTGTAGATCACAGTGGTATTGATCTTGCATTATTACAAGTATCCAGGTAGAGTTATGTGTTCCGTAATGATGGAGTGACCAAGGTTATTTTCAGATGTTGTCTTGGTGGAAATGTTTGTGTCCTTTAGCACATATTTCACAATGTGTATTTCAGGTTTCCGTAGTGAGACCCTGATAAACCTAACAATGGTTGGTACGGCAGACATTTCTGTTACGCAGACAAGTGATGATGTGTTCTTTAACCACATCATAGACCATCAGATCTTCATATATCCTTTTTTTTTGTTTTTTTTTTTTGACAGAGTCTTGCTTTGTCGCCCAGGCTGGAATGCAGTGGGGTGATCTCGGCTCACTGCAGCCTCCACCTCCCATGTTCAAGCGATTCTCGTGCCTCTGCGTCCTGAATAGCTGGGATTACAGGTATGCACCACCACGTCCTGCTAATTTTTGTATTTTTAGAGATGGGATTTTGGCACGTTGGCCAAGCTGGTCTCGAACTCCTGGCCTCAAGCAATCCACCCACCTTGGTCTCCCAAAGTACTGGAATTACAGGTGTGTACCACCGCACCCGGCCAGATCTTCATATATCTAAGTAAGTGGTATACATTTACCTAAACTTTTTTAGCATGTGATTTTTCCCGTAGGTACTCAGGTAAGAAATGATAGTCTTTACCAACTGTAGCAACCATGTTATCCTGCTGTTTTATATTTTAGAGAAAATGTATGTTTAACTTTGTGATTGTTGAGCTATTTGCTCTCCAAGGAATTAACCATGGAGTTGCATGTCATAGTAGCAATTGTGGGTTTGTTTGCAGGTAAGTAGTAAAGAGAAAATGGTATCTCTAACAGTGCTATAGACCTTGGAGTACTGCAAGATTTCAGGTATACTTGATGGTTCTTGCAATGGTGGTAGTGAGTAAGCTTAATTGCAGGGTTCTAGAAAAAAAGCTGTGTCTACACACATTTGTCATAATGTGTTTTCAGGATCCTGTCAAGAAGTCATGGTAAATCTCATCATGATCAAGAACGAGACTTTGCTTGCATCCAGGTAAGTAATGATGTAGGCCTTAAGCAAGCACTCAGAAAACAATCTAATCATCAGATGTATAATTAAGTGTGGATGGTGCCTCTACCTTTTGTGTTACCATGGTTTTTTTTGCAGGCATTCAGTTAAGAAATGTTTTCCCCACCAAGGCTAGTAAGCATTAGCCCTTATTATTTTAGAATTTAGATATAATGTGTAGTACCTAACCAAGCTGGGCATAGTTGCATGTGCCTATAGTACGAGCTACTCTGGAGGCTGAGGCAGGAAGATCGCTTGAGCCCAGGAGGTCGAGGCTGCAGTGAGCTGTGATCACACCACTGCACTCCAACTTGGGTGACAGGACAAAACCCTGTCTCTTAAAAAAATAAAAAAGATATAATGTGTGTTTAACATTAGTCTCTAAGGAGGGCTATGCCGGTATCCAGGTGAGTTATCCTACTTTTCCACATTATAGTATGACCAATGAGATTTCTAAGTCAAGCGATAATGGTTTCTCTAACATTGGTGTTGATCTCAAAGTTCTACTAAGATCAAGGTAGTGTTGGTGGTTCCTCTAATGAGGAAAATGACTGATACAAGTTGCAGGTGCCCCCTCCTTTTTTGCAGGTAAAACAGCGTGTTTCATTAAACATATTCATTGTTGAATATGTTTCTTCAGGTACCAGTAGTCATGAAATCATAGTGAACCTAACAATGGTCATTTATGGGTTCTTGGTAGTAACCAGGTCAGTGATAAATTGGGTCTTACCACACTACAGACCACCTGTTGTTCAGATTTTTAGGTAAGTGAGTATGGTCCCTCTAACACAGTGTTACTGTGTTTGTCTTTTTCAGGCTTCCCAAAAGTTGTTTGGTAGTATACAGGCATGAGGTGGTGTGACTCTAGCTCATTAGATGCCTTCGTCTTTTCAGTTATGTAAGTAATGAATGGTGTTTTCAGGACCGTTATATAAACCTTGTTTATGGCGTGTATGCAGTTTAAAAATTAAAGTATCCCTAATAGTAGCAGAAACCATGAGTTTTTAATGTATTTTTCTTTTGAGATAATGTGTATATAACACTTGTACTGATAGACATATATACAGGTATCTTGGTATTTTATCATATTGCTCATCACCACATTATTGGCCATGGGATTTTTGGAGGTATCTGTCAAAGAGTGGACGGTGCCTCTTTCTATAGTTTGACTTTGTAGTTCTGCCCTTATCTAGTGTTTATGGGCCCCAAAAGATTCAAGAGACCAAGGGAATTTGTAGTTCTACAAGTAGAATTAGACTAGTACCAAACCCATTTCCCACAACGTGTTTTCCAGGGTATGTCCAGAGATCATGGTGAGCCTATCTATGGTAATTAATATGTGATATTGCTGATTTTGAGGTAAATGATGATGGAGAGACCTAAACCAGAGCACAGGTTATCTGATCTTCATATAGGTATAATTGATGGTTGTGTCCCTAACACTTGATGTTACCATGATTTCTTTTTAAATATTCAGGTAGGAAATTATAGAGTCTTTACCAATTCTCAAAACCATGAATTTGCCCTTTTTATATTTTATTTTATTTTATTTTTTTTTTTTAAGATCCAATTTTTTATTATTATTATTTTTTTTATTTTTTTTAAATTTATTTATTATTATTAAACTTCAAGTTGTAGGGTACATGTGCACAACGTGCAGGTTTGCTACATATGTATACTTGTGCCATGTTGGTGTGCTGCACCCATCAACTCGTCATTTACATCAGGTATAACTCCCAATGCAATCCCTCCCCCCTCCCCCCTCCCCATGATAGGCCCCGGTGTGTGATGTTCCCCTTCCCGAGTCCAAGTGATCTCATTGTTCAGTTCCCACCTACGAGTGAGAACATGCGGTGTTTGGTTTTCTGTTCTTGTGATAGTTTGCTAAGAATGATGGTTTCCAGCTGCATCCATGTCCCTACAAAGGACACAAACTCATCCTTTTTTATGGCTGCATAGTATTCCATGGTGTATATGTGCCACATTTTCTTAATCCAATCTGTCACTGATGGACATTTGGGTTGATTCCAAGTCTTTGCTATTGTGAATAGTGCTGCAATAAACATACGTGTGCATGTGTCCTTATAGCAGCATAATTTATAATCCTTTGGGTATATACCCAGTAATGGGATGGCTGGGTCATATGGTACATCTAGTTCTAGATCCTTGAGGAATCGCCATACTGTTTTCCATAATGGTTGAACTAGTTTACAATCCCACCAACAGTGTAAAAGTGTTCCTATTTCTCCACATCCTCTCCAGCACCTGTTGTTTCCTGACTTTTTAATGATCGCCATTCTAACTGGTGTGAGATGGTATCTCATTGTGGTTTTGATTTGCATTTCTCTGATGGCCAGTGATGATGAGCATTTTTTCATGTGTCTGTTGGCTGTATGAATGTCTTCTTTTGAGAAATGTCTGTTCATATCCTTTGCCCACTTTTGGATGGGGTTGTTTGTTTTTTTCTTGTAAATTTGTTTGAGTTCTTTGTAGGTTCTGGATATTAGCCCTTTGTCAGATGAGTAGATTGCAAAAATTTTCTCCCATTCTGTAGGTTGCCTGTTCACTCTGATGGTAGTTTCTTTTGCTGTGCAGAAGCTCTTCAGTTTGATGAGATCCCATTTGTCAATTTTGGCTTTTGCTGCCGTTGCTTTTGGTGTTTTAGACATGAAGTCTTTGCCCATGCCTATGTCCTGAATGGTACTACCTAGGTTTTCCTCTAGGATTTTTATGGTATTAGGTCTAACATTTAAGTCTCTAATCCATCTTGAATTAATTTTCGTATAAGGAGTAAGGAAAGGATCCAGTTTCAGCTTTCTACTTATGGCTAGCCAGTTTTCCCAGCACCATTTATTAAATAGGGAATCCTTTCCCCATTTCTTGTTTCTCTCAGGTTTGTCAAAGATCAGATGGCTGTAGATGTGTGGTATTATTTCTGAGGACTCTGTTCTGTTCCATTGGTCTATATCTCTGTTTTGGTACCAGTACCATGCTGTTTTGGTTACTGTAGCCTTGTAGTATAGTTTGAAGTCAGGTAGCGTGATGCCTCCAGCTTTGTTCTTTTGACTTAGGATTGTCTTGGAGATGCGGGCTCTTTTTTGGTTCCATATGAACTTTAAAGCAGTTTTTTCCAATTCTGTGAAGAAGCTCATTGGTAGCTTGATGGGGATGGCATTGAATCTATAAATTACCTTGGGCAGTATGGCCATTTTCACGATATTGATTCTTCCTATCCATGAGCATGGTATGTTCTTCCATTTGTTTGTGTCCTCTTTGATTTCACTGAGCAGTGGTTTGTAGTTCTCCTTGAAGAGGTCCTTTACATCCCTTGTAAGTTGGATTCCTAGGTATTTTATTCTCTTTGAAGCAATTGTGAATGGAAGTTCATTCCTGATTTGGCTCTCTGTTTGACTGTCACTGGTGTATAAGAATGCTTGTGATTTTTGCACATTAATTTTGTATCCTGAGACTTTGCTGAAGTTGCTGATCAGCTTAAGGAGATTTTGGGCTGAGACAATGGGGTTTTCTAAATATACAATCATGTCGTCTGCAAACAGGGACAATTTGACTTCTTCTTTTCCTAACTGAATCCCCTTGATTTCTTTCTCTTGCCTGATTGCCCTAGCCAGAACTTCCAACACTATGTTGAATAGGAGTGGTGAGAGAGGGCATCCCTGTCTTGTGCCAGTTTTCAAAGGGAATTTTTCCAGTTTTTGCCCATTCAGTATGATATTGGCTGTGGGTTTGTCATAAATAGCTCTTATGATTTTGAGGTACGTTCCATCAATACCGAATTTATTGAGCATTTTTAGCATGAAGGGCTGTTGAATTTTGTCAAAAGCCTTTTCTGCATCTATTGAGATAATGATGTGGTTCTTGTCTTTGGTTCTGTTTATATGCTGGATTATGTTTATTGATTTGCGAATGTTGAACCAGCCTTGCATCCCAGGGATGAAGCCCACTTGATCATGGTGGATAAGCTTTTTGATGTGCTGCTGAATCCGGTTTGCCAGTATTTTATTGAGGATTTTTGCATCGATGTTCATCAGGGATATTGGTCTAAAATTCTCTTTTTTTGTTGTGTCTCTGCCAGGCTTTGGTATCAGGATGATGTTGGCCTCATAAAATGAGTTAGGGAGGATTCCCTCTTTTTCTATTGATTGGAATAGTTTCAGAAGGAATGGTACCAGCTCCTCCTTGTACCTCTGGTAGAATTCAGCTGTGAATCCATCTGGTCCTGGACTTTTTTTGGTTGGTAGGCTATTAATTATTGCCTCAATTTCAGAGCCTACTATTGGTCTATTCAGGGATTCAACTTCTTCCTGGTTTAGTCTTGGAAGAGTGTAAGTGTCCAGGAAATTATCCATTTCTTCTAGATTTTCCAGTTTATTTGCGTAGAGGTGTTTATAGTATTCTCTGATGGTAGTTTGTATTTCTGTGGGGTCGGTGGTGATATCCCCTTTATCATTTTTAATTGCGTCGATTTGATTCTTCTCTCTTTTCTTCTTTATTAGTCTTGCTAGTGGTCTGTCAATTTTGTTGATCTTTTCAAAAAACCAACTCCTGGATTCATTGATTTTTTGGAGGGTTTTTTGTGTCTCTATCTCCTTCAGTTCTGCTCTGATCTTAGTTATTTCTTGCCTTCTGCTAGCTTTCGAATGTGTTTGCTCTTGCTTCTCTAGTTCTTTTAATTGCGATGTTAGAGTGTCAATTTTAGATCTTTCCTGCTTTCTCTTGTGGGCATTTAGTGCTATAAATTTCCCTCTACACACTGCTTTAAATGTGTCCCAGAGATTCTGGTATGTTGTATCTTTGTTCTCATTGGTTTCAAAGAACATCTTTATTTCTGCCTTCATTTCGTTATGTACCCAGTAGTCATTCAGGAGCAGGTTGTTCAGTTTCCATGTAGTTGAGCGGTTTTGATTGAGTTTCTTAGTCCTGAGTTCTAATTTGATTGCACTGTGGTCTGAGAGACAGTTTGTTATAATTTCTGTTCTTGTACATTTGCTGAGGAGTGCTTTACTTCCAATTACGTGGTCAATTTTGGAGTAAGTACGATGTGGTGCTGAGAAGAATGTATATTCTGTTGATTTGGGGTGGAGAGTTCTATAGATGTCTATTAGGTCTGCTTGCTGCAGAGATGAGTTCAATTCCTGGATATCCTTGTTAACTTTCTGTCTCGTTGATCTGTCTAATGTTGACAGTGGAGTGTTGAAGTCTCCCATTATTATTGTATGGGAGTCTAAGTCTCTTTGTAAGTCTCTAAGGACTTGCTTTATGAATCTGGGTGCTCCTGTATTGGGTGCATATATATTTAGGATAGTTAGCTCTTCCTGTTGAATCGATCCCTTTACCATTATGTAATGGCCTTCTTTGTCTCTTTTGATCTTTGATGGTTTAAAGTCTGTTTTATCAGAGACTAGTATTGCAACCCCCGCTTTTTTTTGTTCTCCATTAGCTTGGTAAATCTTCCTCCATCCCTTTATTTTGAGCCTATGTATGTCTCTGCGTGTGAGATGGGTCTCCTGAATACAGCAGACTGATGGGTCTTGACTCTTTATCCAGTTTGCCAGTCTGTGTCTTTTAATTGGAGCATTTAGTCCATTTACATTTAAGGTTAAGATTGTTATGTGTGAACTTGATCCTGCCATGATGATATTAACTGGTTATTTTGCTCGTTAGTTGATGCAGTTTCTTCCTAGCCTTGATGGTCTTTACATTTTGGCATGTTTTTGCAATGGCTGGTACCGGTTGTTCCTTTCCATGTTTAGTGCTTCCTTCAGGGTCTCTTGTAAGGCAGGCCTAGTGGTGACAAAATCTCTAAGCATTTGCTTATCTGTAAAGGATTTTATTTCTCCTTCACTTATGAAACTTAGTTTGGCTGGATATAAAATTCTGGGTTTAAAATTCTTTTCTTTAAGAATGTTGAATATTGGCCCCCACTCTCTTCTGGCTTGAAGAGTTTCTGCCGAGAGATCTGCTGTTAGTCTGATGGGCTTCCCTTTGTGGGTAACCCGACCTTTCTCTCTGGCTGCCCTTAAGATTTTTTCCTTCATTTCAACTTTGGTGAATCTGGCAATTATGTGTCTTGGAGTTGCTCTTCTCGAGGAGTATCTTTGTGGTGTTCTCTGTATTTCCTGGATTTGAATGTTGGCCTGCTCTACTAGGTTGGGGAAGTTCTCCTGGATGATATCCTGAAGAGTGTTTTCCAACTTGGTTCCATTTTCCCCCTCACTTTCAGGCACCCCAATCAGACGTAGATTTGGTCTTTTTACATAATCCCATACTTCTTGCAGGCTTTGTTCATTTCTTTTTCTTCTTTTTTCTTTTGGTTTCTCTTCTCGCTTCATTTCATTCATTTGATCCTCCATCGCTGACATTCTTTCTTCCAGTTGATCGAGACGGTTACTGAAGCTTGTGCATTTGTCACGTATTTCTCGTGCCATGGTTTTCGTCTCTTTCATTTCGTTTGTGAGCTTCTCTGCATTAATTACTCTAGCCATCAATTCTTCCACTTTTTTTTCAAGATTTTTAGTTTCTTTGCGCTGGGTACGTAATTCCTCCTTTAGCTCTGAGAAATTTGATGGACTGAAGCCTTCTTCTCTCATCTCGTCGAAGTCATTCTCCGTCCAGCTTTGATCCGTTGCTGGCGATGAGCTGCGCTCCTTTGCCGGGGGAGATGCGCTCTTATTTTTTGAATTTCCAGCTTTTCTGCCCTGCTTTTTCCCCATCTTTGTGGTTTTATCTGCCTCTGGTCTTTGATGATGGTGATGTACTGATGGGGTTTTGGTGTAGGTGTCCTTCCTGTTTGATAGCTTTCCTTCTAACAGTCAGGATCCTCAGCTGTAGGTTGTAGCTGTAGGAGATTGCTTGAGGTCCACTCCAGACCCTGTTTGCCTGGGTATCAGCAGCAGAGGCTGCAGAAGATAGAATATTTCTGAACAGCGAGTGTACCTGTCTGATTCTTGCTTTGGAATCTTCCTCTCAGGGGTGTACTCCACCCTGTGAGGTGTGGGGTGTCAGACTGCCCCTAGTGGGGGATGTCTCCCAGTTAGGCTACTCAGGGGTCAGGGACCCACTTGAGCAGGGAGTCTGTCCCTTCTCAGATCTCAACCTCCGTGTTGGGAGATCCACTGCTCTCTTCAAAGCTGTCAGACAGAGTCGTTTGCGTCTGCAGAGCTGCTGCGTTTGTTATTATTTACTGTGCCCTGTCCCCAGAGGTGGAGTCTACAGAGACAGGCAGGTTTCCTTGAGCTGCTGTGAGCTCCACCCAGTTCGAGCTTCCCAGCAGCTTTGTTTACCTACTTAAGCCTCAGCAATGGCGGGCGCCCCTCCCCCAGCCTCGCTGCTGCCTTGCCGGTAGATCACAGACGGCTGTGCTAGCAATGAGGGAGGCTCCGTGGGTGTGGGCCACTCCCGGCCAGGTGTGGGATATGATCTCCTGGTGTGCCTGTCTGCTTAAAGCGCAGTATTGGGGTGGGAGTTACCCGATTTTCCAGGTGTTGTGTGTCTCAGTTCCCCTGGCTAGGAAAAGGGATTCCCTTCCCCCTTGCGCTTTCCAGGTGAGGCAATGCCTCGCCCTGCTTCAGCTCTCGCTGGTCGGGCTGCAGCAGCTGACCAGCACCAATCGTCTGGCACTCCCCAGTGAGATGAACCCAGTACCTCAGTTGAAAATGCAGAAATCGCCGGTCGTCTGTGTCGCTCGCGCTGGGAGTTGGAGACTGGAGCTGTTCCTATTCGGCCATCTTGCTCCGCCCCCCCCCCTTTTTATATTTTAAGAAAACGTTTGTTTAACTCTTTGAGTGATAAGGAATTGGACATATCAGGTAATTATAATTACTAGTCACAATAGTAACCATGGGATTTTTATAGGTGGCCTAAAACAAATGTTGTCTTATCCAACAATGGTCTTGACCTTGTATTACTACAAGTATCCAGGTAGAGTTGATGTTTTCATAGTGATGGAAGTGACCAAAGTTATTTGCAAGCATCCCTATAGATAGAACACATTGTATCCCTTTATGTGTGTGTGTGTGTGTGTGTGTGTGTGTATACATATAAAGTTATTTGCAAGCATCGCTATAGATAGAACACATTATATCCCTTTATACGTGTGTGTATATATATCATAATGTGTTTTTCAGGTTCCTGTCAAGAGATTATAACAAACCTAACAATGGTCATTATCAGGAGCTGTTTTGGTATCCAGGTTAGTGATGATGTGCACTTTAACATCACAGATCATCTGGTCTTTACATATCTAGATAAGTGATGTTTGTTTGCCTAAACTTGTTTACCATGTGATTTTTTAAAAAACAATTCTAGTAACCATGTTACCCTATTGTTTTGTGTTTTAGAGAAAATTTATTTTTTACACTGTGGGTGTTTTATGAGTTGCAGGCATCCAGGTAATTTTCATATGTTCTGCATCACAGTATTTCCATGGTATTTTTAAAGGTGTGCAGTCAGAAAACGATGGTGTCTTTAACCATGGTATAGACCTCGTATTACAGCAAGTTTCCAGGTAGAGATGTATCCTGCAATGATGGGAGTGAATAAGATTATTTGCAATTGTCCAAGTTGAAAAGGTGTGTCTGTATCACATTTGTCACAATGCGTTTTTCAGGTTCCAGCCAGAAGATCATGTTGAACTTCATAATGACCATTAATGGGGGCTTTGCTTGTAGACAAGTGATTATGTGGGCCTTAAGCATCCTACAGATCATGGGATCTTCAGATATCTTGGTGAGTATACATGGTATCCCTAACATTTGTGTTATCAGAGGTTTTTTGCAGGTATTCAAGTAAGAAATGATAGTGTCCCAATAAACACTCTGAAGCAATAAGCCTTTCTGTTTGAGTTTAGGTATGTGTTTAACCTTAGTAGTGACTACAATATATTCAGGTATCCAAGTAAGTTATAATTTTGTCCAACACCTATATATTGACCATGACTTTTTTTGCAGTTATCTTGTCAAGACAAGAATATGCCTCTAACTAGGTTGTCGACTTGGAACACCTGAATGTTTCCAGGTAGATTTGAAGGGCCCCATAATTATCAAGTAACCATAGAATTTTGCAGGTGTTTGTATGGTACATGCATTCTTAACACAATTTTTATCATGATTTTTTTTAAAGATTCAATTAAGAGATGATGGTGCTTTCTCTACCGTGGTTAAGGCCCATATCATCTCTTAACTGATTCCAGCAAAATCACAAATGAAGTATTATTGTTAGTTGATCCGTCATCTCTTGATTGCTGTTTTTGCAGATGTCCACTCAAGAGTTACTGGTGTCTCTAACTACAATGTTGATCCTGGATACTTGCTAGTATCTAGGTAGATTTTATGGGTTTTTTTAAGTTTATAGTGCCCATAGAATTTTCAGGTGTCCAGGTTATAGGTTTGTCCTTAAGCACTGTTGTCTCTTTGGGTTTTTGTAAATTCCAATTAAAAGATTATTGAAAGCCTCCCTATGGTACTGAAGGCAAGATTTTGCTTGCATCCAAATACAAGATGATGTTAGTACCAAAGCTGATATCCAGGTAAGCAATACACGTGTTCTTAAGCCAACATAGTGACCAAATTTGTTTGCTAGTATTCTTGTAAGTTATGTTGACTAACCACCATAGTGACCAGGGAAATTTTGCAGATATCCTATTAAGCTATGAAGATGCCTGTAACTAAGGTGTTTTCCTCGGAAATGCGCAGGCATCCAGATAAGAGTTGATGGTGTCCCTAATCAAGATCATGACCACGGGATTTTGCAGTTAGGCAAGGAATGATGTGCCCCTACTGTGATGTTTATTTTGGCCCTTTTAGGTGATCAAGTTAGAGATGGTGTTTATCTAATACATTAGCGACCATGAGGTTTTTGCAAGTATCTAATTAGAAGATGATGGTGTCTGTATATACAGTGCTGACCTCTGAATTTTGCATGTATCCAGATAAAAGTTGTTCTGTCCCTTACCATGTTAGTGGTCTTAGGATATTTTAGTTGTCCGGGTAAAGAGCGACGTGTCCTTAACAACATTAGTTACCATGCGATATTGCATGTGTCCAGTTAAGAGATGATAGTGGCCCTAACCATGGTACTGACCATGAATTTTTGCAATTTTCCAGGATACAGATAGTGTTTCACTAGCTTCAGTATTGACCATGTGGTTTTGCAGCCATCCTAACAAGAAATTATGTATCCACAATTCTGTTTTTTATCCTCAGATTTATTTAGGTATTCTGGAAAGGGATAATGGTGTTCCTAACATTTACTGACCATAGGCTTTGCAGATACCCAGCCAAGAGATGATGGTGTCTCTATCAATGTTGGTGTCCATGGGAATGAAAGAAAAATGGACTTTTTTGTCAACTCTATATTTTATTAAATTAATTCTAACATTAATATTACATACTATTCAGTCCTTTTTTTTTTTTTTTGAGACAGGGTCTCGCTCTGTCACCCAGGCTGGAGTGCAGTGACTCAATCATGGCTCACTGCAGCCTCGACCCCCTAGGCTCAAGCAATCATCTCACCTCAGCTTCCTGAGTAGCTGAGACCACAAGTGTACACCACTATACCCAGCTAATTGTTGTATTTTCTGTAGAGACAGAGTTTCATCACATTGCTCAGGCTGGCCTTGAACTCCTAGGCTCAAGCAATTCATCCTCATCAGCCTCCCAGAGTTCTGGGATTACAGGCATGAGCCACTGTGCCCGGCCCACAGTCATGTTTGATTATATCCATTTCTTTCTGTTTGATTTCTATGCAATGACATTTGTACTCGGAGTCTTAAGCTCATGTTTATTAAATATTTTAACATCTAAGAGTTGCCAATATAGACATACATTATGTAAAATGGGGTTTTTCCTAAAGAAAACTAGGCTGTAGATACAGTCATCAGTTAGAGGGTTAAAGGAGCCAAGGAAGAGGAATACTGGTGTGCATACTATGGATAAAAACATTTGTACTGTCACCCTCTTGATATAAATAGATATTAGGTGATATGTTAGAAAAAAATATGTGAAACTCAGTGTAGATTAATGAGGGACTCGAATAGCTCTTATTCAATTATTAATTTGGTTATTAACTTATTTAAATTACACCATTGAACATAGCAAATAAGAGCTAGATAAGAACTTGATGATCAGCTAGTGCAACACCAGCGTGAATGAGAGCCTGCATGCAGAGAGGTTAATCACGGTAACAAGTTGCAGTGACGAGTACTCTTTCCACTATCCTACTTTCTTTTTTTTTTTTTTTTTTTTTGAGATGGAGTCTTGTTCTGTTGCCATGCTGGAGTGCAGTGTCGCCATCTCGGCTCACTGCAACCTCCACCTCCTGGGTTCAAGCAATTCCCCTGCCTCAGCCTCCTGAGTAACTGGGACTACAGGCACGTGCCACCATGCCCAGTTAAGTTTTTGTATTTTAGTAGAGAAGGGTTTTCACCATGTTGACCAGGATGGTCTCAATCTCCTGACCTCGTGATCCACCCGCCTCAGCCTCCCAAAGTGCTGGGATTACAGGCGTGAGCCATCACACCCGGCCTCTATTTTCTTTATTGAAAACCTGAGACCAATTGAAAAGCAATAAAACAAGTGTTCAAGAGCTTCTTTAAATCAGTACATTTCAGGAAATATATATCCAATTGGTCAGACTCCCCATCATGCACTTTGCTTTTTTGTTGAAATTCAAAGGAAGCCTGGGTCTCAGTCTTAAACCCCCAGCTATCAATGTCTCCAACAAAGGGGAAGGGAAGCAGCCTAGTCTGAATTTTAATTCAGCCAAGTGGGAAACCCATGACCTTCCATTCTCCTCTGATTTTACCATTCTTCTAGGATCCATTTCACAACTATTGTTCATCTGGGTGTGGAATCACTGCTTTGTATTTCAACACCATTGAAAATATGTCAGACCAAGACCCGTATAGTATAATTCTGCTGGAAAAGAGAAGTTAAAGGGGTTAACCTGTAATAGTAGATTAAGATAATTATGGAAAAAGAAGGTTAAAGAAATGAGGGTTTAAAAAACTTTCAACAAGTTGCTCTCACCTCTGGGCCATCCACATAGTAGGCACTCAATATGTGTCGAAGTAAATGAATGCTTCTTTATGGATTGGCTCATTCAACAACCATTCTTTCTTTCAGTGTGCAATGGAAAGAAAGCTATCAACTTCATTCCTTAGACTTCCTGTGTGAGCATGATTTAGGTTCCACCATCAGATGTTCACATGTAACCTCTATTGGAACTAAGCCATGGGTAGAAAGGCAGGGGAATGGACATATATTTTACTGGCATGGATTATGGCAGGGGTACCATGGTTCTGGCTAGATATGTTTGAGGAGCTTGGAATTCATAAAACAGAGGCAAGTCAGAGCTAGAGATGTAGCTTAGGGTCAGATATGTTAAAGAAAACATTCTTTCATTTTTCCATTTTTGCCTTTTAGTTTTTGAAAATTTTACATATAATGTCACAGGGATAAAACAAATTGAAAAAGAAAGAAAAAACCAACCATTATACCATCTCTAAAATATATAAACACTATTTTTCCCTGTTATCAGTCATTACCCACATTTATACATATCATCTAGGGAACATAAGGTTCATATAATTTTCTGATTTCTTTCCCTTAAAATGACATTGTAAATATATACACTCATATTTAATATATGGAAAAATGCAAAAATGACAAGGAAGATTTAAACGTGTAAATCTATGCATATAGAAGTCATTTGTTCATTTAACAGTAAGTACCTATAGGTAGTAGGTACAGTTCCCTGCTTTGATGATCAACAGTGAAGAAGCCACACAAAGTTCATGCCCTGAGGAAGATTACATTCTCTAATGGGTTCAGCTCCAGTGATCCATACATTTTTGTGTCCCTGGGAGAGTCTCACCTTATTTCATTGTCTCATTATAATTATTAATAGCTCTCACTCTCAAGGGTGTCTCAGTTTGGATAATACATTACATAGTCACCCTGGACATAATAGAGAATATAGAGGTGAGGACATATATTAACTACAGAGTAATAAGTGCTATAAATATCCTTTCCAGCTGGACACTGAAGATGAAAAAATAGAAATTTGAATTTGTTTAAATTAAAAATAAATACCCTAAAGTAAGGTGACAGTAATTTGGGAAAAGGACTTCTTTCATTTGGGTGGTCAGGGCAGTTCTCTCTGAGGGGAGGAAGGAATGAATGACAAGAAGGAGCCAGTCGGATGAAGAGTGAAGGGGTAAGCATTGTAAGAACAGCAAGGGGAAGCAACATGTCCAGAGGACAGAGAGGCAGTGTGGATGAAGGGCAGTGTGCAGGGATGAAAGTGGCCCAAGGGGAGGCAAAAGCTAGGTTTTTAAGGCCCTGCCTGTTGTGAGGAGGAGCTTGGGTTTCCTTTGAAATGCAATGGACAGTCTTTAAAAGACAGCAAAGTGACCTCACTCACTTGTCTGTGCCAAATGTATTCAAACCCATAGGCCAGCAAATCACTCTCTGATTAAGCTCTCATATTTAAAAATACTGTGGCTCCTCTAATAAATCCACAGACACCAGGACTCTATGGAAAAGTATGTTTTTTACCAACACTGGAATGAATGATAAATTATTACATGACTTCAAGCTTAACATGAAGCTTAAAGTTCTCAGAAGCAGACGTATTTATAACTTTTTCCCCTAAAGTATTGAAAGATAAAGTGCTGAATTTTAGAACTTTATAACAGACTCACAGATAAATGCAAGGCTTTATGAGTTTTATCAAGCTCTCCTCTTGTCATCAGTGACGTTAGTGAAGGACTATACAGTTTAAAGGTAGTTGGGACAAGTCTCCAGACAAGGGAGTAGCGATTTGGGACTAACTAACTGAAGAGGGAGGGAAGGGCAAGATGCCAGAAATCTGGTGGAGGACCTTGGTAGTAGGTATTCCAGCAGCTTCCAGATTCTTTCTGAGGCAATTTAAAGAGATGCAGCTCAGAGGTGCAACTCTATCCTGCTAGGCTTGGTCTTCTAAGGCCCCAGCACTTGGCCACACAGGTTATGCACCACACCAGGATGCCAGGCTGTAGAAGCTAGATCGAGGGCCGAATTCCAGGTCACACCCTGCTCACCAAACCATGCCAGCTCAAAGGAAGGGACACCTCCTCAATTCAGCTCTGCTTTACCTCTCTGCTTATGAATTCTAAGCTCCTGATACACATCTGGTCAGAACCATGGTACCCCTCCACAATCCACGCCAGGAACATGGATGTCTACTCCCTGCCTTTCTTCCCATTGTTTGGGGACTTTTCCTTAGTTCAGCTGAAGACGGGGTCCTTGTCATACTGCCACAAAAATTTAGGCTTGCAGATGATTTGAAGGGTGAGTAGGGCAGGGTTTTATTGGGTGAAAAGGAAGAAAAGGAGAGACACCTAGCGAAGCAGGAGAGTGTGCTTCCTGCCCGTGGGCTTCCCAGGTACCACCAAGGAAGAGGAGGGGCAAGGCTCCTCTCCCCTGCAAAAGCTGGAACTTCTGTGGCTCCACCCCACACTCCTTCCAGTGTGCAGGTAGGTCAGAGGCTCTGCCAGGGAGCCCTTCCCACCTGGCTGTCTCACCATGGCTCTGGGAAAGGTCTGTGCCCAGAGGGGATTCTTTTCTATACGACACAAAGGCTTTGTTTGTGCTCAGCAGTCCTGTGTTTAGGACATTTCCTGGGCTTTATGGCCTCTGACCAGTCATCCTTTACTGTCTAAATCTCTTAGCAGATGCACACTCACCAGCTAGCCAATTCTGTCTCCTGGTTCTCACCCTGGATATGAGCCTGTCTTGATTTCTTGTTTCAGCAACATCCGGGGCATAAAACAACATTTTTCATTATTTACCCACGTAAATAATCAGTTGCTGGAGGCTGCTCTGGAAAGCAGGACACATACAGCACACATAGGAATGAATCCATCCAGCACTGCTCCTCCTTGGAGCCAGGAGTCCCACTGGGGCCTCCATCATCTCTGTCACCATTTGGTACTTTTGGTTCTTTCTGTCTCCCTCAGGACTAGTTAAGACAGCTAATGTGTGGATGCAGTTTCGAAAACAATACTTTTCATAGCAGTGGTTTGAGCTAATGGTGTTTTTCATCTCAAAGATGTTTTACAAACATTAATTAAGCTTATGTAGCTCCCTGATGGGCTTAGGCAGAGAGAATGCCCAGAGAGAGAGAGTTTCCGCTTTTCCTCCAAGCCACAGAAAGTCCTCACGGAACCAGAAGGCCTGGGACTTCAGCCCAACAGTCTTTTGCTTGAAGAGGACTTAACATACCTTAAAACTTTCCTGATGCTCAGAAAATGAAGTCTTTTGTGATGCTTCATAAAATGAAATCCCTTGGAATGCTTTGGGTTTTTTTGGGGGGGGGGGGGAGGGGTTTGTTTTGTTTTGTTTTTTTTGACGGAGTCTCGCTCTGTCGTACCCAGGCTGAAGTGCAGTAGTGCGATCTCGGCTCACTGCAACCTCTGCCTCCTGGGTTCAAGCGATTCTCCTGCCTCAGCCTCCCAAGTAGCTGGGATTACAGGCACCCACCACCACACCCAGCTAATTTTTTGTGTTTTTGGTTGAGACGGGGTTTCATCATGTTGGACAGGCTGGTCTTGAACCCCTGACCTCAGGTAATCTGCCCACCTCAGCCTCCCAAAGTGCTGGGATTGCAGGCGTGAGCCACCGCACCCAGCCCCCTTGGAATGCTTCGTAAAATGAAGTCCAGCCTAGTATAAATCACCTGTCAGAAAGTATTTTTTGTTTATTGTTGTGGCAAAGTGTGTATCTATTGATATATACTTAGTGAAGCAGGAAAATAGAAACTGCAAACCTAAACCAATTCAATAAAACGTTACTTATTTTTCAGTAGGAAGAGGGGAAAAAAACTAGTAAGCATGAGTAAGAAGAAGGAAGGATATGAGAGAATAGGAGACTCTTAAAGGCATTCTTTTCATTTCCTTTTTCTGATGCAGAAATCCAAACAAAATCTTTAGAAGAAACACCTGGAAAAACAGTATCTCCACTTTCAAAATGCAGAAATACAGGCATAATACAATGGCGAAATTTATTCATGGTCATTCTCATCTAAATCAATGGTTCTCAACCAGGTGCTATTTTGCGCCCCCCCCGCCCCGCCCCCAGGACATCGTTTTACAATGCCTAGACATTTTCGGTTGTCACCACTTGGGGAGGCAGCGTAAGGGTGGGCAAGTGGAGTGATACCAGCATCTAGTGGGTAGAGGATAAGGATGCTGCTATAAACATTGTACAATGCACAGGATAGCTCCCATCACAAAGAATGCTCTGGCAATGGTGCCAAGGTTGAGGAACCCTATTCTAAATCATTACCTTGTCAGAGATGTGTCTCCAAATCAAGCCGGAGTTTGTGGTATGTCATCCACACAGTTGACTCCAACCCACCCAACTCCAAGCAGGCTCAACGTGGTGATGTTTCCCACTACTTGCTCTAGGATACCTTCATTAGGCCTGGAGACCCAACCTGTGCAGAGACTCTAAACTCAAACATGTACCTAGCTGCATTATTGATTTTCTCACACAGTCGTGGCCATGCTTATATTTTGAAGTGATCCAGGATCCTTTTACTTTTTCTTCTAGTTCATTGAGGTGTAATTGACAAACAAAAATCTTATATATTCAAGCTGTACGATGTGATGATTTGATATAGGCATACACTGTCAAGTGTTTATCACAAATTAACACATCCGTCGCCATATCTAGTTATCATTTGTGTGTGGGGTGTGTGTGTGTGTGGTGAGGACACTTAAGATCTACTTTTAGCAGATTTCAAGTAAACAAGAATGTATTATTAACTATGATCACCATGCTGTATGTTAGATCACCAGAACTTACTCATTTTATAACCGAAAGTTTGTACCCTTTGACCAACATCTCCCCATTTTCCTCACCTCCCAGCCCCTGGCATACTACTCTGCTTCTATGAGCTTGACTTTTTTTAGATTCCACATATAAGTGAGATTGTAGGAAAGTTTAAATTTTTTCCCTGAAGTTTCAATCATTTGAGTTTATAAAACAAACTGATAATAGATTATCAGGAAAAACAGGCATACAGATTTTATTGTGTGCACATGTGTATGGAAGTCATACAAATTATAAAAACTCAAAGAAATGGCCAGAGGGTTGACACTTTTATACCATCTTGAGGTTACAGCAAGAATGAGGGCTTGGATTATAGCAAAACGGGTTATGGTGGCAAGACAGGTTATGGAACTGAGAGAAGAGGAGGCCTGGCTAGTAAAGGTGGTCTTGTTATGCAGATGAAATCTTACAGGAATAGGCCCTCAGAGAGAAGAGATGGGAGCCTGTGATAAATGTTTCTACAGGGCCTTTAAAGTGTCAGACTCCCAGGTGATCCTTCCTAGATCCAGGGGCAGAAAGTGGGGTGGTGTTTCAAAGAATACCTGATAGCCATCTGTTGTTCACTTTACTCCCTCTACAGTTGCAAATCGCCTTCACACAAGATAGCTTTGCAGGCCACCTCTGTCGGCAGGCCCTCTGAACAACCACCTCAAAATATGTCAAAGAGCATATATTAATTTTTTTTTAATTTCAGTACCTTTAGGGGTACAAGTGGTTTTCGGCTAAATGGATAAATTGCATGGTGGTAGTCTGGGATTTTAGTGCATTCATCACTTGAGTAGTGTACATTGTATCCAATTTGTAGTTTTTCATTCCTCATCCTCCTCCTACCTCCCTTCTGAGTCTCCAATGTCCTTTATACCTGTATGCCTTTGCATACCCGTATGGTCTCCACTTCCACTCAAGTATATATACATATATATATCACATATTCTTTTTCCACTCATTGGTTGATGAGCACTTAGGCTGATTTCATTCCTTTGCAATTGTGAATTGTGCTGCAAAAAACATATGTGTGCAGGTGTCTTTTTTATATAGTGACTTTTTTCCTTTGGAAAGATAGTAGTGGGATTGCTGGATTGAATGGTAGATCTTTTAATTCTTTGAGAACTCTCCATACCATTTTCCATTAGAGGTTGTGCTAATTTACATTCCCACCAGCAGTGCATAAGCATTCCCTTTCTACCACATCCATGCCAACATCTATAGTTTTTTTGAGTTTTTAATAATGTCCATTCTGGCTGGGGTAAGGTGGTATCTCACTGTGGTTTCGATTTGTGTTTCCTTGATGATTACTGATGTTCAGCAGTTTTTCTTTTCTTTTTTTGAAACAGAGTCTCGCTCAGTCGCCCAGGCTGGAGTACAGAGGCACTATCTCGGCTCACTGCAACCACCGTCTCCCGGGTTCAAGAGATTCTCCTGTCTCAGCCTCCCGAGTAGCTGGGATTACAGGCACCCGCCAGCATGCCCAGCTAATTTTTGTATTTTAGTAGAGTCAGGGTTTCACCATGTTGACCAGGCTGGTCTTGAACTCCTGACCTCAGATGATCCACCCACCACGGCCTCCCGAAGTGCTAGGATTACAGGTGGGAGCCACTGTACCTGGCCGAGCATTTTTTGATGTTTGTTTGTCATTTGTATATCATCTTTTGATAAATATCTATTTGTGTCATTTGCCCACTTTTTAATGGATTATTTGCTTTTTCTTGCTGATTTCTTTGAGTTCCTTGTAGATTCTGGATATCGTTCCTTTGCGGGATGCATAATTTGCAAATATTTTCTCCCATTCTGTAGCTTGTCTGTTTAATCTGATAATTTTTTCTTTTGCTGTGCAGAAGCTTTTTTGTTTAATTAGGTCCTATTTGTTTTTGTTGCATTTGCTTTTGGGGTCTTAGTCATAAATTCTTTGCCTAGGCCAGTGTCCAGAATAATTTTGCCTAGGTTTTCTTCTAGAATTTGTATGGTTTCAGGCCTTAGATTTAAGCTTTTAATCCATCTTTGTTTGTTTGTTATTTTTGAGACAGGGTCTCACTCTGTTGCCCAGGCTGGAGTACAATGGCACAATCACATTCACTGCAGCCTCGACCTTCCCAGGCTCAGGTGATCCTCCCACCTCAGTTTTTGTATTTTTAGTAGAGACAGGATTTTGCCATGTTTCCCAGGCTGGCCTTGAACTCGTGGGCTCAAGCGATCCAGCTACCTTGGCCTCCCAAAGTGCTAGGATTACAGGCATGAGCCACTGCACCGGGTCAAGCTGTTAATCCATCTTGAGTTAATTTTCATATATGGTGAGCAATAGAGATGCATAATATTTTGTTGTGAGATATTTTGGTTTCTTTCAGATCATACAGTAACTGTTTGTGTCTAGTTTATTTCACTTATAATGTTTCCCATATGAATGGCAGGATTTTCTTCTTTTTTATGATCAAATAGTATTTCATTGTTTTTATTTTATTTATTTATTTATTGACACAAAGTCTCACTGTGTCACCCAGGCTGGACTGCAGTGGTGCAATCTCAGCTGACTGCAACCTCTGCCTCTCAGGTTCAAGCAATTCTTGTGCCTTAGCCTCCCGAGTAGCTGGGATTACAGGTGCCCGCCACCATGCCTGGCTAATTTTTGCATTTTTAGTAGAGACAGGGTTTCGCCATGTTGGCCAGGCTGGTCTCGAACTCCTGGCCTCATATGATCTGCCTGTCTCGACCTCCCAAAGTGTTGAGATTACATGAGTGAGCCACCACACCTGGCTTCATTGTATTTACATACCACGTTTTCTTTATTCATTCATCCATTGACAGATACTTAGGTTGTGTCCATATCTTGGCTATTATGAATAATGTTGCAATGAACATGGAGGCTCAAGTATCTCTTGGAGATACTGATTTTATTGTAATAGCAGACACATAGATCAGTGGAACAGAATAAAAAGCCCAGAAACCCACACATGTACAGTCAACTAGTCTTTGATAAGGGTGCGAAGAATACGTGATGGGAACAGAACAATCTCTTTAATAAATGGTTTTGGGAAAACTAGATACCCTCATGCAAAGAATGAAACTGGGCTTTTATCTCACATTATATGCAAAAAATAACTCAAAATGGATTAAAGACCTAAAGCCGTAATACTCCTAGAAGAAAACACAGCGAAAGCCTTCCTTGACATTGGCAGCAATATTTTTAGATAAGACCCCCAAAACACAAGCAACATAAGCAATGAACACGTGAGACCACATCAAACTAAAAAGCTTCTGCACAACAAACGAAACAGTCAACAAGATGAAACGGCAACCTCCAGGCTCCTTTTATTCAGAAAGGCATATACATTTCTGCTCAAATATTTTGCCAGTTCATTTTATTTGAGTAGAAACAAAGTCAAATGCCACATAAAGGAAAGCCCCCTCTAATGAACCCTCTGAAGCACATCGTGTTAACTTTCCCATGCTAACTAATGTTGAGAAAGGGGAAGCTTTACATTTTTTCCTTTGCCCCTTGTTACAAAATCATCTGTTGACCTACAACCTGCGTTCTGCTTAAATGATCATGTGTGGTGATCTTTAGAAAATGCAGTAGAGGAGAGAAAGGGGTCACAAAGGAAAAAAGGTAGATATAACTTAAACTGCATGCACATAAACCCCCTTTTTTCTTTACAAGTTTTACTATGAAGCAAAAATATTGAGAGATAGTAACTTCAATAAAAATTACAATCAAGTTAAACGATCTGGTGCATTCATCACTTGAGTAGTGTACATCCCTGTTTGTATTTTTCATTTCATTTCCATTAAGATTTAGTACACAACCTAAAATACAAAGACAACTAGGACAAAAGTGCTGCCTTTGAGTTCAGTTAACCATGGGAAATAAGTAATAACTCAGACAGGAAGTATAATGAAGGTTACCAGGGACTGGAAGAGGGGAGAAGAGTTATTGCTTAGTAATAGAGTATTTGGGGTGATGAAAAAGCTTTGGAAACAGATCATGGTGATGGTTTTACAACTTTGTGAATATAACTAATGCCACTGAGTTGTACACTTAAAAATGGTTAAAATCACAAATTTTATGTTGCACATATTTTATCACAATTTCTAAAATCAGAAAACCTTCAACTATCTGTGAAGTGTGACAACAGCTATAGATGAGATACACATTAAAGATCTTGAGTAAATAAGAGAAATAATCTTTTAAAAACAAAATGTATTGAGTTTCTACTTTTTCTTAGGCACTCTACTAGACACTTAATATTCAGTGTCTCAGTCTGGCTCCAAGAAGCAGACACCAAGATGAAACTAGAAATTGAATGTGCAGCTGGGCTCAGTGGCTCACACCTGTAATCCCAGCACAATGGGAGGCCGAGGTGGGAGGAACACATGAGCCTAGGATTTGAAGACTAACCTGGGCAACATAGCAAAACCCTGTCTCTATAAAAACAAAACACACACACAGTTAGCTGGGTATAGTGGTGCATGCCTGTCATTCCAGCTACTCAAGAGGCTAAGATGGGAGAATCACTTCAGCCCAGGAGATCAAGGCTGCAGTGAGCCATGATTGTACCACTGCACTCCAGCCTGGGCAACAGACTGAGACCCTGTCTCAAAAAAATTAAAAAAAAGAGAAGAGAGAGAAATTGGGTGTGCTAGAGATGTATTGGGAGAAACACCTGTGCAGGATAAAGGGGACTACAGGCATGGGACACCACACCTGGATAGTATTTGTATTTTTTTGCAGAGACGGGGTTTCACCATGTTGCCTAGGCTGGTCTTGAACTCCTGGGCTCAAACAGTCCTCCCGCCTGGACCTCCCAAATTGCTGGCATTACAGGCATTATAGGCATCAGCCACTGGACCCAGCCAGATTGTTCTTAAAAATATAATTGCATTTTTGAAAAAAAAAAAAGTTTAATCTTTCATTGTCAAAAATTTGGAAACTATGGGAAGTAGTAAAAATAAAGTCAAAGAGATTACTTATGTTTATTTTATATATATATAATACACTGCTCCATGCATTCTAGGCCTTTATATGCTCTGGGGCTTTGTCTTTTTCATCTGACCTATTATCAGCAACAATTTGTGTTCTTACGTATGATACAGTATTCTTTGAAGGCATGGTTTGTAATGGCTGCATATTGTTCATAGCAACAATAATTGTTTTAAGGACAAGGTGAAGCACACCAGAAGGAATTCTTTAATTCACTTATTTTAAAGTACTATTTATTGAGTACTTACTACATGTCAGGCACTGTTTGAGGCACTAGGAAAACAACTGTAACAAAATAGATAAAGTCCCAATATCTATCAACAGGTAATTGAATAAACAAATTGTAGTCTATCCATAGAATGGAATATTATTCAGCAATAAAAAAGAACTAATTACTGATACATACAACATGGATGAAACTCAAAAAGTTTATGCTAAGTGAAAAGAGTGACACCAAAGACTACATATTGTATGATTGCATTTATATAAAAATCCAGATAATTCAAGGAAGTCTACAGTGACAGAAAGCAGATCAGTGATTGCCAAGTGGGAGGACACAGAGGGAGAAAAGAAGTATAAGGGACATGAGAAACCTTTTGTGAGTGATGTGTTCATGAATGTGTACATATGTCAAAACTTTAAATATGTGCAGTTTACTGTGTGTCAATGATACCTCCGTAGAGCTGTTTAAAAAGTGATGGGAGTACAGTAAGGGCTGAAGAAGTGGTAGATAAGCATTCTGAGCAGAAGGAAAAGCACATGGAAAGAAATAGAGGCATTTTGTTTAATAAGCCCACAGGACTTACCATCTATGAGGCAATATTCCAAGAGTTGTATAAATATTACTTCATTTTATCCTAACAACATCCCTGTGAGATAAATACTATTAATGCCATCCTTATTTTGCAGATAAGTTGAGGCACAGAAATAGTAACTTGCCCAAAGGAACAGTAATTGTCAAAGCTGGGCTTTGAATCCAAGAGCCTAGGTCTAGAGTTCGTAGTCTTAATTACTACAACATGCTGCCTCTACATGTCTGGGAACATATTTGGTAATATCTTTGTGTATATTTGAAAAGTCACATGACTATAGCCAAAAGTGAAGAGGAAAGAGAGGGAGGGGAAGACCTTAGAAATGCAGGTTGAGGTAAATTAATTTAAGTATGTGAAGTTCAGGCCATATGTTGGAACCCTTCTGAGTGATATCTTTATTTTGAATGGATTTTTTCCATTCATTATCAAAGGCTAATTATATCCTCAATGGAATACATCTGAAAGCAAATTTACCACCACCCTTATAAAGGACTTAGTCCTGAATGCACAAATTGATCAGATAGTGTATTATGCTCCCCAAGTAGCTTAAGAATTAGGTGACATTATTCATAAAAAGATACATGTTCCCTTTCAAAGCACACATTCACACCTTTTTTTTTTTTTTTTTTTTTTTTTTTTGAGACAGAGTGTTGCTCTATCGCCCAGGCTGAAATGTAGTGGTGCAATCTTGGCTCACTGCAATCTCTGCCTCCCGGGTTCAAGCAATTCTGCTTCAACCTCCCGAGTAGCTGGGACTGCAGGCGCATGCCACCAGGCTAGGCTAATTTTTTGTGTTTTTAGTAGAGACGGTTTCACCGTGTTAACCGGGATAGTCTCGATCTCCTGACCTTGTGATCCGCCCGCCTTGGCCTCCCAAAGTGCCGGGATTACAGGCATGAGCCACCTTGCCCAGCCAGGCTTCCTTTTATATCCACTTGGGGAGATGCAGATAGAAGGAGAAAGACCGAAGCACAAAGCCTCCCTATCAGCAGTTACAGAACTGCTGTCGCTTTTCTCTCTGGCTTTAACAGAGATCACCTACAAAATCTTATTTGGGAAAGCTGAATCTGGCTGCCAAAAAATCCAGGGCTTGAAGCTAAATCTCTAAGGTCATGGATTGTCTTATTGTGCACTCCATGCCAGTCAGAACTCACTGATGTGTAGAGACAGCTCACATCTTACCATTTCACAAACTTCATCAACAGCACATCTATCTCCCCAGGGCTCTGCACATTGCCAGAGAATCCCATCACCCTGAATTATTTCCCTTCTCTCGCCTTCCTCCTTCCTTCATTCTAGACCCTCTAACTGCTCCGTAGACTCCCGTAGACTCTTAACCAAGCCCCACTCCCAAAGAACTGGTTTCCACAGATGCCTTGGGGACAGTATTCCCAATTCCACAGTAGATTACAGTTTTTTTGTTTCATTTTGTGTTTATCGGCAAAATGACATATAGGTCACTTCAACTTGTGGAAAATTCCTGATCCACTACAAGTATATTCAAATAAATCTTTCAGAAGTAGGAAATCTTGTTACAAGCTATCCTCATGCACAGTGAACAGGGAAAGGAAGTGGCTAGAACAAGACGTCTGCTGCAAGGGAGAAATCCAGACTGCTAGTTCTACCACATCACCAACTTTCTGTGGACTCACAGCAAGGGAATTCTTCTTCCAAGAGCTCAATTTCCACATGTGTAGAATAAGCTGAGGAGGGTGGGCGAGGGTCTTGGGACCTCCCCTAATCTTCATTGCATGGCCCTGGTGCATTTACTATGGGAAATGAGAATTCAGGCTCTGTCTCTGCCCCACCTATGGTAGATGTATGGTCCCTCAAGTCTCCCTTCACCTCAGTAGTCCCATTCATCCAGGCACATCTAGAAGACCAAAATACTATTACTGCTGCACCAACAGCCTGCAGTGATTAGTTTTGCTTTTTCAAGCCAGAGCCCAGCTGGCTGTGAAACATCAAAGAGAGGAGGGCTCCATGTTTACCGCTCAACCATGAAGATGAGTTCAGGTCAAGCACATTTGTTAGTTCATCCTATTCTGACACAGGCCCAAAGACCCGGGCTTGTGGGAAGTGCAAGGAGAAGAGTCAGGACTCTGATAAAAAGGTGGGTCTTTTTGAAATATTTGTCCAAGGCTGATTCTTTGCATATATAAAACACTATATTATTTAAGTCGTCTTCACATTAATGATCTCATTAGGAGCTCAGAGGATAACACTAATTCTGTTTAAGAAATGTAGAAATTAAAACAGAATTATGAATGATATGCCGAGTTCACACTATTTGGTGAAAGAGGTGAAGCTAAAACCCTAGGGACCTGACCGCAAGCCCAGTCTTACTGCAGCAAATTGGCCCAAACTGTGATCAGGGAATAGTGGTACTGTGGGATGCCAATAAGTGTTATGCAAAGCAAATAATAAATAAAATTATGGAAGACATTAAAGGCTTCAGGATCAAAAAAATTTAGAAAGTTTCCGATTAAACAAAGTCCAGTATTTTACAGAACTTCTTGGAGACTTGAATGTATTATTATCACTGCAAAGTTCCAAGAGTTTGGGATATAGCACTTTCGCAAATCAAAAGACCACATAACCCATTTTTAGGGATGTTTGACACAGCTAGTATCCTTGAGGGTATGCTTTGAGAAACTTTCCTAGGTCAACTGTGGGTTACATCCAATTGTAAGTGATGCCACAGCCCCTTAACCTGGTCATTCTCAAGGCTGAGTGGTATTGCATCTAGGGACACAGAATTAGAATAGAAGCTCATTTGAAATATGGAACGTATCTCGTGCTCATAAATAGTCACTAGTGTTCTCTTTTTTGGTTTTGTTGTTGTCGTTATTACTGTTGGTTTTTGTTGCTTTTTGAGACAGTGTCTTGCTCTGTCTCCCAGGCTGGAGTCCAATGCCACGATCATAGCTCACTGCAGCCTTGAACTCCTGGGCTCAAACAATCTTCCCTAGTAGCTGGGACTACAGATGTGTGCCACCATGCCTAGCTAATATTTTTTATTTTTTTGTAGAGGTGGAGATCTCACTATGTTGCCCAGGCTGGTCTCGAGTTCCTAGGCTCAAGCAATCCTTCCTCCTTGGCCTTCTAAGGTGCTGGGATTACAGGTATAAGCCCCTGTACCCAGCTTGTCACTAGTACTCTCTAGGGGAGGATCATTCTTCCCCACTCTATTGATGTTTGATTTGGCTATATGACTTGCTTTGGCCAAAATATGGGAGTGGACACGACGTGTGGGACTTCTAGGCAGAAGATTTTGAGCCAGCACATGGTTCGCCATGAGCATTTCCCTCTGCCATCATGACCAACCGTGGTTCAAATAGAAATAGCTTCATCAGCCTGGGGCCTGGAGTGAGGAAAATATGGAGGAGAGCTGTTGCCAACCCATGATTGGAAATAGCCCTTTGCTGTTGTAAAAGCACTAAGATTTGGGGACATTTTTTACCAGAGGATAACCTGTGCCAGCCTGACCATTACAATTTCCAAAACATTTATCATCTCATGATTAAGTATTGATATGGTATTTCTACAGAAAACGTCTATTCATAATACAGAGTATTTGAAAAGTAATCAGAACTCAGCAGAAAATTCAGTGGTCCTAAATTTAGGAGACCTGTTTCTAACCTGCTTGCCTTTGATAATGTCTCTGAACTTCCAGTTTTTTAAAAAACGCCAAAACAGCTCACCTCACATGGTTGATGAGACAATTAAATGGGAAATATATAAATATATATATACACACATACATACATACACTTACATATATGTGTATATTTTTTTTAACTGTAAAGTGTTAAACAAATGTAAGATATGTAATCAGTGTGCTGTCCTGGCTGGACTGGATTTCAGAGCTCCTGCCTTGTCAAACATGAATAGCGTTATCTCCAAGTGGGGAAACAGGAAGTCAAATGCTCTTGATTGCTATCTGTGGTTCCTTTTCATCATATTCCATAAACTTTATAGAAGGAGACTTTCAAATTAACAAATATTGAAGTTTCTCCTTCTATCAAGATACTTTGGTCTCTAAGTAAAAGAAACCCTGGCTCAGCTGGGCACAGTGGCTCATGCCTGTAATCCCAACACTGGGAGGCCAAGGAGGGTGGATCACCTGAGGTCGGGAGTTCGAGACCAGCCTGGCCAACATGGTGAAACCCCATCTATGCTAAAAATGCAAAAATTAGACTGGTGCGGTCGCAGGCGCCTGTAATCCCAGCTACTTAGGAGGCTGACAGGAGAATCGCTTGAAACCAGGAGACAGAGGTTGCAGTGAGCCAAAATCACGCCACTACACTCCAGCCTGGGCAACAGAGCAAGACTCCATCTCAGAAAAAAAAAGAAAAGAAGAAAAAAGAAACCCTTTCTCACACATACTTGAGCAATAAGGATGTATTTCATCTACTAAAACACCATGTCCAGTGCTCAAGTTGTCTATAGACCATCAACAGTTCATTAATGGCAAAAACTCAGACTTTCTCAGACCCTCCTTTCTACCTTCCTCAGCATCAGCTTCCCCCTAAAGCAGTTTTCCTCACGGTCACTGAATGGCTGCTGGAAGAAATCACATCTAGAAGCTACACACAAGAGAGAGGAGATAGAAACATTTCACCCACGCGCAAGTTGTAAGTCCTTCCTCAGTTTGCAAAAAACATGGGCCAAGGACTTGATGGACTAACAGTGGGGAAGTCACCTCAGGAGCTCTGATGAGGATATCAGAACAAAATCAAGGTTTGTTAGTAATGAGGAAAAGAGAAACAGGCAAGAAAGTAATACTCTGAAAAGCAGCTCAACAGAAGAAAATCTAGCACTGCAATGCATTTCCACAGACCCATGAACTGTTTCAGGTTCAGATTTGCAAACCTGATAACTGGGCATAAGTAATATCTCCTAACACTTAGCTTTGCCATCTGTTGCTGACATAACAATTTTACATAATACCGAAAATGCCAGATGGAAGCTATACATCAGCCATGTCCAAGATGTTTCATGCTCACATATATGAATAGCTTTGTTCCATGCACTGTTGAGTTCTTAGTTCTCCACTTATAATTCTGGCCATTGATGGAGAAGGACAATCCAAAACTTCCCAATCACATGCCTCCTTGATGTTTGGAAAGCTGTGCACACTGCTGGCCTCAGAATTTCTATCCAGGATAGACTTAGAAGCTACAATATATTTGGAGCTAGGGGGTGGGGAAGGGATGGCACACATATTTGAAACTGTGTTTGCACAGCAAATACAGTTTTTAGTTTAGAATTTATATAATGGTAAAAAAGAATAGCAAAATTTTCTAAAGATTTTTTTAAAATTTTTACTCTATGTAAGATTGAAAAAATGCCAGTCATCCTTATCATAGACTAAGAAGTCAGGGAATAGCTATTGCTATGGAGCAAAGGTAATGGAAGAGGTACTAAGGGAAATAAGATTCCTACATAAACCTCCCACCAGCTTATAGAGACTGGGCATGGTGGCTCATGCCTGTAATCCTAGCACTTTGGGAAGCCAAGGTGGGTGGATCGCTTGAGCTCAGGAGTTCGAGACCAGCCTGGGTAACATGATGAAACTTCATCTCTATAAAAAATAGAAAATACTACCCAGGTGTGGTGACACGCTACTGTGGTCCCAGCTACTCGGGAGGCAGTGGCGGGAGGATCACCTGGGCCCAGGGAGGTCTGAGCTGCAGTGAGCTGTGTTCATGCCACTACACTCCAACCCCGGTGACAGAACAAAACCCCTGTCTCTAAAAAAAATAAAATGTATAAAGTACAATCAACAATTTCCCCATTTTTATTGATAGATGTTTTAAACATGTATTAACATACAGAGTGATATAACAGATAACCATGTGCTCAACACTCAGATGTATCAGATGTTAACATTTTGACATTCCCCAGGCCCTCTTCCTGGTTTATACCCTTCCTCTTGCTATAGAGATGACCCCCATCTGGATCAATCTTCTCCATATTTTGCACTCTTACCATAAAAGCATGTATCCACAGTAAGACTCTAGTTTTGAAAATGGCATCCTATCAGGCATTATGAGGAGCTTGCCTTTTCACTGGTTGTTTTGATGAATCTTACCTATGTTGCTCTAGTTCCCTCGTTTGATTTGCTCTGTAATATTCCATCGCTGAATATAGTACAATCTACATATCTATTGTTCGGTTGATGAACATTTAAGTTACTTCCATTTTTCACCATTACAAACATGCTGCAAAAACCAATCTGGTGTGTGATTCCCTGTGCACATGTCAGATAACCTCTGTAGGTTACAGATTCACAAAGGTGGAGTGAGAAATTTCATTCCAGCATGATTTATCAACTTATAGCACCAGTGTATGAAAGTTTCTTTTCCTTCATTTTGCAAATCTGTTGGCTGTGAAATGGCATATTCTTGTTTAGTTTGCATTTCCTAAAAACTAGAGAAATAGAGTAACATTCCATTCATTTGGCATTCAAGTTTCCTCTTTTGTGAATTTGCTTTTTCATATATTTTGCCCATTTGGGGTATTTGTCTTTTTCTTGCTGAATTGTAAACATTTTTTTACATATTTTAGATACTAACATGTGTTGATTATATGCATTGCAAATATCTTCTTCCTGTCTATAATTCCTTTTAATTTTAAGGTCCTTTTTTCTTGTATTTAAGTTTATAATTTTAGTGTAGTTATATTTGTCTATCTTTTCCTTAATTAAGGGTTTTGTTTTCTTGTGCTTGTCTGTAGAAGAGTTAAGATTGTAAAGATATTCTCCTTTATTTTATTCCAGAAGTTTACATGGTTTCTTTTGACATTTAAATCTTTGTCTGGAATTTATCTTTGTGTGGTATAAGCTAGTGACTTAATTTTCTTTTCGGAAGAATAACTAATTTCTCAGACTTGTTTGTCGAATAGTTTATACTTTCCCAACTGATTTGTAAGATCTTCTCTGTCACACATCAAATCTCTATATATGCCTGGATCTGTTTTGTCCAACTCTGCACAAATAGCATGCTATCTAAATTATTATATTTTAAAAAATAAGTCTCGATATTTGGTCGGGCAAGTTTCATGTGTCTTAGCTATTATGGTCTCTTTTTCATCTATATGAATGTTAAGGTCAGCTCATCAGTTTCCACAGAAAATCCTGTCTAGATTTTGATTTGAATTACATTGCATTTGTAGATTAGTTTGAAAAGCATCATCTTCCCGATCTTGTCTTTCCTTTCATGAACTTGCTATATTTCTGCTTATATTTAGGCCATCTTACGTATCTTTCAGTACTCTTTTGTATTTTTCTCCATAAAAGATTTTGCATACCTTGTATAAATGTATTCTTAGGCATATTACAGGTCATATAACGATGGTAAATGAGAATTTTATTCTAAAATATTTTCTATGCCTATCAACATTTTCTCCACTATTTTTGCTTTTATGTTTTACACCTAATTCTTTTTTTTTTTTTTTTTTTTTTTTTTTTTGAGATGCAGCTTCTCTCTTGTTGCCCAGGCTGGAGTGCAATGGCGCGATCTTGGCTCACCACAACCTCCACCTCCCGGGTTCAAGCGATTGATTCTCCTGCCTCAGCCTCCAGAATAGCTGGGATTACAGGCCTGCGCCACCACACCCAGCTAATTTTGTATTTTTAGTAGAGACGGGGTTTCTCCATGTTGGTCAGGCTGGTCTCGAACTCCCGACCTCAGGTGATCCTCCTGCCTCAGCCTCCCAAAGTGCTGGGATAACAGGTGTGAGCCACCATGCCCGACCTGCTTTTATGTTTTATACCTAATTCTTAAAAGTATTTGCATTTTATTCTTTGCATGATGTGAGATCTGAATGTAACACTTTCCCCCAGAGTCAATTATTTTCAACTCTTTGACAACAATCTCTTGACCCATTGGTTTGTGAGTCTTCCTTTATTATCTGTTATCTTCTCATATATCAGGACTCTTTTTCTACAATCACTTTCTTTTCGTTGATGATATATATTCATTTCCATGCCAGTATATGATCTCATTTCTGTAGTTTTTAATGTGTCTGTGTGTGTTTGTGTGTGTATACGTAAACACAAAATGTAGAACAATGAAATAATGTGTCTCTTTCTAAAAGAAGTATTAAGAGGCAGGAAGCTTGAGGCCAGGAGTTTGAGACTGCAGTGTGCTACTATGATTGCACCTGTGAATAGCCACTATACTCCAAACTGAGAAACACATTCAGCACATTCAGGTCCCATCTCATGCTTTCTTTTTTTTTCTTTTTTTTTTGTTTTTTGAGCCTGAGTCTCATTCTGTTGCCCAGCCTGGAGTGCAGTGGTGTGATCTCTGCTTACTGCAACTTCCGCCTCCCAGGTTCAAGCGATTCTCCTGTCTCAGCCTTCTGAGTAGCTGGGATTACAGGTGCGCCACCATGCCTGCCTAATTTTTATATTTTTAGTAGAAACGGGGTTTCACCATGTTGGCCAGGCTGGTCTCGGACTCCTGACCTCAAACAATCCGCCTGCCTCAGCCTCCCAAAATGCTGGGATTACAGGCGTGAGCCACCACACCTGGCCCGAGGTCGCATCTCTAAAAAAATAAAAAGTATTGAACCAGGGTCCTCTCACATAATTTTTCAAAATTTATATTGTGCTTTAATCAGAGCAGCTCAATTAATTACTCTTGGAGTGTGTTAAACCAATATGCTAATTTGGGAAAAATTTACCTCGATAATATTCAGTCTTCTTATTCTGTGTTCATTCAATCATCTTATTCTATATTCATTTATTCATGTTTTCTTTTAACTCTCTCAGTAGCAGTTTGTAATTTTCGTCACACAGATTCAGTTTTAAAATTAACATTATGTCTAGACATTTTAGGGTGGAGTCTTGTTTCCCCCCAACACCTCATGTATCTTGGTTAGTTACTTCAGGGAGAGCAGGAGAGCTGGTTACTTTTGTTCACTTATCTTTAACCAGCCATTTTACTAAACTCCCATAAAGATAGCCACTTTTTAATTATCTTGGGGCTTCTCAGTAGGCAATTATATCATCTCTAATAATACTTTTTGTTTTCTCATTTCCAATAGCCATGTCCCTATATCTGTTTTAGAATTGTATTAACTAATACAATGGCAGTAAGGATCTTTGTTTTCTTTCTGATTTTATGGGATCCTGTTTCTATTTTGGTTCTTTGTCCTGTAGTGTGGGTGCTCATTAAAGGACTTCCTTTGTGTTTTGTCTGGATTATTCTCCAGGCAGCTGGTAAGCTCCTTGTGAAGACAGCCCATCCTGTTCTAACATGTTTGATACTCTGTGTCTGGTCTCTGCAGCTCCTGGCACACAGCAGGGAACTTGACTAGGGCCTGAAAGAATGTGCCTTATGCTAGATTCTTGGGAGGCCCTAAAAGATCTGCACTGCTGCTTTCTGGATGTGGCCTTGTGTTTAGAAACATCTGCTCTCCTAGAAGTCTGGGGTTCCTATTCCAGCTTTGAGCAGACACTTGGGTTTCCCTCACAGGCTACTGTCTGTTGTTGACCACATACTCAGGAAAAAATGAAAATTGCAGCAATTATGTCAGTAGGGTTCCAGTATTGACAAACTGAGAGATTCTAAACAGAAAATAAAGAGATTCTAAACAGAAATACTTACTCGTTATAAAATAGCACATGCAAATTTCCCACCAATCCCATCGCCAGAGGTAAACACCACTAACAATTTAGGGTTTGTGTTTATGCGCACTTGTACACATAAATACATGCATTTCTAGATGTGTGTTCTATGCTTTTCAAACATATGCATGTTTGAATAATGTGAGCCCATTTGTGTAACTTCTTTCCAATTTTATGTAAATATTGTTTATTCGTTTTAACAGTTATATATGCCACCATATGGCTAGACTATAATCATCCTTTCTCCTATTAATATATATTTCTAGTTTGTTTTCTTGTGTCTTAAACCAACATTTATTTAGGATAGATTTCTAGAAGTAGGTTGTCGAAGTATAAGGTAAATTTTTTTTTTTAATTTAGCTTAATTTTAGCATACTTTCAATTCATTCTTTGACCATAAAAATTTAGAGTCTGGTCCATGAACCATGACTTATTGGTCTATGGTAAGTACAGACATTAAGATTAAGTGTTTAGAAGTATTTATCATAATTTGATATTTCTATGATATCCAAACATGATTTTTATATTTTACAAAAGCATCGGACTAAAAAGAAATACCTGATTATTTTAAAATAACAACAATAGTAATGCTAAAACAAATTGTGGAAAAGGCCCATTTGAACAATATGGGTTAAGTGATGCCAAAAGCTTTTCACTGCGAAAATCAATATATTTTAGGATTAGTGTCTTAGAAGACATATGAGGAATAAATGAAAAAAAAAGTTATTTTTAAAATATGATGTTGAAAACAATATGCTGCATTTGACCAGTTATATAATAATTTCTTATCAGAAGAAAAAATAAAAGGACCTGATTCTGCACCATGAATAATTGGGAAGCACTGCTTCCATGAGCAGTCAAAGGGAGTTTCCATTTTCTTTTCTAAATCCTCATCTCTAGCTCATATTGTCAAAAATTAAAATGTTTGTTTTATAATCTGTTGGTGATAAACACTCTCACTGTTGTTTTGATGTGAATTTCTGTGATTAGTAATGATGTCCGTATCTTTACTGGTTATTTAGGTTTCTTTTTGTTACTTATATCCTTTGTACTATTTTTTATTGGCTTGGAGATTTTTCTTTTTTTTTTCTGGTATCTGTGAATGTCACATTCTTATATTTGAACTCCTCTATTATTTCAGAAGTAATTTTGTTATACTTTACCCAATAAATTCTTAGTGTTGAGAGCGTGAAGAATTGGCCTCTCCTCTAGGCTTCATAATATTTTCTTATTGGGCACTGCTGGTTTAATGATACAGCTATAGTTTTTTATATTGTTGTCTTTCTTTTGCACTCTCTTATTGCTAATAGTAGTTTTTTAGGGTATACAATTTTCTCTTTCTCTATACCTCTTTCTTTTCTATTATTTCCTCACAGCAGTACCATATTTACTGGACATGCCTTTATAAACAATTTCAATTCTGTCAGTAATGCACATCATGGTCCATAGTCGGTTGACCTGCCATCATAGTCTGTATGGTGGTCAAAAACCAAAATGAAACAAAGCAAAAACAAAATAAAACAAAGCAAAACACAGTTTAAAACTGAAAAATTGCTGTTCATTAAGTCGAGGTTATTTAGAAAAGGAAATTGTTCGGATTCCCGTAGGGTGGGTCTCTGATATCAGGACTGTTGATTCTCTCAAACAATAATGCTGTCCGGTCTCTTCAGAGGCTTTCTGATTTGGCGCTGTTCCTATCCTTTGTCCGGGACTTTTCTCCACACCCTTTCTCTTAAGCCAAATGGCAGGCCAAATGAAGCCCTGAAATACAGCCATCTGTGGGTGTTGAAGTGGGGGATGATTGTGGTCAGCCCTAGGAAGTTGGACATGCATGTCACAGATTTAAAAAGTACTGCTGGCTGGCAAGCTGACGGAGAGCAAAATGTGCACATGGAAGCAAAGGAACAGCTTCAAGTGATCAAATGTCAGTGCAGACAGCAGGTGATGAGGGTGGCTCACACCACCTGCTGGAGCACAGCTGTCAGAGAGGAGCCACGTGTGGGGCCACAGGCAGTGCCAACCCAACAGGTGAAAGCCCAAAACAGAGAAGAGCCCAGAAGCTCTGAGGCAGACATTTGGGTCACAGCCTGGGATGCACAGTCATGCCTTGTGCCCAAAATGAAATGCCAGCAAGTGTTTCTCTCTCTCTATTCTCAAAAGATCTCTTCCTCATGTATCTTAATTAGTTAAGATTTGGGGTCTTGGGGCAGCCTCTTGAGTCCCATCAGACGTAATGTCTACAGCCAGGGTCGTTGGCCTGACTTCCAGTATTATGAAAGGTCAAAAAGTCCCACATGTCCTAACTACAAGGCAGGCTCCAGTGAAGACAAGCTGTTAGGTGAGACACAGTATTTTTGCAGAGACATAAAGGACAGAGGTCAGTTGCGAGGGCAAGCATGGACCCAGCACCGAACCAGCAAGGCACAGGTTAAGTGAGACACTGAGCAGGGCCCAGTTCTGTTCAGCAGCAGAGCAGAAATCACCTGACAAATCCAGAAGTCACATCAGAAGGGGTTAACTGGGAAAGACAGCTCAGGAACTAGGGTATTACACAGTCTGTCCATAGGCTACTTTTTACAGGCCCAAAGTCCCATCACCATGGACAAATTTTGATGGTTGCTTTAAATATGCTCATTCGTGAATCCAGTGTCTGATGAATAAGGTGTGGTCTCTTGATATGTGGGGGCCTGTAATTAAGTGGAATATAAAATAGTAAATCATTTTGACCATTAGCAAGGTTTCTCTTTGTTCATTTAATGAAAATGCTCAGTATTGGCAAAAGAGCAGAGAAACAGGTGTCCTCGTATACAACATATGAGAGGTAAACTGAGGCCTTTCCAAGGAGTAATGTGGTGACTAGAATTAAAACCCTTTCAACGCACATATCTTTTAATGTAGCAACTCCATTTCTATGAACATAATATAATAGTTTAAGTGCAGGCTGGATGCGGTGGCTCACGGCTGTAATCCCAACACTTTCGGAGGCTGAGGGGGAGGATTGCTTAAGCTCAGGAGATCGAGACCAGCCTGGCCAACAAAGTGAGACGGCCTCTCTACAAAACAAATGGAAAAAAAAAAAAAAAAATTTAGCCAGGCATGGTAGTGTACACCTATAGTCCCAGCTACTCAGCAGGCTGAGGCAGAAGGAGTGCTTGAGCCCGGAAGGTCAAGGCTGCAGTGAGTTGTGATTGCACCACTGCATTTCAGCCTGGGAAACACAGAGTGAGATCTTGTCTCAAAAAAAAAAAAAAAAAAAAAAAAAAAAAAAAAAAGTCTAAGTGCAAAGATGTTTGATGCTGTGTTGTGTATAACAGCAAAATACGACACCACTGAAGCAAGATAGATTCTTCACACCACTGCCCTCAGTCCCTTGCTCTTAGTACACCTATGGTGGACAGTTTCATGCATGGTCCCAGCCTTTCACTGTGGGCTTACCTTGCTGTCTCAAGGCTTTTCTGCTTCAGAGTTTTCTTGGATGCCACAGAAGGCCATTTTGCCTGTGTTGGATGTGGCACAGAAAAGTGGGGTAGTCAATATTCCCAGGGGACCACAGTCCACCAATGAGAGAAATAAATGGAGAATGAATGCTCCAACCTCTCCATCCAGAGACCATTTTGAGGACTATTCTACATGATTCCTCCAAGGGACCCCATGGGATTGAGCTTCAGTTGCCCACAGTGATCAGTAGCTCACTAACACAGCTTTGTGACTTTGCTCCTTTCCTTGACTTACTCTCCCTACCCCTCTCTTCTACTGCTCTCATATAAATTACGTGCAAATCCTTGTCTTAGATCTCAGACTTTACTTTCAAGGGAACCCAAATCATGAGTCAATCTAAACATCAGAAATAGGGGTTAGATTAACAAGGGTACATTCATACAATGGAATATAATGCAGCCATTAAAATTACCTCAGATCCAAGGAAAAAGAAAGCATATGGCCTCACAAACATGTGTACATAAATGTTAAAAGAAGATGTATTTCGAATAGCCCCCAAAACTGGAAACAATACAAATGTCCCTATTTGCATGTGAGTGGATAAATTGTGGTATATCCATACAATGGAATATTCTTCAGTGATAAAAGGGATTGAACTATTGATACAGGCAACAATATGAACCTCAAAATAAGTATGCTGAGTGAAAGAATACAGACACAAAGAATGCCTAGTATAATATTCCATTTATATAAAATTCTGTTTTTGTTGTTGTTGTTGTTGTTTTTTAAGATGGAGTCTTGCTGTGTCACCCAGACTGAAGTGCAGTGGCATAATCTCGACTCACTGCAACCCCCACTTCCTAGGTTCAAGCGGTTCTTCTGCCTCAGCCTCCCGAGTAGCTGGGATTACAGGCACCTGCCACCATGCCCAGTTAATTTTTGTATTTATAGTAGAGACAGGGTGTCACCATGTTGGCCAGGTTAGTCTCAAACTGCTGATCTCAGGTGATCCACCTGCCTCGGCCTCCCATAGTGCTGGGATTACAGACGTGAGCCATTGTGCCTGGCCCATTTATATAAAATTCTAATGAAAACTAATCTATACTGACAGAAAGCATTTCAGTGGTTACCTGGGGTAGGGATTGGGGTGGGTGCAGACAGAAAGAAGAAAGTGGGATTACAAAGAGGCACAAGAAAACTTTTAGGGGAGATGGACATGTTCATTATCTTGATTGCAGTGTTGGTTTCATGGGTATATGCATAGGTTAAAACTTACCAAAATATAACCTTTAACTATGTGTGGCTTACTTTTTGCCAATTATACCTCAGTAAGTTTGTTAAAGATGAAAAATGACCTTGGATAAAAATAATTAATGACATTAAAATTATTCATGTTAAAGTATTAGGTTGAAATAAAACGCTAGCTTTAAATCAATATTTATGAGCATAGATACCCATACAAATTCATAGATTAATGATCAAAATGGAAAAGTCCAAAACGTTGCTAGTGTTCATCTCAGAGTCTGGAATGACAACCATTTTCATTTTTTTCTTTTCATATACCTGTATCTTCCAAATACTGGTAAATATATACTACTTCTGTAAAATAGAAAATCAATAGATAAAACACAACACAAGGTATCTTATGCTACATGCTAGGAAAATGGTAGGGGTCAAAGATTTTTCAAATTTGTTGTTTTAGAGCCCTGGGAGTTTCATGAAAGTGCTTCAGGGATTATCCCAGGAGGAAAATCAGAATACATAGGCCAGTGTCTTCATGGCTCCTCTGAATAGAGCAGCTGTTTTCATTTAAGGAACAAATATGAAGGTCTGAAGAAGGCTAATTACGGGGGCCTGGGGCAGTTATGGAATGCTTTGAGGTTAAGACAGAAGTGAGTAGGAAAGATGGGCCTTGACTAAGCAAAGAACAAAAAGTGAGTCTTCTAGAAAAGTCTGAGCAAAATTACTAATGGCACCTGTTACCCTCTGTAGCATATTTTTTTCTACTTCCATTACTATTCAAGTCTTCACTGAAATGAGAACTTACCACTGCAAAACATCTGGGCAAATTCTAGGCCTACTCAAAATCACTTGGGTTAGGAATCCAAGGGACTCAATAGCACTGCCACGGGTGCCGGTGGGAACACTAAAAAGGAGTGGACTTTATCTCCCTTCCCAATCTCCATCAGATCCCCTTCCCCAGTTTTGATGTGTACCACTAATATTTTCTCAAGGTAATATGAATTTCTTTGCTAACATAACTAAAAAGCCCTGCCAGCCTTTCAAATAGGTCTCTGTTCTCCTAGAGCTGCCATGGAAAGAACTGAAAATCTGGAAAGGACCACACTGAGTCATTGTCCTCATGTGAAATTCTCCAAGAGCCTTTTGAGATGCCAGAAAGACCTTCAACTGGTGTTCTTTTCTCCCTTTAGCAGCCCTTCAGCCTGTTGCAATAAACTCTTACCTTTTTTGGAATCAACCAAATGGGGCATAGGGAGGGCATGTGGCATGAACTACTGCCAAGGCATGCATGAGGCAATGAGCTGGCTTTGCAAAGACTGATCCCAAAGTCCATGAGGCAGCATGTGCTCCTTGGACCAAGAGGAGGGAGAAAGGGATGTGCACTGGGGCTTACTGTCTCCTCCATCCTCATAATCCTAGCTCAAAGTGTCTTTGCTAGCACTGAAATATGACTGTCTTGTTAGGTCGATGTTTCGAAGACAGTCAAAAGTATGTGACAGGCCAAGGCTTGCCAAGGAATAGAAAAGCAGTGGATTTGTTTCCTGGCTGATGGCCAGCTGCAAGTCCTTCTTAAATGACAGCCGAGAAGCAGTAAATCAGGTACAGTGGAGTCCTATCCATGGAGAGATTGTCTCTACAAAGTGTTATACTTCAAGTTAAATAGTCACAGACAATTCGGCTTCAGAATAACTTAAAACACCATTTCCATCTGCTTGAACCCAGGTTCCAATTAAAACAGAGAAGTATTAGTCTAACCCAGTCCTCCACTGTCACCAGCTAAGACATGCTCTGGAAGATTTAAAAAGCAACACAGCCGTGAACTGAGGAACGGGTTTCTGATTTACTTACAGAAAATACAGTTTATTTTCATCTTCCTAGAGAGAGACAATCCTGTTAAAATCAGTTTTATATGTAGCCTGTAGGACCAAGAAAAAGTAGCAGTTGAATGTATTAATATTTCTCAGTTTAGATGAGAGTGAATAGTTAAAATAAATTTAGCTTTATCAAAGAAACAACTATTCCATGTATCACTATCCAAGGAATTTCAATAACTTTATTTATTGATTTATTGATTTATTGATTGAGACAGGGTCTTTCTCTGTCACCCAGGCTGGAGTGCAGTGGCACAATCATGGCTCACTGTGCAGCCTCGAACTCTTGGGCTCAAGCAATCCACTCCCCTCAGCCTCCCAAATAGCTGGGCTACAGGCGCGTGACACCACGCCTGGCTAACTGGTGGCACTTGCCTGTAGTATGCTGAAGTGCCAGTAACTTTAACATAGTGTTTGCATTTGTGGCTGCTTATTTCCTAAGTGGATGCTTCTTAGCCTTTCATGTACATGTGGAAAATGACCACATTTTTAGGACACACTAGGATAAAGGAATAGGTCTGCTCACAGGAGGCCCCACCCACCTCCTTGTGGGATTGGGAGATCAGTATCTCTCCAGGCTGAGATCCCCATCAGTTTCCAGGTGGCTGGTTCCTGAGTTTTAGAGCAGGCATTGTCAACCTTGGCTGCACATTGGACTCACCTGAGGAACTTTAAAATATGCATGACCTGGTCCCACCGCAGAGGTCCTAATTAATTGGTCTGGGATATGGCCTAGGCCTCAGGATTTGAAAAAGCTCTTCTGGTAATACTGATGGCCAGCCATGATTGAGAAGCACTGTTTTAGAGCAGGGGTCGCCAGCCTGTTTTTGCAAATAAAGTTGTATTGGAACACAGCCACCATTTGGTTACGTACTGCCTATGGTGGCTCTCAGGCTACCACGGAAGAGTTCGGTAGTTACAATGGATATAACCTGAAAAACAAAAAATATTTACTATCTGCTTCTTTACAGAAAGTGTTTGCTGAGCCTGTTTTAAAGGGAAGCTTCAGGAGGACTTTCAGTGTCACGTGAAAAATAGCTTTACAAGGATTTTTGCTCAAGGTAGTGGCAGAATTCTCACAAGGGACTCTCACAGGGACAAAATATTCAAAGTGCACAAACATTCAGGTACCGCGAAGGTAAATGAGCATTCACAGCCTTTATTATTTTCCCCTTGCATTACAAGGCACATGCTGTTTTCAAGTTTTTGTTGAACCAGACGAGGGGTAGCAATAGGGAAGTCAGGAGAAAGGAAAGACTACGCTGGTTTATGTTAGGAAAAGCAGGGAGCTGCTCTTAGGAAGAAACGACCCGAAAAGAAAAAGCTACAAGTCAGAGGACAGGCAGGGATAAGTGAGCTTCAGGGAAGAGTTTGGGGAAGTTTCTAGAGATGGGGAAACTAGAGAGCTGTCACCCTGTGTTGAGTGGCACTGCAGAGGTTAATGGTTCTGGTGATTTTTAGAAATGGGGCTGTGTGATATGAATCATACCCCCCCTTAGTCTAAAAGATTTCCATGAAGTTATATACATTTTCCATACTTTTTTAAATGTCAGATGAGTCTTTTTGCAGTGAAACTATACTATGATTGGCCACAATGGAAGCTGGAAATATTGGGCTACAGGATGAACATGCCTTAAAACTACCAATTCTTGACAGCATCATAATAGTTGGAATAGCACATCTAAGAGTTAGCAGCAGGAAAATAAAAAAGGAATGAGATGGGAGTCTGAAAGCTTACAAATGGCAGCCTGATATTGCTGGGTCAATTTTCCCAACTCTAAGCTCTAAGTATCTCTGATAAGAACCTGTGGAGAGGAGCGTCTGCTCTCTTCTTGGCCACTGGAGCCCAAGATCACAATGTTCACACTTCCATTTATTGTGAAGAATAGAACACCAGCACTTAAGTGGTTGTCCAAACCAACATCACCAAAGCAACAGCCTTGCATAACACCCTTGCCAATACTCAGAATCAAGGGTCTTAAAAACTGAAGGAAAGTAACTGGAATTAATGCAAATACTTGCACCTAAAGAAGCCTTTCCAGAATTATTAGCAAACACTCCACTCATTCCCTGGCTTGGCAGTTCTCCCAAAAAGAGAGGAGGGACTTACGTACCTGCATTCCTCAAGACCCTGTATGACCTGGTGAACTTGGAGGTTATCTAGGACCAAGGTAAATCATGTGACTGGGCAGCCTGAGAACAAGGATTAAATCAGAAGTCAGAGGCAGCAAGCATATCTGGGCTGTTTTACGGTATCCCAGCATCCTGGACTGACAACATGAGCTGGTATTTATCTCTCCAGTTCAGATATCAGTAGCCAGATATGGTCATTGATTTATCATCATCATCTTCTTCCCATAGGTTGGACTGTGAGAACATCTAACTCAAAAGAGCACTGCCGTACAATATCGTAGGAAATGTACAGGCATTGAGTGCATTTCAAAAGAACAATCCTTCAGTTTCAACTATTTTTCTATTTGTTTGTAATTGCTTATCTATGTACATGCTTATCATATTGTGTCATAAATGTGGAAAGCCTTCATTGCCTGAACGTAATTTGTTTCTGAAAAAGTCCATTTAAAATTAAACCACCTGTAACATTCCCAGTGGGTCGGCAAAGAAAACCAGTACCACATCACATAGGACCTAGCAACTAGGAAGAGAAATATCAGTTAGGACAGAATACTTAAGAGCAAAGGAGGCATATGACAACATGAATGCAACAACCATAAGCACACTTAAGGAGACTCAAGAGCACAAAGAAAAAAGTTTCTGGAGTTAGAAAGAAAAATTAAAGTGAAGAAGAGGCTAACGTTTTTGATATTTGAATAAAAGGCATGGGTGAGCAATATAAAAAAAAGTTAATCCACCCAAAATAGAAACCAAATGTCACAGTAAGTACTGGAAAAAAGATTAGACTAGGATTTTATTCTAAAAAGAAAAGCAATTTGTTTTAAAAAGTAGGAAAATACATTTATATTTTCTTATTTGTGAAAAATTCAGGATATAATTGCCATATCCTCACTCTTAAAATGAACAGCAATGACGTAAGTGTTGATTTTTCTTTTGGCACAGTTTTTCTGGCAAAACTGTATGATAGTGTTGTGCACCCTGTCTTCACAGTTGACTTTCGTGCACAGTCATAAGTAAGGTCATCTGTACAAAAACATTGGAGGTTTCACCAGTTTCCCCACAGACCTCTCCAAAGCCTTTGATATTCAAATTGGTTTTTTGACTCCCATCTTCTGACATCATCCCTGTTAAGTTTCTTTTTTTCCCAAATTAACTTTACCAGATTCTTATTTTGGCTTTGCCGATGATTTGAGCCATTCTCCAGCATCATCAGCTTTGTGAACTCCTTCATGTTAGCAACATTTGTGATTTCAGTTTAACAACTGTTTTCATTGCATCATTAGATTTTACAACAGCCACATTCAATGGCACAGTTACTTACGAAGCTCCTTTGCTAGACTGTGAACTCTTTAATGAAGAAGCTGTGACTTACTTATCTTCTACCACCAATGATTGCCATAAAGGAGGTACCGATTAGTATTAGCTGAATTTAATGGCTTTTCATTTAAGGTCTTCATCTTTAAATATTGACTAGCATAGATACTCACACAATATTGATTGAGGACAAACTTTATTAAGTGGTTAATTCCTTAGCATATTTTTAAAATGTTATGTTGACTTTTGCTTCCCTATCTCATCTGTGAGTACCTAGATAAGTATTTGGACCACTAGCACACACTGATATTGTTTAATTAACAGCCTCTTTAATGGAGAAGCTGTGACTTATTCATCTTCTACCTCCAATGACTGCCATCAAGTAGGTATCAATTAACAGTACTGCACTGAATGTCTTTTCATTTACAATCTTCATCTTTCAGTATTTCCAGGCCAACCAGAAACACATCATAAGCAGCACATAGCTCAATTAAATCATTGGCAAGATTAGAAAGACAGTCTAGAAGTAACTTTGGGCACACACAGAGTATTTCACAAATGTTATTTGAATTGAAAAATGAATCTTCAAACAAGACAGAAAAGATTTTATTTTACCTATAATTTTGCATGGAAGTCTTGGGTGACCAGAGTAATTGTCGGTTTTCCTTCCTTCCCTCCCTCCCTTCCTCTCTCCCTCCCTCCCTTCCTTCCTTCCTTCTCCCTTTTCCCCCTTCCCCCTTATTTTCTTCTTTATTTCTTTCACTCTTTCAGCATAAAGAGGTTACCATCCTGAAGGAACAAGACAATTGACTGCAAGGGCCAAATAAGTCAACGTCCACGATAATAGAGAGTCAAGATGACCCCCAAAGAAAGGAAATTTGCTAATCTGGGTGTTACTTGCTCTCTATCCAATAGAGAGAGTCTTTAATATGCTCATTCATCCCTCCAGTCTTCAGGAGCTTTTCCAGCCGTCTGGCTTGCTTGCTGACCCTTGCCCTTTCAGGTAGCAGCCATAAATGCAAAGCTCTCAAATAGGAAAGTCTGTTGGTCTCAGAAGGCCTACTCTAGGCAAGGTTAGGAAGATGGGAGATAATGATCCTTTCGCATCTCCCTAGAATTTAAATACACAAATTAAAAAGCACATTAACTCTTTGTTTAAAAAGAAAAACAAAATGTCATCAAAGGCAGGCTTGATTCAAATGCAGTTTAGGCTAATGAAGGAGCTGTGTCCTTTCACTATTTGTTCTGGGAGCTTTTCAATCAGTTAGCATTGGCAAAGCTTCTGAACAAAGACAGTAATTACCAGATAAAAATTGCCTTCAGTGCATTGTCTAACTGTGTTCAGTTTGGCATGAATGGATTTATGATCCTTTCATTCCAATAGGAACTACCAGTCCGCCTTTCACTTCAAATAGCCTATTCATCTCGGCATAAAAACAGCTAAAATATACTAGCAGAATATGCTGCCTCTGCAACCCAAGCTGCACACAGCAGGAGTCAGCTTCTTCCAACAGGCACAAATATAGCTGGCTTTGAAAAACTATAAAACAAAGGCTCTAGAAAACTCTTGCATAATTTTTTAAAAAACAGCAATTATTTGGTTCCAGTTCCTTTTACTACTCTGTATCTTTTATCCAAAATTAAATTAATTCCATTGTGTATAAAATGGTCAAAACCACAAATTACAGCAGGGAATTTATGCTTAAATAATGATCTGTGGTTGCTATTCAGATACATAGATTAATACTTTCTATTCCTTAGGGGGAAATGACACAGAGAGGTGTTTTTGTTTTGTTTTGCTTTGTTTTTAATAGTTAAGGCATAAAGAATCACTTTATCAGAAATAACTTAATTGGTGGCAATTTACTTTACTCCCAACATCCATCTGCAGTGCATTATCTGTTCTACCCTCTATCCCGTGCGTGAGGTAAATTTCTATGTACACACAAACCACGTATTAGAAGCACAGAGTAATACTCATAAAGGAAATTTCTATAGAAAATTAAGACCTTCATGCAGAACTTTGTGCTGCAATAATATAATACAGTGCATGCTAAAATGTTGACCTGAGACTGTCTTCAAGTATAGTGGCTTCAAGATCAGTTCCAATCACAACTTTCTCATTGGTCAGCATCACATGATGTCTTCATAGTGGTATGAGTTTTGCAATTGATCCCATTGGCTTTGGTTATTAACAATGTTTCATCGGATATATAAGAACTGCTCATGTTGGTTTGTCCCAAATGCATCCTAGAAATGATAACTATTTAACTAACGCAAGTATATAACTGTAACAGAGTGGAGTCCTGAAAAAGTACTCTCCAAAATTTGACAGACTTGTTTCTATGCCTTGACCTGTTACTAAGTCTATATATGAGTAACTCTCTTTACCTCTGTTGAACTTCAGGATGCTATTATTAAAAACTAGAGGAGGGAGTTGGTCCAGAATATTCCTTTTGTCTCAAAGTATTTCATGGAGAGATGTGCTGATAAGATACCCCTTGCATATGCTTGTTACTATGCCCTGCTGGAAGAATCAAGCCTCTGAGAATCCCTGCAATAAATAAATTTGTTTAACTTTTTAGCACAGCATTTTAAGAATTTATATGACTAATGAATTCCTTTTTTTCTTTAGTGGAACAGTCCTAACATTCCCACCCTGATTGTTTCTCAAACACACTTGTGGAAGCACTAAACTAGAGTGTCTGCAAGCTCCCTTCCAGACCTAATCTAATTCTAGGCTCAGTCCCCACTTTGTTGACTAATGGCAATGAACCCTCATCATGACCAATTGCTAGAGAGTCAGAATTTTTTAATGCAGTGCAATTTTTTCCAGCCTCCAACATTCATAGGGACACAAAAGACATCTCTCTCCCTATTCTTCATCCTCCAAGTACACAGAAAGTATCTATAATCACCAAAGAGAGTCCAGGGCCCTTAGTCACGTAAATCTATGTTATTTAAGTGTGTTCTTGTTTGGGGTCCCTTGGTAGATGTAGATTAAGGCTCGGCCCTGAGTAATTTGAATATATATGGAGTAATGATACTTTGCCTTGTCTATTTCTTGCCTTTTGACATCAATACAAATTATACCTTTAAAAAATCTACCCAAACACCATAATCTCCACCTTTAACTTCCCAACAACTCTCTCTCAGATTTTGTCAAGACTTTGCTGGAAAATCTGTTTTAAATCCCAATTGCTCCCATTTTTGCTCACTCTCACTTTTTTTATTCTCTTGTATGCCCAGAGAACAACTGTCAGCTACCACCCATATAACAGTGGTTTCCATATTCAAAGTCTAATTCTCCATTAGCATTCTGTTCTTCATTTCATTTACCATTTCTTCTAGAATTCCACCATCCTAACTTCTAATGGCTTTGATTGCTTTTCTCTGGATTTTCTCCAAGTTCTACATCTCTCCCTTGAACTAAAGTTCCCAATTTGAACACAGTGCTTCCATGGAGATATGACTAATAATGCATTGGCTCTTAAATCTGGCTGAACATCAGAATCATATTTTTTGAAACTATGGATTACTGAGCCCACACAGCCATGTACAAAACATTGAATTGTTATTTTTGATTCCTATACTTGTTAAACAACAGGATCCAATTAAGCTAAAGAAGAGCTTCAACCTATTTTCTCACCACTTCCGTGATCATGAACAACCAGTCACAGTGGGTCTCCCTCCAACATTAACTTTCCATGGTTGATAAAGCTTTCAGGAAGGAGAGTTCTCATATCACAAATACCACAATGATTTTTATCTGAATGGCCTCCCTCCAACATTCCAGATCCATCTAAATTTTTACCTCATTGGAAGGTCTTTCCTGACCCATGCAACTCAACTTAACAAAAAACCCTCACAGTTTTTATATGCTTTGTTGGGGACTGACCCATCTTGCATTGCATTGCTAGCATAGTATGTCTAGCATGGGCATGCCTTCTGAAGTTTGGAACTTCCCATCAAGGAAACAGGAAAATGCCACTGGCAATGAGCTGAAGACTGATTTACTCTACCAGGCTTGACTTTAATGACTAACGATTTGTACACCCTTTAGAAGCTTTTAGATTGTAGAGCCCCTTACTGTTGTATTTGTCTTCTGACCCCAGTCCTGGGGATGAATCTGTTTCAGTTAAAATTAACATTTTTGTTTCAGTTAAAATTAACATTTCATACAAGTCTTCACTATATTCCTCTGCATACATTTCCCACCAAAAACAGCTGGAATGAAGGTCCCCTCAACTTTGAGGACAGAACATTTATACCTCCCTATCACCACCACAAGATGTAGCATATACTAGCTATTTTTTCAAAAATTTTTTTCCCAAATAGATTGCATGCATTCTGAAAGGAAGTGTTATGTCTTAAAATGTTTGCATTTCTTATAGGGCACTGTACCTAGTAAATAGTCTTCAGTAAATACACCATCAGAATGCAAAAATCAAAGTAACTTAGGGAATAAGCATTCTAACCTCTCATTTTATAGATGAAGAAAAAAATTTTTGAAAAAATAGCTAGTATATGCTACATCTTGTGGTGGTGATAGGGAGGTTATAAATGTTCTGTCAAAGTTGAGGGGACCTTCATTCTAGCTGTTATTTGGTGGGAAATGTATGCAGAGGAATATAGTGAAGACTTGTATGAAATGTTAATTTTAACTGAAACAAAAATGTTAATTTTAACTGAAACAGATTCATCCCCAGGACTGGGGTCAGAAGACAAATACAATAGTAAGACGTGATCACTTTCATTGACTTCAGCTGGAAACAGGTTCAGAGAATTGAAATGATTTGACCAGATAAAAGTACATAGTCAAAACTAGATCTTAGACTACTCTATTCTCCGGGCTGTTTTTGTTTATTCCATGTATCCTCTGTTAATTGACCAGATTGATTGATTGACTTCCTAGCTCTATCACCAGGAAGTCAAAGTAAAACTCCACCATTGAACACTTGAAAGGCATGTCTTCTGAAGGGTGGGATTTCCCATCAAAGAAACAGAAAAATGCCATTGGCATTGAGCTGAAGACTGACTTTGATTTACCCCACCAAGTATGATTTTAATGACTACTTGTACAAACATGTAGGTACATCAGTATTGGGTAGATTCATAGTGTTAGGATAAATTAGGTAATTGAGTACAAAATACGGGCACAAGCTAGACCAGGTCCAAACACCTGACCTCATATCAGTTGAAACCATCATATCAAGAATAAACAGTAGAAAGATGCAATCACTTTCATTGACTTCAGCTGGAAACATTTACAATCCAATTTCAATTTAGCAAGATTTCATCAGAAGGTATCTTCCACAAATTGAGGTCCATCTTATTGTTATTATTTGAATTATTTGTGTGTATGTATAGTTTGGAACATCTTAGTGTTATTGCTGCTACTGCGGTTTCTATCACTGTTTGATGCTGGGACTCTTAAGCTCCAACCACATTTTCACCCAGCTGAGTCGCCTTCTTATCACCCCTTTCTGGTGAGTAAGATCATCTAGATAGATTCTCCAAAAGAAATACCCAGTGAGGGAGGGCAACAAGCAGGGCCACAAACCAGTCCTCATGAACCGAGGCCCTGAGCATAAAATGCTGTTTGATACACATGTAAAGGAATTTGGAGGTGGGGTAGACAGCAACTGAATCTTTAACTTGTAGAATATATTCTTTAGAAATGGCTCCCCGAACCATGCTAAACCCCGTAAGTTGCCCAGACACTGAAAACCCAAAAGAAAAGCTTCCCCTGTTAGTTAAGGTCAGGGAAGCAGAGGCGTTTCTCAGAAAATGTGTAGCTTCTTTGGCATTATGAGCCTGAAAAAAACTCTTCAAGCCCAACTGCGAATGAGTCAGCAGAGTTTTTCAGAACAGCCAAGGAGCGAATGCTTTCCTTAGGAGACTATTTATTTGGTTGCTACATAATACTGTAGATTAATTAGGAGTAAGAATGAGTGAAACTATTCGGAAAAAGTGATAGCAGCTTGAAAGCTTCACCCACCCCTGACCTAATGGAGGAGGAAACATTACAGTTCTGGGTAGTTCATTATTTTGAGGGGGTGGAAGAAAGTGACATCAACCAAAGTATTCTTATAAAATCTTTGAGTATTGGCCCAGATATCACCCTTATAAGGTCAAGATTATAGAACAAATGAATTGGTTCAACATTTAAATAAACCCTTGATATTTAAAGGTATCAAATATGCCCAATGTGACTCCCAATATGTTTAAAAAAAGAAAAAAAGATCTAGAGCAAAATCTAGCCAAAATAGAAATTAATATGGCTTAGAAACATCTTTCCTCATTTTCTAAATGTTTCCATATCTGGCAAAATGACCAGAGTGGAGGGTGAATGCTTTCAGCATGCTCAAAATTCAAACTCCAAGTTTAAGTGATTACTTAAGAGGCTTTAGTCTCTGAAATCCACCTGTCCTCACATGACATCATTAAATGTTTGCTTCTTAGGCTATTTCTTCTCTCTTCTTGGTCATCAATTGCTCCAACTAAACTGGGTCATTCCCATCAGCATACATACACCAGCATGTATTTATCACCAGGTTAAAACAAATATCAACTCTTGGTCAACTTCATTTATACCCTTCCCTCTGAACTATTTTGGTTTTTTGCTTGTTTGTTTGTTGTTGCTTTGTTTTGTTTTGTTTTGAAACAGGATCTTGCTTTGTTGCCCAGGCTGGAATGCAGTGGCATGAACCTGGCTAACTGCAGCCTCAGCCTCCTAGGTTCAAGCGATCCTCCTGCCTCAGCCACCCAAGTAGCTGGGACCACAGGCATGCACTACCATACCTGGCTAATTTTTGTATTTTTTTGTAGAGACAGGGTTTCACCATGTTGCCCAGGCTAATCTCCAACTCCTGGGCTCAAGCGATCCCCCTGCCTCAGCATCCCAAAGTGCTGGGATTACAGGCATGAGCCACTGTGCCCAGCCCCTCTGAGTTATTGTGAATTACTTTCCAGACATTGGATTGTTTTATTCATAGATAGTTAAGCATTTATCTCTAAAGATAAAGATCATTTTTGAAAACATAACCATAACACACTTATCCCACCTAAAAATATTAGCAGCTTTAATTTAACAATGTTCGTAAAGAAAGTCTATTACTTACAGAGAACTAGAAAAAGTACTGGAAGCTGACCAGAGACAAAACAAAGAGCACTGGTTCTTTTCTTTGGGCATTTGCTTAAAGAACATCACATGCCCACCTAAACAGGGTCCGCCTCTCTGTATTCTATCATTAGGAGCAGCAGGACATCTGGGGTTGAGAAGATGGAGACAGCATCCTTATATAACGTTGCAATCTGGAAGTATCACTCTCAAAAAGGTAAGTTTTTAGGTTATTTTTAGTTTGGTTTGCAATTTTTAAAAAAAAATCCTTCATTGAACTCTGACTCTGCAGATTCTAGAAAATAGAATATTGTGGGCAAGACTGGCTTCAGAAGTTTTATGGCTTAATAGAAAAAGAAGGTGGGCAGACCTGGTGAAAATCTTTGTACGGTCATGCATGCCTCCCATGCCCAGTATTTGCCACACTCTCTCTCTTTTTTTTTGTTTTTTTTCCAGACAGGGTCCTGCTCTGTTGCCCAGGCTGGAGTGCAGTGGTACGATCTCTGCTCACTGTAACCTCCGCCTCCCAGGCCCAAGTGATCCTCCTAACTCAGCTTCCTGAGTAGCTGTGACCACAGGCATGCGCCATCACGCCTGGCTAATTTTTTGTATGTTTGGTAAAAATGGGGTTTTGCCATGTTCCTTAGGCTGGTCTCAAACTCCTGAGCTCAGGCGATCCACTCACCTCAGCCTCTCGAAGTGCTGGGATTATAGGCATGAGCCACCGTGCCTGGCCACTCTTATTTTGTTTAAAACCAAAGAAATCAATCTTAAATCAATTTTGCACTTGATTTATGCACATCAATTTTGTTTGCTTCTTAAAGAGTATATGATTAGCTGTACAAGAGACTACAGGTTAAGAAAATCCTTAGTCTTGAGAAGAGCACTGAAGAGGAAGAAGAAGACACCAGGCCCCAAGACATCCACCAAAAATAGATCCAAATTAGATTGTCCGGCAGGGCAAACAATCCCATCACCTTATGCCAGCCCCTATATTCTGGCTGGTCCTCAGAATTTAGTGAAGATCAAAGTAAAATTTTTTTATTTCTGGGGTGAGCCTTCATCCAGGTGAAAATATTCTGGAAGAAGGCTTGCCTGGCACCTGGAATTCCATACCCTCGAGCTCCCCTTTTCACAGAACAACATCTGTCAGATTTACTGACAGCACAGCAGTGGCATAATTAACATATGATCCAGTAGAGTTGAGCTTTTGACCTTGGCACTATTGACATTTGGGGCCAGCCAATACCTTGCTGTGGCCATCCTGTGCACAGTAGGATGTGTTCAGCATCCCTGGCCTCCACCTGCTAGATACCAGGAGCACCTCCACCCCCACAGAAGTTGTGTCAACCAGAATGTCTCCAGATATTGCCAGATGTCCCCTGGAGGGCAAAATCAACCCTGGTTGACCACCACTGCAATAGTATTTTTTTTTATCAAATATATGAAACATAAAGATTGCTAAGGGATATAAAGTAGATTATTTTAGATATCCAGTCTTAAAGGAAACCACTACTATCATCACTGGCCAAAAAAAGAACAGTGCTAATAATTAGACATAAAGTAATAAATGAAAACTATCATTGCTTTGAAATATTCCCTGGAGGAAATTAAACATCTGTGTAAATTTTATCCTTTCACGTGTGAAGATGACTGGGATAGCAGGTGTGGTAAAAGACATTGTTCCAAAGCCTGTTCTGTGGTTTGCTGATGAGAATATTCCCTGGCTTGGGCTACAGCTGCCATGTGCAGTCTCTCTATTGACAGTCTTTCTCAACCACTCCCGAAAATCCCCACATTGTTTGAACTCGAGTTTTGTAATTACAGAGATGTGGTTCTCAGAGCCAAAAATGAAGCTGCCTGGCTGGAGCAGCAGGATATAGAATAGGCTCTTGGGACTGGTAGATTATAACTTTTGTGGTTTCAAGTACTCATAAATGTGGTGGAGAGGGGTTTTGGAGATGATCCACAACTCGTCAGAGGCCCTGCTATTTTTTCTACCCACAGCCATTGTAGAGAATCCAGGCCGAGTTTAAGAGTGCTGTAGAAATACACTGCTGCTACTGCTGTTTCTATTAATGTTTGATGCTGGGACTCTTATGCTCCAACCACGTTTTCACCCAGCTGAGTTGCCTTCGTATCATGCCTTTCCAGTGAGTAAGATCATCTAGATAGATTCTCCAAAAGAAATAACCCAGTGAGGGAGGGGCATCCAGCATGACCACAATGCTAGTTGTTGTGTGCGAATGGTAAATAGAATGAAATTATGTATGTGTGTGCTGGTCATTATATGCATGCAGACACATTCATATGCATACGTAGTATAAATTAATCTCCATAAATGCCTAAGGTGATGGCAGTGATTAGGGGCAGTTAAAAATGTTAAGCACAAATTGGAGCTGAGACACTGATCAGAGAAAAATTATCTGTAATACTGAGAAACAGCCATCTGTCATGGCTAGAGGCTCAAGCAGAGAAGGGATAAGTGGAGAGGCCCCAGGAACAGATGGAGAGGCTTGAACCCCCACACAGAGCAGAGCGTCCAACAGCTGGGACTGATTAATCCAGACGGCCGACTATTACGTCATGTGTTGGATTACACCCAAGTGAGTGGCTAAAAGCTCCTAGCAAGTTCAGGCCAACATGAAGTCGTTTCACAGATGGTGTCCACCTTGGAATTCCACGAGGGATGAAGACACTGCTCAGTCCTGCCTCATTGTCCTCTGTGGAAAGAGCAAGAGGAATGAGGATAGGCCTTTCCCACCCCTTTATTCTTCTTTATTCTCAGGGTAAATGGAAATAGAGAAGGAGAGCAAGTGACATTTTAAAGAAGCTTGTTGACCTGTGTCTTTGTTCTCTGCTTGCTCTCTAAATTACATGATAGAGGGAATGATAAGGAACTTTAATGTAGGAAGTTCAGTCCAGTAAATTGATCCCATAGCCCAACATGTGATAAAAAGTTTCTGAAGATTAACTTGATCTACTCATGTTTCTTAGTAATCCCACAAACACTTTAAACAACATTTCAGAAACACAGGTAATCCCACAAGCATTTCAGCAACGTTTCAACTCAACACCTGTCCCCTCTCCAATGTTCCCTTCAAGTCAGAAACCTAACTTTGAGTACCCAACTCTACTGTCAATCAGTCACTGGGGCCTTATGGAATCAATGGAGTCTTGTAGATTCCATCTCCTTAGCATTGCTTGAAACCATCGCTTCTCTATTCCCATTGTTGTTGCCTCAATTTCGACCTTCAGTAAGTCCTGCCTGGACTGTTACAATAGTTTCTTCTAAGCTATCTTCCGGTTTCTTTGCTCCAGTGCATTCTTTTCACAGGGTCGGAGCGATGGGAAAACTTCCTCTTTGCCCTCTGAAGGTTCTCTGAAAATCACTGACAAGAGACAGATTAGATTAATAGGAGAAAAGGCATACAAATTTACTTGAGATCATAGTTTTATGTGACATGGGAACCTTTAGAATGAAGACCCAAAGATACAGAGCAAACTGGCCATTTTTATGCTTAGGTACAACATAGTGTGGACAGCTGTGCAGAAATGTGATTGGACAAAAATGTTGTGATCTAAAGCTAATAGAGTGAGTAGGGAAACCCAACAAGGCCTGTCTGTCTAGATTCTTCTTGACCTCTCTGAGCAGCATTCCTCCCTTCTGCGTATGGGGCAGGACCCTCTCTGGAATGGGGGTTTTAGGACCTACAGCCAAACTAGTCAGGTCAGATCATTTCTGTATGGCCAGTTTTTACACAGAAAGGTGGGAGGGAAAGTTAATGTTTTTATGTTTTATGGCTGGCTTTGGGGAACAGGGTTTCTGGTTTCTAGAACCTGCCTTGGGGAAGGATTCTAGCTTCTATTGCTCCTCTGGGGAGAATGGGACTGAGAGACAGGAGGGCAGGGGAAGGTCAGAGAACAACATCTGCTTCTAAGGCTGCTTCTGGAGCCTTTATTTTGGGGTATTGTTTTCTGAGTCCCCACAGTAGCCTCCAGAATAGCCTTCTTAAAACTGAAATCTGTTCATATTATTTTCCTGCTTACCACTCTTGTACGGCTGCCCATTCTCAAAGGTTTTTAGACATATTTTTTGTCTTGACAGAATATAGATGAAATTCATCAGAGCAACAAAATTCTATATACGTAGTCAGATTTTCATGGAACTAATTTTTTTTTTTCTGAGAAATAAAGTTCATCACAGTGAGTCAAGATGCCTCATTCCAAGCTATGGTGTAAATTTCATAGACTAAGAAATGTGTGAGTTTTCTTTTTGCTAAGTATGACACATCACCTCTCTCTCACAAAGGGATATATGTTGTTACCAGTGTAAACTCATTAGTTTTGATTAATGTTTTGTGAACTCAAAAGTATCTGAGACAGCTCTCAATCAATTTAGAAAGTTTATTTTGTGAAGGTTAAGGACATGCCCATGACACAGCCTCAGGAGGTCCAGATTACATGCACAAGGTGGTCTGGGTACAGCTTGCCTTTATACATTTTAGGAAGACATAATACATCAATCAATACATGTAAGGTTTACACTGTTTCAATCTGGAAGGGTGGGACAACTCGAAGCAGGGCTCGGGCTTCCAGGTCATAGGTAGATTTAAACATTTTCTGATTGGCAATTGGTTGAAAAAGTTATTATCAGTAGAAAGGATTGTTTGGGTTATGATAAGTGGTTGTGGAGGCCAAGGTTTTCTCATGCAGATGAAGCCTCCAGGTAGCAGGCTTCAGAGAAAATAGACTGTAAATGTGTTTTTATTCGACTTAAGGTCTGTGTTGATATTAATGCTGGAGGGGTATAATGAGGCTTATCCAGCCCCCTCTTCCATCACGGCCTGAACTAGTTTTTCAGGTTAACTCTGGAATGCCCTTAGCCAAAAGGAGGGGTTCATTTAGATGGTTCAGGGGCTTTAGAATTTTATTTTTGGTTTGCAGTATCATGGTTATATAAGATGTTAACATTAGGAGATGCTGGGTAAAAGGTATATGGGAACCCTCTGTACTACCTTTGCAACTTTTCTATAAATCTAAAATAATTTCAGAATGTTACTATTAACTATACTCTTGAGGTTATTTATGTCTATTTTATCCGAATAATGGGAATATCATCTAATGGTGTGCTAATACCTCTTTCCCCAACTCCACATTCAGTGATAACTAGTTGGTGGTTTCACGTCAGACAATGTGGGAGTATTTACACCCTGGCAAGTGGTAAGTGCTATAAACATTTATCAGCATACTAAGGCAGCCAGATGTGACTTTCTCTGCCTGAATATGAAAAGGTATCAATACGTATGGGTTGCCAAAAGTGCAAGGGAGAAGATAAGACAGCAACTGTGAAAACAAGCTCCCCTCTTTCTCTGTAAAGGCTGCAAATCTGCTTATGAGTGTTTCAGAGTCACTGGGCAACCCAGGTCACAGGCATATGGCAGAGATCCCTGTGCTGCTCTGGGCCCCTAGGAAGGCAGGGTGTGGAGCCTATCATTTCAGATTCTGAAAACTTTGAGGGATGCGGGAAGAGACCATGGAAGCCAAACACGAATCTCCTCATAATTTTAGCCGTGATGAGTATATTGAGAAACATTCAAAATACTTAAAATTTGGCATCAGGGGTCAGGGCCCATCAGTTCTACATAGTAGCTACCAGCATAACATTTTCCATCATGGTTTTCTGTCCATTAAACGTCATGTTTTTATTCTGTGCCAAAATCATTCAATTTAGTATATGAAGAAAAAAGGAATACTTCCAGGGACCACACACCCAACAGAGAGGGATGTTGAAAAGATTCACCATCCAGATCTTTCATGGTAGAGGTGATCAGCATTGAGGGTACAGTTTGAAGTTTGATTTTTTTGGCCGGGCGCGGTGGCTCAAGCCTGTAATCCCAGCACTTTGGGAGGCGGAGACGGGTGGATCACGAGGTCAGGAGATCGAGACCATCCTGGCTAACACGGTGAAACCCCGTCTCTACTAAATATTACAAAAAACTAGCCGGGCGAGGTGGCGGGTGCCTGTAGTCCCAGCTACTCGGGAGGCTGAGGCAGGAGAATGGCGTGAACCCGGGAGGCGGAGCTTGCAGTGAGCCGAGATCTGGCCACTGCACTCCAGCCTGGGTGACAGAGCAAGACTCCGTCTCAAAAAAAAAAAAAAAAAAAAAAAGAAGTTTGATTTTTTTTTTTTTTTTTTCAGATGGAGTCTCACTCTGTTGCCCAGGCTGGAGTGCAGTGGCATGATCTTGACTCACTGCAACCTCTGCCTCCCAGGTTCAAGCGATTCTCCTGCTTCAGCCTCGTGAGTAGCTGGGACTGCAGGCCCACCAAGCCTGGCTAGTTTTTGTATTATTAGTAGAGACGAGGTTTCACCTTGTTGGCCAGGCTAGGCTCAAACTCCTGGCCTCAAGTGCTAGAGGGAAATTAGAATATTTTATTGTGTGTTTTTGGTTAGCATACCCAAGGGAGGGGGTGCCTTAGATATTCATGAGCCACAGCTGGGGATTTTAAGCAACCCTCATTGGTCATAAAGTCCAGAGAAAAGAAGGATCCTCTCGGTCCTTCAGGGCTTCTGGATGTCCTGCTAGACCTGCATTGTGTGTAAAAACCTTCTCAAGATTATCTGAGGATAGATGCTCACAGCATTTTACAAATAAGCACAAAAGTATTTTTAGCAATTTTAATAAACCCTGAATTTTTCTGGAAATCAACTACTGTATGAATCAAAAGTTTGTGTTTTGCCCTGTATGGAACTTTTAGCACAAGTCACTCATTGTTCTGGAAAATCCTGACACCACCAGTTCTCAATATAACACACCTGAATCTACTGGCATTTGTAACTAGTTCATTTTTAGTTTTCCTACAACTATTTATTATTAAAGGGGAGCACTGTTCTGATAAGGCTGGAAATCACTGCCTTGAATTTCTGTAAATCACTGGAATCTATGCTGCTTGAAACCAATGTTTTGACCAAGGCAAAACTTCTCCCTTTGCCCTCTGAAGGTTTGCTGAAAAATCAACTGACAAAAGGCAGATTAATAGGACAAAAAGCATACAAATTTATTAACGTGCATGAGAGTCCTACAAAATATGAGATCTCAAAGAAATGGCCAGATAATTAATTTATGCTTTTATACCACCTTGAGGTTACAGAATGAATGGGGACTTGGGAGACTGCAAAGCACGCTATGTTGGCAAAACAAGTTATAGGAGAAGGAGAAGAGGAGGCCTGGCTGGCAAAGTTGGTCTCCTTACATAGATAAGACCTCACAGGTAGCAACCCTCAGAGAGAATAGATGGTAAATGTTTCTTTCAGACCTTTAGATGTGTCAGACTGTCAGTTCATCTTTCCTAGATCCAGACAAGGCAGAGCTAAGAGAAAGCCTGTCTGCATCAGTGCAGATTTTCTCTACAGATGCAAATCTGTCCCCACAAAAGACAGCTTTGCAGGGCTGCTTCTGTTTGCAGGCGCTCTGAACAGCCATCTCAAAATATGTCAAAGAAATATATTTTGGGGTGAAATATTTTGGTTTTCTTTAAAGTCAACGATGAAATTTGTTATTTTTTTCACTTTACATTCAGGTTGTTGTCACCTTTCCCAGGGACACCAGAGGTCCTGGCTTTGCTTAAAGACAAGGCTTCACAACCTCAGAACTAATTAACATTTGGGGAAAATGCACAGTGGATATTGCTAAACCACGTACAGTGCACAGGACAGTACCAGCCCCCACCCCAACATGGGGTATATCTGTGGTCTCTACCCACTAGATTCGAGCAGCAACCTCCCCACAAGTTGTGACGACCAGTGTTAAACGTTATACGAATTAAATTTAATAGAGTTTAACTGAGTAAAGAACAATTCTAAAATCAGGCAGCCCACAGAACCACAATAGGTTCAGACCCGAAGATCTGCCACATGGTTGGATAACATTTACGGACAGAAAAAGGAAAGTGACACACAGAAAACGGAAGTGAGGTACAGAAACTGCTGGATTGGTTTTATAGCACGGTGTTTGCCTTATTTGAACAGGGTTTGAACAGTTGGCTGCCCGTGATTGGCTGAAACTCTGTGATTGGTACAAGGGTAAGTTACTCTGTTTACATATCAAGTTAGGTTACAGTTCAGTATGTACGGAGAAACCTTTAGACCAAACTTGAAATATGTAAGGAGCCAGATTTAGGCCAAACTTAATTTTAACACCAGAAATGTCTCTAGACATTGCCAAATGTCCCCTGGGGGGCAAAATCACCCCCAGTTGAGAACCTCTGGTTTAAGGCAACTCTACTTTGGAATTCTTTTCAGAATGAGGAGAATATGGGTCATGTTTCTCAAAGCACGATTTGCAAATCAGATCAAAAATATAGGATTCCCCCAAGGTACTGGCCAAAAGTGCAAATCAGAATCTGGGGTGTGTCATATGGTGGGTCAGAGACGGGCACGATGGCTCTTGCCTGTAACCCCAGCACTTTGGGAGGCCAAGGCAGGTGGATCACTTGAGTTCAAGAGTTCAAGACCAGCCTGGCCAACACAGTGAAACCCTGTGTCTACTAAAAATACAAAAATTAGCGGGGCTTGGTGGTGCATGCCTGTAATCCCAGCTACTTGGGAGGCTGAGGTGGGAGAATCATTTGAACCCGGGAGGCAGAGGTTGCAGTGAGCTGACATCGTGCCACTGTACTCCAGCCTGGGTGACAGAGCAAGACGCCATCTCAGAACAACTAAAATAAAATTTAAAAGATCCTGGCTTGATTCCAGCTCTACTTGTTAGTAACAGTGTGGCCTTAGCAATTTAACCTCACTGAACTTCATATTCCTTAGCAGCGAACTGAGTGAAAACGATGCTACATCTCAGAGATCTTTCGAGGATTAAATGAGATACTGTATGTGAGGAGCTCACAATAGTGTGGGTCGTATTGATCTTTGTAAAATGCCTTGTTATCCTAACCCAAGCTGAGCACATACAGCAGGAACAAGGTCAGAGACCCTGGGAGCAGGGACTGAGGAACCAGCCTTGGCTTCAAATGGGCAAAGGCTATTATCAGTTTTGTTTCAGAGTTAAACCATAAATTAAATTCCTTTCCAAGGTTAGTTGGCCTACACCCAGGAATGAACGAGGACAACTTAAAGGTTAGAAGCAAGATGGAATTGGTTAGGTCTAATCTCTTTCACTGTCATAATTTCCTCAGTTATAATTTTTGCAAAGACATCTTCAGCATATCAAGGCTTTAGGTTAGTATTATCCAATACAGTAGCCACTAAACAAATGTGGCTATTTGAATTTCAATATATATTAATTAATATTAAATAAAATTAAAAATCAGTTTTTGAATCACACTAGCCACACTTCAAGTACATAACCAAATGTGGCTAGGGACTACTATACTGGATGGCACAGATATAGAACACGTCTGTCATCATAGAAAGCTCATAGCATGCTGAATTTTAAATAACCACCGAAGCCTAGCTCAGTGTTTCTGTCATTTTTACTAGGAACACATAAACTAAAATGAAGACATACATTAGGACTTTCTGGGGAAAAGCCACCAACGTTTTTTCACCTTAAATGGCTGTTTATTTTTTGTCACTTTGGGGAAGTTAAAAGTAAATATTCCCTATATCTGTTTTGACTTCTCATTAAGTTAATAACTAAGTCACAAAAAAGATACTCCTTTTTCCAACACTCTTTGTTGGTGCTCAGGCTGCCCAATCTGCTTTCAGAGAGAAATTATTTCCAAAATGCCCTACTCAGAGTTACTCAGTTTCGCTTAAATGTGGACTTCACCGTATTTTTTAAAGACTATGAAATCTACCATAACATTAATCAGAGGGGAATTATTTTGATAATAACAACTATTACACATGTAGGGTAACTATATATTATATATAGGTTAACTTCCTGACATTGCCATGGCATTTGTAAACTGTCATGGCACTGGTGGGAGTGTCTTTTAGCATACTAATACATTATAATTAGCATATAATGAGCAGTGAAGATGACCAGAAGTCACTTTCATTGCCACTGGTTTTGGTGGGTTTTGGCCAGCTTCTTTACCACATCCTGTTTTATCAGCAGGGTCTTTATGACCTGTATCTTGTGCTGACCTCCTATCTCATCCTGTGACTTAGAATGCCTAACCTGCTGGGAATGCAGCTCAACAGGTCTTAGCCTTATTTTACCTAGCCCCTATTCAAGATGGAGTCACTCTGGTTCAAACACCTCTGACAAGGTACAAATAAAACAACTAGGATTCATTTACTTTATGGAACTGGAGCCTTTTGGAGCTTCCTGGAGGAATCATGTCATCCTAAAATGTCAGAGCTAAAAAAATCTGAGAAAATACTTTATCTACATTTGTGGATGAAGAGACCAAGATTCATAGTGAAGGGACACAGCTGGTTAGTAGCAGAACCAGGACTAAGGGAGTGACGAGAATCTGTTTGACTTCAAATCGCTGGTACTTTCCTTTTCAAAACCTGGGCAGAATAGTGAATGTCGTTTTGCTGTAGGACTGACAACAGACCACCATGTCTGCAGTGTCTGTTCGGGTTCAACCATGTCATATAACATCCCCAGATAGTGGTTATCAAATTCCTGACACAATATAAAGCTACAAACATCCCTTTTCATTCACCAGCTCCCAGAGTCTTTGAAAACCTAGAAATTGGCCACTTTTGCCCTTCAAGACCTTCTGCTACTTTGTTCAAAGGAAGCAGAAGATCAAAGGAAAGTAGCCATGTGGAGGTTCATTGTTCAGGCCTCGGCTGGCTGGGTTTCCAAGGCCTCAAGGGAATTGGGGATTGAGGACCATGTCAACTTGATTAGACCTTCACCCAGCCTTTCAGGAAATAATTCTCTCATTTGGGAGAAAAGAGAGTACCTTTCTCCCCATACTCAGTACATTATATCTGTTCCCTTCTTAATGCCTTTCTTTTTTCCTCTCTTCCATGACGCAGAAGTAACTGGATATTTATGAAGACAGCCTCCAAGACCTTTCATATTCCCCCAAATTTGTGTATATCCCTGACACATAATACTTCAATTCCCTCAGTCTTAAAATCAGGCAAGTAGTGCCTACATCACAGGACGGTTGCAGGATTCAATGCAATCCTTTACTAAGTGAGTTGGAGACTCTGGGTTTATTCATTTCCTAAGGGACTTTCTGCCACTAAAACACACGCTAGCCAAATAGTGCTCCTCCTCCAAAATGGCAAATTACTTCAAGCAAAAGCCCTTCAGACTCAGCAGGGAAGAAGTAAAGAGTCAAATGTTACCTCCACCAATACCAGGAGAATCCAGGGAAGTCTTTTTAGTGTTTTTTTCTTGTATTTCTTATATTGCTGTTAGATTATGAACAAGAGGGAAAAAAAACTCCCAGATACTAAAGCATGCTGACTGGACCCAAATAATGACATTATGAGAACCTGTATTAGTTATCTATTGCCTTGCAACAAATTGCCCAAAAATATCATGGCTCAAAATAATAAACATTTATTATCTCAGTTTCTTGGGGTCAGGAATTCAGGAGCAGCTTAGCTGGGTGGTTCTGGCACAGGGTCTCTCATGAGGTTGCAGTCAAGATGTTGGCTAGAGCGACAGTCATCTGAAGGCTTGACTGGGGTTGGTGGATCTTCTTCCAAGATGGGTTACTCACATGGTTGTTGGCAAGAAGTCTCAGTTCCCCACCAAGGGGACCTTTTCATAGGGCTGCTTGAGTGTCTTCATGGCATGGCAGCTATGATATAAGAGAGACAGCAAAGAGGAAGTTGCCATGCTGACACCATCTAGTCTCAGAAGCCACACGCCACCACTGCTGCCATATTCTATTAGTTAGAAGTGAGTCACTAGTCTAGCCCATGCTCAAGTGGAAGAGAATAGGTCTCCACTCTTGAAGGGGAAAAGTTTCAAAGAATTTGTTGACCTGTTTTAAAGCTACCACAGGGCAACTGTCTGGGTGGTTCCTTCATCAGTTTTCTTGCAACACTTCATATCAGCTCTCTGTACCTGCCAAACCTCAATGATTATAAATGTATGAGTCTAGTCATGTATAAAAAGCTCTGAAAAATTGGGTAGAAGAAACTTCAAATAGTTTAATAAGCTTTGCATTGCATTTTATTCCCCTTTGGTTGGATTTTCATTGGAATGTGGATTTCTATAAACTACATATTAAAACTCCCTTTATGGGTCATTGCTAATCTAAAACGTATGGTGATTTAGACAGGGATTGGATTATAAAATAACTTTGTCCATAAGAACAAATAAAAAAGTGTAAATGAGATCTGAGGAACAGCGTTTACATACTTTAATGAGGTCATTGCTTTCAGGCACTTTATGGGCAAACTTTCCATTTAATTAAATCACAGAGGCCAGATTTAAGCTGACACTTTAAAATGTTCATTAAAAAAATTATTCTTTTTGTACCCTGGACCTAAGGGAAAGATCATGAAGTGTATGCTATATGCACAACTATGTTCTGAGAACAATGAATCAGCTGTTCCTTAAGGCTGTTTTTCTTTGTTTGCATTTTTCCCTAAATTCTATTGTAAAAAAATTTAAGCCTGCAGAAAAATTGAAAGAATAACACAATAAACACTTGATTATCCTCCACCTAGATTTGATCATTTTGACATTTTGCCAAATTTGCTAATTCTCTCTCTCTCCCTGCACAGACACACACAGAGAGAGAGAGAGAGACACAGATGCACAAAGCATATAAAAACATCGCCTTTTTGGAGGTGCTGACCCATTTGAAAGTAAGTTGCAAATAATACCATCACTCTTCACCCCTAAATATATCTCCCAAGGAAAGGGGACATTCTCCTATATAACTTTATACCATTGTCATACTTAAGAAGATTAATAATAATCCCATTACATGGCCTTCACATGCAAATTTTCCAACTGACAAGTCAAAAAGACACAGAAGTCAGCTTAAGGGTGTTCCTACTGATGAAATTAGGAAAAATTTGAGCATCAAAATGAATAGTGACAATAAAGGAGTATAGTCCATTAAACAAAAGAAGGACCTGTGTGTCCATATTTATATAAATAAATGGTGGGGAGGCAAGGGGAAAAAACATTGTCTTTGTAGTAGAAAACCACCTATGAAGTAGAAGGAACAATGGGATAAGAAAAATTACCATCATAATAATAATTGATTTAGGCAAGAATCATCAATGGATACTAAAATTAGTGGGTGGAAGCTTGAGGAGTATATTGTATTAGTTTCCAACTACTGCTGTGACAACTTACCACAAATTTTGTGGCTTAAAACAATGCAGATTTATTATTTGACAATTCTGTAGGTTAGAGGTCCAATGCAAGTCTCCCCAGGCTAACGCCACCATGTTAGCAGGACTGCATTCCTTTCTGAAGACTCTGGGGAAGAAGCCCTTTCCTTGCCATTTCCAACTTCTAGAGGTGTATTAATAGCATATTTTTATTTTCTCTATTTTTAATGCTTTGATATCCTGGGACCTTGCTGACCCTGGAGCTCTTCCAAGGACTAGCTAATCCCTAGAGATAGTAGAGGATTTGACTGCAAGTGTGCCTTTCTAATGCAAACCAACTAATCCAAAGCCCACACCCACAACTACCTCCTCTGTTGAGCTCTGACACTCTGGGCCACCACTACCCTGCCTTAATCACCCAGTCCAGGTACCAGACACTAGAGAGAGCCCTTACACCTCAGAGTCCACTGAAATTATTCAAACTAGTTGATCTAAACCTGCTTACCCTGCCTCACCCATTTCTTCCAATGGAAACCACAATAAAGGCTCTTGCCCATGTTTTCACCTTGCACTCTCTGCCTCCTGACCAACTGTTAAAGTTTGGATGTGTGTCCCTGCCCAAATCTCATATTGAAATGTAATCCCCAATGTTGGAGTTGGGGCCTGGTGGGAGGTGATTAGATCATGGGGGCAGTTAAACCATTAATGGTTCAGCGCCATCCCCCTTGGTATTGTCCTCATGATAGTGAGTTCTTGTTAGGTCTGGTTGTTTAAAAGTGTGTAGCACCTCCTCCCTCACTCTCTTGCTCACACTCTGGCCATGTGACATGCCTGCTCCCCCTTTCCATCATGATTGTAAGTCTCCTGAGGCCTCCCCAGAAGCTGAGCAGATATAGCATTATGCTTCCTATAATAGCCTGCAAAACTGTGAACTAATTAACTCTTTTCTTTACAAATTACCCAGCCTGAGGTATTTCTCTTTTTTTTTTTTTTTTTTTTTTTGAGATGGAGTTTCGCTCTTTCACCCAGGCTGGAGTGCAGTGGCATGATCTCGGCTCATCGCAACCTCTGTCTTCCAGTTTCAAGCAATTCTCCAGCCTCAGCCTCTGGAGTAGCTGGGATTACAGGTCCACGCCACTACCACTCAGCTAATTTTTGTATTTTTAGTAGAGATGGGGTTCCACCATGTTGGCCAGGCTCATCTCGAACTCCTGACCTTGTGATCCACCGGCCTCAGCCTCCCAAAGTGCTGGGATTACAGGCTTGAGCCACCACGCCCAGCCCCTGAGGTAGTTCTTTATAGCAGTGTGAGGACGAACTAAAACACCAAGCCCAGTGCTTCCTCATGTAGCCCCCATCATTTGGCATGTCCGCACTTGGGATCTGCGAGTATAACAAAGTATTTTTTCAATGGAAATAATCTTCTGGTCTGTTGGCCTCACTGTATCTGAATGATAATAAGATCCACATTTTAAAACAAAGGGCCACCCATGTTTCTTGGCTCATGATCCCTTCTCTCTTCACAGCCGGCAATGATGGGTCAAGTCCTTCTCACTTTGCATAATTCTGATTTTGCTTCTGCTTCTGTCATTATAACTTCTTCTCTGACTCTGATTCATTTGTCTGCCTCTTGAACTTTTAAGGACCCTTGCGATTACCTTGGGCCCACCAGCATAATCTTCCTCTCAGCTGATTAGCAACCTTAATTCCATCTGTAACTTTTATTCCCCTTTGCCATGTAACATATTCACAGGTTCCAGGATTAGGACATGGCCATCTTTGGGAGGCCATTCTGCCTAGCACCAGGAGTAAAAGGATATTTACAGAGTCTCAAAGTTTTTCCTCACAAGATGTTCATTAATTACAAAGGGGAAAATAGTAAGTAGCTTTATAGTAGAGAAATTTGTCATACAAGATCTTAATCAAGTGATCGAATTCAGCATCATCAGAAGTGGGACAAACTGACATAAATGTGACCCACAATATGATGCACTGAGAACACATGATTTCTGTGCTATTCCTGCCAAAAATGCATAACCTGAGTCTAATCATGGGAAAATAGACAAACTCAAACTAAAGAACATTATACAGAGTAACTAATCTGTATTCACAAATGTCATTGTTGTGAAAGGCTAAGAAGGACTAAGAAAGTATTTAGGATTAAATGAGATTATAGACACAGGACAACTGAATGCTTTATAAGATCTGAAATTTTCTTTTGCTGTAAAGGACATTATTGGGACAATTAGCAAAATTTGAAAAAGGTCTATAGATTAGATAACAGTATAGTGTCCATGGAAATTGCCTGATTTTAAATATTGTTAGTGTGGTTATGTAAGAGAATATCCTTATTTCTTAGAAATTATCACTGAAGGAAAGAAGCATCATGCCTGCAGTGGACTTCAAAATGGTTCAGGAAAAAATTAAATATGTAAATGTACATATTTTGTGTGTGTGTGTGTGTGTATGCATGTACATCTGTGTGTGAGAGAGAGACGAAAAGAGTAAATATGGTAAAATGTTAACACTTGGAAATTATGAGTGGAGTTTATATGGTCATTCTTTGTATTATTCTTGCAACTTTTCTGTAAGTAAAATTATATCAAAATAAAAGCTTTTGGGGTTTTTTTGTTTTGCGTTTTTGAGACAGGGTCTCACTCTGTTGCCCAGACTGGAGTGCAATGGTATGAACACGGCTCACAGCAACCTCCGCCTCCCAGGCTCAAGCGATTCTCCTGCCTTAGCCTCCCAAGTAGCTGGGATTACAGGTCTGTGCCACTACCACCCAGCTAATTTTTGTATTTTTAGTAGAGACGGGGTTTCACCATGTTGGCCAGGCTGGTCTCGAACTCCTGACTTCAAATGATCCACCTGCCTCGGCCTCCCAAAGTGCTGGGATTACAGGCGTGAGCCACCATGCCAGGCCGTATTTTTTCTAATTACCTAATATTTTGGATTTCATAGCTATTTTTTCAACTAGAATCTAATCATGGTTCATAGAAACATTTAGACAGTATGTTCCTTTAGTTTCAATCCATAGCACTCCTCCCCACTTTTCCTTTCATGACATCAACTATCAAAAGAGTCCATTTGAACTGCCTTGTTCTACATAATGGATTTATCTGCATGTTTCCTTGTGGTGTCATTTAACTTACACCTGGTAGTGTGAGCTATGTTTTCTTACTCCACCATCACTACTGAAGAGTCATCTTACCATGGCAGACCAAGGTCTGCCAAACCCGTAAATACTTATGAGCAAGGAGGCATGCAAAACCATCACATTGTTCCATAGTACAGGGTTTGCCCACTCTCCCCCAGAACACACCCACTAGCACCTTATGTGAGAGGCTTACTCTGAAGTGAATACAAAGATATTCGGCCAACAGGACTGGATAGATTCAAGCGATAGTCAGGGGGTGTTGAGAAGAGGAGAGCCTTGGGACATTGTATCTCAAGACCTCAAGAACTACACATATTGTTTTAAACTGTTTGGCTGAGTGCAGTGGCTCACACCTGTAATCCCAGCACTTTGGTGTCTTAATTTAATTTAATGTAACTTAATTTAGGAGAGCTAAGTAATTAAACATGAGGCCAAAGTACATAAGAAAGTGGCAGTCTTTTATTGCAAATATGCGCACACTCTCGGGCAAGGTTCTCTGGTCCTCAGGTGTGGGGGGCCAGGGAAGTCACGTGGGTGCTCTCGGGTGAGGTTCTCCGGTCCACGAATGCAGGGCCGAAGAAGTCACGCCGGCTCCTGCCGGCAGCGGACTTTTATGCATTGGTACTGGAAGGGGGAGGGCAGTGGGCGGGATAAGGGCATGATAGGGGCATCTCCATAGGCGTGGCCAGGTAAGTTTCAATCTCTTCAGATTGACATCCCAGGGCGCCTGCTCAGTTGATCTGCATTTTCCCGGGCACGGGCTGCATTTTCCCACACTCCCGTAAGTTGGTGATGAAGAACCCAGAAGCAACAGGGACGGTGCCTTCTTGTTTACCTTCCTCCATCTTGTCCCTTCTCCCTCACCCAAACATTTGGAAGGCTGAAACAGGCAGATCACTTCATGTCAGGAGTTGGAGATGAGCCTGGCCAACATGGTGAAACCCCATTTCTACTAAAAATACCAAAAAATTTTTTTAAAAAGCTGAGCATGGTGGCGGGCACCTGTAGTCCCAGCTACTCAGGAGGCTGAGGTGGGAGAATCACTTGAACCAGGAGGCGGAGGTTGCAATAAGAGGAGATCACGCCACTGCACTCCAGCCTGGGCAACAGAGAGAGATTCCATCTCAAAAAAAAAAAAAACTAAATTAAAAATTAAAAAAATAAAAATAAAATGTTGGGTTTGGGTGTGGTGGCTCATGCCTGTAATCCCAGAACTTTGGGAGGTCGAGGCAGGCAGATCACCTGAGATCAGGAGTTTGAGACCAGCCTGGCCAACGTGGTGAAACCCCATCTCTACTAAAAATACAAAAATTAGCCGGGCAGTAGTGGTGCGTGCCTGTAATCCCAGCTACTCAGGAGACTGAGGCATGAGAATTGCTTGAACCTGGGAGGCGGAGGTTGCAGTGAGCCAAGATCACGTCACTGCACTCCAGCCTGGGCAACAGAGCAAGACTCTGTCTCAAAAACAAAAACTTAAAATAAATAAACTGTTAGACATAAAGAGTGGTGCATTTTGTACATTATCCCCCACCAACGGCTTTTCATGACCACCACTCATTTTGCCAATAAAATATTCTTCACATCATGCATGTCAACTAGCAGACTACTAGATATAGGTTTAGTGAGGATTCTTCAAGCTCTAAATAACTCCAGCGGTATTGAGTCCTGAATAGGCTCCTTCATCGACTATTGCTGGAGTGGATACATGCACACTCACTTATGTACACTTATCCAGTGTATACACATGTAAACATGTATACACTTCACCTCATTCTGAAAACAATCACCTCCCAGGGACTCATTTTGCCCAACACACACACACTTGTTTGCTACAGGTCATTAAAAATAGCAAAGGCTGCTGGAGGTGTTCTTATGCTCACATTCCCTATGACTAAGAAAATGCCCACCTGAATCTAATCCTGAGAAAACTCAGACAAACCCGAATCAAGAGGCATTCAATAAAATAACTGCCCTATAATCTTCAAAAGTGTCCAAGTCATGGAATTCAGAGTATGACTGAGGAACTGTTTCAGCTGAGGGAAATGGAAAAGATATGACAACCGAGTTCCGCATGTGACTTTGCACTGATCCTTTTGTGATAAATGGCGTTACTGGGATAGTTGTCAAAACTTCGTTGATGCCTGCAGATTGCAGGGTCTTAATGTATCAGTGCTAATTTCCTGACTTGGATGGTTGTATTGTGGTTGTGTAGGAAAATGTTGTTTTTTATAGGATTCGGGAGGGTTGGAGCATCAGATTGGGAACTTGTTCAGGGAAAAACAGTTCTGTATTCTTCTTTCAACTCTTCTGCAAGTTTGTGTTTGTTTCAAAATGAAATAAATTTTTTTTAAAAAAGATAATGCCAATTGCACATATTGAAGAGTGTTAGATAAGTGGGTGGCTTGAGAGGCGTTAGTAGAAATCGAAGGAGTGTCTGAGGATATTTCTCTCACAAATCCACCCTTGGCCTTGCCCCTGGTTGTTCTCTGGGAATCCCTCAGATACTTCACTTCTTCTCCATGAAATCCTACTCACATCTTCATCTCAAACCTAAGGGATTCAAGATGATTGTGGGGATGACGTGGTGATTTCCACAGGCTCCTCAATTATCCTGTTAAGCCGCCCCACTCAAAGACAAATGTACATGGCTCTTCTTTGTGTTCCTAAGGAACTTCATTAGCTCACCCTCAACTAAGTCATGCTTACCTAAACATTCTAGGTGGCATGCTGTTTTCAAATGTAGGTTTATTATTATTCAGATATGGTGAGGCCAACAGATCTGATTGCCATTGAAAAGATGGTTGGTTACACTTCCGAAGAAGATGGAGACGCCATGCCATTCAGGACCACGTGGAGTGTAAGAGTTCAATAAAGGAAGTGGTTGAGGGTATGGGCTTTGGATTGGTTGGTTTGCATCTGAAAGACACACTTGCAGGTGAGCCCTTCACTATCTCTAGGAATTGACTAGCACTGGGAGGGGCTGTCCCTCCAGGGTCAGCAAGGCTTGAAAACGTGAAAGCATCAGAAACACGGGACTAATACACAAACCCAGAGTAGATAGGTACCTTTGCTCTTCCAAAATGACTTACACATGTCTGGTGGCCTGAGGCCTCAGTTCTTCTCCATATGAACTTCTCCACAATCTTAAAATTTTCCCTTTCTGAACAAGAAATACATAAATGGAAATGGTCAAGCAAGATGGAAGACCTTGAGTGAAGTGCATACTGAGGTTTCAGCAACTTTTGTCACACCCTGCAGATTTTGATAGAATAGAAAAATGACAAGACTCCAAGTCCTTGAAGAGGAGGAAAAGTGTGAAAAAAACAAAAAAAGGAGATTGATGTCTGCTTCACCATTTTGCCCAAGATTTGACCTGTCATACACTGAAGGTACTTGAATGTTTATAATCATAAATTGCTTATCTTAAAATTAAAATTCCAATCTGTTCTATATCATTAGACAGGCTTTTTCCCCAGTCAGTCTGGATGGTCAAGACTTCTCTATATAAGCATCGTGCTTTGTGATGAAGGATGCACTCATTCAATCCATAAGTATTTATTGAGCACTCACTATGTGCCAGGCACTGTAATCACGGTTGGGGATAAAATGGTGAAAAAACAAATATGGTCTCCTCCTCTATAAAGCTTACTTGACACTCTAACGGGGAAGTCAGAAAATCAAGTAACACGAAATAGATGTGAGACTGCAAGAGTGATAAATGCTGCAAGTTACAGTAAGGAAATAAGAGTCGGGGGAAGAGGTAGTTTTTCAGAAGGAAGTTAGAAGGAGGGTGAATATCAGATGGTGTTACTGGTGGAGCATGTCCAGGTTCTTGGCGTTTCGAACAAAGAATTGGACAAAACACACAAAGCAAGGAAAGAATGAAGCAACAAAAGCAGAGATTTATTGAAAAGAAAACCACACTCCACAAGGTGGGAGCAGCCTGAGCAAGCAGCTCAAGAGCCCAGTTACAGAATTTTCTGGGGTTTAAATACCCTCTAGAGGTTTCCATTGGTTATTTGGTATACGCCCTATGTAAATGAAGAGACTAAAGTGAAGTTACAAAGTTATTTACTTGGAGTACATCGTATGTAAATGAAGAGGATGAAGTACAGTTACAAAGTCATTGTATTAGTTCATTTTCAGGCTGCTGATAAAGACATACCTAAAACTGGGAACAAAAAGAGGTTTAATTGGACTTACAGTTCCACATGGCTGGGAGGCCTCAGAACCATGACAGGAGGTGAAAGGCCCTTCTTACATAGCAGTGGCAAGAGAAAAATGAGGAAGAAGCAAAAGCAGAAACCCCTAATAAACCCATCAGATCTCCTGAAACTTATTCACTATCCCAAGAATAGCATGGGAAAGACAAGCCCCCATGATTCAATTACCTCTCCCTGGGTCCCTCTCACAACACATGGGAATTCTGGAAGATACAACTCAAGTTGAGATTTGGGTGGGGACACAGCCAAACCATATCAGTCATTTACTTATTGTATGCCCTATGTAAATGAAGAGGATATTTCCTGTCATAGCTGAAGTGTTTCCATTTGATTAAGCTCTAGGACGTCCTTAGGTTCCCTGCCTTCAGGCCCTATTCTCCTGCCTCAGTGGTAGTCTCCAAAATAGTATAGCTAATTACTATGTTGAAGCTACCCAGGAAGACAACATGTTTTGGGGTGGGAAGGAAGACTGTGGGTAAGGTGCAAAAGTCTTCCATCAATGATGGAGAGTTACCAGGAGGTCAGTAGGAGAGACAGAAGGCGGTACAGGGGTGAAATGGCATGAGCTGGAAAGAGTTTTTTTTGTTTTTAATAAGAGTTCTAATAATACCACAGAGAATGTTCAGGAAGAGGCAATGAAGAATAAGGGAAAATACTAATCATGAAAAAAATGAATGCAAACTTTATCATTTTCTAAAATGCCCATGGGCCTCCCCACGCCCCCATTGGAAAGTTAAGGCAATGTAAAACTGATCTATGAAAGGACTTGGGGCTGTTCCACAGAGCATTCAGAAGCTTTTTGTTAATCATTTATTCCCCATCTCTGCCCTTCCTTCCTATGACCTCATGCTTTGTCTATCCTCCCAAGAAGCATGTTTCTGAATTATATGTTTTCCATTCCAGACTGACATTCATAATTCTAGTGCCTTCTAATGCACAATTTGTTTCCCATTTCAGTCCACTTCTTTCAGCAAATAGACCTGCTTTCAGAAGAGCAGCCTTAAGGAACAGCTAGCATAATATATGGTCCATCAACCAGAGAGTGTATTTCTCAACAGCCCACTCATATTTCGTAAATCACAAAGCAATTATTATAACTGATTTACTCAGAAAATTTCATGTTATTTTCAATCCAATTATTTTGATTGATAAAAGTAAGATGGTTAATGGTTCCTTTTCTTGGAACTTATAAAACACAAGGTACATAATAACTAGCTTTCTAAACTAGTGAAATTCATGGTACATTGCATCTGTGTTGTGAAAATCATCATTTATGAAGCTAAATTAGCCTCTCTACCCAGTGAGAGAAGGTGCTCAACTTGAAGAGCCTGTGGCAGAAATCTCAGCTAAAATAAATTTAGCCCCTCTCTCTCTTTCCCAGTGAATCTGATATCTCTATCCAATGCAACGTCTGCAATTTAAAACATGTACACAAGATAATTGGAATTTTCAAGGAAGCAAGTAACATATCAATGACTGGAGATGCCTGTTTAAATGTTCTCTCACCTTTATATCTTGCAGGAAGCTCTTGTTTGACCTTCTGAAAAAAATTTTGAAGTATCTACGAGAATAGCTATTCTATGAAGCAGAGATTATAGTAGATATGGAGTTTAAGTTGCAGAAAAAGAAGACTGAATTATTAAATGGGACATCAGAAAATAAAAGCTTTTCCTTTTATCTAGTTTGGAGGACTTAAAAAAAATCAATAGGCAGAAATTTACATAATCCTTATTAGATTCCATGAGCTACAAATGTACTATTAGTACAGATTGATATGAAAGAAAGATTAGTTATGTTTATGGATAGGTAAGAAAAGACACTCTTGCAAAATGGTAGATTGAAACACCCACTGAATCTTCCTGGAAGTGTGTTGAAATCGGTTAAAGGGTTGATGACACAAATACGAGGATAATTTTGTAAGGGCATGATGAGGGGGGCAAACAGCCTAATAAAAAGAGAAAAAGAAATAGCGCATCATGCAAGGTTATTGACACTGTTCTCAGTAACCTCTTGCATCCCTGCTGAACCAGAAACTAGTAGGGTTATGTCAATAATTTCCCATTGTGAAGGGAAGAAGTGACCATTGATTTGTGCCTTGTCACTCAGGTTAACTGCCTAAGAACTTTGCTCACCCAGGAGTGCATAAATGAATGCCATGTGCTACCAAAATAAAAAAAAGTAATAAAAGATTAAATAAGGCCATGGAAAAATGAAGCAAACTGTCACCTGGCAGTGTCTCAAGCCTGCAAACTTGATATCCCCAACTGCATTCCAAAAGTAGGGTTCAGAGACCACAAGTACTACAGGCACGGATGAGTTAATATTTATATCTAGGAAGAAAGGATTAGCATATACCTTCCAAAGAATGTTTGAGCAAATTCATGCAGCTGCCTTGGGCATTCGCAGTTGATTGAAATGACTCAGGGGTCAGGTTTTGGTGGCCAGGCCCGCTCCAGCTTTACTGGAATGCATGAGTCATTTGTTAGTCGGCTGGGCGAGAAGACCACACTGGCTTCGTGCATTCTTATATTTCTCACAATCCAGACACAGCAACCACATGTCCAGATTCCAACAAGACTAAGAGTCAGATAAGGAGGGAAAGTTATTGAAATGAACCAGAGAAGAGAAAACCTAAATGTGTTTTAAACTTCTAAAGTGAAAACTGAATAAAACAATTTTCTACCACAGGACTTCTATAAGACCAGTAACTTCTATGTTCCCCAAAAACTATTTATGAAACTATTTGAGTGGTTTTACATCTTGATTATTCTTCCACTTAAGTGTCGTCTTTAAATGACCTGCCTGGGTGCGTGTCCACAGTGGAAATAGCAAAAGTTAGATGTCTTAAAGTCCAAGCTCTACAAGTCCTAGCTATGTGACTATGTTGGTTATGATTAGACCAACTGAATTTGGTCTAATCATAACCTCTGGGTCTTTTAATAAACTCTGATAGCCTCCAGGGATTATTAAAAAGTCCAGATGTGAGGCCAGGCATGGTGGCTCACGCCTGTAATCCCAAGACTTTGGAAGGCTGAGGCAGGCAGATTACTTGAGGCCAAAGTTCGAGACCAGCCTGGCCAACATGGTGAAACCCCGTCTCTACTAAAAATACAAAAAAAAAATTATCTGGGCGTGGTGGCACACACTTGTAATCCCAGCTACTCGGGAGGCTGAGGCAGGGGAATTGCTTGAACCTTGGAGGCAGAGGTTGTGGTGAGCCAAGATCATGCCACTGCACTCCAGCCTCCTGGGTGACAGAGCAAGACTCAGTCTCAAAAAAAAAAAAAAAAAAAAAAAAGTCCAGTGGTGGTCAGTCCAGGCCGATGTAGTACCTTAACAAAGTCACTGGGTAGTCAGAGTCCTTCTATCTGCTTCACCATTCTCATACATACATGGTTTGCATCCTCATTGTCACAGTATGGCTACTCTGGCTGCCATTCCAGGGGACAGGAAGGTAAAAGAGGTAAGGCAAAAAGAGGCATGTCCTATTCATTTTTAAGGAGGCTTTCCGAAAGTGACATCCAATAGCTTTCAGATTGGACAGAATTCAGTTATAATGCCATGCTTAGCTGGGAAATACACTCTTTTAGTTAGGCTGCCACCCTGAAAAATATCAAGACTCATTGACTAAAGATGTAAGGAAAAGTGAATATTAGGTAGGCAACAAGCAGTCTCAGTCAGAGTGACATTAAAGTCACTAACATCTTTGAGTCCATTGTCTATCCATTTATAAAATGGATGTAACATTTATAAAATGGATAGGCAATGCCTAGTTGACATGATTGGTGAGGTGAAAAACACTACACAAACATTAGCTGATAACAGCCCCCAAAACCTAGCTTAGACTGATAGGTATCCAAGTGCACATTCAGCATTACCCTACTTTCTGGAAAAATCAAGTCCCTAGTCAGATAGAGTTCAGAGACTCAGTTTTGCTTCACTACCTCATCCCAGTCCTACTACCTGGACATCTTCTCTTTTCCTTCCTTACAAATAATTTGAAGAAATAGCTCTCTTTCTTCATTGTCTTCCTAGTTCTCTAGTGTCTCCATGACTGGGCCCAGACTTGCTCTTCCCACTCTATATTGCCATCAACCTTTAAAACTTGAGGATCTCTCATTTTTCATACAAATCCTTTCAGTGTTTCTTAAAAACTCCAAGTCTTCATAGGATCATTACTTTCTCATTTCACCTGTAACTTGTTGCATTTCCTGGGAAACTGGACACAAGAACTTAGTAGACATGTGCAATGTAATGTGTATTACTATGTAGGGGTGATTGCACTGGTCCCTACTTAGAAATGTGGTAATGACAACTAGTGTGCTTTATTCACCACCATTATTTCCACCTGGTGTCTATTTATTTATCTATTTATTTATTTTAGAGACGAGGTCTCACTATGTTGGCCAGGTTGGTCTTGAACTCCTGGCCTCAAGCAACCCTCCTGCCTCAGCCTCCCAAAGTGCTGGGATTACAGGTGTGAGCGACCAAGCCTGGCCACCCACCTGGTGCTCTAATAAGTTTAAATCTGCATATTTTAAAAGGCATTTCGCATTTAAATTCTTTAATATTCTGTAAGATACACTCTTCAGGCCTCTCATGTAGTGCTAAGAATAAGTTAACATTTTAGAGATGTGAAAATTTTAGTTACAGTGATTAAGTGAATTGTTTCTGAATTTAAGTAGCTCATCCAAGACTTTCCACGCTATAAGCAGTAGTGCTAAGATCTATATCCACCATCCATTTCCAAGCCCAGGCACTTTTTTACCAGAATAAAAATGCCCAATTTCTACTTAAGTCAATGCAAACCACACTGCTCTATTTTATGATGCATTGAGAAAATTTAAGGTTTAAAACTTAGAAGTCTAAAATATGCTTCTATCATGATAAACTATACTATTAGCACTCATGATTTCAAACACTAAAATAAAAGGTGGTGGTGAGATAAAAATCCATGCTAGTCATTTATTTATAAGGCTTTATCCTACAGTAGTCTGTTCGATAGACAGGTCAATCAATCTTGACTATAATGAAAAATCTTGCTTGTCTTAAGAATAGGTATGTAGCCCAGACCAGGTTTTCCTTAAAAATTATCTTCCTGTAGGTAGCTTTATAAGAATAGAGACATTTTAAATTTTAGAAGATTTTGGAATGTCTGGTGAAATTTCAAGCCACCAAAGTTAAAGTAATTGTTTTATAAAACAATGCCTTTGCAAGTCGGCATCTAAAATTGGTATATTGATGAGGGAAGGAAGGTTCTAATCTAATGCAGAGGCTGCTGAAGAGTCAGCATAGAGAACTGACTTCAAGAATGCCTGAAGCTAAATGTATTGATTGAAAAGGTCAGCATATTAGCAGGAGCATCCATTAACCCAAAATATTGAGTGTAACCAAGGAAACTAAGGGGAAAATGGAAAGCTCTTAAACAATGAAATGGCTTTTGCCTTCCTGAAATGACACCTGACTATCTATGTCTCCATCCCTGGAGCATTTTCACCAGCACCCTAGGATTCTGAAGTAGGGTGGCTATCACTGCATGAAAAATGAGAAGTCCATTATGGAACACAGCTAAAATGTGGAAGGCTTGTTGAAGACTCACTAGCATGAAAAAATAAATGAATTACTTGGTCATAACAATAATGAATAGACTTTATAGCTAAGAGCATAAGAAACTACAGATAATGACCACCAAGCAAAGTTAATATTATACATAAAATATGTAGTGTCTTACATTTTAACGAAACATAGCCAGACGCATGACAGGATGCAAGAGTCACCTGTGGGAAACAATTCATAGCCACACAATCCTCACCAGGATAATTACATTGAACTGTCAAAGGCTTTGGCTTTTGGCCTTTCCTGGGTCTTTGTGATTTTATACAGACATAAGAGACTGACAAGACACTACTGGAACCAAACCATAGTTTTGCTAATCTAAGGCTAAAACAGGCTGCCCTCCATTGCTTCTACCTCACTGAGGCCCCAAAGACCTTGATCTCTGGGATCCAATGTTTATTGGGATTTACCACTGATGTAGCCAAACATATGGAATTTGGAATCATGGCTTGCCTATTGGTCTAAACGGGAAGATAAGCTGAATGCTGTGGCTCATGCCTGTAATCCCAGCACTTTGGGAGGCTTAGAAGGGTGGATCACTTGAGGTCAGGAGTTTGAGACCAGCCTGGTCAACATGATGAAACCCTGTCTCTACTAAAAATACAAAAATTAGCCAGGTGTGGTGGTGCGTGCCTGTAATCCCTGCTACTTGGGAGGCAGAAGCAGGAGAATCACTTGAATCTGGGAGGCAGAGGTTGCAGTGAGCTGAGATTGCACCACTGCACTCCAGCCTGGGTGACAGAGCAAGACTTCATCTCAAATAAATAAATAAATAAGATAAGAGGTTTCTAAGAGAGAACATGAGAAGTCCCCTGTTATGATACCTAACAAAGAGTAGCTGGTGCCCAGTAAATATTAAATATTCCCTTTCTTCTTTTCTCTTCCTCAGCTCAGAGAGGAAGAAAGGACCATGTGAGAGAAGAAGGGAGCAGCCTTTCATCCATAGGAGAAGTTTGTCTATGACAAAGCCACTAGCTCCATGTGGCCGCTGAGCATTCAAAATGTGGCCAGTCTGAATTGAGATGTATTGTTAGTATAAACTCCACATTGGCTTTTTGAGCACTTTGTATCAGAAAAAAGAATACCAAATATCTCCTTAGTAATTGTTACATTGATTATATGTTGAACAGATAACATTATGGATATATTGGATTAAATAAAATATATTATTAAAATAAAATAAAAACATAAAATAAAATCAATTTCATCTGTTTCTTTTAACCTTTTTAATATGGGTCCTAGGAAATTTAAAATGGCACACATGGCTCACATTTGCACATCTACCTTTAGTGGACAAAGTTGAGGCAGGGGTTAGGTTTTTGCAAGTGCTCAAAAGGAAGGCAGAACTAAGTGAGTCCCCTGTGAAAGGCAGGGAGGCCCTCTGATACATGAGATGAACGCCTTCAGGTTTGACCCAAACACACAGGAATCAACTCTGTAGAATCAAAGAAAAATCTCTTTGCCTCTTGAGGCAGGTAGGATGAGGGATGAGCTGGCAAGGGGAAATGGGTACAGGTCGACTCAATGGAACTGCCTTTCCACACATCTTGCTTCTCTCCTTTAGATCCTTGTGTCTTTGGGTGTCACCTTCTTTCATTAGAGAGCCACAATAACCCAGGCTCACGCCACTCACTTTAAAGGAATTGAGACAGCCAAGTAAAAAGGGCATCCCGGAGAATCCCCAGCCAGCCTTTGCATTGGGAGAGGTGCGCACTAGGGTGGAGCCTTGGAAAGTTCAAGCCATTTGCAGGGGGGAAGAGCCTGGCTTCTCCTGTTCCTGGGTGGTAACCTGGGATTCAAGCAGTGAAGCAGGAAACCTGCTAGCAGGATTCTCACTTTGCTGAGAGTCCCTGTTTCCCATTTTTTTTTCTTTCTGCCCAATAAATCCATTTATTTTCACCCTTCTATATGTCTGTGAGCCTAATCTTTCCTGGTCTGTGACAAGAATCCAGATTTTCCTACAACAGAACGAGCCAATCAGACATTGATTTACCACCACTCCCAGGGTCTTCTCGTCTTTTGTTTCCCCTTCTTGGATTACTCTGTCCCCTGTTCCCCTTAAATCTGTTTATCTCAGATGACATCCAAGGACATATGCTCAGGTGTCCCAAAGTTCCCTATGGGAATTATTAAATTTTGTTCATCCTAAATTCATCATAAAAATATAATAACAGGAGGGAGGGGCCAAGATGACTGAATAGGAACAGTTCCAGTCTGCAGCTCCCAGCAAGACAAACACAGAAGGCAGGTGATTTCTGAATTTCCAACTGAGATACCCAGTTCGTCTCAATGGGACTGGTTAGGCAGTGGATCCAACCCACGGAGGGCGAGCAGAAGCAGGGTGGGGAGTTGCTTCACCCAGGAAGTGCAAGGAGCCAGGGACCTCCCTACCCAAGCCAAGGAAAGCCATGAGGGACTGTACTACCCAGTTGGGTTACTACACTTTTCCCACGGTTTTTGCAGTCTGCAAGTCAGGAGGTTCCCTTGTGTCCCAACACTACCAGGGCTCTGGGTTTCAAGCACAAAACTGGGCAGCTGTTTGGGTAGACACTGAGATAGCTGCAGAAGTATTTTTTCATACCCCAGTGGCGCCCAGAACCCCAGAAAGACAGAATCGTTCACTCTCCTGGAAAGTGGGCTGAAGCCAGGGAGCCAAGTGGTCTCACTCAGCAGGTCCCACTCCCATGGAGGCCAGCAAGCTAAGAACCACTGGCTTGAAATTCTAGCTGCCAGCACAGCAGTCTGAAGTTGGCCTGGGATGATTGAGCTTGGTGGGGGAAGGGGCATCCTCCATTACTGAGGCTTCAGTAGGAGGCTTTCCCCTGACAGTGCTAAGGAGGCTGCGAGGTCTGGGATGGACATAGCAAAGTGGCTGTGGTCAGACTGCTTCTCTAGATTCCTCCTCACTGGGCAGGGTATCTCTGAGGGGAAAGTAACAGCCCCAGTCAGGGGCTTACAGACAAAACCCCCATCTCCCTCAGACAGAGCACTTGGGGAAAGCGGCGGCTGTGGGTGCAGCTTCAGCAGATTTAATCATTCCTGCCTGCTGGCTCTGAAGAGAGCAGCTGATCCTGACAAGAGGAATCCTGCCAGTACAGTGCACCAGCTCTGCTAAGGGACTGACTTCCTCCTTAAGTGGGTCCCTGGCCCCCTGGCCTCCTGACTGGGAGAAACCTCCCAACAGGAGTCAACAGACATCTCATACAGGAGAGCTCTGGCTGGCATCAGGCCAGTGCCGCTCTGGGACGAAGCTTCCAGAGGAAGGAGCAGGCAGCAATCTTTGCTGTTCTGCAGCCTCCACTGGTGATACCCAGGTGAACAGGGTCTGGAGTGGAGCTCCAGCAAACTGCAGGAGAACTGCAGAAGAGGGGCCTATTAGGAGAAAAACTAACAAACAGAAAGCAACAACATCAACATAAAGGACCCCCCCACAAAAATCCCATCTAAAGTTCATCAGCCTCAAAGATCAAAGGTAGATAAATCCACAAAGATGAGGAAAAACAAGTGTAAAAATGTTGAAAATTCCAAAAACCAGAATGCTGCTTCTCCTCCAAATGGTCGCAATTCCTCTCTAGCAAGGGCACAAAACTGGACAGAGAATGAGACTGAAGAATTGACAGAAGCAGGCTTCAGAAGCTGGGTAATAACAAACTCCTCTGAGCTAAAGGAGCATGTTCTAACCCAATGCAAGGAAGCTATGAACCTTCAAAAAAGGCTACAGGAACTGCTAACTAGAATAGCCAGTTTAGAGAGGAACATAAATGACCTGATGGAGCTAAAAAACACAGCATGAGAACTTCATGAAGCATACACAAGTATCAATAGCTGAATCAATCAAGCCAAAGAAAGGATATCAGAGACTGAAGATCAACTTACCGAAATAAGGTGTGAAGACAAGATTAGAGAAAAAATAATGAAAAGAAATGAACAAAGCCTCCAAGAAATATGGGACTATGTGAAAAGATCAAACCTATGATTGATTGGTGTCCCTGAAAGTGACGAGGAGAATGGAACCAAGTTGGAAAACACTCTTCAGGATATTATCCAGGAGAATTTCCCCAACCTAGCAAGACAGGCCAACATTCAAATTCAGAAATACAGAGAACACCAAGATACTCCTCAAGAAGTGCAACCACAAGACACATAATCATCAGATTCTCCAAGGTTGAAACAAAGGAAAAAATGTTAAGGGCAGCCAGAGAGAAAGGTCAGATTACCCACAAAGGGAAGCCCATCAGAACAACAGCAGATCACTCTGCAGAAACCCTGCAAGCCAAAAGAGAGTGGGGGCCAATATTCAGCATTCTTAAAGAAAAGAATTTTCAACCCAGAGTTTTCATATCCAGCCAAACTAAGCTTCATAAGTGAAGGAGAAATAAAATCTTTTCCAGACAAGCAAATGCTGAGGGATTTTGTCACCACCAGGCCTGCCTTACAAGAGCTTCTGAAGAAAGCACTAAATATGGAGAGGAAAAACTGGTACCAGCCACTGCAAAAACACACCAAAATATAAAGACCAATGACACTATGAATAAACTGCATCAACTAATGTGTAAAATAACCAGCTAGCATCATGATGACAGGATCAAATTCACACATAAGAATATTAACCTTAAATGTAAATGGTCCAAAAGCCCCAATTAAAAGACACAGATGGCAAATTGGATAGAGTCAAGACCCACTGGTGTGCTGTACTCAAGAGACCCAACTAACATGCAAAGACACATAGGCTCAAAATAAAGGGATGGAGGAATATTTACCAAGTAAATGGAAAGCAAAAAAAAAAAAAAAAAAAAAAAGCCAGGGGTTGCAAACCTAGTCTCTGATAAAAACAGACTTTAAACCAACAAAGGTCAAAAGAGACAAAGAAGGGCACTACATAATAGTAAAGGGATCAACGCAACAAGAAGAGCTAAGTATCCTAAATATATATACACCCAACACAGGAGCACCCAGATTCATAAAACAACTTTGTAGAGACCTACAAAAAGATTTAGACTCCCACACAATAATAGTAGGAGACTTTAACACCCCACTGTCAATATTAGACAGATTAACAGGGCAGAAAATTAACAAGGATATACAGGACTTGAACTCAGCTCTGGACCAAGTGAACCTAACAGACATCTACAGAATTCTCCATCCCAAATCAACAGAATATACATTCTTCTCAGTGCCACATATCACATATTCTAAAATTCGTCACGTAATTGGAAGTAACACACTCCTCGGCAAATGCAAAAGAATGTAAATCATAACAAACAGTCTCTCCGACCACAGTGCAATCAAATTAGAACTCAGGATTAAGAAACTCACTCAAAACTGCAGAACTACATGGAAACTGAACAACCTGCTACTGACTGACTACTGGGTAAATAACGAAATTCAGGCAGAAATAAACAAGTTCTTTGAAACCAATGAGAACAAAGAGACAATGTACCAGAATCTCTGGGACACACCTAAAGCAGTGTTAAGAGGGAAATTTATAGCACTAAATGCCCACAACGGAAAGCTAGAAAGATCTAAAATCAATACCCTAACATCACAGTTTAAAGAACTAGAGAAGCAACAGCAAACAAATTCAAAAGGTAGCAGAAGACAAGAAATAACTAAGATCAGAGCAGAACTGAACAAGATAGAGACACAAAAAACTGTTCAAAAAATCAATGAATCCAGGAGCTGGTTTTTTGAAAAGATTAACAAAATAGATGGACCACTAGCTAGCCCAGTAAAGAAGAAAAGAAAAGAATCAAATAGACACAATAAAAAATGATAAAGGGGATATCACCACCGACCCCACAGAAATACAAACCACCATCAGAGAATACTATAAACACTTCTACACAAATAAACTAGAAAATCTAGAAGAAATGGATAAATTCCTGGACACATACACCCTCCCAAGACTAAACCAGGAAGAAGTCAAATCCTTGAATAGACCAATAACAAGTTCTGAGATTGAGGCAGTAATTAATAGCCTACCAACCAAAAAAAGCCCAGGACCAGATGGATTCATGGCCGAATTCTACCAGAAGTACAAGGAGGAGTTGGTACCATTCCTTCTGAAACTATTCCAAGCAATGGAAAAAGAGGGACTTCTCCCTAACTCCTTTTATGAGGCCAGCATCATCCTGATACAAAACCTGGCAGAGACACAACAAAAAAAGAAAATTTCAGGCCAGTATCCCTGATGAACATTGATGTGAAAATCCTCAATAAAATACTGGCAAACTGAATCCAGCAGCACATCAGAAAGCTTATCCACCATGATCAAGTTGGCTTCATCCCTGGCTGGTTCAATATATGCAAATCAATAAATGCAATCCATCACATAAACAGAACCAATGACAAAAACCACATGATTATCTCAATAGATGCAGAAAGGCCTTCAATAAAATTCAACATCCCTTTATACTAAAAACTCTCAATAAACTAGGTATTGATGGAACATATCTCAAAATAATAAGAGCTATTTATGACAAACCCATAGTCAATATTATACTGAATGGGCAAAAGCTGGAAGCATTTTCTTTGAAAACCAGCACAAGACAAGGATGCTCTCTCTCACCACTCCTATTCAACATAGTATTGGAAGTTCTGGCCAGGGCAATCAGGCAAGAGAAAGAAATAAAAGTGTTCAAATTGGAAGCGAGGAAGTCAAATTGTCTCTGTTTGCAGACCACATGATTGTATATTTAGAAAACCCATCGTCTCAGCCCCAAAACTCCTTAAGCTGATACAAGGAACTTAAACAAATTTATAGGAAAAAAACAAACAACCCCATCAAAAAGGGGGTGAAGGATATGAACAGGCACTTCTCAAAAGAAGACATTTATGTGGCCAACAAACATATGAAAAAAAAAACTCATCATCACTGGTCACTAGAGAAATGTAAATCAAAACCACAATTAGATACCATCTTATGCCAGTTAAAATGGCGATTATTAAAAAGTCAGGAAACAACAGATGCTGGAGAGGCTGTGGAGAAATAGGAATGCTTTTACACTGTTGGTGGGAGTGTAAATTAGTTCAACCATTGTGGAAGACAGTGTGGGGATTCCTCAAGGATCTAGAACCAGAAATACCATTTGACTTAGCAATCCCTTTACTGGGTATATACCCAAAGGATTATAAACCATTCTACTATAAAGACTCATGCACACGTATGCTTATTGCAGTACTATTTAGAATAGCAAAGACTTGGAACCAACTCAAATGCCCATCAATGATAGACTAGACAAAGAAAATGTGGCACATATACACCATGGAATACTATGCAGCCATAAAGAAGGATGAGTTAATGTCCTTTGCAGGGACATGGATGAAGCTGGAAGCCATCATTCTCAGCAAACTACCACAAGAACAGAAAACCAAACACTGCATGTTCTCACTCATAAGTAGGAGTTAAACAATAAGAACACATGGACACAGGGAGGGGATCATCACATACCAGGACCTGTTGAGGGGTGGGGCGCAAGGGGAGGAAGAGCATTAGGACAAATAACTAATGCATTCAGGGCTTAAAACCTAGATGACAGGTTGATAGGTGCAGCAAACCACCATGGGACATGTATACCTATGTAACAAACCTGCACATTCTGCACATGTATCCCAGAACTTAAAGTAAAAAAAAAAAAGAATTGCAAAAAAACAAAAAAAAATACATCTAGGATAGTACATTATTTTTTTCCTATTTTCTATTAATTTATAATGCTTAACTAAAAATTATTTTTAAAATGTCAAAAAATATATAATAACATAGCATATTCTAGATTACCTGGTCAACCATCATACAACCACATACTGCTATTCAAATTCAAGGTGCACGTTTGCATTTCTCTTAATCATTGCATTGGTGCCAAGTGATCTGCCTGTGTGACGTGTTTGACTTTTAACACACGATTTCTCAAACTTGGGTTAGCACAAACATCTGCAGACATAACATTGGAATCTACAAGTCCTCAAAATTCCACTCTTCCTCATTCGTCCTCTCAGCCCTTGAGTGTTTTGTACTAGTTTATGGGATCTCTGCAGAAAAGTTTGAACGGCTAATTAATGCCTATCAACCTAATCTCTCATATAAAGATGTTCATTTTCTTGACTGACAGACACAGTGTCTTCAGTGGGTTTTTCCTTTCATTCACTGTACTACATTTAGTATGTAATAAATTTTGAAAGATCATCATGGCCAGGCTTAAAGAATTGGTCATAGGGGTTGGGGATGCCACAAAAGAAGGACTAGTGAAACAGTGAAGAGTATATTGTTCTCATCTGCTCAGGAGGAAAGGGACAGAATGAGAGGGATTGATGACGTCCTGTCATATTGATAACTGACATAGAAAGTGCTGTGATGGGAGAAAGAATATAGATTTTGGAGTCACGTGGACAGCCATGTGACTTGGCAAAATGCTTGGCTTTTTCAAGTCTCAATTTCTTCATCTAAATAATGCAAATGAAAATACTAATACATCTTCAGCAAATGGCACTACACAAAGTGGATGTACATATTTTTAAAAATAAGAACTTTGACTCTTACCTCACATCACATGCAAAAAGTTAATTCAAGATGAATCATAGACCTAAATATAAATGCTAAAATTATAAAGCTTCTAAAATAAAGGCAGGAGAATATCTTTGTAACCATGCAGGAAGTAAAGATCTCTTAGAGAGGGCACAGAAAGCTTTAGCCATGAGAGGAAAAATTGATAAATTAGACTTTATTAAAGTTAAAAACTGCTTTTCAACAGACCCTACTGAGACAATGAAAAGACAAGCCACATACTGGGTGAAATATTTGCAACATATAAAACTGGAAAAAGACTTACATGTTAAAAATGTAAAGAATTCAGCCAGGCGTGGTGGCTCACGCCTGTAATCCCAGCACTTTGGGAGGCCGAGGCAGGTGGGCAGATTACGAGGTCAGGAGTTCGAGACCAGCCTGGCCAACATGGTGAAACCCCGTCTCTACTAAAACTACAAAAATTAGCTGAGCATGGTGGTGGGTGCCTGTAATCCCAGCTACTTGGGAGGCTGAGACAGGAGAATCGCTTAAACCTGGGAGGCAGAGGTTGCAGTGAGCCGAGATCATGCCATTGCACTCTAGCCTGGGCAACAAGAGCAAAACTCCGCCTCAAAAAAATATACACATATAAAGAATTCATATAATTTAACAATAAAAAGTAGCTTAATAAAAAATGGGGGTGACTTGGACAGACATTCATGAAAGAAAAGTGACTAATAAACATATCTTTTAAAAAGATGCTCAACAGTTCTAAGCATCAGGGAAAATGCAAGTTAAAACCACAATGAGATGGCACTACACACCCACTAAGATGACTAAAATTAAAGAGTCAGACATTATCAACTGTTAGCAAGGATGTGGAACAAATGGAACTCTCAAATTGCTGGAAGGAGTTTAAAGTGATACAACCATTTTGTGGAACCCTTTGGCAGTTTCTTAAACGGTTAAACATATACCTACCCTATGACCTGGTAATTCCATCTATAGGTATTTATCCAAGATAAATGAGAACATATGTGCACAACAAGTCTTGTAGAAAAATATTTGTAGCAGCTTTATAATAGCTAAAAATAAGAAATAGCTCAAATGTCCATCGAGAGAATGGATAAACAAACTGTGGTATATTCTTACAATGGCTTACTATTAAGCAATAAAAAACGAACAAATTATGGATACATATAGCAACATGGACAAATTTTAAAACCTGCTCAGCAAAAAAGAAAAAAAAAGACAAGCACAAAAGAATTTATAATCTATGATTCTGAAACTACCTTTACAAAAATTGTAACAGGAGAAAATTATGACTGAAAAAGATCTGACCTAACCAACTCCATCTTGCTTCTAACCTCCAAGCTCTTCTTGTTCATTCCCGGACATAGGCCGAACTAACTTTGGGAGGAACTTAGTTTATAGTTTAACTTTGAAATAAAGATGATAACAACCCTATTCTTGCCTGGGAACCAGATTGCCTTTGCAGGACTAACAAATTAGCCACAAGATTAGAAAATATGGTTTAGGAGTCATGCAGCCAGAGGCCACACGATTCTAAACTTCCCCAGTTGCTCCTAGGGATAACATCACTACTGTAAAACCTAAGATTGATACTTGAGATATTTTTCAGACCCTGCACTCGACGGATCAGCTGGCACCACCCAGATCAAGAAACTGGCTCATCTGGTCTTGTGGCTCCCATCCAGGAGCCTCAGTGCAAGAGGACAGCTTCGACCCCCTATGATTTAATCTCCAACCTGACCAATCAGCACTCCCTACTCCCTGGCCCCCTACCCACCAAATTATCCTCAAAAAACCCCAGTCTCCAAATTTTCAGGAAGACTGATTTGAGTAATAATAAAACTCTGGTCTCCCGTTCAGCCGGCTCTGTGTGTATTAAACTCTATTGTAATTCCCTTGTCTTGATAAATCGGCTCTGTCTGGGCAGTGGACAAAATGAACCCGCTGGATTTTTGTGAAGCTCTAAAGCAGATAAAGCTAATCTGTGGTAATAGAATCAGATAAGTGGTTGCTTGGGGTTGGGGGTAGGGAGGTGTAGCTGTTACTAACCCGAAGTGGCAGGGGAGATGCTTTCTGCAGTGATTAGAAATGTTCTATATCTTGATGAGGCAGGTTACATGCATGTGTGCATTTGTGAAACTTATGAAAGTAAACATTAAAATCAGTATATTTCATTGTAAGTAAATTATGTCTCAGTAAAATGATTTCTTTAGCAACTCAAGTACTCTACTCAAGCAAAACTGAGTTATCTCGGTAAGGATGAATGAGAGTTATCTCCCAGAGATGAATGATGCTAATGGCCTGGAGGTTTTCCTTTTGAGGTGTTGATGAAGTGGAGGACTATTCAACTGGGGCAGCAGCGGGTCAAGGGAGTGGGAGGGAGGGTGTTGGGGAGGGGAGTTTCCCTCGTGTGGTGATGAAAAGCAAGCATTATTTTCCTTCAATTTTACAAAATCATTTTCATGTCACATTTTCTAAACCAGCTATGTGTACCGTTGGTTTGGCAAATGGGGTGAATAAAGTATTTCTAAGAACAAAATGAAAGGCCTGTGGGCTGTTTAGAAGTAGCCAACTGAATACTTCAAGAGGCAGAGTGAGGGTTAAGCTAAATTGCTAAACCATGCATACTTAATTTCCCCCTTAAAAATAGCACCGGGCACGGTGGCTCACGCCTGTAATCCCAGCAGTTTGGGAGGCCCAGGTGGGTGGATCATGAGGTCAGGAGTTCAAGACCACCCTGGCCAAGATGGTGAAACCCCATCTCTACTAAAAATACAAAAAAATTAGCCGGGATTGGTGGTGGGCACCTGTAATCCCAGCTACTCAGGAGGCTGAGGCAGAGAATTGCTTGAACCCAGGAGGCGGAGGTTGCAGTGAGCCGAGATCGCGCCACTGCACTCCAGCCTGGGAGACAGAGTGAGACTCCATCTCAAAAATAATAATAATAATAATAATAAAAAACCACTCTCAAAGAAGTCTCAACAGATGCTATGGACAGATTTGCATATTAAAAATTCCATAATGATTCCTGAAATATTGATGATTTTGTGTTGATATAGTCTTTTTTAAAAGACTCCAAATAATTCAAATGTTTTTAGAGCAGCTGGGAACACAGAGTGAAAATAACAATTGTTTAGTTTATGGTCTTGTGATCTTGCAAAAGATCATTGAATACTATTGAAATCATTTCATGGGTTTGATTGCGTGTTTGACAAAGTAGCAAGGTCAATGCCAATTCCAAAGAACCGTCTTTCTTTTATTATTGTTTTCCATATGTCCATCTAGTAAAAGTCATCCAAGGGCACAATTTAAGGTTGAATTATAGCAGGAGTTGGTAAACTTTTTCTGTAAGGGTCAGACAGTTAATATTTTAGGATTTGTGGGCCATTTGGTCCCTGTCACAACTATTCAACTCTGCCATTGTGGCATGAAAAAGCACCATAGAAAATATGTAAACAAATGGGCATGTGGGTTCCAACAAAACTTTGTTTATGGACACGGAAATTAAATTTCATATAGTCCAATGTCATAGAATGTTAAAAAATAATTTAATAATGTTAAAATGATTCTTAGCTTGAGGGCAATACATAAAGAAGTGACAGGCTGGATTTGGCCAAAGAGTTGAGTAATTTGCTAATCCCTGGATTAGAGTACTGATATTTTCTAGCAGAGTTATTTTTACTAAGTCATTTAACTTTCCTGAGATTTCATTTTCTTTATCTATGCAACTGGAATTCCCAGATATACCTTAGACGGTTGCTGAACATTAAATGAATATAATATGGAGGAGTTCCGTGTATTCTGGAAAGCACTTTAAAAATTAAATATTAATGTTTTAAAGTATTATTATTAAGCAACATTTATTTTCATAGTTAATACATTGGATATTCTCATACAGGTGATCAGTCACATTACTGTTACCGGAAAGGGGATCTGAATCCAGACCCCAAGAGAGGGTTCTTGGATCTCGCACAAGAAAGAATTCAGGGCGAGTTCACAGTGCAAAGTAAAAGCAAGTTTATTAAGAAAGTAAAGGAATAAAAAGAATGGCTACTCCATAGGCAGAGCAGCCTCGAGGGCTGCTATTTGGTTATTTTTTGATTACATGCTAAACAAGGGGTGGATTATTCATGCCTCTCCTTTTTAGATCATATAGGGTACGGTCCTGATGTTGGCATGGCATTTGTAAACTGTCATGGCGCTGGTGGGAGTATAGGACAACCAGGGATCACTCTCATCACCATCTTGGTTTTTGTGTGTTTTGGCCAGCTTCTTTACTGCAACCTGTTTTACCAGTAAGGTCCTTATGACCTGTATGTTGTGCTGACCTCCAGTCTCATCCTGTAATTTAAAATGTCTTAACTTATTAGCTTTATTTTACCCGGCCCCTATTCAAGATGGAGTTGCTCTGGTTTAAACACCTCTGACATTACCATGATCATATCATCTAGGAAACGTAATTACAAACACTGGCAATAGATAGCCTGAGGCAAAACTACCCTAAATAAAATGAAATTTCATTTTTAACACAAGAAAGTGTGCACTATAACTCCATGTTCCTATTTTCTGTCTCTCAGCTGGGTGGACAAGATCATTTAGGGAATTTAGGTCACTTAGAGAAATCAGACAAAAGTGAAGGATGGGTAAAAATTGAGTTGAATTGCTGTTTAAACTCTCTTGTTCATCAAGTTAAGCTGCAGTTTCCCTCCCCCACTTAACCCCCTAGAACCTTTAGGAAAGAAAGGCCATCTGTTCTGGATGATTCAGACATTTACCTGCCTCAAGGCAGGACAAGATGATCTCTTAATGCTTTTCTTCTGTCAGTGGTAGACATGACCATTATTAACAAAAATTAAACTTAAATTGCTGACCACTGATGCGATCACTGCAAATACTGCTGCTCCTTATATAATTTCTGTTTGGGGAATATCCAAACAGAAGAGTAAACTCTTATTCAATACCTTTCATGTCTTAATTTTGAAAGAGCTAGCTTTGCAAGTCATGAGAATTTATATAGATGGAAACTTCCCAGTCTCCTTCATTATCTTCTGTTCCTCTTAGTCCTCTGGCTAGAAAAAGCCAATACAAACCTAGTAGAGGATGAAAAATGAATTCAATCTAGAGGGTCTTCAATTTACCCAGGAGCATGTAGAGCCTTGAGCACTGTAATTTAATACTATTATGTTTGGAGGATTGCTTTTAATGAAGTAATTATTTCACACTGAATGAATAAGTAACTTTAAAATCATGTGACTCCACATTTGATGTCACTACTAACCTTTTTCCTCTTTGTTTCCTTCTGTGTTCAGCTGTAGAGCCATTTAAGCCAGAATCAGTCGAACGGTTTTGTGATTTGAGACGGGTCTACAGGCCTCAGTCTCCCACAATCTAGGCTGAGAAGTTTATGAAAGCCTCCAGAGAGGGCCTCTACTATTATTTGTTGTACTATGTTGGGAAAAACACACAGAAATGAGATCTTGATTACAAATGCTTTTTTTGATTACAAATTGTTTTTTTGTTGCTTTTAACAAGCCTTGCCGATATTATTTCACAATTAGACAGTGGAATAAAGCTTTTTAAATCACATCAATTCACGCTAGCCTTAAAGCTAGCATTTTTACACATTGGCTGTAAAGTAAGAGTTTTGATTATGAACATTTCTACTTCAGCTAATGCCTTTTATGACAAGATAATTAATCCTACAAGTGGTAACTAGTTAGTACAGGACTGATAAGAACTGTGGGAAATACACTAAGTACATATATTTGAGATAAAAGTAGATAAGGGGGTGAAATGTTTCAGACGTGTGGCCGACACAGGTCTGACCTTTAATACAAACAATATCTTGTTTATTTCAGTCCCTCCTAACCTACCCTCAGACTTCCCAGGGGATCCGCTGAGCTGAACAAAGGTACAGAAAAACTCTCAAAAAGCGTTAGTCTATTTCCATTTACCTTAATTAAAAATATATGAAAAGAAGCCAGAAACAGAAGGTAGCATATTGATTGCCAAGGGATGGGGGGAAGATTTTGGGGGGAAATGGGAAGTGACTGCTAGTAGATACGGGGTTTCTTTTGGAGTTGATGAAAGTGTCCTAAACTGATTGGGATGACAGTTACACAACTCTGACCACACTAAAAGTACATGGAATTGTACCTTGCAAGTGGGTGAATTGTAGGCTACACGAATTATATGCGAAAGAGACTGTTATTAACAAACAGACTGGGAGCACGAGTTGGAGTTACACTGCAGAAGACCTTGACTGCCATTGGAAGGCATTTGGACGCTGCCATTGTCATTGGCAGCCATTATATTTTCAAGGAGTAGGGCCATACAGTCAGGTTCCTGTTTTAGAAAAACCACTGTCTTAGCGATATGGAGGGTGGGTGGAAGCAAGGAAAACTTGAAGCAGAGAAAGCAAGGGAACCTGCTCGATTTGTAGCAGAGATTTTTTCTGAAGGTATTAGTTCATGTTTTGTTCTCATGGTATGTTTTCTTCCATTTTGGGAAGGTTAACCTTCATCATGTCATTAGTCCAGAGAGGTATGTGTTGTGAGGCCAGGAGCAAAATTTGTTTGGAGACAGCTTTCCAAACAGCTACCCCTCCCCATCAACACTTGCTATTGTTGTCTATTTGAATACAGCCATCCAAGTGGGTGTGATGTGTTATCTCACTATGGTTTTTATTTGCATTTCCCTAATGATTAATGATACTAAGCATCTTTTCGTGTACTTACTGGCCATTTTATATCTTCACCCTCCATCTTGCGGAAGTGGAAGTTTTACAGTTAGAAATTGATTCCTTTGGTCTCTCAAAGAGAAAATACCTAAGCCCAGTGGTTCTCAAGCTAGGCAATTTTTATTTCCCAAGAAGCGTTTCCGGATAAAATACAGATACTCAGTTCAATTTAGATTTCAAATAAATAGCAACTAATTATTTAGTGTATCTATGTTCCAAATATTGCATGAGACAGACACAGATTTATAAATTATTAGTTGTTACTGGCATCTAGTGAGCAGAGACCAGGTATGCTGCTAAACATCCTACAGTGCACACAGAAGTTCCTCACAACGAAGAATGATTCTGCCCAAAATGTCAGTAGTGCCAAAGTTTTGAAATCCTTCTTTAACCATTGAATGAGAATAAACTCTGATATTGTTTGGATATGGTTCTCTCCAAATCTCACGTTGAAATGTGATCCTCAATGTTGCAGGTGGGGTCTAGTGGGAGGTGAGGCTCATGGGGGTGGATCTCTCATGAATGGCTTGGTGCCCTCCCCCAAGTAATGAGTTCAGCAGGCTTTGGTTGTTAAAAAGAGACTACAACCTCCCTCTCTCCCTTGCTCCCTCTCACCACGTGATAGCTTGTTCCTTCTTCACCTTCCGCCATGATTGTAAGCTCCCTGAGGTCCTCACCGGAAGCAGATGCTGGTGTCATGCTTTGTGTACACCCTGCGGAACTGTGAGCCAATTAAACTTCTTTTTTTATATACATTACCCAGTCTCAGTTATTCCTTTATAGCAATGCAAAACAGACTAATACATACTCTATGAGCTTAATAGACTGCTAGGAGAAAGAGCTAATGGCCACAGGGAAGGGAAAGCCTCTGGGTGAGAGTCAACTTAGTTAACTTCTTTTCTTTCCTTTCATTTCTTTTCTTTTATTTTATTTTTTTCTCTCTCTTTCTTCCTTTCTTTCTTTCTTTTCTTTTCTTTTTTCTTTCTTTTTTTTTTTGGAGAAAGGGTTTCATTCCATCAGCCAGGCTGGAGTGCAGTGGCACCATCACAGCTCACTGCAGCCTCAACCTCCTGGGCTCAGGTGATCCTCCCAACCTAGCTTCCTGAGTAGCTGGGACCACAGATGCAGGCCATCATGCCTGGCTAATTTTTTAAAAAATTTTTTGTTCTTTTTTTTGTAGAGATGGGGTCTCGCTACATTGCCCAGACTGGTCTCAAACCCCTGGCCTCAAGCAATCTTCCCACTTTGGCTTCCCAAAATGCTGGGAATGCAGGCATGAGCCACCTTCAGCCCCAACTTCTTTTTTTTAATGATGCCTAAGGCCTATCCTGGCTGCTCTCTTGGAGAGTCATATATATGATAACAGCTCTCTGCAGGCAGAGAGGAGCCCATTTGTTCATCTGAGAAGTTACCACCAAACAGGCAGAGCCCCAAACAGCACCAGGTTCCCCATCGGTCTGCTATTGCTGCAAACCAAAGCAGAGCATCTCCTGCTGGAGCAGAAAAAGACCCAAGGCCCCAGACCCCAACTCCTGAGACACAGAGATAAGGAGGCCCCCATACAACTCTGTTAGTATGAAGTAGATCTCTTTGTTTTGAGCAGCAAATGAGCTGAATGAATATTGCTTCCTCTTCCTAGTCAGAACTGCTGACTTTGTACATTTTGCCATTGTCTCTCCGTTTTCTCCTCTCTTACCCAAAACACATATTATAGTGGGTACCAAGCTAGCATTTATCAAATTCCTTTGTGTGTGGATCATTTCCAGTAATCTCATGAATGCCAGCTTTTAGTCCCTCATGGAACAGAGATGAGAAGTTGGTAAACTTGATTAACTCCAAACCCCAGCACCCAGGTTCTTAGAAAATATTCCTTCTTAAAAACTGTCTCTGCTTTTTTTTTTTTTTTTTCCTGTTTTGTACTTTATTTGTCCCCATGGTAAACTGGTTCATGTGAGAAATTCTGTGTGCAGGAAAATAGGCAATTCAATAATTCAAAGGGCTTCCCCCTAACCATATGAAGTTGCCTTAAGCAGTTCTGTCAAAAATAATTTAATTGCTCAGAGCCACGTTCCATCTCCAAAGATGTCAGACAATCGTTTCCTTCCAGTGACAAAAACAAGCCCAAAGCTCATTCGTCTAGAAAGTACTCCCTACAAATCATGCTATATACATTTTTTTGAGTGATTTGGAGACTTCTTGCACCAGTGTTTGTGGCCATGTTTCATTAGAATGTTTGGCTTTTGTTTGGCTTTTGTTTCAGGAACCTATCCTAGAAAGCTGAGAGGATACCCAGAATGAGAGCTGTGTTTTAAAAATGAGTATCAGGTCAAATTGCTATGGAGGAATTGAAGAATAATTGGGCTATGCATGTCATTTTTTCAAGAAGACAATTCATGATTTCTCTTTTTTAAACTTGCTTTTTTTTTCCTTCAATTCGACATTTTGTGCCTGGCTGCCTTAAAAGTCTCATGTTTCTGTAGTATATTTGGACTACAAATTGAGGGCCCAGAGGCAAAAGTTAGAAATAAATACAGTTTGTACTATGCAGAAAAGCAGCAGAGCTCTGCTCCAAAGAATTGCTCATAAGCAGGTAATTATTTTTTCTAGAGAATGGAACATTCTATGAGGCATGAAAGTTGTTACATAAATCAACTATCTCTGCTCCCACTAGCTTTCTCTTTGTGACAGCCACACCCACTCGGTGCAAAAGTGGTGCTGAATCAACTTCTATGGAGACCGAATTACAGAGTCAATCTATGCACTGTGGGATCATGGGCCTGTGCGATCAATTACTTTGGCAATAACTTTCTTTTTTTTTTTTTTTTGAGACGGAGTCTTGCTCTGTCGCCCAGGCTGGAGTGCAGTGGCCGGATCTCATGGCAATACTTTCTACTCCATGTGAACTTTTCAGCCCCCATATCACTGTTTTAGGGCTTGCCAAAACTAAGAATAATTCCTCGTTTGTCTCGATGGCATCTTCCTTTTATTCTAACATGATGAAAATTACTGGATGCCAGGAGACAAGAGTGTTGTCCCTTTATCCCCCATCACATGAAGGGTCACTAACATGAAGTGCTCTTGCCTCTGCCAAAAGGTGGTATTCTTCCCTGTGTAAAGAGTCCTGGGTTGTGGAGGAGATGACTCCCTCCATACAGGGCCTGATGATAGGGTTTGCCCACTCCCAAGAGTAAGACTGTGGCTCCAACCTGACACACAATTCCAAAGGCCAGGGGTGGTGCGTCTCCTTTCACTACTCCTGGATCCATAGGTAGAGAGATTATTTTGGTCTGGATGTTTACTTTTCCACAGACCATAAGGCAATAACTACACAAATCAATTTTAGTCCACATCAGAATCTACCCTGCCAGGAAAGAAGTTCTTGACATTATCTGTCACAGTAATCGAAGCATGTCCATGTTTCCTTATTTTAATTTTTGTATCACCTCCAAGTAGCAATGTTTCCAACTCGGTCCCCGAGCATGAAACCACCTGCTTGGGTTTTAATTTATGTTATCCTTTTAGTTCTCCCCATTCCACCTGCAGCGAGCAGAAATAAAAATCTAGCCACCTGCTAAGGATCTTCCTTAACTGTACATAAACCTGCCACCTTTATATAATAAAAGAAAAAATGATTGTGCACTTTAAAAGCCTGGTGAAGACAAGAGGAGCTCAGAGAAGGGGCTCACCCCCAGCCCGCAGTCCCTACCCATTTGCAGCCCCCATCCATCTTCCAAAGAGATGCTATCTGCCAGTGTGCAGGGCGAATTGAAAATGGGATATGACAAGACTGTGAGAGGAAGCAATTTCCAAGATCAGTTCCACTGAGACAGACTCAAAAGTGAAACCCTTGGGGCTACGCTATTATGACCTTTAACTAAAAATGGTGGCAATGGATCTCTCTGGGCCTGTATGTTCTTGTGCATAAAGCACCTTACTCAACATAGTAGACAATGATCAGACAAGGGCAGTGTGTGCATTTCAAGAAGCCTACTTCCAACACAGCCTCAACAATCTGTTATTTTTAGAACATGACTAGGAATCATCTTCAACTGCCCAATTTCTGTTTCCTTCTAATCAGCCTCTTGAAAGACAGTACTGTATTCCTAAAGCAGAATGTTAGAAGCACACAGAATACTAGGAGAGACAGCACGGTCATTGTTAGGAGGGCTTAAAAGAAAGAAAGGGCAGGCGATAGTCTCTGGGCCAGTCTTGGCACGGGTCAGGAGTCACATAGGGAAAGTTTACCAGTTGGAGAACTTTCTGTTGTGCTGAGGGTCATCACACAAGGTCTGAAAATGGAACAAGCCCGGGAGTAGATGTGCTGTGTATACAGCAATGTGGAAATCACAGCCACAGGTGAAGCATTTGCCTGTAATGACCATACTTGCTCAGTTTGCCATAACATACATAACATATGTAAATTAGCATTTAATATACACCTATTAGGGACAAAGATCTGAAGTTGTGTGGACTCTAAATGGAAAAGGTACTATGATTGAAAAATAATAGTCTAGGGCCTGGCGCGGTGCCTCACGCCTGTAATCCCAGCACTTTGGGAGGCCCAGGTGGGTGGATCACCTGACGTCAGGAGTTCAAGACCAGCCTGACCAACATAGTGAAACCCTGTCTCTACTAAAAAATACAAAAAATTAGCTGGGCCTGGTGGTTGGCATCTGTAATCCCAGCTACTCAGGAGGCTGAGGCATGAAAATTGCTTGAACCCAGAAGGCAGAGGTTGCAGTGAGCCAAGATTGTGCCACTGCACTCCAGCCTGGGTGACAGAGACTCCGTCTCAAAACAAAACAAAAAAAAAGAAACAGTAGTCTAGCCGAGGAGGCAAGATTAAAAGAAATAAGCACACACAATCATAATACACATCAACAAGTATATGATCATTTACTGTTGGCAAGGTCCTTGGGACTCAACCTACAAAGACCCACTTATTGAAGAAGAAACTGGGACATTTTTGGTTCTCCATTACCTTACCTTGCATGGTTTAATGGGATAGCCTAAGAAGAAAACCCAATAATCCTAGAAATCACAAGGACTGTTGAGAGAAAAGGGCATTTCAAAACGGCCACACTTCGTTTCCGCGTTTGTTTTTATTCCTAAAGGTTAATTAGAAATTATACATGCATTTCAAATTTTCTTAGAATGTAAGCTACCAAAGGGCAAGGATGCTTTCATTTTCTCTTTCTGCAACTCTTCCTTGTATGAGGACTTAGCTCTGTATCTAGCAAATAATGAAGGGTGATCAAGCAAAAGCCAGTACACTGCAAGGAAATGCATTCTAGAGACTCATACTTCTGCACTTACTTTATTTTTTAAAATTCTGTACTCTCAGGCCCTAAAATCCCATCCACTGAAATGGGATCTAGAAGCATTGAGGCAGCGTCTTGTCCTGGGTGCAAAGACTTGGTGGGAGGCCCTGAGAAGCTAGGGAACTCAAGGACTGTGAGTGTCTGCCAGTGGGCAGAGAAATGCTGCAAGATCAGGGCATCAAAACCAACTGAGCGTGTTTCTTGTAGAATCTAAGATAGTCAAACTCTTAGAAATAGAGAGTAGAATGGTGGTTGCTAAGGTGGGGGAAAAGTGGGGAGATATTGGTCAAAGGTGATAAAAATTCAGTTATACAAGTTGAATAAGTGCTCAGAGTCTAAAAGGTATACAGTCAGTAGAGTGACTACTTGTGTTGTCATAATACTGTGTTATATACTGGAAATTTGCTAAGAGGATAGATATCAAGTGTACTCAGTGAAAGAAAGAAAGAAGGAAAAGAAAAAGAAAGAAAGAAAGAAAGAAAGAAAGAAAGAAAGAAAGAAAGAAAGAGAGGAAGGAGAAGGAAGGAAGGAAGGAAGGAAGGAAGGAAGGAAGGAAGGAAGGAAGGAAGGAAGGAAGGGAGAGAAGAGAAGAGAAGAGGGGAGGGGAAGGGAGGAGGGCAGGGGGCCAGGGGAAGGAAAGAGAAAGAAAGAAAGAAAGGAAGGAAGGAAGGAAGGAAGGAAGGAAGGAAGGAAGGAAGGAAGGAAGGGAAAGAAAGAAAAGAGAGAGAGAGAAAGAAAGAAAAAAGAAAGAAAGAAAGAAAGAGAAGAAAGAAAGAAAGAAAGAAAGAAAGGAAGGAAGAAAGAAAGAAAGAAAGAAAGAAAGAAAGAAAGAAAGAAAAGAAAGAAAGAAGAGAAAATATGTGAGGTGATAGATAAGTGAATTTGGTTGATTGTAATGATCATTTCACAATGTCTACATGTATCAAAATATCAAGTTGTGTATCTTAAATATATATAATCCCTATTTATGAACTATACCTCAATAAAACTCCCCAAAACATGAAGTGAGCACATTTCTTTACAATTTTCTCCAAAACCAGCCCTGCCTTAAGTACATCAGAAGCTCTGGTATGACACTTTGCCAAACCAAAACCAGGGATTCACCAGCCTCCATTCCCTCTTCTGCACACTGGTAGAGAACACTGAACACCTATAGCCAATAGGCCACTCTCTCTGTCAACCTTGAGCATTTCTCTCTCACACAGTTGGGCTGTATGCTTACTTCAAATCAGTTGTATTTGTTCCCACAGCTGTGTAGGCCAGTTGTGCTTGTCACTTGAATTCTGTAATTTTATTAAAACTGGTAGTTTGTGATGGTGTGGTGGTTTTCAGGCAGGCCGGCCAAGCAGCAGGAAGTACACATCACGCACCACACAGAGGAGGATTTGGAAACGAGGCAAAATGTATAGCTCAGTCAAACAGCTCAGAGGAGACACAGTCTAATTACTCACTCATCCCTGCAGCAGATTCCAACAGTCCCCAGGAAAGCGCAAGACAACACTGCAAGGGCTTCTTCTAAGGCCTCCATGTCTCCACCACTCTTTCCAGCATCTTTAAAAACCACCAGGAGGGAGCTCTGTCACATACCCTGGAACAAGAATTTGAGAATCAGATTTAGGGCCCCGAATTTAAAACTGTATGAAGTCATATGGTTGATTGGAACTTGTTAAAAAAAAAAAAGTAACTTTTCTTTGGCTTACAAATTAGAGAAGAACATTCGTGTTTATAAAAATGACTAATTAATTCATAGCTATCTCTTGAAAATACTCAAAGGGGAAAGGTCGTTGTTTGCATTTTGAAAATTTAAAACAGCGAAATTTTTAGGATACTAATCCAAAGCTCCATTAACCCAATATTAATGAACATTTCAGCAAGATCGTGTGATGTTTCTTAAAGAAAATGGCATTAGAGGTTTTTTTTTCACATTCAGTATTAAATGTAAAAATAGTATGTCAAAACAATAAATAGCAGAAAATCATTCTGAGTTTAATTTTATCTCACACATATGTGAAATAAATGAAGCGTGATGTGACAATCCAATCGTGGAGAAAGAAAAATAGACTTTGGTAGAATCTTGAGTATTTAAAAATGATTGTTAAAATATGAATATGCCATAGACATTGTACTCAGATTTTAAATGTTCCAAGGTTAGCTACTTACATGACTTCCATTATTAAAGTGCCCTTGGAGTTAGAAATGGAAATATGCTTTTAGGATTATCATCTATTCCTGGGAGGCATCACAGAATTGTTATTTCCAAAGTGTTTCCTTGTTCTTGGTACACTGTAGAGTCTTTTAAGAACAAAGAGTTATTCTCAATTCAAGCTGGACTAAACTGCACCAACTGAACTCCCGCATTATTTCAGAAATTCTGTATTCAGTGGGGAGGATGGAACAAAATAATTAGGATATGGGGCCCAGAGACCTTCCGGGAAAGATATTCTTGCTGTATTCTACAGCTTTTTCTGATGCTTTATTTTTCTCTCTTTTACAATTCCTCCCACCCACTCTTCACGCCAGCAAACAGATGATCCGGGAGAATAAGAATATTGTATGATCACTAGTTAATTTACTTCGGATTGCTTTCCAGGCACCACGAGTCTGACCGCTCAGGGGTTTCTAGTGAAGTTTTGGCAGCTGCTAAGCACAGTTAGCTGCCCATAAGAACTACTGATTCTGCTTCGTTTTACATACATATGTATATGTATATTTACGTATGTATATGACAGGGCATAACTCACCATGACTGGCTTACATTTAGGCTACTGTGTATTGAATCAGACACTGTTTATCACTTTCAAGTTCTAATTTCTGCATCATGCATATGGTTATTTAAACCCATATAGTTCAATGAAAATGCTCCCATCCTGCACAGACTAGCCTAAAGGGGCACTACATGCAATGCTAGCAGAGGGTAAAAACATGGCACTGGCTCTTTTTTTAAATGACTAGTTTGAAATGGAGGTGATTCATTAATTCAACGTTTATTGAGTGCCTACTAGGCAGCAGGCCATAAGTTAAACTCTGGGGATTATTTTTTTCTTGAGACGGAGTCTCGCTCTGTCGCCCAGGCTGGAGTGCCGTGGCTGGATCTCAGCTTACTGCAAGCTCCGCCTCCCGGGTTTACACCATTCTCCTGCCTCAGCCTCCTGAGTAGCTGGAACTACAGGCGCCCATCACCTCACCCGGTTAGTTTTTTGTATTTTTTTTTTTTTTTTTTTTTTTTTTTTTAGTAGAGACAGGGTTTCACCATATTAGCCAGAATGGTCTCGATCTCTTGACCTTGTGATCCACCTGTCTCGGCCTCCCAAAGTGCTGGGATTGCAGGCTTGAGCCACTGCGCCTGGCCACACTCTGGGGATTTTTTAAAAAGAATGCCTGGTAGCTGCAGTAGCTAACACACATCACATTTATGCTCTATGAAAATTCATAATCCAGCTAAGAAATAGACACCCAATCAAGTGTATTGGTGAAAGTGGTATGAAACAAATGCCCACAAAGAGCCCAGAGGAGGGAGGGACATTTGGACCAGGCCTTTGTTGCCCTTCATATATGAATCTTTTTGCAGACACGTCTTCATTGAAAATAGCTGGGTCAAGTGGTAATTTTATTAGAAACTTCCAAACATTTTTCCATGGAGCTGTACCATGTTAAATTCCCACCAGCAGTATATGAATTCCAGTTGCTTCACATCCTCACCAACACTTGACATTGTCAGATTTTAAAATTTTACCCATTCTCATGTATGTAGTGATATCTTGCTGTAGTTTTACTTTACATTTTTCTATTAACAGTTATGTTGAACACCATATTTACATGCTCATTGGCCATTTGGATATCCTATTTTATAAAGTGCCTGTTTAAATCTTTTGCCCATTTTTAAATTGTTTTTTGTCCTCTTTTATTGATTTGGAGAAATTTTGTATATATTCTGGTTATAAATCCTTTTTGGATATATGTATTGCAAATATCTTCTTCCAGAAACGAATATTCTTTTGTACTCAGTAAAGAAAAAAAACAAAAACAAAACAAAAAAACTTCAGGATTACATTTAAGCAAGCACTGTTCATAAGGATAGAATAAATTCTGGCCGGGCATGGTGGCTCACGCCTGTAATCCCAGCACTTTGGCAGGCTGAGGCAGGCAGATCATGAGGTCAGGAGATCAAGACCATCCTGGCTAACATGGTGAAACCCCGTCTCTACTAAAAATACAAAAAATTAGCCAGGAGTAGTGGCGGGCGCCTGTAGTCCCAGCTACTCGGGAGGCTGAGGCAGGAGAATGGCGTGAACCCGGGAGGCAGAGCTTGCAGTGATCCCAGATTGCGCCACTGCACTCTAGCCTGGGCAACATAGCAGACCCCATCTCAAAAAAAAAAAAAAAAGAATAAATTCTACAGGTTTTCTTTACTGCCTGACATACCTACATATGCCATAAATGATATGAAAATCTGATGTGTGATAAGAGACTGAGATTTGACTGGGCGCGGTGGCTCAAGCCTGTAATCCCAGCACTTTGGGAGGCCGAGACGGGCGGATCACAAGGTCAGGAGATCGAGACCATCTTGGCTAACCTGGTGAAACCCCGTCTCTACTAAAAAATACAAAAAACTAGCCGGGCGAGGTGGCGGGAGCCTGTAGTCCCAGCTACTTGGGAGGCTGAGGCAGGAGAATGGCGTAAACCCAGGAGGCGGAGCTTGCAGTGAGCTGAGATCGCGCCACTGCACACCAGCCTGGGCGACAGAACAAGACTCCGTCTCAAAAAAAAAAAAAAAGAGTCTGAGATTTAATCATGTATTTGGTGGCTATTCAGTCAGTCATGGTCATAGTAAGCGTTGAACACATATTTGTTGAATAAACTAATAATCGAAAAAAAGGGCTTTTTGAAACTGAATTTTACTTAAAACTAAGCCTCTTAAGTGGAAAAGTACCATCACAGCAGAAATCTGGAAATTATTTCTTAATTAAATCATTTGTTCAATAAATATCTTAGGGTCTAAGAAGTGCAGGATACTTTTGTTAAGCTCTGTAGGGAATGTAAGAAACATGAAAACAATTATTTTCTTTGAATAGCAACTTACACTTTATAAAATGCCCCTAGAAATTGCATTTGAACTTGAAAACTAGCTTCTTGGCCAGGTGTGGTGGTTCACGCCTATAGTCCCAGCACTTTGGGAGGCCAAGGCAGGAGGATTGCTTGAGGCTAGGAGTTCAAAATCAGCCTGGGCAACATAGTGAGATCCTTTCTCTATAAAATTTTTAAAAATTGGCTGGGCATGGTGGCATGCCTGCAGTCTCAGCTACTTGGAAGGCTGAAGTGGGAGGATCACTTGAGCCCAGGAGTTTGAGGTTGCAGTGAGCTATAATCACACCACTGCACTCCAGCCTAGACAAGATTGCAACCTTGTCTCTCCAAAAAAAAAAAAAAAAAAAAGAAAGAAAGAAAGATGCAGAAAACTAGCTTCTCAAATTCTGCATTGCTTACTTGTTAATTCAAAAAGATACTTGCCACGTGCCTACTACGTGCCAGAACTAAAGTTTTAGGACAAGGTGGACAGCAAATAAATACCTGAATGATGTGATTGCATTAAAACCATAATCTCCCATCCCTCCAACAGTGTTAACCACCTGCCTCCATGATGCTTGTGAACTTTGGACAACCCTCTTCTTTGTTTGCTTTAATTTTACTTGTTTTTTAAAGTGAGACCTTCACGTGGTTCAAAAGTCAAAATGGTATAAAAATATATTTAGAAATCTTACTGGCATCCATAAGCTGGTCTGTCCTCCATCCTTTTGCCTCATTCCTTTTATTAGTTTCTTGCATATGCTTCCAATGTTTCTTTATGGAACTATGTACAAACACATATATGTTCTGATTTCTCCCTCATTCTTACATAGAGCTAACATGTTACATGCTGTTATATAAATGGGCTAAAAGTGGGGGACCCTGGATATTGGTCCCCATGTTGTTTACTTCTTCACAGCAGGCTAGGACAATTAGCTCAAAGCCCTGTGGCACTAAACTCAAATTCATATACATCTGGTTGCCTTAAATGTAGCCCAAATAACCATATTTTTAGCTATTTAAAGCCTGCCTGCCCTGCACATCCCATGAAGCTGTACCCAACATCTGCAAGCCATAGATAAGATGAACCTTGGGGATACGAAAGACACCAAGCCACTGCTGCCCATTCAAGCTCTCTCACCCAAAGACTCCCCACCTTGTTACTGGGTAACATCATCTACCTGCAGGAGCCGCTTCTCCAATTTCCCTCTCCCCTCGGAATGCCCTTGTTCTCCTCCTCTTCTGGGTGGTGGCTCCATGCTGCTCTTTCTAGAAGGTCTCCTGCTGTGAAGAACTTCACTCAGGTATCCCAACCAAGCACCACCCAAACAAAGTTCATTTGTGCTACTGTCATTTTGTGGTCATGTCCTTTCCTTGATCAGTTCTGAATCCTCTATCTCACCATATATACTCTGCCTTTTCATTTTGATTTTTTTTAACTTAACAATATATTCTGGGGAAGACTCCTTCACTCTTTTATACAGCTGCAAATTACTCCACTGCATTTAACCAGTCCCTCCTGATGGTCGATTGGATTATTTCTAGCCTTTTGTTATTACAATGATGCTGCAGTGAATCACCTTGTACATTCATCATTTTGTTCATGTACAGGCAGATCTATAGGATAAATTCCCAGAAGATGGATTGCTGGGTCAAAGGGTAAACAAACACATTTGTATTTTTGAAAAACATTGGCAAATCGTTCCTCTTAGCAACCATACATGAGAGTGTCTGTTTTCCCATAGCCTCACTATTTACCAATCTGTTAGGTAAAAATAAACAAACTTCTAGTCTTGGACTCCTCACACGGTAAAGATTGTTAACATAATATTTGTTAACATGCCTGTCTCTGCCACTGAATTGTGACACCCTTAAAGTCTGGAACCATTTCTTACTCATCTTCATATCCTGTTGCTTAGCTAGCAAAGTTCTTTGGACAGAATAGCTTCTGCCACTTCCCTCTCTCCCCCGCAAAAACATATTTACTGAGTTGAATCAATCACCACTTTAGCCTAGAGAGGCTCCCCCTCAGACCTTCCCATTGTGGTATGTGCTGACCCACTTTCAGCTGACTGCCAATTTCCTCTTGAGGCTGGGCCTGCTCAGCCCACCCACAGAGGGAGGAGAGCCTGAGATTGAATGCACCACCATCCCCAGCAGCTCTCAACCAATGCCTGAAGGGAGATGGTGCTTAAATAGCCAGCAGGCTCTTCCTTTGGGGGCGTACCTCTGAGGCATGGGGTGGTCTATGCTGAGAGCTCTTCGTGGGATGAAGCCCTGTTGTCCCTTTGTCCATAGCAGGAAGTAGCTTGATAATGTACCTTTTAATGGCTTCCCTGCCTTTCCTTCCTTTCCAGGCTCATCTTCTCACTCCATTATTGGAGTTTCCTTGAATCACCTCCCAAGTAAATGACTATCACTTTTTCAGGGTCTTTTCTGGGGGAAACTGAAATAAAGACAATACCTTCCTTTTTCTTTCTTCTTCCTTTTTTTTTTTTTTTTTTTTTTTTTTAAATAGGGTCTCACTGTGTCACCCAGGCTGGAGTGCAGTGGTACAATCATAGCTCACTGCACAGCTCACTTGGCCTCCCTAAATCTAGTGATTCTCCAGCCTCAGCCTCCCGAGTGGCTGGGACTACAGGTGCATGCCACCATGCCTGGCTCATTTTTTTTGATTTTTAGTAGACATGAGGTATCACTATATTGTCCAGGCTGATCTTGAACTCCTGACCTCAAGCAATCCTTCCACCTTGGACTCCAGCGATCCACCCACCTCGGCCTCCCAAAGTGGTGGGATTACAGGCATGAGCCACTGTACCTGGCCAGCTTTCTGTTTCAAATAAAGAAACCTAAATACTGAGAAAATAAGTGAAGTGCTCATGGCACAGCTAGTGAGTGAAAAAGCATATTCCCTGGCTCCTAGAAATGTGCTGTTTTAGAAAATGGAATTTCTCTTTATGGATGATAAGTACAACCATTGAGACATGAAAGAGTAATGGAAGAAGTGTGTGTGTGTATGTGTGTGTAAATCTATAACAGCACAAGGTTACATAAAATGAATAGTAAATAAGCGAAACAGCTCTCACCTATGGTGCATATTATGAGCCAGGCAAGTACTTTTTGTGTGTTTATTCATTTAACACAAAACTCTACAAGTTAGATGCATTATTATCATCAGTCCCAGGTCACAGATGAAGAAAATAAAGATACTGAGAGTTTAAGTAACTTGCCAAAGCTCACACTTGCCAAGATCTGACTCCTGGATTTGTGCGCATAACCATCAAACTATACTGTCTGCAGGGGCCGGCCAGAGAAGTTCTAGAAGTGACAGATTACCTTTGGCTTTTGGCAGCAGGGGTCTTGAAGAAAGAACATGGGATTATGCCTAATTAAGGACCAATTATTCCTAGGGCCATCAAAGAACTCATTTGTGTCAGTTAGAATATTTTCCAGGGCAGAAACTAAATATCCAACTAAAAATGACTTAAATAACAGGGGTCTACTGATAAATCTCACATAATAAGAGGTCTGGAGGCAGGAGGTTCCAGACTTAGTTAATTCAGCAGTTAAATGACTTCAAAGCAGCAGTGACTCACATATTCGTTCTTTATGTTCCATCCAATTCCATCTTCTTTGTAGTTCTCTTGATTCTCTGTCATGGTCTTGCAATGGCCCCCTCAGCTCCAAGTAGCAAATATCAGAAAAGGAGGGAGGAACTTTGTCCCAGAATCCCTTGGCAGGTATTCTCTTTGGTCCCATTGGCCAGGAATGGGTCACCTGCTCTAGACACAGGGGAAGCTGGGAAAGTGAGTCTCTGGCATTATCTGTCTCCAGCATGGGAGGCAGGTTCTGCTGGAAACAAAAGAGCAGAAGGATGCTGGCAGTGGGAAGGTAACCAGTCTTGATGCCATATAGCTTAAATCCCATGTTGAAGCCTTCTTTTTGGCTGTGCTGTTTGGAAAAGCCAGAACCCAATGGCTTTGCAAAGATAATCATGGGAAAACAATTCGAGATAGTACTCGGGTTCTGGCCAGAGATGACACCATCTAATGATGTCATATTTCACAGCAGGATGACAGACAGGCCAGAAACCAGGACCTGAAGCAGTCAGTGCCTATTCTGAACTGGGAGGCACCACATTGACCATATTTGGGAGGCCTCAGAGACTGGCTTCCACATCCAGACCAGAGCCAGGACAACTGGGATTGCTGGGCTCAGCCATCAATGGATATTTGATGAGTGTTTATTCTACTTACGGCAGCGTATTAAGCATTTTGGGGAAGGGGTGATGCCAAGATATTAGATGTGCATCCTGACCTCAAGAAACAAATTAAAAATCTAATAATAAACGTGAACTGAGCACTGACTATCTGCCAAGTCTGTTTAAAGCAACTTACATTTCTCTAGACACCTTAAATATACGTCAAATCTTCACAGTAACCCGATGAGATAGGTTATATTTATGATCTTTATTTACCAATATGGAACTGAGGCCAGGAAGGCAACTGAGGCATGGAGAGTTTAAGCAATCTTGAGATTGTTACCCAAATATTTGCTGTAAGGACACACCACATAGGCTCTCCCAGCAGTGCTTAAAACATTTTCTCTAAATTTACGGTGATGAGTTCATCCCAGTTTGCTTGGGACTCTCCCAGTTTTAGCACCAAAGTCCATGTACAGGGACAACCCTCAGTCCTGGGCAAATCAGTATGGCTGGTCATCCTACAAACTATAGGTACACTCAATCTAGATTGCCCTGACAACCCAATTAATGGATAATGGAAAAGGAAAAGTTAGAGAGAGTTTTCCCTGCATTGTCAATTCCCATAACAAAAGCTCCTGTAGTCAGAATAAGACAGTTTCCTTAAACAATGGGTTTTCTTGGAATCAAGAGATTATTGTAACTACCCAAGGGGTTCTTCTTACCCACTGCAATAGGAAAGACCATGGCGTGTAGCAGAGAGTTTAATAGACACAAAGCTGGGCACGCCACGTGGGATACAGAGTTAGTACTCAAATCACTCTTTTCCAAAGCTTGTAGGTTAGGGATCTTTCTTTCTTTTCTTCCTTTCTTTCTTTCTTTCTTTCTTTCTTTCTTTCTTTCTTTCTTTCTTTCTTTCTTTCTTTCTTTCTTTCTTTCTTCTTTCTTTCTTTCTTTCTTTCTTTCTTTCTTTCTTTCTTTCTTCTTTCTTTCTTTCTTTCTTTCTTTCTTTCTTTCTTTCTTTCTTTCTTTCTTTCTTTCTTTCTTTCTTTCCTCTCTCTCTCTCTCTCTCTCTCTCTTTCTTTCTTTCTTTCTTCTTTCTTTCTTCTTTCTTTTTTTGAGTCAGAGTCTTGCTCTGTCGCCCAGGCTGGAGTGCAGTGGTGTGATCTCGGTTCACTGCAAGCTCTGCCTCCTGGGTTCATGCCATTCTCCTGCCTCAGCCTCCCGAGTAGCTGGGACTACAGGTGCCCGCCACCACATCCGACTAATTTTTTGTATTTTTAGTAGAGATTTTTCAAAGGCAGTTTGAGGGAAAGGGTGGGGGTGGCCAGGTAAGGGATGCCTGCTGCTGATTACATGTTGAAATAATATTCCAGATAAATTGGGCTAAATGAAATATTCTAGATATATTGGGTTAAATGAAAGATATTATTAAAATTAATTTTACCCATTTCTTTTACTTTTTTAAATGTGACTATTAAACAAATAAAGTTACATGCATGGCCAGGTGCTGTGACTCACACCTGTAATCCTAGTACTTTGGGAGGCCAAGGTGGGTGGATTGCCTGAGGTGAGGAGTTTGAGACCAGCCTGGCCAATGCAGTGAAACCCTGTCTCTACCAAAAATACAAAAATTAGCCAGGCGTGATGGCGCACACCTGTAATCCCAGCTACTTGGGAGGCTGAGACAGGATAAGCACTTGAACCCAGGAGGCAGAGGCTGCAGTGAGCCGAGATTGTGCCACTGCACTCCAGCCTGGGCAACAGAGTCAGACTGTCTTAAAAGAAAAATTACATGCATGGCTCACAGTATATTTCATCGGACAGCACTCTTCTAAAAAAGACACTTCTAGAGAGGATATCCCTATTAAGAGGGTTTCTCTTTGTGTAATATTGTTTACAAAACCAAGGTAAACATTAATTAGTTAAAATTCTGTAAACCATGAAAAGATTTGCAAAGGGAACCGCCTTGTCTTGGAGGTGTTGCCTTGAAGCTGCTTAAGGCAGAAATGCTGCCCAGAACACACTCATGCTTTCTTGTGACCAGTGGCTCTAGGCCAAGCTACAATACATGTAAAAATAACTCTGATGAGTTCATTGTTCTTAACTTAAAGTCAAATGGGCTGTTGGCTCTTTTCACATAGTTTGAATCTTTTATGACCAGAAGATACAAAACACATTTTTAAAAGCAGTACCTAATGCAGTCCAAGTCATTTTTTTTTAAAAAAACTTTTGGGTATTGAGCAATTTGGGGCTCTCCAAGGATGGTAATGATGATATTTATATTTGTATAAATATTTTCAAAGTTCTTTACAGTTTTTCTTTAGTATTTCCACTTGAAAATGACTACATATCCCCATGAGGTAATCTGAGCTGTTATTTTATGCACATTTTACAGATGAGACACTGTCCCAGGTCTTCTTAATTCTGTTTAGTGTTCTTTTGGCTACACCCAGTGTGATGGAGCCAGATCCTATCCACTCATGAGAGCCAATTGTGCGTCTCCGCAGAGCTCAGCAGTCACATTATGTTAGTAGTTTGAAATCATCCATGGTGTGAGCATTTATACCATGAGAATTGGCAAAGTCTACATAGTTCGTTTATTTACTTTGTTGTTTGTGTTGTTTATTTCTTGAGTGCCAGTTCCTAAACATTTAATGGCACACCACTAGATACCTCCAAGAATGAGAAAACTTGAGGATTAAAAGACATTTTCTTAGTCTGTTTTGTGTTGCTATAACAGAATACCATAGACAGGGTAATTTATAATGAATAGAAATTTATTTGGCTCATGGTTTGGTTCAGGAAGCTGGGAAGTCCAAGAGCATGGCATCAGCATTTGGCAAGGGACTTCGTGCTGCATCATCCCATGGGAGAAGGCGGAAGAGCACGGGAGAACAAGAGCAACAGAGCAAGAGGGGGCCAAACTCACTTTAATAACAAACCAACTCTCAAGATAACTAAACCATTCCCATGATAATGACATTAATTCATTCGTAAGGGCAGAGACCTCATGACCTAATCACATCTTATTAGGCCCCACCTCACAACACTTGCATTGAGGATTAAGTTTCCAATACACGAACTTTGAGAGACACATTCAAAACATAGCAGATGCATGTTACAAAACAGGAGCAGAAACACAAGTTCTCTGAGTTCAAGAACTGAATCCTACAGATAGTTTTTTTTTTTTTTTTTTGAGATGGAGTTTCACTCTTGTTGCCCAGGCTGGAGTGCAGTGGTGCAATCTTGGCTCACTGCAACCTCCGCCTTCTGATTTCAAGTGATTCTCCTGCCTCAGCCTCCTGAGTAGCTGGGATTACAGGTGCCCACCACCATGCCCAGCTAATTTTCGTATTTTGTTTTAGTAGAGATGGGGTTTCACCGTGTTGGCCAGGCTGGTCTAGAATTCCCGACCTCGTGATCTGCCCACCTTGGCCGCCCAAAGTGCTGGGATTACAGGTGTGAGCCACTGTGCCCGGCCAACAGATTTTTTTTTTTAAATGAAAAGATCCATGGTATCTTCAGTTTGTATATTGCAAAAAAATGATGATGCTACTTCTGTAACCTGACAAGGCAAGGCCTAAGCCACTTAAACCTAAGCCAGCAGCAGCCAGCCATCCTACAGAAGAAACGGAAATCACCTTCACTGCTCCAACACAATTGTATGCTTCTGTCTTTCAGTTCTTTCTGTGTCTCTCTCTATCCCTTTTTCTCTTTGTGTGTGTGCATCATACATACACAAATACACACACCACACACGATTTTTACTACATAAGTTACTATAGCAGACTGCTAGAAATTCAAGAAACCAAATAATGCCTTCATTCAAGGAAAGGTGGAATAATATACTTCATTTTCTTTTATGGAAAAACAATCAAGCACTAAATTCACTGATGAAGGGGAAATTATTGAAACTAGAGAGGAAAGGGGATACTGGATGTGAAAAACATCTATATATACCTCAGATAAAATCACTTCAATCATCTGTGATTGTCTCATATCAAATCAAGCCATTTTTTTCCAATTACTTTATTATTCTCCAACAAGAGAGCTAGATTAGATAATCACATATGAATTTCAGATTGTGCTTGCTAACTGACGTTTGCCAATAGCAGTCACTTGAAAAGAGCTGCTCTAAGACAAACTATTCTAAATGAGTGGTTTGGCATGGGGGGGAGGTAGTTTTCTTTTAACTCATCCCTTCCCTCCCCACACATCAATTAACTCAGTAAAATGTTTACCAGATGGCTCTAACTCTAAACTTTGGTTAATTTTCCTCACGTTCACATATGAGACAGCCTGAACATCAGATGGTGCTGAAAACAAAACCAAGAACCAGAAGTCCCAAACTGTAGGACATCAGTCCCCAAGTCTAACAGATCTCAGTCCCTTAGGTCTCAAACTGTAGACCATTAAAGTATGGCTAAATGTTGTGTTTTATTACAATGTAATTATTTTAAAAAGAGCTAACATTGAAAAATTAGAAGTCTTTCAATAAAAATACAGATTTCTGGATTCTTTTGAGTAATCAGAAGCTGTCACAATGGGCAGACGCTCCATCAAAGCAATAATAGGTAGAACTTCACTCATTTATGCCACTTTCTTGCCATGGAGACACTTGAATTTGCACCCTGCAATACAACAACAACAAAAACGCATCTTAACACTCTAAACTGAGAAAAGGTAAAGGCATAAGTCACATCATGTGGTTTTTTTTATTCTCAAGACTTTCTGTATTTACTGGCCATTGTTTCCATTGAAGTTTCTCAGGACTTAGGGGGCACTCTAATGCAGCCATGATTCGGAATTACCGTTGTGGGTTCACTGCTTCTATCTGCCCTTCTGGAATCAAAAGGTTATATAAGCCAAAAGCTTTCTCATCACTCCTTTGGTGACAACACCTAATGTGAACTGATGGGAGGCTATTTACTATTTTTATTTTTCTTACTTAGTGTGAAAATTCATGCATGAAACTAGAGAAATATTAATGTGTTTGACTCTATGGTGTTGCACCTGATCCTGCCAGTGGTGTTTGGTAATAGGCATAGGCACCATATTATCTTTCAAAAATCCCCTAAATCCTGCTGTCTGAGCGCATGCAGCCCTGAAGGTTTCCAACAGAGGCCTTGGCAACCATATACATGAATATATATAATTGATCCCCGTGCCAGGGAAAACGTGTATATTCTAAGGTGCATAACCAAACAGTGCTGTCACTTAGGAAATACTAAATGAGCATTTGCTATTAAAGCTATTTGCTAATAACACTGTTTCCAATCCTTAAAAAGTTCATGAATGGAGAATATGAGGAAGAAATGTAAAAAAAATGACAATATTGTGAACTATGGCAGCAGGAACAAAGGAGGCAGAGAGCATGGTACAGACAACTCGCCTCAGGACTCTAGAGTAGATATTCAGAAGAGATGGTTGGAATCTGGAAAAGACAGTCCAGCTTCTTCCCAAGTTTGTAAATAGAGGTACAGAAGAGAGGCAGCAGCAGCCCCTGATTATGGTGTTGAAAGCTGAGGCTCCGTTTGTCTCCCACCACAGGGAAAGTGCACCACGACTTGTTCAGAAGGAATTTGTGAAGGCGAGCTGTCCTCTGTGGGACACTGTGTGTGCTCTCAACTTGGGTGTCCTCCCTTCTTTCTTTGTGCTGTGCTGGAGGGAGGTGCCTTGCAGCAATCCGTGAACCTTCAAAAATCAAAACCCCCAAAAACCCAACATCTATCCCCACAAACACAAAACTGGAGGGCCCAAAGCTGCCCTTGGTCTTTCCCCAGGTTGTTAGGGATGCTTTGTGGTTAAAATAGGGCAGGGGGAGGAGTAGTTCAAAGACACACAATGCCTAGGAGGCAATAATATGCAGTTATGTTAGTCTTCATCAGCCAAAACTCTGAAGGACAGTGTGTAAGTGCACAATTGTTCTCAAACAAAGCAAAGACTCATTATTTGTCTTCCTAGATTTCCTTAGTTCTGTCTTTGTGTGTTGCATCTCTATCATACATATACAAATACACACACCATTTTTACTACATACGTTACCATAGCAGAGAATTAGACATTCAAGAAACCAAATAACCTTGTGAGGCCTCCTGTAAAGCAGATGCTACCCCGTGGGGCCTGGATCTAACTAAGCTTCTCCCAGGGGATAAATCAGGTGTTTATAAACATTAACTCTTTCGGATCACCAGTGGCATCTTTGATGGTTCTACCATGTATGAAATAGTGACCTGATGAAGAGGAAAGAGTTACCGAGCCTCCTCTGGCTCTCTCTACTTCCTCCTCAGTGCTGCTTCAGGTGCCAGGGAAAACGTGCATATTCTAAGGTGCATAACCAGATTTCCATGTCAGAAAAAGCAAGTGTCATTCACAATACAAAAGGTACAGAACCAGCCTGTGTCCATTAACAGATGATTGGATAAAGAAAATGTGATATATATACACAATGGTATACTATTCAGCCATTTAAAAAGGAGTAAAATCATGTCTTTTGCAGCAACATAAATGGAATTGGAGGCCATTATCTTAAATGAAACAAGTCAGACACAGAAAGACAAATATTGCATATTCTCACTCATAAGTGGGAGTTTAAAAATGTGTACACGTGAACATAGAGAGTGGAATGGTAGACTTTGGAGACTCAGAAGGGTGAGGGGATGGGAGTTGGTAGATGATGAGAAATTACTTAATTGGTACAATCTACATTATTCCGGTGATGGATACCCTAACATGCACCTGATGTAGCCACTGTGCAATCTATGCATGTAACACATTTGCCCTTGTATCCCAGAAATGTATACAAATAAAAAATAAAATAAAAGGCAAATCAAAGCATGCTTTCTTTAAAAAGAAAAAAACAAATGGGAATCTGTAGTCCTGTGAAAGGTACAACAGAGTAACAGGTTGCCCCCAGGAGAAAGGCAATCTGTCCCCTCTGACTGGTCCCCTCTATAGTCAGTGCCCTGGGAAATAGGCACCCCTTTCTGGCAGTGGCACTGGAAGAGCAACTACACTCTCCAATTTCTTATCAGCAGCCTTCCTCCTACACTATGGGTATTTGCCAGCCTTGCAAGGCGTAGTGACCTGCTGTATTAAAAGGAAAGGATTTATGGTACAAACTATTGTTAAGAAGAATTATCCCAAATGGGAAAAAAGCAGATTGTTTATTGCATGTCTTTACAAAGTCATACTAGAGCATTGTCTGATAAGTTCCCCCTTAGGATCAGCTGATGCTCTAGGGAGAGGTAGCTTTTTGGTTGACATACTACTTACTATTGATTAGAATCTGTCAGGAAAAATGGTGAAAGACTTTGAAACGGACAAAGAAAGATTTCTGGATGTACTGTCTAGCTTATTCTTCCAGGCTATATGTGCCTTTCATTGTCTTTGAACTATTTTACAACTCTGTGCATTGCAGAAAACTGATAATAATCCAAATTATGCTTGTTCATGGAAATGCAAATAAGATTGTCCAGGCAATTTAATTGATCATTGCCTTATGGATATTGATCTGTTTTGCATCTGTTTATATATTCATCTCAGTATTCCTGGTTGCCAATATATCTTTGTGTTCTTTAAATTCTCCTTTGAAATTCTTATGACATCTAACTTATTCCCTCACTAATTAATGAGATTATTTTGTATTTGTTCAATACTTATGGTTTTACCTTTAAAAAATTATCCCTTAACCGGCCCAAAGATTTTGTAAAGTTAGATATTAATTTTTAGAAGATGGACAAAATGCAAATATGATTTCTATTGGGTAGAATGATAACCCCAAAGGTTACAGTTTTATTCCCCTGTAGGAATTGGTTAATTAATCAATTTTGTATCTTAATTTGCAATCTTATTCCAGTGTTCTGTTTTAGATGAAGATATGCAGTCATTCATTTATTCATTTACCATTTCCTTTTGTCCTTGAACCCTTGAACCCGTTGGTTCCCTCACTAGTGAATTAAATACATCTTTGACACATGTTTATTAAATATTCATATGAGACCATGTTTTTAACTTTTTTGAAAACTATACTTGACATTATATAGCACTTGGCAAGCAATTCTAAGTGTGAACTAAAAAGACAAGTGTTACTTTAAAGCCTGACCCTACAATTTAAGCTAACTCCTAAATTGGCTATTAAGCAAAAGTCTCTGGGAAAAAAGTCAAAATGGTTTGGGATAAGATGATAAGATAAATTACTCAGGATGTTTAAAGCCTTGGGAGGGGGGGCCTACAAGCTGGAAAGGAAAAAGAAAGTCATCCAGAAATTCTTGAGAGAGGGCCCAGAAACATAGCAGGAGACTAGAAGTGGGATAAAGTGCTGGTTGGTGGTGGCTCCTTGGTGCCAAGTAGAGGATAGGAGTTTTAAGGATGAGGTGTTCTAATATTCCATTTTAAGTTGTTTGCTCTACTGGTCTGCGATGTAACCAACACACACACACACACACACACACACACACACACACTGCCATTGCCTATAGCATTCAGTAAAATCTATTACAAACAGATCCTTGACTTGGGAGCACTTGGATGGGGAGGGGAACAGGACCACCAAATTCAGAAATGAGTAGTCATGAACAGGGATGAATAACAGAGAGGTGAAGGATTCAGCAGAGCCCTAAGCACCAGAAAGGAGGGACACTGGGCTTCCAAAATTATGTGGGCATTTTCACCTCAACCATACAATGAAAGCTGAAAGATTAGCAGACTTCCTCATGCTGACACTAGGGTTGTTCATGCAAATAGCATTGTTTCAGAACCAAATGTGTGGGAAAACTTTAATAGTTTCATGTGTGGGAAAACTTTAATAGTTCCACCCCACTGCACCAAAGGACCGAACCCTCTCTCCTTAGTGCTTAAAAGCACTTTAAGCATATTTAACTCCAACACTAAGGTGCATTATAATATATTGTGTTTTATATGTGCTTATATGTGTATATGTGTATTAATATGTGTGTGTGTGTGTGTGTGTATGTGTGTGTGTGTATTCCATAGTTTTTTCCTCTCCTGGACTAGGATTTAAATTTCCCAAGGCAGAGACCATTTCTTCATTCATTTATCTTTCACTAGAGAATGTCATACGATGCCCTGAAGACCCTCAATAAATGTTTGTTGAATGACTTACAAAGCCAACCTTGACCTGGCTCATCTTCATTTCACTCCACCTCACTCCTGAGGATAGGAAAGTCTAGGCTCTTTCTAGTGGGTCATAGACAAGACCACATAATCCAGGCTGAAACTGCCTTGCTGGAAGCTCCCTAATTCTCTGGACTGTTGGTTTAATCTCACCTGGTAACAACCTATAAAATAACTGAAAAAGCCAAGGGTCTCTTGCGTATCAATGTTTCCTTCATTCTTTCTCTGATTCATTTTAGCCCATCTCTTGCTGTTACTGTACCTTTATTCCTTTTCCTTTGCAAGAATTTTTAGTAGTTTTCTGTTCCTTTTGTCCTCATTATTTCTGTTCCTTTTGTCCTCATTATATCTGTTCCTTTTGTCCTCATTATATCCTTTCTGCTGTTATTTAGTTTTATCGTACATAATTTGTAGTCCAATGCAAAAATCCATCCCCCAAATCAACATTCATTTATTCATTCAATCATTCATTTATGCTGTATTTCTTCAACACCTACTATGAATGTGCTGATAAAAAGAATAAAACATATAAATCTGGTTCCTGCTCTCATGGAACTTACAATCTCATGAGGGATCCAAGCGTTAACTAATTAAATACACAAACCTGTGTATAATTGCAACTGAACAAGAAGAAAACAAAATTATTCTGTGAAGCTGACCTAGACCAGGGAATTCCCAGCAGTGGGAAGACTGCACTTCGGCCCAGCAGCAGGCAGGAGAAAGGAATGACTAAGGAACTGAAAGGTCAATGTGGTGTGAACCTATAGAGCAAAACAACAAGGAAATATGGGCCAGATGTTGCTGAGTCTTATCATCATGCTAAGGATTAATATAAATGAGAAAGCTCAAATGCACTACAAAAGGAGTACAACTGCAACACTCATACAATTACTGAATGGCACTGCTTGCTTCAGAAGGAAGAGTTACTAGAGAGTAGAAATTCATCTCTGCATTTTTTCTATGTAATTATGACAGATTTGCTTTCCTCCTTGTGTGAAAAAAGATTCCAGACAATTATTGGCTAACTTGCTCTGAAAGTACTCTGTTTTATTCTGGTATGTTTGAAATGCTCTGTAGGAAGAAAGTTTAAAACCCACTTACCACTTTTTAAGAGTCAAATTGGCCTAGCAGACTGTAAGATTATGGGTCCTAGCAAAATAGAGACTCCATACTGATTTCCTATTGATCAAGGAAGGGAAAGAGAATTAAACAAATTATTAATATCTTTACTAAGATAGTTTCTGTTTTAGTCCATTCAGGCTGTTATAACAATATACCTTAGACTGGGTAATTTATAAACAACAGAAATTTATTGTTCACAGTTCTGGAGGCTGAGAAGTTCAAGATCAAGGTGCCAGCAGATTCAGTATCTGGTGGAGTCCTGTTCCTCCTAAAGGGCACCTTCCAGCTCTGTCCTCACATGGTGGAAGAGGTGAATGGGCTCCCTCTAGCCTCTCCTATAAGGGCACTAATCCCATCCATAAGGGCAGAGCCCTGATGACCTCATCACCTCCCAAAGGCCCCACCTCCTAATACTATCACATTGGGTATTAGATTCCAACATTTGAATTTGCAGGGGGGTCGGGGGAACATTAACATTCAGACAATAGCAGTTTCTTTTGCTGATTGAAAGGTAATTATAACAAGATGAAATATGAATATTTTATATACATAGCATGACTTTGGTATGGTTTAGTGAAAACTCTAAGTGGGAGAGGAACAAACCCACATTCCCTGGTGACTTGGTCTGGACTAGGGATGATCAATCTTTGTAATGTCACCCTTTTACCTATAAAGATGTATCAGGAAGGAAATCTTAGCTAAAAATTATTGATCATGTTTAATTTTTTCTTAATTTCACAGCTTTTGCTGATTTTTTCTGCTGCTGGGGGATCAACACTTGGTGTTGAAGGCTATTTTATTGATAGCAACACCTGGCTATGCAAAGTGTAACCCTAGAACCTGCATGTGAGAAACAAAATTGTTCTGAATAATAAAGTAAAAGTCTGTGTATTAGTCTGTTCTCATGCTGCTAATAAAGACTTACCCAAGACTGGGTAATTTATAAAAGAAAGAGGTTTAATTGACTCACAGTTCAGCATGGCTGGGGAGGCCTCAGGAAACACAATCATAGCGGCAGGAAGAAGAAAAGTGAGAGCCGAGCAAAGGGAGAAATCCCTTATAAAATTATCAGATCTCGTGAGAACTTACTTTGAGAATAGTGTAGGGGAAACTGCCCCCATGATTCAGTTACCTCCCACTGGGTTCCTCCCACCACATGTGGGGATTATGGGAACTACAATTCGAGATGAGATTTGGGTGGGGACACAGCCAAACCATATCAGTCTGTCACCATTGAGGGCAAGGAAAATCCTGTGGACTGTATTGACTTTGGGAAAATGTTTTTCTTTCTTAAAATGTATCTGAAGTATAATGTCTATGATATACTTTGTTTATCCTTGGGAAACATGTTTTGTTCAAGAGCTATACACAGGGGGCCAGAAGTAAGTCTGTGGAAATGTATTTTTACCTCATCCTAGGGAAGTGTGTCACATGAGTGCTAAAGTGCATTCATTCTGGACTGTTCTACTAAAGCCCTGTACCCTCCTCTAGTGTTATTTAAACTGAGAAGATCAGACTTGGGGGAACTATTTTGGTTTAGCATGTTTTATCTATGGGCTACGCAGGTGGGAAATAACAGTGGATTGTAAAATTAAACCAAACATTATGAATTAAGAAAGGAGTTACCTTGGAATAGGGGTGGTCGAGATTCATACAGTAAGTAAAGGAAGCTCTCTGAAGATGGAAGGAGAAGATTGAGATACTGGGCTGGGAACTGGGATGCCCAAATGGGATGCACAAATCTGCCACAAAGAGTTTAACATTTTGGTTTTCAGTGGACTCTCAGAAGGGTCGTATTTACTGCCAAAAACCAAAATTTCAACAAATTGAGTTTAATGGCCTCATTGGCTTTCATTAGTGATTCATGAATCAGGCAGTATCTCATCTATGAAAGAAAAGGGTGCTTCACCAGGCATGGCAGAACAGTTTGTTTTTGTAAGGTAGCTTGAACTAGAGCAAGGAAATAGCATAGTGAAAAAAAAGCAGACTGGCCATTTCAAAATTACTTTCCTTAGAGGGTTAAAGCAGAGGAGACTTCCTTATCATGCCAGCTCAGATTGACTGGGACCCTTATGATTGCTTGCTATGAATCTCCAATTTTTTGGAAAACTGGACCATTTCTAAGTTCAGTTTGATAATATAGCACCTAGCACAGTGACTCCATGCTTGCTTGGTCTAGTCTTTTGGAGCCTAGTGCAGGAGCTCAATCCAAAACAATGGCCTCCCATAAATTTTATGTAATGTGACCCTGGTTTCAAGTCCTCTACCTCCAAAGCTGTAAATCCATCTTATTATCCTAAAACATTCAACAGCCAATAATACAAGAGACAAGAAGAGTGACAAGTTTCTCTGTATCATCAGTCCTTGGAGCCCAGTGTGGCATTAAGCATGTGTCTAGAGAGAATGGTAGTACCAGGGTTCCAGTTCATGGTCAATGCAGACCAAACAGAAGCCTAAAGTGTGGCTAGAAGTCCATGTTGCCATGGAGATCTTGGCCTGCCCCAGAGTGAACAAGGGATAAATTCTGTCTTTTTTCTAAGTTCACTGGAAGAAGGTGACCTTTGGAAGCTAGGCAGATATTTGCATTTCTAGTAACTCTAGACAACACATCTTATCCACCTAGTTTCTTTTCTGCCATCCACTAGTCATGAGATTTTATACACACACATACACACAGATATATGTATGTATACACATATACACAGACACACAATATACACACATACCCACAGATATATGTATGTATACACATATACACAGACACACAATATACACACATACCCACAGATATATGTACGTATATACATATACACAGACACACAATATACACACACATATAGCCACACAAATAGACACACACACACATACACACTCTCTCTGTCTCTCTCTTTTTGATGTGGGAAAAGTTGTAGAGTATTTGAAGACAGTATTCATGTTCTCCCGTGCTCTTCTCATCTCCAGCTTCTCTAAATAGACAAAGGTCTATTTGAGGGGGCTGCAATCAAGAGCGGTGGGCTTAAGGTTCAAGGAGTGATAAAGGTTGTTATTTAGAGGCCAGGTGCAGTGGCTCACGCCTGTAATTCTAGCACTTTGGGAGGCCGAGGTGGGTGGATTGCTTGAGACCAGGAGTTCAAGATCAGCCTTGGTAACATGGTGAAACCCCGTTTCCACAAAAAAATACAAAAATTAGCCTGGCATGTTGGCACATGACTGTAGTCCCAGCTACTAAGGAGGCTGAGGAGGAAGGATTGATTGAGCCTGGGAGGTTGAGATTACAGTGAGCCATGATCCTGCTATTGCACTCCAGCCTGGGCGACAGAGCAAGACCCTGTCTCAAGAAAAGGAAGAAAAAAAAAAAAAAAAGAGTTGTCATTTAGGAATTACTCACAGGGCCATCTTCACAGATGAACATGTAGTATGATTTGAGGTTAATTCACAAAGTCCTCCAAGTGCACAGATATCTTTCTCCCAGGCTCTTTCTTGGTTCCTAAACCTCCAGTTACTTATCCTTTGCAGTCTCACTTGCCCCTGGGCCCTATTGCCTGCAAGTTTAATCTTGCATGATTCTTGAGCCATAGTAATCAAGGCTGTTAAAGCCTGAGTTTGGTCCTGTGGGTGTGCCTAGGATAAACTCTGCTATGGTTTTTATGTTCATTAAGCTATAGCCATTCTCCAACACCAGTTGTGTCAGATCAGTCTGGCTACACTGTTCTGGGTTTTGTTTTCCTAATTGACCCTCCAGTTTTCTCTACCAGAAATAAAGTTTATCTCTAAATCCCAGTAAGCCAGGGTCTTTATTCCCGTCCTACATCACTTAACACTGACAGTGATGGAGTCTCCTGAACAACCATGACCCTGCCCTGTCTATACTCCCATTTGAATGGAGATATTTCTCTTGCTCTGCCCTACACACTGAACAGGACAGCCAATAATTTTACCAAAAGTCTGAAAAAAGTGTGAGTTTGATTCACCCTGGGGGAGTATATTTTGTACTACTGGCTATCCACTTTGAGGACCAGCTCTTCAGCCCTATCAATTCATATAATTCTAGCCTTAAGCCCTTCCAGTTTCTTTCTCTTCCCCTGGGCCTGTGATACTTCTCTCTAAACATCTTATTCAGCCAAACCTTCTGAAATATGGCCATGGGACTCATGAAAATGCAAGTCAGAGAGGTATAACCAATTGGAATTTTCATTCCCCATGAAACAAGGGAGGGAATTTGAATCCCCAGAATAAACAAAAAGGAAATTACTAGAGCGATTTTATTTGAACCATTGGTGAAAAATTAAAGGTATTTAAGTGATAAGCAATCAAAAACATAAGTTATTGGTAAAATGCAAATGTTGCACATATTTTCAAAATAAAAGCAATTTATTGCTGTGAGAAACCATTTCTGGTAGTCTCTAGCCTTCCAGATATATACCTCATGCTCCTCAGCTGTTAGGTCTGCTTGGAATCTGTATTAGTTTTCTATTGCTATATAACAAATGACCACAAACTGGGCAATTTAAAACAACATACATTTGTTATCTCGTAGTTTCTGTGGGTAAGGAGTCCAGGCATGGCTTAGCTGGATTCTCTGCAAAAATGCAATCAAAGTGTCAACTGGGCCTGGGTTCTCATCTGAAGGTTCAACCGGAGATGGATCCGTCTCCAACCTCACATCACTGTCAGCAGCATTCAGTTCCTGGTGGATTGCTGGACTGAGGACCTCAGTTTCTTGTGGGCTCTCAGCTCCTCACTGTGTGGTCCTCTCCATATGACAGCATACAACATGGCAGCTTGCTTCTTCAAAGCCAGCAAGGGAGAGAGAGTCTTCTAGCAAGACACATTAAAATCTTGCTTATGTAACATAATCACATATGTGACATCACATACATCTGTCATGCTTGCTGTATTCTATTGCTTAGAAACGAGACCTGTCCTACCAATACTCAAGGGGAGGGGTTGTACAAGGGTGTGAATCCCAGGAGGTAGAAATCATGAGGGCCACCCTAGAATCTGTCTGCCATAGGTAGAAAAGTTTGAGAAGCAAAGTCTTAAACCATTACTGGCCATTAACATCTCAGCTGTAATAACTTACCAATCAAGAAAGAGCAGAACTAAAGACTATTCCCTTGTATGGATCAGGAGACAATCTACTCACAGGGGAAGTTAACACTATGCCAGTTCAAATAATAATTGTGTGTGTCTGAATTCTCTTTTTTTTTTTTTTCTGAGACAGGGTCTTGCTTCATCACCCAGGCTGGAGTGCAGTGGTAAGACCATAGCTCACTGCTGTCTCAAACTCCTGGGCTCAAGTGATCTCTCACCTTGGCCTCCCAAAACACTGGAATTGTGGGCCTAAATTCTTTTTATTTCAAAAATAAAAGCACTGGAAAATAAAGCCCTTGGAAATACAAAAATGAGGGAAGGACAGAAACTATAGGAGGTGTCCAGAATTGGTTGGAGAAATGAATAAGAAAACAGGAGGGAAAAACAGACTCATCTCCTCTCTAAAAGTTTAAGCATCCTGCCCCATCTCTGACCTTACTGATTACAAGACCCAATTCATTTTCCTTGCTAGATTGCATTTCACTTCTAAGATCTGATGGTATTGCTCATCCATGAGGTAGTGTAGCATGGTAATTACTTACATGGACTCTGCTACCCACTGCTTGGCTCTGATCCCTGTACTACCCCTTCTCAGGTAAATTATTCATACTCTCTGTGAATGCTTCCTGGTTGTAAAATAGGATCTTAGTAATGTCTACTTTGAAGAGTTGATGGAATGAAATGAGTTGCAACATGGACAGTGCTTAGAATAGTATCTAGACACAGTAAGTGCTGCATACATTGTAGCCACTACTGTTATTTTTTATTTGTTTATTTATTTTTGAGACAGAGTCTCACTCTGTCGCCCAGGCTGAAGTACAGAGGCATGATCTCGGCTCACTGCAACCTCTGCCTCCCGGGTTCAAGCAATTCTCCTGCCTCAGCCTCCCCAGTAGCTGGGATTACAGGAATGTGCCACCACACCTGGCTAATTTTAGTATTTTTAGTAGCGATGGGATTTCACCACGTTGGCCAGGCTGATCTTGAACCCCTGACCTCAGGTGCCCACCTCAGCCTCCCAACGTGCTAGGATTACAGGTGTGAGCCACTGTGCCCGGCCTACTATTATTCTTTGAACAGGTATTGATTGGGTGCCTGTTAAGTGTATATTTAGACCGTCTCTTTCATCAACCAAATTAGTCTAGAGCCACTCACAGATTTCATCATGTGTTCCTATATTTGACAATGCCATTGTGATAGCCTTAGCAATGCAGGGCATGGCTGTCTCAAACATTTTCTCTTGTTAAAAACAAAGGGATCTGGCCGGGCACAATGGCTCATGCCTGTAATCCCAGCACTTTGGGAGGCTGAGGTAGGTGGATCACCTGAGATCAGGAGTTTGAGACGAGCCTGGCCAACATGGCAAAACCTCGTTTCTACTAAAAATTTTGTATTTTTAGTAATTTTTGTAATTAGCCAGGCATGGTGGTGGGCACGTGTAATCCCAGCTACTCGGGAGACTGAGGCAGGAGAATCACTTAAACCTGGGAGACGGAGGTTGCAGTGAGCTGAGATCACGCCACTCCACTTTAGCCTGAGCAACAGAGTGAGACTCAGCCTCAAAAAATAAAAATAAAAATAAGGGGATCTAATGCATTACAAAGTTCCATATTGATCAACAATTACTGTAATTAATTAAAACAGAATTTAATAGATGTGGTTCAGCCAATTTATTTTCTCCTTCTTCAAAAATAAGGAGGAAGACTCTCAGTCCCTCATCTTTCATTAGGAGTGTAGTCAGCCTCTAGAATGCCTGGCCTGTAATGTAAAATTACCCACATCCACAGTGGTAGTCACCTTTTCTGCATTCCGACCATGAAATTCAGCCTCATGTTTATCCTTCATTTTCTGTCTCCTTTAGAATTTTTTCATTTTTAAAACTAGAGTCATGATAATGGTTCCAGTATTTATTTATTTAGAGACAGGGTCTCACTCTTACACCCAGGCTGGAGTGCAGTGGCACGATCAAGGTTCACTGCATCCTTGACCTCCCGGGCTCAAGTGATTCTCTTGCCTCAGCCTCCAGAGTAGCTGGGAACACAGGCACACACTACCATGCCAGGCTAATTTTTAAAAAATGTTTGATACAGATGGGATCTCACTACGTTGTCCAGGCTGGTCTTGAACTCCTGAGCTCAAGCAGTCCTCCCACCTTGGCCTCCCAAAGTGCTGGGATTACAAGCATGAGCCACCAAGCCCAGTCCAGTGCCAGTATTTAAAAGCATTTAGTCATAGTAACCTCTAGGGCCCAAAGAAAGCTATGAAATGTGATGCTTGTTACTCAGTTTGGGGATATATATAACTCCTAACATAGCACCCCCCTGCTCAATCTGGTAGCTCTCAAATTCTATTCACAGCTATATTTTTGTCTTTGCTTTACAAAATCCCTCACCTATTGCACTTCTGCAAAGATTGGTTTAAAGCAGTGTTTTTCAAACTTTAATAAACACACCATCCTCTGTGGATCTCGGTGGAATCAGATTCTGATTCAATAGGTCTGAGGTGGGGCCCAAGGGTTGCATTTCTGACAAGCTCTCAAGTAATGCCCATACTGCAGATCAAGGGACCACACTCTGAGTAGAAAGGATTTAAAGGACAGATGCCAAGCCCAGTTACAAAATCAAACTCAGATGAGCCTCTTGAGAGATTCCCATCCAATCTCAACTGTCAAGCCTGCTCTCAATGCTGAAATTCATCCCTGACTGCCCTGTGAGCACCACCTGTTGTAGCATCACCTGAATAGAGGAGTCCTGTGGGTGATGGATTCCAAGAAAAAGTGTTGGTCTCATTTATAATCAGCCTTTTAAACGCAAAAGCTGTTGTTAAGCCGAAGAGGATCCTACCTTATATTCCTGGTTGCAAGTGTTGGGTTTTGGAGGAGGCTGAGTTTTGGAGAGGGCCTGGTGTCCGCTGGAGAATCGTCTGCAGAATTGCTTGGTGTAGGGGCGGGGGGGAACCCTTTATACATCTGGGATCCCAGAAGTGTTGTTCTGTTTGTGCTCAGAAGAGAAAGCACATCCCACTCTCCTACTCTGATTTCGAGACTGTTTCCTGAGGGTGGCATATGTTTTCTCACCTTCTGCCAAGCACAGAAAATGACCACAAATGGGCCCGGAGATGGCTTTGAGCTTTAATCTTTCAGAGCTCACATTAAGTGGTTGAAAAATATGCCCCACGAATCAATGAGTGGGTCCAAAAGATTTGAAGCTAATTCCTCAAAAAGGGAAAGAGACCATGACTAGGGCACAAATATGCTTGAAGTAGCTCATTTCAGTAAGCCTTAGAGAATAAAGGGGCATCCCACAGTGCTTTGAGATCACTGTGTTACAGCCTGGTTGCACTCAGAATCACTGGGAACTATAAGAACACCGAGCCTGAGTCTCATGTCAGCTGTTTGGGGTAGGTACAGAGAGTTCTAATGTGCAGCTAAGGCCGAGAAACACTTCTAGATGAGTGGTTCTCAAAATTGAGCAGGCACCTAAATCACCTAGAAGTCTTTAGAAAACAGATTCTTCTGTCCTACCTGCAGAATTCCTAATTCAGTAGGTTTGGGATACGTCTAAAAAATTTGCATTTTGAATAAGTAAACAGGTGATGGTGATGCGGCTGGGCTCATACCACACTGTAGAACCATTGTTCTCCATCAGGGATCAGCCAACTGTGGCCCTGGGTCAAATTCAGCCCTCCACCTGTTTTGGGATAATAAATAAAGCTTTATTGAACACAGCTGATCTCATTATTTACATAATGCCTATGGCAGAATTGAGTTCTTGCAACAACCTATAAAATGTTTTAGACTTTAGTTGGTGCATCACCATCAGGTGGAGGGGTTGTAAAAACACAGATTGCTGTGCCTCACCCAGGGTTCCTGGTTCAGTAGGTGTGGGGCAGGGCCTGAGAATCTGCAGTTCTAACAGGTTCCCAGATACAGTGATGCAATGACAACCAAAGTGATTGTCCTACTCTATACTCTCACACAGTTACTCAACACTTCTATAACCCCAGATGTGTAAAGGGTTTTTTCCCACACACCAAGCAATTCTGCAGATAATTCTCCTTAATTGAATTAAAGGACACAAGTTGGGTGTCCTTTAATTCAATTCAATTCCAACACTACCTGGAGACAGCGTCAGATCCCACAGGTTGAGGGCTCAGACCCACGAGACTGCCCCCACTTAAGATGCCATTCACAAGTTTAGGTTATAGCCTGTGCTTCTGACTGACCAGGGTCCCCATAACCCCTTCCTTGGATTCAATTAATTTGCTACAGTGCCTCACAGAGCCCAGGGAAACACTTTTACTTACATTTACCCATTTATTATAAATAAATTACCCATTTATTATAAATTTATTATAAAGAATGTTACAACAGATCCAGATGAACAGCCATATGGAAGAGAAGCATAAGGTGACGTATGGGGAAGGGGCGTGGACCTTCCATGCCCTCTGTGGGTGCACCACCCTCCAGGAACTCCCATGTGTTCAGGAATCCAGAAGGCCACCTGAACCCTGTCCTCTTGGGTTCTTATGAAGGTCTCATTACATAGGCATAATTGTTTACATCATTGGCCATTGGTGATCAACGTAAAGTTCAGTCGTTTCCTCTCCCCAGAGGCCAGGGAGGTGGCCCTGAAAGTTCGTTCCCTCTAATCACATGATTGGTTCCCCTGGCAACCAGCCCTCAACCTGAGACACTACAGGAGCCCACCAAGAGACTCCTCATTAGAACAAAGGATGCTCCCATCACCCAGGAAATTCCAAGGGATTTAGGAGCTCTGTGTCAGGAACCTGGGTCAAAGATCAAATATTGGAACAAAAGATCCTCCCAGCACTCCAATTGTTCAGACAATTACAAGGGTTTTAGAAGCTCTGTGCCAAGGACTGGGGGCAGAGACCAATATGTGTATTTTGTATTATTTCACAGCAGGTGATACCGATGCTGCTGGGCCAGGGACCACACTTTGAGAACAATTGAGTTGGTTCTTTTTAATACAAATATAATTTCAACTTTTATTTTCGATTCAGGGATTACATGGGCAGGTTTGTTACATGGTGATAAAGTTTGGCTCTGTGTCCCCACCCAAATATCATGTCAAACTGGAATCTTCAGTGCTGGAGGAGTGGCCTGGTGGGAGGTGATTGGATCATGGGGGCGTATTTCCCCCTTGCTGTTCTCGTGATAGTGAGTGAGTCCTCATGAGATCTGGTTGTTTAAAAGTGTGTAGCACTTACCCCTTTGCTCTCTTACTCCTGCTTCAGACATGTAGAATGTGTCTGCTTCTGCTTCTGCCATGGTTGTAAGCTTCCTGAGGTCTCCCAAGCCATGCTTCTTGTACAGCCTGTGGAACTGTGAGTCAATTAAACCTCTTTTTGTATAAATTACCCACACTCAGGCAGTTCTTTATAGTAATGAGAGAATGGAATAATACACATGAGTATATTGAATGATGCTGAGGTTTAGGGTACAAACGATCCTGTCACCAAGGTAGTGAGCCTAGTACCCAATAGTTTTTCAGCCCTTATCCTCTTCCCTCTCTCCGCCTCTTGCAGTCTCCAGTGCCTGTTGTTTCCATCTTTATGTCCATGAGTACCCAATGTTTAGCTCCCACTTCTAAATGAGAACATGCAGTATTTGGTTTTCTGTTCTTGTATTAATTCACTTAGGATAATGGCCTCCTGCTGCATCCATGTTGCTGCAAAGGATATGATCTCATTCTTTTTTAATGGCTGTATAGTATTCCATGGTGTGTATGTACCACATTTTCTTTATCTAATCCACCATTGATGAGCACCTGGGTTGATTCTATGTCTTTGCCATTATGAATATTGCTGGAAAGCTGCTGAGTTTAAGTATTATCTTTGGCATTCTGTAAAAGTGGAGTTTCTGATGAGCTCTGAGTGACTAAGGAGAGGAGTATGAATGGGTATGTGGTGGGTCCAATGAAGACCAATTCTGTCCTTCTGTTGAGTGGGATGCTTTTTCATAAATTTTTGTCCAAGTGAATGAGAGCAAAAAAGAAAGGCTGAGACATTACTTTGCAATTTGAATCAGTGCCTGTAGGCACTAGATTGAAACTCAGAATATGAGAAACAGAAGACAAGTTATTATCTTCTTTTCAGGGAAGCTGTAATTAATGGTGACTCGACTTTGTTCAGAAGCGCAGGCTGGCTTGAACAGCTGTTTTAGATATAAAAACGGTTTGCAACGCAGAAGTTAGATAGGGCAATGAGAAATCAAAGTCATACTGCAAGTGGAAAGTAAGAGTTCACATAGGTAAAGATTGACGTCCAGACATGGTGGCTCACGCCTGTAATCCCAGCACTTTGAGAGGCCAAGGTGGGGGGATCACTTGAGGCCAGGAGTTCGGAACCAGCCTGGCCGACATAGCGAACCCCGTCTCTATTTAAAAATACAAAAGTTAGCTGGGCATGGTGGCACACACCTGTAGTCCCAGCTACTCAGGAGGCTGAGGCAGGACAATTACTTGAACCTGGGAGGCGGAGGTTGCAATGATCCGAGATCACACCACTGCACTCCAGCCTGGGTGACAGAGCGAAACTCCAACTCAAAAAAAAAAAAAATAAAAGAGAGATTGACAACAGTTGAGTCCTGGTGAGTAGCAGCCTTAGTGAGTTCATGTGTTTCCTATTTTAATTGCTCTCTACTCTTTGAACATACTATTATATGACATCACTTTCAACAGTGTTGTTAGCAAGCCCTCTCTCTCTGTTGGCTCTGCTCTCTTTCGTGTTCCCTGCATCCTCAGGCATGCTCTTGGTGGCCCCAAGCTTTGCCAAATTACATCTTCACAGGATAGCAACCCTAGTCAAAAGAGAACTTCTGTCTCCCAGGAGTTGAAACCCAAGTCCAGGGATTGGATTTAATAAAATTGACTTTGGTCTTGCCTGTCCCCAAGTCATTCACTCTTGTGTAGAAAACCCTGATTGTCCCTGGGAACTACAGTGGTGTTGACCTTACCTAACTCTCTTAAACTGGGGAGTGGCACAGTGGCAGTCCCTAGAAGACAACCGAGGGGAAGGGAAGGAAGCTGGGAAGGACACCCGCAGAGGTCCACTTCAGCCTCTCTTCACTGAGGAAGTGGATGTGTCTGCTTTTCTGAGAGGCAGGAGCAGTGTTCCATGTGAGCCTTCATTTTTATATGCTCAAGTATGAAGCCAAGCTGGATGCAGTGGCTCACACCTGTAATCCCAGCACTTTGGGAGGCTGAGGCAGGCAGATCACTTGAAGCCAGGAGTTTGAGAACAGCCTGGACAAAATGGCGAAACCCTGTCTCTGCAAAAGTTAACTGGGAGTGGTGTCAGGCGTCTGTAATCCCAGCTACTCGGGAGGCTGAGGCAGGGGAATTGCTTGTATCCAGGAAGTGGAGGTTGCAGTGAGCCAAGATCACGCCACTGCACTGCAGCCTGGGGAACACAGCGAGACTCCATCTCAAAAAAAAAAAAAAAAAAAAAAAAGGGATGGAGCCAATATGCAGAGGGTTTTGAATGGCAAGAAAATGAGAAAGAGTTTGAACTTTTCTGTTACTGGTAGAGAACTAGTAACAAGGCTTTGGAGCCATGTATTGATGTAACAAGATATTTTGAAGGAATTAATTGAATTCGTTTTATGAGAAAGTTTGAAAAGCAGGGAAACCACTTCAAGCCTATTGAAGTAGCTCAGAACTAGGGTGATATGAATAGGGCTATGAAACTGACAGGAAGAAAAGTACTTAGGTGATAATCTTGTAACTCCAGGAAGTTGGTAAACATGTTAGAGACAGACGCCAACTCCGTGCATTCATTCACCTGGGCTGGGATTGATAGACTGCAGGTTTAGATCTGCCTTGCTTGACTGGGACACCCACCAGTGAATCAAGCTCTGGTCCTCAGCCTCCATGGGCACTTCTGCTCCCTTATACCCCCAGACTCCTGTCTCCCCTCTGCTTCTGGCCCCAGGCTCAACCTGGATCACCAATGTGTACTTCTGCTTGATTTCTGTACCCCAGAGATGCTTACTTTATCCTTAGTGTAGTGTTACATCTTTTAATATTATTTTTGTATTTTACTTAATGTAAAATGTTTGGAGCCAAGGAGCCCTCAAACTATCAACTTTCAATGCTATCGTCACCAAAAGTCTGCCCACTTACTCATTAAGAATTTCCCTGAGCATTTCATAACATGTCCCCATCCCGGTTGCCTAATGTTACTTCTTCGTCTTTTTCAATAGTAAAGGGAAAAGCAGAGAAACTATATATACACACACACATATACGTATCATTTTATGAGAAAGTATATATATACACATATATAATGTGTGTATATATGTATATATAATGTATATTTATGTATATACAATTTTTTAATTTGTAAAGAATTTACTTTTAAAAAATAGTTGGACAACTTATATGTATGTTTAAAAAAAAAAAAACTGATTAGAGCCAGAGCTGTAACGAGTCATAGCACGGTAATTTTCAAAGCGTGTTCTGTGATTTGTGAGTAGTATGCTAGCAGTGTAATGGAGAGGACATGGAGAATTTTACTAAAAATATGAGAAAGCTTATGGTTTTCATTAGTGGAAGGAATGAAACCAGTGTAGTATATCCTGGAGGGAAGGGAAAGTGCCAATCAGTATTACCATCGAGTTTGCTACTTTTGTCATCATTCAATAGTGGGTCTAGCTAGGCAATTTTCAGTTGTATACTAAAAGGGATATGACCCTCTACCTGGTGGCAGGATTCAACGGCTGTCCTGTTGTATCCCCATTAGTGCCTTTGGCTTTTGCTGTCTGTTCACCCACAATATGCCTGCGTGGGTGAGCTTAAAGGAAGGAAAAAACTGGATAGGTTATATCGTGGGTGTACTTTTGCAAATGTGGTATTTCAGCAGCCTGGAGAATTACCAAGGCAAAAGAGATGATTCTGCAGGCAAATTTAATTACTTTTAAAGAACGACCAATTCCAAATTCCAAGTCTCAGATGAGGTTCTTATCTTCTTTCTCAGGCATTTAAACAGGTTGCTTTCACTTGGAAATCTTAGCTTAGGGGAAACAATTAGAGCTGATTTAGAGTTTCTTGAATTTTTTTTTAAATTACAGAGGTACTACAGGCTTTTGAAATATATTCAAAACAGTGATTTAGAAATTATAAAACGTGAGTCTTCTGCTTGCCAAATGATTCCTTCATCTCATTTTCTGGGGGAAATTATTAAAAGAGTTTTCAGTTCATTTTCTGGGAATATATCTATACATCTGTAATTACATCCGTAACTAGAGCAGTGGTGCTCAGCCGGGGCTGATTTTGCCCGCCAGGGGACAGTTGGGAATGTCTGGAGACATTTTTGGTTGTCACAACTGAGAAGTGCTATTAGCTGAGGCCAGGGCTGCTGCTAAACATCCTACAACACACAGGACATCCCCACGACAAAGAACCATCCTGCCCAGAATGTCGAATGCCACAGTTTAGAAACCCTAATCTACGTATTTTCTTCATATAAGAAAGCCTGAAATAGGTATGATGTTTTAGAAAATAATTCTAAGTACAGAACCATTATTTCTTAGACGTTCTTATGGGGACTTTACCCACTAATGATCCAGAAGAATTTTCTTTCTCTTTTTAAAAGTCTTTAAATAATTTTTAGAGCAAGCATTGAAATAACATTTACTCCCAATTCCACTCACTCAGATAGGCAAAGATCATCTTGCAGATTCGGCCAGGTTTTGCCCTACGTTGGGGAAAATCAGGACAATAGGTTGGAAGCCTGAAGCTGCTTAGATGAATAGCTCCTTGGCCATCACCGAATCAGGATAGGACATCACTGGGGACAGGGGGTCCTGGCTGGGACTAAACGAGATTCGAGGCACAGTGAGCTCATAATGACAATCTCACCTGCTTAATAGCTAGAAAAAGCCAGCAGTCCCATCTGCACCCACCTCCCACACCTCCAAAAGACATGGTGATTGGATGCCTTTCTGCTTTATAATAAGCCCTTTATGCTTATTTTGATCTGCCTGTCACTTGAATAAAAATGTCAGGAGGTGGGAAAAACAAGAAGTTTGAAAGAAGCAGAACGTAAAGTTTTTTTTCCCCTTAGGCTGTTCCACAGTGTGTGCTAAGAACCGCATCCCAGTGTAGAAATCCCTATCTTGGAAGCGGGGAGACTCTTGCAGTCCAAATTCACAAATATAAACAGGGCCTACTCTACATGTGTCTTTCTTCTTTCTTTCCTACTTTTTTTCTTTCTTCTTTCCTTTCCTTTCTTTCCTTCTTTCCAAAAAAACATATCTTAGAAAACCTCAAACTTCTTAGAAAATGAATTATTGGAAAAGTACAAATACATAAAATTTAAAAATTTTGGTATGCACCAGTCTACATAGTGGAGAGTAAAGGAACAAGACAGAAGAATCAAGTTTAAGACCATTCATGGGTATTTTGAAAACCTCATTCTATAAATAACATGTATACTTCTGTTTCAAAATATATTAAGTCATCAATTAGCATCTTGTCACCAATTGATATTAAGAAGTTAATGGAGGCCTAGCATTTTGCTAGACACAGTGCACATTTATTCCAGGCAAGTAGACATGAAAATCTTTCCTGTGGCCTTTATCAAATGCCATGATTTGTCATGCATGAAATCTAAATATTCTTTATCCTGAGCTTAATTTAAATCGTCATCATTGAAAACAGGTGCATGATTGAAGAGACAAATGCAGAGCTATGAATAGGGCAAGCAAGCTTTGATTCTAAATCTCACCATTAGCTTGCAGTAGGACATGGCTGCATTTTCCTGGGACAAAGACATCCAAAGTTTACCCCAAGATAATATCATTCATGACACCTTTCTCCCAGACTTTTGCTTCCTCCTTTTGGCTTCTAAGGAAATCAAAGGAAAAACAAATATATTTAAAATCCAACTGCTTCCCATTACTCTCACTGGGACCCCCTGGTCCCAGCCCTAGTCTTCTCCAACTCAGTCAGTGCAACAATCCTGCTCTTGCCCTGGCCCCCTGCAGCCTCTTCTCTATGGAGCGGGCAGAGGGATTCTCTTAAGAAGGAAGAAAGATCATATCACACCTCTGCTCAAAAGCCTCCAATGGTTCCTCATTTCACTCAGAGCCATTGCCCCATCTTTGGCCACTATCTGCGCAGGGCCTTTGCACAGGCCATTCCCTCCATCCGGAGGGCCTCCTCTCCCTAGATGGTCAGGACTTACTTTTAGCTCTAGTCTATTTCATCCTGTAGGCCTTCACCAATAGCCTCCCCAGCAACTTCTCCCCATTGCCACAGCACTCGCTGCACTTTTTCCTGGAAGGTTTTCTCCATGCTGCTTATAACCCACTCAAGACACTTTCTTTATTCGTGTATTGGTTTACTATCTGTCTGCCCTAATTGAATGAAAGTTCTAGGCAGGCAAGAATTTTTGTCTTTCTAAACTACTACATCCCCAATGCCCAGAGCTGTATCTGGTACAAATATTTAATGAAGAAAAAATCAAAACCACCTGCTTCAATCAGTGCTTCTGTTTTTCTAACCCATTGAAAAGGACTACAAGTCCACCCAAGCATGAAGAATGCTAAGCATATTAGGATCCATCCAGATTTCCTTATAACCAATTGCACATTAAAAATCTACTAGCCAGGGGTAGTGGCTCACACCTGTAATCCCAACACTTTGGGAGGCTGAGGTGGTTGGATCTCGACCTCAGAAGTTTGAGACCAGCCTGGGCAACAACAACAAAATACAAAAATTAGCCCTGTCTCTTCAAAAAAAAACACACACACACACACACAGAAATTAGCCAGGTGTGGTAGCACGTGCCTGTAGTTCCAGCTACTCAGGAGGCCGAGGTGGGATGATCACTTGAGCATAGGAGGTTGAGGCTACAGTGAGCCCAGATAGCACCACTGCAGTCTGGTCTGGGCAACAGAGTAAAGCCATCTCAAAAAAAAAAAAAAAAAAAAATCTTAGGGTTTTAGATTAGGTTACTAATGACAAAATATTTTTGATAATTGGTACATACTTGCAGCATGCATAAAAGTGCAGCCACATGCAGTAAGCATGTGCAACTAACTACACATACATCTAAATAAACTTTATATTTACAAACTCTAGTTTTACCACCAATCGATTCATCTCTGAGGTGTAGGCAATGTTTTACTAACCTGCTGGAGAGAGGGCCAAGTATCAGTTAATCTGGCAAGAATTTTTTCTCTGTTTTAGGCATTACTATTTCCTTAATACCTAGAACTGTACCTGGTACAAATATTTAATGAAGAAAAAATAAAAACCACACCTCTTCAATCAATGCTTCTGTTTTTCTAACTCATTGAAAAGGAGTACATGGCTACCTGATGACAAACATATAGCCCAGTGCTGTCTAACAGAAACATAACAAGAGCCATATTTAAAATTTTCTAACCCTGTCTCTCAAAAAACAAAACTAGTAGTTCATTTAAAAAGTAAAATGAAAGAGGTGAAATATGATTTTAGTAATATATTTTCTTTAACCTCATATATCAAAAATATTTCAACAAGAAATCAATATTAAAAGGATTAGTGAGAAACCTGGCATCTTTTTTGCACGAAGTCTTCAAAATCCCATGTATATTTGATACTTAAAGCATGTTTCGATTTGGACACATTTCCAGTGCTCAGTGGGGCTACTGGCTACCATATTGGATGGCACAGACAGAAACATTCTCTGTAACTGCCTCAATGGCCCATATTAATGTTACTATTCACTCATTCAAGCCAATCAAATTTTTGAGTGCCTGCCATGTCTCAGGAAATATTCTAAGGTTTAGGATACAAACAGAACAGACAGATTTCCCTTCCTATCCAGAATTTCTGTTCTAGGCAGGAAACATGAACCGTGAACAAAGTAAGGAGTGAAATATCTGCAGCAGGTAAGATGCTGGGCAGTGCCGTGGAGAGGGGCGGTAGGGAAGGGCCCAGGGTGGAGAGGACTGCAACTGTCAAGATGGTTCTAGGAGGCCTCACAGAGGCAGTGGGCCCGGAGCTGCCTAAGGGAGTAAGGGAGCAGGCTTCAGGCAGAGGAACAAGAGGGGCACAGACCCTGAGATAGGAGTGTTTTTGGAGTGTCCAGGAATCTGCAAGAGGGCCACTGTGGGCTGGGGTGGGGACAGCAAAAGGCAGCATGGAAGGTAATGAGATTGGAGAGAGAAGGGGAGCAGTGTAAGGGCTTGGTGGAACTTTGGCTTTTGCCCTGAACAAAAATGGGAGCCTTGAGAGGGTTTTAAATGGAAGGGTCATAAGACCTAGATTTTACTAGCACCTTTTGGTTGAGCCCTGTACCTTGCTGCAAATCCCTGTGCACTCCCTTTTTCCCTCCATTTCCTTCTGCACATTTGCCCTGGGCTGCAGCAGTAGAACGCTCTGCAGAAATGTGGTTGATCTCTTCAAAGAAGACCGTCATCCTATCCTCTGTTCTGCAGCAGCTTCTTCTTTGACCGTTCAGCCATGTAGATAGATAGAAGGACTACACATGCAGCTCTCAGGAAGGCCGCCATGTGGGAGTAAAAAAGATCAGTTCTGGGCAATGGCTTCCATAAAGCAGATGTCTCGTGGAAATCAAATACTCCTCCTCCCCAGAGTGCATTCCATTTGTTCAGATTAAAATATATCCTAGCTGAAACTAAGACATCATCCTTCAAAGGCCTGCCTCCATGTTTCAACATGGAGACCATGAGAAATGCCCTCTAGAGCATCATTTTATTTTGTTGGTGGTATATAAAATAATGTTGTATCCTACAATATCTATATATTGTATCTTAGATTCAATAAAATATTGTATTAGCCCATTTTATAAATAAACTGAGGCACGGAGTGGTTGATACCTCCCCAAGCTCACACAGCTAGTAGGGTTACTGATGGAAACTCAGAGACAGAATTCAAATCCAGGCACTCTGACCCTAGAGCCAACATACTTCACCTATACTATCTTGGAAGGTAATTGTAACAAGAATAAACATAGCATTTTCTATGCTTAGCATGGCATTGGTGAGGTTTAGTGAATAGCATGTAACTAGGAGACAAACTCCTATCCTCTGGGTCCAGACCCAGCATGCTTAACCTACACCACATTAGTTACACAAACTTAGCATTCTGCGTTCTGTGGGTATACCGTCTCTGATCATAAGATGATATGAATTAGAAAGTTCACAGGAGCAACAAACTCAATTGCTTTTTGATTATAAATTCTAAACAGCAGTGTGTTGCATTTATCTAACTGGTGATTGAGCAGAGAACTGGTACATACTTTACTTACTAATGCAATGAGGCTGTTTTCCTTAGTAGAACTCATTCAACTCTAGATTTAATCCTTTGCAAGGATAAAAATGGAATACGGAAAAGTGAAATGAAGAAATTAGGAGGTGATTAGATTTTTTGTTAATATAGAATGGAAATAATGCAAATTCTGGAGCAAAGAGAGCACTTATGGTATGAAAAATTGTAAAGCTGTTTCAACAGCTTCTTAGATGGTACCCTTTTTGTGTACTATCAGAAAATGCAGAAAAAAGAAGGAAGGAAGGGAGGGAGAGAAGGAAGAAAAGGAAGGGAGGGAGAGAGGGAGGAAGGAAAGATTTGTTCAGGGGTAGGTTGGAGTTAAATATGTTGCTTACTACATAGATCACCACCAAGAAAAGAGGAAATTAGTTTAACCAGATGAGATATATACAAAAATAATTACAGCTCACAAGTTTAAACTTTGCTCACCAGGCAGCTCTTTGAAATCCTAATTTCTAACTTGGGGCTAACGACCAAAAACCACTACTCATTATTTAAGAAATCAGGGTTTGGACTCCAATTGCCTCACATTCTAAATTCAATGCCAAATGACAGACTTACCTGGTTTAAAACATACTCGTTCTTCTTTTCATCATTCTTTCTTTGATATGAGCTGTTTTGTGGGTCAGGAAATACAGCAACATCCAGAAAAGTTTAAGTCTGTTGATAAGGTAAAGGCAACTATCTGAACCAACTGGAAATTTGTTGGTTTGGATTTACCTAATCATCATTTCTGTATATTCAGTTACATCTTATCTCCGTTTGTGTGGTCACATGGTATACTTGAAACAAGAAAGAATGATTTTATCAATTGAGATAAATAAAAAGGGACAAAATACACAGAAATCTTCTCAGAGTCAAGATCCAGCTTTGAACTTGAAATAAAAATGATGCAGAGGACAAGAGAATAGCTATCATTTATCTGACACTGACTGCCATATCATCTCATTGAATTCCTACCATAACCCCCTGAGGTAAATATCATCATCATTCCCACTTTACAGATAAGAAACTCTATCTCAGAATGGTTAATAATTTATCTAAGGCTACACAACTAATAAAAGGCAGATCAGGCTTCAAACCATTCTATCACATGCGACTCACTATATATGTAATTATCTCCAACCATATGAATTTCAAAACATATCTGGCCCCAAAGATTTGGGGTAAAGGATCGTTGGCCTGTATTTTACTAAGATTCCCACTTACATTTCTGGTGGTCAAGGAGGTAGATTTCAGTGAGGTAGAAAGTCCTGCCATGAGGTAACAGAGTTTATTTTCTGCTATGAGGTCAGATAACTATGGTGTTTTTCAGAATTTGCCTCATTAGAATTAACTGTATAAAGGCAGTGCCTACCCATATAGAGATGAATATTTTTATATTTTAGAAAAAGACAATACAGTGTATATAATGTCTATTATTAATTCCCTCAGCAGGTCCTGGGGTAGCACCCTATAATCAAACACATTAGCATTTCGGCAATGTAATGTATGAATATTCACCCTAAATGGGAAAAAGACTATAAATAGCCTCAGGATAATTGAAGTCAAATTTTGTTAACAAATCACTGATGAAAAAACACTTCAGGTTTTCAAAGCATTTAGATCATGGAATTGTCCATAAAGAACATATTACATATTTCTTCGCCTTTAGAAATAGGATTCTGAGTGATATCTGTTACTGGCTCCAAAAATTTCTCCCTTTTAAACAAGGCCACTTCTCTGAACAGGATTAAATAGGATAAATATTCCCTTCCCTTCCTTCCATACAAATATACAGTGCAATCAGCTTCCACTCTATGAGGCCCCTTCCCCAGCATATGCATCTCAGCTATGTACTACCCTCTGTGAGATCATGAGAGCTCAGGTGGATGGAAATCTACTTTTTACTTTTCTGGAGTCCTCTCCGCAACCACCCTGGTAAAACCTATTTTATATTTATACCTTCTGGTACCAGTGGTATATGCATCTGTGTCCCCTTTGCACAAAACCACATAACTACTTACCTAAATGGAACTAGAAAGTTCATCTAGCCTAATTCTCTATCATAGTAGCCCCTAAGATGCTGCAATGGAACCAACTGCCTGGTATTAACACCCTAGTGTAGTCCTCTCCAACATTGTACCAGTGTTGGTTCCTGTGATCAACAGAATACAGGAGAAATCATAATACATTGCTTCAGAGATTAGGTTCTAAAAGATACTGTGTGCTCGTGCTCATGCTCGTATCACTAAGCTCCAGGAGAAGTGAAATGGCAGTCATGAAGACACTCAGTCAGCCCTATAGAGTCCATGTGGTAAGGAGTTGAGGCCTCCTGCCACATGAGTGAACCATGTTAGAAACAGAACCTCCAGCCCCGGTCAAGCCTTCAGATGACTGTAGCCCTAGCTGACATCTCAACTTCAACCAAAAGGAAACCCTGAATCAGAACCACTCAGCTAAGGTGCTCCCCAGTTATCAACCCACAGAAACTGAGATAATAAATGTTTGTTGTGTTAAAGCCAGTAGATTGTGAAAGTATTTTGTTACACAACTATACATAACTAATACACTCTCCCATTTCACAGAAGACCAGATGATATCTTAGAGACATCAGGAGATGCTCCAGAACCCTCCCAGTTCTATGACTGCAAGGGCCAGCCCAGCTCACTTGTTATGTGGAATGGGCAGAAGGCCTCTTAATTTTTTAATTTCCCAGGATCTTCTATTTTTTCACATAGATACTGGAAGCCCCTGGAAAATCTGGCCAATAACTCAGCTGTGAAAAGAAAAGTTTAGCACAGATGTCCTGATTCAGAAGGGATGCTTCCCACTTGCTAAATTTTCCAAAATAGCCTTGTTTGTAGGCTTGTTTTTCAGGAGTGACTTTTGTTTTTTCCTATAACGGTGAAACTTTCTAGACTGCAGTTGTTAAGTCAGGAAAAATGAGAAAGCATTTAGCCCCTTTCCTTTCCCTGGTGTTGAAGAGCATGTTCTTAATGACTGGGCTACTCTCTGAAGGGTTTTATGACAGTATTGACTCTGGTCTAGCCTTCCTGATTGCATCAGACCCCAAAGCTGCAGCTGTCCCCCTGCTTAGGTTACTTGATGAATGATTCCATTCCCTGTTCTAATGCTGACTGCCTTCTCTCCCCAGCTGCAGTTTACATACAGGATGTATTTCCTGTCTGAAGCCCCCATCTGCCTATCATATTTCCATATGCCACATGCTTATGTATTTTAGGTACAGATGGAGACATTAGTCATGTAATTCATCACATGGGAAATTCACAGGCTATTTTATTTCAGCTTAAGTATTAATTTCTATCTTTGCTACTAGTAGAAAAATCCCAAAACATCAATGAGAATTTTAGGTAAAATATCTGCCACTATTTAATATTACTGGATCTTTCCTTTTAAGGTTAAAATGAGGCATGACACATCCAAAGTTATAGAAAAATACACAAACGTAGTATGGTAGATTTATTTTAACAATGTCCCCAATTCTTCACCCCTTTGGTCTTTCACCTGCAACTTTGCTATGCCTCTTTCTAAGAAGGCAGTGTCTATTCCCATCCCTTGAATCTAGGCTGCCCTTGTGACTTGCTTTGGCCAATAGAATATGGCAGAGGTGACTGTGTACCAGTTCCAAGCCTTGGCCTGAAGGGATCTTGGAGCTTCCATTCTTTCTCTTGGAACATTGTACCTTGCATCCACCATGTTAACATGCTCAGGCTAGTCAATGAGCAGCTGACAGACATATGAGAAACCCCAGCCAAGATCACAGAACCACTGACTTGACATACATCTGATCACAAATGTGTACATAAACACAGCAAAAATAACCACCCAGCCATCTTAAAGACTCATGAGCAATAATAGTTGATTTTTATGTCACTGAATTTTGGGGTGATTTGCTATGTGGCATTATTGTAGCTATCAGTAACTGATGCACATAGGCCAGTTTTTGTTGTTTGTATTGTGTGGCATGCTTAGGCCCCCAAGCAGAAGCCAGGCTATGAGAGAGGCTTTCCAGAGAGGGTACTTTTCATATCCTGTCTGAGGAATGTAAACCTGACTGACTATCTGAGATCCCAATTGAAGGGAGGGGCTTGGGTACTACCCAACAACGTGCAGACTTCCAGATAATTTTCCTGTTGCCAGCACAGTACCATTACCCTTGACTGAATTTAGTGTCCTTCCAGAGTCTAGTCCCACTGAGTCAACGTTTCCAGAGTACAAAACTCCTACTTTCTGCTGGGGGTTCTAACTGCTTCTTATACAGATGTTTAACAAATCTGCTTGCTTGAAGCAGCACTTGCCTTCCATTTCCAGAGGTGTCTAGTTCCATGAATTCCTGAGCATTTGTTGGGGGTTCTTGTTCTGACTTGAGTTGGTTTTCAGCCTTCCCTGCTGCCAGGTTGGAGTTCTGTGGGCAGATGAGGCAAGACCTTAAGGCAGAGCAAACCATCAGGCTTCCTACCATTTGCACAAGGTCAGGGAGAGGCTAGGCTGGGCTGGCTGGGTTCTTGAGGTCATAAGTAAGGATGACCCACAGGGAGAAAGAGGCTTGATTAAAGCAATGTGAGGGAAAATAGCTATGGAAGAGATAGTGATATGGTTTGGCTTTGTGTTCCCACCCAAATGTCATCTTGAATTGTAATTCCCATGTGTCAGGGGAGAGACCTGGTGGGAGGTGATTGGATCATGGCGACAGTTTCCCCCATACTGTTCTCACTTGTGAGAGCTCATGGTTTTAAAAGTTTTTGGCAGTTCCCCCTTTGCTCTCTTCTCTCTCTCTCTGTCTTGCCTGCCATCATGTAAGACATGCCTTGCTTCCCCTTCCCCTTCCACTTTTTTTTTTTTTTTGAGACATAGTCTTGCTCTGTTGCCTAGGCTGGAGTGCAATGGTGCAATCTTGGCTCACTGAAACCTCCACCTCCTGAGTTCAAGCAATTCTCCTGCCTCAGCTTCCTGAGTAGCTGGGATTACAGGCGCACACCACCACGCCTGGCTAATTTTTTAGCAGAGACGGGCTTTCACCATGTTGGCCAGGCTGGTCTTAAACTCCTGACCTCAAGTGATCTGCCCACCTCAGCTTCCCAAAGTGCTGGGATTACAGTGAGCCACCGTGCCCGGCCTCAGGTAGTATCTTTATAACTGTGAAAATGGACTAATATAGTCTTTAAATTTAGCTTCAGCAGCACTTTCAGGGACTAGCAGAAAAAAATGCTAATTTGAACCTGATGAACAAAGACCATCATTGATGAAACCTTGCAACCATTTATAGCTCACATCTTCCCAATTCTATCACAAAGACCTAAAGTTCCTTTATGTCCTAAAACTATCAAAATGTATTTTGGGGCCTGAGTTTTTCCAAAAGTTGAGTTTCCATATCACTGGTTATGGTTAGATTCCATGTGGGAACTGTTACCTGCTTAGCATTTTAATTAATTAGCATTCTTGTTTGTGGTTTTCTTTTTCTTCAAAAATATTTTTGGAGTACTGTGCTGAAAAACAAGCAAAAAAGAAAAACATTCATGCTCACTGCAAAGTATAAATTCCCCAACTCTCTTCCTCTCATAATTCTTCCTCCAGAGTTCCTTTTTCACAGGCTCTGGTTCCTCAAATAATCATTTGAAAGTAGTGGTATATGAAGAGGAAAATATGTCCCACACTAAGGTGATCAGACTACCTCTCACAAATATCTGTTGAGAGATACACAAATTGTTTGGGATTAATTACACACTGTTGTTATAGTCAGGGCACTCTTGATGTCTTACAGGCTTTTGTGGGGTCATCCAGGACACCCATGCTACAAGGTCTGACAGGATTTTTCCCCTAGCTACTCTGTGTATCCACAGTCCTCCTCTGACCTCATTGCAGTTCTCATTTGCAATGTTTTCTTAAATAGGTGGAAACGTTTCCTGCTCATTTTGCTTTTGTACATTTGGCAAATACTATCTTGGCTTCCTCAGTGATCTTGTGTCTGGGTCTTCCCTCATCTTGGAACCAGAGCTGACATTTTAATTGTTCTATAAATTCTGACCCCATTTCAAAGTGTAAGCTACCACATGATTTATTTAGTTCTTTTTCTTTTATTAAAGGTAAGTGAGGGGTGGTTTTATAAAAAATTTTTTAAGATTAGGAGTGATTAGAATGTTTATGCTATATTTACTCCCTGCCTTGATACATATTCTAAATGGCGCCATAGATTTGCTAAGATGAAATAGATTTAAAACTTAAAATTTGGGCCTTGCAAAAATACACATGGACAAAACCAAGGGAAAAATAGGAAAAAAAAAATTTATGCAGGCTCCACTCCAAAGATGAACCCAAAATTTGGCACTGAGCTTTCTGATGGCCCACTCAAAAAGGGAAAATATAGTCAAGTGCTTGATTCATGTTGTCTAAGAAATAAAGCCTGCCAGTAATTCTGAGGAAATAAAGTTTTTCCTAGCACATAGATCTAAAAGAGCATTTCCATGCAGGTCTTCATATGGGACACATCTTCATCACTTTTAGAATAAATGTGATTACTGCTGTGCTAGGGGTGTTTATTAAAATATCCCTCTGTCTGAAGCTAACAAGGGTAAATATCAGTGCACTTCCCGGCAAAAGCAATTTTTCATGCAGGCCTCCGACAATGTGATCTAAATGTTTAGCTCTCTAGTGGTCTGCCAGGAATCAAATGTAGAGTGTCCAGAGATGAATAGTCAGCTCATCCTTAAAATAAACTTCCATTAATATCATTTCTCTCAACAGAGTTCATCTTTTCATCATAATGTGTTAAAGCAGGAAATATCAGTAGACAGTTCTGCAAAGGCTAAATGAAAAGGAAATTAGCTTAATTTGCAATATAAGACTTTCAGGTTTGTTACAAAGAATGTTGGGAGAGAGAGAACTGGCTTTTACAGTGGATTCCTATGAGAACAGATTTTTTTTTTCTCTCACACAACACTAGTGGAAGTTTTTTTGTTTTTGTTTTTGTTTTTGGTGACAGAGTCTCACTCTGTCACCCAAACTAGAGTGCATGGCGCAATCTCGGCTCACTGCAACCTCTGCCTCCTGGGTTCCAGTGATTTTCCTGCCTCAGCCTCCCAAGTAGCTGGGATTACAGGCATGCGCTACCATGCCTGGCTAATTTTCCTATTTTTGGTAGAGGTGAAGTTTCTCCATGTTGGCCAGGCTGGTTTCAAACTCCTGACCTCAAGTGTGATCCACCCACCTCGGCTTCCCAAAGTTTTGGGATTACAGGCATGAGCCACTACGCCCATCCTAGAAGATTTTTGAAAAATAGTTTTTTATCATTAGGTCTTAAAGGATAGAAAAACCTGCATAAGGCCCTTCCCAATCCTACAACATAGTGATTGTGACAATTCATTTCCATTGTGTGAAAACATATGACATTTAATGATGATCGTCAACTCCTATGCTGGGTAGAGTAGAAGGTGCAAAAGGAAACATATTAGAAAAAGTGGCTCCTGGCCAACCCAGAGGTAAATTTCATTTGGGGGCTGGCTCAAGTTTCATAAGCCTAGAATCAAACTTGCATCTGTTTGAGGTTCTGTGGGAACCAAGAATTCCAGAGCCCAGGAAAATGGGAGAGCATCCTAGGAATAGACCCTTCACTGAATCTTGTTTCCACTTCATGATAGAGAGCTCTCTAGGGCTGCCTTTCCACTTGATTTCAGGGCTGGAGGAGGAGCTTAAGAAGCACCTTTCGAACTCAAGCTTGGACATTCTGTGGCCCTTTCTCACAGAAGAGCTAACTCTTGGAATGAGATCTTTGAACATGCCATATGAGCCTCCAAAGACCAAATGACCCAAAACAATTGCAATAGATCTCTCTAATGACCATATTGAATCCACCACTATTTCCAATGTTAACAAAACCAAACTACATACTACACCAGCAATTCTGTCTGGTTAAAAGAACATCATCTTCCAGTTTCTCTTGCCTAGAATCTCTCTCACCTAGAATCAATCTGTAGGAGATTGAATTACCAACTAGTCAAGGAAACTTTCAAAAATATAGGTGGGATGTGACAACTGTGGATATAAGTCTTAAAGCAATGTAGAAAATGGGCTGCCCAAATTGGAGTAACTTGCTGAGAATGTTCTCTCCATATGCCCAGCCCCACAGGTTCATCTACAAGAGGAGTATCTTTGAGGTAAACTGCTAATTGTCTTGGGTTGGGTTCCTCAGAAACAGAGCATGAGATGGTGGTTCTTGGGCAAGTAATTTATTGGCAGATGGCTTACAGGAGAAATCTGCATGGGAGTGAGGGAAGCAGGATTGGAAGAAAGCAAGGATGTGGTTTCAGGAGAAGTGCAGCATCTCTCTGCCTAATCACACTGGGAGCTCTGGAACATAAATAGGATAGTGGAGTCTGTCCCATCTTAAGGCAAGAGGGCTTTGGTAACCTGCATCTGTCATACATTGGCTTCCAGTCACCCTGCATTCATGTGGGTGAGGAGACCCCCAAGCATCTTCAGTGAAAGCAGCTTCAGTTGCCCAAGGACAGCTTCAGGAGCAGGCTTCAGGTGTGAGCTCTTAGCTGCAGCACCTATAGCAATTTAGTGAAAGGAACTCCAAGGGTATCAGGCAAGACAACAGCAGCTGCTAAACTAGCACTTCTCAAACTTGAGTGATCACCGGAGTCCTCTGGAGCACTTGTTAAACACAACTTGTTGCATCTCACCCAGTTTCTCATTCAGTAAGTCTGGGATGAGGCCTAAGAATTTGCATCTCCAAGGTGATACTGATGCTGCTAGTCCAGGGACCATGCTTTTAGAACCACTGTGCAAAGCTAACATTTTGTTTTTTGTTTTTTGTTTTTTGAGATGGAGTCTCGCTCTGTCGCCCAGGCTGGAGTGCAGTGGCTGGATCTCAGCTCACTGCAAGCTCCGCCACCCGGGTTTACACCATTCTCCTGCCTCAGCCTCCCCAGTAGCTGGGACTACAGGCTCCCGCCACCTCGCCCGGCTAGTTTTTTGTATTTGTTTTTAGTAGAGATGGGGTTTCACCGGTTAAACCAGGATGGTCTCGATCTCCTGACCTCGTGATCTGCCCGTCTTGGCCTCCCAAAGTGCTGGGATTACAGCTTAGAACCACTGTGCAAAGCTAACATTTTTTTAAAAGCAATCAATCACGTTTGGAAAGCTAGCTCAGGGACGTCTTCACTCACTGGATCTTTGCATCAGCATATTTACAAAGGTTAAATAGTGAGGTCTGATTATCAAAAAGGAAGACAGGCTGATCTTATCAGGCCATTGGCTCAGTTAAACAATTGTTGCCTTCTGAACAGCACCATAAACCCCAATTCTCTAAAGAGAGTGTCATTAAAGAATGGAGGGGCTGGGTGCTGTGGCTCACGCCTGTAACCCCAGTACTTGGGGAGGCCAAGGTGGGTGGATCTTCTGAAGTCAGGAGTTCGAGACCAGCCTGGCCAACATGGTGAAACCCCATCTTTACCAAAAAATACAAAAATTAGCCAGGTGTGGTAGTGCACACCTATAATCCCAGCTACTCAGGAGACTGAGGCAGGAATATCACTTGAGTCTGGGAGGTGCAGAGGTTGCAGTGAGTCAAGATGGTGTCACTGTACTCCAGCCCGGGCAACAGAGTGAGACTGTCTCAAAAAAAAAAAAAAAAGGAGGGGCTAGAGACAAACCAGCAGTCCAGCGGTTGAGTGGGAAAAAATGCTGGCTAGGGAGTTAGGAGGCCTGGTTCTAGTTCCTGCTCTTCCCTGAGTGGCTGTGTAGTCACTGGAAAGTAACCTCAATTTGCTGTGCTTCAGTTCCCTTAAATAAGTTGTTCTACCAGTATTTAGCTCTGGGACCCCGGGCAAGCCACATGGGTCATAGGCCTTAGTTTCTTAATCTGGTAAATGGGTACAGTGCACTCAGTAATCCCTTTGGTACTTCCACCTAGCCTTCTTTGAGTGTTCTACATGGAACATATTGATGATCCAGAAAATGAATGCCAAACTCTTTCTCCCCATCTGAAAAGAGTTGGTAAAATGCAATAACAACTAAAAACACTTGTTTGAATTTCCTTTGTGTTACAAAAAGAGGAGACAAGGAGTCACCCCTCTCGTGTTAGATGCTATCATTTGATATAATCACAGTTCCTGGAATCTTGTGAACTGGGATAACCAATTGCCAAGCTGACTCAGAGGGCCTGACAGATCACAAGACTGGGGCACTCTTCTAACCTTCAAGGCTTTATTTTAATCCTCTGGGACTCCACATGGAAATCCATAATGGTTTCTTCAAAGAGATGTGGTCCATTGTATGAAGGCAACTTGGGAATCCCTAATGAATGGATTAGGAGCACAGTGGACTGCATCACACAAATGGAGGCACTCCTGTTTAAAAATCAATACACTGGGTAATTCAGAATGGGCGCTGCAATGCAGACCTTGAAGGTCATCATGAAATAGAAACTGAAAGTAATGGCAAAAACTGCTATTACTTTTGCATCAACCTAATAAATAGTGACAAACAATAAATGTCTATTTGCTATGTAAAAGTAGCCATGTGCAAAGTGCGATAAAGGAAAAGCAGGATAAGGAGGGTGTGGAGTGCTGTGCCAGCAGGACTGTCTGCTTGAGAGTCAAGCAGGAGTCCCAGATGCAGAACTTTGAGCAGAGCCCTGAAGTGAGGGGTGAACTCTTTGGTTTCCAGGAGAAACAGTGTTTCAGGCAGAAGGGACAGCAGTACACAGCCAGTGGAATCCTTGAGAAACAGCGAGGCCTGGGGGCTAGAGCAGAGTGAGCCTGGGGTGAGGGGCGTGCAAGGACATCAGAGCAGATGGTGAGAGGAAGGCGGGCAGTACATGCTGGGGCTTCACTCCAGTAAGATGGGAGACCCCTGCAGGGTTTGGGGCACCAGAGTGACATGACCTGATGCTCCTTTGGAAAGGAGTCCTCTGGCTATATGTGGAGAATATGTTGTAGAGAAAAAAAAGGGGGAAACAGGAGACGAGCGAGAGGATAAGAATCTAGGCTACTAAGATGTGGCTTAAATGACTGATACCCCTGCAGGTGAAGAGATATGTCTGTATTTCGGAGGTTGAATAAGCAGAATTTGCTAATGATCTGGATGTCGGATGTGAAAGAAAAGAATCAGGGATAAATCCAGTGTGTTTGGTCTAAGATACTGGAAAAATGAAGCTGCTGTTTGCTGAGATGTAGAAAACTGAGGAGGCCAGCATGTGTTAATAAAAGGAGGGTAGAAAACAACGATTTAATTGGGAATATTCTAAATTCAAAATGCCTAGTAAACACCCATGGGAAGATGGACACACGAATCCAGAATCCAGAAGAGCGGTCTGAGCTGGAGACACAATATTGAGTGGCATCAATTATATATTCCACTCTTTCTAAGTAACAGCATATTCTAAGCTCCAGTGGTAAATAACATATTCCTGCCAAGAATATCTAGATTTATGATAGTACTCTTTTCTAACATAAAGAAAATCTGTAGACAAGTAAAATACAAAATTATAATGGTTTTAAGTAAATCATCTTCAAATAAAACCTGTGAGTACAATTCTGTAGCCAGGACAAGCACAGCCCAACAGTATTGTGAGGGTCAAATTAGACAGTTGGTAAGCTAGACCCAGGAACAACTAGACCTCCTCCATCTGCACCTCCATGCCTTTGTGTAAAAAAGGATTGGAGAAATTGGACTTCATCAAAATTTAAAATGTTTGTGCATCAAAGGACATTTATCAAGAAAGTGAAAAGACAACCTAAAGAATAGAAGAAAATATTTTCAAATCTTGTATCTGATAAGGGTCTAGTATACAGGAACTCATATAAAGAACTCTTAGCACTCAACAACAAAAAAGACAAATAGCCCATTTAAAAAATGGGCAAAAAACTTAAATAGGCATTTCTCCAAAGACATACAAAGATATACAAGCTTCCAAAAATATGCTCAACATCATTAGTCATTAGGGAAATGCAAATCAAAACCATGATGAGAGATTACTTCAAACACACTAGGATGACTATAATCAAAAGAATAAAAAATAACAAGTGCTGATGAGGATGTAGAGAAATGGAAACCCTTGTACACTACTGGTAGGAATGTATAATGGTACAGCCACTGTGGAAAACAGTTTGACAGTTCCTCAAAAAGTTAAACATAGAGTTACCATATGATACCGCAGTTCTGCTCCTAGGTCTATGCCTAAGAGAATGGCAAACAGGCACTCAAACAGATAAGTGTACACCAATGTAAACAGCAGCACTATTCACAATATCCAAATGGTGGAAACAATCCAAATATCCATTAACAGATGAATAGATAAACAAAATGTGGTATATACATATGACGAATATTATCTGGTGGTAAAAGGAATGAAATACTGACACACACTACAACATGGATGAACCTTGAAAACATAAGTGAAAGAAGCCAGTCACAAAACATCCCATATTATATGAATCCATTTATATCAACAGGGAAATTCACAGAGACAAAAAGAAGAATGGTTGCTGTTAGGTGCTGGGGGCAAAGGAAGAATAGGGAGTGACTGCTTAATGGGTACAGGGATTTCTTTGGGGGTGATGAAAATATTTTGGAACTAGACACAGGTGGTGGTTGCACGGTATTATGAATGTACTAAATGCCACTGCACTGTTCACTTTACAATGGTTAATTTTATATTATGCATATCTCAGCTCAATTTAAAAACAACTAAAAACTTGATCAGTGAAAGAAAAAGTTTTGAAAAGCAAATGTCAGAAGAGGAGCTCGCCTCTGTAGCAGGGAGTTATTCTTCTAGAAGTTATCATAAGTAAGCCCTGGGTAACTCTGATACGGACTATTAAGTCAACAAAACAATCTCCTTTATGCCAGAACAGCCAACATTTTCCAAAAAAAGCAAGCATCGAGAAAAGTTGGCTGTTTTCATGATTTACATCTATTGCATTTATGTATTCTGTTGCTTACCATGGTTGAAGTGTTTTGAAAACAACTTTTAACCAACTAAACAAAATAGCCTGATTCTTTGTTTACCAGAAAGGGAAATGAAGGCAACTGCAAGGCAGAACCGAGCAAACTGTGCCTTTGAAAGCACAGACCGTACAGGGAGGGACATGGCTGCTATTTTCAGACTTGTGTGGGTGTGAGGATAACAGGCCTCTGGAAACAGCTGTTTAACAACAGAATGTGAGAAGTCTCCCAGGACTCAAAGACCCACCCTCTACAGTGAACCAAGGGAAAGTTCATGAGAGCCAGGGGAGTTCAATACATTAAAAACAATCCAAAATGGGGATTTAACACTGGGGTTTCAATGAGCTGCAGTATTTAGCAAGGCTTTGCCCACTCTGTTCAAAAGAACAACTCCAGGAAACTGAAAAAGCCAAACCAGAAACAGACACCGTGTACTTGCTGAAAGAACTACCCTCAAAGCCATTTCTGCAGGGATCCAGCCTCCCTCTGGGAGCCTGACAAACTGCCTGCTTCTGGAAGGAAACAGGCTTAGGTAGAGGGACAATTGCCTACTGGGCAAACTTTTGTTTCAGGATCCAACATTAAACGCAAACTCTTTGTTACGATGAAGGAAAGAAGATGGTTTGGAGACTGAACTTGCTTTCATTTTTGTTTTAATGAATCTTGATACGTACTTTTCACAGCTTGTCCCCATGCATGCATTGGAAAGTAAAACCAACCCATTTCCACCCAGTTAGAGAGAACACACTATAAATAGGACCCAAATGGTGGTTCATTAAAAGCTGGATGACAAGCTGAACCGTATCTTTTTGTTTTTCCCTCAAAAACCGTATGTTCTAGTAAGGAAGACGTCTTGTAATTTAAGGTACAATTATTCTAAGAATGCTGTATCTTTATCCATCCTTTGGTGAACATTTTTAGTATTTATTCATTCTATCATTCATTTAAAAAATCTATATTCATTGCTTGCTGCGTGTTAGACATCATGCTAGGCGTGGGGGTAAAGTGATGAGCAAAACAGACACCACTGTTTCAGGGAATAAGTGATGCACAGAGGGATACAGACAACTACTTATCCAGTTGAGGGCTGAGAAGGAAAGGAATATTTTCCATCACCCAAGTTCAAGATCTCCTTCCCTAATTTTTTATTTTGTGTTCTAAAATTAAACTCTATCCATGATTAAATACAGTGGGACCACTCCCTAGAAACATGGGCCCCCAAAATCATCAGAAGGCAATAGTCTAATTATCCATTTCCCAAGGTCATCAGGATGATTCAGAGTTAAATAATGGCAATGGTCCAGGCTGAAATAGAACTCATGCTGTCAGGCCTTATTGCAGTTCTCAGGTTCTTCCCTTTGGATGTCCTGCAAACAGCTCCTAGGACAAGAACACACATGCATCCTCCCAAACATAACTTACAATGTAATTTACTGAGAAAAGTAGCAGCTCATCCCCTAGAAAACTGAAGTCCGAAAAGACATAACACGGCTAAAAGATGTACACAAATTCTATTACTAAAATGTATGCAATTTATGCAATCAAATTGAAATAGGGAGATTTCCCAGTAAAATCTAGTTACTTGACCACAGCAAAAGCCTTCCTCAATAACAATAGGTACCACTTGCTTTATATTCACATAACTAAAAGAAAGTTTTCTCAAAACAAAGGGATAGTTTGCCTCAAATATAAATCCACATTTCCATCTCTTATGTAGCAAAATACACCCCCCAACATTTAACTACCTATTTACTCAGTATTTGCTCTTTGAGGTCCCCAAAGCTGTGACTAAGGTCCAGTCCTAACCAGGATCACCTTATTATACTGGTTTACAAGATTTGCAGGTGGCACAAAGTTGTGTGTGGCACAGGGAGTCTCTGAAAGAACTCTGATCAAAGTAAACCTAAATAAGCTTAATTTAGGCACCAATGTTACCCAGATGACAGGTAACTGCCAACTCAGGGTCCTTCACTTCAGGTGGAAAATATTAAGTGCAAAGGGATCAGATTGGGAAGCTGTCACCTAGTAGCAATACGTAGAACTTGAGGTCTAAATTGACAGTAAGTTCCATATGAAATAACAACTTAATGGAAAGATCACAGTTTTGGGGATTACAAAATAGGGTTCTCATCCTCTATCTAACTTCTATCATATTTAGTTCCTTTAAGCAACATTACTATTGCCATTTGAGGGTATTTTCTCTCTCTTCAACACTTGAAAAATGTAAATTGTTCTTTACATCTTAGCATGAAATTAAAATATCGAATATTTGGGGTGAAGTGGTGGAGAGGCAGCTGTCTTGAGGTTAAATGGTCTAAAGTCAATGGAGTACAACTGAACAGTTTATCACAGCAAACAATCCACATTCCTAAATGCAGATTTCAGAACAGCTATGGGAGATTGTAGGGAAGCTTGGGGACAGGGTTACACAGGCTGCAGAGCCTCCATTAAAAAGAATTTGTATTGAAAAATAAAGACACAATCTTATTTTTACAAGGGGCAATAAATATGTGTGGCTCGTTTTATTGACTTTCACTCAAAATGGAGCATTTATGCTTTGGAATTCCATTCTGTAAAGTTTCACTGGTAGTTGATAAGTCAGATCTGAAACCAGAAATTCACACACACTCTCCTCTTCTTTTAAAAAGAACATTGAATATGCCAGTGTCCAGGGTTTTCTCCTTCATTGTCATCCTCTCCATCCCTCTCCTCTTCTTCCTTCTTCTAATGGTATCAATCCCAAACAAATACCTTGCATTTGCTGCCTTTGTACTCTTGCAACAAATACTTTGCCTGTGTTGCAGAATCCTTTTAGGAAAGTTTGCAAATGGAGAGCAGAGAACAGAATGGGGCACTGGGGAAATCACCTGAACTGACACCTCACTTGGGGTGCCAGACAGCTTAGGGAGATTAATCTCCGTGAAGCTGTCCAGCAAGACAAGAATGATGACTGACCATTTACATACTGGGCAGCCTTCCCGTCTGGGTTGTCAGCCTGGATTTATTTCCAGTTGTCAGAAACCCAAGAGGAGGTGATCTTCATTCAATTTGTCATGGACAACTGTTCTGATCACCCAGACAACCTTCTCAATTTCCCCTTGGTTGGGGGCATAAGAATGATCAAAGACCAAATAGGTGCGTGCAGAGTGACCTCCATTCTGTCCCTAATGGGATGATCCTGATGATCCTTGGAGTCAGGCCTCCAAGAGATCGTGGGCCATCTTTGATAGATTCACCTTTGATGCCTGGACATCCAGAACTTTCAGAGATGATAAATCACCTCTGAAGAAACAAAGGCTGGCACTATGAAACAAAAATGGTTGAAACATCAGTGTGACACTAGCAATGGTGCAGTGTAACAGAGTAAGGAAACACACCCAGTTCTTAAAATTCCGATGTTAAATCTACTGCTAGCAAGAACATTCTGATAAAGCAGTTAACAGTTCTGTGCATGGATATCTCAGCAACTCTGTAGTCATACCACCTATTTATCCCAAAGCATAATAGGGATATTATCAGGTTAACCCCACAAACATATCATTTTTTTTTTTTTTGGAGATGGTCTCACTCTGTTGCCCAGGCTGGAGTGCAGTAGTGTGATCTTGGCTCACTTCAACCTCTGCCTCCCAGGTTCAGGCGATTCTCATGCCTCAGCCTCCCTGGTAGCTGGGATTACAGGCATGTGCCACCACACTTGACTAATTTTTGTATTTTTAGTAGAGATGGAGCTTCACCATGTTGGCCAGGCTGGTCTCAAGTGATCTGCCCACCTTGGCCTTCCAAAGTGCCAGGATTACAGGTGTAAGCCACTGTGCCCAGCCAGACAAATCTTATTTTAACACTACTTATTTATGCTTATAAAGACTTTGCAATATCTGTACCAGGCAAATCCAAGGCTGTTTGCTCAACTATGAAAGTGCATTTTCCCTTATACGGTCACCTAGACCTTAAACAACCTTATTACATTACCCATACTCACCAGGTACTTTACTTTTAAAATAATTCTCATTTAGTTTTCTCATCAAACTTAAGTGGAAGAACTTTTTATTACCAGTTAACAGAAAAGTTACTAAGGTTTACAAAGGCCCAGCCAGTGAGTGGTAGAGCTGAAATCCAGCCCTGATTGGGCCTGATCCCAAAGCCTCCAAGACAATAAGGCCACCTCCACCATTTTGATAAGGGGTAGTCTAGTATAGCTAGCAGGCTGTGATAGGACTGGGAGGAAGGGAGAACATGCTAGAAGAGAAGAGCTAGTCTATAATCTCCTTAGGGAACCTGGTAGGGAGATAAATACCCCAATATTTACTAAATTCTAGCTATGGACCAGGCCCCATGTTAGGCATTGTGAGAGCTCTTCCATGGATGAAGACCATAAATCCAAGAAACCCTACCACCCAGAAAAAGAGATCATTGATCCCCACCATCCAGAATAAAGCCAGGACACTCAGGTCAGACAGTGTCTTCATTATGACTGCCACTCACTGGCACCCGTGCGCAGATATGGCATGAGCTGTCTGTGGAAAATCTTCCCCCCATTACAAACCCTACATCATGGGCTTGGAAATTGCTGAATGTCTCTTTAGGCAAGAGCTGACTTAATACTTTGGTTTCTTAAAGGCTGTCAGGAGAAATCAGAGCACTACACAGAGCCTCCATCTACTGCCCCGGAGTTAAATTCCCTTGGAATATGTTTTAGCAGGTTTGCTTTCAACCCCTCAAATTATTTGGCCTGAAGTCTTTTAGATGCAAGAAACAGATGCTCCCTCAGCCTTCCGAAATAAGAGAGATTTAATACTGGAGTGCACCTGGAGCAGGGAAGGGAGATGGAGGGTCCTAGATGCCAAGATACTTCTCTGACCATCTCAGAGCCTTCAGGTGGAGGAGGATTCTAGAACCTCAGGCTGCTCTCCCAGTCCCCAGATCTTCATCCAAGTTCTCCACCATTAGCACAACCCAGCTGGTCTCCACAGATAACCTCATCTGTCTTTCTGTGCCTGCAACTTGTGCATCCTTTCTGTATTACCAGTTCAAAATCCTGAAGGGTGAAATCTGCCTGGCCCAGTTAATCTATTCCCAGCAGGTCACACCTTAAGGCTCTGGCTGGCCTCTGGGTTGACTGATTCCTGAGCCCATCTACCTGATGCAGCTTCCCAGATTAAGAATGGATGTTGAAAAGGAGCAGTTTCCATGAGAAAAGGAAAGTTGGGGTTGGCAGGTAACATATCTGGGGCAGACAGATTTGTGACAAGAAGCAAGAAATAGCTAGAAGTGGTGGTTCCACCTGTAATCTCAGCACTTTGGGAGGCTGAGGCAAGAGGATTACTTGAGCCTAGTGGTTTAAGACCAGCCTGGGCAACATAGTGAGGATCCCATCTCTATCTTAAAAAAAAAAAGAAGAAAAGAAGAAGAAGAAGAAAGCAAGACTCTCTTGTTCTTTGCTTTAAAGTTTTTCCAAAAAAGTCTGTTCATTAGAAATTTTACTGGGTATAGCTAGCAGGCTGTGATAGGACTGGGAGGAAGGGAGAACATTCTAGAAGAGAAGGGCTAGTCTATAATCTCCTTAGGGAACCTGGTAAGGAGATAAATACCCCAATATTTACTAAATTCTAGCTATGGACCAGGCCCCATGTTAGGCATTGTGAGAGCAAATAGCAACCCTTTACAGCATGGATTCCATGCCAGGCAGTGTAGGATGGTGCTTTATGCATGGAAACTCATTTAAGCATCTCAGCAAGCCTATAAGGAAGGTATGATTACTATGGCCACTTTACAGATAAGGGAACTGAGGCACAGAGAGGTTTAGTGACTTGCCTTAGGTCACGCAGCTTGTAAGTGACAGGGCTGAAATTTGAACCATATTTGGCTCCCAAGTCTAGGCTTTAACCACTACATTGTGCTGCCTCTCCACTCGTGTAAACATTGTCATGTCATCCCCACAGCCTTTCTGACACAGGTGTAATTACTGACATTTAACATACAAAGACACAGGCTCAAAGAGGTCAAGTAATTTGCTCAAACCCTCAGTTAAGACATGCCAGAGCTAGAATTGGGCCATAAAGTCCTTGTTCCTGTTGCTCTCATGCTGTTGGATCCCTTGGGACAAACAGCAGAAACCATTCATCTCTCTTCATTCAATCACTCCTGCAAGACACTGAATAGGCTGAGGTCCAGCACTCAGCTCAGCCTAGGTGCCAAGCTTTTCTGCATCCACGCCACGCACCAACCTCTCCCCGAGATTTTCCTGATACGCGATTCTCACTATCGCTTCATTCCAGTCTCTTCTCATGTCAGCTGTCTACAAAGACCTTCCTTCCCTTCAGTGTCTCCACTCCCTGACCCTGCTTTCTGTGCCTCCGGGCCCTTGTGATGACCTGATATTCTATTTCTTCATCTATTGGCTCATGTCAGTCTCCCCAAGGGAACAGGAACTGCTATCTCCCCCAGGGGAATGGAACAGCCCCGCAGGGAGAGACTGCCTGTTCTCTGCAGTATTTCCAGGCCCTGGTATGCTGCCTGGTGCAGCTGGCACTCAGGATTTTGGGAGTGAATTTGTATTTCCCACATAATCATGACTGCTTTTCTTGCAATAAAGATCCCAACTTCTGCTCTCACCACTACACCTGCAACAATATTTCAGATATTTGATGCTGGAGATGGTGAGTCCTAATATTTTACAGTTGGTACAGACCCTACAAGTCATTGAGTTTCCTCATATCAACAGATTGCTCAAAAGCAACACACGTTCATAGTCACCTACCAGTAGCAAGCACGGTGCTCGACACTGGAGATACAAAGTGAATTAAGAAAGTGGTTGTTCAAGTTGCTCCCAAGAGGAAATAGAGAGGTACACAATGAATGTCAACACCGAGAGGCAAACATGACGTATCCATGAGACTCTGGGGACAGAGAGGAGTGGCACTTAACCTGAGCGGAAGAGAGGGTATCAGGGGAGACTTCATGGAGGAGGTGATTCCTATTTGGAAGAAAGATTGCAAATTGATCCCAAAAAGAAGGAAGGAAAGGGTATCCAGGCAGAGACCAGAGCAAAAGAAAGGCACAATGACACTTCAAGTAATACAGCTGGATGCATTTCAGAGCAATGAGTAGGAATGGTTACTAGACTGGAGCAGATTAGGAAGGTGCACAGTAAGTTCTGTTCTGACAAGTGGAGTTGGCATAGCCTGCAAGACAACCAAGGGGAGAGGGTTCCAAAATAACTTCAGCTGTGAATGTTTGGCTCAAGAGAAGGCTAGAGCAAAGAATCACTGCATTAGAGATGAGGAAACTGAGACTCAGAGAAGTAAAGCAATTGGATCAAGATCACGCTGGAATTATCAGTGAATGAAGCCCAGGCCTTCTCCCCAGCAGCCCAGTGATCCTGCCATCACCTGGCTGGCTTTCATCAAGCCAAGCTTCCATGCTGCACCAGAGAAGACGTCCCTGCTCAGATACCTCACCACTTGACTTCCCAGGCCGCCCTCTGCTTTTCTGTAGCGTTGAGAGTTCACCATGATCATGGGAAGGCCAGGGCTTGTCCAGGGATTGGGCTAAGACGCTCTCATCACTAACTTGAAGAGTCATTATATGTGGGTGACTGCCCACACACCAGTAATTATCCAACCTGTTTTAAAAAAAATCCCCTGTAATAGAACAGGCTCTGTTTCATTCTGAAGGATGTCAGATTTAATTAAAATATTGTTCCACATGTGTAAATATAGGTAGAGGAACAAATAGCATGGCACGATTAATTTTCTCTAGTGTTTCTGATTTAGAATCTGGAAAGTCATCATTTTTATAGAACCCCTAACTTATCACTGGCACATACAGAGGACAAGTAACAGTCTGTTAAAAGCCATGGGGGAAACAGATACCATATTCCCTGGGAGACAAAGACCAGACTGCTGGTAGACTCTCAATATTTCAATATTTGTTCTTCCTTTCTTCTATAATAACAGAATGCCCAGCCTTTATTTGATTCATGGCCAGAGGGATAAGAGAAGAAATGATGTGACAAAATAAGTCAGTCACAGAAGGATAAATATCACATGTTCTTACTGTGGGAGCTAAAATAAAAATGATCTCATGGAAATAGAGAGTAGAATGATGATTACCAGAGGTTGGGAAGGGTAGTGGGGATGGGGGGATAAAAGGGAATTGTTAACTTTTTTTTTGTACTTTCAGTTCTGGGATACATGTGCAGAATGTGCAGGTTCGTTACACAGGTATACACGTACCATGGTGGTTTGCTGCACCCATCAACCTGTCATCTACATTAGGTGTTTTTCCTAATGCTATCCCTCCCCAAGCCCCCAACACCCTGACAGGCCCTGGTCTGTGATGTTCCCCTCCCTGTGTCCATGTGTTCTCATTGTTCAGCTCCCACTTATGAGTGAGAACACACCGTGTTTGGTTTTCTGTTTCTGTGTTACTTTGCTGAGAATGATGGTTTCCAGCTTCATCCATGTCCCTGCAAAGGATAAGAACTCATCCTTTTCTATGGCTGCATAATATTCCATGGTGTATATGTGCCTCATTTTCTTTATCCAGTCTATCACTGATGGGCATTTCAGTTGGTTTCAAGTCTTTGCTATTGTGAATAGTGATGCAATAAACATGCATGTGCATGTGTCTTTATAGTAGAATGATTTATAATCCTTTGGGTATATACATTTCTCAAAAGACATTTATGCAGCCAACAAACATATGAAAAAAAAACTCATCATCACTGGTCATTAGAGATATGCAAATCAAAACCCCAATGAGATACCATCTCACGCCAGTTAGAATGGCGATCATTAAAAAGTCAGGAAACAACATGCCGGAGAGGATATGGAGAAATAGGAATGCTTTGACACTGTTCGTGGTAGTATAAATTAGTTCATCCATTGTGGAAGACAGTGTGGTAATTCCTCAAGGTTAATTGTATTTTTAAAAATACAGTTAGAGCCGGGCACAGGGGCTCATGGTTGTAATCCCAGTATTTTGGGAGGCTGAGGTGGGCAGATCACCTGAGGTCAGGAATTTGAGACCAGTCTGGCCAACACAGCAAAACCCTGTCTCTACTAAAAATACAAAAATTAGCCAGGCATGGTGGTGCACACCTGTGATGCTAGCTACTCAGGAGGCTGAGGCAGGAGAATTGTTTGGACCCAGGAGACCAGGAGTTTGCAGTGAGCCAAGATCGCACCACTGCACTCCAGCCTGGGTGACAGAGTGAGACTCTGTCTCAAAAAATACATAAATAAAAATTTTAAAAATAAAAAATACAGTTAGAAGGAATAAGATCTAGTGTTTGGTAGCACACTAGAGCAATTATAGTTAATAATTTATTGTATATTTCAAAATAACAAATAGTAGAATTGAAATGTTCCTAAGACAAATAAATGATAAATGCTTGAAGTGATGGATATGCCACCTATCCTCATGTGATCATTACACATTGTTTGCTTATAGCAAAATATCCCATATACATCATCAATATGTAAAACTATGGCTGGGCACAGTGGCTCACGCCTGTAATCCCGCACTTTGGGAGGCTGAGGCGGGCGGATCACGAGGTCAGGAGATCGCGACCATCCTGGCTAACATGGTGAAACCCCGTCTCTACTAAAAATACAAAAAATAAGCCGGGCATGGTGGCGGGCATCTGTAGTCCCAGCTACTCAGGAGGCTGAGGCAGGAGAATGGTGTGAACCCAGGAGGTGGAGCTTGCAATGAGCCGAGATCGCGCCACTGCACTCCAGTCTGGGAGACAGAGTGAGACTGTCTCAAAAAACAAAACAAAACAAAACAAAAAAACAAAAACTATTGTATATCCATAATGATTTAAAAATCTTTAAAAAAAGAAAGGTGGTGTCCTCCCCTCCACTTTTTCCTTGTTCCTTTCCAGGGAGACAAAGATAACAAGCTAAAGTAGCAGAGCAAGTAGGGGAAGGAGCCTGGGTCCCTAATGTGTGGAGCCACAGGACACAGTAGGCAGAGATAAATCAACTCTCAGGCCACTGTGGTGAATTCCTGTTACAGGCTGCTGAATCAATACCCTATCTATTGCAGACACCAACTTTAAAAGAATTCACCAGAAAATCTGTGACACCATACTTATTAAAGAGAAAAGTTGTATCTCATTTTTTAAAATGGAAGCATAACCTAAATACCAATGTGCAAAATCCTAAGTGGGCCAGAGCTTGGTGAAATTTGCTGTATCTATATGCTTATGAAATTATCATTCAGCTCAAGATGTAAAGCAGGGATGAGCAAACTCCCGCTCACAAACAGCAAATCCGGCCTGCTTTTTGTAAATAAAGTTTTACTGGAACACGGTTGTGCCCATTTGTTTATGTATCATTATGTATTGTCTCCTGCTGCATTTGCACTTCTATCAGAGTTGAGTAGTGATGACAGAGACCACATGTGTGTGAAGCCTAAAATATTATCTGGTCCTTTACAGGAAAAGTTTGTCGACCTCTGTTACAGAGTATTCTGGAACACACCAGAAGGCTCCCTCATACCATAAAAACGAATTTTCCCATCAAATCTTGGACTCAGGAAGCAAGAATGATTACAGAAAGAGGAATATGCAAGGAAGATCGCATTTGCCATATAGGCTAGAACCCTCTATGGATTTTATCTCTTACTTATGGGCTAGATTTTGTAGCCTTTGTTGATTTTCTTCATTTCTTTGGAGGAATCAAGCGTCTGACAGTTTTAGCTTGTCAACAGGTAGCCTGCCAATGGATTGCAGAGCTTCTATTTTTAAAACTGTCTCACAAGAGTGACTAAGAATTACATTTAAATGAACAGGAATGAAGAGGGAAACAGATTCCCTAGGCAGTTGTGGTCCTTTGTTTGGTCTGTAATTTTGTAGTCACATCTCACTGTGGTCCGGTTCATACAATCCTTTGTTTAGGTATTGGATCGATCTTGCAGGACATGGAAAACGAGAAGGGAGGCTGAGATTTCACAAGTTTGCCTTGGCTCTGTTTCTTATGGGTTTTGTTTTGTTTTGTTTTTTCCCCTTACGGCATCCATCTTATGATTTTTTTCTTGCCTTTTGAACTTTCTTCACCTTCAGTCTGTTCCTTTAGTTATACATAAGTTCTCTAAGGTGTCTGCTCTCTTGACAATACCAGGAAAGAGACAAATAAATCAACCCAACAGCTCAACTGCACCTCTTTTATTGCCTAGGCAGGAACACATGCACGCCCACAATAAATCACCACCGCCCAAGAAAAGCATGTCCCAGATTAACGAGAAGCTTGGCCCTCTGTCCAAAACACTTCAGGAACATTGGATACATCGGGATGGTAAGATGGCTCCCCTTGAATAGATGGTAGAGAACAGGTGTTCTCCTCCACCACAAAATCCTGGAACGGAGGCCTCAAATTCTGAAGCATTTTATCCTGTGCTCCACCCCATTCATCCAAATACAGACAACCAAAGGGCCACTGTGATAATGGAGAGGACACCCTGGACACACATACCCCAGAGCACAGGCAGAACCAATACCACACCCAACTCACAAAGAGAATCTCTTCCAAAAATTTATATTCGTGTTTTAAGAACTCTAAAAGTACACTTATATTGGAACAATGATTTAATGGGTGGCAGGCTCTCAGACTAATTCTCCAGTCAATTCATTCTGGTCCCAAAGTAAAATACAACAATGATCTTCCCACCATCTCAGAAACCTTAAGAAAAAAAGACTTTTTTGGCTAGCCCAGAAAGCAAATGACTACGTGTGTCACTGTTTCAATGAGTGTGAAGAGGGAAGCAAGATGTGGGCACAGAGGGTAGTGAGCTTTTTCCTCTTCCGAGCCACAACCCAGCCCTGTGCTGAGAAGGTGCAAAGTTTGAGGGGGGTGAGGACCTGAGGGTTCATAGTCATGGGGCTGAGAGGGATCTAGAAGGAGAAGCTGGGGCTCCAACCATACCCCTCGTGCACTCTTGCCTGACTTCCAACTGCCAGTATCTCAGCTCTTTGCCTGATGGTGGCCCAAGTATCTCCCAGCCACAGCGGGCTGGAAGTACCTGAAAATAACCATGCCTGGAAGTAGCTTTCAGGTATGACTGACCTCCCTCGACCTTTAAGAAGTCCGAAACACATATTCCACACTGGTGCCCCAGTGGGATTGAGACCTTCGTGCCCACAGTGAAAACTGCCTGATAAAAGCTCTTTGTATTGGCCTCCTTCCATTACCTATCTCACGTTCCCACTCCCAACCCAGTACTTCCTGGGGTCACCCCTCAAATAAATGACTTGCACTTCAATCTATATCTCAAGGTTTTCTGAGGAAATGCTAACCAAGGCGTTCGGGACAATGAAAGTACGAATCCGGAGGGGTGTGGGCAGATAGGCAACCCCTCTATCACCCACCCGTCTCCAGTCTTCATGCGCGAACCCACGTCCTGACCCATCTCAGCAAGGGTCTTTAGACCTTCCACTGACACTCTGCAGAGCCACTAAATTGCAGTACCAAAAACAGGAAGTTATTTAAGAAATATGCTTGACTAGATGTGAATAAGGTAGTGGGACTAAATACAGCCCACGACTGTTGCAATTACACAATGCACTGAAATTGCAAATTGAGTGCAATAAGTTATTGAAGGTGCCAAGTTATTCTTACCCAGTTAGGGAGTTTTAACACCACTTTTAAATTTTCTCTCTACCCCTATCTCTATCTCTATGTTTCAGACAAAGAAGCCATACTATTCTTGCTTCAACAAAAGAAGTGCCGTTTCCTTCTGTGGCCCTCGCTCAGGTGTTAGGGGTTGCTTCATTGTGATCTTTATTTATTTATTTATTTTTGCATCACCTCCCTAGGTCCCATTCCCCTAGTGAAAGCGCCCACCCCCCCCCCCCCATCTATCCGTATGGCAGCCATCTCTCCAACACTGCCCCCAGCTCTTCCTTGACTGAACTCTCTCTCTGAGAATGCAGAGACGGCGTCTTCCCCTCCCTATGTAAGTCAGGTAAAGCCAAGCTCTCCTACTCCACTCTCTCCTTAATTTCACACATTAACACAAGGCTGTGTGTGTGCTGTCTGCCTTATAGAAAGGTAGAAAAATGACAGCCTGGAAATAGCTTGTATGGGGATTCTACATCAGGCTGTTCTCAGAGTTTAACAAAATTATAAGGATAAAGTGACACCTTTACCAGAGTACCTTCAGGAATGTGAGAGGCAGGCAGCATAGTCTTTACGGGTGTGGCTCTGAAGCAGCTGGAATGCATGAATCTAAGTCTAATCTATCATTCCTATGTGGCCTTGGGCAAATTGCTTCAAAGCTCCGTGCCTCAGTTTTCCCATCTGAGCATCAAGGACAATAACAGCACTTTGCTCATAGGGTGGTTGCAATATATAAATGAGCGTAGAGTGCTTAGCACAGGGCTTGGCATATGGCAAGCCCTTAATAAATGTTAAGAGTTGTTATTGCAAACCAAGCTCCCTGCCTTGCTTCTCTCTTCAAGAGAGTCCATTCTTCACATTTCCATTTTCAAGCTTTCTCACTATGGACAATATTTGGAGTTGTCTAGGTCCTTTCTCCACCATGGCCACCCTCAGGACATAATAATGCCTAGAAACATTCAGTATGGAGAGGCCACAGTCTGGGCTACTTTGAAAACCCTCTGAAGCACCTGTCAGTGGCAGGAAGGAGACTCTCATTCTTCCTGCAGCGTCTCAGTTTCCTATGAGTAACTACTTCTTGGTGGACATGTATTGTTATGTGCATGTATACACGCGTGCACTCACACACATACTTTCAAAGGACAAACAGTGATTCTCAGAACCTGGGGAGTCTCAATCCATGAAGGGACAATTGAATCTGCCTTGGTTCTCCTTCCCACAATGGAAACACCAACATATATTTCTGCTGTGTAGAAGGTGGGTTCTCTATTCACATTGTCCTGCTTCTAAGAAGAACATTGCTAGGGGCATTGTAGTACACAAGAAGCAAAGCCTATAATAGCACCACTTCAAACAGCAGAGCCATTTACCTTTAATTTCTACTTTTAGAAATGAAGTATACAAAGGCTTGGCACAAGATCAGAATCAGACACTATTCTTTACCTTGGACCAGAAAAAATCCTAAGGCAGGGTTACCACCCCCTTCTAGTTTCTGAAATTGAAAGGAAAAAGCATAGAGATATATTCCCTTGTCCACAGCAAAGGGCAGGGATGGCTTTTCCAATTATATTTGTTTAACACATGTTAATTGGGCACCTATAATATGTAAGTGGTGGACACTGAATGGAAATCCAAAAAACATAAATCTGGTCTTGTCTTTAAACAGATGGTAATCTAGTCAGAGGCAGGGGAATGCTTCAGAAGGACAGATGGAGAAAAGAGGTGGTGCCCTGATCACTACTTTGCACCACCAAGTGCTTGGTCCTTGGTAGCAAAGTTTAAAATATGGTTTTAAAAAGAGTTGAAGTCTGGGGCAAGCCTAGTGTGTGTGTTAATCCATTCAGAGCCCAGATTTCATCTTAGCTACGATTTTCAAAAATCACCCATATTATGGGCTTTTCCTTTATATAGCTCTTCAGTCCATACATATCTGATAAGGTCTAAAACTACACGCATGCATCCTAGATAGATTGTCTGTGCTGCCTCATAATTCCTACCAATCCCCCATTCTATTGTCAACTGCCATCTAACATCTGAAGGGGTTTGGGGCAAGAGTTTTCAGGAAAGGGTAGTGTTTTTAGGAAAACATTTTGAAGTAAGAGATTGAATAGATGATTCTCACTTAGGACATCACCATCATCCTGGCACATTTGTCTTCTGTTAGCACATGATGTTACTAACAGAGAATACCAGGCAGTCCAAGGAGAGAGAATGCTGACCACAAAACATTTCTTTTTTTCTTTTTTCTTTTTTTTTTCTGAGATGGAGTCTCTGTCGCCCAGGCTGGAGTGCAGTGGCGCGATCTCAGCTCACTGCAAGCTCTGCCTCCCAGGTTCACGCCATTCTCCTGCTGCAGCCTCCCGAGTAGCTGGGACTACAGGCGCCCGCCACCACGCTCGGCTAATTTTTTGTATTTTTAGTAGAGACAGGGTTTCACTGTCAATACATTTCTTACATGGTGGCTCTCCAAATTAAAGAAAAGGTTTTAAATGAATGATGATGAATACCTACCCGGCTCTGATTGGTAACTTTCACCATTAAACCTGCAAATTAAAAAGGCCTTTAAGCCAAAATTCATCCTCCCTGCAACTCATTGAGGGAATGAGTCACTGAAGCAATTCTCACGTTTCTCCAGGCAGAAAGACAGGAGACTTTCCAAAAAAGGTTGTAGTTTTCCTGTTTCCTTGGCTCCCTCCACACATAGCCCAGCCATGACCACATGTGGTGATAGGCAGGAACCTATTGCCTTATTTGGGAATCTTGAGCCCTCTTTGTAGGGCTAGTGGGGGCAGGCTGAAAAGTCCACATCAAAACCACAATCGTGAACAACAATGGAGAGTCAGATAAAGGAAGTAGGCATTTTATCCAGATTAAATATAAAGTATTGACCCAAGAAGTAAATGTTTCCATATGCATTGCTTCTTAAAGGACTCCTAGGAAAATATTTAGAATCTGCCATTTTCCTGTAATAATTTCACTCATTTTCCTTCTAGCCATGATGCTGACTGCATTTCCCAGCTGCTGCTGAAACAGCTCTTCTGTTGGGGGAGATTATGTGGGCTAACATTCACCCACGATTATCTAAACTGATGTTTCTCAAGTATCCTTCATTCTGACCCCAACATGTGCTGTGCGCATTCATTACTGCATGCTGATAGCAGGAACAGTGTGGGCCCCAAACAAGGAGATTGCACAATGAGAAATGGAGGCTAAGGGCATGAATGTTCTGAATTTTATAGCTTCCTGTCTGCTTTCCCTTAGGGGAATATAATTGGGGGACTGGACCCAACACAAATCTCAACTACGCTTTTAGGCCTCCACAAAGAAGCAAGACTTCTAGTCCTTTCTGGAGCACTGCAAGCTGTACAGAAAACATACATTCCTAAGGGATTCTGCCAGCAACCACTCCTTTTATTCTGTGGTTCTCCAAAGATAAGGTCACTCAGCTCAGAGAGAAAAGGAAAGTGGGACGGGGAGAGAGAGGATCAACCAGTAATGGGTGTGTCATCTCAAACTGGAGTGTGTGTCCATTGTCAACCCCAAGAAACCCAGAAAAACAAAAGCTTTTTCCCCAGGTGGTGAGAGTGTCAACTGCATATGAGAGGGAAGGGTGCCCTCTGCTGTCGTCTGTAATTTTTGGTTTTTAATTTCAAAGGAAACGTTCCAGCTCCATGTAAATCAGACTTTAACATTTTTGCCAGGCATGGTGGCTCAGGCCTGTAATCCCAGCACTTAGGGAGGCTGAGGCGGGCAAATCACGAGGTCAGGAGTTCAAGACCAGCCTGACCAACATGGTGAAACCCCATCTCTACTAAAAATACAAAAATTAGCTGGGCATGGTGGCGGGCACCTGTAGTCCCAGTTACTTGGGAGTCTGAGGAAGGAGAATCGCTTGAACCCAGGAGGCAGAGGTTGCAGTGAGCGAAGATTACGCCACTGCACTCCAGCCTGGGCGACAGAGCAAGACTCCATCTCAAAACAAAAAAACAAAAAAGGAAACATTTTACACATTAAATAGGGAAGCCAAACTTGGGATTTTGACCGTTTGAACCAGGCTAGGTTCTGTGTTCTGTGTCGGATGAGAGAGACTTGAGGGATAGCACAGGCAGGAATCACAATTCCATTTCAGATGCCTGCTGAGAGAAAATTGTGGTTTGGAAGAGGGCCTGTGAGCTTCATATATTCAGGACAATTTGCCTAGAAATAAAACAACTTCTTGGGAGCAGGGTTCTTATTGGGTAGCAGCATACTTGGACAGCATCTCCACTTATTTCCCTGTCCTTTCCCAGTAAACCAATTTGGGTTCATTATTAGATTCCTGAGTTTGTTTCTTCAGGAAAGAAAAACAAAATACAGTTCTCACTTAGGGAGGTGGAAGGCAGTGGCTTTGCATGAAGATACGAATTTAAAATAAATAAGTACAAGTGCTCAACTCTGATGAAAGATTAGTTGTATGATTTAATATGCTTTCCTAGGGACATGTAAATTAACTGAGATATAAAATAATGAATCTGGACTGCCTCAGAGTTAATCCAAATGCAATCTACAAGGCAAACTTAATCACAGTTATAATTAATACTTTGCAAATGGAAATGACTGGAAATGAAAGGCCGCAAACAACATCGATATTAATGCTTCAATATTTGCTCTCTCCCTAGTTTTTACTTTCAAAATTATTTTTATCATCTTCTACAAATGTCACACCTTGTACTTTATAAGGTATTTTGTTACATAGCCTCTTTATAGCTGAATTCATCCCATTATCAAAGGGTCATGGTGGGACTACCTACATACTTAGAGGTTTCTAAACGTTTCTGATTTCATTTTGCATTCTAGCAACCGGCTGACTCCACCTGAACTCAGGACTCGTGACTCAAACAGTCCTTTGGCCCCCACCCAGAGGCAGACTTAGCTCACAAGGACTTTTCCACACCCCTATGATTTTATCGCCAACTAATCAGCAGCACCCATTCCCCAGCCCTCTGCCCACCAAATTATTCATAAAAACGCTACCATCTGAGTTCTTAGGGAGGTTGATTTAAATAATAACTCAAATCCTTCTGCTTCGCTAGCTCTGTATTAATTAAACACTTTCTCTGCTGAAAAAAAAAAAAATCTGGTTTCAAACATCTATCACTTGAACCCTTTTGGATTCAAGTAATGGAACCCAACTTGACCAAGGGAGGATTTATCTGCTCATGTTAATCAACATTAAGATCAGAAGTGCAGCTAGATCTCAGAGAGGACAGGAACCAAGAGGCTAAGTTGCATCAAAGTTTTCTCCATCTTTCATCAGTGCTAATTTCATTCTCTTTTATCTTGAGATTGGCTTTTCCTATGAGAAAGAAACCATGGCTGCTGGCCACTTTGGGGTTCATATTTCCCCACCTCCATCTTCTACAAGAAAAAGGATGCCTTCTCTTAAATCCTATGTTTTAAATCCCAAGGAAAGTTTCTGATTGGCCTTGCCTGGGTTATGAGTTCATATATCTGGCCAGGGTGGATGGGGTACTAAGATGGACAATTAGAAGAAAGTAGAGCTGAATAGGCGAAATAACAGAGCTTTCTTTCATGGGGCTTTTCTTGTGTGTCAGGCACTGGGCTAAGCATTTTTTCATTTTTTGTACATAATTTCCTCTAATTCCCCAAACAATCCTACAAGACAAGTGTTATTATTAGATTCTGGAATTGAGATTCAGAGTTAAGCAACTTGTCCAAATTTGCACAGCTGGCAAATTGCAGAACTAAACCCATCCCATTTGTCTGATGATGTATGTTGGTTTCTGCTTTAGAAAAAATGATTCTCTTTTTGAATTGAGGACAAATAAGCTATGATCCATACTTTCTTCAGCATAAGGGCTGAGTTTTGTTCAATTTTGTTTTCCTTTTAACATCTCATCTAATGCCTTGGACATAGTAGTTGCCAAGTAAAAATGATTTGTAGGGTATAGTGAAAGGCCTCCTAACTACAACTCAAGATGCAGATGTAAGAAAAGATTAATAAATTTGATGACATAAAAATTAAATTATTTTGTGCACAGCAAAAAAATGATGTAAAGAAAATCAAAAGACAAAGTGCAAGAAGAAGCTCTTCTTGCCCTATGTGGAGAAGCTTGCCCTGGGAGAAATTATTTACAACAAATCTTACAGCTAAGGAGCTAAAATTCCTACCATGCAAAGAACTTTTTGTAGTTGAGTTTTAAAAGGCCAAAAATGCTATAGAAAAATGTGCAAAAGTCCTGAACAGACAGTTTGCAAAAAGAGATGCAAAAATGACTCTTAAACTTACAAAAAGATGCTCAGCTTCATTCATAACAAAAGAAATGCAAACTAAAACTACACTGAGACACCATTCTCAGCTGTCAGAGTGGCAACAACTAAAATCTGACAACACGTTCTGTTGGTAAACCGTGGGGAAATGAGCACTCTCATTGCTAGAGGAAATGCAAAACTGTGCAATATCTATGTAGGGATATTTGGCAATATCTAACAAAGCCACATATCCATTTACCCTTCCACCTAGCAATGCCACTTGTAGAAATTTACACTGAAATATACCTCTAACAATATTAAAATGCATGTGCAAAATGTTATTTATTGCAGTAGTATTTGTCCAAGCATAGGACATTGGTTAATCAACTATGGCGCATCCACACAATGGAATACTATGCAGCTAAATTAAAATCACCAATGAAGGGCAGCTAAATTAAAATATGGTATGCCTCCAGATGTGTTACCCTGAGAAAGACACAACATCATCTATATGATATTCTGTCCAAGAATGCATAACATCTTCAGATTTGCATATCTGCAGGACCCTCCTTTCCCTGTGGATCCCAAAGCAATACCTGGAGGGCTTAGGGAGGGGCACCTTGTTTGTATAAAAGAGAACCTGCCTCTACTGCGGTCTTCCCAGTCTCAATAAAAGAAACTCCAAGCTTCCAGTTATTCAGGCCAAAAGCTTTTGCTCCTCAAGATTCAATATCTCCTTCTTTTATATATTTTTTAAATACTTTTATTTTTATTTTTCTTCAAGGCAGGGGCTAGCCCTGTCACCCAGGCTGGAGTGCAGTGGCACAATCATAGCTCACTGCAACCTTGAACTTCTGCGTTGAAGTGATCCTCCTGCCTCAGCCTTCCTGAGTTGCTGGGACTACAGGCACATACCACCAAGCCTGGTTAATTTTTAAAAATGTTTTATAGAGATGGGAGTCTCATTATACTGCCCAGGCTGGTCTCGAACTCCTGGCCTCAAGCAATCCTCCCACATTGGCCTCCCAAACTGCTGGGATTACAAGCGTAAGCCACCAAGCCCAGCCAATATTTCCTTCTTGATAAATTGTAAGAAAAATATAGATTAGTTACTCTTTGTATGTCAACATTTGTCTCAGAGGCCCTCTGCTCAGGCACCTCAGGTTTTGGGGAAATAGGAAGAGGATCGGAGGATGAGCAGATTAACACCTACCCCAATCCAAATGTTGGGACTTTCAACACTGTACAGCTGGTAACGCTTACAAATATCATGATATCTTAATAAATTGAGTATTAGTTTGAAGCCCGCACTAGAAACCCCTCGTTCATTTTTGTAGAGCCAGAAGCACCATTAGGTAGTGATAGAGCCCATACTTCCCCTCACCTTTCACTCACCAGCACTCAGTCTCATGGCTTCACCTAATTGCAAAGGAAGCTGGGAGATGTAGTCTAGTCATGTGTCCAAGACGGGAAAGGAAATGGTTTGGTGAACAACTAGCCAGTCTCTGCCACTTTGGTGGTAGATTACAAAGAATGTCTTCCCTTTCACTAGTATAAATCTATTGTTATTAAATATCAAAACTTATTATTTATATTTTTTAAATTATGATTTTTAAAAAATGTATTAAATGGATAACCTACATGAAACTCCTAATAGTGCAGAAAACCCATTAAGTAAACTATAGATGCCAAACTTTGAGTAACATGGCAGAAAAGTCATATCAAGACATTTCTCAGAAATTTTCCTAGGCGATGGTAATTGAGAGACTGTAGATAGCAGGCTGGTTTCTCCATACGAAGCAAAATTAAGTGTTGCTGAAGCAATTCTGAAGTTCTAGCTGATAATAACTGCACACCAGCTGTTCCCATTTTATAATACTTTTCCATAAAGTCCCAGATTTTAACTTTTGCCTTTTTTTTTTTTTTTTTTTTTTTGAGGCAGGGTCTCATTCTGTCACCCAGGTTGGAGTGCTATGGCACGATCTTGGCTCACTGCAACCTCTGCCTCCAGTTTCAAGTGATCCTCCCATCTCAGCCTCCCTGAGTAGCTGGGACTCTGGGCACATGCCACCACGCCCAGCAAACTTTTGTATTTTTTAGTAGAGAAGGAGTTTCACCATGTTGGCCAGGCTGGTCTCAAACTCCTGACCTCAGTTGATCTACCCGCCTCCGCCTCCCAAACTGCTGGGATTACAGGCATGAGCCACCATTCCCGGCCTTAATTTTCGCTTTTTAAAAATCATTTCCCTTTATTATGGAATTTGTATCTTCTACCTGTATGGTGGCTCAAAAGTGAGCAAAGTAAAAAGAAGGAACGCTAAGATTAGGAAAAAAAAATAAGAAAAAATCCACAGGACTTCAGAAGTGACAGGCAGTACTTGTCCTTTCTAATGAAAGATTGGATCATTCTCTGTTGTTGGGGCTGAACCCCAACTGGAGCTAAGGGTGTGAGTGACAAGAACACAGCACAGTTCCCATGATTTTGCCATTAGCCATCTCTCTTTGCTCTTCCACTATGGTCTTTTTCAAATTGCATTTATTCTGCAGGGAAGCCTTAAATCAGAGATCCTGATTTAGTTGGTCTGGGAAGTGGAGTCTTAGGCATCAGTATTCTTTTAAAACTCCCCAATTTTGAACAATTGGTATCGTTCAAAAATCCTTATATGCACCAGAGGTGAGAACCACTGATTTCCTCTCTGCATTGCTGTTTGGTTGACTAATTTGGGGCATTTGACCATACTACCTCTGATGAAACTGACTCAAATGATATTCAAAGTTCATTCATTTCAAACGCATGAAGAAAAAAAAGCAGGAATCCCTCCCTTACCCAGGGCATAGTTTAAATCGTGACCAGTGCTAAGAACAGACTCTGGGTAGCCACAAACAGTGATCACAAAGTTCCTGCCCTGAAATTGGTCTGATTTCTTCTCACAGGGAGCTCTACTGGCCAGGACATTTCTGAATTAGCTTCTTGCCTCAGTTATGCCCTTGAACAACTCTGTAGAAAGTTGGGACAGAGCTTACTGTCCATATAGGTGAGTTGGGTATGTGATCAAGCAGACAATTTGGGGACCCTCTTGGCATTATCAATGCAAACTATGTTGGTTCCTCAGTAATACAAGCAGAACAAGTATGGTCACCCAGACTTGGAATGAGTGTCCTGTATTGTTTGTAAAGACTGTTTGGCAAGTGGAATTCAAATGTGGTGAATTACACTAAGACTTTCAATCAAATCCAACTGAATGACATGCATATAGACCAGGGTTTCTCAGCCTCATCACTACTGACATTTGGGGCTGAATTATTCTTTTGTAGAAGGCTTAGCAGCATCCCTGGTCCCTACTCACTAAACACCAGTAGCATCCCCACCTCCTGGTTGTGACAACCAAAAATGTCTCCAGACATTGCCAAATGTCCCCTTATGAGGAAAAACTGTTCCTGTTGAGAACCACTAATACAGACTCACTATTAGTTTGTCAATTAAAAAAAAAAAAAACCAGTGTTGTTGTTTTGAAATTTCTCAGTTTCAAAAGAATCAGTTGAAAAGGGCTTCCTTCCAAAATTCTTCTCCAACTGTCTGCTTCCTTCTAGTCCCTTCTGCTCCCATCATGCCATGCACACCAGTAGCAAGAGTGAGCATTGCTCTGGGACCGCAGTTCTCAACCAGGGGTTGCTCCCCAGGGGATATGTGGCAATATCTGGAGACATTTTTGTTTGTCAATACTGGGAGGTGGGCAGGTGCAACTGTCATCTAATGGGTGGAGGCCAGGGCTGCTGCTAAACATTCTATAGTGCACAAGACAGCAGCCCCCAACATACACAATAAAGAATTACTGGGACCAAGATATCAATAAAGCTGAGGTTGAGGAACCTTGATTAAAAACAAACATGTCCACAAAGTCCAAACTGAAGAACCATTTGGGGAAATCTTTAATAATATATATGACTGGTTCTCGGTGGGGGTGATATTTGTCCTTTAGGGACATTTGGCAATATCTGCAGGTATTTTTCTTTGTCACAGCTGGGGAGGTGGGGTGCTACTGGCATCAAATAGGTAAAGGCCAGGGCTGCCACTAAAACTCCTATAGTACACTAGAGAGACTCCCACAACAAAGGACCATCAGGCCCCAAATTGCAATAGTGCCAAGGCCTATTACCCTAGGATCACTTCCGCTGTGACCATGGGACCCCCTGGTTTTTCCACCCCTGTTGACTCAGTGCTTTGGCTTTTGTTTTGTGTATCTGCCCTAGTGTCTCCCATCCAGGTTTGGATGTCTAGACCTGACGCAACTTCGGCACAGCATTAGGGTGGCTCAGAAGGAAGCTTGGCACAGAGCTCAGCTCTAGAACAGATCAATATTGGGAAGCAGGCCAGTTCTCATCAAAGGTTCAGCAGGGTGAGGTCAGGGGAGGCAAGCCACAGTCACAATTCAAGATGGATGACAGCACAAATGGCCCTGCAAAAGACACTATGTTCTGCCAGGCATGGGGACAGAGTGGCTGGGAATCTGAAGCAATAAAGAGTTTTACTGTAAAATCAGGCTGCTTCTGTAAAGTCAAGCAATGAGCAAAACAGTCCCAGCCAGCAAGCTGGGGTTTGAGGACAGGGCTAAATCCTGGGGTGGGACACCTTGTGAAACAGTAAGTCGGGACCCCAGGAAGAGGCAGGAACATGGATACTTTGCAAACCAGCTGAAGGAGGATTTGAATCAGGGACTAAAGCGTAACTGTGGGCTGAGCCTTGTGGTTCATGCCTGGAATCCCAACACTTTGGGAGGCCAAGGTAGGCAGATGGTTTGAGTCCAGGAGTTTGAGACCAGCTTGGGCAACATGACGAAACCCTATCTCTACAAAAAATACAAAACAGCCTAGTGTGGTGGCACATGCCTGTGGTCCCAGCTACTTGGGAGGCTGAGGTGGGAGGATCGCTTGAGCCCACGAGGTGGAGGCTGCAGTGAGCTTTGATTACACGGCTGCACTCCAGTCTCTATCTAACAACTACTATGTGGGGCAGATGGGAGGCTTGTGCTCAGTTTAGACAAAGGGTGCCAGATGTTCGTTAACAGAGTGGAGATGCCATTGGGGAGGGAGGTGGTGACATGGAAAACGTTACTGAGTTCAGTAATAAGCAATAGGACACTGCACCCTGGGTTTGAAAATAGGAACCCTGATTTTGCAACAAAGAGAAACGCTCCCTTCTCCCTAACACCACACACGCACATACACACACACACACACACTCTCTCACACACACACACACGTGCACGCACACACACCACCTCTAACATACTATGGGATTCACTGAGACAATTCCTCCCTGTGTGCAGGATTGGTCTGGAGCACTAGGGATCATGCTGAAGCAAAAGTGGCTCCTTGAACAGAGCAGAAGCAAAGCAGTCGAGGCCAAAATTGTAATCAGCTTTTTGCTTGTGTTTTTGTTTTTTAATAGCATCAGCTTTGTTTTTTAAATTATATATTTTAAAAAGTTTTAAATATAACATACATTCCTTATAGAAAATCCGCAAACTACAAAAGAATAAAAAGAAGAGGAAAAAAAAAGACATCCCTATACTACCTCTGTTAATATTCTTCTAGTCTTTTTTTGCCAAGATTTATTTTTGTACAAAGAGAAAATATATTTCTATGTGTCACTTTGTATCCTTAACATCATGACAGAATCATTTCCCTTGCTATTACAAATTCAGCATGAATAAGTTTTGTGACATTTCTTGGTTTTGTCTGATTATAAAGTCAACCCATTCTCCATGTAGAAAATTTGGAAAGTATGAAAAAGTGTAAAAAATGTACATAATCTATGATTCCATATCTAAATGATAATCACTCAAGGTGTTGGTGGGATTTTTTCCTGTCTTTTTTTTTTTTTTGCTTTGATGGTACCTTTATTCTAATAATTAACTGATATTCACCTTATAATTTGCTTGACATATAGTAATTATCTAGGCAATACCATCCTTCCAGAATTTTGCCATGGCCTGGGCCTTGTATATTTGAATCCATAAAAAAATGTTAACTTTTTTCTTCAGATGGACCCTGGATTTATATTTCACTTTGGATTCTTCCAAGTAATAAACTCCCAGCCCAAGTAGTAGACAGGGAAAAACCTTCTTTTCCCTACTCATCACTATTCTTGTAGAGCGTACTTCCCCGCCGCGCCCCCCCCCTGCCCCCGCCCCAGTTTCTTGATGGAAATGCTCTGCAATATATCAGATTTGGTGGTGTGGATAGGACAATTGAAAATGCCTATGAATCTGTAGCTGGAATCTCATTAAGGATTTTGGTGATCATTGGTTTGTATAATTCAAACCTTATTTTATATATGTACATACATCCACAAACAAGAATTTGTCCCCAAACAAAATTGAGGTTTGCCTCTAAAACTCTTAGGAATGGAGATATTTGTCCAAAGGTAACACAGGATGTTGGTAAGAACATTGACTTAAAGTCAGAAGGCCAGAGTTTGAATTGACATTGACTACCCAGTCATGGGAATTTAGCAAATTGTTTATCTTTCCTGAGCCTCAGTTTCCTTGTCTATAGAAAGGAGATAATAGCTATGTTATCAAGGATTAAGTGAAGTAACAAACACAGACAACATAATAAATGGTGAAAGATTTATATGATCTGAAGAGAAAAATAGAACTGCCATTCCACCCAGCAATTCCACTACTGGGTGTCTAGCCAAAGGAAATCATTATATTAAAAAGACACTTGTACTTGTATATTTATTGCTGCACTATTCATAATAGCAAAGTTATGGAATCAACCTCAGTATCCATCAACACATGATTGGATAAAGAAAATATGGTACACAGACACCATGGCATACCATGTGGCCATAAAAAAGAATGAAATGATATCTTTTGCAGCAACGTGCATGGAGCTGGAACCCATTATCCTAACTGAAATAATTTAGAAACAGAAAATCAAATATCACATGCTCTTGCTTGTAAGTGGGAGCTAAACAAATGGGTGCACATGGACATAAAAATGGAAATATTAATGATAGACACTGGAAGCTCCATAAGGGGGAAGTGGAAGAGGATGAGAGTTGATAAATAACCTATTGGATACAATGTTCACTATTTGGGTGATGGTTACATTAGAAGCCCAAACCCCACCATTACACAATATATCCATGTAACAAACTTGCACATTCCCTGAATCTATATTTTTTTTAAAAAAAATACAAACTATAGTGGCTGACACAGAAGAACCCCTTAATTACATACCGGCAGTGAGCCAAGTAAGTTGCTATGTCACAGGCTGGCAAACTATGGCCCAAGGGCCAAATCTGGCATACTGCCTGTTTTTGTAAATAAAGTTATATTGGAACATAGCCAAACCCATTCACTCATGTATTGCTTATGGCTGCTTTCATGCTGTATTGGCAGAGGGCAGTAGTTGCCATAGAGACTGTGGGGCCCTGAAAAGCCTGAAATATTTACTACCTGGTTCTTTACAGAAATTTATTTCCCACCCCTGTGTTAAATGTTTCCCCAAAACCACAGAGGTAAATTCTATTGTCTTCCCATTTCACAGGTCAGGAAACTGGCACATGCAGAGATTAAGGACTTGCTCACACTGCTCTTACTGAATTGGATCATGATGCCAGTTCTATCTCAATTCAAAGTTTAGCAACCACTCTACAATGCTTCTTCAAAAGATATTTGAATTAAATCTGAACTCTCATGGCCTTAACTTCCACTTCTGCCATAACACCTCACTTTCAACCATTGATAATGATTGAGCCTTGAAAATAGACATTAGTGTCTCTTACTTTCATTCCAGCATGCTGTTACATAGCTCCTCCAAAAGAAACCACATCTCATCTTCAAACCAATATATCAAACTGCAAGTCAGGGAAGTGGATGAAACTGTGGCATTGTCAGAGTCAAGAACTGTGAAGGATCTGAGATTTGATCCTACTAGCAGTCTCATGAGTTAGTCTGCCACAGTTTCATGAATTCTGGCAAAAGATATGAGACTCTTGGGTCAGAGACAAAAGAGACTTCATTATTCTCAGAACTATAAGCAGCATGAGTTTTCATATTCACATCAGATCCTTCTCACTTCCCAAGTCCCATGGGAGCTACACAGAGTGGCCCAGGTAGATGCCGTGTATGCAGTGGGTTCACATCACAACTGAGGAATCCTTAGTTTAGGAAACCCAAATCTTTTACAGTGGACAGTAGGTAAACCTGCCTGACTTTGGCTTGAGAGACAGATATTATCTTGGTTATACTTGATAGCCAACAAACTTGCCCTCTGTTCTGGAAGTAGATGTTCTTTCTCCCTTTCAAAGGATGCTATACAAACATCCTTGACAAAAAAGTGCAGAACAAAGGTTGTCAGCACCTCTGCCAGCAAGACAGAAGTGTAAAGGTGTGGAAAATTGTCTCCCTACAGTCATTAACAAAAGCTCTATGTCACTGTGTTCTTTGTGTTGAGTGGTTTTTACTTTCTCTAGGTTTTCCAACTGGTAAATACTACATTTGCTTCTTCACAAACCAGTGCACTGTGAACTTGTCTTTGCAATTAGTAACAAATAATTTTACTTTATTTCAGCTTTGTGTGCTCTCTTCTGAGAAAAATAAGCACTTTCTTCTTTTAATTCATGAAACATGACAGTGAAGAGTCTAAGGATTTATTATTCTGACAGTCCTGCCCAGGCTGAAAATCTCAAACTGGTCCTAATGACCCAACTGTCAGTTCCAAGTCTTTAGCTCTTCCCCATGCAATTGAAGTTCTTAGCATCCAGGAAAAGCAGGCAGAAGCTGTATAACTTAAAGCAGGGAGATAATCAATCTTGCTAAAGCTGAGATGGGTGTGGGTGTGTGGGTGCAGGGAAAGAAGCGGCACCAGGCAGGTGGGAACACTGAAAGTAGGTACTATATAAAGTCTCATCTGAGTAGCCAAGCAGTAGCACTAATGTGGTGTCTGATGCCAGCTAAATACAATGCCACATAACTACCTTTTCAATGTAAAAAATAATTTCTATCCTCTGAAGTGCTTGATGCCATCAGATGTCATGAGAACAAACTGACACGATAATATTTAAAGCCAATAGTAAAAGATACATATCAAGGGAAAACATACGGACTGTATTTGCTCAGTGCCCGACTGTAAACAAAGGAAAGCAAAAACATGCACATTTCACATTGTCAAGAAAAAGGCAGAAGTATATCTTTACTCAAAATAAACATCGCCAGCAGGTGCAAAACATACATACGTTTACTCTCCACACTTGCTGATGAGACCGCCAAGTAAACATGCATGTAAGCTTGTAGCTGAGGATGGCAAACAGAAGCATACATCTGTCAAGAGAACAGACTTCGCTCGTCTTCACTGGGTGGTTCACTTCTGAGGGGGCTCTTCTTCCAGCCGCTACTGAATCAGGGTCCATGTCTACACAAGGGTTTAAAACAGGCTTATTTTCTATGTATTTTAGGAGACTGGATGACCCCATTTTAATGGCCAGACTGAATGCATTCAATTATACCAGGCTAATTATCATCCCACTGTGGACATTGTAATTGACAGGTCATTGGCAGGTCTAGAGAGTGGCTCTTTTCAGATGAAATTTAGGTGCCAGAGAAAGAGTTTGCTTACTATTTGTTCTTTCACAGTCAACGTATTTTTTCAAACATACTGTTATATGTCTTTGAAAGCCACCTTGAATTCTTTTTCAAATGAGACAAGATGTCAAAAAATAAAAAAAAAAGGATAAGATAGAATACCCACCTTCAGTGTTCTGTTAACTTAGTTAAGCAGACTATAATATTAAAAAATAAGCCAGACATGGTAGCACATACCTATAGTTCCACTACTTGGGAGGCTGAGGTGGGAGGATCACTTGAGCCCAGGAGTTCAAGGCCAGCCTGGATGATATAGCAAGACTCTCTCAAAAACAACAACAACAACAACAGAAAAGAAACAAACAAAAACTAAGCCCCATGAAAGAGGTACAACACACAAGGGCCAAAGAATCCATATTTGGAAAGAAATCAGAGAAGAGTTTTTGGAGATGATGTGTTTAAGCTGGACTCTTAAGTTGGTAGGATCCAGAAAGACAGAAGAGAGGCAGGGAGAAGTGAGAAAATGTAGATGAAATTGACAAAGAAGTAAGATGCTAAATTACAAGAGAGAATAACACTGTCTCATTGTGAAGAACACTGAGGGTCAGGCTGAGGCATCTGAATGAACTTGGGAGGACTTTTGAAAAGCAAGGACTGTGGTTTTTCATCCCTTGCAATGCTCTTTTACTCAGTCCTCCTTTTTGTTGACTTCTGATAATGGCAGTAGAAAGGGCTGCTTAGAGGAGATGTGCAACTTTTTGGAGAGAATACAGTACCAGAAAATTCAGGGAATCAGGCCTTGGCAGGTTTGTTAATGGCTAATTCTTGAGGAACTATAACCACTTTAGTTCTCAGGGTATTTACAAAATCATTTGAAGCCTTGTTTACCTCTAAAGAACTGATACAGAAAGCAAAACACACACAAATGTGCATTTATTAGTAGATATCATAAGATGCAAGAATCAAGAGCACATTAGTAGGGAAAAATAACCAGCAATGTAGGAGTCCATAAAACAGAGACTAAGTCTTATGTAAATGAATAAATCACATCAAAATAGAAGAGTATCAAAATAGGTAGGCCGAGTGCAGTGGCTCACATCTATAATCCCAGCACTTTGGGAGGCCGAAGCAGGTGGATCGCTTGAGGCCATGAGTTCAAGACCAGTCTGGCCAGTATGGTGAAACTCTGTCTCTACTAAAAATACAAAAATTAGACAGGCGTGGTGGCACACACCTGTAATTCCAGCTATCTGGGAGGCTGAGGCAGGAGAATCACGTGAACCCAGGAGGTGGAGGTCGCAGTGAGCCACGATCATGCCACTGCACTCCAACCTGGCGACAGAGCGAGACTGTCTCAAAAAAAAAAAAAAAAAAAAAAAAAAAATAGAGACGTCATTTGTAAAGATACTGTGGACAAAATTGGCCTTTGCTGCTGAAACACACAAAATACATGCTTTTCTGTAATCATTTATGAAGGGTTGTGCTGTTCAACAACTGACAATTTCTGTTTCAGTTGCTTAAATTTAAAGTGCAGTTCCTCAGTCATACTAGCCACGTCCCAATGTTCATTCAATACCTGCATGTGGCCAGTGGCTACCATATTGTCATATTGACAGAGCACACAGAACATTCGTCATCATCATGGAAAGTTCTATTAGCACGTTTGAGAATTGTGGTTATTAAACTGTGGAATAGGATCATGAACTCTTTGAGAAACTGACAAAACTCATGATCCTGTCAAAAGACAAAATAACAGCAAATTTAATTTAAAGCTCTAATTGACTTTTATTTGCAATTCTAGAATCAAGTGACACCTTATTCTATATAATAGAATGAGTGTTCTTATAAGCTGAGCAAAGGAATTTCGCTTTATAGGCAAAAAAGGGCTGAATAAAGCAGAAACAGGATAAAAAGCAGATGGATCATTTCAGAAATACTTTCCTTAAACGATGAAAGCAGGGGGGAATTTCCTTATTACTCTGACTCAGGTAGACTGTAATCTCCCATTTTTCTGAAAACTGATCCATTTCTTTTTTTTCTTTCTATTGATTTAGATTTTCTTTATTTATATTTTTATTTTTTTATTGTACTTAAATTCTGGGATACACGTGCAGAACGTGCAGGTTTGTTACATAGGTATACATGTGCCACAGTGGCTGGCTGCACCCATCAACCCGTCATCTAGGTTTTAAGCCCCATATGAATTAGGTATTTGTCCTTATGCTCTCCCTTCCATTGCCCCCCACTCCCTGATAGGCCCCAGTATATGATGTTCCCCTCCCTGTGTCCATGTGTTCTCATTGTTCAACTCCCACTTATGAGTAAGGACATGAGGTGTTTCTGTTCCTGTGTTAGTTTGCTGAAAACGATGGCTTCTAGCTTCATCCATGCAAAGGACATGAACTCATTCTTTTTTATGGCTGCATAGCAGTCCATGGTATATTGTATGTATGCCACATTTTCTTTATCCAGTCTATCATTGATGGGCATTTGGGTTGGTTCCAAGTCTTTGCTATTGTAAATAGCACTGCAATAAACATATGTGTGCATGTGTCTTTATAGGAGAATGATTTATAATCTTTTGGTTATATGCCCAGTAATGGGATTGCTGGGTCAAATGGTACTTCTGGTTCTAGATCCTTGAGGAATCACCACACTGTCTTTCATAATGGTTGAACTAATTTACACTCCCACCAACAGTGTAAAAGCGTTTCTATTTCTCCACAGCCTCCCCAGCATCTGTTGTTTCTTGGCTTTTTAATAATCGTCATTCTGACTGGCATGAGATGATCCATTTCAAAGGTCAGTTTGATTGTGTGGCACTTAGCACAAGAGACTCTATTCTGGTTTTTGGTCTCATCTGCTGGGGCCTAGTGGAGGAGACTAGTCCAAAACAATGGCCTCCCATAAACTTTGTTTAACAGATGTTTTCCTAATAAAATGTGCAAATACATATACACATGATATTTTGTATATAATTTCAGGGTTTTTTTGTGGTTTCCTAAAGCCTATTCATAGACCATTTAGGGATTCTTGGCCTCCAAGTTAAGAAACCCCAGAAGACTTTAAATACTTGGTTTCTGGCTCATAATCTAACTCTTTACACTAAGTCCTGTCATATTCTCAGAAATCTTTAACATCCTTATTTTCTATGTATTTTAGGAGACTGGATGACCCCATTTTAATGGCCAGACTGAGTGCATTCAGTTATACCAGGCTAATTATCATCCCACTGTGGACATTGTAATTGACTGTGAATGTCACATCACAAGTGAATGTCACATCTCAAATCCTGCCTCTAATTTCCTTTTTCTTTTCATCTCCAATGACCTCTTCTACTCCATATTGGCCACATGGTCACATCCTAGACTTTAGCCTTCATCTGAAAGAACACCTATTGTCATCTGTGAAATCACAAATTCAAATATCTGGCACTCTGACTACATATTTCCTCCCCAATACTTTGGTTCTCCCAATACTTTGGTTCTCCTGCCTCATCAGGTCCATTGGCCCCTAGACTTCCTCCCTCCCAGGCACTATCTTCCTTTCTTCACTTCCTTTTCTATCCAGCTCAGATAACTTGGACCAACATTTCAACCATTCTTCTGCCAAGGTCTTCATTCCCCTTGCCTATTGTCCAGCTCTCCAATCAATTTGTCAAAATCCCGTCCTCAGTGGGTCCAATTGTCTGCCTCTTCTAATGCTACTCAGCAGAATTAGAAAAAAAACTATACAATCTCTCAGATTTGCACTACAACAAATTTATAGGATCCAAAATCAATTGGGTCTTCAATGTTGCTACAACCTATTGTGTTTCCTTTGTCAAATCTTCCTCCCATTTTCCACATCAACCATTTAAAACATTCTTCCATCTCCATATGTATATAATGATATATATACATCATGACAAGCAATTGGAACTAAACTATGTCCATTGTAAAGGGATTAATTAAATAAACTATGATACATCTACAAAATGGAATATCATGTACCTATCGATAAAATGGAAAGATCTCCAGGATATATTGTTTTAAGTGAAGGTTCAGGATAGTGTTTGTCATTTCTTTTATCCAGATGGGCTAAATTATGTGCAGCGACAAATAAACTGTGACATTGTTACCAAAACCTCCAGCTGAATCTTCTGTGTTATTGGCAAAAATACCCATGTATTTAAGGTCCTTAACTTAGGTGAACACCTAATATGCATAAGTTATAAAAGTGGTTAACAAGGACATAATAACTAGCTCTGTTTAATATTTCAGTTCTCATAAGTAACCTAAATAAACTGCTAAAAATGAATAAAATATAAATGGGGTAAACACTATAGGTGAACTTTTTGTGTAATTTTAAAACTTGATATTATTTTGGATGCTCACTAGATGTCTGCGTCATTTCCAACTAAGGAAGGGTGATGATATGGGGAAACATGTTTGTTCTTTTTTTAAGTTATGGAATGTTCTCACCTATTAAATGCTAATATTTGATAGACAGTTCAAGATTTCTTCCTAGGTTTTCACTAAAATTTAAGATTGCCAAGAATAGGAATTCTAGTTAATATATCATTCAGTATATAAAATGTGCCAAAGAAGATGTGTTATCATTGAGAAAAATAATAATTTTGTCTAATTCAGAAGTTATATAAAGGCAAATTCAATCACGCCTGTAATCCCAGCACTTTGGGAGGCCAAGGCGGGCGAATCACAAGGTCAGTAGTTCAAGATCAGCCTGGCCAACATGGTGAAACCCCGTCTGTATTAAAAATACAAAAATTAGCTGGGCATGATGGTGGGCACCTGTAATCCCAGCTACTCGGGAGGCTGAGGCAGGAGAATCACTTGAACCCAGGAGGCAGAGGTTGCAGTGAGCTGAGATTGTGCCAGCCTGGGAGAGGGTGAGACTCTGTCTCAAAAAAAAAAAAAAAAAAAATTGACTTGGAAAAGTTTTATATGAAACAAGATAAAAAGGAACCAGTAAGTAGGGGAGAGAGATGTGAAAAAGTTAAGATTGGCCCTCTGTGTTAGAACAGGTTTTCCTTAAAATACTGATTTGCTGTTAATAAAATTACAAGAGGTTTTGATTTTGATTCTAATATCAGTTTCTTTTTGAAAACTTCTCAGATTCATATCTCAGAAGTGCAACTTTGTTGTGTCTTGCTGCTTTCAGCTTTTTTTCTCCCCATCAAAAGGCCTGAGATAACCCTCTCCTTCAACTTTTTCACCAGCTCCTGTAATTTTTTTCCTCCAGTTCTACCTGCTGTTGTAGACTGATGCTAAAATGTTTTTCTTGAAAGTCTAGAAAAGCAGTGTTTTTCTCCAGGATAACTTGATTACTTTGCTCAAAGTACTAGTTATCTGGTTTCTTGTTTCCTCTGTAACATAATGTCCACTTATGACCCCGGACATGCTCTTCCTATGTCTGATTAATTCAAGTATCCTTTTCATCAGGTTTGACTTTCAGGTTATTTAAATGGGCTTCCCCTAAGGAGAAGCAATAACAGTACAGAAGGACTCTCTTTGCCTTTTAGTAACTGGCTTATGAAACAGATTCTACATTTTATCACAAGAATTTCTATGTCATCATTATTATTAGGTGTTTGATTGCTTAGAAAAACAGAGATTTAAAAGAATTAAGGTTTTTCCATCCGTGTAGCTTTCTGCATCGTTTTTACAGTCCTTGTGCTGTTAAGTTACAGGGCTTTGACTCCTGAGTCTGAAAAAGGCACTGATACCTGCTCAATTTTGTTTGTTTGTTTTTAATTTTCTTTTTTTGAGTACCAATAAGTCTTTATTTATTCATTGTATTTTCCCAGGGAAAGGAGAAGAGAAGGGAAGAGTCAGCATGTGTTAAAAAATGATTAGAAAATGGGAAAGGAAGTACCCAGTACAGCAAAATCAACCATCAAATAAACACACCCCAGTGATGGGGTCACCAAAGCCCAAAGGGGCTCAGTCTCCTGCAGTTCAGGAATGAGGTAAAGGGATCAGGAAAAAAACAGACAGGTACAGGCTCTCCTACCCTCCCTTCCCATAAATTCAAGATTTTACACAAAGCTTTGGTTTCTAGCAGTAAACATGGAGTTACATTCGTTCATCTCCTGTTAAACAATCTTGTGGCCACTTTGATATAAGTTTCTAGCACCTGCATAAAAGTTCCTGAGTGAGTTGGATATACATTCATATTCCCTTTCTTGGCCTCCTGACCCCACTTTCTACATGGAAGGCCCCCAATTGCATCTCTCTACTTTAGGATTAAAAATGAAGTAGGTTTGATCCATCCAAAATACAGCAGTGTCTTTTTTTTTTTTTTTTTTTTTTTTTGAGACGGAGTCCCGCTCTGTAGCCAGGCTGGAGTGCAGTGGTGCAATCTCGGCTCACTGCAGCCTCTACCTCCTGAGTAGCTGGGACTACAGGTATGCACCACCACACCCGGCTATTCTTTTTGTATTTCAGTAGAGACGGGGTTTCACCACGTTGGCCAGGATGGTCCTGAACTCCCGACCTGGTGATCTGCCCGCCTCAGCCTCCCAAAGTGCTAGGACTACAGGCGTGAGCCACTGTGCCCGGGCTACAGCAGTGTCTTAAGTGTTTGGCATGAATATATCAAGAAATGGTCGGCCCGGTGTGGTGGCTCATGCCTGTAATCCCATCACTCTGGAAGGCTGATGTTTTTAATTTTTTTAATTTAAAAAATGTTTATGGGTTCAAGGCAGGTGTATATATTTACGGTATATATGAGACACTTTGATACAGGCATGCAATAAGCAATAATCACATCATGGAAAATGGAGAATCCATCCCCTGAAGCATTTATTCTTTGTGTTACAAACAGTCCAGTTATATACTTTGAGTTATTTTAAACTGTACCTTTAAAGTATTAATGACCATAGTCACCCTGTTGTGCTATCTAATACTAGGTCTTATTCATTCTTTCTATCTATATATTTTTTGTACACATTAACAATTCCCACTCCCCCCACCATCCCGCCAACTACCCTTCTGCCTCTGGTAGCCATTCTACTATCTCCTTGAATTCAATTGTTCTGATTTTTAGATCCCACAAATAAGTGAAAACATGCAATGTTTGTCTTTCTGTCTGACTTATTTCACTTAACACAATGATATTCAGTTCCATCCATGTTGTTGCAAATGACAGGATCTTATTCTTTTTTATGGCTGACTAGTACTCCACTGTGTATATGTACCACATTTTCTTTATCCAGTCATCTATTGATGGACATTTAGTGTGCTTCCAAATCTTGGCCATTGTGAACAGTGCTGCAACAAACATGGGAGTGCAGATATCTCTTTGATATATTGATTTCCTTTTTTTAGGGGTATATCTCTAGCAGTAGGTTTACCAGGTCATATGGTAGTTCTAATTTTAGTTTTTTGAGGACCATCCAAACTGTTCTCCATAGTGGTTGTACTAATTTACATTTTCACCAACAGCATACAAGGGTTCCCTTTTCTCCACATCCTCACCAGCATTTGGTATTACCTATATTTTGGATAAAAGCCATTTTAACTGGAGTAAGATAACTCAATGTAGTTTTGATTTGCATTTCTCTGATGATCAGTGATGTTGAGCACCTTTCCATATGTCTGTTTGCCATTTGTAAGTCTTCTTTCATGAAATGTCTGTTCAAATGTTTTACCCATTTTTTATGGGATCATTAGATTTTTTTTTCTATAGAGTTATTTGAGCTCCTTATATATTCTGGTTATTTATCCCTTATCAGATGGGTAGTTTGCAAATATTTTCTCCCATTCTGTGGATTGTCTCTTCACTTTGTTGATTGTTTCATTTGCTATGCAGAAGCCTTTTAACTTGATGTGATCCCATTTGCCCATTTTTGCTTTGGTTGCCTGTGCTTGTGGGGTATTACTCAAGAAATATTTGCCCATCCAATGAACTGAAGAGTTTCCCCCAATGTTTCCGTTGAGTAGTTTCATAGTTTGACGTCTTAGATTTAATTTTTAAATCTATTTTGATTTGATTTTTGTATATGGTGAGAGACAGGCGTCTAGTTTCATTCTTCTCCATATGGATATCCAGTTTTCCCAGCACCACTTATTGAGGACACTGGCCTTTCCCCAGTGTATGTTCTCAGCAGGTGTTACCCTTTGAAGTCAGACTGCCTGGATTCTTCATTTTGGCTCAATGATCTATTTGCTTCATGACTTTGGACGAGTTATTCAAGACCCCAGCCTTCAGTTTCTTTATCTGTAGAATGGGTACAACAACAGCAACTATCTCATAGGTTTGTTGGTAGAATTCCACGAGTTGGTACATGTACTTTGCACCTAGTACTAAGCACTTGAACTAATGCCTGGTATATAGTAGGCCCCCAATCTGTGTTAGTTATACTGCCTCTGGCTGTAAGTGCAAAATAGCTATGCAATAAATGTTAGCTGTTGTGATTACTTAAGCCTCATCAAGACACTCTGGGGACATTTTGAAAGGAAGGGTGGCCGGGCGTGGTGGCTCACACCTGTAATCCCGGCACTTTGGGAGGCCGAGGCAGGTGGATCACTTGAGGTCAGGAGTTCAAGACCAGCCTGGCTAACATAGTGAAACAACGTCTCTACTAAAAATACAAAAATTAGCCGGGCGTGGTGGTACATGCCTGTAATCCCAGTTACTGAGGAGGCTGAGGCAGGAGAATCACTTGAACTCAGGAGGCAGAGGTTGCAGTGAACTGAGATTGCACCACTGCACTCCAGCCTGGGCGACAGAGTGCAACTCTGTCTCATTAAAAAAAATAATACAAAAAGGAAAAGAAGGGTGGCTTCTCCTCAGACCCCTGCTTTCTCCCTTGTCATTCAATGATTGGGGAAGATATGAAGGTCCAAAGTGTCATAAACATTGGAGAGACACCAGAAATGTGTTATCCACTCAGTCCCTTCCTCTAGGAAGCTAATTCTAGAGGAACCCAGGTGGCCTTCCCTCCTAAGCACCCATCCAGCTCTTCTCCAAGCACCAAACCTTTACCAAGCAGGAGGAAAATGAGAAGGTGTGGTCTGTATGATGGCCCCTAATGACGAACTTAGCTCTCCTTCTCTTTAATTCAAGTCACTTTCCTCTCAGTTCCTCCTGAGTGGAGGTGATACATGGCACAGGAGCCATTTGTAGGCTCCAAAGTCATTGAGTTGTCGCCTGCACACTCTACCTTCTGAAGCTGAGCACTGGGCTCATTCTCACAGCACCCTTCACCTAGTAAAACTGTCTGTGCAACATTATGACAATAAGATAAATCGGACATAGTTGACTGCATCTTACTTCTGACCCCCACACTGTCCTTGGTCATTCCTGAGCATAGACCAAGCTAACTTTGAGAGGAATTTAGTTTATAGTTTAACTTGAAAGCGAGGATGACAATAGGCCCTACCTAAAACTAATGCCCTCCTTGCTCAGGACCGAAAACAACCCAGGTAAGATTAATGATAGGCAATAAAGAACAGGATTTTGAGAGAGGCCTGAACTCTGCTAAAATGTAGGGGTAGTTACCATAATCCCTTCCTGCTCAGGAGTTGTGTGGCCTGAGGTCACAAGATTTGTGACTTCCCCAATTGCTCGTATAAACAACATCATTATTGTAGAACTTAGGATTGTTTTTTTGAGACATCTTTCAGGCTGACCCCATGCGGACTCATGACTCATGACTCAACTGCTCCTGTGGTCCCATACAGAGGCCAATTCAGTGTATCAGGACAATTTTCCACATCTCTATAATTTCATCCCCAGCCAATTAGCAGCACCCATTCTCTAGCCCCCTGCCCACCAAATTGTCCATAAGAACCCTAATCTCTGAGCCTTTGGGGAGATAGATTTGAGTGATAACTCCAGTTCTCCCATGTGACTGGTCTCATGTCAAACTCTTTCTCTACTACAATGCAGCAGTCTCAGTGAAATGATTTTGTCTGTGCAGTAGGCAGGAAGAAACTACTGGGCAATTACACTAGGACCTACTTCCAGAATATATGACCTGTGAAGTTTCATAGGGCCCTGCACTCAGATGGGCCCTGCACTTGGCTTGATGGTCTGGGTTGCCTTCTTGAGATTCTTAATTTGTGAACCAGGAGCCCCACATTTTCATTTTACACTGAGCCCTGCAAATTATGTGGCCAGCCGTTTCTTCTTCTGTAGAAACTTGATTCTAACACCAGCCCCCTGCCTGAGACTTGCAATCTATTAAGGACTCTGTAGAAGCATGAGAGCATATTTTTAAAATAAATAACAACAGCAAAAACAACAAAGATAATTTTTAAGAAGGGAAAGATCTCTGACTTTCCAAAATAAAGATGTCTCTTACTGGCCAGCAGATGTCGCTCTTGCTGCATGGCAGAAGAGGGGATTTTTAACAGGCCCCACATATTTCAGGATTTTTGAGCCTTGAAGGAGACTTGCCTCAAGGAGCGTTATCTAAGAACTTTCATTAGGACACTTTGATTTCTTTTGATGAAGATGTCATCACAAAGGGAACGCCACTAACGACCAAATCTAAGTGGAAGAGCTGTAAATAATAATTATATATTATTATTATTGTTATATATAATTATTATATATTGTTATAATAATTATTATTATTTAAAAGTTTTTTGTTTTTTGTTTTTTTGAAATAAAGTCTCACTCTTTCCCAGGCCTGGAGTGCAGTGGTGCAATCTCAGCTCATTGCAACCTCGCCTCCTAGGTTCAAGAGATTCTCATGCCTCAGCCTGCCGAGTAGCTGGGACCTCAGGTGTGTACCACCACGCCTGGCTAATTTTTGTATTTTTAGTAGGGATGGGGATTCACCATGTTGGCCAGGCTGGTCTCAAACTTCTGACCTCAAGTGATCCACCCGCCTCAGCCTCCCAAAGTGCTGGATTACAGGCGTGAGCCACCACACGTGGCCTATAACAAGCTATCAATTCAGTTATTTAAAAAATGAATAATGCAGCTAAGTGCAAACTTCTTCAGATAGGTTGACATATCATTTTTAAATTGTGTTGTTCTCTAGAACTGGTGGTTGAAACCGCGAAGAGTACCTGTAGTCCCAGCTACTCGGGAGGCTGAGGCAGGAGAATGGTGTGAACCTGGGAGGTGGAGCTTGCAGTGAGCTGAGATCACACCACTGCACTCCAGCCTGGGCAACAAAGCAAGACTCCATCTCAGAAAAAAAGAAAGAAAAGAAAAAAAACCAGTGAAGAGTAATAATATTTTCTCAATGTGTTCCCTGCTATCTTGAAGTGCTGAATTTGTTGCTGAGTAAAATGTTAAAGGTTAAAGTCAAGGAGAAATTCAATGCCTTTCATTCCAGGATTCATAGTGAAATGGCAGAAAGAATCTAAGGTTTCCCTTGGATGTGGTTCCTAATTTGCTGGAAGGTCCCAGCTGAACATATACTCCCTGTTCAAGCTACATCATCCCTGTGTAAATAGATATTGATGAAGTAAATGAATCGTTGCTAGAAAGACTATTGGTTGCTAAGACCAAGCTCCATTCTTAGGTAATGGGGTCAGTCTTTCCAATATGAAAATGTCACCAGTACTAAAGTAACAATTCATCATAGAAAGACATTCGAATAGCTCTCACAGTCTCCCAAATGAGTTATTTTATGTGTTAAGAGATTACAAATTTTCAGCTGGAATTTATTATTGCGTTTAACACTGCAAGATCAGCAAAATTATAGTACATAAGGCAAATATATCTGAAAACAGTAACGCAAAACCAAAGTGATAGTAACTCCTGGGTTTCTTTAAAGCAAATGGTGTTGGTTAGTCCATCATGATCCAACAATCACTAACTCAGCAGCCTGGGAAGCTAGTCTTCCAAGTTTCTGGGCCTGAACCAGTTACCCAAGATGTATGTGTAAAAGGCACATAATTTATTAAATATTATTTTGACAAAGCTAAACAAATTAATTACGCTTACAAGAGGATGTGCAATATACAACTGTATTACATCAATAAAAGGTGAAATGCTACTGAGAGTAGAAGTAGCCTTACCAGAACAGACCGCAGGCATCAATTTGTACAATCACAGAGTGGACTGGGAGAGCTGAACATCTCCAAAGAATGTCCATCGATGACCTTCACTTCTCCTCTATGTTGACCGCCATCTTCTACAGCCCCACTCTGAACCTGCGCTAACCCATCATTGCCCCCGTCTCCAGCCTCTTAAATCTCCAGCCGCAGCCTCCTATCCTTGCCTCATCTCCAACACACCTCTTTGTGCTTATGGAAGAGCCTTCTGTTTCTTCCAGTTTAGCAGCCCACTCCTGGTGTGATTTCTCTACCCAGCATAGATCATATGGCTGGCATTAAACATTTTCTCATCAACACACCCAACTCCCTTGTACCACCGTCCTATCACCAAATGCAACCCGTGAAACTCCAAACCAGGATCCTCACTCTGCCTTTGCATTCCAGCACATGCCGGAGGTAATTCCACTACCTGCAGTAGGACAGGTTGGTGCAATCACAAACTCCTGGGCTCCAGCCACAACTGATCCCTCAGGGAGGATGGAAACCTTTTTATCTATGCTTTGTCAGCTTCCTCATCCATCTCCCCCGACTGTCCAAAACATTTAATACTCTTCTCAATCCCCACACCTACCACTTTTAGCAGATGGTTCACTTCCTATATCTCCAGGGACAGAGTTCAGCAAACCCCAAACTCCAAGGACTGAATCTATCCTAACGCCTATTTCTATAAATAAGGTTTTATTGGAATGCAGTCATGTCCATTGGTTTATTTATCATCTATGGCTGCTTTTGTGCTATGATGAGAAGGGTGAATCATTGTGATGGAAATTGTGTGCCCAAAAACCCTAAAATAATTGCTGTCTGGCTCTCTATTTAAAAACTTGACCAACTGCTGTTCCAGAACAGTTAGGTCATTAGGTATTGCTTGCTGTCTATTTCCTTCCAACCAGTGAACTACTTAGGATCTGAACCTGTCCTTATCCTTTCCCATCAATCCCCCAGGATGAGGAGTCTCTCCTCAAGGCCAACCCTCAATCTCTGGTTTTGACCCTAACCCCTCTTTTCTGAAGCCTTCTCCATCAATCACCCATTCAGTACTCTGTGTCTTCATCCTCTCACCACTGGCATTTTCGTTAGCTTATAAATCTCTTCAAACTTTCCACTCTAACATGCGTTCCCTTGATCCTTCCCTGTGCCCAGCTACAGTCTATCTCCACCTGCTCTTCTCAGCTCCTTGAGGGGGGTCATCTACACTAGCCATCTCCCCTTTACTCTGCAAGCAGTCTGGATGCTATCCCAATGACACCACCAAAGCTGATCTGAAAATGATGACAAATCACTGCCATACTATGAAACCCAATGAACTCTTTTTGGTCCATTTCTTAGTGTGTTTTCAGCTGTATTGGCCACTTGCTCCTTGACATTCTAGACTCACTTCTCTGCCCCTGACATGACACTGCTTTTGCCTGCTTTTCCTTCTATCTCTGACTCCCTATGTCTATCTTTTATGCTCTCCTATGTCCACTCTTTAAATATTGGTCTTCCCCAGTGTTTCCCATGGCCCAGTGCTCTGCTCTCTCTATAATTTTGTTGCATATTTTCATGCACTCTTATGACTTTGGCTGTATCCTGTAAATGATGACTTTCCACTCTGCATCTCCAGCCTTAGCAGTCTTTCAAATTAATATATCTGACTGCTTGCTTAGAAAGTTCCATGTGAACTTCCTTTGACCAGCTCAAGTTCAACATGTCCAAAACTGCACCCATCAACTTCCCCCTGGAACTGCTGTTCCTAGCCTCAGTTAGTACATAATGACTCACCAGTACCAAAGCTGGGAACTTGAAAGTCCTCCCTGACTTTCTTCTCATTGTCAGGTAACACATCCCGCAGAGTTCATCTCCTAGCTGTAAGAAGTGTATCCATATTGACTATTTAATATGTCTTATGTGCACTGGTGGTTTTTATGGGCTACCCCATTTAATCCCCAGTACACCCATATATAGTAGGTATTATTGTCCACATTTAACAAGTGAGGCTCAAAGCAGTTGTGTAATTTTCTCAAAGTCACAAAGAAAATAAGTGATAAAGGCTAAGCTGGTATTAGATCCCAAGACTGTGTGGTCTCAAGATCTGTCCTCTTCCCTTTCACCACTAGTTCTTCTCTAATAAGAGTTTCATAATGGATGGCTACTGGGTTATCCACCCAATACCCAATCCCTCCATTTCACATTCTGGAGGGTCTGCAGTTTGGGTGGTTGACCCCAGTTCCAAGCATGGCCCTTCTATTTATTTATTTCTTATTTTTATTGAGGTGAAATTCACATAACATAAATAACTATTTTAAAGTGTACAATTCAGTGGCACTTAACGCATTCACAATTTTGTGCAACCATCACCTCTATTTAGTTCCAAGACATTTTCATCACCCCCCAAAGAGATCCTGATATAGTTTGGGTGTTTGTCCCTTCCAAATCTCATGTTGAAATGTCATCCCCAATGTTGGAGGTGAGGCCTGGTGGGAGGTGTTTGGGTCATGGGGGTGGATCTCTCATGAATGGCTTGATGCTGACCTCACAATCATGAATGAATTCTCACTCTGAGTTCACTAGAGATCTGGATGTTTTAAAAAGTGTGGCACCTCCACCCTCACTCTTGTTCCCTCTCTCATCATGTGATGTGCCTGCTCCCCCTTTGCCTTCCACCATGAATAGAAGCCCCCTGAGGCCTCCCCAGAAGCCAAGCAGATGCCAGCACCATCTTTCCTGTACAACCTACAGAACCATGAGCCAATTAAACCTATTTTCTTTATAAATTATCCCATCTCTGGTATTTCTTTATAACAGTGCAAAAATGGACTAACACAGACCCTATGCCCCTTAAAACACCTCCACTCCAATAGATACCAGACACTTTCCAAATGAACAAGTCCGTAAATAATCAACTTACTCCTTTTTTTTTTTTTGAGACAGAGTCTTGCTCTGTTGCCCAGACTGGAGTGCAGTGGCCTGATCTTGGCTCACTGCAAGCTCCACCGCCTGGGTTCACGCCATTCTCCTGCCTCAGTCTCCTGAGTAGCTGGGACTACAGGTGCCCACCACCACGCCCAGCTAATTTTTTGTATTTTTAGTAGAGATGGGGTTTCACTGTGTTAGCCAGGATGGTCTTGATCTCCTGACCTCGTGATCCACCCGCCTCGGCCTCCCAAAGTGCTGGGATTACAGGCGTCAGTCACCGCGCCTGGCCTTAACTTACCCGTTGAGAGAACCCTAATGCACTCATAGATTTATGAAACCTCAGATATGACCCAAGTAAAGGGTCAGCTAAAAAATATCCTTCCACTATTGCAGACTGTAGTTCTTTATGGGTAAAATGAGAGGTTGGGACCATGTGGTCACTGAATTCATTCCTAACCTGACAAACCAGTGTTCTAAGATTTTAGTTAAATGAGAGTCAAGACCGAGGAAAGACCACAAAAAAATAACAGTAATAATGCAACTGTAAATGCAAACATATTGACATGGTATGGTCTCAAAGTAAATTAAAATTTTAAAAGGGCAGGTGCAGAATATTGCATCGTTGTTGTGTATATGCAAAAAGGATATCTTAGGCCAGATATGGTGGCTCACACCTGTAATCCCAGCACTTTGGGAGGATGAGGAGGGATGATTGCTTGAGCCCAGGAGTTCAAGATCAGCCTGGACAACATGGTGAGACCTCATTTCTACAAAAAAAAACACAAATATTAGCTGGATGTGGTGTGCACCTGTAGCCTCAGCTACTCAGGAGGCTGTGGTGGGAGGATCATTTGAGCCTGGGAGGTAGAGGCTGCAGTGAGCCGTGATCACACCACTGCACTCCAGCCTGAGTGACAGAGTTAGACCCTGTCTCAAAAAAAAAAAAAAAAAAAAAAAGCAATGATGGGGCAAGAAATAACTGTTTATTGTGTCAAGCCCCTGAGAACTGGAGGTTGTTTGTTACCACAAATTAGTGTTAGTTTCCTTAATATAGTGACATGACAGAGACGTATTTTAACAGAGTTGAGGAGATAGCAACTAGATTGTTGTGGGTTTAGAAATAAAAGGAGGGGTGAGGAAGTGGAGACACTGGGTTGAAATTGATCTTTTGACAGAAAATGGAAGAAGTGAGATAAGAGAATAGCTTGAAAAGGAGGCAGCAGTATGGGACAGTTTTTCCAGAAAAGGGAGACTTGAACAAATATTTACACCTTAGCACACACCACGGTACACAAGAGATGTTATAAGTAACTGCTCAAGTGCTGAAGTAATGAACAAATGTATGAACAATTGATTTAAAATGTTGAATGTATCTTACCACTTCTGAGGCAAATCTCAGGAATATTTTGTTGGGGAAGGAAGAACACCCAGGAATTTAATGCAAATAATTCTTTTTTTTTTTTTTAAGACGGGGTCTCACTCTGTCCAGACTGGAGTACAGTAGTGCAATTACAGCTTACTGCAGCCTCAACCTCCCGAGCTCAAGCCATCCTTCCACCTTAACCTCCCTAGTAGCTGGGACTACAGGGACACACCATCACACCCAGCTAATTTTTGTACTTTTTGTAGATTTGGAGTCTCACCATGTTGCCCAGGCTGGTCTCAAACTTAAGTGATCCACCAGCCTCAGCTTCCCAAAGTGTTGAAATTGCAGGCATGAGCCTCTGTGCTCAGCCTAAAGAATTCTTTCATGAGGGGAAGCACATGATAAATGAAAGAAGACTGCATTTGGGTCAAAGGTCAAGAAAGAAATTTGGCAGCAAAATGAGAGGCACCTCTGAGCTAAGGGATCATTTGTCTTCTCAGCAGACAGGTCTGGGTGTGAGATCTTGTGATTGGTATCCTCCTCTAAGGAGAAACTGTGGGTTCCTTGTGTTTCCCACAGCAGGGTGTGAGGGGAACCTCCTGGGACCAGCCACGCAAGGGTCACTCTGGCCTGCATTCAATTTCTCATACTTTCAGGAATTACAGGCGCTTTTCAAGTTAAGAAGTCACCCTAAAAAGAATCACAAAGACATGCTGACATTGTGATAGCTGCAGACTTCTTAGGGACTCTCAAAATGTGAAGGAAGGAAAATAAAGGCACCAACACAGCTTCTTAAAGCGTTTCCTCCCTCCTCTTTAATACAAATGGTAGCACATGGCACATGCTGCTATACACTTTGCTTTTTGCATCTAACCATCATCACAGGTTGCTTACTGTGAGATGAAGATTTGTATGCAGGAAGTTCATTGGTGGGGACCCTGCAGATCAAGACTTCTGGGAGAATAAAGGAAGTTGGACTGGGCAGAGGGAGGATTTGGGCTGCTATGCAAGTCACAACAAAGACTTGTGCAATCCTGGGAGTGTTCTAGACTTGGGAGGGCTCTGAAGAGTTGTCTCAAATTAGTGCAAAGAGGCTAGGCCTTTATAACCTCACACTGATCAGTCACTAGAGGTGGGCTGCCCAAGAAAGGGGTCACAAACTTGGAGAGGTGGCTTTCTTCAGCCAGGGACAATCTCCAGAGGGGAACTCAGCTGTAAAGTGTCATTTGCCAACATTTCCAGCACTGCAACCCCTGCCTCCCGGGTTCAAGCATTTCTCTTGCCTCGGCCTCCTGAGTAGTTGGGATTACAGGCATATGCCACCATGCCTGGCTAATTTTGTATTTTTAGTAGAGACGGGATTTCTCCATGTTGGTCAGGCTGGTCTCGAACTCCCGACCTCAGGTGATCCACCTGTCTCGGCCTCCCGAAGTGCTGGGATTACAGGCATGAGCCACTGTGCCTGGCCCATCCTTCTATTCTCTATCCCCATGAGTTCAATTGTTTTGATTTTTAGATCCCCAAAGTAAGTGAAAACATGCAATGTCTGTTTTTCTGTGTCTGGCTTATTTCACTTAACATAATGATCTTCATTTCCATCCACATTTTTGCAAATGACTGACTCTCATTCTTTTTTATGGCCAAATAGTACTCCATTGTGTATAAGCACCACATTTTCTTTATCCATTCATCTGTTGATGGACACTTAGGTTGCTTCCAATCTTAGCTACTGTAAACAGTGCTTCAACAAATATGAGAGTGCAGCAATCTCTTCGATATACTGATTTCCTTTCTTTTGGGTATATACCCAGAAGTAGGATTGCTAGATCATATGGTAGCTCTACATTTAGTGTTTTGAGTAACCTGCAAACCATTCTCCACAGTGGCTGTACTAATTTACATTCCCACCAACAGTGTATGAGGGTTCCCTTTTCTCCACATCCTTGCCAGCATTTGTTATTGACTGTCTTTTGTACATCAGCTATTTTAACTGGGGTGAGACGATATCTCATTATAGTTTTGATTTGCATTTCTCTGGTGATCACTGATGTTGAGCACCTTTTTATTTACCTGTTTGCTATTTGTATGTGCTGTTTTGATAAATATCTATTCAAACATTTTCCCCATTTTTAATTGTATTATTAGATTTCTTCCTATACAGTTGTATGAGCTCCTTATACTTAATCGACAGTTGGATTGTTTTAAATCTTTTCTATTCCAAAGTATGCTGTAATATGTAACTCTGAATTAAGCTTTTTCACATTTGTAGGAGTTTATCTGCATAAATTCCAGGATAAGTTTCTATAAGTGGCATTTCTGGAGCAAAGGGTGTATAGCAGTGAGGATCCTTCCAGCAAAACATAAAAGGAGGTTGAAGGGTGGGCAGGCAGTGAATCTTGTAAGGTCCTGTCAACTGTATCATGGACTTTGTTTTTGTTTTGTATCATGGACTTTGGATCTTAGTATATGTGCAATAAGAAAACGTTGATGAATTTTAAGTGGAAGAGAGAAATGATGCCATATAATTTTTCCAATTAGGTCACCTAGATTGAAGGCCAAGAGCAGAAGGCCCAGAACAAAGTGCTGAAGAACCCCAACATTTAAAAGTTGAAAAAACAAAACAAGCCAGTGAAAAAGATAGAGAATGACCAAAAATGGAGATAACTTTCATTGAGATGTTTGGCTATGAATCAAAAAAGAGAAATAGCCTTCCTACTTCAATCTTCAATAATGGAATCTATGTTCTGAATTAAAGCAGTTTTCCTGATATTGTGTGAACTCCCAGAATTTGGAGCACATGCTCTCCACTGCAAACTGTGTGGGTGGGCCCTGGCAGGAGTGAGAAGCCTGTGTGTTCTTTCATCATATGGTTTCCATGCCATAGGTGGTCTACTACTGAGTAAACCTGAGGGCCAACCAACATCTAGAACCCCAGCTTAGCAAAACTCCAATTCCAAGAGTTTGAGGACTCACAGTCCTGATTTTTCGAAGTTCTAAAAGCAGTATTCCCCATGAAGAGCTGATAGCAGCCCCATGAAAATGATTTATTTGATTCACCAAAAGAATGTTTAAATTCCTAAAATCTTGCCAATGTCTATATTCAATTCATGCAGGGCTTGCTTAATATTTAACTGAGACCTAAGAAAATTGCATGGAGAAGGCTTTGCTGGGGTAGAAGTTGGGGCACTGCAGTAGGGGCAGAGTTCTTAATTTCTTTTACCATCGCATGGTTTTATTTTAGAAAATATGTTTTGTAACCCACTGACACATCTGTTGGCCACATGAAGGTCAAATCCAGATCAGTATGAATTAGAATAATTTTGCATCTATCTCAGGAAATCAGGTAATTAAAGACAAACTTCAGGAGAAAATCCTGTCTGTCCCTAGTGATATATATTAGTAGGAGTGTCTGATTAATGTGCCTCAGATCTGAGTCGGCCCCTTGTATGTTCCCCGCTCTCCCCAGCATGATGCTTCCTGTGGGAAACACCAACAGTTCAAACCCCTCATGGTTCAAAATGATCTCACATGTGTTAAGGAAGCAATGCTTTGAATTTTAACTGCTCTAATGAAGACCACCCAGGCATGTGAGAGCTGGTGGGGGTCCAGCTTTTCAAATATGGGATTATAATTATTCAGAGGATATTTGCACTCTTTTTTCCCTTAGTTTTATGAAGTTAACTTGATATGTGATCTGATGATTGTTACTTTGCGCCATCATGAGTGGCCACTGTCCAGGCCTGGTTCAGGTGATGCCATCCTTGAGACACGCAACCAGCATCCCCTTTTCCAATCAGGTGTATGTGTGGGGAGGTAGACTGATTGAGTAAAACTCAGTTACTTCTTGCTCGTATAGGCCCTTGAAACACAAAGGGTTGATTCCATTCATTTTTTCCAAATGGAGTTTAATGTTTCATCAGAGGGTGGAGGGGAACCTGGTAGGGAGATCTCCTCTTCTTCACCCATGATTGATCTCCCAGGGAAGAACAGGGGAACTATCTGGGACATCCCCAGCTGAACCAAAATACTAGTTAACCTAGTAAATTAGGTTAACTCTCTAGCTGGTCACCCTGCTACAGGATTGACTACCAGCTCCTACATGCCTAGAATGATGGAGCAGGTATGATTGTGATGAGTAGGTAGGATCATGGTAGGGGGTGAACCATGAGTTATTAATATTTCATGAGATATTAACATAATAAGATGAAATATTGATCAAATATGTTTGGAACCTCAATGTTTCTTTTTTTTATGAGGTTTCTCTCCACACATAAGGATGATCAAGGACAAAATGTGTCCCTCGGGGGCTTTGGGGGCTGTGAAGCTGGGGTTAGAGTCAGCAATGTGATGAGTTCAGCTCTCTAAATGCTGTGGTGTCTCATAGGCTCCACCCTTTGGATTCACCCTTCATTTTGGTGTTACCTTCATTAAAGTCTCTCTTCTCCTATAGATCCAGTGGGGCAGAAAAGGCCAGGGCCTTCTATTCCCTGAAATCCATGGAGAAACCCAGGTGGGAGCCTGAGGTGGACAGCTTGGCCAGCCACTGCCAGTCTCAGAGAAAACCACTCTTTCTCTTGGAGAACTTCCACATGGATCATTGCCATCTCTCTCCAAGAGTAGTATGACAAACCAAAAGGGATACAATCATTATGCTGCCAAGGGAAAAGAGACCAAGGAGGTGCCTTTTTATCATTCCTTAGGCCTGTGGATGGAGCAAAAGATGTCTTTATAGCACACACATGACTTAACACAGGGGTAGTCAAAATATGACCTGTAGCCAAATCCAGCCCATCACCTGTGTTCATAATAAAGTTTTATTGAAACACAGTCATGGCCATTCATTTACATATTGTCTATGGCTGGCTTTGCCCTACAATGGCAGAGTTGAACAGTTGCAACAGAGACCATTAGTCTGCAAAGCCTCCAATATTTACTAACTTGCCTTGTACATACAAACATTGCAGACCCCTGTAGCCTAGCAAACCAGGAGAGCCTGAGGGAAGAGAGAGAGTTGGGAACAAAAGCAAAAGCTTGGAAGACCATTTTGCTATATCTCCTTGTCAAACTTGTGGCAGCATCAAGTATAGGACCCCTGCGACCCTTCTTTTTCTCTCTCCTCTTTCTGTCTCTGCCTTGGACACAGCTGACATACTTGATCATAGCTTCCCTTGGGCACCGAGTGATTTCCCACCAATTAGCAGAGGATAGTATAGGAGTGCCATAGTCATACTAGCTCCTGAAAACTGCTTGGTCCAATGACTGGTGCTATACTCTTCATGCCCTGACCCCAATTCTGAGCCCAAGTGAAGCACCATTTCAGGACCATACGAATGGCTTATTTACTCACAAGTCCTTTCAGACCATGAAAAGAAAGCAGTGGCAACCTTTTTCCATTGAAACCTTCATGGCAAGACAAAGCGAGCCACTGGAAATTTTTTAGATGATGTCCTATGGTAAATCACATTCCATATAACTACCACCTACCAAGCTCCTGTTCTAGAGGCTGCAAGTGTGGGTAAAGAATTATGAAATATGCTTGTATTATGAGAAAACCAGCTCCCAAGAATCTTTATGTCCCACTCTAAGAGCCATGGCCTGAAAGGTCCTGCCTTCCCAGATCAATGGGACCCACTAACACTCTTAGTCATAACTGTGAACAAACAAACAAAAAACATCATTACCTCCTGGCCACAAATACAATCAGTGGCCTTCCACTTTCTCCATACCCAGGCAAATAGTAAATGAACAAAAACTCAGCCTACCACTTCAGAAAAGTTATTGGTCTATTTTCAGTGACATTTACCTTATGATGGTGTTATCTTTAGCTTCATTTGGGGGTAGAAAATGGTGACTCATTGTTACTGTAACTGAATTTGAAATTCTCATTTAATATTGCAGAACTAATAATAGACTGTGTGATAGCAAATCACAGCTGTTAAACCAGTCCAATTCCTTCCCCATCTGAGCATCAGCTCCTGTTCTGTTGGGGCAGCCAGCAAACTTTTCTTTGTAAGTTCTTTGTTCTCTGTCTCTCAGCTATGACGAGAAACACCTTTAACCATGTGATGGCATGCTATTTTAGGTCATTAACCTCTGCTGCTTTTTCTACTCTTTCTGCCTGCCCCACTCTTACCCCCGTCTGTGAAGTCAGCCGTGGTTGCCTCAGGAAAGGATGATACAGGCAACTAGGCAGTCAAAGTTTTGAGTTCCAAAAGCCCAGGCTGGGCGTGATACAAAGACCTGGAAGAAAACATCGTCAAGCAGGTACAGTTGCGCCATGCTCAAGCCTAGAGAAGATTCTCTGGGATGTGTGGGAGAAAGAGAAATAAAAGGTAAATGAAAATCCTTTAGATGCCAGTGGGTCCCTGAACAGGCCTGTGCCCTTGACAAGGCCAAGTCAGGGCAGAGAGGAAGAAATAGTGAAAGACAAGCCTAGCTTTGAGGATCTGAATGCAAGGGAAACTTATGCTCTGTCCATGGCTAAAGCTCAAGTGGGCAGAAAGTCCCTAGGGGTTCCCTGTACCCAGCTAACTGTGGGAGCAAAAGGCACATCCATTTTGTTGTGTCTGCAGGAAGTTTAAGAGAATCTCCAAGAGTCTCTCAGACACCTGAGATGGCCAAGAACAGCAGATGTTTCCCTGGTACCAGAAAGTGGTAGCCACCAGCACTGCAGGTAATGTGAAGCTCTTTGGAAGCAATAGAATCTGCCATTAAGATTGAAGATCACAAATACATACAGAATGAATGTAAAAACCATGGCTGAGAATTGAATGCTCAGTGGTCCCCAGAGACAAGTGGCTGTATCTCAAAACAACTTAGATAAAAACAAAGATGGTGGAAACCTGGAAGATACCTGTAGATGGCTCCAGAAGTGCTTCCCAGAATAGTGAAGACATCATTGTTGGAAGATGCATGTGGAGAATCTGAATAAAATACCTTTCATAAAATGTGAGCAGGGGAAAAGTAATGTTATATATTGCATGTTACTAAATAAGGGGTTCCCAACAGGAGGCCATTTCACCCCACAGAGGACATTTGGCAATGTCTGGAAACATTTTTTGTTGTCAGAACTTTGGCAAGAGTGGGAAAGTGCTACTGGAATCTAGTGGGTAAAGGCCAAGGTGTTGCTAAATGAGCTTCTGTTCTCATTTGTGTTCCTACACCCAATAACACTAAGCCTTGACAATGACTAGTTCACAGGGCCGTGCTGTCACTTGTGATTGGATGTACCTCATGACTGATGTTGGAAAGTTTCTCAAGGCGTGTCCTCAGGATCCCTAGTTGTATGAAACATCTCTAAAGAATGGCTTGCACGGTCTTAAGATTTGGGAAAATGCTATATTCCAAATTCTCCCTCATAACTTGGCAATGGACAGTAGTATGTTCAAGTCTCTCAGAAGTCCTGCAAAATGTTGGATTTGGATTAATCTAAAACTTTCCAAATTTGTTTGATCACAGAGCCTTTAAAAATTTTTTTCTGAAGGACAGAGGGCAAGGACACTTCTAGTGTTGTCATGTTTGACTGTTTACATGTTTAAATACATTTTATTCTGAATTACCTTCATTTTATTCCCTTTTATATTACTATTAGAGCATCATACCAATTTTGGGGCAAAAGTATATAAAGGTGGGTTGTATCGTCTGTGAATTTCATGTAAAACTAGGGAAACAAGCACTGTAAAGTATTTGTTATAAAAAGAGTGTATGGATATTTGTTGTAAGAAGGCAGTATAGGAAAACCTCTGTGTGTGTCTCAACATAAAGGTAAAGTGATCCCCTAAGCTACGCTCTCCATCAGAAATGAATAGAGGAGGGATGTGAAATCCTGCTGAGATCACAGTATTGCATTACAGAACTGAAAGCCACCCTGAGTTCCTCTAGTCTCACCTCTCGCTGTACAGACAAAGAAACTGAGATTCAGCAAGTTACATGACTTACCCAAGGGCCTTAAAGTTACCACAGAACACAAAGGGCCTTCTGGCATGGCCTGGTCATACTGCATTCCTTGAGTGGGTGAACAGAAAGTTCCAGAAGCAAATATTGTACCATTATATTGTTTTCATAGAATTTACTGTGTTGGTTCATGTTCACAAATCCCTGAAGAGCAATAGAGGGATGACATGTTAAACATGTTTCCCTGCAAACTCTCCATTACCTCGAACTGCATTTACTCTACCCTAAAGTGGAAAGTTTAAATTGTCCCCCAGATGTGATGTGTGATGATATTTTGGAAAGAGAATTGACCAAGGAGCCAGAAAACATCTTACCAAAAAAAAAAAAAAAAAATCACTCTTATTCTTAAGAATAACACCCTCTACATTTCCTTAACCATAAAAAGTATTACTTACTTCGTTGTCCAGACTTCATTGAAATGAAATGTGACTCTTTCAAACAATCAAATCAACCCTGAAAGGATCAAGGTTTGTCATGACTAAGTATTTTCTAAAGTGAAAAGTTAAGAGGGTCAGAGGCCTGGCTTTTGCCCTGGCTAGTTATGTGTACTTGAGATTGTCACTTCTCTTTTCTGTTTTCTCCATCATAAAATAGGTATGGCAATGTATTTTCAGTTTTTCTCAGAGTTGTTTTGAAGGTAAAATAATATCAGGTATGTGAAAGCTCTTTTAAGACTTACAAAGCCTCACAAGTACAAGGGATTGTGGTTATGCCACGCACAAAATAGCTTTTCCAACCTGAAATGAATATGAATATTTCAGGAGATGTCTGCATTGGGTCTCAGACTAATTTAGATTCCTAAATTTGATAACTGTCAGGTGGTTTCAGAGTGACTTGCTGATTACTCCAAAGCAGTCTGACTTTCTCCCTCTGGATGAAGCCAGCAGAGAGGCCAGATATTTCTGGAACTTATATCCAGATGTTTCCAACATGCTTTCCAATTTACACTCAACTGCAATGGTATTTCTCCATTTCCCCAAAGAATCAGGAAATAGAAATGTTTCAGCACACAGAATTATATATTCCCAGTCACAGCAAACATGTACCTTGACTTGGAGAGATGTCTGGCTGCCTGGAACATTCTTTGTCAGGCAGACAGGGATTCGTAGCCCTTGGGCTTTTTTTTCTCTCATTTTTATTTCTTTCTTTGTTGTTTATCTTGTCAAAGACCTCCAGCCCAGGACCACCAGGAACATACCTATAATTGAACACAATGGGATTACTGCTTTTTGCAACAAGGGAGACTGCACACCATGGGGAACCATTGGACATCTCATTAAGAGATTTTTAGAAAAAAACTTATTTTGGGGTGTGGGCTTATGTTAGGTGATTTAGGGGAGGGTTTAAGGAAGTAGGGTTTTGCTTTAGAGTGGATGCTGTTAAGAAGTGGAGGTAATTTTATTACTGGCCATCTTAAATCTTACTTATAAGGCAAAAGAACTAAATTTGAGGCTACAACTATAGTTGGTAGAAGAAGCAGTCACTCGTATTCGCCAAGAGAGACATATTTGGTCATTTTTGTGACCTCACAGTGCTCCGTCTTCTGTAGTCACACATGATTACAGGCCAGTCTTTATTTTTATCTTTATCCATCATGGTCACAGAGTGGCCTTGTCTGATGTTGATGGATTGTAAAATATTTATGTTCAATAGGAGGGCAACAAGACCCAACCATAAGTACCAAGCCAGCTTCTAGCAACATCAAAATCTAGCTCAAGTTTGTCCAACCCACAGCCTGTGGGCCATATACAGCCCAGGATGACTTTGAATGTGGCCCAACACAAATTTGTAAACTTTATTATAACATCATGAGATTATTTTGTAGTTTTCTTTTTAGCTCATCAGCTATTGCTCATGTTAGTGTATTTTATGTGTGGCCCAAGACAATTCTTCTTCTTCCAGTGTGGCCCAGGGAAGCCAAAAGATTGGACACCCTGGTCTAGCTGATAGTGCCAGGCTGCCAGGGGCTATTCTCTTTCTCAATCTTTGCCATGAAATAAAATCCAGATATAAATATCTACATACAACAAAGATGTAGCTTAATGAATTTTTATAAGATAAACACCCTTGTAACCATCATTCAGGTCAAGAAATAGAGCTTTGACAGTCATCCCAAAAGCCCTTCAGTTGTCCTAGTTCCGTCACAGCCCCAAAAGTAGCCACCATCACTGACTTCTAGTCATCACTTCCTTGTGTTTCTTTATCATTGTAACAGACAGTGTCTCTGTCTAGACATTGGAGTTTTGCCTGGCTCATTTTTTAAAACGTGATATGTCTTTTGAATCTCTTTCAATCCATGTGTTTTCCTCCATCTTTTTTTTTCCTTACAATTTGCCTATTGAAAAACCAAAGCCAGTCAATCTATAATATTTTTAAGTGTCTGGATTTTGCTATTTCCTATTCTGGGCAGTTCAACTCTGACCTTTGTCTTCTATTTCCTTCCACTGACATCTGGATTCAGAGGTCTTGACTTGAGTAATTGACTCAAGTTCAATTACTTTGGCAAGTCTGTAGGTGGTGTTGTGTTCTTTCCTCAAGAGGCATATTATGTATCCTTTGTCTCTTGAGCTATGTTTGTAAGAAAAATGTATGCTTTCTGTTTTCAGGTGTGAAATGCTGAGTTAGACAGAACATCCCCAACCCCTGAGGAGACCAGCTGTGATTAGGTAATCCTGCCCAGAGGAAACTCAGAAAACATTGTTGAGGAAGGCTTCTTGGAGCACAAAATATAAGGGATGTCATTTGCAACATTTGCAGTTGTGCTAAATGTCTCCTTTCCCTTACATTATTGTGAAAATGTCCCTTTTCCACTAGTTTTATATGTGGTGTGGAAATGCCTGTCATCTAGAAAAACTTAAAATAGAGCATGGTGACATCTGGCATAGGTCATACTTCTTTGTGATATGATGAAAAATGCATGGTCTATTATAATGTCAGACATGCACTGAAACTATTATTACTAGAATATAGGACTCTGTGCTTGCATCCCACAATGCACAATGTACCTAATAGTCACTTCTTCACTGATTTCATGAAATAAGTAGGAAAAACATAGTTCGTAGTAACGAAGGGATGCTGACCACCATTAACGATAGTGTCAATCCCTCCATAGTCAATAGAGCTTCATGCCATCTAATCCAAAAGCTAAAGAGGTCAACTAACACAGATCATTAATGTTTTACTCATGTGAACAAATACCATGACTCTTGACCAATCTTCAATGTCATACTTCCTTTTTCAGTCAAAGTCTCATCAGGAAGACAGGATCTATATCAGTTATTTTAATAGAGTGAATTTAATAAGGAATTGGTTAAATGGTGTTGGAGGATTGACAAGTAAAGAGAACCCTGAGTTATTTCAGAGATTGTAACTGCAGGAAGCAACCACTACCCCTAGGGCTTGGTGGGAACAGGGAGAAGAGGTTTCTGAATCTAGAAGATTGGAGGAGGGTCCCTATGGGACTGCCACCCAGATCTCTGAGTGGGGAAATTTTCTGGTGGCCCTAATGGTTGAGTGGGTGGGATAAGGATGATTCCAATGATGTAGGAGAATAAAACAAGAATTGGAACCACCTGCTAGGGAGAACCATTCATGAGAAGACACTAATAGGAACGTTAATAAACAAGAAGGAACACACTCTTCTCTCTCCTCCAGTCTTGCCGCATCCCTCTAGTATTCCTTCATGGCAGAGTCTGACAGGGAGCAACTGGCAAAGCAGAAATGCATCAGAGTGATTTGGGGGCTGAGAGACAAGAGCTTAATAACTGGCACACTTCCTTTTTTCTTCTGAACAGATTACTGTGATTACCCTTGTTTTCAAAGAAGTATCTTTTGAAGCTTGTTGGTAAATTCAAAGTCATTACTAAACAAGGGAGTGGGTGTCTTGAGTATGCTCAGCTCTAAAAGCGGTTCATAATTTTGAGAGTCAAGGAACCACAGCATGGGGTTTCAAGTCTGTGGCTAGTGGGCATTCTCCTCTTCCTTTGCAATAAAGTTCTCATAAATGCCAACGTCTTGGTTTAAATTGTTTAGCCTGTGGTCTGTTTCCCATACTACTGTGAATGACTTCCCAAGACATTTTGCGTCCAGCCTTAGGTTTCTAATGGCCAGGAGCACAGGACATGTGGTTATTGCAGTTTTGGACTTTCTTCAAAGAGATCAGTCCTAGAGTCCTGCCCTTCCCTTTCTGTGTCATTACCACCAAAAGGCAGAAATGAGGGCTTTACACTATGAGCTTGGACCCAAAATGGGCAGGATCTTTCTGAACGTGGGGTGATCAAGGAATCCTGGAAATTTTGCGGGGTTGTGCATGATCTAAGAGTTCCCTGTTATTGAGCAGAGCGACTGAAGAAATTCTTTTGGGAAAAGGTAGCAAGTTCAGATACACATGGTACTCTCATTCAACATGTTGTGCCTAGGACAACGGAGATACTCAATGACAGATTATCATTAATTTATTGACTACTTCAGTAAATGTTTATTGAATACCTATTGTGTGACAACCACTGTTTTAAACACTGCTTATACAACAATAACAAAGCAGATGATATCTTGCCCTCATGGGACTTATATTCTAGTGGAGCAAACATATGATAAACAAATAACAATGTAATGTGATATCAGGACATGGTAGGTGCTATGCAGAAAAACAAAGCAAAGAAAGGGGTAGCAAGTGATAACCGGGGGTTATTTTAGAGAGGCCATCTGAGAAGACACCTGATGAAGATGGTGGTGTTTGGAGACAATTCTCCATAGGTCTTCTGCATTTTTCCCCATCTTTTGAGCAAACACATGTCAACTTTTGCTCCAGATTATTTTTCCAATGATGTTTGTATAGCAGCCAGCCTTGGAAGATAGAGATGGTGTCCCTCTCTCTGAGGCAGAAGGTAGATTCATTTCCTGATCAGGATAATGAAGATAATGTCTGCCTCCAGGGCAAAGATTCGGCAGGTTTATATGCAATTGGGGGTTTTCTAAGCCCAGGATTCATGGGCTTTGACACAGAGCCACTACATATTCAACATCCACCTTTACATCACCCTATGGGACTCAGGGACAAGAGATACTGATGTGAACAGAAGGCTCATAAGTCCTTTGTATCTGACCCAGGAGACTCTATATTCTGCCCATCTGTAGGGAACTATGGTAGGCCAAACTGTTGGCTTGTAAATAGGGTAACAACTCAAACCCTTCACAGTTTTGACAATTGGCTTAACCTCAAAGACTGAAGGAGGTCTTTGGTTATCAGGAGTACCAACAAAACCACATTATAGCAAGTGCTCAAGATCAAAATTCTCTTTGGATGAGATTAAAATCAAGAATGTTTTGAAACCTAGGACAACAAAGTAACAGAAAAATTCTTGTAGTTATTGCTAAACATTTCAGGCCGCTAAGAAAAGACAAGCTTTGGCTGGGTGTGGTGGCTCATGCCTGTAATCCCAGCACTTTGGGAAGGTGAAGTGGGAGGATCACTTGAGGCGAGGAGTTTGAGACCAACCTGGACAACATAGCGAGACCCCATGTCTAAAAAATTAAAGTAGTTTTGCATGGTGACACACACTTGTGGTTTGAGCTACTTGGGAGGCTGAGGTAGGAGGATCACTTGAGCTCAGGAGGTTAACACTGCGGTCATCCATGATTGTGCCACTGCACTCTAGCCTGGATGACGGAGTGAGATTCGGTCTCAAAAGAATAGAAAAGAGAAGAAAAGCTTTAAGCATCATCAAACATCTGCTGGATTAAGTTGAATATGTGCTAAGAGGTTCCACAAAAGCCTTGAAACTGCTGATCTAACATTTTTATTTGCGAAAAAATGGGTTCTGGCCCATATTCGTGTACCATTGGGTAAGCCATTCTAAGTGTTTTTCAAATCTCTTATTTTTATGCTGTACAATTACACACCAGCATAGGAAAAACATTTGGCAGCCAAGCCCCTTGACAGACCACATCAGAGCAATGAAGAACAAAATCTCTTCTACAGATCATATTTAATATCTAAGCAACAGTGATACACAATTTTCACAGCAGTTCAGGAGCAACATAGTGGAGTTTGGCCCTCAAAATTTCCCCAAGTCTTTCCAAATTCATAGCTAGTTCGGCTGTATGAAGTGACAAATCTCCAAAAGGGAACAGCAGAATTCAGGCAACAATGTATATCAGGCACCCGATGACTCTTTCTGTGAGCAATGTGTTATCTTTCCAGGAATGCTTGTTATTCTCCAACAGTTTTTAACTCCAAATCAAGCTCCACCTGGAGAAGGGCTAGAGTAAGTGGGCAATTATCTGGTCAACTCTTAATTCAACTCAAAGAGAACCAAATCAGCCTGTAACTGCTAGAATGAATTTTATTTTCCTTTCTTCATCTTATTGGTCCAAGCTGATGATGATAATTATTATAGTACCAGGTGTCTTAGTCCATTTAGGGCTACTGTAACAGAATGCCTGAGACTGGATAATTTATAAGGAATGGAAATGTATTTCTCGCAGTTTGGGAGGCTGGGGAGTACAAGATCAAGGTGCTAGATCTGGTGTGTCTTTACATGGAGGAAGGCAGAAAGGCAAGAGAAAGAACAAATGCTATGCCCTCACATGGCAAAAGAGTAGAAGAGAGACGACTCATTCCTATGAGTCCATTTTATAGTGGCATCAATCCATTAATGTGAGGCCCTCATAACCTAAACACTTCCCATTAGGTCCCACCATTCAACACTGTTGCATTGGGGATTAAATTTCTGACACATGAATTTTGGAGGACACATTCAGTCCATAGCATTAGGGTACTAGAAATCCACTATATGCTACATTAACTGGCATGAAATACTGTCTCAAATCCTCACTGTTCCCCCTAAAATCCCAAATCATCCTGCATTCACTGTGTACTTTTTACACATTAAAGAGGGTAATCAAAAGATAAAAGTTGCATAGCTAAAAGACTGGAGTGAGTAGCAACAATGTTATTGAACCCCAAAAGAAAGTCACCATTATGGGGGAATATGGCAATGTTAATTTTTTTTTTTTTTTTTTTTTTTTTGAGACAGAGTCTCATATCATCACCCAAGCTGGAGTGCAGTGGTGCAAACTTGGCTCACTGCAAACTCCACCTCGCATTCAAGTGATTCTCCTGCCTCAGCCTCTCTAGTAGCTGGAATTACAGGCACGCACACTACTATGCTCAGCTAATTTTTGTATTTTTAGTAGAGATGAGGCTTTACCATGTTGGCCAGGTTGGTCTCAAATTCCTGACCTCAAGTGATCCACCCACCTCGGCCTCCCAAACTGCTGGGATTACAGGTGTGAGTCACCATGCCCAGCCGTAATGTGAATTTTTAACAGCTTTATTAAGGTATAATTTCACACCATGAAATTTTCCCATTTTAAATATACAATGCAGTAATTTTTAATAAATTTACTGAGTTGTGCCACCATCCCCACAATCCAGTTTAAGAACACTTCTATCACCCCAAAAAGATCCACAGTGCCCATCTTCAGTCAACCCCTATTCCCACCTTCAGCTCCAGGTAACCACTGATCTACTTTCTATCTCTGTAGATTTGCCTTTTATAGACAATTCACATAAATGGATGCATACAATATGTGGTGTTTATATCTGGCTTCTTTCATTGAGCATGTTTTCAAGATTCATCCACAGCAATGTGACATTTTGCTTCAAAGAATTTTACATCCAACCCCTAGTTTTCTTAATGAAATTAACAAGCCATAGGCTACACAAATAAGAGCTGAGTTTGGGTTATTTCCCTAACCTTTAGATTTATATTTATTAAAATTACAATCCATAACAGTTCAAAAGCCATGGAGACACCATTGTGTCCTAAAGTTCAAGGTCACAAACTTGGTTCCATAACATGATAAGAGGACCTATGAGTGTTATATTAGAGCTAACACTGTTTCCATTCCTGATACAGAAACACCTTCATCACTGCAGTGAAGATGGATTTTGAGTGATCGACCCCTCAAGTACCATTATCCTCTGATTTCTTTTTAGGTAGACAATTGAATTCTTTGTTTAAGATAATTAGCAATGCAAATTGATTTCAGAATCAGTTACATGGACAAAATAACACTTTCCTCTTAAACGCATACGTGTGTATGTACATATGGAAATACACACATACACTCCTTGCCTCTGTGATTAGTTCACTTTTATGTAGTGTAGCCATCCCACCACTACTTCCCCAACTCCATCCCCCCATTGTATTGTTCTCTTGCCAACTTGGTTAAGCTGGGAGCTACATTTGTCAGTGTCTTACTTAGAGTAGGCTAACTGATCGTAAGTGTGTATGTGTTATTTTATTTTTGAAGAGCTCTCCTTTTAAAATTGAAATATGTATACATTTTATATATCAGTAAAATAGTAAATATGGTTTATTCTTAGATGTGTCTAGCTCCAGCCTTTTTGTATCTTCTCACCACTTGGATAAACAGAACTCTGGGAAAGTGTGCATGAACCCAGCTTCACTATTAAAAAAAAAAGTGTGCATGAACTTAGCTTCACTATAAAGCCTTCATTGAAGTCCTTGATTCTCTGAGAGGGAAAGCTATCAAAGCATCCGAAATAGTAATAAGTAGTACCAAGAAAAATAATTGGTTACCTTTGTTCTATCCTGTGGGTAGGACCAACAGCCAACCAGTCTATGGAAATCACAATCAAGAAAACAGTAAATCCATTTATTGTCTCTGGAGTGGTTCTCTATGTGTCACATTGGCATGGGAAGTCTTGGACATGGTAGAAAAAGGCCAGCTTAGAAAGATGACATGAGTTAGGATTTACACACCAGTGTAGATGTGTGTCTATGCAAATTAATTCAGGAGTCAATAACATGTTTGGCAGAAAAGGACCAATGAGTAAACACCTGAAGATTGCAGGTACAAGCTAGGACTCAGGATCAATGGATAGGACAGTCAAGGGGACAGGGATCTAGAGAGGTAAGCAAGTAAAACTAAACCACCAGTGATTACTGATCTAATTCAGAAACTCTCTTAACCTATGTGTTCCATTTATATTTTCTACTTGTCTTAATCTTTTTTGTGTTGCTCTGAAGGAATATCTGCGGCTGGGTAATTTATAAAGAAAAAGGTTTATTTGGCTCATGATTCTGATGGCTGGAAAGCTCAAGATTAGGCATCTGCATCTGATGAGGGCCTCAGGCTGCTTCCATTCATGGTGGAAGGCAAAGGAGAGCCAGCGGCATGTGCATAGATCACATGGCAAAAAAGAAAGCAAGGGGTGGAAGGCAGTGACAGGCTCTTTTTAACAACCAGATCTCATGGAAAATAATGGGGTGGGAACTTACCCCTGAGGGACGGCATTCATCTATTTATAAGGGATCCACCCCCATCACCCAAACACATGCCACGAGGCCACACCTCCAACACTGAGATCAAATTTCAACATGAGATTTGGTGAGGACAAACAAAGGATATCCAAACCACAGCACTACCATAACTTGTGACTCTTTGTGGGTGTATTAGGGTCCATTCATGGATGCAGAACCACTAAGAATTTTTGGCCTAAGGGATTCATGAGAGGAATTACACGTTACATAATTATGGTGGGGGAGAGTTGGCTAGGTAAGTGAAGATCCAAAGGGAAAGTTGGAGGATCATCAGAGGACGCACTAACCAAGGAACCTGAGAAATGAAGCTCTTCCAGCAGCATAGTGTCCAGAATGCAATGGGGGAGATGGTGGTGAGGTCTAAGGGAAGCAGCTGCCTCTGGTTACCACCCTTCTGGATCTGCAGACCAGCATCTGGTAGTGGGCCTGAGACTGTTAATGGTCAGCAGTCTAAAGTTAGGGGGAAAAGCTAGATGCAGATGATAGAGAAGCAGGATAAACTGGGAGCTGCTGGGCACCTCCATGTCTGTCCCACACCCTCTTTGGCCTCAAAATCTTCCAAGGTAAAGGGCTGCTTCTTTGTTTATGCCCTTCAAATCTCACACAAGTTCTTCCATTGACCTACTCTAACCTAGAACCACACAGGGAAGGGTCTTCTGGGAAATGGAGCTCCCAGATTCACCACGTTGAAAAGAGAACCATCTAGAATAGTGAGAGAATGGCAACAGCTAGTTGACAACAGAAAAACTGAAATAATCACAGGGGCAAGTAGACTAAATTTTTTTTATCATCTGGCTTAGAAAAGCAGGATGACATTATAGCAGAGATCCACAACTTCTCTATAGTCTGCATTGAACTGGACTTAGAATGTAAACGTTCTGGATTCTGGGGAAAAAATACAGATATGATTATCAAGGCAGTTCTGTAAAAGTCATCAGTCAATCAAGTCAAATATGATTCTCTGAGGTTCTGCCAGTTTCAACCAAAACTAGGCTTACAGCAGGGGTTGGCAAACTGTGACCCTCTGGCCAAATGTGTCCTACTTTCTGTTTGGTAAATAAAGTTTTATTGGTACATAGCCATGCCCATTTATTCACATATTGTCTGGCTGCTTTCATGCTACAATGCCAGAGTTGAGTAATTGCAACAAAACTGTCTGGCCTGCTTGCCAGCCTCTGTCTGAAAGCATACTGTGAACAATAAAGATAATCACAGAAGGGTTGGAGGTAGCTAGTGCCAGGTCCAAGAGAGGGTGAGGGAGGACAAGGCAGGCAGGAGAGCTAACAAGGGCAGACAATAATGGTGCCTTAGGGTAGGCTAACTGCTGTAATAAATGGACTAAAAAAAAAATGAATAATGGTTCAAACACAGCAAAAATGTATGTCTCCCTCCTATAGTAGTCCAGAAGGGGTGAACAGCTTACAAAGGCTCTGCTATTTTCAACATGTAGCTTCCAAGGCCACTCCAGAGGTGGTCTCTATTCAAGCCAAGTGGAAGAACCTGGAGAAACATACATGAGAGATGTTATGGGTTAAGCCTGGGAGTAATGTTCATCACTTCTGCTTCCATTCTCATAGCTCAAACTCACTCTTATGGCCACATCTAATTGCAAGGAAGTCTGGAAAATTTAACCATGTGCCCAAACTTAAAGTTTCACTTGTGCCCAGAGAGAAAAAATAATCATGGATTTTGGCGTTCAGCTAGTATTCTCTGTCACAAAGAGCTTCCATATATGATGCTTTATATATACTTATTAACTCACATAATCCTCCCTGCAACAACCCTGAAAGCCAGGACTGTCAGTGTCCCCCGTTTTCACGTATGAGTCACAGATAAGTGATGTAACTGTCCCAAAGCCATACAACTGCTTAGGGTTGGAATCCTGGCACGCGAGTACCATGGGTCATACATGGGTTAACTGTCCTATACCATCTCTCTGCATAACTAAAAATGTGAGGCAGAGGCAGAGGACAGAAGCCACCAAGCTGGACCAGCAGAAGATCAAGGCTGAGAGTAGCAATTCCAAGGGAAACTGGGAGTGTTTGGAGGGTCAGGAAGAACGTGAAGGGCTCCTAGCTAATGCAAGAAGAAAATGTCATGAAAGATCCTCCAGAATTTTACCATTTTCTCTTCAGGGTGGTTTCAAAAGCCAAAGCAAGTGAGGGAGAAGGGGAAGGGCTGGCTGAGCTGAGGTGAAGGGCCAACAATTGGGTTTCTGTCACAAAAAGAGGTCGTGTGGACTGGGCCAGAGCTTCTTAAACTGTGATGCACACAAATCCTCTGGGGATCTTGTTAGCCTACAGATTTGGATTCTGTGGGGCCTGAGATTCTGCATTCCTAACAAGTTTCTAGGAGGTGCTGATGCTGCTGGTCCATGAACCACACTTTGAGTGCTAACGAACCAGGCAAATGGGAGCGAAGTAGGTTTTAAATGGCAACTATGGCTTTGAGGCAACCCTACTAGGGGCATTCTCTCCAGGGTTCAAATGGGGCATAGCTTTAGATGAGATGGGATCTGGGGGTAGGAGGTTCTAAAACCAACCTCCCAGTCAAATCATGACATTCAGTGGCCAGAAAGCTCTATGCCTGAGACTGTGTCTCATCAACAAAGACCTCAAACCAGCCGCCAAGGCTCTCTCTCATGATTTCCAGGCCCATGAATGGGGGGAGATGACCAGGAGAACTTGGAGAGTTCATGTTTGGGGGAGAATGAGGGAGTCTGAGCTGAACTTTGTGGCCATTTCAGTCATACACACACACACACACACACACACACACACACACACAACATTTATGGAACTAACTTTATTGAGCAGTTACTAGGTAAAAGCACTATTTCTTATAGTTATATGTACAGTCTACAAGGATACATTAAACAGTTGACAGTGGTTGTCCCTCAGTCATGAAATTTGAGGCAAAAGAGTTCTTTGGACTTTCTATTTTAGACAGTTCTGTGTAATTCTGAGTCATTACAATAAGAATACTTCACCTACTGAGGATCAGAATACACCACCTGGGCTACCCCAAATACACGAAGCTTCTCCTGCTTCTATTCCTCTGGACAAATGCCTTGGCCTAGAATTCCCTTGCCCACCTGACAAATTCCTACTCTGCTTTCAGGTCCAGCACCCATGACATCTCCTCCAGGAAGCCGCCTTGGTGAAGTTCAAGGCTAAATCCAGGCTCCACAATCACAACATCCTATTCATCCTATCATGACACAGTCGTACCACAGTCTATTGCAATATTTGAGTCTTTTCTGCTATGTCCCACTGGATGGTGAGCAACTTGAAGGCAGAGGATTTTTTTTCCTTCTTTCCTGAATGTCTAGCTCCAGCTTAGGGCCTGGTGAATAGTAACCACTTAATCCGTGTTTTTAATGAATCACTGTATGGATACACACATACTGTCATGCACCGTGGGTCTAGTTTTTAGCTGCTATCATCTGATTTTGGAATTTGCAGGCCGTGCTCTGACCCAGGCCAGGGCTGCAAAATGTGGTCGTGATGGTTTACCACAACCTGTGATCTGGGCCAAGTTCCTAATTAGGCGTAAGACTGCTGGAGTTACCACTTACAGGGCATTGAAATGACTTAGTCAGCAAACCCAGACTTAGGGTCTTGTATTTGATTTTCAACAGTCACATAGCTCCAGCTAGAGGTAAACTTGAAGTAGCTGTTGTCAGGCTCACAATTTGTTCAGGACCTCGCTTTGCTAGTGACCTACATTCCCCATCTGTAAGTAATTTAAATTCACCTGGCATTCTGTTTGGAGAAGGTAGCTGAGTCGTGTAAAGGCAGACTGCCCCAGCCCTCACCACTGGAGAGATCTGTCTCAGCAAATCCTCCCCGAGAGACTAGCTCTCATCCTCTTTGAGCTAAGCCATGGGGGTAGAGTGCTGGCAGGCAGCCCTGTTTTCTGGCTCTCTGCAAAAAACAAGCTGAAAAGAAAGAAAGCAAATCTGTTTGCAGAGGATGAACCTATAGCAAAAATGGTAGAGCTAAGCAAGCTGACACACAGCCATACTTATTTTGAGTGATACAAATCCTCGGGGCTCACAGCCTTAGACACATAGAAAGTAGCTTAGAAATACTTACTGAGCAGGCCTAGCATTTTGCATGTCTGCGAGCCAAATTATACTTCATTATCCTCAAAATTGTTTAAGGCGGCACTGTCCAAGACAGTAGCCACTACCATCATGTGGCAATTCAAATTTAAATTAATAAAAGTGAAATAAAATTAAACACCCACTTCCTCTGTTGCACTAGCCATATTTCAAGTGTTCAGTAGCCACATATGGCTAGTGGCTACCATATTGGATAGCACAAACATAGAACATTTCCATCATCACAGAATGTTCTATTGTACAGCACTGGTCTAAGAGTGAGTGATATTTTGTTCTCTTTTCTCTTCACTAAATATACCCAGTGAGCCTTTTTTTTTTTTCTGGTCATTTTCCCCAGCCTCTGAGGGGTCCTTGCCTATTAAGACCCATTCTCAGAATTGAATGGAAGGGACCAAGGAATGACTTAGCAGGCAAACCCCATTGTATGAGTTCATTGTTTTCAAGTCCTGTTATTTCCAGCAGAACATCCCCCACGGCCTTCACCACTGGCTCAAGGGGTCTCAGCGGCCCCAGCCAGCCTCATTCTTGCTATTTCCACCAGGATGCTTTTCACACAAATGAAACCAGGATTTGTAGAGTGAAGGAAAACCATAAACTTCTGGGATGGGGTTTTAACAACCTTTCCAAATGTGAGGCATAGGCTATTCCTCTGAGTCTCAGATGTTGTGGTTTCCAGCATTTTGAAGGCAGCTTTGCATACCTCTGGATATTTTATAGGCTGAGGAAATTGAGGCCTCATTTTATAGCATATTATAAAGGATCTCCCAGAGTGGAGTAGAAAATAAGCTCAGATTTGAAGCAGATTTTCCTCGAATGGCCTTTCTTTCATTTTTAAAGAAAATATGTGCACGATCTCCATAGTCAGGACACAGTTAGGAGTAAGGAGAATGAAAAGAGGAATTGATAAAGAGGAGTGGCTCCTTTTAAGATGTCATTTTCTTAAAATACAGTTTATATAATATATATATGTGTGTATATATAGAAAAAGTGTACATTTTTTTTGTTTGTTTCTGGGATCCCCATTAATATCAAGAAGACACTAGAGACAATGATGAATCAGACATCAGCGAGAACCCTAGAAATCTAGAAATAATGATCAGTTTGGATGCTGCTGAGCAGACAGACCTGAGTTACTGCAGATTTAAAAGGCATTAAGATGCCTCAGTTTCCCTCAGATCCCCAGGATCCCCAAGTGATCCTCTTTTGGGAAGTCCTAGATGAAAACAATTTGAAAAAGCCACTGACCAAACTAAAAGCATGTTGTACCCCATTTCCTCCACCAACAGCCATGTTCTTTTAAAATTACTGGAAATTTCATCAGTACATCTAGAAAACAATAGTGTCTATCTGTTGTTTTTTGTGTGTTTATACCAGGCTATCCTCCAATAATGGATTTAAGTATAAATCACTGCAAATATAAAACATTGCAAATTTTTAAAACTCATCAATTGCTATACATGTATCAGTCATTACAAATATGTCAATTGCTACAGGTGTGTTTTTTATACATTGTATCAAATGTATTGATTATTACAAATGTACTTTTAAATGTATTGATTGGAACAATGTTTAAACACAAGAGAGAAGGTTACATTTAAAAAGTAAGTCAGTCTGGATACCGCCTTTGGCACATATAGCTACAGTTATCATTAAACATAGCCTACCTCCTAGCCAAATTAACATAAAGCCTTACCAGATATATCATGATCACTTCCAACAAAAAAAATTATGAGATATGCTAAAGGCAAGAAAAAAAATACAGTCTGAAGAGACAAAACAAGCATCAGTACCAGACTTAGATGTGATTCAGATTTTAAAATTATCAGATAAGAAACTTAAAACAAATATTATTGATATATTAAGGGCTCTGAACTTGGCCAGGCACAGTGGCTCATGCCTGTAATCCCAGCACTTTGGGAGGCTTTGGCAGGAGGATTGCTAGAGCCTGGGAGTTCCAGACCAGCTTGGACAACACAGTGAACCCTTGTCTCCACAAAAAAAATAAAAAAATTAAAAACAGCCAGATGTGGTGGCACACACCTATGGTCCCAGTTACACAGGAAGCTGAGGTGGGAGACCACTTAAGCCCAGGAGATCAAGGCTGCCGTGAGCCATGTTCACGCCACTGCACTCCAGCCCATCTGACAGAGAAAGACTCTATCTCAAACAAACAAACAAAAGGTGAAGAAATTAGGTAAAGAAAAATAAGAAGCAGCCAAGAGTAAACTATTCAACATGCATACTGTGGCCAAAATTTAGGCTCTAAGCCTTCAAGCAGCCAACTCAAAGAAGGAGACACAGGCAGTTACATGATTCAGCATCCAGAAAGCATAAAGTAATTCTTAGAAGTTTTTTTCTCCCCTAGTCCTAGCAAAGAGGATGGGGTAAAAGTGGCTAACAAGGACCTCATCAATGCCCCTGTGAAAAATAAACAAGTTTGATCCATCTGAAGGCCAATGCAAATATGCAACTCTGAAAGTTTTGAAAAACAATTCTTAGGCAAAGGGCTTGGAAATCAATATATCTTTGGCCAGTTAAACAGCTTTCTTTTTATTTCTTTTTCTATACAGGGTCTCACTGTGTTGCCCAGGCTGAAGTGCAGTGGCATGATCACAGCTCACAGCAGCCTCTACCTCCTAGGCTCAAGTGACCCTCCCATCTCAGCCTCCTGAGTAGCTGGGACCACAGGTGCCCACCACCAAGCCTGCTAATTTATTATTATTTTCATTTTTTGTAGAAACATGGTCTCCCTATGTTGCCCATGCTGATCTGGAACTCCTGGGTTCAAGTGATCCTCCCACCTCCGCCTCCCAAAGTGGTGAGATTACAGGCATGAGCCACTGTGCCTGGCCTAAAGAGCTTTCTGATGGATTGTTTAGTACAAGGATCAATTGTAAAGCTGTGATTCTTGGTCTAGATGGGGAAATGAGAGGGCCTATTTGAATCAACTGGAAAGCTTCTTCAAACTATGTAAGTACCACTCCCTTTCTGTTGACAGGTTTCCATGATGCTTGTCCCCAAATGTATTACCATGACTGTGTAGTGAATCCCTTACGTGTGCTAGGGTGAGGACCTCATGGAGAATGGAGGTGTTGGTGAAAGGGTAAGCATGTGCAGGCATAAGAGCCACCTAATTCCAAATTCATCTGTCTAGACTCCATCCTAAACCTCAGAATCAGTGACCCTTGGATGAAGTCATAACATACATAATCTTACCTGCCTTATCAGTTGGTTCTGATGCAAAACACCTTTGAGAAGTGCTAACCTAGAGCAATGAATGGACCATATACTATTTGGCCAAGCTTCTCTAAATATTTTTCTCAATAAAATGTTTCAAATAGAAGAAATTCCAAATTATACTCCCTAGTGAGCATACCTGGAGCGCCACTCTGTCCTTCCAGTTAATCAGTCCTGTGATTCATTTAACAGCTAGCTTGCCCCAACATGGCAGATGTGGCCGCTGATTTAACTAGGGGAAACCAACAAAAAGGCCTTCCTAACAGACAGCAGCCTGTCTCTTCTGCCTGCTCATGTGTTTCTGGACACAGCTAAAATATTCTGTTGGTCAGAATCCAGATTCCATCTGTTTTTTTAGGTCCTTGACCTTTTGAGGCACCCTGTGTTTTGAGAAGCTGCTTTTATACATCTAAGCCCTGCTCAAAATGCCTTTGAGATAATATGAAGTTGTATATCTGGTGCCCAAAACAAATTGGACACATAAAAGTCTCAGTGCTTACTGAAGTGATTTAAATTAAACTCATATATAATAACAATATATAAATAATAATGATGGAATGATACTCACTCTTATTTGATAATATATATGGGAGACTACCCATCTGGCCCAGGTAATTTGTCATGGGTCAAGATTCCTGAACTCACCCAAAATAATGCATTTTCATTTTTTAAATATGAAAGAAGGATGAGAAGAAAAAGAAAAAGAAAGGTAGCACAACGCACAACCCTTGGGTAGCTGTGGAGGCAACAAAACAACATTGGCTTGGGTTGCTCCTGACAGATGCATAGAAATGCTCCAAAAATTTTTCTACTTTACAGTCTGGCCCAGCCTCTGAGTGTCCCAGAGATACTTTCATTAGAGCTCTTCTTCTCTTATTGCTACCTAGTTATTAAAACGTTATTCCCAAGCCAGGCAGTGGTATGTGTCTGTAGTCCCAGCTACTAAGGAGGCTGAGGATCCCTTGAGGCTAGGAGTTCAAGGCCAGCCTGGGGAACATGTGGGATCTTGTCTCTAAAAAAGGGGGATAAAAAGGAATAAAAAAGAAAACATTATTCCTGGAAATGGTAGTGGGACGTAACAGGGAGATAAGGGCTTAAGGGGAACCAGCTGATGGCGGGTCTGACTGAGGGGAATATGATCAGGAACTGGTTTCTCTCCACCAAAGATGAGCAGCACCCAACTTGTAATGGCTTGTGGGAAACGCAAAGATGCCTGTGGGGGCAACACTTAGTCACCGCCAGTATAAATAACCCTGACTTTCATTGCAAAACAGTTTTCACTTAAGAAAGATATACTTTTATTTTATTTGACTTTCTGTTTGAGCTGCATAGCTCAGGAATTACTTGGGATTAGGGTGGTATATTTTTTTCTTCCTCTAAGGGCTTATAAGGAAATCTAAGGGCCTACATCTTTTGCTGGGAGGTTATCTCTGTTAATATTTGGGATAGCTAAGGCCTGTTGGCAGAGGAGGTGGGAAGAGATGTGTTTCATTTTTCCTTTCAAGAGGCAGGCCCAGGATTCTGGTGCTACTTACAATAAAAATTCCTTTGACGAAAGATGGGTGGAAGGACATTCCATTCCATTCAATTTCCTATTCCTATTTCAAAGAAAATAACCCAGTTTTCAGGGAAAGGGAGAGCATGTATAGTGATATGGTTCATGAGAAGTCATTTGAAATTCCTATATTTACTATCTTAAAGACTGCGGGAAGAAGTAACCATAAAAGAGTCGTAAACATATTGACCTGCATGTGTTTCACTTCATTTCATACTTTTGAAAAATATCAAGAAAGTTCTATGCTCTGGGTCTCATTTATAATTCGCAACAGAACTGTGACTTCTCGGGGCTGGGCATAGTGGCTCATGCCTGTAATCCCAGCACTTTGGGAGTCTGAGGCAGGTGGATTGCTTGAGGCCAGGAGTTCGAAACCAGCCTGGGAAAATGTCTGGGTGAAACCCTGTCTCTATTAAAAATACAAAAAAAAATTACCCAGGTTTGGTGGCATGTGCCTATAATACCAGCTACTCAGGAGGCTGAAGCTTAAGAATCGACTGAACGCAGGAGGCAGTAGTTGCAGTGGGCCAAGATCATGCGATTGTGCCACTGCACTCCAGCCTGGGCAACAGAGCAAGACTCTGTCTCAAAAATAAATAAATAAATAAATAAATAAATAAATAAATAAATAAATAAAGGAACTGTGACTTCTGCACCAACTGCAACCAATATCCTTAGAAGGATTTAACTTTGTACTTCAAGATTAGAATTTTTAATTTTTAAAAACTATTTTCATTGTAGAATAACACAGAGATACAGGAAATCTATCATAATGCAAATACACGCCTTGATGACATATTCTAAGTTAAGCACCCTTGTAACCATCCCCAGGTCAAGAAAGAATTTTGCTAGCCATTCCAGAAGCCCCTTTCATCTGCACAATTCCAATCCCAGGACCATCTCTCCCTCTCCTCATAAGTAACCAACATTCATGCATTCTGGCTTTCCAAGTAATCACTTCTTTGCATGTTTAAAGAGTTTTATTACCCAAATATATGTCCTACTAGATAGATGGATGGATAGACAGACAGACAGACAGACAGATAGAGAGATAGATAGACAGATAGTCTTTCTCATACTTTTAAATTTGATATGTCTTTTAAGCCTCTTTCAATCTATAGATTTCCTGCTCATTCTTTTCTTTTCCTTACAATTTATCTGATGAAAACCCTAGACTATTTGAACAGAAGAGTTTTTACAGAAAACTTGAAAAATCACAAAAGCCTGAATAAGAGCAGTGATGCCCAGGATAAGAGAGAGGGAGCAGATGAAAAATACACAGAGGGAGGATAATATGCAAGACTTTGACACTTTGGATGATGAGGTCACTGAAGGTCTGTGTCTCTCACGTGGAAGACAGGATTACAGCAGGAAATCTCCAGATTGGTGGTCATGGGCAACATCTAGCCAAGTTTACAACCAATTTTATTTCCAATATCACTTCTCTAGCCCAGTAGAGGAAAATAATGAGATCAGTGTTTGTGGCCATATGATATAAAAATTGGGAGAAACATGTATACCTGTCTGTTTTTCTGAGTTACTATAGTCTGAGTTGCTGAAAATAACTAAAGTATACCAAATAGGAATTTCTTCTTAAAAACTGGAAGATTAGGGGATCTTTAAGTAAATGCTGTAAAGGGAAGTTTATATAACAATCAAATCTACTTAATAACTCCGGTTCAACTGCTTGCTGAAAATATCTCTCATCTTCTTTTATTCAAATACCATTAAACATCATGAGGTACCAAGAATAGTAGGGCAGTTAGTTAGCTTCCATATTTACTGGATCATGTAATAAAGTACATTCAATATCTCTGTTTATAATACTATCTATTCTTTCACTTTCACCAAATGTGTTCACTCAACTAATGACTGAGTAAAGAGAGAACAGGGGTGTTATATTTTCAAGTGAACTGTTAGGCTAACTTTCCTAGCTCTCCCTTGGCTTCAGATGCCAAGACCCTTCAGTCCCACCTACTCCCTGAGCCAATTCTGACATGGGAGTGGGGAGGGCATGCTTTGGAAGCCCAATTCCAAACAAAAGAAAGGTAAACAATTAGCTTTGCTTAAAAAAAAAAAAAATCAAAAAGTGGGCTAAGGACATGAATAGACAATTCTCAAAAGAAGATATACAAATGGCCAACAAACATGAAAAAATGCTCAACATCACTAGTGATCAGGGAAATGCAAATCAAAACCACATGCAATACTACCTTACTCCCGCAAGAATGGCCATTATAAAAAAAAATAAAAAAAATAGATGTTGGCATGGATGCAGTGAAAACAGAACACTTCTACACTGCTGGTGGGAGTGTAAACTAGTAAAACCACTATGGAAAACAGTGTGGAGATTCCTGAAAGAACTAAAAGTAGAACTTCCATTTGATCCAGCAATCCCACTACTGGGAGTCTGCCCAGAGAAAAATAAGTCATTATATGAAAAAGACAGTTGCACACACATGTTTATAGCAGCACAATTTGCAATTGCAAAAATGTGGAAACAGCCCAAATGCCCATCAATCAACAAGTGGATAAAGAAACTGTGGTATGTATATGATGGAATACTACTCAGCCATAAAAAGGAGTGAATTAATGGTATTCACAGCAACCTGGATGGGATTGGAGACTATTATTCTAAGTGAAGTAACTCAGGAATGGAAAACCAAACATCATGTTTTCACTCATAAGGGGGAGTTAAGCTGTGAGTACACAAAGGCATAAGAATGACACAATGGACTTTGGGGACTCTGGGGGAAAGGGTGAGAAGGGGGTGAGGGATAAAAGACCACAAATTAGGTTCAGTGTATACTGCTCGGGTGATGGGTGCACCAGAATCTCACAAATCACCACTAAAGAACTTACTCATGTAACCAAATCTCACACACACACACACACACACACACACACACACACACACACACACACACACAATTAGCCTTGCTGTCCACATCACGGTTTTTCTTTTTCTTTTTCTTTTTCCTGCCTATGGGAAGTGGGAGCCCCAGATGTCCTGAATGGCTATCAGTCTATGGACTTCCTTAGACCTAGCCATGATTGTCCAGTTCCTACCACATGGCTGCAATCTCTATGTCCTCTTCAGCTTTCCAGATTTAGTGTAAGCTTGTCCCCCTTCTCCTGGAAACTGGGCCCCATCCCTGAATGCTCTGTTGCTGGTGAGAGCCCCACTCTACCCTGAAAATCCAAGAAAACTGTGATGCTACTCTTTTTCTGATTTGCCCATCCCACAGCCTAGCAATAATGAATCATGCCCAAAACTCTTTACAGCAAATTTAGGCTTTTCTTCATTGCCGCCCCACTTTCCCCTATATGGATGCTTTAATCAAGTCCTATTCACCAGGCTACTCTAAACACTGTAACTTGGACTGTTGGCTTTCTCTCCAGAGTAGAATAGGCCCAATTTTCACCCACTGGCCCATGTTACTGAAATCCCCATATGTCCATGGCTGGTTATGACATGCCTTAAATTGGAGGCCTCTTGATGGCATAAAAAAGACATACCTCAGTCCAGTTTTCTCGGTACCTAGCAAAGAACTGGTACAAAGTTAGTGCTCCAACAGGGTTTATGAAAGAGAATTTAAATCAGATGCCATATAGCAAAACATAAAATGCTATGTATAGACACTATTATTATGAGTCAGTATTATGCCAAACTCATTTCATCCAGCCAAGTATAATCATGTAGTTAGCCAAAACACTCCTCACCAAACCCATACGTAACTGGCTTTTAAAAATATTCTGCTTTTTCATTTTTAAAAAGAGGCAGGTAATAATAAAATAGATCATTTATAACTGCCAACTTGTAATCATCTGGGGAGCTTTTAAAAAATCCTGATACATCAATTTCACCCCTATCCCCACCCCCGGGCAAAATTCTGATTTCATTGGTCTGAAATGAGTCCTGGGCATCTGAATTTTTAAAAACTCCCAAGGGGATTAAAATATGTGGCCAGGGGTTAGAACTGCTGCTCTAGGAGCAGCTTCCCAAACTTAAATGTGAAAAGGAAAAAAAATCACCTGGGGCTTTGTTAAAGTGCAAATTCTGATTCTATAAATCTCAGTTGGGGCCCAATTCAGCACTGTCTACCAGAATTAAAATTGCCTGTGTGCTCTGACCCAGAAATTCCCCAACTAGCTATTTCTCTCATGGACATACTCACATATGCATAATGTCAAATATATGTAAAATTCATTACAGTGGAGTTTATGCAGCAACCTAAATGTCTGTCAGTAAAGGACTGTTTATGTAAATGATGGTGCACTCATAAAACGTCACGGAAGACTTTATAGCCTTAAAATAGAATTGAGAATAATCTGTAAACTACAATGTTAAAAGAAAATAAGAGTAGAAGCAAGGTAAATATTTGCAAACATATTTCCATAAATACACGGACTAAGGAAAGGTCTGGGGAAAAAAAAAAAGTAACAGTGGTTATCTCCAGGGAGAAAAATTGAGGGACTGGTGTCACATAGAAAACTAAATATAATAATCCAGATTTAGTAGGTAAAGGTGATTAGTATTATTGTAAGGGGGTGCAAGGGACTATTGCTCTAGGCAGGATACTCCAACCATAAGATCTGCAAGCTTCTCAAGGTTTAGGCAAAGACAACTTTTCTTTTATAGGAAGGAGTAAATCAAGCCAGAAATGAGCAGGGGTGGGGCAATGGGATGAACGAGAGTGGCATTGTGGGACAGTAGATCAGAGAAGGTTTTACCCCCAGGCCAGCTTGTTCTCTGGAGTGGCCGCTGCTGGTTTAGCCTGTGGCTGGGCCAGAATGTCAGAGACTTGGGGAAGGATCATTTTGTCCTGATTGATCAGTAGGGACAAAAGAGCTCAGCTAGTCATTTTTAAGGAAAAGAATAGGAATTTGGAGAGTCTGTATCTGGCTTTTTACTAGGTAAACAAGGGGGGGTTATCTAAATCATCATATGAGGAAAGGTGGTTCTTTGCAATAGTCGTTTCCTGCAACACAAAAAAAGTGGGTGAAGGGGTTTCTGAGCCTTCTGCTGTTTTCCAGGTGTGTAGGGCTCAGGTAAGGCTCCATATTGTCACTGGAGAGAGAAGGAGCAGTGCTTTCCATGGCATGTCGTTTTGTACTTTAAAAATTTTTTCTACCAGGCCAGATGCAGTGGCTCATGCCTGTAATCCCAGCACTTTGGGAGGCCGAGGGGGGCGTGAGTCATCTGAGGTCAGGAGTTCGAGACCAGCCTGACCAATATGGTGAAACCCCGTCTCTACTAAAATTACAAAAATTAGCCAGGCATGGTGGCATGCTCCTGTAGTCCCAGCTACTTGGGAGGCTGAGGCAGGAGAATCGCTTGAACCCGGGAGGCGGAAGTTGCAGTGAGCCGAGATCACGCCGCTGCACTCCAGCCTGGGTGCCAGACAGAGACTCTGTCTCAAAACAAAAAAAAAGAACAAAAAAGAAAAAGAAAAAGAAAAAAGAAAAAAATCTACCAAACATAAATTTAAATTTTAAACAAATACTACATTTTAAATGAACAAACAGTTTAAGACCACAAATTCTGGAAACCTCTTTTCTTGCTACAGTTTAAAATTCTTCCAAAATGGTTTTGCATGTAGAAAGAAGACTCAGGCAGTGTTCATTGAAATTTTGGGGAAAGCGCTGAGAGCCAAGAAACATTTCCAGTGCTTCGATAACTCGGTTCTGAGTTTCACTCCTGCAGATAGATGCCAGGGGGACTATGTGGGGAAAGCCAGCCTACCACATTGAAGAAAGAACCCCTATCTCTCCCTGGGTTTAATTTCACAGCCAGGCATTGAAGTCCATTCCCACAAATGTGCCGAGTTTTTAAATCTCCACTTCTCATACAAACTAGAAGAACAAACCATGAAATAAGAGACAAACTCTGGCCCAAATACATGCAAATAAAACATTCCTATTCCTCTGCTCAAAGGGATTTTGCTGGAGCACTGCAGTTCTGTCACATGGAACCCTTGAAAGGGCACAGGAGATTAGCAAAGTTGGGGAATTTTCTCTCACCACTGGGGCCTGCTATTGTTCCCATTTATATTTTCAGCTTCAGTTGGCAGCCTCCTTTTACTATTCCTTCATCGCTTGCGCCTGCTCCATCATATTTTGGCCCTGGCTTTTTGCCCCACACGTGCTTAGGTAATGTTTACACACCCAAAGATACAGGTCTTATCAGAACTCATGTTGCACAGAGTGTTAACTTGATCTGCCTCTTCTGAGCGCCTGAAACTTGATTTCAGTTGCCAAAATTCACCAGTCCAATTATTTTTTAACCACAATTGAAAGAGTTACATTACCAACAATATTGTATGAAAACAGAAAAGTTACTTAGAATAATTAAATCCACCCTTGGGAAAATGAACTATACACAGCTTTATAAATAGTGAAGCAAAAAGATTAAGACAGGACTAGAGATGGGCTAGTTGTGACAATTCCCAAACGGACCTCAGGTGGAAAGGGGTGATTTGTAAACATGAGGGCCATTAAAATGTACCTTGCAAATGTCTAACTGCAAGGAGCTGAAGTGACTGACGGCCCCAGTTGCTGCCTCTGAAATTCATCACAGCATTTGTGCCAAGGCCACCCCTCCCATGCCCTGCCCTTGCTGATGACTGAGTGTGGTGGGTACTAAACCAGCCCATTACTGGGATACACAACTTTCCTCTAATGGAAGATTCTGATTTCAAGACTTCCAGGCAGCTCTGCCAAACCTTCCTTTTGTCTGTTTAGCAGTCGGATTCTTTCACCAAACTTCTCTTCTTCACTCGGGGTCAGACTTGCATTGAAGTCTGATGGCAATGTAGCTTCCCCAGTTCTGTCCCCAGTTTCTCCTTTTGTGGTTCCATACAAATTTTAAGATTGTTTTTTTCTATTTTTGTGAAAAATGCCATTGGTATTTTGATAGGGATTGCATTGAATCTGTAGATTGCTTTTGGTAGTATTGTCATTATAACAATATTAATTCTTCTAATCCGTGAGCATGTTATATCTTTCCATTTGTTTGTATCCTCTTCAATTTCTCTCATTGACGTTTTGTGGTTTTTCTTGTAGAGATCTTTCCCCTCCTTGGGTACATTTATTTCTAGGTATTTAAAAAAATTGTTTTGGTAGCTGTTGTAAATGAGATTGCCTTCTTGATTTCTTTTTCAGCTAATTCACTGTGTATAGAAAATGCTACCAACTTTTGTATGTTAATTTTCTATCTTATAACTTAACTGAATTTATCAGTTCTAAGAGTTTTTTGGTAGGGTTATATATAAGATCATGTCATCTGCAAACAGGGACAATTTGACTTTCTCCTTTCCAATTTGGATGTCTTTTATTTTTTCCTCTTGCCTAACTGCTCTGGGTAGGCCATCTCTCTTTTTACACAATCTGGAAATGTTGGCCACCATCCCCTGTTAACTCAGGCATGTCTTTTGTTTCTCTCTAGACTGCATAATTTGGGGACATTCTGGGTTTTGCCTTTGTAAGTTGCAGTAAAGTCACTGAAGAGGGTTTAATTTGCAGGATATTTGAAGTAGCAATGTATAGATTTAAAATAACACAAAAAAGATCCCCCAGCACAGAAGTCAGTTACTCAATAATTCAATGTCTCCCACTCAAATATACCTACTGTCTGTTTTGCTACTTAACCACTTTATGCTCACGAGTGTGGGCTACACAAATACAGGTCATATCTCACTTCAGTTCATTGCAAATTATTTTGTTGGAATCCTGCTACATCAAATATTGAATTATATTAGTGGAAAATAGTTCAAATTCAAGACCCGTGTTTACTTTTGAAAATGAATCATCTCTATGTAGGAAACTGGTATCAATATTGTCTCTATGAAGGGATATTGAGTGACTAGGGGATAGAGGCAAAAGTGAGGCTGACTTTTCACTTATGCAACTTGGAAACTTTTGAATTTTGTACTGAGGATTTCTCTTTTCAAGTTTTTAGACAACAAAATGGATTAGCTCATGACAAGCAATCAAATAATGAAAATGTAATTCTTCTTGCATTATTTAGATGTCTGGCTTTACCTAGCTGATTTCATTCTATGCTTGACCTGCTGGAATCAAAGCTGGATAGTGACAATCCTGATCAACTCTGCCCCTAACTCGACTTACCAACCACCATTTCTCTCCCTTAATGCCTTTCTTTTTGTGATAATGTAGAATTGAATTCTCACTTTCTGCCTCCACTCATTTGTTTCTGGGAAAAGGAATTAATTTAATTACTTTTATCCCCAGTGACTGTTAGCTTTCAGTTAGGCAGAAAAGTCTTTAGAAAGTCCACATATATGTATAGGCACAAAAGTACACAAAGAGAAACGAATTACTTGTAACATTACAATGCTCTTCCCATTTAAAAAGTAAAATATTCCTAGATGTCTTTAAAAGCTGATGGCTTCTTAAGAAGAGAAAAAAGAGAGAGGTACATTTCTAAACCAACATATGGAAAATATTATAGACCAAAGGGTGAAAAAGTCCTGAATTACATCCAGGATATCACCCTGCTTATAATTATAAATACTTAGGAAATAAGAGACTAAATTACCTATGTATAAATGCAGCAATATGAAGCTCTCAGATTTTGGACAGAAGTGAGCAAATATATTTTTTTCATTCCAAAGCCAGTAATTTATATTTAGCATATTTTCAAGCTGAAACTAACATTCTCATCACATTTATTCATGAAAATGACAATCAATCAATTTCCTGGTGAATGAGAAGACTTCCTAGCATTCAATGAAAACTAAAGTACAAAAGAGGGAAAATGTCACTCAGCAAAGCATGTATGTTGCTTTTCTCTTTTCTTTATAAACTGACAACCAAAGTGGCATGAAAAATGAGTGTCTCCAGTTGCCTAAGTTCGACTTCATCTCTAGGGCTCCTAACGGTAGGTCCACAGGTATGGTAAATGTAAGGGCCACTGAGTCACAACATCTAACTTTCCACACTGTGGCAGCGCAAGCCCTGTGGGGACAGAATGGAGACAGTCTAGAGTAATAATTCTAGACTTTGGAACTAGCACATAGGAGGCAGTGCCTGTGAAGTTGCCAGTTCATAGTAGTGTGATGGAACTGCTGCTGCCAGAACCCAGGGCTTAGCAGAGAGTAAAAATCAGCAGCTTTCTGGGAGTTACAAACTGAATTTACAACTGGCCCTGGTAAAATGAGTCACCTTTCCCAAACTACAGCTCCTCATCTTTATTATCAGCGCTGCTTTTGCATTTCTCAGAGCGTCTACAGTTCTGTTTCTCTCACAATTCTCCATTCTCCTTCACAATTCCCAGTCCCTCACACAATTCCTTGTCTCTCCCACAACTCCTTGCCTCTCCAACAATTTCCCATCTCTCCCACAATTCTCTTTTCTCTTACAGTTCTACAATAGTCCTTCCTTATCCATAGTTTTGCTTTCCAAGGTTTAGTTACATGCAGTCAACCACAGTCCAAAAATATTAAATGGAAAAGTCCAGAAATAAACAATTTGCAGGTTTTAAGATATGTACTGTTCTGAGTAGCATGACAAAATCTCATACCTTAGGAACCATACCTTAGGAGCTGGGATTACAGGCACATGCCACCACACCCAGATAATTTTTTTTTTTTTTTTTTGGAGAGACGGGTTTCACCATGTTGGCCAGGCTAGTCTCTAACTCCTGAGCTAAGGTGATCCACCCGCCTCGGCCTCCCAAAGTGCTGTGATTAAGGCATGCACCACCACACCTGGCCAAGGAATAATATCTCTTGACACATAAAAATTGCATTAAATTGAAATTTCAAGATCCCATAAATAAAGTTTTATTGGAACACAGCCATGCTCATTCATTTAAGTATTATCTGTGACTGCTTTTGTACTATAACAGCAGAGTTGAGTAATTGTGACAGACCACATGACCTATAAAGCTTAAAATATCTACTATCTGTTCCTTTGCAGAACAAGTTTGACAACTCCTACTCCATTTCACTCACTCTTTTTTCTCTTTTAACACCCGTGGCCAGAGCCCTGAGATGTCTCCCTCTCAGAAGATACAAAAAGTATGTTTCCTTGGAAGGTTAAATTGTGTAGGTCTGCATCAGTATAGGTCTTAAGCAGAAAGAGTTCTTGAGGATTACGTATAGCCTAGGCCAGAGTAGGAGCTAACCCTAGCCAGCGGTAAAGAGATAAAGTAGGTATTCGTCTCAGATGCTTTGAGTACCCCATTTCTCTCCAGGGAATTACCAGAGTGAGGGGTAAGGGTGGGGGCAGGCAGTCATGGAAGATACAGGTTTGGACATTTGGAGATCTTGTTGTCTGTTTAGGCACAACAAGTAGCCTAGCTGAGCCCATAAGCGATAAACAGAAGCTCTCTGGAATAATCTACATCTTCAGAGGGCTGGGGCTGCCCAGAATTCTCCTTCAGCATTGTGGCATTGGGCAATATGTGTTCTGGAATATGTGGCAGGCATGGTGAGACTACAGGATGCTGTGGTTAGCCTATTGGGAGATATGTACATATGTTTCTATAGCTCAGATATCTCCAGATTCTCCAGCTTTCAGGGACAACTCCTTCCTTTCCAAGTCACCAAAGAGCAAGCCCTCGATCCCCTTGAGTGACAAGGAGTCTTACCAAATCCCCTTCCCAGTGAATTAGAATTATGGAAGTTGTGAAGGAGATTTGCCTGTTCCCCTAGTGCGTCCCAGTTGTTGCTTGTCTCTTCACTTGACAAGCACAGCTTCAGGTTCTCTGCTCAGCTGTCACTTCTTGCCTTCTGACTTTCCCATCCTCCATGAAGCTGTTGCCCTTCTCACACCTCTGTCCCCACCATAGATAAGGCTTTGGGCCCCGTCCCATTCTGTAGCAGATATTGACAGTGCTTCATCCACGTGCCCTTGGCGCCCATTGCATTTCAGAGCACAGTACCTCCCAGTGTGCATTCACTCTCAATAGCTAGCAACACACCAATGCCCATTTGTAGGTGGAACAGCCTCCAGCTGCCTGACCCCACTTCACCTACACATGGGAATTTATGTATTTGCCAAGAACAGCTATCAACTCAAGACTGATGAGTAAGGAGGTATAAATACCCCAGCTCCCTTGCACCCTGACTGAGACAACTCTGAGTCACAACCTTCACTATCTCCTGAGCTCTCCTGTAGGACTGGGCCACAGAACTCTCTGTAGTACTTTGCCCAGCATTACATATTTGCCTGTGCACTTTCCGTTCCTGGTCCTTCCCACCTCCCTTCTGACTTTCCCTGGTAACACCTCCCAATAAATTTCTTTTCTTAGGGGCTACTTTTGGGGACACAACCTTAGTTATACCCTCCTAAAGTACAACTGCCTTTGGAATCAGACAAGACAAGACAAGGGGTAGTTCGGAAGATGTTCAAGAATACAAAATTTCAGTTAGACAGGAGGAATAAGTTCAAGAGATCTATTGTACAACATGGCAATTATAGTTAATAACAATGTATTATATACTTGAAAATTACTAAGAGTAGATTTTAAGTGTTCTCACTACAAAAATGATAAGTATGTGAGGTGATAGATGTGTTAATTAGCTTTATTTAGTCATTCCACAATGTATGAATATTTCCAAACCTCATGTTGTATACCATAAATATATATTACTTTAACTTGTCAGGTAAATAAATAAATGAATAATTAAAATAATTTTTAAAGATAAGCGAAGGAGTAGAAGAGCTGTTTGGATACTAAGTAGAAATGGTCCTCACTGAAACATTTGTTCTCTCCCATTTTTCTTGAAAATTACTGCCAAGAAGTTTTTGGTAGATTTTATCTCTCATTTTACTACGTTAGGGAACAAACTGGATACAAAGAAATATTTCTCCTCTATAAGAAAAAGAGCAGTTCAGACTCACTAATAAATGACAACTGCCCTCAGCCTGAGTGTTGGGGAGATAACAGAGCCCATGGTGAGGGTGGAGATAGGGCAAACGTGTCCAGTCTAGGGACACAGGCTCTATTATTCAGCCCCCATCAAATGCCACCATGCAGAGTTCAGGTTTCGCATTGCCATATTTTCTGATTTTGAAAGAGAAGCCAGAGGACCAGGTTTGGAGGGAAATTTTACCAATTTTCTAACATTGTTTTAAACATGTGTTTTGAACACTGTGATAGCCAAATAAGCCACAGCCACAAGCTACACTGGGCTGTTCACCATGATATTGAACAAAGCTCTGCTCAGTATTTAACAAAGCTTGACTGAAAGCTTGGACATCACTGAAGGAAATGATAAAACAGAAAGTAAAAAATTTAAATTGATGACTAGATGGGGCTGCTTCTGAAGTCTATGATATCTTCCTCAGGCTGGTCTTCTTCTTTTGTCTCAGTCTGCCACAATGGTAGAGGAATTAGCTTGCCACTGCAATGGCCTATGGCCATCCTCCATGCAGAGGCTAGGCTCTCCAACCTTCTCAGGAGCTCTTGGGAGGGATCCTCATTCCCAATCAGCTGTAGGCTTCCCCGTCAACATAGCTGTGTTCTTCAGGGAGGCCACTTGGCTCCTGTAAAGACAGCCATGTAGGCACAGCACAGAACAGACTAGCTCCCCCAAGAACCAAACTTCTTCCTTTTAAAAGGAAATGCAAATAACCTATGTAAGTGGCTTTACCCAGAGTAATAGACTTGGCATACATTTTCTTTCCTCTTAAATACATAGGCATTAATGTCATTATTTTAAAGGCCTTATCTGCTAGAAGATAATACAGAAGTATCTACTGGTGAAAGTATATAAATGCATTAGATTTGCTTTAAATTCTCCAGCAAAATAGAAGAGGAGTGTTAATGGCAGAATGACAGTCATAGTTGAAGCTGGCTAATGGGTTCATGAGGCCTCATTATACTGCTCTACGTTTGCAAATGTTTGAAACTTTCCAAAATAGAAATTAAAAATATAATACTGGTCCTGCTTTGAGCTATCAAGTTTTCAGAAACGGAGCAGTCCTCTCTCAAAGTTCCCTATCAAATATTCCTTATATAATACTTTCTATTCACTATGCCACAGTCCAAGTGCAGGCAGATTGGGGACCTGGTGCCAGCTACTCCAGGGCTTATACAAGAAAGAGTTTTCTAGGTTTTTTTCAAGACTCCTTAAAAAATAGCCCAGGTTCTTCAAACCTAAGGCATCTCTGACACAAGGACTGCATGCTTTGAATTATACCACCGAGATCAGTCCAAGGAGATCTTTTTACAAAAGGTTTATATCTCTAAAGGACCTCCAGACACTCGCTGGGAATCCTGGAAATTCCTTGGCACTGCAGCAGGGATTCCAGCTCTGCCTGTCATATTTAGAGCACTAGCATTGAGATCCCCAGAGGAGGGGTTGTCCTCTTTAAATACCATTGCACCTGCACACAGATGGTGTCTGTCCTTTGGAGATGAGAGGAAGAAGGTACAGAGGGAAATGCGGAGGTAAGCCATGGAACTGTAATCTATTTGGATAAAAAAAAAGTAACTCTATAAAGAGGAAATTAGAAGGTACAGAGGGAAATGCGGAGGTAAGCCATGGAACTGTAATCTATTTGGATAAAAAAAAAAAGTAACCCTATAAAGAGGAAATTAACAATACAAGTTACACTCGATGACAAATTGGTGGTAGGAATGTCTTCCCTCCTGACCATAAACATACTTCTCTCTATAATAACCTGAAAACTAACATAATTTGTATTCATCAGGCTGACAGGGTTTGATCCTGATTTCCTTGCTTACCAGCAAAGTGACTTGGGCAAGTTTCTGGATCTCTCTAGACTTCCGTTTCCTGATGGGGGAATGGGGATGATAATAGTTCCTATGTCATAGGCTGATATGATGATTAAATGCAAAAGTGTGTGCCAAGGGCTTGGGTGAGGAAAGTCACTTGAACTTCCAGAAGACAGGATGTACACATCTATAGATAAAAGTGATTTTGCATTGCCACAGTCACCTATAGCTTGAAGAGTTGTAAAATAGTTCAAAGATAATGAAAGGCTAGAATCAGAAAACCAGGAAGAATATGATCTAAACAATGCATTGCTTTTCATTGAAACACAAATGTTTCCCTACATCACCATATGATAAACATTTTTTGACTGAATTTTCTCACTGGCATGTTTGTGAGTGTTGCAGATCTTACATAGCTTCAGAATAAAGCCTTAAAGGGTTTATTATAGAAAACAACAGGCAAAATAGGACATGTCTTTTTAGTAAGCTTTTTTAATGTTAGAAAGTGTTAGCAAAATTCTTACAATAAACACTGACTTTAGCTGGGTGTGGTGGCTCATGCCTATAATCCCAACACTTTGGAAGGCTGAAGCAGGAGGATTGTTCAAGTCCAGGAGTCTGAGAGCAGCCTGGGCAACATAGCGAAACCTCAACTCTACAAAAAAATGCAAAAATTAGCCAGGTGTGGTGGTGTGTACCTGTAGTTCCAGCTACTTGGGAGGCTGAGGTGAGAGGATCGCTTGAGCTCAGGAGTTCAAGGTTGCAGTGAATCATGATTGCAACACTGCACTCTAGTGTAGGTGACAGAGTGAGACCTTGTCTTATAATTCATCATTTCTCATGCCCATAACCTTACTAATAAAAATGGAAACCAGAGTTCTCAGTTTTAGAAGAAATTTGAGTTGGACAGAAAGGGAAAGGCACCAGAAGGGAATCATGGCATAATACCATGGATGGCAGGCTTTGACCTACCTCTTTTAAAAGTGGTGCCTGTGATCTATTTTTACCTACACTCAAATGAGAATACAAACTTTCTAAATGTCTTATATCCTAAAATTATTCTCATTGATCCTCTGAGATAAGTGAAGAAATACATCAAATAATTCACCTTTACCAAGAATTGATAGCAGTTTTAGATAAATCACTTGGTTTGTGAGTCCTAGAAGTCCAGCTATATTTGATCGCATAAATCCATGCCTGGGACCCTCATTACAGGAAAATGGATCATGCAAAATTCAGGGTGATGAGATCAGATCTGGGCTACACTTCAGTAGTATTGTTGACATCTAGAGGTGACACCCATGGCAGATTTGGGTGAGGTCTTTAGTTCAATTCATTAAGAATGATAGGGAACAGGAGATTCTTAACTTAGCTCTTCCAAACTGGAAGTAAAATTTAACAATACAGAACAACTACTGTAAAGACATTTTTTTTTCCCCTCATTTAAGGAGTAGTATATCCTATGTTGCTTTATCACCAAAGTTCACACTTGTATTATTTTTTCACATTTTCTGATGTTGAATGATCCCTTGAGCATTTAGGACTTAGTAATCTCAGGGGACCTCAAAAAGTTCCTGGAAATACTGAAGTAAAAGATAAAAATAAAAATAGAAATGTTTATGTTTATTTCTCAACATAAACTCCATCAAGTTCAAGACACTTTTGTAATTGATGATACCAGCAATTTAGTTCATCCCTAAAGAATTGAGGGTCTTGGGAATTTAACCATATCAGTGGAGTCTTTTTATATGATTAATTGAGGAAAAATGGGCACCCTTTAAAGATTGTTTAAAATTGGGGAATAAAAATAAGTCAGAAGGAGCCAAGTCAGGACTGTAAGGGGGACAGCTAATGATTTCCCATCAAAACTCTCACAAAATTGCCCTTGTTTGATGAAAATAATGAGCAGGAGCATTGTTGTGGTGGAGAAGGACTCTCTGGTAAAGTTTCCCCAGGCATTTTTCTGCTAAAGCTTTGCCTAACTTCCTGAAAACACTCCCATAATGAGCAAATGCTATTGTTTTTTGGCCCTCCAAAAAGTCAAGTAAAATGCCTTGAGCATTCCCAAAAACCTGTTGCTATAATCTTTGTTCTTGACCCATTCACTTTTGCTTTGACTGGACCACTTCCACCTCTTGGTAGCCATTGCTTTGATTGTGCTTTGTATTTGGGATGGTAGTGGGAAAGCCATGTTTCATTTTCTATTACAATTCTTTGAAGAAAAGTTTCAGGATCTTGATTTCATTTGTTTAAAATTTCCTTTGAAAACTCTGTTCTTGTCTGCAGCTGATTTGGGTGCAATGATTTTGGCATCCACTGAGTGGAAAGTTTACTCAACTTTAATTTTTTAGTCAGAATTGTGTCAGCTGAACCAATTGAGATGTCTATGCTGTTGGCTATTGTTTCCGCTGTTAATCATTGGTCCTCTTCAATTAGGGCATGAACAAGATGAATTTTTTCCTCACAAATTGATGTGGATGATCTTTGGCTGCAGGCTTTATCTTCAACATCACCTTGTTCCTTCTCAAAACAAATTGTTCATTTGTAAACTGCTGATTTCTTTGGGGCATTGTCCTCATAAACGTTTCATAAGACATCAGTGATTTCACCATTCTTCCACCCAAGCTTTTTTATTTTTTTATTTTTTTAGTTTTTTATTTTTTGAGACAGGGTTTTACTCTGTCACCAAGGCTGGAGTGCAGTGGAACAATCGGAGTAATCTCAGCTCACTGCAGCCTTGATCATACAGTCTCAGGTGATCCTGCCACCTTAGCCTCCCTGGGACCACAGGTGCCTGCCACCATACCCAGCTAATTTTTTGTATTTTTTATAAAGACAGGATTTCGCCATGTTGCCCAGACTGAGCACCATAAATTTGACGTTTGTTCTTGCTTTAATTTTAGCAGAATTCATGTTGCTCTGAGAGGGGCTCTTTTTAAACTGATATCTTATCCTTCTTAGTGCCTCAAACTCGATCCTGTTCAGACATATTATAACAAGTTAAAAAACTTATTTTTGGGCTGGGCGTGGTGGCTCACACCTGTAATCTCAACACTATGGGAGGCCGAGGTGGGCAGATAACCTGAGGTTGGGAGTTCGAGACCAGCCTGACCAATATGGAGAAACTCCGTCTCTACTAAAAATAAATTAGCCAGGCATGGTGACACATGCCTGTAATCCCAGCTACTCGGGAGGCTGAGGCAGGAGAATCGCTTGAACCTAGGAGGCAGAGGTTGCAGTGAGCCGAGATCATGCCATTGCACTCCAGCTTGGGCAACAAGAGCGAAACTCTATCTCAAAAATAAAATAAAATAAAATAAAATAAAATAAAATAAAATAAAACTTATTTTTGTTAAAAAAAAAAGGAAATCCATGCATACTTTTTTCATAATATACATTTTCCATGAACTAATATGAGACCCCTCATATTAGGTTTTGGGCAGCTGTTTTGCATGCGCTCCAGTGTCACATTTGCAAAACACACATGTAATTAATACCCCTACCCATTTATCCAAAAGAATCCAAGTGAATGTTTTACTATTTAAAAAGTCTTTGTAAAAATGTTTCTTTGAAAAATACTTTAGAAGGCAGATGTGGTTTAAATGAATAATGTGTAAAACCAAACATGGTCCAGCAACTTTACTAAAACTTTCTATCCTTTTCCTGTTATTATCAAGTCAAATTAAGAAAAAGGTCTATATATGTAACAAAATGTACAGCTTATTTTAAAAAATCTCTCTACAATTAAAAGTATCAATTATATTACTTATATATTTATGTATATATGTAACAAAATGTTCAGCTTATTTTTAAAAATCTGTCTACAAATTAAGGTATCAATTATATTACTTATATATTTGTGTACCTGTTTATTGTCTATCTTTCATCATTATGAGGAAGCTCTCTTCCTTTCACTTCACAACTTTCACTTGTCCGCTTCTCTGTCCCACAGTGACCAGCACATGGTGGGCACTAGGTAAACCTTTGTTGAATGAAAGAACAAGAAAAATCAATCTTTAGCTGTAAACTTTAGGCACAAATGTTTCCATCAGAGCTGTGTTGTATTATTATTTCCTGAATATATGCACTCATCTAAAATGTTTTGTGATGTTACTGGAAGTCAGTAGTAAATATGGGATATTTTATTTTCATAATCTGAAGACCATTTAACATCAACAAAATACTATTAAGTTTCTTTTTCTGTTTGGCAGAGATAACTATATCTAGGAGATATGTAATGATTAATATATTTTTTTACAATAAGCTCCCAGTTACATAAATTCTTGTCCCTGGCATCCAAGCAGTAAAATGCATTTGACAAAAGAAGGAAATACTAGAGTTTACATACGTTAGAAATCTGTTATTTAGGGAACTTATGGTGTATTTTGTTGAACTGAAAACAAAATTTAAAAGATGTGTTTTTTTGTTTTTTCATTTTCACACCATACAAATTTTATACCACACCCAAAAACATCATGTTTACAAGATCAGTAAAACGGAAGGTGTGGGGCCAAACAATGAGCTAGGATTCAATTGCTGGGGACTTTTTGTTTGTGTGTGTGTGTGTGTGTGTGTGTGTGTTTGTGTGTGTGTGTGTGTGTGGTTTTTTGTTTGTTTGTTTGTTTGTTTGTTTGAGACCTATGCAAAAAGCTGGGAGGTAAAATGGAACGGTGTTTTAGCCAGAACTACTCTGGATGCAGGAAACAGAAATTCATTCAAACTAGCTCAACATTCAAAGGAAGTATGTTAAAATGATTCAGGGAGTCTTATAAAGATGGAGGACAGCAAGCAGATCCAGGTCTTAATGAAACAGAAGAATCATAAAACTAACTTAAGATAAAGATAGAGAGATAGTGATAGGGATACATATAGTGATAGACATAGATACGGTGATAGAGAAATGGAAAGAGATATAGTTACAAATATATACATGTAGTTATAGTTATAGAAAGAGATATAATTATAGATAAACAGATATAGGTACAGTGATAGTGACATAGGGATATAGATAACTAAGATATAGAGATAGAGCTATAATTATACATACAGTGATATAGAGATATTGATATTATAGACATGTAGGTAGATACAGATATAGTGATAGAGATACAGAAGAGATATTGTTAGGGATATATAAATATAGGGAGAAATAATTATGCATATATAGACATAGTGATAGTGATAGATATATAATTAGAGATATGTAGATATAGATGGATATGGATATAATTATAGTTAAGTTATAGAGATATAATTATAGACATAGAGTTATAGATATTGAGAAATATCTAGATATCAATGTATATATATATAGATGTACTTGGTTGATGCAAAAGTTATTGCAGTTTTTGCCATGGAATGTAATGGCAAAACCACAGTTACTTTTGCACCAACCTATACATGTAGATATAGATATATCCAAGGCCACCCAGTACCTGAGCATTCCCTCCTGACTTATCAGAATTGTTCTTCCTGCTCCCCCAACTAACTGAGTTAGAGCTCCCCTGCTCTAACTTGATCTTGGACATGCCTTTGACTTGTTCCACCACAACTACAGTCCTTAGTGTCCCAATTCCACATTCCTGAAAGGAATAACATGGCTTTTATATCCACCCAGGTCCAATCAGCTATGGCCTAGGACAGGTGAGTCATAGGGTACAAACCACTATTTCTGGTCACCACTTCAGTAGGATTGTAGGAACTAGTTAACAAAATGTGGGGGCGAGAGGGGGAGTTGATCCTTTATTCATTGAATCAACATTCTTTCTTTGATGAAATTAACCCAACTTTGCAACTTCAAACACAGTGTTTTGGGGTCATGATTGATTTTTTTTTTTTTCACTGTCCTGCCAAAGAAAATGTTGGAATCACAGAACATTGAAGGAAGACACTTGAGGATCCAGAATCCTTGGCAAATACAAGCATGCCTCAAAGACATTGCAGGTTTCATTCCAGACCACCATAATAAAGAGACTATAACAGTAAAGTGAGTCACACAAATTTTTTGGCTTCCCAATTTATATAAAAGTTATGTTTACTCTAATCCCAGCACTTTGGGAGGCTGAGGTGGGTGGATCATGAGGTCAGGAGGTCAAGACCATCCTGGCTAACATGGTGAAATCCCATCTCTACTAAAAAAATACAAAAACAAAATTAGCCAGGCATGGTGGCGGGTGCTTGTAGTCCCAGCTACTCGGGAGGCTGAGGCGGGAGAATGGCGTGAACCCGGGAGGCAGAGCTTGCAGTGAGCCGAGATTGTACCACTGCACTCCAGCCTGGGCAACAGAGTGAGACTCTGTCCGGAAAAAAAAAAAAAAAGTTATGTTTAGATCATGCTATAGTCTATTAAGTGTGAAATGGCATTTGTCAAAAAAAATACATACCTTAGTTTAAAAATACTTTATTTTTAAAAAATGTTAATGATCATCTGAGCCTTCAGTAAGTTGTATGTAACCTTTTCGCTGGTGGAGGACCTTGCCTTGATGTCAATAGCTGCTGATTGATAAGGATGGTGGTTGCTGAAGGTTAGGTGGCTGTAGCAATCTCTTAAAACAAAACAACAATGAAGTTTGCTGAATTGATGGACTCTTCCTTTTGCAAAAGATTTATCTGTAGCACGTGATGCTGTTTGACACATTTTATGTACGGTAGAACTACTTTCAAAATTGGAGTCAATCCTCTTCAGACCTGCTGCTGCTTTATCAATTAAACTGATGTACTGTTCTAAATCCTTTGTTGTCATTTCAATAATGTTCACAGCATCTTCAGCAGGGGTAGATTCCATCTCAAGAAGCCACTTTCTTTGTTCATCCATAAGAAGCAACTTCTCATCCATTCAAGTTTCATGATAAGATTGCAGAGATTCATTTACATCTTTAGACTCTAATTCTAGTTCTCTTGCTACTTCCATCACATCTGCAGTTACTCCCTCCACTGAAATCTTGAATCTCTCAAAGTAATCAATGAGAGTTGTAATCAACTTCTTCCAAACTCCTGTTATTGTTGATATTTTGATCTCCTCCCACAAATTACGAATGTTCTTGATGGCACCTAGAATGATGAATCCTTTCCAGAAAGTTTTTTTTTTATTTTTAGTACAGATGGGGTCTCACTATGTTGCCCAGGCTGATCTAAAACTCCTGGCCTCTAGTAATCCCCGCCTCAGTCTCCCATAGTGCTGGGATTACAGGTGTGAGCCATTGCACTCAGCTCTTTCCAGAAGGTTTTCAATTTACTTTGCCCAGATCCATCAAAGGAATCACTATCTATGGCAGCTATAGCCTTATAAAATGTATTTCTTAAACAATAAGACTTGAAAGTTGAAATTACTTCTTGGTCCATGAGATGCAGAATGGATGTTGTGTTAGGAGGCATGAAAACAACATTAATTTTGTTGCATTTCTCCATCAGAGCACCTAGGTGACCTGGTGCATTGTCAAGGAGCAGTAATATTTGGAAAGCAATCTTTCTTTCTAAGCAATAGGTCTCAATAGTGAGCTTAAAATATTCGGTAAACCATGCTGTGAACAGATGTGCTGTCAACTAGACTTTGCTTTTCCATTTATAGAGCACAGACAGTAGGTTCTGTATAATTATTAAGGGCTCTAGGATTTTCAGAATGGTAAATGAACATTGTCTTCGACTTAAAGTCATCAGCTGCATTAGCCTCAAACAAGAGAGTCAGCCTGTCCTTTGAAGTTTTTAGGCCAGGCATTGACCTCTCCCCAGCTTTGAAAGTCCTAGATGGCATCTTCTTCCTATAGAAGGCTGTTTCATATCCATTGAAAATCTGTTGTTTAGTATAGCCACCTTCATCAATGATTTTAGCTAGATCTTCTGGATAGTTTGCTGCAGCTTCTCCATTAGCACTTGCTGCTTCACCTTGCACTTTTATGTTATGGAGATGGCTTCTTTCCTTAAAACCTCATGAACCAACCTCTGCTGGCTTCCAACTTTTCTTCTGCAGCTTCCTCACCACTATCTTCATAGAATTGAAGAGTTAGGGCCTTGCTCTGGGTTAGGGTTTGGCTTAAGGGAATGTTGTGACTGGAGACCTTTGACTCTTCCTTTCATTTGAACACTTAGAGGCTATTGTAGGGCTATTCATTGGCCTAATTTCAATGTTGTTGTGTTTTAGGAAATAGGAAGTCCTGAGGAGAGGGCAAAACACGAGGGAACAGCAGGTTGGCAGAGCAGTCAGAACACACACATTTATTGAAATTTGCTGTCTTTTGTGAGTGCAGTTCATGGCACCCCAAAACAATTACAATAGTAACATCGAAGATCACTGACCACAGATCTCCATAACAGATATAACGATAATGAAAACGTTGAAAATATTGTGAGAATTACCAAAATTTGACAAACACATGAAATGAGCCCGTACTGTTAGAAAAGTGGCACTATAGACTTGCTCAATATAGAATTGCCACAAACCTTCAGTTTATGAAAAACACAGTATCTGCAAAGCACAACAAAGTGCACTACAATCAAATGAGGTATGCCGAGATACAGATGTAGAAAGTGAGGCCCAAACAGGTGAACTGGCTTGTCCAGGTTGAGGAAGTTAGTTGGTAGATTCCTGAACTAGATCCTCATCCTCCTAATTTCCAGTCCTAGGCTCCTTTACCCAACAATGCTGTCTCACTCAAGAGTAGCAGAACTCCTTTGTGTCAGAAAAGTGTGGTTTACAACGAGTTATTATCTGAGAGAATATCGTTTTTAAGATTTTCTACTTTCTAAAAATCTTGCCATCTAAAAATTATTTCATAAAATGATTCGTAAAAGTAGGGGATAAAACAAGGACAGTTATATGTATAGAGCAGGAAGAATTGATCTTTTTTCCTTGTTTCTGCAGCACCCTGAAGTACTTCTGTTAACACTTATGTCATTAATTCTAATAACATGTTTACATTTATGTGACTCAGGGGGAGGGATTATGTCTTATTCATCTTTATATTCCAACCAAACACAGTGTCCAGCACATGATTGGTGAAGGGACGATAAATATTTGTTAAAGGAATGAACAAGCCTATAAACCATAGATGAGAACTTTTTGAAAATAGGAAGGTATATGTTTTCTACAAAAGAAAACAAGAATTTTTTTTGTTTTAGAAAATGTTACTGTTTTTATTTCTTTATAAAAAGGGATCACAAATGTAGTTCCAATTTTAAGTCCACAGAGCATTTCTCAACCAAACATTTCCAAATCAAATTGGAGTGACTCTGAATAAGAGTCTTTACTTTTAAGGCTTATCTAAACTGAGTTGCCTGGGTTTAGCTCTCACAAATTATTATATAGGATTTTTGTAGGAAAAAATAAACAGACAAGCCTTGCAAGAGTATGCCAAGATATTATTACATTCAATTGTGAACAATAAAATAGCAAAGGATATTTATACACAGACCAGGAAGAGAGCATACAGGATAGACTCAAGCAGTAATCCTTCCCACAATGAAGACAAAAAGAAAAGCCCCTGCTGATTGAATGCCTTCAGTTGGAAATTTATGAATTTGCTTTAAAGTCAAGGGAGCTAACATCTACGCAATGGGGTTTCAATCACAGGCAAGGGAATTCTTTTATTTGATAATGACATTTAAAGAGCCATGGACCGCCCCCTCCCTTAAAAAATCAGAGGAAAGCCATGTTGTCCCTCACCATAATATACTCCCCTACACATAAAGTATTATTTGCTATTTCTTGTGGTGAATTGATACTACCCTACATTTGCCAGGTTAAAAATCCCTGCTATGAAGAAGGAAATCTGGTGGCAAAATTAATCTCCAGTGAGGTCTAACTTCAAAGCCCATGTTCTTTTCATTACATTGCTAGGTAACTGTAGACAAGATATTTAACTGCTCTAAACCTCACATTCCTCATCTGTAAAATGGGATAATAAGGCCCACCTTAAACAGGTGTTGTCAAGATTAAATGATTACTCTTTATAAAATATCTAACATATAATAATCACTCTACAAATATCAATTTCTTCCTCTCCCTCAATTACTAAGTGGTGAGTTCTAAGACCTAGCAGAACTTGACAGAAAAATGCATCAAGGTGTCATTTTTTCCCGTTTAATCTTGTCTTAGTTTTTTTTTTTTTTCCTGCCTTACAAGAGGTGAGAATTGTATTGTTGAGGAAGACCAGACATTCTAAGAATCACATGTTAGCTGTCCAGCCCACTTCACCAGGGAGAAAAAAGAAACAGGAACTGTCTGGTGGACACATTTCCACCAAGGGCCCCCACTACTTGGCACAGGGCCCAGCACTTTATAGGGCCTCAATAAATGTGTGAGCAAGAAAGGAGGAAAGGAACAGAGAGAGAGAAAAGAAGGGATGGGTAGAAAAGAAAGGGAAAGAAGATTGAAAGTGATTGGGACTTTTCTTGTACCATAGCGCTCCAAGAACAGGGAGCTCCAAGAGCAGGGTTCTTGACAGGCACAGGATGAAGAAAATCAACGTGTATCTCAAGAAACACCTTCCCATACAGAATTTAGCAGTGTCTGCATTGAGAGTCATATGATTCTTCACTGACTCCTTTCAGTGAATAAGAAGAAATGGAAAGAAACAGACCAGGAAAATAATTCATTTTCTAGAACAAGCAACTGGGCTACAATTAACACAGAAGATTAAGAATTAAGAGTTGCCATTTTTGTCTTCAGTAGGAATGATGATCAAGAAAACATCATAAAGTTTGATGGGGGAGCACTCTATGGTAAAAATACAGGGACATTAACTCATCCTATGTGGGATATCAGGAAAGTCGCTCCACAGGCTGGAGCTGAGCTTTTGCATCTGTAAAATGTGGGAGTTGGTTCATATTAGTGGTTCTCAACATCACCTGTTCATTAGAATCACCAGAGGAGTTTCTGAAAGTGCCCATGCTCTAGCCACAGCCCAGACATTAGCATCTTGGAAGGTGGGGCCCCAGTCCTCAGTAATTTCAAAGCTTCCCAGGTGATCCCAATGTACAAATAAAGTTGAGAACTACTGATCCAGGTGGTTTCTGGACCCTCACTACCCCTAGTGTGGTCCTCAGACAAGCAGCATGGGTGTCGCTTGAGATCTTTTTAGTAATTAAGATTCTCAGACCTTACCCCAGACCTAAATAAACAGAATCTGCATTTTAACAAGATCCCCAGGCAATCTGTACTGACATTAAATCTTGAAAACAGTGGCCTAGACACCCTTCTATGCAGCTCTTTCTTCTGACAATGCTTTGCTTTTGGTGCTGATATTACAATAATTTTTAGATCTCAGCGCCTGACACATTGTAAGTGTTAAAAGTTTTATACATGTGTCATTGTATATGTATTCAGAAAGCACAGAAATATCCCATCACGCCTGTTCCACACGGGGGGTTAAGTGGAAATAGATTGGAAGAAATCGTAACCCTGTAAAAGGCGCGGATGATTTTATGAGATTATGATCAAAGATTGTTTTTTCTTTGTAGAATGATGAAGTAGGATCCCATAAAGATCAGTTTTCAGGTTCCTCTTCAAAGTCAGCAACACCAATGCAGTTATTAAAAACAACTGCCTCCATGTGGCAATTTTTATCCAACATCTTCTCACCTGGCAACACATCATTTGCAGGTTCCTTCTCTGTTGCTCATACTATATGACAGCACTTTTGTTCACAGCTCCCCCAGGAAATAATAGGTGGGTTGGCTGGGGAGTGTTTGACCTCCCCCAAAGTTTCCTGTTGTAATATTCATTACCTCCTTTAAGCCTACAGAAGAGAACTCAGCTCTGACAAACAAAAAGCACAATGCATCAAAATGCTGAAACTAAAGCTAGAAAGTTACAGATAATGTCAATGCAAGATGTTATTCTGACTTTATAACTCAGGGCTAAGAAGGCAGATAGCCCTCACATTTTAGACTAATCATGTTTAGTTACGACTTTTTTGAGTAACGGTTTATTTGGAGGAGAGAGTGATTAGTATCTGAATGTTAAGGGAGAAGTGGCGTGGGCAAAAATCCATAATTTTTAATTCGATTCAAGTTACAGATATTAGGTAGCTGCCAATATCGTGCCGCTACCCGTATCCCCTCAGGCCTTACATTTCAGTAGGAACTTCGACAGTCAGTATCTCTAGCTGTTTGTCTGAGGGCTTTCTTTGGCTCTAAGCCCCACTCTGTCTTCAGCACAGAAGACTGAGTTCTAGGATCAGTACCACAGTAGAAGCTTTCAGGTAATGAGTGAATGGAAGTGGTGTATAAATACCCAGTTCCCTTGCCTTTTAGGTAAGGAGATGCATGCTCTATGCTGGCTCTAGGAGATCCCCAGCAGCATGAACCTTCGGTTGCTCACAATGATAACTTAATACACGCCTGATATTGTCTTCTTTCCCAACTCATTTCCTCACTCACCTATCTATGTTCTCTGTACCTCCAGAATAAACTACTTTTACTCGAATCCTTGCCTCAGGGTCTGCTTGTGGGGAAACTCACACTAAGACAAATTTTATATTCCATTTTATTTAAGATCCTCACAGATATAGAGTTCATACTTTATATTATTTTTAGTTTTAATATTTTCAGTAAATAAAACAAGTTATGGTATGAAGAGTTCAAAGTGTTTTGATGACAACCTTGAAGAGATCATCTTATTACCTTATTCATGATACTCACCTGACATTTGAATCTGCCAATAAGTGAAAAGATGAGAAAAGAGATTGATATAACAGCAGCAGAGCCCAGTGGGGAAAAGCCCTGGTTTCCAATTCTGGTTCTGTACTTGTTAGCTGTATGACCTACGGCAAGCTGCTTAACCTCTCTGACTCACTTTCTTGACACTTCAAACATGGGGGAACTAATGGTCTCCATCCATAGGCTTGTGGATGTTCAATCAGATGACATATGTTAAGTGTTTAGGACAATGTCTGACACTACTAATTATGAGCAGCTCAATGGTCTAACTAGTTACTGACCAAGGATACTGAATCCATGGGGATACCTTCAACTGTAAAATAGAAGACCCAACTAAACATGGCTTGCACCAATAAGAACATCTATTATAATGTAAAGCAAGATTCTGCAGCAAGAATCTTCCCCCTCCCTACTTCTCACATTTCATTGACCAGAATTAAGGCATATGCCTATAAAACCATGAATCAAGCTTCCAAACAAGACAAACCTCCTCTTTCTCTGTATCCTTTTTCATTTCATTTCTCACACCGGGTCACTGTGTGTCAGAGGACTATTACAGTAAGCCTCAGTAGATTGGCTGGTGCCGGGCGACCTTAGCTGAGCTCATTCATATATATGTGGATTGGGTAATATACACGAGGCTTCACAGAGTAGCTCTGCTTCAAGCTATAGATCTGCAGATTGACGAGGTAGCTTTTTCACCTGTTTCTCATTCTCCTTGGACCACCAGGCTAGGTGGTGCAAGGTCTTCTCGTGTCCATGATAGAATGTCAGGTGTGTTAAGACCTAGGTTTGGAACTGAAACACTGCAACTTTTCTGCCCTTAAACCATTGATCAAACAAGTCACACAGCCAAGTCCAAAGCCAAGGTGTGGGGTCATAGTGTCTCCCTACCATGAAGCCAAAGGGTGTGTACGTAGGAAGGACAGAAAGGGACCAGTCATTCATTCTACTGTAACACGTTGTCAGAACAAAGAATGTGTCAGTACCCAAATGAATTTGAATTCATATAGCATTCATGTTTCTGCCATGAATTTCTGCACTGGTTACTATATTGGGATATCATCTGGGTTTCCATGTAAGCAAGCTGTTGCAAATGGGCCTGAGAGATTACTTGCCAAATGACAGGGTTGCCCAGAACTTAGTGATCTTTCAGCTCTAGCATCCCATGATTTGCAGTTTGCAGAAGAAAACCGGGAGAACGTGAAAACCCAAAGAGAAGTGAGGGAGCATGTCTTAGGAACCTGCATCCTTCCATCCTGCTTCGACTTCTCAACTAAATTCTTAAGTCCTGGAGTGCAGGTATCACTGAAATCTGCCCCATGCCTGAAACAGATGGCCGTAGATGGTGACTCTGACAAACGTGAATTGACCTGAATCTGGGGGAAGTTTCTGGGTGAACAGAGCGCGCGGAGGATGCGCGGGTCATGCTGGAGGCGGGTCCCAACCAGATGTGCACGGCCCGCCCCGCCCTCCCTCGCTCACCGGGTCCAGCTTCATCCGCAAAGGAGCGTCGGCCAGGCTTGTCAGGGCGCCCCCAGCCCCTCCCCAGGCCGCGAGCGCCCCTGCCGCGGTGCCCGGCCTCCCCTCCCAGCTCGCAGGGACAGCACGCGGTAACTGCGAGTGGAGCGGAGGACCCGAGCGGCCGAGGAGAGAGGAGGCGGCGGCTCAGCTGCTACGGGGTCCGGTCGGCGCCCTCCCGAGGGGGCGCAGGAGGAGAAGGGAGGACCCGCGCGAGAATGCCTCTGCCCTGGAGCCTTGCGCTCCCGCTGCTGCTCCCCTGGGTGGCAGGTGGTTTCGGGAACGCGGCCAGGTGAGTGTCTGGCGATTGGCTTCCCCCCACCCCCGGCCTGAGCTCCCGCTTTGGGGCCCCACGTTTTTGCAGGCACCCCCGCGTGTATGGGTGTGAGTGTGCACGTGTGCCTGTGCGCGCCGCGACGGGACTTAACCTGGATACCAGGCCTGGAGCGCCCACGGGCTTTCCTCCCTGCTCTCCTGTGGCGGGGCTTTGCACCTAGTTAGCTCCTTTTGCATCAGCTGTGCCCACCTGGCTGTTGCAGGAGGGAGGCTCTGCGCGCAGACCCGTGGGTGCGTGCGGGCTTGGTGGTCTGCAGACCTGCTGTAGGCGCAGGTGTGTGAGGGTTGGACCAATATGCGTGTGGGTGGGTGGGTTCTGTATCTGTGCGATTTTGTGTTTTCCACTCTATTCACAGGACACCAAGTGCTTGTCAGTCGCTAGTTTTGCTGGGGAAGGAGGGAAAGAAACCGAGGACGATAAAGCATTTACTGTTCTTGGGCTGAGCCAGCCGGGCTGCTCTCCTCAACTGCTCTCTGATTAGGGTTGATGAACTGGAAAGGAAGGACGCGGTTGTCAGATGACAACCATTCTCATTCTTGCTATGGCAATGCAGACTCTGAAGCCGTTCCCTACTGCCCTTAAGCTTAGCTGAGACCTGAAACATTTTTTTTCCAGAGATCGGCAAAGACGCTTAGTAAATGCACGCTTACATGGTGACTGTTGACCTGGCACTGTTCTAAGCACTTCAGGACTATTAACCTAACCAAAGCTCATAACGGCTCTGTGTGTGAGGTACTATTATCATCATCTCCGTGTTGTAGAAGAGAAAAACGAGGCACAGAGAGGTGAAGTAATTTGCCTGAGGAAGCACAGCCAGTAAGAGATGGAGCCAGGGTGCAAACCTAGGTATTCTGGCCCAAAGTCTCTGTTCTTCACCAGGGCACTAGGGCAGACTTCTGGCAACGGAAGGTTTTCTGGTTCTCTGACTGTGATGTCTTGCTTTCTACTTAGGTGTCCGCTAGAATGTGGTTTTTCCACCGCAGCATTATTGACCTTTTGGGCTGGGCTGGATAATTATTTGTTGGGGTGATGTGCTGCCCTGTGCATTGTAGGATATTTAGCAGCACCTGTGGCTTCTACCCACTAGATACTAGTAGCAACCTTGACCCCACCCCCAGCCCCTCTCCCCCCCCGCCCCCCACCAAGTTGTGGTAACACAAAAAAGGTTTGGGATATTGCCCAAGGTCCCTGGAGGGCACAGTTGCTCCCAGCGGAGACTGCTGAACTATAGAAATTTTTCAGTGATGATTCCTGGGGAGAGTAGGATAAGAGCTTTGGTTTGGTACAGGCTTCTTGAAGGTTTGCCTATCTTTGTTTGACTTACAGGAAAAAATATTTCATCAGAGTTAGCCATGGTATTAAGAGATTTTGAAGTTCAAACAGAACAAACCTCAAACCAGGTTCTTAGAATGTATGATCGCAAGTTTCAATTTCCTTTTCATGATAAAAATGTAAGCAGATAAAATTTGCTCATAATCACATTTTCCTTGAATGCTAGAGGTTCTTGCATTGCTAGAAAGCCCGTTTTAAAAAGACCAAATGCTATTTGGAGATGAGATTAATAGGTCTTTAGCAGCCAGCAAACTGACCTCCAGGAGCTTCACTTTCAAAGGACCACCAAATTAAATTAAAAGCCAAAAGCCCCTGGATAAACCAAAGCATATTAAACTGGAGAATCCATGTCAGGATTCTACAATTCTGCTGTTTTCAAGATGTGAACCATAGTTTCTTTGGACAATTATCAAGTTTATGAGCTGGTGTGTTTATTATTTGTTCAACATGCTTGGAAATGTCAAGTGGTCAGCTCTTCAGGAATGTCCAGGACCCATGTTTAATCAGCTCTAGACTCCATATTATGGATAAGACACTGTTACAGAGAAGGCAAGGCACCCATTGCAGAAAACTGTGTCTACTGGTTATTTCCTGGGGTTTCCCAACTTATAGGAAAAACTGTGGCTGCTGTATAGAGATTTCCAGTATAAGCATCAGTTCTTTTTCATTGAAACACTGCACTATGATTTTATAACCTAGAAAATTATGTGCTTCTTAAATGGTACTTAGTGCACAGTAGACAATCAACGCTCATCAAATGAATAAATCATTAGCTGTATGCTTAGTGCACAGTAGACAATCAACGCTCATCAAATGAATAAATCATTAGCTGTATGCATGTACCTGCTCTTAAGCTTCAGAATTTGGCTTGCCTTATATTTTTTATGTCCTTTGGGTATTGGAACTATTTAGATACCCTAGACCTGTCCAATACAGCAAAGATGGTAACCAGGAGCCCCAAGTGGCTGTTGAATACCTGAAATATAACCAGTCCAAGTTGAGATGTGCTGTAAAACGTATACAATACACATCTAATTTTCAAGATGTAGTAGGAAGAAAAAGAACAGGAACTATCTCACTAATCATTTGGTATTGATTACATGTTGAAATGGTAATGTGGATATACTGCATTAGATAAAATTGTTATTAAAATTAATTGCTTCTGTTGCTTTCACATTTAAAAAATGTGGCTACTAGAAAACTTTAAATGGCATATAGATATTTATTTCTATTGGACAGTGCTTGTCTAGAACTTTTATTGATCTGAACTCCATCTTGAGTGTTCTAAGTCCTAACACTGGGATCTTTTTGTCTTGGGTACCTAAGATAAATATATTATTAACTTTGCTATTCTGGAGATTAACATTTGGAGCAACTCCTTACTTACAACATATTTCTGTTTTATATTTTTTCTCTACTGAATTCAAGTAAAAATAATGTGAGAGTGGAGGGAATGACTAGGTTCCTGCGGAGAGGCTTTACTTATAGAGACCACATGCTATGTGGATAATTGATTCTTCTCAAAGCCCTGGTAGCAAAGTGCCACTGTAAAAATTGGCCACAAATTCCATGGCTTAAAACAACAGAAGTTTATTGTCTTACAGTTCTGAAGGCCGGAAGTCTATAATGAATCTTATGGGGCTAAGATTAAGGCATCGGCAGGACTGGTTTCTTCTGGAAGCTCCAGGGTAGGATCCATTTCTTGCTTCTTCCAGCTTCTGGAGGCCGCCAACAGTCCTTAGCTTGTGGTACAATCTCTTTTTCCTTTGTTACCTTGCCTTCTCTCTGATTCTTCCTTGTTTTCCTCCTCCTAAGAAGAACCTTTGTGAGTATATCAGGCCCACTCGGATAATTCAGGATAATCTTCTCGTTCCAAGATCCCTCACTTGATCACATCTGGAAAGTCCCTTTTGATATATAAGATAACATTTACAAGTTTCGAGGATTAGGATGTATACCTCTGTGGGGTGGGGGATGCATTATTCAGCCTTTCACAGGAAGCCTGAGCTGTAAGTCTGTTGTTCTTGTTTCTATGGGCTAGATTTTATCTTTAAACATGATTTTAGTGATTTTTGAATGGTTGGTATATCATTTATTTCTTTATTCTTCAAACCATAATTTGTGAGACTATATCGAAAACTAAAGAGCTGTGTGTTTCTAGGAAATAATAATCATCTAATTACAACTTAAAAATCATTTCTGGGCAGTCTTATTTCAATAGTTTCACTGGCTTAGAAAGTGTTAAAGTCCTATTTATATGTAATTCATGAGTATAAATCAAGGTTATGTAAACATTACAATGAAAATAAGTATATTACCTAGTCTTCATAAATCAGATTGGCATTCAACAAATATTATTGAGGCCCTAGTGTCAACCATTTTCAATGTTATTTCAATCAGTTCTCTCAACAACCCTAAGAAATGGGTATTGTGTTCATTTGATAGAGAAGGGAACAGAGAAACTTGAAGAAATTAGGTGATTTCCCACGAATTACATTCAATTTTGTCTTCTGCTCTAAGACCAGTGTCATCCCACTATTCCAAATTTATTCCCTCAAAAAAGTGAATACAGAAAAGCTGACATTTTTACAAAGGACTTTCTTACAAATGATCATGAGTGATCCTGTTTAGCTTGACTCTAGTTCAGCACATTCAAGGGACATATGTAGAGTAAGTGCTCCATCCACCCAGTATCACCACTTTCCTTTCTAAGTTTACATTTTCTCAGAAGCAGACTCTGTGTGTAGTTTATTTGAGAGGTGACCCCAGGAAGTTCTGGTAGAGAAGTGGGGAAGTGGGACAGAGAAGGGAAAGAAGTGTAAAAATAAGTCACCACTCTGAGTCAATCCTGCTGGGAAATTCTAGGAGACAGTAGAACACAAGATCCTAGTTATCCCTCTTGAAGACAAGGGAGTCGGGGTGTTTGTAATCCCAACAGTCATTGGTTGAGGGCTTCTGGGGAAGGGGGTTCTGCCCTTTCAGGCTTCTGTGCACACAGGAAGAGCTGGCTCCCGCCAAGACAAAAAGTTCTCAGGAATCAGGAAATGAGGCTGGTCAGGTTCCACAATGCACCAACAACTATTTGCCACTGACCTAATAAAACAGGGAACTACCACTGATGAACTTGTGCTCCTGGTGACAAATTTCAGGACAAAAACTCCTCTGAGGACAGTGGGGGCAGGACATGCAGGTGTCCTGAGGTGATGTGGACTGAATTGTGTACTCCCTCAAGATTCGTATGTGAAGCCCTAACCCTGGTACCTCAGAATGTAATTACATTTGGAGATAAGGTCTTTAAAGGAGCAGTTAAATTAAAATGAGTTCATTATGGTGTGTCCTTATCCAATATGACTGCTGTCATAAAAAGAGGAGATTAAGGCCTTTCTCCCTCCCCAGCCATCTTGGTGGATGCTCTTGGCTGGGGGCCCTCCCACATCTAAGACAGGAAGATGGTGGCTGCAAAAAAGATTTTAAAAAATCACTGGAGTCAATCAACTGTAGGCTCCAACTCATTATGAAAAGTGAAAAGTATGGCCGGGCGTGGTGGCTCACACCTGTAATCCTAGCACTTTGGGAGGCCAAGGCGGGCAGATCATGAGGTCAGCTGGCTAACATGGTGAAACCCTGTCTCTACTAAAAAATGCAAAAAATTAGCTGGGCACGGTGGCAGGTGCCTGTAGTCCCAGCTACTTGGGAGGCTGAGGCAGGAGAATGACGTGAACCCAGGAGGCAGAGCTTGCAGTGAGCCAAGATTGTGCCACTGCACTCCAGCCTGGGCGACAGAGTGAGACTCTGTCTCAAAAAAAAAAAAAAAAAAAAAAAAAAAGTGAGAAATACATGCTGGAGTAGCTGGAGTACAAGAAGAATCTGAAGATGATCAGACAAGGCAAAGTGAAACTGGTCATCCTTGCCAACAATTGTGCAGCTTCGAGGAAATCTGAAATAGCATTATTACAGCATATTGGCCAAAACTGGTGTCCATCACTACAGTGGCAATAATAATAAATTGTGCACAGCATGCAGAAAATACCACAGATTCTGCACACTAGGTATCATTTACCCAGGTGATTCTGATATCATTAGAAGCATGCCATAATAGACTGGTAAAAGGTAAACCATACAAAATTGTTCTGTAATAAAACTTGCCAAAGCTTATTTAAAAAACCAAACAGGCTGGGCATGGTGGCTCATGCCTGTAATCCCAGCACTTTGGGAGACTGAGGCAGGCAGATCACCTGAGGTTGGGAGTTCGAGACCAGCCTGACCAACATGGAGAAACTCCGTCTCTACTAAAAACACAAAATTAGCCAGGCGTGGTGGCACATGCCTGTAATCCCAGCTACTTGGGAGGTTGAGGCAGGAGAATCACTTGAATCCGGGAGGCGGAGATTGCGGTGAGTCGAGAACATGTCATTCCACACTCTAGCCTAGGCAACAAGAGCAAAATTCTGTCTCAAAAAACAAACAAACCAAAAAGAGGAGATTAGGACACAGACACACACAGAGGAAAGACTGTGTATGGACACAAAAGAAGACAGCCATCTACAAGCCAAGGACAGAGGCTTTGGGGGAAACCAACCCTACCAACACTTTGATCATGGTCTTCCAGCCTCCAGAACTGTGAGAGAATAAATGTGTGTTGTTTAAGCCACCCAGTCTGTGGTACTTTGTTATGGCAGCACTAGCAAACTAATAACGTAAGGTACATTCAGAAAAGATAGAAACCGCATGGGATCAAATAACAAAAGTCCACCTGATCTTTATTTTCAGTTGAATGCAAACTGAAAACTGGCCTCACAAGCTATTTGACATTGGGGGTTTTAAGCAGGAAATGTCAGAATATGGATAATGGGCTTGTAGCAGCCAATTAGCATGGCAACATTGCTTTTTGATCCTTCAGAAATGACTGTAAGTGATAGAAAACTCAAATAACCTTGGCTTAAGCAAGATAAACATGTATTTCTCTTTCACAAAGGTGTGGGTAGTTGAGCTGATATAGCTGGCTCTCCATGGAGTCAGGGACCCAGATGCTGCCATTTTATGGGTCCATCAGAAGGCCCTCCCCTTGTGGCCTAAGATGGCTTCTTGAGCTTCAGCAAACATGTCCAAATTTCAGCCGCGTTGGGCCGTTCTTGCATTGCTATAAAGAAATACCTGAGACTGGGTAATTTATAAAGAAAAGAGGTTTAATTGGCTCACTGTTCTGCAGGATTTACAGGAAGCATAGTGGCTTCTGCCTCTGGTGAGGCCTCAGGAAGCTTCCAATCATGGTGGAAAGTGAAGGGGGAGCAGGTATCTCGATGGCAAAAGCAGGAGCAAGGGCGGGGGAAGGTGCCACACACTCATACACTTTAAAACAATCAGATCTCATGAGAACTCACTACCATGAGGACAACACCAAGGGGACGGTGCTAAACCATTCATGAGAAATCCACCCTCATGATCCAGTCACCTCCTCCTGGGCCCCACCTCCAACTTTGGGGATTACATTTAAACCTGAGATTTGAGAGACAAATATCACATCTATATCACCAGCCAATAAGAGGAAATAAATGAAGAACATCATCCTCCCTTCACAGCCACATCCTGGAAGTGTTGCACATGGCACTTCTGTTTATGTCCCATTGGCCAGAACTTAGTTCCATGGCCACATATTATTGAAGTGAAGGCTGGGAAATGTAGCCTATATTCTGAGTGGCTATGTAATGGGGGTCTTATTACTAAGAAAGAAGGGGAGAACAGAGATTGAGGTCCTACTGGCAATGTTGACCATGTGTAAATTACAGATCACATCTCCAATTATATGGATGAGTAAACTGAATTTCAAAAGAATAGATTGTTAAATGATTTGCCCAGAATCTCACATTGAACAAGTGACAGATTAAAAAGCCATGGTGTTTCCCAAGGATGATTAAGTCACTTTTCATGAAATGTTTTATCCAGAGAGATCAGTAGTACTTCTAGTTTTATCAGTTAACTTGCTGGGTCCCAGTGGGTAAGTTTTAATAACTGACCTGTTTTCAATGTGCAGGTCTTGTTTGTGAAAAAAAATTATTGAAAGTGTTAAAATTAATTCGGTTTAATGCAACATTAATTGAACAGTTGATGTGCCCAAACATTCTTCTGAATGCCAGAGATTCATATCTACTGCCTCCCTCACCAGACAACTTCATAGGGCCATCGAAATGTCTTTCTTTCCTTTTTGGCCAGGGATGCCAGGGAAGAAGGATATAAGTCCAGGTTCTAGTCCAGTGCCTGGCACATAGTAGGTGTTGAATTAAAAGTTAGGTAAATCAATAAGTGACCAAGGAAGGGGGATGGAGAGGCAAATAATGTTATTTATATATAAAGAATAAGTGTATACACACACACACACACACACACACAGTATAGCATTTCAAAGAATGAATATATGTTTATATGCATATGTATAAACATATAAAACTATAAGTTTATATAGGGCATATATATATTATATATGTAAAAACATATAAAACATTCCACAGAATACAGATAAGAGAGAAACTGAGTCCACATGAGAGAATCAGGGAAAACTGAATACAGTGGATGACACTTATACTGTTCTTATGGAGCAAATGTGAGCCCACCTGATACAAAATGGGCATAGAAAGCAAATATTCCAATGCTTAATTCCTAGTAGGTATTGCATAAGAGTAAATGAATGGATGGATAGATACATACCTGCAAAAAGAATGCATAAGGAGGGCATCAGCCCAAGATACAGAAAATGGACTGGCCAGAACCTTAGACCATAAGCCCAGTGGCTGCCAAGAGGCAAAGAAGGCAGGCTGGAACCAGGCTGTGAGGAGCCCAGTACACTGAGCCAAGGAGTTTGGACTTGGTTCTGAGAGCAATAGCGAGCAAACAGGCCATTGCAGGCTCTGTGTTCTTTAAAGTTGACACGATCGTGACTAATTCATGCACAGAATTATGACACAATTGCACAGAATTATTAAGCTAATGAGTTTAGTTTAATTGGCAGCATTTTTCTTTTCTAATGTACATAATAATAGTATGCTTATAATCCATGATATCTCAGATTTAATGAATATAAGTACAAAATTAAAATACCAAAGCAACAAACATCAACAAAGTTCATCACCTTGCTCTTCAGCATACTCTTTGCTTGGTTTCTGGATACCACATTTATTAGTTATCTATTGCTACGCAACAGAATACTTCAAAATTTAGTGGCTTAAAGCAACATTTATTATTTCACACATTTTCTATGATTCAGGAATTCAGGAGCAGCTTAGCTAGATGGGGCTTGGGGGATTTTCTTAGACATTTTTTAGAGCAGTTTTAGATTCATAGCCAAAGGGCTTGGAGTTTTTAATTCTTATTTTAGGTTCAGGGGTACCTGTGCAGGTTTGTTATATAGATAAATTCATGTCATGGGGGGTTGTTTTACAGATTATTTTGTGACCCAGGTACTAACCCTAGTATCCAATAGGTATTTTTTCTGATCCTCTCCCTCCTCCTACCCTCCACTCTCAAATAGACCCTGGTATCTGTTGTTCCCCTCTTTGTGCCCATTGGTTCTCATTATTTGGCTCCCACTTATAAGTGAGAACATGCGGTATTTGGTTTTCTGTTCCTGCATGAGTTTGCTAAGTATAATGGCCTCCAGCTCCACCCATGTTCTTGCAAAGGACATGATCTCATTCTTTTTTATGGCTACATAGTATTCCATGGTGAATATGTACCATAGTTTCTCTATCCAGTCTATGACTGATGGGCATTTAGGTTGATTCCATGTCTGCTATTGTGAATAGTGCTGCAATGAACATTGTGTGCATATGTCTTTATGGTACAATGATTTATATTCCTTTGGGTATATACCCAGAAATGGGATTGCTGGGTCAAATAGTCGTTCTGTTTTTAGTTCTTTGAGGAATCGCCACACTGCTTGGGCTTGGAGTTTTTTACAAGGTTGCAATCAAGTTGTTGATCAATGCTGTAGTCATCTGACATCTTGACTCTGGCTGGAGGATCTGCTTCCAAGATGGTGTACTCACATGGCTGTTGGCAGGAGGCCTCAGCTTCTCTCTATGTGGACCTCTCCATAGGGCTGTTTGAATGTTCTCACAACTGTTAGCTGACTTCCCCCATAGTGACTAATCCAAGAGAGAGAACAAGGAGGAAGCTACAATGCCTTCTGTGTCCTAATTTCGGAAGTTACCCCAATCACTCCCACAGTATTCTTTGTTAGATGTCAGTCACTAAGTACAACCCCACATAAAAGGAGGGGAATTCACCTTTTGAAAGGATAAGCATCAGATAATTTATGGACATATTTTAAAATCATCACAGCATACAACACGTTCTAGTTTGCCTTCGCCCACACTGGTTACTCTTCCGTTCTTCAACAGGATTTAAAGTGCTGTATTTCCACAGAGATTAATCTCTGACCCTATTTTCTTTCTTATTTATACTCTCCAGGTTATCTTCCCAGTCCTAGCACTTTCAATGCCATCTATATATATATTCACATCTTCAAAATGTGAATCTCAAGCCCCAGCCTCTTTCTGCTGCATTCTTGACCTATTCATTGAGATGTCTCACTGAGCCTAAGACATCCAAAACTGAACTCTTGATCATCATTCAGAACTTGCTTCCCTCCACTTCACTCTTTCTCCCCACCCCAGAACAAACAGCATCCAAACTTGCTCAAGCCAATAACTGGGGTATCATTGCTGACAGGTGGGGCTCTTCCTCTCCACTTGTATTACATCTGCTACTAAGTCCTGTTACAAACCATGTCTCAAGTCCATCTCCTTCTATCCCCACTCTCTGCCCCTGCCTACCATCATCCAGCTACACCACTATTATCTCTCACCTGAACCACCACAATAGCTTCCTTTTACTTTTTCTTTTGCTCCCTCTAGTCCATGCTCCAAAGTGTTCCTCTTAACATTTAAATTAGACCATGTCAGCCCTCTTCTTAAAACTTTTCAGTGACTTTGCACCAGATTAAGAATAAAATTCATTCTACTTAAAATGACATAAATGGCTCTGCTTGATCTAGACTTTGACTACTTTTCTAACTCCATCTTCCATCTTATATCATTCTCCCCCATGCTTACTATGAATGAATGAATGAATGAGATGGAGAATAAATGTGGCTGTCTTGATAACACTTGCTTTATTGACTGCCTTTCCTTCCTAGTCTCACTTCCCCACTCCTTTATCAGCATTTCCTTCACCTCCTAAGTAAACCACTTCCATGCAAATTCTTGTCTCATGGTCTGCTTCTGGGGTAGCCAAAACCAAGACACTCCCCATCCCCAATCTCCACATAACTCCTGAGCTTAGAAGATAAATGAGGGAAACAGAGGAAGCAATGGAAAGTTCCAACTTTTGCCTGAAGTTTACTACTATCCCTACCAGTCATGGCATTAGAAATTTGAAGACACATCAACACACACTAGTATAGAAGAGCTTTATAACACAGGCAAGTTTTTTACTGGACACATAAGCCCCTACACATCTGGGAAAGTGAGATGTCTTGGGGTATCCCTGGGCCCACTGGACTTGTACTCTGTTTCTTGAAGGTAGATGAGAACCCAGACTTAATTTTAACTGGCTAGGTACAATGAACTTGCCATACTGGGAGCTATGATAAAAACAAAACAAAAATCAAAACCACCACCAACAAAAATCTTAATGGCTGGACCTTGTCATCCCTATTTAGAAAATCTTTTATTACATTTGTGTGGCAATATTTAAATGTATTTAAACATCGGCAAAAGAAGTTTAATTTCTCAATTTGTCTTGGAGAATATCATGAAGTTTCCTGGAACCTGACCATAAACAAACATACTAAGAATTCTGGCATAGTATATTTTTGCAGAAAATAAGGAATCCTATGAAGAAATACTACACTACTTACACAATCCCTGGAATGTTTTTAAATTAACTTCAGCTGTGGAGATGGTGATTTTTTGATTAATTTGATCAATGTAGACAGCAAGCTGTGTAATGCATTAAAGAAACTGGGCAATTCAGCATTTAGCTCAGACTCCCACAGCTCAGGGCTTCTACTCCACTGAGAATTCTTCACCTATATTAGCATTTCCCTGTCTCAAGACTCAGTTCCCTGAGCCTCATGTGTGCAAAATATTGTTTAGAAGAGACAGAGAGAGAGAGTGAGTGAGAGAGAAGCTGGCCAGTCCATCTAGACCTTCCAAGGTGGCAGAGGATGTTGATGGGATTAGTACAGTCCAAAAGTTGATTTATTTATTTATTTATTTATTTTTTTGAGATGGAGTCTCGCTCTGTCACCCAGACTGGAGTGCAGTGGTGAGATCTCGGCTCACTGCAAGCTCTGCCTCCTGGGTTCACGCCATTCTCCTGCCTCAGCCTCCCAAGTAGCTGGGACTACAGGCGCCTGCCACCACGCCTGGCTAACTTTTTGTATTTTTAGTAGAGATGGGGTTTCACCATGTCAGCCAGGATGGTCTCGATCTCCTGACCTCGTTATCCACCCACCTCGGCCTCCCAAAGTGCTGGGATTACAGGCGTGAGCCACTACACCTGGCTAAGTTGATTCTTAAACAACAATTACTTCCATTTTTTAACAAATGAGACTGATATAGATTTGATGGCAAATCTCCTATATCTTTCAACAGAACTATAATACTAAGATGCTTTTGTGACTGGGAAGGGAATTCCCTACAGTGGATAAAAAATCTTAATTTATTAACAAAGTTAATAAATTTTTGATGGCCCAAGTGTTAGTCATTAACATTTGGGGCAGATTTATAAGTGACACTTTACACAACATCAGAAACAATGATTTGGGAGAAATTAATACACCTCAGATTTCTCAGTTTCACCTTTTCACCTGAAAGCAGGCATGTGAAAGAAATAAAGATTGAGAAAAATGAGGATTTCTCTGGAGAGTTGTGGTAGTGTATAAACAGTATATGAATTTTATCTTTTGGTAACTTTCTCCTGTTAGTTAATCCTGGGCAGTATTCTTTGCAATCCCAAGTAATTTACTTTGACTGGTACATATGAAGTGGGTTTGACCACCTGTACCAAGCACTCTCGGCTGGTTTCTGATTAGGCTTTTTAAAAATATCAGATTTCAACAAATTTCAGTTTGGTTTTGTGTGAGTTCACATCTGTTTCAGAAATCTTGTTCAAGCTTAGTGAGCTCATCCTACTTCTAAGGAGGCTGTTTTGTGTATTATAAAATTTTTGATATTTCCAACCACTTAAAATCCACCTGTCACTGTCTGGAGCCTGCAGGAGGGACACAGGCCTTTTTCTTTTGCCCCCTGCTGTTTCCCTGCTCCTTCTTCATCCCAACATTCCCCTGCTGCCCTTCTCACTCCTCTGCTTCTAACACACACCACGATCTACACTCAAATTTTGAGGCCACCAACTCCTCATGTTCTTAATGGTGCTGTCCTTGGCACAGGCTATTTTTTCTGCCTGGAAAACTTTCCCCACCACACAGCCTCCTCCCACTTCTCCAGGCAAAGTTCCATTCATATTGAGCTCCATTTCCTCCAGAACACCACTCACCCACCCATCCCAATGTACTAACTTCCATATCTCCCCCTAGCTCCTGAGAACTTGCCCCTTTGGTAGGGTCATATGTTGGAGTATAATGGGGCTTCTCTCATATACCTCCTATAGTCTCAGTGCCTAGTACAGTGCCTGATGTGTGTAGTTCCTTAATAAATTTTGGGTAGACAAATGGATAAATGAGTAGGTGAATAGTTTGGTGAAGTGTGTTCTCCTCTGACTTCTAATACCAATGAAATCCTCAGTTTTTCTTGGCCTTAGTTTCTTCATGCACAGAATGATAGGTTGGAACCAGATGATATCTAAGGTAACTTTCTTTAAGGCGAAATTCTATGATAATCTCCCCTTACAGTGAAAATTTATTCCTACAAACATAAAAAAGAAAAGTCACATGGAACCTGTGGCAGCTATGAGGATGCGCCTCGCAGACATCCAACTGCAGGGAGCATAATTGACCCAGGGTCCCAACTACTCTACTCTTGGAAATCCAGCACCACTTTTAAGTGAGGCTGCAACTCCCACAGGCTGCTCCCACCAATGACTGAGCATGGCAGGGATACTAAGGCAGGTCCTTCTGTGGGAAACATGGCTCTCCTCTGAAGGTCAAGACATCTGATAATATTAATCCTACTACTACTACTAATAAAAGCAATCAATTAGGGAGCATTTACTGTGTTAGTCACCATTCAAAGCCCTTTTCACATATTTAATGATTTCATTATCATGAATACCCTTAAGGTAAATACTGTTGTTTTCCCTGTTTTAGAAAAGAGATAGCTAATGCATAGAAAGAGAAAGTAACTCGCTGAAGGTCAGAGTTAATATATAGTAGAGCCAGAATTCAAATCCAGGAAGAAGACCGTAGTCCTGACCAACATGTTATGCAGCCTCTCAACATTCAGAGTTGATCTCACTCTTTTACTAGAAAAACTCTCCTCATTTGGCTTTCCTGACAATGTACTAACCTGGTGTTCCTCTGAGCATTGCCTGGGCCTTTTTCTAGACCTTCCTGCTCTTTGGTCCATCTCTTACATGCTGGTGTCCTTGGGACTGTGCCCTAAGCCTCCTTCTTTTCTTACACTGCATCCACTTCTGTAGAATCAGTTACCATCTACCTGCAGATGATTCCCAAATACAGTTCTGCTTCCTGAACTCTTCACCCAAATATCCAACATCCTACTCAACATCTCTTCTAAGTTGTCCGTCTAATGAGTACTCAAAATCAGCATGTGCCAAAGAGAATTCATCATCTATCCTATTCCCGAACATGTTCCTCCACCCGTATTCCTCATTCCAGAAATACGGTCTACTCGATGGTGCATCCCTCTGACAAACTATATCCAATCGACTAGGATATAAGCTCCACAAGGACAGAAATCTTATTTCCCTTTTGTTTGCTGATGAACTTCTGGAAACTAGCCCAGTGTCTGATACATTATAGGCACTCAATAAATACTTGTTGAATGAATGAATTGACTCTAATCCATTACCAAATCTTTCGGTCCCACTTTGATGCCATTCATTTCTCCTTACCTCCACTGCTACTGCTGCAGTCCAAGCAACCAGAATCTGTCTTCTGAGCCAACTGGTATCTTTTCTTCCATTCTGTCTCCCTCCAGTCTATCTTCCAGACTGCTTTCATGGTAATATTTTTCAAAAGAAAAACCTTATCAAATAACATTCCTACTTAAAACCCTTCAATGCTGTTCTATTGCCATTGAGATGTAAAACCCAAAGCCCTAACTTGATTCACAAGACCCTCTGTGATGTAGCCTCTGCCCACCTCTTGGGGCTCATCTCTCGCAAGCTTACTCCTCCCTGCCTTTATTCTAATCCTCTGGTCATCTACTCATTCCTCAAGCACAAGCATGGTGTCTTTTACCTCTTAGTCTGCACTTATTCTATTCCCTTTGCCTGTAATATTCTTTCACTTTATGTGGTTGAACCCTGTTTGTCTTAAGTCTAATTTAAAGTTTGCACCTTCAAAGGGAACATCTGGGACCCCTTAGACTGGATTATGTTTCTTTGATTTAAGCTGCTGTAATAGACTGAATATATTGAGTGCCTCTGTTACCCTGAACCCCTTGTCTAAAAGCTCATGAGTAGGGGACCCTCTATGCCAGGATTATAAGTGAATCCTCAGCACCTAGCACTATACTCCATACATATTAATGCCCTATTGAGGATTATACTGATTTTTTTTTTGCATCAGGAAATAGGTAAGGTCCTTCCTATTGTGATTGGGGAGCATATTGCTTGCAAACCTGCAGTCAAGAAGTTGACAGATCATCTCTAAGATTTTGTTGCTACATTTAATTCTAATTAAATGAACCCCACATTTCTTATAAAAATATGAAATTAAAATTCCAAGGGCAGAATTTCCCCCTATACAGCTTTTCTTTCGTCATGTTTTCTTTTGAAATCCAACTCAAATGTCACCTACCCTGGACATTTTCCTCCTCTTTCCCAGGCAAGGTTAGTTCCTCTCTCCATTCTGCTCCCCCAGGCATCAGCTTCATGTTGTTAAAGGAAGAGGTGAAAGCAAATTGTAGTGCTTGCTCAAGGTTTGTCACAGATGTGTATGGTTAAGAAATGGACTTACCGTGTATCTATGTGGAAGGGTTTTTTTACCAAGGTGTGGGACAGTTGTTTTTATCGACAAATTTCAATCTTGTGTTCAAATCTTAAAAACACCAAAACAAATAACCCAATTAAAAAATGAGCAAAGGACCTGAATAGACATTTATCCAAAGAAGATATATAAATGGTCTATAAACACATGAAAGACACTTAATATCATTAGCCATCAGGGAAATGCACATCAAAACAAGATGCTACTTCTCAAGCATTAGGATGACTAGAGTTTTTTAAAACGAACAATAACAAGTGCTGGTGAGGATGTGGAGAAATTGGAACTCTCATATATTGCTGGTGGGAGTAAAATGATGTAGCCATGTTGGAAAACGGTCGGGCAGTTCTTCAGAAAGTTAAACATACAACTATCACGTATCTTAGTCAGTTCAGGCTGCTATAACAAATTACCAGAGGTTGGGTGGCTAATAAACAATAGAAATGTATTTCTCACAGTTCTGAAGGCTGGAATTCCAAGACCAGGGTGTCAGCATGGTCAGGTTCTGGTGAGGGCACTCTTTTGGGTTGCAGCCTGCCAACTTCTCAAGCTCTCTAGCCTTTTCTTATTAGCGCACTAATCCCATTCATAAAGGCTCCACCCACATGACCTAATTACCTCCCAAAGACCCCACCACCAAATACCATCACATTGGGATTAGGGTTTCAATATATGAATTTTGGAGGACACAAACATTCTGTCCATTGCACCATATGGCCCAACGATTCCACTCCTGGGTATATACCCAAGAGAAATTAAAACATATGTCCACACAAAAACTTGTGCACCAATGTTCATAGCAACATTATTCATGATGACCAAAAGGTAGAAACAACTTAAATGTCCATCATCTGATGAGTGGATAAATAAAATGTGGTATATCCATATTATGGAATATTATTCAGCAATAAAAAGAAATACAGTACTGTTACAAGCTACAACATGGATCAAACTTGAAAACATGCTAAGTTAAAGAAGCCAGATGCAGAAGGCTACATATTATGTGATTCCATTTAAATGAAATATCTGGAATAGGCAAATCCAGAGACAAAAAGCAGATTTGTGGTTGCCAGGGGATGAAGGGAGGAGTTAGTTAAGATTAACTGATCATAGGTATAGGGTTTATTTTTGGGGTGATGAAAATATTCTGGCACTGAACAGAAGTAATGAGTGCATAACATAGTGAAAATACTAAAAACCACTGAAGTGTATAGTTTAAGATGGTGAATTTTACGTTATATAAATTATATCTCAATTTTTAAAATACTAAAATAAATTATTAAGGGCATCACTGTATTTGGACTGGCACTTATTTTTTTTTTCTTATAACAGCATATTGTATACATTTTTTTCCCCTTTTTTAAAATTATACTTTAAGTTCTAGGGTACATGTGCACAACGTGCAGGTTTGTTACATATGTATACATGTGGACTGACACTTATTTACTCAGCATACTTTATAGTTTCTTCTTTTTTACTGATAAAAAATATTTTATATATTTATGGGGTACATGTGAGTGTTACATGCATAGACTATATCATGATCCAGTTGTGGTACTTGGAGTATCCATCAAATACTCAATTACCTTGAGTATTTACCATTTCTATGTGTTGGTAACATTTCACGTCCTCTCTTCCAGCTACTTGGAAATATACAATACATTGTTGCTAACTGTAATCACCCTACTGTGCTATAGAATATTGGAGTTTATCATAGGTTCTTTGGAAACTGTTAGTTAGGCGCAGACTGGGTCAAGATTGTGGTATCCCTTGCAGAATTGTTAGGAATATATAAATTAGATTAGACAAATGGCTGCATTATTTCTTAGAGCTCTTTATCAGAGCATTTTAATAATATTTAGCATGCTATCCTATACTTGAATGCATATGTTTCCAATAGACTGTGAACTTAAGAGTGCAAAGACCAGGCCCTTTTCATCACTGTACTCTGTGTGCCTGAGACAGTACTTGGAACATAGCAAGTGCACAATAAATGTTTTGCTTTAAAGTACTATTACTTAATGAAAGAAAAGTTTACCTTCCAGGAGACATTTGGCAATGTCTGGAGACATTTTTGATTGTCAGAGCTAGAGGGGTGTGTGCTACTGGCATCTGTAGATAAAGACCATTGTTAAATATCCTACAATGCACAGGACAACTCCCAACAACAATGATCTGGCCCAAAATATCAGTTGTGTAGAAGTTGAGAAGCCCTGTTCTAAATGTTTGAGTGACTTATGAATCCCTAAAATTAATTCCATTAAAAAACGAAAAAAAGTCTCCTTCAAGAAAAAGTAAATGTTAAAATCATCCTTGCATTTGGTGCTCTCAGTAAATGAAATGTCTCAGACCATATCTTTATAACTCTTAACTGAGTAATCAAATTTGTGGGAGAGGCAGGCCATGAGGGAAATCTACAAGGTTGTTTAACTTCCCGACTTTGACTTACATATTATTAACTTGCATAAAGTTCAGTTCTGTAGCAGAAAGCACATGGTAAAATGTGCATTCCTTTGTCTGTTAAAGAGCCCAGGAAACATTTTTACAGTGTATTTAATATGTGTAAGGAAATCATCACAGCCCTCCACTAAATATACAATGCAAGTATTTTCCTTCGAAGTCTGGTAGCAACCCTGTCCAATACCAGGGCCATAAGTAGGTAAACATGCAGTGAACTTCATCCATGGCGGCACTACTTGGGGGCACTTGGTAGGGGGCAGGGGGCTCACCTTTTTCAGGCATCTAGATCAGGCAAGCTACAGCTTGCGGGCCAAAGCTAGGTGATCCCTCTTTGTAAACAGCCCATGAGCGAAGAATAGTTTTTACATTTTTAAATGTTCAAAGATGGAACAAAAGGAGAATACTATATCATGACACAGGAAAATTATATGCTATTCAAATTTCAGTGTCCATAAATAAAGTTTTATTGGAACACAATCATACCCATCTGTTTACTATTGCCTATGGCTGCTTTTGTACTTGGACAGATATCTTATGGCCCTACAAAGCCTAAAATACTTACCATCTGGCTTTTTACAGAAAATGTTTGCCGATCTCTGCTCTAAAATTAAGCAGTTTAGCAAATTGGGTTTCCAGGAGGTCATGTGGAATGGGAACGAGCCCTGGGCTAGAATTCCCAACACCCAGCTCTGCTGGGGATGTGACTCCACTCCATTGGACTGGAGTTTCCTCCTCTGTAACATGAGAGGGCTTTGCTGAACGAGCCCTTCCAGCTCTTAATCATCTATAGTGTGTGTTGATTCCTGTCTATTCAATGGTTCCCAGGTGCCAGTGGGGTAAAAGTGCAGAGCTCTGGTCTGGGACAAAGCCGCAGGACCAGAAAGTCACTGAAATAGACAAAGAACTGGATAGTTGCTGTGCGTATACAGAGCAGATCCGAAAAGTGGCACTCTACAAGGTTCAAAAACATACATTTTGGACATCTTCATGTGCCCTAGTTTTATAGATTATGTAATCAAATTCTTTTAACCGTGGGGAAGAAGGAAATGGTTGAAACTAATTATTGAGGAAGGCTGGCAACCCCAAAATTCAGGTTTTCAAAATCTAATTTAGCACTTACTGCGGGTTCGTTGAAATTAACCAGGTAATTGACATCTCTGGTTCTTTTAGTAGTAGGGAAGAGTTTCTGTTGTCTTTTCTATTTTCTCAATACTAACATGTAGTTCTTTATCTGCAGTGCCAGGCATCACGGGTTGTTAGCATCGGCACATCAGCCTGGGGTCTGTCACTATGGAACTAGACTAGCCTGCTGCTACGGCTGGAGAAGAAACAGCAAGGGAGTCTGTGAAGGTAATTTTGTAAAAACTCAGACCCTGCACTTGGATCAGGGCCCTTAGGTTTTTATCTGTCACACCATGAACTGCCACAAAATTGCCAGTGGATCTCTTAGGCAAGGACATGCATAACTACCAATAACCAAGGTCTGGGTTCCTATGAGATCTCTTCCCAGACAAAATGTGGCTGATGCCATCATACTTGGCATGATTTATTTTAGAAGATGTCTTGTCAATTATTTTTGTGATTATCTTAGTGAGTATGACTGGGTTGTTTGTTTTTGGTTTTCTTTTTAATCTAAAGGAACTAAGATGGGCAAAAGCAGGCCAGTAAATTCCTCCTCTAATTATAGTTTAAGTGATTTCCAATGAAATACACTTTTTAATTATTAATCATCCAACTAGTAGGCTTCAGCCACAAAACAAGTACACCTTTTAGCTTATAGATTTGTTACTCACATTTTTAAAATCCATACTGCCAATTTCTAAATGTTTTCAAGGTACACATGCATATATGCAAAGATTTTAAGTATTTTGCTGATTTTTTGTACATTGCAAACCAAGGAACCATAATTTGCCTTGGACATTGTTTCTCAGACTATGTGTTAGGAACTCCAAGAGAGGTCTCTGATCATTTCAAGGAGGTTGGGGAGGGCAGAGATGAGCATAAAGTTTTTGCCTTTCTTTTTTTTTTTTTTTTTTATGACTTTCCATAACGACCAACACTGGCAATGTAGTGGAACAAAATCCACATTCCTCCTAACTGACTGTCTCACCAGGGGTGTATTCCTTCAGGGCAGGAGTCTACTCTCACTGTCCCTGTGTCCTTCAGTAGGTAGCATGTGCCTCATCCTAAGTTCTTTATCTATTAAATGGGATAACAACACAATTGCAGGTCCCATAAAAGTACTAACATGTTAGTTATTTTAGGAATAACAATGCTACCTTCTTTTTGCTGGTCTATTCCTGCCCCAACCTCCTTCTCTCTGGCTGGTTAAAAAATATCTGGATTGACCATAAGTGGGGTCAGAACTTGATAATATCCAAAATCTATAAAACAATAGAAAACACTGATACTGTTCCCACATGTTCCATATTATGTAAAACCTTCTGCCATCATAGTTTGCTTGTGACAAGATGACAAGAGCATGAAAATACTAGACAAAAACAAAGATCATCATTGCCCACTTAGATAAAGGAAGTTAGAATATCCTCCTGGGACTTGTGTCAATTAAAAGAGTGGGTTCCCATCCTGATTGGATTGATAGTATCACGATCAAGGGCATTGAGAACCGGACTGACCTGGGTGATCTTGGGCAAGCTAGCTAAGGTAAGCTAGCTAAGGCTCAATTTCCTTCTCTGCAACATGGTGAGAGCAATACCTACCTCTGAGGGTAAGGAGTTTATGCATTAAAGGGTGAGTTCATTACCTGTCATGCATAGAAAATACCTCATAAATTACCATTCCTTCAGGAAGGACCAATAATTCTCATCACAAACTTCTCTTCATTAAAGCACCAGGTGATGGGGGGATTAAATGTGGCTTTATTCTTTTTCTAGACACAACATAACACATTTTTATTTGAAGTCAGTCAGGTGGAAAGGGGCAAAAACCACGTGAAACACATGATTTAGAATCTCTCTTACAGTTGCACGAACATCAGTGTCTACTGCCATAAAACTTGTAAGACCCAGCATGTCGCTGGTGAATAAATGAAGGCAAGGTTTGACTTTCAGGAAGGGCGTTTCTGTAACTGCATAAGAGCAATTTGGCCATGACGCATGCAGCCAATCACATTCTCAATGCTTTCAGGGACTGTATAATACCACAGGCATAAAATAATTTAAAGCAAGATGTTAAAATGGCAAGTGCAGAGGGTTCAAGCAAAATGCTCACTATGCAAGTTTTGCAAGCTGAAGAGATGGTCAGCACACCTACTGCTCCAGTCAAATGTTCAGGTCTTAAATTGCAGTGATTTTTAGATCTAAAATGTGTATCATGTTTTATCCAATTTGCATGGTCCTTCTTGATGGTAAAGTCATATGTTTCTTGAAGCACCAAATAACAGGGTAGTTATTGCCTGATTGCTGGGTTTCTGATTTCTAAGCCAGAGTTGTGGGATGCATGATAATAAGAATACACATCAACCTGCCCCAACAAGGAGAGCCAGAACCCAGGCTGTGAGGTCCCAGTCCACCCAGGCCTTCCCCTCTGTCTGTCTATTTGCCCTTCACTCCTCTTGAAGCCCTGCCTCTATGTATGCTGCAGCTTTCTAGCTCTCAGCCTCTACCCTGTCTAAATCTCCTCCCAAGGCAGGGTCTCATCAATTCGATATCATTACCCTTAAAATGTATGCCACTTTAGTGAGATGAGATACAGAGTTGTCCGTGAACAAGTACCTGATGAAAAGCTCCAGATAGAGAAGTTTGGGGGAGAACTAAATAAGACTTTTACTTTGTCTAAAGCATGCTTCAATCTCAGGCCATTTTAAACACAAACTGAATTTCCCTTGCTGTCAATTGGTTGTTCAAGTCACAGATCCAAAGTTACTGTAAATTGAAAACATCTTACTAAAGCTTTAACCTTATAGCAAGGGTATTATTCACCATTTCTCCTATGTTCTATTTAGCATTTATGCTGGGCTTTCCTGTCTGGACCACATTGGAAATCAGTTTCCAGGGAACAACTAGAGGCCTTCAGGGCTTTAAAAAAAAAAAAAAGATTTATTTTTCTAATATCTGAATTTAAAGTTGCAACTCCAAGTACATATCCATAACAAAGTAGACACTGGAAATTAAATTCTGTCTCTTTTGTCTCTAAAAGTGGAAAAACTTTGCTGGGGAAGCATTTTTCCCTTATGACTTGTTCAGAACCATAAAATGTTCCCCTGTTAAAAGTTCCACAATAATTACTTTATTCATTATTCAAAAATATTCAAATATTTAACATGTTTACAACACTATATTAAACGCTACAGGAGAAACAATGATGAACGTTTAAGTCCCTGTCCTAAAGGCACTTGGAAACAAGTAGTGGATGAAAGACAAGCACTGCAGCCAAATATATGCCTCATTATTTAATAAGACAAAAACTGATCAGTTGCACAGGAGGGGCCTGCCAAAGTTCTGTGGAGTTCTCGAAGTTGAGTGGGCATTCATAGGTGGCTGGAGGAATCTGTAAAGGCTTTTAGAAGAAGGGGTCATACAAGGTGATCCTTGAAGAATGGGGAGGATATTAACTACTGGAAACCCAGGGAAGAGTATCCTAGGGAGGGGTAGGAAAAGGCAGAAAGTAAAGGGTAGGTCTGGAAAACAGCAAGCAATGTCTTTTGCCCACAGTGTTGCCTTTGTCAGGGGGTGGGGGGTGCGGCTAGAAAAGAAGGTGGAGGCCAGATCAGGCTAGGTTTGAATTTATTTTTTATTTTTTTTAATTTTTGTTTTCTAGACAGAGTCTTGCTCTGTCACCCAGGCTGGAGTGCAGCAGTGCGACCTCAGCTCACTGCAACCTCTGCCTCCTGGGTTCAAGTGATTCTCCTGCCTCAGTCTCCCGAGTAGCTGGGATTACAGATGCCCGCCAGCATGCCTGGCTAATTTTTGGATTTTTAGTAGAGATGCGGTTTCCCCGTGTTGACCAGGCTGGTCTCAAACTCCTGACCTCAAGTGATCCACCCTCCGTGGCCTTCCAAAGTTCTGGGATTACAGGCGTGAGCCACCATGCCTAGCCAGATCATGCTAGTTTTAACTTGGTTATGATACCTGTACTGTATTCAGGAGGGAACAAAGATTATATGATGACCTCTGTGCAAGGCATGGCATGATCAGAGCTATGCTTTTGGACTATTAGTTTAATGTCATGTCTGACATCAAGTTTGCTAGGAGCAGAGCCTGAAAGGGGGATAATATTCCATTGAAAGGTGTCTTAGGAGCAATTTGCAAGAGAATGGGGGAGCAGGGGAAGGGGCTAGGCAGAGATATGGTTTCAAAGGAAGTCTAGCTTCAGTCTGATCCCACAGGGACCTCTAGGGCGTTAATTGCACCAGAGTTTGTCCTGCCAAGAAACAAGGAACTAGGCTGTTAGACTCCTGCATCAGTGAGGCACTGGTCACAAGCTGTGGTGGGGAAAGCAGAGAGAGAGAGGGATTTAGCATCATCTTCCAAGTATCTGTGGGCAAGGCAGTTCCCATTAGCTAGATAGATAGTTGTTCAATGAATGAGTTGGTGGTAGAAACAGGATATTGCAACTGAATGGTCTGGAGACAAAAAAAATAGACAACTGAATTTTTTGAGTCCAGGTAACTGGTAGAGGAATGATGATAATAACAAAAAATAGGATCTAGGGTTTAGGGAAAGATGCTGGTATCTTTAAGAATAAGCTTTCTTAGAGGCAGACCTACTATGAGCCAGGGGAATTGATGGACGGAGAAGTAGGCACCAGTCCTGGGCAACTGCTGAGTCATTCTTTCCTATTATGGCTATTTCTTGAGCTCCTACTGTATCCAGAAGCTGCTGAGAATCCTTGATACCCTGAAAGTCTCCTTTCTCTCTCATATATTATATCCTCTCCCTTTCTACTCTTGGGGCTTTCCCATTTTTCTTTTTTTCCTATCTACTGCTTTTTCTCCTTATAACCTCCTTGTGAGCTGGAATGAAACTGTCCATCATCTTTGACTATTTGTTTTCTTGCCCCCGACTGAATCAGTTATAACATCCTACCCCTGTTGTTTCCCCTACCACTTTATTCATTGAACAAATATTTATTGTCTACTTTGTGTCAAGAGTTGGGATACAGAAGTGAATAAAATAGAAAAACAAATCCTGCCTTTGTCGTGCTTTCTCATGCCTCCATCATCATCCTCATCATCATCATGATGCTTTTAGTTCCCATCCTTAGGGCTAGAAGTAGCACCTTCCTGCCTCCAATCTGTTGGTTGTTCAGTCTGACTGATAATGCGCAGCATTAAAAAGATTTTGATCACTTAAAAGAGAAATGGAGAAAATATGGAGGAGATGAAACGAGGCAAGAGACAGAAGGAAGGGGAATGACATTGGCATTTGCCCAGGGTTACTCTGGAGTCTGTTCCAGTTCCAACATTATACTTATTTTATTAAATCTTTTGTGTTTGCATGCAAAACTGGCTGACTGTGGTCTGGGAGGCTTTATATTTCATTGAATACCACTGGAAGTGTGGCATTGCCGAGCAAAGTCACACTAAACTTGCATGCATTGGGTGGGGGTGTAGTGGGTGGGGGTCGGGGGGGCGGTAATCTCATTCAAAAGAAAAATACTTTCCAGTGTCTGAAAGGTGAAAACAGATTCAAAGGGAGGCAGATCGTCCTCCGTATGTCCCCATGGAGTTCTCTGCCACACAGAACGCAGCGAAGCTTTGCGTGAATTTCACTACACTAACTTCTGTTCTTTTATCATCAAGACATCTTTTCCCTCCACAGCTACATGCGAACCTGGATGCAAGTTTGGTGAGTGCATGGGACCAAACAAATGCAGATGCTTTCCAGGATACACCGGGAAAACCTGCAGTCAAGGTCAGTAAGGTAGCCTGGGGTCATAGTTCAAATTCAATCATTGCAGCAGGGCTGGCGACACAATATGGTATGCAGGATTTCTTAGGGTTTTTTTAAAGTCAAATCTTCAAATGAAGGTGCTTTCAGGACAAGTTTTTCAATCTCTTCTCCTTGAAAAATGTAAAAAGTCTGATGTTTTTGTCAAGATGCCCAATAAAATGCCTTTTTTCTTTTCTTTTTTCTCCTTTTTTTTAAACCATTTTGTTTTTATAAGCTAAAGGCCTTTTATATTTTTTACTTTTTTGTTTCATCTCTTCCTGTAACACAGAAAAAAAGAGTCTTTTTAAAGTAAATAATTTTATTGTTTTTTAAACTAAGTATTGTAAGTATATTTTTATTTTTAAAATCCAACAGTGCAAAAAAATATAAAAGTGAGAGTAATCACCACTAGTTGTTACTATAAGCATAGTTAAGTTTGTCTTAGATCCTGGAAGTCTTTTTCTGTGATAGTACAAATGTAAGTATTTCTCATAGGCGTCTTTGCATGTCAGCACACACAAAACTACTTTACATTTTTTAAGGCTATATCCTAGTCCCTAGTGTGAATACTTTTATCCTTTATGCAAAAAATATGCTTTATTTAACCATTATCATTTATGTTGTCCCCAATTTTTTGCCATTACAAACAGTGCTAAATCTAACATTGTTCTATGCATAGCCCTGCTTTCTTGAATGAATATTTTTGTAGGAAAAATATTTAAAAGTGGAATTGTTGGGTTGAACGACGTGCATATTTTTATTATACTTCATATACTTTTTCTTTTTTGAGACAGTGTCTCGCTCTGTCACCCAGGGTAGAGTGCAGTGGCGTGATCATGGCTCACTGCAGCCTCAACCACCTGGGCTCTAGCGATCCTCCCTGCTACTCAGGGACCACAGGCACACACCACCATGTCTGGCTACTTTTTACAGTTTTTGTATAGATGAGGTCCCACTACGTTTCCCAGGCTGGTCTTGAACTCCTGAGCTCAAGCCATCCTCCCGCCTTGCCCTCCCAAAGTGCTGAGATTAAAGACTGAGCCACCACGCCTGGCCTTGATATATCGTAATAGGTAATTTATAACTTTCATCCTAGATTATTTGTCTGAAAACACTGAAGAGATTATAATATCTATAACAGTGGTTCTCAACCTGGGTAATTTTGTGTCCCAGGAAGAGTTGCCAGATAAAATACAGATACCCAGTTAGATTTACATTTCACATAAACAACAAATAATTTTATAGCATATGTTTGTTCAAAATAGTATATGGGGGATGTGAGGGTGATCTGGCTGTGACATGTCTCCCCATTGCTCACCTGGGTTGATTTGGCTGATCTGACTGGCTAGGCAGACGTCCCCTTCCTCCCTCACTGCTCCATGTGTGTCCTTCCTGAAGCTGTGTGCTCGGGCGGAGAGGACGACCATCCCTGATAGAGGAGGACTGGCCTTCAGTCAAGGGTATATTAGCTGTGCTACCCTGCTAGAACCTCCAAACAGGCTCTCAAAATAGTATATGAGATGTGTGTATACTTAAAAAGTATTAGTCATTTATCTGACATTCAAATTTATCTAAGAATCCTTTACAGTTTTGTTTAGAGATGGGGGTCTCACTATGGTGCCCAGGCTGGAGTGTAGTGACTATACTGCATCCATGATCTCCTGGCCTCAAAGCAATCCTCTCGCCTCAGACTTCTGACTACAGGCACACACCAGTACACCCAGCTGGAATCTTGTATTTTTATTTGCCAGATCTGGGAGCCTTATCTCAGGCAACATCTGGCAGTGTCTGAAGACATTTGGAGGGGGTGCTACTGGTGTCTAATGGGTAGAGATCAGGGATGCTGCTAAGCACCTTACAATGCACAGGATAGCAGTACCCGCAACAAAGAATGATCAGACCCAAATGTCAGTAGTGCCAAGACTGAAAAACCCTGCTCTAAATGTGGTGAATAAAAGTACCTCATTGGAGCAAGGGATATGGTCTTTGCTATAGATCAGTAGATTTCAACTTGGGTGATTTTGTCATCCACAGGATACTTGACAATGACTGGGGACAATTTTGGTTGTCATAACTGGGTGTGGGAGGTACTCCTGGCATCTACTGAATGGAGCCCAGGGATGCTGCTAAACATCCTGCAATGCACAGAACAGCCCCCCACAACAAATAATGATTTCTGTCAACAGAAGTTAAGAAACCCTGGCATGAAGAAATCTGCAATAATTCAGAAAGGATCCCCAGTCCTATAATGAAGTTGAACAAAGAGCAGTAAATCAAATTCAGCTGCCCTTGGAAAATGGTGTTTCAGAGAAGACTGAACACCCACTCCACTCTACCACTCCCAGCCCTTGCCGCCAAGCCAAGAGGTTAACCCCATAGACTGAAATACCCGCTCTTTGAGCTGCCAACCCTACAGCCTCAGAGAGCAATCTGGCTCTCTGTGTCCTACCACCAGCATAGAGGCCAGAGTCCTGAAGATGCTTCTTAGAATTGCATGCAACTGCTTGAGAGAGGTGCTTCAAGAATTGTGCATTCAGGGTGGGCACAGTGGCTCACACCTGTAATCCCAGCACTTAGGGAGGCTGAGGTGGGTGGATCATCTGAGGTCAGGAGTTTGAGACCAGCCTGGCCAACATGGCAAAACCTCATCTCTACTAAAAATACAAAAATTAGCCGGGCATGGTGGCGAATACCTGTAATCTTAGCTACTCGGGAGGCTGAGGCAGGAGAATCACTTGAACCCGGGAGGCGGAGGTTGCAGTGAGCCGAGATCATGCCATTGCACTGCAGCCTAGGCAACAGAACGAGACTCCATCTCAAAAAAAAAAAAAAAAAAAAAATCATGCTTTCATAAGGAATAATTCAGCTATACCCCTCACCAGAGGTTTTACAGCAGAAAACTTGGTTTTCCATATGTTTTGGATTCTGAACCAAGATAATGTCTCAAGAGATTTAGAGTAGAGACAATATTTTTCATGCTAGTTTTAAAGTCCCAGTAAAATATTAACGTTGAGGGAGTGGTCCGGTTGGCTGAAGTTTTGAGGCAGTCTGTCTTCTTCCCACAGCCTCCCTGCCCTGTGGCAGCCTGATCAAAGTCCACGTACATCCATTAATGGTGACAGGCCTCAGCCCTCAACTCATGTCTTTCCCAAAACACTCTTCCAAGAAATGAGTGAGTCACCTCAGAGTTAGGGCCAAGCTATGGGATATTCTTGGGTTTCCCATTATGACCAATCAGCATTTCTCAATTTCCCCTTTTGAAGAGGTTAGGTTCTATGAGGGAGATGGTAGGGTAAAGGGGATAGGCAATGGAGAAGAGGGTTTCAAATATCCAGTTAGGGCGCTGGAAAATCTCCATAGAAGGATCTTTTCAGAGATGAAAGCAGCTCCTTATTTTCAAGAATCTGTTACCATGCTGACCTTTTGCCTTCCATGGAATTTGTTTGTTTTTTCCTCTCTGTATCTTCCCTGGTAGAGTTAAGATATGAAACCCTCACATGACCACATTTCCAAAGGCAACATCCTCTACAGATAATCTTTGTAAAGTTTTATTTTCCTTCTGTGTCATTTTTTATTTTAATAAAAATGTTACTTATTCTTAAGTTGTTGGTGTTGTTTTTTTTTAGAAAACACAAAAGCACAGAGAAGAAAGTCACCCTCGATCTTACCGCCTGAAGATAACCATTAGAGAGCATACCCTCCTAGGCTTTTCTTTTCCTATGCATTTTTTAAACAAATTTTGGAATGATCTGTACACAGAGTTTTGTAACCTTCTTTTATCACTTAACATCCTGTGAACATCATATATATATATATATATATATATATTTTAACCAACCAGCCAAAATGTCATCCTGTGAATATCTTAGGATTAAATATTGTCCTCCAGCTTCACCACTAAGAGCTGTCTGACAGGGCTCCCTCTAGAGGAATGTGAGCCAAGGCAATTTGGCCAGTGCAGGGGGCCACCCGAAATAATAATTGACAGGAGGCTGTGCTGTCAGCCTATGTCAGCGGCTGCTTGGGATAGCATGAAAGGCAGAAATATATAAATTATCTATTTCTAACTTTTTGTTCAAGTAGTATACACATAGAATTGTGCATATATAAAATATGTATGGCTCAATGAATTGTTCTAAATGCCCATGTCACTAGTATCTACATCAAAAGCCAGAAACTTGGCCCCTCAGAAGACTCCCTCACACACCTTCCAGTCACTTCCACTGCCAGTGAGAGAACCATATCTTGACCTCTTATATCACAGATTAGCTGTGCTTGTTTTTTTAACTGTATATAAATGGACTTATACAGTATGTACACATTTATATCCAGCTTCTTCCACTCAATATAATGTTTGTGAGATTCATCCATTGTTGCTTGTAGTTGTCATTTGTTCAGTTTCATTTCTGTATATTATTCCATTGTGTAAATATACGAGTCATTTGTCTATTCTTCTGTTGGGAGGTGTTTGGATTACTTCTCGTTTGGCGCTATCTAGTATTATGCTATTATGATCATTTTAGTATGTAAGGTTTTTTTGGTGGGCAAAAATCCACATTTCTGTTGGGTATATTCCCAGGACTGGAATTTCCAGGTCATGAGTATGTCTAAATATAGCTTTAGTAGATTCTGCCAAGCAGTTTTCCAAAGTGTTGTACCAATTTACATTCCTTCCAGTGGTGTATAGTTATTCCATTTGCTACACATTGTCACCAATCCTTTAAAATAGAATTTGATGGTCAGAGAGGAGGTGGGTAAGTGGTAGTGTTCAGGGAAGCTAACCCAGTTGTCCTTTCCAAGACTGGGGTCTAATATTCCCCATCTGGAAGTTTCCTGATTCAGTTCACGTTTCCCTGTTTTCTAAATGTCCCTGCAGACGTGAATGAGTGTGGAATGAAACCCCGGCCATGCCAACACAGATGTGTGAATACACATGGAAGTTACAAGTGCTTTTGCCTCAGTGGCCACATGCTTATGCCAGATGCCACGTGTGTGAGTAAGTTTCAACTGCCAGGCTGAGCTCAGTCAATGTTTAAGGCTTGACTTTTGCCATTTAATGCTTGGGGAAAAGCTGATTTCAGTGATTTTTTAAAAAAATCTCTAATATTGCCCCCAGCTAAAATGTTTTGGGGCCAGCCCGCCCTTCCTTCCTTCCTTCCTTCCTTCCTTCCTTCCTTCCTTCCTTCCTTCCTTCCTTCCTTCCTTCTTCTTCTCCTCCTGCTCCTCCTCCTCCTCCTCTTCCTCCTCTTCCTCCTCCTTCTTCTTTTTTTTTTTTCAAGACAGAGTCTCGCTCTGTCACCCAGGCTGGAATGCAGTGGTGCGATCTCAGCTCACTGCAACTTCTGCCTCCTGAGTTCAAGCGATTCTCCTGCCTCAGCCTACTGAGTAGCTGGGACTACAGGCACATGCCACCATGCCTAGCTAATTTTTGTATTTTTAGTAGAGATGGGGTTTCTTCATCTTGGCCAGGCTGGTCTCAAACTCTTGACCTCAGGTGTTCCACCCACTTCGGCCTCTCAAAGTCGTGGGATTACAGGCGTGAGCCACCATGCCCAGCTTCCATAATTTTTTTTAAAAAAGTAAGTGCTGGCTGGGCACGGTGGCTCACACCTGTAATCCCAGCACTTTGGGAGGCTGAGGCGGGTGGATCACCTGAGTTCGAGACCAGCCGCGTCAACATGAAGAAACCCTGTCTCTATTAAAGAAAAATACAAAAATTAGCCGGGCATGGTAGTACACCTGTAATCTCAGCTACTTGGGAAGCTGAGGCATGCGAATTGCTTGAACTGGGGAGGTGGAGGTTGCAGTGAGCCAAGATTGCACCACTGCATTCCAGCCTGGGTGAGAGAGCAAAACTCTGTCTCAAAAAAGAAAAAAAAAAAAAAAAAGGTAAAATAACATGAAATTCACATTATTTTAAATTTCAAGTGAACAATTCAGTGGCTTTTAGTACATTCACAATGTTGTATAACCATCACCCCTATCGAGTTCCAGAAGATCTTCATCACTCCAAAAGGAAACCAGACCCAGTCACTCCCCACTGCCCATCCTCCAGTCCCTGGCAACTACGAATCTGCCTTCCTTCTCTAGGGATTTGCCTATTCTGGATGCTTACTTTATAAATAAAAAGGCAAACTAGGGGGAAAATAAATTATATATCTATATCTGCATCTATATATATGCAGAGCCCTGTTGAGTTTCCTCATGAAAATAAACACGTTGAACAAAATAAGCAGATTGTTTTAGGGAGGTGATACATTTAAATTCCTTCTCGGAACATCAATTCTTCCCACCAGTTAACTTTCTCACGCCCCCTTGCCCCACTCCCAAAGATTAGTGACACTTGTTGGAAATACATTCCGACTTACTCACATTCCTGAAAAGAAAAGCCCTTCTGTGATAAAGAAAAACCCATGTCCTGTGGGAGAGTAAGAGTCTATACCCATTCGTTTATTGAGAGGGAAAGCTCTTCAGGTTTTATGTTCCAGCTGAAAGGGAAACCCACCCTCCCTGTCTGCCTTCCCTTCTCCCCTTTTCTCTCTCCATCTTTCTTTCCTCTGCCTTGCAGTCCCCAACAAACCCAGAGCCAGCTTCCTGTGGTTGCGGAGTTGCGCGGACTCCCCAGCTCATCCTGGGTTTTCCCAAGATTATAAAATCTTGCCTAGTGCATGGGCTTCTCCTTGGCAAAGTGTCCCAACACCACCAGTCACTTAGATCTTCTGCTAGCAAGCAAGTATTTGAACGTGGGCATTGGAAGGGTCTTTTAAAAAAATCCTTATTATTATAAATTAAACAGAAATTCACAGGAAACAAATGCATAGTTTAATGAATTCTTGTAAGTCAAGCACACTTGTAACCACCACCAAGCAGAACTCTACCAGAACCTCCTCCTCCCACCCCTCCCTAAAGGGAACCACTATCCAGGCTTTTATAGTAATCACTTAAAATTTCAAAAAAGATGTATGCTAATGGATGTTTCTGAAACATTCCATGAAAACCCAGTCAGTGCCAAAAAAGATATCTTTCCTCAAAAGGAAAGACAGAATTAGGTTAATTTTGAAGATTAATTTTAAAAGAAGACAACTAAAGAGAAAAGATGAAAGAATAAAGGAGTAATATAATCATAGGTAGATGTTTGTTACAATACATTGGGTCTCTTTCTGTATATCTAGGGGTTACCTGTGCCTCCCTGTTTATAGGTCAAAGTGTCCAGATAGCCCTAGACCTCTCTCCTGGATGCTGATTGGATTCCACCTGACCCCTTGGGTCTCTTTTGTCCAGCTGGGTGATTGGCATGTTCTGGAGGGGAATGGAGGGAGGGAGTACATTCACCATGCCCCTCTGTTGTGGACATTGGGCTGAAACCATATGAGTTTCTTAGCCCCCCTGCATTTCTAATCCACATATACTGGGCTGCTGCTATGGAAATGCATTTGTGTGAGATAAGTTATATTTAGCAACAAGTGACAAAAAAGCCAAGTAAATTGTCTCATTTACTTGAAAAGCTGAAGGAAAGCAGTTCCAGAGCAGTTCAAGAAGGAGTCGGTCTCTGTCATCCTCAGAGTATTGATTTTACTCTCATGCTTGTGGCCTCATAGTTACAATATGGCTGCCCTAGCTCTGGACATCACACACACATGGCAAGTAGACAAAACTAAGTGGGTACGGGTGATGCCAATGAACCAATGCCTCTTTTATGCCTGTCTCTTTTTATCATGCGTAATGTCTTTTCCAGAAGCCTCACTTCCTCCAGTGGACTTATTTTTACATCTCTTTGACCACACTGCATCATATGGCCACTCCTTGCCGAAGGAAAGCTGGGAAAAGCCTCAGTGCTGGGAATGGCAAGAGAAAAGAGTCCAGAATGGTCTTCAGATAACTGATCAGTTATATCTGCCACACGTTTTAGTTCAGTGACCTAAAAGACAAAGTCTTGTGACTTAAGTGACTCTCACTGAGGCTAGATATGTATGGAAAGATGTTGTGGGAAATCAGGGACCCCAAACAGAGGGACCAGCTGGAGCCATGGCAGAGGAACATGAATTGTGAAGATTTCATGGACATTTATCAGTTCCCAAAATTAATGCTTTTATAATTTCTTATACCTGTCTTTACTTTAATCTCTTAATCCCGTTATCTTCATAAGCTGAAAATGTACATCACCTCAGGATCACTATTGTACAAATTGATTGTAAAACATGTGTTTGAACAATATGAAATCAGTGCACCTTAAAAAAGAACAGAATAACAACGATTTTCTGGGAACAAGGGAAGATAACCATAAGGTCTGACTGCCTGCAGGGATGGGCAGAATAGAGCCATATTTTTCCTCTTGCAGGGAGCCCATAAATGGACGTGTGAGTAGGAGAGATATTGCTGAATTCTTTTCCCAGCAAGGAATACCCTGGGGAAGGAATGCATTCCTAGGGGGAGGTCTATAAATGGCCACTCTGGGAGTATCTGTCTTATGCTGTTGAGATAAGGACTGAAATACGCCCTGGTCTCCTGCAGTACCCTCAGGCTTAGCAGGATTGAGAAATTCCAGCCTGGTAAATTTTAGTCAGACCAGTTCTCTGCTCTTGAACCCTGTTTCCTGTTAAGATGTTTATCAAGACAATACGTGCACAGGGGACATAGACCCTCATCAGCACCGCAGGACATAGACCCTCATCAGTAATTCTAATTTTGCCTTTGCCTTGTGACCTTTATTGCCCTTTGAAGCATGTGATCTTTGTGACCTACTCCCTGTTCATACACCCCCTCCCCTTTTAAAATCTCTAATAAAAACTTGCTGGTTTTGCAGCTCAGGGAACATCACAGACCTACTGATATGTAATGTTACCCCCAGAGGCCCAGATGTAAAATTCCTCTCTTTGTACTCTTTCTCTTTATTTCTCAGACTGACCAACACTTAGGGAAAACAGAAAGAACCTATGTTAAAATATTGGGGGCTGGTTCCCCCAATAGAGAGATCTCCAGAGTAGATTCTTTTACCCTGATTACTCAGGTTGATAATCTCCATCAGCAGTTGCATTTCAACCTATTGAGGCCAGCCCAGTGACATAAAAGAGTAGCTAGAGCACACACAAGTGGAGAAAGTGATACAGTCTGAGGGGTGCATGCCTTGCCTAAAGACAGTCAAATTCAGTGAAGTGGCCAAGAAAGCAGACCATGAGTAGGATTCAGCCCCAGGGTCACCAAGATGCCACCCCTACTGATTCCTTTTGGCTCTCCATTTGGGACTCAATGAAACTTGTCCTATAATGCCATGCAACATGTTCCATTCAATGGCCCAGAATTTGATGATAGTTTCTTAGTAAGCTCTTTTTATCATCTCAAGAGAGAAAGGCTAATCCTTGTCTACTTTTTCAGACTCTAGGACATGTGCCATGACAAACTGTCAGTACGGCTGTGAAGACACAGAAGAAGGGCCACAGTGCCTGTGTCCATCCTCAGGACTCCTCCTGGCCCCAAATGGAAGAGTCTGTCTAGGTACAACAGCAGGAATCACTTCTACTCCTCCTTCTCCTCCCTTGACTGCCCCTTTACTGAATCTTTTTTAATTCATCACAATCAGCTTGTTGACTAGACATTGCAAACTTCTAAAAGTACAGACTTATATCTGTTTCTGAGATACTTTTAGCCACATATGCTCTAGACATACTTTGGGATGCTAAAAACCCATTTTTCTATTATTTTGTATTGCCTTAATGCCATAGTAGAAAAGGGATAAAGATAATTTTAGTATATTTACTAGGTACATTTTATTTAAATTACCATCCACTATAAATTCCACTACTTATATATTGTCATTTAATGAGTAAGATCCTAAGGACCATTGAGCTTTATTCTGGGTTCTAGTTAATATTTTCTGGAAAAACTACATTTACTTATTTTTTAGGTACAACATTACTGAAAATAGTATATACCTTCTATATCATTTACATTAACATGTAATCAATTTCATGTTGTCTTTAAAACTTGCTCTGAGTTATATGAACTAAGTATAATTAATTTAACTGGAGAAAATGAGCAGATTAAGTCCATAATATTAATTAAGGGAACATAAAAATTATTTGTTTATAACTTTGAATTTAGTCAAATCCATTGGCTTAGAACTTTCCTCTCTTGCTCTCCTTTGTCTTATTTTGTGTCTTAGTTTTGGGTTCCACAGAAGCTGACCCTGAGCAACTAGTTGATCTGGGAGGTGATCCCAGGAAACACTGGTTGAGGAGTAGGGAACTAACCCAGGGAAAGGAAAGTACCAATGCTGGGTGAATCTGATGAGCAGGTTAAATGAGCTGGGGGCACCTCTGGGAGGCAGAGGGAAGCTGTCCCTGAATTTTCCCTCTGGGGCAGGGGTGCTGGATATTCATCCACCAACTTCTGCCCTTCATTGATGGGAGGCTGCTCAGGGACATGACCCCCCAGCACTCCCAGCCTGACCTGGGTCGGGAGCAAAGCACAATGTCGTAGGTGCAGCAAACAGCCTTTGGCAGGTATGGAAACTTGAATGCTAAGGAGCTGTGGATGGAGCACCCACAGGGCACCCTCAATAACTGAAGCAACACTTTTTTCACTTTGTGCTTTGGTTCCTTTGTGGATTTGAATTATGTTCAACCATAAAATTGCCATCAAATTGTATATACTCATAATACTTAATTACATTGCACCTAATATACATAATATTTAGAGTAAGTGAGCACTTAGCATTAACGAGGGATATCAAACCAAATCAGAATGTTGAAAGAATTCTTAATCTTCTGTGATTTAAAGAAGCACATATCAGTATGATTTCATAATCTTCTTTACTGCAATAGAAATACTTTTCAGTCAAGGTGCTAGATGTTTATTTATCCTAACTATACATAATGTAAAAAAAATTACATTTAGAAAGCTCAGCCAAATGGATCCTAAATTAGTTAAACACTTTTTAAAAATATACATATAAATTAAAATTTTCTCTCTACTCTTTGAGAATAATGAAAGATTTAATTAAGTTCACAGGATTTACCACTTTTTAGTATAATAAGATTTATATGACAAGGCTAATTCTTGACCAAACTGAATCCAAATTTCCACCCATCTCTTTGAGTTGTTGGGTGCCATTTTTATTGGAAGGGAAAGATGATGTGCATGAAAATGATCACCAGAAATGATTTTGTTCAAGCCAACACTTATTTATTATTTGGAAAATGCAAGAGGCTAGCCTGGGCAATATAGCAAGACCCCATCTCTATTAAAAAAATGTTTGTTAAAAATAGCTGAGCATGGTGATGTGCACCTGTAGTCCCAGCTATGCCAGAGGCTGAGGTGGGAGGATTGCTTGAACTCAGGAGTTTGAGACCAGCCTGAGCAACATAGGCAGATCCCGTTTCTACAAAAAATAAATAAAAAATAGCCAGGCATGGTGGCATATGCTTTGTAGTCCCAGCTACTCAGGAGGCTAAGGTGGGAGGATCACTTGAGCCTGGGGAGTTTGAAGCTGTAGTGAGCCATGATTGTTCCACTACACTCCAGCATGGGTGACAGACCAGGCCTTGTCTCAAAAAAAAAAAAAAAAGACTGCAAGGGAAATAGTAAGATAACACCAACTTGCCTGTTTAAACCAGGTTCAGAAGAACAACCTAACATCTATTTGATTTGACATCTGAAAGTTAAACCAAGCCTGAGTCTTAGTAGATTGGTCAGCATAGCTGTCAGCCCCTCTGTAACCTGACTCTCAATGGTAGAAAAGGAACAACACACCTATTGTTGGCTAAAATTACATCATTACATAATTACACCTGACCCACAATTTACGCATAAGTGCATGCCTTCACTGCCACATTTCTGTGAGTCAGTATTGCAGGGGCCTTGGACAGTCTTACTCATGAAATAGTTATTTTGTAAAATGCAAATTGTGAAAGTCTGTGTGTTTGGTTTACTGAAAGTGTAGCTATCTGACTCTAGTTTCAAAAATTGTATATGTTGTACAATATACAATATTCACTCAGTTGGGGAAAATATTCACTCAGCACACATGTAATGTATAGGTACCAAGTGCCAGACACATGCTCCCTGCCTGAGAACAGTCAGGGCCTAACAGAAGATGTGAATGTAAGTAATGACATTATGGAAAGATAATGCCTCTTAAAAAGGTATAAAGTAATATAAATACATAAAGTGAAGAGCTGTGTGTGTGCCTGGGGGATCTAGAACACTTGCCAGAGGATACGATGTTGGCACCAGTATACTATAATCAGTTTCCCAGGTAAAGAAACTGCGCATGTGCATGCATGGTGCATGCTGTGTGTGTGTGTGTGTGTGTGTGTGTGTGTGTGTGTGTGTGTGTGTGTGTATGAGTGCATGCATGCATGCAGCTACTTTTCTTACTATCACTGACACCTTCTGGTTTTACACCCTAGATATTGATGAATGTGCCTCTGGTAAAGCCATCTGTCCCTACAATCGAAGATGTGCGAACACATTTGGAAGCTACTACTGCAAATGTCACATTGGTTTTGAACTGCAATATATCAGTGGCCGATATGACTGTATGGGTAAGATTCGATGGCACCTTTTCCTTTTTTTCCTGTCCCCACTAAACCTTTGAGCCTTCTCTGCAGATATTTTGATGTCAATTCAATCTATTAGTTGAACAATCTACTGTGCTGACCAGCTTAACAATAACGAAAGGTTATTTTTTTAGGTGTCTGGCATTTAGGGAATTCCAATGACATCAATTATAAAGCTAGATCAATAAAGATTTAAAGTAAGGAATACAGCTCTCTTGTGGAAACGATTATCTTGAGATGATTCTGGTGGGACTCTTTTTAATTTGGCTTTTTGTTTTGTTTATATTTTTTGTTCTATCTCCAGTTACACATCTAAAAATGGGAACAATAAAGCAGTATTTATATTTGGTAAAAGGAAGAATAACAAGGTCTATCTAATCTTGATCTCAGTGATCTGTTTGTAACAGTCTCCATCGGGGTGGCTTTAGAGAAGTGTATGAGAGACATGAAGGCCTATGCTTTTTCCTTTCCCCTCTTTCAGCCCTTTCATAGTTCAAGCTCCAAATATAATGTTCCTTTACCACAGTTACCAAAATCACTCTCTGATAAGATTCTGGTACCAGTTAGCTATTGCCCTAATCTATGTGAAATATTTTATTCCTTAGTGAATGGATTTCAAGCCTTCGTGAACAAGTGAGGTGGGGTATTTGGGGAGTCCTTAGATGCATTCCCATTGCCCTTTATATAATGTAGGATGGGGCCTGCCCTATAGTGAAGGGAAATTCGGGCTCCCTGTGGATTTCTCTACCCATAACACGTGTAACAAAGGTATATGCATGACATGGAAGGCTAATAGTTGAGAAAAAAATAGGATTTCTTTCAACCCTATACTCAGGGCTTCCCAGGACACATGTTGTGTAATCATATTGGGGCAACACTCAATTGCTGAGTTTCTTTGAACCATCTTGTGAAGCCTCCACAGCTCTTCCCTCAAATTTCAAACACAAAGTGCATCCTAGAGAGGATCATAAAATCCATATTTCTCATGGACTTGGACCCCATGCCCTCCTGTAGACCAAACCAGCCCTGTAATCCTATGATGCTGTGTTACAGAGTTTAATCCTGTTTCCTGATACCTAAGGGGAGGTTCCACAGAACAGGGTGGAATTCACATGGAAAGCTTCAAAAGGAAACAAATCTTTGAGACTTTAAAGGTGATTAAGATTAGCGTCTGAGCTTAGCTTTGTGGCTAAATTAAAACCAACAGGTTATTTTGTACATATATGTCTACAAATACATAGATAGAAAATGGGGTGGAGAATACGGCAAATGAACCTCTCACTTGGGTGGAATTTGGCAAATTTTCCTCCTCTAAACCCAGCAGACAAGCTCAGACCAGCCTGACCCTTTCTCCTGGCAGTCTTAGAACAAAATGCCTGTGCCTATAAGTTAGATGATGTCAATGGTTCCTAGTTGATCTTGTCTTTGTTTGTTAGGAGTTTCAAGACCTTCTGAATATAGAATTGATTTTCTGATATTGTTATTTAGTTCTAAGTTAGATAAAAAGTTAAGAGAAAAACCTAAACATCTTACACATTTCAGTAGCATTGATAAGCAGGAGATGAAATTGCTGTGGGGGAGGGAAGCAGCAAACACTCCCTACATACCAGGCAGCAAACAAAGCCAGGGCTGCTGGCCAATGAGCCTGCAGTTCTGAACACCTCTCAGTTCTCAGGCAACGCTTGGTTTATCAGGGGCATTTAGTGCTTGACCCTACAGTTGTTCAAGTGTAAGGGAGAGTCTTTCAGCAAGCCCTGTACCACACAGTTGTTCACTGGAATGTTCTTTTTTAGATATAAACGAATGTACAATGGATAGCCATACGTGCAGCCACCATGCCAATTGCTTCAATACCCAAGGGTCCTTCAAGTGTAAATGCAAGCAGGGATATAAAGGCAATGGACTTCGGTGTTCTGGTAAGTAGCATTTGGTCATGGTGTCTTAGCTATTCCCAATGAAGCGTTCTCCCCATATCTCCTTCCTCCCTCTATTTCTCTCCTTTCTTTGTCTTTCTCTCCCTCTCCCTCTCCCTTATCCTCACTCTGTGTATGTGTGCAGTGTTTAACTCTCTGCCTCAGCCTTTTCTTCTTTGCTAATTGGACCACATCTCCAATACTCACTGAAGTTGTAGGCACTAAACTTAAAGAACAGCAAGGGTACTGAATATCTTTCTGGCCATGACATACTTCAAATACTGAACAAAAGATTTAAAGACAAAAGACACTGAGCAAATGTATCTATCAGGATAGACTGAGTTATGGTGCAGTAGCAAGCAAACCTAAAATAACAGTGGCTTAAAACCACAAAGGTTTTTTTTTTTTTTTTTTTTTTTTTTGAGACAGAGTCTCGCTCTGTCGCCCAGGCTGGAGTGCAGTGGCGCAATCTCGGCTCACTGCAAGCTCCGCCTCCCGGGTTCACGCCATTCTCCTGCCTCAGCCTCCCGAGTAGCTGGGACTACAGGCGCCCGCCACTGCGCCCAGCTACTTTTTTTCTATTTTTTAGTAGAGACGGGGTTTCACCATGGTCTCGATCTCCTGACCTTGTTATCCGCCCGCCTCGGCCTCCCAAAGTGCTGGGATTACAGGCGTGAGCCACCGCGCCCGGCCACAAAGGTTTTTTAACCAAGTGAATCTGGACATTTTCCATAATGCACAGCCAAAACAAAGTATGATGAAGCTGCTCTTCATTAAAGTATGATCATTTTATCTGTCATCCTCAAGGCTGGATCCACTTGTTTTAATGTATATAGCAGAGAGTTCCATTGTTCTTGCTGATGAATTATTTAATACTTTTTGTTAAAACTTTAAATTTATAAACCAGACATCTAACAATAAAATGTCACTGCTATTAATAATTACAACAACAATAAAGGTTTATTTCTCACTCAAGTAATATGTCCAAAGAGAATTTTTCGGGGGTTTCTTCTCAATACAGTCACTTAAGGACACAGACTGATAGAGGCCCCATCATTTTATGGTACCATGGTCTCAATTCAAGGCCTTAGGGTTTGTCACAGCAGAGAAAGAAGCATGGGCAATCATGCACCAGCTGTTAGTTTATTCAGTTTGGAAGTATCTAACTTCAAGGGACAAAAATAATAATAAACTTGCTGTGTGCCCAAAAGAGAAGAAAACTAGAAATCTTGGTGAATACCAGGAATGTCTTCCAAGGCAAGGCAGCTATGATTACAGCACAGTCACTTCCTTAGTAAACAATCATCCAGGTTCGGCTGGGTGTGGTGGCTCATACTTGTAATCCTAGGACTTTGGGAGGCCCAGGGGGGCAGATCATCTAAGGTCAGGAGTTCAAGACCAGCCTGGCCAACATCGTGAAACCCTGTCCCTACTAAAAATACAAAAAAATTAGCCAGGCATGGTGGTGTACATCTTTAATCTCAACTACTCAGGAGGCTGAGGCACAAGAATTGCTTGAACTTGGGAGGCAGAGTTTGCAGTGAGCCGAGATCGCACCACTGCACTCCAGCCTGGGCAACAGAGTAAGACTCTGTCTCAAAAAATTAAAATAAATAAATAAATAAATAAATAAATAAAGTCATCCAGGTTTATCCCTCTGGTCATGACCCTTTTAGCACTGGCTCATAGTGTGACTAGACTTGTTGACTGCCCTGATTCAACTCTGTTATATACCCCTTAGCAGAGTTCCTGCATGTTCAATAAATATAGCTGCAAGGTATACCCTGACTTACGTCACATTCCATACCCCCATCTGACCAATGCTCCCAATGATGCAAATGACTGTAACAGTGTCCACTCAGTCATACAAAAATAAACTGTATGTACCATGCTAGACATTTAGCGCCACACCCATAAAAGGTTCACAGTACCCCAGTGGGCTAGTGTTGAGCACCACTGGACAAGAGTATGTATAAAAGAATATAACCAAAGAAAATGAGTCTGGAAATCAAATTCTGTGAAGGACTGCCAAAAGAACAGGGCAGCATTTAGTCTGGGAAATATAGTATGGAAAAGAATAAATTGGGCCTGTAAATATTTTAAGAAATATGAAATAAAAGTGGCTTTCTCAAGCAAACTAAGTCCAGTGGGTGGAGGTTACATTCTCTCTTAAAAATGGCTGCTAGGTATTTAAGAGTGGAGCAGGGAACCCCATGGAGTAGCGACATTCCACTGCCCCTGGCTTGCAGTCTGGGGGCTCTAAGATGGATTCCTGCATTGGGCTGGAGATGGTAATAAATGACCACTTAGTGTCCAGCAACTAGATGCCATGGCTTCTATCCCTCTAGATGGAAGTATCCAATGATGTCCTTCTGAAACTTGATTCAGAGAGAGAGAAATTGGCTGCCCAGGCAGGGCTGTGCATAGGTAGGTTGGGGGGAAGGACACCATAACCTTGGGAGGCCCCCAGAGAGGAGACTAAATAAATCAGCTTTCCATATTGGATGAGTGCCCAAGGGACCCGTGCTCAAAGCTCCTTTATGCCACCAAATTTGAACATGTACATTCCAGGTTGGGAAGGCCTGAATTTAAATCTTAGCTCTGCCCCATGCTGGCTGTGACCTTTAGCAAATTTCTTAACCTCTCTAAGCTCAGTTTCCTCCTATTCAAAATGGGGTTTATGGTAGTACTGTGGTGGGTTCTTGTAATGGGCTAGTCCACAGTCCCTTGGAGCTCCCTAATCCTAGTGAGGCAGGGTAGACAGTTGCATGTGTATCTCTAGCAGTGCTCTCTCTCTGACAGGAGTCTCTGGATAAATACTCCAGCTTCCACTTCACGGGGTGGAACAGTTCTGAGGTGTGTTCTACATTGGCTCCCAGATGTCCCCAGCAGGACTGAGCCCCACTTACCCACAGCGATTACCTGTCCATCTAGGTACCATCTTTTGGCTTTTCTCTCTTCCTGTCTCACTGTCTCCTCTCCCCAGTTTCTGCCTCCTGGAATCACCTTCCAAATAAGTCATCTGCACCCAAATCCTTGTCTCAGGCTCTGCTTGGAGGAACCCACACTAACACAAATATGTCTCGCAGAGGTTCATTGTGAGGTTTAAATGAGGTGATATAGAGAGAGTTTAGTTTAGCAGGACCACATAGTAGATGCTCATTAAAGTTAGCTATGATTGTTATTGTTATTAGTATCATTTCAATCAGCTGTTTGTTAAGGGCCACCCACTCTGAAATTTCACAAAGGTAAATGTGAAAATGTTGTGCATACAAAGAAAGACACCTCAGGAAAGCATCTGTTTCAGTAAGTGGGCAACTCACCCCCACATACCCACTCTCCTACCCCTAGGTGTAAAAATCGAAGGCCCAGAGTAAACCTGGAGCCATCTTTCTTCCTTGTCATTTGATCCCCTTGAAACTGCAATGTATTATTAATGTTAAAATGAAGGCAACATCTTTAGGCATGCAATTAGGTAGTTGTTTGCAGCCTGTGTTTTCTATATTGTAACTCAGTGCTTTGAAATTGTAAATCCCACACCAACACAAACATTTCTTGTGTCAAGAAAATGTCTGTTTTTCTTGGACCATCCAAATTTATTTTGGGGTAAAAGAAATTTGTCTTTATTCTTTGAAACCTCAAATTTATCACACTGTTCTATTCAATATCTGAAAATTATGCATTTTGTTGTCCATTCTGCAGCTAAATTATTTCTTTAGTCTTTCACTGGAATGTTTATTTAAAGGAGAAAACTATCTTTGGGTCATTCACCATATTACTTGTCCAACCCTTTTCATTTTGCCTTAATTCTCCATAAAATAAACAGCCATGCTACTATTGAAAATTCATCTTAACAAGGTCTTAACACTCATTTCTTAAAGAAGGATGCCCCAAAATCCACTCTTATGTACATATAAGAGTCATAAAAACAAAAATGAGAAAATTACATCTAGTTAGCATTCAGCATTATAAAACATTATAAAATGTTATATTACAAAATACATTTGTATGCACACAAATTGCTGTTATATAATATAGGGCATAGGCCGGGCACTGTGGCTCATGCCTGTAGTCCTAGCACTTTGGGAGGCCAAGGCAGGTGGATTGCCTGAGCTCAGGGGTTCGAGACCAGCCTGGGCGACACGGTAAAACCCCATCTGTACTAAAATACAAAAAATTAGCCAGGCATGGTGGTGTCCGCCTGTAGTCCCAGCTACTCGGGAGGTTGAGGTAGGAGAATTGCTTGAAGCCAGGAAGCAGAGATGGCAGTAAGCTGAGATTGCACCACTGCACTCCAGCCTGGGCAACAGAGCGAGACTCCATCTCCATAAATATATATATATGTGTGTGTGTGTGTGTGTGTGTATGTGTATATATATATATATATGGCATTGATGTAGCAACTTTTATTAAGTTCATTGTTTTGAAAAGTTCAAACTCTATATTGCAATATGGAAAAAGAGTTAGATTATCCTAACCCCCTCTCTATACCTAAAGGAAGAAGCACCCTAAATGTAGATGTGTATATGTTCCACTGTTCTAATATAAGTATTAATAATATACTGCCAGATAATTTGGTCTTGATTTGACAGCAGCTACACCTCATTCTAAGAAAATCAAAACCCAGATGATACCCAATTTGGGGAGTAACAGTCAACTTAGGAAAGGAAACTGCCATTGGCTTACCAGGAGCACAGCTTCTGGAATCATATTACCTTAGCTTGATTCCTGACTCGCTAGCCTACTACCTGTGGACCAAGAACAAATTATTTAATCTTTCAGTGCCTCAGTTTCCACACATGTAAAATATGGATGATAGTATCTAGCCCTTAATATTGTTTTGATGATTAAATTTATTCATACAGAATAAGTAAATGTCCATCTAAAGAGATCAGCACTAGTCCAGAATAAATGAAATGCTCAATAAGCATGTGCTAGGAGTAGGAGTAATAGTGACAAAGCCCTCCTTACCAAAATTCAACAATCCTTTCTATTGAAAAGCAGCTTCTTTAGTCACTAAAAATATGCTTATGGCTTAATTCAGTTTGTATAGTGTGCAGTCAAGAATATGGGCTTTGGTACAAGCAGGCCATCCCCATTTTTTTTCTTCAATTGTAAACATTAGAAATTTGGACATATGGCCTGGGAATTTTTCTAACTCTGGAAAAGATTTTAAACATTCGGGTGATGAATGCTAAAAATAGCACACATGTTGAGTGTGTGCCAAGCACTAATCTTAGTAATCGATGTGTGTTCACCCATTTAAGCCTCCCCAAAAAACCTATTCTTATCCCAATTTTATAAATGGAGAGACTGAGGCAAAGAGAAGTTAATTATTCACTTGAGGACATATGGCTAGAAAATGTGGGAGCTAGGAGTCAAACTTAGGAAACTGGGCTTCAGGATTATCTGCTTAAACACAGGACAGGTGTGTTCATGACCAATTGGTTGATCCTCTGTGATGGAGAACTCACAGAGTTTGTCCTCCCCAGCAAACTCTCTTGGTTCATCTTTTGTTCCATCCTAGCCCCTTCCTGTTTCCTGGGTCCCATGCTGGAATACATTTCTCATCTGTGATTAAGCTTCTTCTTCCAGGACTGTGTCCAAAGCTCAGATTAGTAGAACTTTTCTCCTCCCAAATGATAGATCATCTAATGAACTAAGCACAGTTGAATGAATGTCAAAGTCATATTCCTCCTGGGTAAGATATTCTCACCTAAGAGTGATCTGCTATAAAGTTTTATTCCAAAGATATGAAATTAAAATTAGGGTTTTCAGGTTGGTAGAAGTGTTTGACAACATGGGTGTTGGGAGACATCTCAAATCCCTCCAAAGAGAAATTGTCAACTTTACAAAAAACTGGCCTGTGAACCTGAAGACTTTGAAATTCCTAAGTTTTATATCTGAGTTCCCCAAATGTGTGCCAAAGACACTCCTACTGCAACTCCCTCTTTTTTTTTTTTTTTTTTTTTTTTTTGATATGGAGTCTTACTCTGTTGCCCAGGCTGGAGAGTAGTAGTGTGATCTCGGCTCACTGCAACCTCTGCCTCCTGAGATCAAGCAATTCTCTTGCCTCAGCCTCCTGAGTAGCTGGGATTACAGGCACCTGCCACCACTCCTAGCTAATTTTTGTATTTTTGGTAGAGACTGTGTTTCACTGTGTATGTTGGCCAGGCTGGTCTCAAACTCCTGACCTCAAGTGATCTGCCTGCCTTGGCTTCCCAAAGTGCTGGGATTACAGGCATGAGCCACCATGCCTGGCCCCTCCCACATTTTTATATTCTCAAAAAGATGAGGCAATAATCAATAAATCTTTAAGAGAAAACCATCATAATGTCAAATTTGAAACAGTGATACCTAGATAAATCCAAATCTACTTATGCATATGCATATCATTAAAGTGCATTTTTATCCTTGCCCAGCTTTCTCTTTACATACTAAGAGAATGAAATTGTCAACACTATCAAGATTATGATGTTTTAGTTGTTGTTTCTTTTCAATAGGAACATTTGAAACTTCAAAGCAGAAACTGAAAGCAGATGTTTAGGTTTGCCTGGTGTGAGTTGAAACCCTTTCCTCATTATTTATTAAAGGTCTTTAGTTTTATGTTACTGATTGCAAAAAGGAAATTTGCAGGGAATAGGGCTTTCCTGTTAATTTTTCTTGCCGGGTACTGGGGAAAGATGCAGTCGACCATGGACAGAATTACAGTGGGGCCTCCAGAGGAAGGTCTATATATGATCACACATTACAGTCATAACTTAAAATGCAACTTCTGGCAAAGTAGCTGAAACAAGCTATCTGAAGGTCAGGAAAATGAGTAATGATGCATTACTTGTATTAGCACATGTTGGTTTTGTACCTATAGTCAGGCTGTCACAATGAGAAATAACTAGAATATTTCATTGAAAAGAAAAATCTTGCTCTTTTGATTCCAAAGTAAAAGCAATGTATTCATTAAGAGCATACATATTTTCAAAGCACTTTTCCCCTTTTGGTTACCCCAAATATTGTGGACTTCTCCTTGTTTATTTTTCTACTACTTTGACATAGATTGAATCAGCCAAATGATGAAGAAGGAACAAAGCAGGAGAAGAAGTTAAAACATTGTCAAGAAAAATATTCTAATAAAATCCCACTCCAATTTTTTATAGTACTCTTTTTAGGCATCAAAATTAATGTCTACCCCATTGTTTCATTTCTCTCTAAACTATGTCCAAATAATAGAATTAAGTGAATTGATTGAGGTGTTATTAGACCCTTTCTTGCTTAGTCTTAGACTAGTACATGCCTAGATATTTTATAGTGAGACAATATATTTGATTTTAAATATCAGTGTTTTTAATTTTTTAAAAATTAATTACTTCTTTACATCAGTTGGATATTCTGAATTATCATGAGTATATCCCTGAAAAGGAGACATATATCTTTGAATTATAGATCTCAAGGAATTTGAAACATTCCTAGAGAAAAGTAACCTTAATCTTCAAGCAGGAATAAATCTATCATAGAAACAGGAATGGAAAAAGAGTCATTCATGGCCAGGCGCAGTGGCTCACCCTGCAATCCCAACACTTTGGGAGGCCGAGGCGGGTGGATCACCTGAGGTCAGGGGTTCAAGACCAGCCTGGCCAACATGGCGAAATCCCGTCTCTACTGAAAATACAAAAATTACCTGGGTGTGGTGGCATGCACCTGTAATCCCAGCTACTCAGGAGGCTGTGGCACGATAATCACTTGAACCCAGGAGGGGGAGACTGCAGTGAGCCAAGATCGTGCCACTGCACTCCAGCCTAGGCAACAAGAGTGAAACTCTGTCTCAAAACAAAAAGAAAAAAGAAAAAGAAAAAAAAGAAAGGAAAGAAAAAAAGTCATTCATATGCTCTACTCCCAAATCTTAGCTCTGTCCCTAGCATGATGAGTGACTCTGGGCAAGTCACTTAACACCCAGTTGCCTCATCAACAAGACAAGAGTCCTGGACTAAATGAACTTTTTGTACCTCTTGAGTTCTTTGACACCAATGTTTTTCTTGCAAGGGTCATTAGTCCACTAAGGGATAAGAAGAATTGATCTACAGGTACATTTTTAAAGTAATTTACTTTTGCGGTGAGAAATAGAAAATGAATGAAAAATAGTAAGTATAGAAGCCTCTCTGAAATATTTAATAAATAAAATCATTTAGCTTTAGATAATGGTTGACTGAGGTGAAAAAAATTCAAAGGTAGAAAGAAAATTGGGTATGTGTATTTTGCACCATAAGTCACCATTTTTGTAGGTCACAAATGGTCCATTATTAGCAATTTATATGGTTCAACCTAATGCTGTAGCTGTAATTTTTGAACATCAAATTTGGACAAATCTATAGGGCTATCAGGACAATACCGGTTTTGAAGAATACCACAATGAAAGCAGAAATATTAGACGACCCTGGCAAATCCATGTCTTTGGGATCTGTAGCCCAACTGGGTAGTAGTAGGTGTTTCACTAAAGTGGTCTCTGAAGCAAAACAAAAGCAACAAAAGGTAATTAAGATAACTACCATAACACTGGAACTGCTTAAAACAGATACAAATATAGTTATTCCTAATTTATCAAATGGTAGAGCCTCATGTGGTTTCATTCTGGAAGCATTCACTTACTACACTTCAGCACTTTTTAAATGCTCCATTTTTGTGAGTAATTTAATTATCTGCCAATTTGGAATATCTTGCCTCTTATTTGTTTTAGCTATCCCTCAAAATTCTGTGAAGGAAGTCCTCAGAGCACCTGGTACCATCAAAGACAGAATCAAGAAGTTGCTTGCTCACAAAAACAGCATGAAAAAGAAGGTAAAAATTAAAAATGTTACCCCAGAACCCACCAGTACTCCTACCCCTAAGGTGAACTTGCAACCCTTCAACTATGAAGACAGTGTTTCCAGAGGCGGAAACTCTCATGGAGATAAAAAAGGGAATGAAGAGAAAATGAAAGAGGGGCTTGAGGAGGAGAAAAGAGAAGAGAAAGCCCTGAAGAATGACATAGAGGAGCGAAGCCTGCGAGGAGATGTGTTTTGTGAGTGTTATTTTTATTTTATATGTTTTATGAACAATGAATTGCAATTTATCCTGGCAAATGAAAGAAGACAAAAAGCCGGTTTCACAGCTTAAGTAAAATGGGTTGGGTCCTGAGAAGCAACATTCTCTGTAAAGTCTAGAAACGAACACCTTCTGCAGATACCCAATCAAACCTGCTGCTCTAGGAACCAAAGAGGGGAGGTCCTGTTCCCCTACCTGGGGGGTTTCCTATTTGACACAGACCTCCTCTTCTAGCTTCCAGCCAAGGAAGCCTGCTTGTCCTGCAAGGGCAGTGGTTTGGCTGCCCAGCTCTCCATGAGGCATGCCCCCAAATCAAAGAGAGGTTCACCACATGGATCAGCTAAGCTCTACCTTTTTACTTCTTGAAGGCACTTTTACAGGCCTAGTCTAAGAAAATGGAACCTCACAGTTGTGTGGTTATGATTTTAAAAGCCAAAATCGACAAATGTAGGAGGACAAATTTTATAGTGGAGCTTCAGTTTTCTACGTGAACTAGAGAACTGCCATAACTCCCTTTTCACTGGTTGCTGTGCAGAACCCACTATAAGGCTCAGTCTCCCCAGAAGGGTTTCCATATTAACCCACCCTGCATCTCCACACTGAGACTTTCCCATTCATTCTGGCTGGGCATTTGTTGCTTCTTCTGTATTTTGCCTTGTCTAGTCTTGGCTCTGTGACTGGTGGTCATATATACAGATGCCAGATGGATTTAACCAAAGGAAAAGTAGACACAGGCCCAGTCATCCAAGAACTAGCATCCAATGATATTCTCTGTCTTAATAGAGAGTGAAAAATCTCGAAAAAAGAAAAAAAGAAACATATTTCCAAAACCTAGTAAGAAGGGATGTATCAAGAGTGTAGATGCCTACTTCATCCAAGGGAATATCTGGAAAAGATGTTCTAGATGAGGAAACTGGATCCAATGTGAATTATTTGGAAATGTTAGGGAAACACTGCTCTAATATATTCTGTAATTAGAATACATGATCTAACCTTCTTTGTTTGGTCATTTGATTCATACCTTCTGAGCATGTGGGCTTTAAGGTTTTTTTCTTAACTGACCAAGTGTTCTTTATTAGTCCCTAAGGTGAATGAAGCAGGTGAATTTGGTCTGGTTCTGGTCCAAAGGAAAGCACTAACTTCCAAACTGGAATATAAAGGTAAATAATTCTTTCTCCCAAGTGTATGCTCTTTCACGTTATCCATGTCGTTTTCATTTCTTCATATAGTGAAATGATTGTTTATGAATCCCTGCTTCATTCATAAACCCCCAAGGGAAAAATCATTACATCACACACACAGTGCCAGTATTAAAATAGTAGGTCCTTGTGTGATTGGTACTAATGATTGAAATATAGTAAGGCTATTCTCTTCTCCCCACCACTCCCACCTGATGCTGAGAGTGAATGGTTGAAGCAGACTGTATATATGGAGATGGGAGAAACTTACATATTTTCTTCAATTCGGCTGCCTGAGGACCCACAACCTGAAAGTCCTCATGTACTAAATTTGGCCCAAAGTGCCTATATCAGTTACCTATTGCCATAATAATGCTGTGTAACAAACAACCACAAGCCCTCAGTGGCCCACAACAATAAATATTTGTTTTTGCGTATGAGTCTATGGGTTGGCTGGACGGTTCTGCTGCTCTGAGCTAGGCTGGGTGGGTTCACCCATGTGTCCACATACGGTCAGTTGTGGGCCCGCTTCGTGATTTTGCTGATCTTGGCCATGCTTTCTCACATGCCCGAGGCCTCAGTTGGGAGGACTGGACTCACTCAGCTCTGCTCCATGTGGTCTCTCATCCTCCAGCAGGCTAGTCCAAGCTTTTTCTCATGAGGCAACAGCGGGGTTTCAAGAAAGAGAGCAACAGCACACAAGATATTTTGAGGTCTAGGCCCAGAAATGGTACAACATCACTTCCGCCATATTCTATTGGCCAAGCCAAGTCACAAGGCCAGTGTAGACTTCAAGGTTGTGCTGTGAAGTCATACAAAGAGAGTGGATACAGAGAGGGATAAAAATCAGGACCATTTTTGCGATCATTCTACCAAAGCCTCATAATCTGGAGTTTCTTCGGCATGATCCCTAATTCCTCTTGGTTTATTTAGAACATTCACCACTCATGACAAGTTACACATACCTCAGGGAAAAGCCCGTTTATATATTTATACCTTTCACTTGGTATAAGTATGAATGCCTTGATCATCTCTTTCATTTTCTAACTTTCTTTCACTTACCACTATACATGTGGTAAGTAAAACATTAGCATAACCTTTTCCTTTTCAAACTTCCTTTTACTTACCACTATACATGTGGTAATTTTACCAGTGGTATACTTACCACTATACATGTGGTAAGTAAAAGATTAGCATAACCCTGTGCTAATTGATTCCCTTTTGTGTTTACCCTGTGAGTACATTGCCCAGTCCTATCGCTTTCATTTACAGGACCATCTCCACTGCAAAAAAAGTACCTCTCTAATGCAGTCCTCTGAATTGTATCTGAGAAGCTTCTACTAACACTCTTCAAAGCCTAGTAATCCATGACCCAGCTCCTACAGGCATTTTGTTTTCTTCCATATTTCTCTTAAGTATTCTGTTTTTATTTCTCTGCAGTAGACAACTTATTGCCTATTTTCCTGGTTAGAAAGAAAATATTTCATTGTACAGGGGGTAAGCTACGTTCTCCAGGTGCTCACAAGTTCTGCCCAAACTCTGCCTACCCTTGATAAGTGACATGAAGGAATCCATTGACTCCTCTTTGGATCCCCAAACCACCAGATTTCTTAGTTTATTTTCTATTCCATGATTCCTAATGAAACATAGAAAGGTTAAAATTTTGCACATGACCATATGACCCTGTAATTTCAACAGTCCTTGAGTAAGTTGTCCTAGAAAGCTCAGTCCCAACCGGAAGATTCAGATGTGTACTGCAACTCTTCCACTGGTTGTTTGCCTTGGACAGGTCACTTGGATTTGCAGTGCCTCCTTGCTTTCATATGTAAAATTGGAATAAGAGCAATATTCATCTCTTAGATGCTGTCTTAGGCTGGGTTCCCCAGAAATAGACCCCAAGATAAGAATTTGTGTGCAAGTGGTTTATGTGGAAGATGACCCCAGGAAATGGTGGCTGGGGGTATGCAGAAGTGAGGTGGGGAGAGAAGGAGGCAATAAAGGGTACGTTATCAGGCAAGTTCCACTGTGGGCAACTGGAGCTCAATCCCACTGGGAAACTCCAGAAGCCCGTGTAGAACACATGGCTCAGAATTATCCTACTGAAGGAATAAGGAGGCTGGGTCATATATATACCAACTCCCATCTGGCATTGATTGAAGACTGCTCCCAGGAGGGTGCTGATTCCTTGGTGCTCCTGGCCTGGCATGAAAGCAAGGAAGGGCACCACTGGGGAAACTTGATCTCACTTGGACCCTCGACAAGACAGGGAAAGCCTGAATTCCAATGCGACTTTAGCCCACATTCAATTCCAGCACTTAGTGGTCCTTTCCAAAGGCAAGGAAATGGAGATATCTATCCAACAACTCCTGTCCATCACTGGTTTACGGCTGTCCCTGGGAAAATGACTCCCCAGCATTCTAGCCCACCCGGTGGGCCAATAATGCTCCAAGCAGAGAGCACCCTCACACAGAGAGTTGTGAGTGTTTCCAGTAGAAAGCCACAGGCCTGCAAGAGAATATAAGTACTGACAGATATTGGTGTGGCACCAACAGCATCTGCTTCAAGGCAAGTGTAGATTAAACCAGAGAATATATTTGAAAGCACTTTCCAAACCATGAAGTGCTATACAAATGAAAGAATGTGCCTGTGAGACCAAAGCCTTGAGTTTTATCTCTTTATGGAATAGTTTGCTATATACTGTTCCATCATCTCAATTTACATACCTGCTTGCCCCATGTGGAGGAAGGGGAAGAGTTTGGGAGAAACATACCACCACAATTGTAAACCAACTGAAAAACTGGTATTCCACTATTTGTGGGATAATAACATCAACTATCTAACTAACTAGTATTAGCACTTATTAAAGAATACTGAAGACTGGAAGCAAGGCATCTTTTACTTTTAAAACTGGGACTAGAAAGAAAATATATTTGCCACACAGAGAAAAAATAGGGAGTTAAGAAGAAAGGAAAGTGAGGAAAGGGACTATGTGTGCTCACTTAGGATATGTGCAAGATGGAAGGTCCTGGATTGCATTCTGATTTGGGATTCAGGTCCAACTCCAGCATTCAGTGTCTGCAGAACTTGAGCCTCAGTTTTAGTTTCCTGAAAATGAGTCTGATGCTAGACATTTTTTTAAACAACCTAATCAAATGATATAAAATAATTGGCAAATCAAAATGAGTCAAGAATCAGCTGCTGCTGTGTTCCTTTTTACCCTGTTCCCTTTCCTTACCATTCCTTTCTTCCCCAGCATTAACATATAAAGCCCCAAAATCAGAGCCAGAGGCTAGCCTTAGTTATAAATCAAAACTATCTCATTCTTCACCCCCCCTTTCCCAGTGGTATTTATCTACATCAGAGGTCAGCCAACTTTTTTCTATAAAGGGCTACATAGTACATATTTTAAGCTTTCTGGGCCATAAACTACTTTCACAACTATTCAACTCCATCATTGTAGCTCAAATGCAGTCATTGATGTTATGCAAATGAATGGGCATAGTGTGTTTCAATAAAACTTTATAAAAACAGACAGTGGGCCAGGATCTACATAAAAGTAACCACAGGCACTGGTTCAAAACTTAAAACTAGCTGAATGAACTGTTATACTTCTCTGACACATCTAAACAAGGCAGTCATTAACAGTTTAGAGGCCAGGCACGGTGGCTCACACCTGTAATGCCAGCACTCTGGGAGGCCAAGGCAGGTGGATCGTTTGAGCCCAGGAGTTCAAGACCAGCCTGGGCAACACAATGAGACCCCATCTGTACAAAAAAAATTTTTTAATTAGCTGGCGTGGTAGCATGTGTCCATAGTCCCAGCTACTCAGGAGGCTGAAGTGGGAGGATCACTTGAGCCCAGGAGGTAGAGGCTGTAGTGAACTGTGTTCATGCTACTACACTCCAGCCTGGATGACACAGCAAGACCCCGTCTCAAAAATGAAAAAAGAAAAAGAAAAAGAAAAGAAAAGAAGGTAGAAAGTTCCGGCAAGGTCTTTACTGGTTTATTTGGGTAGGAGATATTTTATTTTCTGGCCGGAATTCGATAAACAATTGCTTATATTCTGTTTCTCTTTGTGCATGGGGTTCTCACCCATTACTTATTTTTTTTTTTAAAAAAAAAAAAGGGTTTTGTTTTGTTTTGGTTTGGTTTGGCTTTTTGGGTTTTTTTTTTTTTTTTTTTTTTTTTTTTTTGAGACAGAGTCTCACCCTGTCACCCAGGCTGGAGTGCAATGGCACGATCTTGGCTCACTGCAACCTCCACCTCCTGGGCAATTCTCCTGCCTCAGCCTCCCGAGTAGCTGGGATTGCAGGTGCCTGCCACCATGCCCAGCTAATTTTTGTATTTTTAGTAGAGACGGGGTTTCACCATGTTGGCCAGGCTGGTCTTGAATTCCCGACCTGTGATCTGCCCACCTCAGCCTCCCAAAGTTTTTTTGTTTTTTTAAGATCACAACTGAATTTGTTCAGAATAGCTCCACAGACATAACTCAAAACAGGGTATGTCATGATCTGTACTCTGTACAACTGAAAACAAGGTATTGCCTTTCAAAGCCCCAAATGTTAGACATCTTCCTAATGCTCTTAGGGGTTATGAAATACGTTCTTTCTTTTTAGCAGATTTAAATATCTCGGTTGACTGCAGCTTCGATCATGGGATCTGTGACTGGAAACAGGATAGAGAAGATGATTTTGACTGGAATCCTGCTGATCGAGATAATGGTATTTATATTTGACAATTTCATGTTCTGCAATATGGTGAAGAGATAGAAGGCCCTCCATGAGTGACAGGTTGTTATTCCCATTGCTCATCAGAGCAGGGTTGTTTTTCATTTTTGGAAACTTTTAGACCTTCCAAGCTCTCCCTTGATAGATGACTAACTTGGTCCAGCATATAGTCTCCTACTTAATCCCTCTCCCACACACCTGCCTCCACAAAGGCTATGGGAGCAAACCTCTTCCATATTCACTCTCCTTCTGCTGAGAGAGAGATGTTGAGATTTGTATAAAGTTTGGGAGAGTTAGGGAAAAGGTAGAAAGAAGTGGTTTCTTCTTCCCAGTTTACCAGCCATGGCATCTCATAGTTTTTGTTTTGTTTTGTTTTCATGGGGGAAATAAATCTTGAAAGGAAATATGACTTCTATCTAAAACTGGTGTTTTAGTAGAGTGGCCCCTCAAAGCATGAAAACCATAATGAACATCAAGTCAATGACCTGAACTCCTGAACTGAGCTTTCCCTTCTGTTTGTTGCTTGAGGATTTCTTTCGAGCCACCTGTCCTTGAATTTTTCTCAATCTTATCTGTGAGCTGTGGATTTCCCACCCTTCCCATTGCCTACTTAAACACTATTGATGGACTCTAACTATCCCCTTAGTGTTTGCCTTGCAGATCCCATTTAGAGCACAAATTGAATCTCTGTCTCCCGAAGACTCACTATATAATTAAAGACAACTGTTACACCTTCAGGGACTCCAGTTACTTATCAATCAAATTATTTCTTTGGGGATGTATAGGCTCAGCCCTCAGTTAAAAGATCCTTCTTTTAGATCCTTCCTCTAGACTTCCTCCCCAACAGCTTTCCTTTCATGCCCTCACATGCAATCAGAAAACCTAGAGATCCCAACAAGAATTACTTTTTGAACTTGGGGTTAGGGGAGAGGGGATACATCTCACACAGCAGTTGTGTGAATGGGACTTTTACTAAAGATTCAGTGTAAGCAAAGGGCAAATTTAACCAGGCTGAAAACACCATATCACTGGAAAAGCTATCTTGTTGATAACTAACCTGAGTTTCTCTTTTCTTCCATAATGGCATCTCTAAATTTATGTCTACCAGAGCTATATCGTATTGGGAGCCCATAGGTTATTCCAGGACCTCCACAGCTGATATAGGGTTATGTTAAGTCTTACGCTGAGTTTTCTGTCCATGGGAAGTTCCCTATTTACAAACACTCAATTCACAAATAACTCTAGGGTTTTCAGCTTCTGCATCATTCAAATCATACCCCCGCTCCTCCTGCACCTCCATTGGATCTCTAGGTGAGTTCTTCATTCCCTCTGTACAGCTAAATATGAAAAAATAACATGGCCAAGGCAGGAGGATTACTTGAGCCCAGGAGTTTCAGACCAGCCTGGGCAACATAGAGGGATACCATACCGTCGCTACAAAAAATTGAAAAAATAGGCTGGGCGCGGTGGCTCATGTATGTAATCCCAGCACTTTGGGAGCACTTTGGGAGGCCAAGGCAGGTGGATTACCTGAGGTCAGGAGTTCAAAACCAGCCTGGCTAACATGGTGAAACCCTGTCTCTACTAAAAATACAAAAATTAGCCAGGCGTGGTGCTGAGCACCTGTAATCCCAGCTACTCAGGAGGCTGAGGCAGGAGAATCGCTTGAACCCGGGAGACAGAGGTTGCAGTGAGCTGAGATTCCACCATTGCACTCCAGCCTGGGCAACAGAGCAAGACTCCATCTCCAAATAAATAAATAATAATAAATAAAAACCAAAAAAATGAAAAAGAAAAAATTAGCCAGGTGTGGCGGCATACACCTGTGATCCCAGCTACTCAGGAGGCTGAGGTGGAAAGATCACTTGGGCCCAGGCATTTGAGGCTATAATGAGCTATAATGGCACCCCTGCACTCTAGTCTGGGTGACAGAGTGAGACCCTACCTCAAAAAAAAAAAAAGAAAAGAAAGAAGAAAAAGAAAAGAGACATGAATTAGTTAGCATTGTTAGAGGGATAAAACCACAAAGACAGCTCAAAGTGGGCTTTATCTGGGAGAGAAAGGGAAACCTGCCACAGTAGGTGAGAGAAGAGAGAGCATAGCTGAAAGAGATGCCAGATAAAGTATAGGATGCCTATATTTCAGACAGACAATTAATACATTTTAGTATGCCTTGGACATGTAGTTTATCTGAAACTCAAACTCCACTGGGCATCCTGTATTTTTATTTGCTAAATCTGGATACCCTACTAGCTGGGGAAGAAGTCCAGTTTCTGGATGCATTGAAAACTAAGGCAATGTCAGCCTGGGTCCTGCAAGTATCTCCAATTTGCAGTAGCAGAAGACTACCCATTCCCCAATGTCTTCTTCCTGGCTTCCATAGAAATTTTTCCTTCTTATCAACTTCTTCAGACCCTACTCTTTGGGAGTTTTTGCCCAAGTTCATCAAAGCCACAACCTGAAGATTGGAGATGAGCAAAAGTCCACTACACCACAGGTTAAAAGATACTTAGAAGATTTGCAGGATTTGGAGGAGAGTGTTCCTGTCATCCTAAATCAGAAATTGGAGTGATATGTTACACATGGTAGTTGAGCTCCATGAAACCACTAGTACAGGTGCAGATGTGTTTTGGATTAAACGCCACACTCTGGACCCACTTGAGCTGATCATCTTACATGTCATTGACTCAGTGGGGAAATGCATTCTAAGTTTTAAGTCACCAAAATGGAAATGAAATTATGGAACACAAGTTCTCCATCAACTGCAGATTACCCGCAGTGCTAAAGGATCATTTAATTAGATTCTTACCCCATATCTGCTACTACGAAGCTTTGTGAATGCAAAAAAAATTTCCTCGGTTTCTCTACCCATCAGTTTGCTTGACTATATAACAAAAGATATCAATTGTGTGATCCCTAAAATCCATTTTAGCATGAAACTTTTGTTCCTATGTTCAAAGTGAAGAGGACTTCAGCTTTCCCTATAGGAGACTGTTCACTTTTTATAGCTTTTTTATACATTAAAGCCAAACTCCTTACAATTGCCTCACTAAGTGTGCATTTTTTCCCTTCTCTTAAAGCTATTGGCTACTATATGGCAGTTCCGGCCTTGGCAGGTCACAAGAAAGACATTGGCCGGTTGAAACTTCTCCTCCCTGACCTGCAGCCCCAAAGCAACTTCTGTTTGCTCTTTGGCTACCGGCTGGCCGGAGATAAAGTCGGAAAACTTCGAGTGTTTGTGAAAAACAGTAACAATGCCCTGGCATGGGAGGAGACCACGAGTGAGGATGAAAAGTGGAAGACAGGGAGAATTCAGTTGTATCAAGGAACTGATGCTACCAAAAGCGTAAGTGGGAAAAAAATGATTAAACTCAGTATTTGCATTCTTTTGCAATGATTTAACAAATGAAACAAAACATGTACTGAAGTATGTAGGCATTAGGGATACAACGGTAAGACTTTTTCCCTACACTTAAAGAATACTTTCTGGAGCTGAATAGGCAAGGTGATTAATTGGCACAACTCATGGATACTTATCTGGCATATGCATATCACGTTCTATGGAAATAACCTGTTTGTCAGGCTCCTCTCACCAACATCCTTCCAAATCAGGCTATACATTCCATAGTATGTAAAAGAATGTCATGCTCATTCATTCTATGCCCAGAACTTACCACAATTAATGGCAGCTAGAAGGTGATTTTTAAAAAATATTTTTTAAACTGAACTGAGAGAGTGGCTATTGTCAGGGTCCCCAGGACCACCCTTAGGTTCAGTGATTCCCTAAAAGGACTCACACAGAAGTCAGAAAAGCTGTTATATTCACAAGTACAGTTTGTATAGATTAAAATCAGTAAAGGGAAAAGACACATAGGGTAGAATCCAGGAGAGACCAGGCAGGGGCTTGCGGTTTTTGTCTCCCAGTAGAGTCATATGGGCAGCTATTAATTCTCCCAGCAACAAGCGTGATGACACTCACAAAGTATCGCCCACCAGGGAAGCTCACCCAAACTTTTGTGTCCAAGGATTTTGTTGGGGGTCAGTCTGCCCATGTGATCACCCGCATAGCTGACTTTAGTTATCTAGTCTCCAGCCTCTCTAGTGGTCAAGTTGATACCATGTGACTCAAGGCACCCACCATAAGTCACACGGTTACCATAAACTATCTGGCATGGTCCAAGACCTCAGGTAAACAAAGGCACTCTTAATCAAAGAGGCTATTACAAGGGCTTAGAGGTTATCTCCTAAGAACCAGTCAAGGGCCAAACCTTTCTTTGGAATGTGTAGGCTTTGGACAACCCAGACCTACTGAGTTAATCTTTTATTGCACAGTGGGTTTAATAAAGGAAAAGGAAACAGAGTTTTAAGAGGAAGTTGGTCAAGTGGATGAAACCCTGAGAAAGAACAAACAGAATAAAAATGGCAAAGAGTCTATTGAGTTTGACCCATCAGGAGGTGGCTAGTGACCTTTGCAAGAGTTCTTTCTTTGGAGGGGAAGGGTCAACGGTCACACTTCAGAAAGATGAAAAGGGAAGGGATCAGAGCCTGGAGGCAGCCACTGTGGACGTTATAAAGAGTTTGGTCAACACTTTGGGAGGCCGAGGCAGGCAGATCACCTGAGGTTGGGAGTTCAAGACCAGCCTGACCAACATGGAGAAACCCTGTCTCTACTAAAAATACAAAATTAGCCAGGTGTGGTGGTGCATGCCTGCAATCCCAGCTACTCAGGAGGCCGAGTCAGGAGAATCACTTGAACCCAGGAGGCGGAGGTTGCAGTGAGCTGAGATCACGCCATTGCACTCCAGCCTTGGCAACAAGAGTGAAACCCCATCTCAAACAACAACAACAAACAAACAAACAAACAAATAAAAAGTTTGGTCAAGGTGGGAAGGAAAAAGGGTGAAAGCTAGAAAAAGGTACATGAAGCGGTGATAATAGGAAGAACAATTAATAGATCCATGTATTAGGATTCCATTTATACTTTGCTTATAAAAGATGACTAATGCAAATTTAACATCTTTTCATTTACATGTCATACTTTAATTAAAGCAGAACATCTTATTTAAAATATATCATAAGACATGACTATAAATAAAAGTATATGTTGGGTACCAGTTAATGAATTTCCTAACCACTCTTCCCCTCTGCGGTAAAAGCAGCCAGTGCTTGTTTAGGAATGACACATGCATTAATTTGAGTTTATTCTTATAGCAATACATTTAAATCAATACAAATCCAATCCACGTGTTTTTCTTGTTGTGTTTGCGGCATGGTCTGGGGACTGTGGCACTGAGCCGTGCTATATATGGATTATATCCCCTGCTGGAGAATTGAAACATGCCTCTGCACAGCATTCATAATTACTTTCATGTTGACTGAATTCATGTGATGGAGAATATTTTTTATATAACATGGTAGCTTGCAGGGAGGGTATACTATCAAAACAGTAATTTTTTTTTAAATGCACATTTCTGTAGATATGCCCCCAAAGAGCCTGGCCAGCAATCACACTGGAACACAGTAGTGCTTTCATAAGAGGCATTCTCAGACCCAGGCATCTGTTCCCTGAATTCTTCAGTTCTAGGGGAAATCTTGATGGGGGGATACTGAAGGGTAAGGAAGCTGACTAATCCAGACTAAAGAATATATTCCAGTTTAGCAATGTCATATTGGCTGTGGACAGTTGTAACAGATGTGACTCTTGCTGCATAAACTTGGGCATACAAGGTAAGTCACATTGCTTTCTCGAAATCAAACTATTTCTGAATCCAAAACCCCATCCCATTAGGCTGGGGGGAAATTCAATCTTGGCTTTCCTCATTCAGGGTTGGGTTAGGGGCCCCCTCCCTAGAGTAGCCTATGCTTTTGAAAGGCTAAAAGTGGTCCAGACATTAAGAAGGGGGCAGCACATCTTTACTTCATCATGAGGGCCATGGATACCCACATCTTCTGCACGTATGTGGCCCCTGAAGTCACTCGTCTCTTCAACTTCCATGCCAGGCCCAGACACAGAAAACTTTACAGGGGTTGGAACCTTGTTGCTGAGAATCTAGCCTCAATGGGAACATCAGGCAACCATTTTCTGCCCACGGCTGTGCCAGGGAGATGCAGTGGTGCAGCATCCTAGTCCTGGAGAATCTCATGGCTCCCCTCACCACTTCTCTTTTTAACCTTCTACCTTCAGCCACAGTCTCAGAAAGTTAAGCTTGTGGGTAACAAACATCAGGAAAGGGACTGTCTTCCAGAAAAGTCTGCTTTTGATTGTTATATCCCAAATCTCCTTGATAAAAAAGAATATTAAAATCCTGCCTAATTTTGGGGGGAACAGAGGAGATAAAAATATAGTGAAAAACACAAAATTGGTATGTCAATTAATTATCCTGACATTTATTTGTAGTTATCCAGGGGTTATCAGTCAGGGGTCTTAGTGTTGGAAAAGCCACCATATGCCAAGATGTAGACATAGCCACCCTCATTATCCCACCCATTGCAGCTGCTGTGAGGGGTCTGCTGTTTGGCTCACCCCTACTTTTTAAAAGAAGTTCCTTTGGGCGCAAAAGGAACATCTTTCTGAAAGCAGTTCCCTCCTGAGACTAGAGGAAAAAGAAACTTCTTTACCCAGTTACGCTATCACTGGCTGCTTAGTAATAACTTGTTTCCAATAGTTCTCAAGAAAATGCACTCAGATTGAGAGCAAAAGAGAGCAGCCCAGGTAGTGAGCAGTCATAGACCCTTGTCATCTCCATTTGTTCCCTGAGGTTTCTCCTCTTTGGAGAACTGGAGAAAACTGGATACGGTGATGACAGCAAGCCTGAAGTTGCTTCATTTCTGAAAACGATTCTGTAATTCTTTATTAAGCAAAAAAGAGATGGTGCTGGGGATAGTGAATAATTGCATGATGGCATTGTGTGAGCATGATTCTTAAAGGATCTTTCTTTAAAATGCCAATTTATACAAGTTTGAATTTATATAAGTTTAAACTTAAAAAGTTTAGAAATGACTAAAGGAAATTATTGAAAATAAGTAAAGATTCATAATCATACTACAGTAACATGAGTGCTTTTATACTTCACATTTTACTTTGCACGTGAATGTATATTTTTATTTATCTGTTACTGCAGTATACGTAGGCTATTGTTGAATTTCGTTTTGATAGGCTATATGTGTGTGTTATTTTAAAGAATAACATGTTCCAAATTATTCTTTTCCCTCTAAAATATTTGTTCCAGGGTAACTTTAGTCATCTTTGAAACAGGATCATTTTGTTGTCCTCTAAATCTGCTTATTTCAGATACTGAGAATTGTAGAAACCCTCTAGGCCTAGTCCCCTCTTTATGGGAGGCATGGGAGACGTACTTCTCTTTAGAGTGAATGTTACTGGATAGGTGCTCCATACATTGTAGCTATTCTTATTTTCATAATTATTGAATTTAACAAATATTTCTAGAGTTTTATCTGATTATAAAATTAACATGAACTTTTTTTTTTTAATTACAATATTGAAGAAACTTACATTCATTCAGGCCGAGTGCAGTGGCTCATGCCTGTAATTCTAGCACTTTGGGAGGCCTAGGTGGGTGGGTCACTTGAGGAATTAGAGACCAGCTTGGCCAACATGGTGAAACCCCGGCTCTACTAAAAATTAAAAAAAAATTAAAAATTAAAAGAATTAAAAATTTAAAAATTAAAAAAATTAGCCGGGCATGGTGGCACATGTCCGTAATCCCAGCTACTCAGAGGTTGAGGCACAAGAATCACTTGAGCCTGGATGGCAGAGGTTGCAGTGAGCTGAGATTGTGCCACTGCACTCCAGCCTGGGTGACAGAGCAAGACTCTGTCTCCAAAAAAATATAAATATAAATATAAATAAATAAATAAAACCTTCATTCAGCAAATATTGATTTTAATTATATTTTTTGAAAACATGTTTGGATAAATGAATGAATATAGTCACTGTATATCCTTAATTTGGTAAATGAGTCCCCTGTAATTTTGTGTCCAATTTGAAGATGACTTTTTTTAGTATTTATCCTCTGTTCTCTCTATATCGAAATTTCTAAACTACAAAGAAGTTTGTTTCTCTTTTGATTAATAAATTTATTAGACAAAAGTGATTATAGCATATTATGAAATATTTTCAACACATGAAAACAACATTCCAGATAATCTCCAAATACATTAACCAATATTTTAAGAAAAATAATTACACTCTTATAAACTACCAAAATCTAAATATATCAAAATAATTCCCTTTTGACTGTATAGTGTTTTTTTTGTTTTGTTGTGTTTTTTTTGTTTTGTTTTGTTTTTTGAGTTGGAGTCTCACTCTGTCGCCCAGGCTGGAGTGCAGTGGCGTGATCTTGGCTCACTGCATGCTCTGCCTCCTGGGTTCATGCCATTCTCCTGCCTCAGCCTCCTGAGTAGCTGGGACTACAGGCTCCCGCCACCTGGGACTACAGGTGCCCGCCACCATGCCCGGCTAATTTGTTTGTATTTTTAGTAGAGATGGGGTTTCTCCGTGTGTTAGCCAGGATGATCTCGATCTCCTGACCTCGTGATCTGCCCACCTCGGCCTCCCAAAGTGCTGGGATTACAGGCGTGAGCCACAGTGCCCGGCCTTGACTATATATAGTTTTTTATTAGATGTTCAAGGGGAATATTAAGTTTCCTCTAACTTGGTTTTTGTAAAGAAAACCATTTTTAATTTTTGTTTTGCTTTTCTTTTAAATGGGAATTCCAAAATTTCCTTTTAAATCTTATTCCTCCCAGCTTTATAGGGTTTTTCAGAATCCATGTGGGCTTTGCTATGACCTTGTTTTTACCAAATGTAGTTCTCTCAGTGCAGACACCTGACATCTAAAAAATAATCTATTACTGTATATTCAATGTCAAAGCCAGTTTCTATGCAATAGGGACACAAGTTAATAGTTATTAAATAGCTTGATTATAACATCGTTTTGAACAGTTTGAAGTAATTTTTTTATTCTCTCTTCATTATTAGATCATTTTTGAAGCAGAACGTGGCAAGGGCAAAACCGGTGAAATCGCAGTGGATGGCGTCTTGCTTGTTTCAGGCTTATGTCCAGATAGCCTTTTATCTGTGGATGACTGAATGTTACTATCTTTATATTTGACTTTGTATGTCAGTTCCCTGGTTTTTTTGATATTGAATCATAGGACCTCTGGCATTTTAGAATTACTAGCTGAAAAATTATAATGTACCAACAGAAATATTATTGTAAGATGCCTTTCTTGTATAAGATATGCCAACATTTGCTTTAAATATAGTATCACTGTATCTCCTCATTCATTTCTGAATCTTTCCACATTATATTATAAAATATGGAAATGTCAGTTTATCTCCCCTCCCCAGTATATCTGATTTGTATACGTGAGTTGATGAGCTTCTCTCTACAACATTTCTAGAAAACAGAAATAAAAGCACAGAGAAATGTTTAACTCTTTGACTCTTATGATACTTCTTGGAAACTATGACATCAAAGATAGACTTTTGCCTCAGTGGCTTAGCTGCATCTTTCATAGCCAAGCTTGTATATTTAAATTCTTTGTAATAATAATATCCAAATTATCATCTTGTGTCATGGTTTAATTTGTCTAAGTAAGAAAATACGTTTTTGATTCTGTGTTTACTTATGTAAATGATTATTTGCTTTTCTGAAAAATGTACTTTTTATTCTTTTCACTATTCATATTCTTTAAAGGTGCTTTCTATTTTGGGAAAATATGACTGCTTTATTAGGCCTTATAACTACAAAGCAGATTCACATATATTGGGGTTTTTGTTTGTTTTTTATTTTTTAGAAATGAGGTCTTGCTATGTTGCCCAGGTTGGTCTTGAACTCCTGGCCTCAAGCGATCCTCCCATCTTAGCCTCCCAAAGTGCTGGGATTACATGAGTGAGCCACCGCTCCCAGCCAGCATATATTGTTGAGCTCAAAGCCTCAGAGAACTACCTAAAACTAAATGAGCAGGTAGCGGGACTCAAAGAATCATGGATGACTTCTTTTTCTTACTCTTTTCTTCCAAATTCAGGAAGAGCTTTGTGTAGGAATCCTGAGTGTATTCCTCGAAGACGGTTTTATATTCTGTTTAAGATCCTGGGTTAGAAACAGGTCTAAGACACCCTCCAAACAGAAGGTTCTCCAGATATTTGCTCTCTTTTACCTAAAGCAATTAAGGCACTGAACCACGGAAGGAAAAAAAGAGAGGTGATCCACTTACTAATCTTTAAAATTTAATTTTAATATAAAATTAAAACCCCACTTTTGAAGGTTTTTGAATACTTAAACCCTAAGTAATTCTTCTTCAACAATGTTCTCTTTAATACAACCAACACACACAACCTTTTAAGATGGGGTGGGGACCACATTGTTTTTTCCTAGTGTGAGAGAATCTGGGCATACAGAATCTATATAGGACTGTAACTGTATCTGTTAGGATAACTGCTAGTTACAGAAACCACAAAAATTGTGTTTCTGGTGAGACCAGATGAAAAACTGCCCAGCTAAGGCAAATCAGCCCACAGAATCCTAAGAGATAATAAAAATAGTTATTTTAAGCCACTAAATTCTGGGACAGTTTGCTACACAGCGAAAGTTAACTGATATAGGTGATTTCTGATATTGTGGTAGAACTTGAAGAAGACCTCCTGTCTCTTCCATGACCAAGGACATTTGAGAGCATAATGTGGCTTAGAAGAAAGGACAATGGGGCTGGGTATGGTGGCTCACGCCTGTAATCCCAGCAACTCCCTTTGGGAGGAGGTAGTAGGTGGATCTCTTGAGCACAGGAGTTCGAGACCAGCCTGGGCAACAGGGCAAAACCCCATCTCTACCAAAACTAAACATATTAGCAGGGCATGGTGGTGTGCACCTGTACTCCTAGCTACTCAGGAGGCTAAAGTGGGAGGATCACCTGAGCCTGGGAGGCTGAGGCTGCAGTGAGCTGTGATCACACCAGTGCACTCCAGCCTGGGCCACAGCGTGATACCATGTCTCAAAAAGGAAAAAAAAAAAGAAAGGACAATGGAGGGGAGAACTTACAATGAAAGACAGTGCCCCAGTGATTTAGGTTAAAGGAAGAAATGTTAAACCAGAAATGAAATAAGAAGACCTGGGAACTCTACTACATATGGATAGAAAATCAGTGCAGGAAGCTCAGTTAAGTTTCATGTTTCTCTAAAGTCTGCAGCAGAGACTCATGGTTGCCTACACAATATCCATTCTCATCTTTTTCCCTACCAATATGACCACATATAAACAGATTTTTAGCAGGGGGAGGTAGGCAATGTGATCAACTAATAGACTGCATTTCCCAGCCTCTCTTACAGATGGGGAGGCCCCTGAGATAGAAGCTGAAGTCATTCTTGGGGCTTTCAGGAAGGATCATTAAAGGGGGCTTCCTGCTGGCAGACCCCTCTTTTGGCATTTCCCTTCCTCCTTCCTGCTTGCAATGTGGCTGTAAAGGCATGAGCTCCATGAACCACTTTGTGATCAAGAGGGCAAGGCCCTCACCTTGTGAAGTACATAACTGAAGGAAGCCTGGGTCCCTGATGATTTTGTGGAGTCTCTACCCCTGTCCCAGACTGGTCACTGCTGGACATTTTCTTAAGTAAGAGAAAAGCCCTCTCTTGGCCTATCTAGGATTTCAAACAGCACAATGCAGACCCAAGTGATCACTCTCCTGGGAGAGTCTTATGGACTAACTTCTTAGATCCTTAAATACCAACATATTGTTTTGAATTCTAGCCAATAGCCTATGGTGTGAGGCAGCTCTAGCCTGCACTAGCACTAAATCATACTTAGATTCCTTTGCAGAACTTAAGGTCAGCTAGTTCAGCCATGACTTCCGTATCTGTTGTCCCTGGCTACCACCCAACATGCAAACTCCCCCTCTTCTCACCCATCATTTCCCCCTCTCTCATCCCCACTCTGTTATGGGCTCACTCTACTTGGCACTTCTCCCCACTATTTCTACCCCCATCACACATACTCCATTGTCTGGTAAACAAATCCCCCTCCATCTTAATTCATGCTTAAAGGTCTCTTCCTGCATTTCTCAAGCTTAGCTGAAACTGGGCTCTCTCCCAGGGACACCTCTCCCCCTTCAGCCTTACCAAATGAAAACCACTCATCTTCCCACAATCCACACATGGCAGGGTCTAAAGTTGAGGGTGGCATTCTCCTTACTCCACTCTTATTCACCACCTCTTATTTCTGTAATGTGAAAGCCACTGTTCCTTGGAGGTGCAGTTAAGTAGTTCTACAGCATTCTGTACTGGCTAGCCATTGTCACTGACCAGCATGGTGATATCCATGCAAATACCCATCCAAAATCCTAGCCTCACAGTCCTTTGACCTCATCTATCCCAGTTACCATCACCTCCTCCTCAGTCACTGCACCATGGCCACCCCTTGGACTTGATCATTGCCTCTGAACTCTTGAACTCCAACAACCTACTCTCTGGTCTCTCTGGCTTCCTCCTCATCCTACTCACCCTACACTTACTCTTTGGCCTTTTTGAGACCTCCATTCCCTTGATATCTCCATTTTCTTCCTATCTCTTGACCTCCTCTTGGCTTGACTTTCCTCTCTAATAAAACATAGCCTAGACTCTGAGGCCCATCATCTCTTCAAAGACACTCTTGTCAATGTCCCTCAAGTCCCAGGCTCATGTGTCTTCCATTGCCACCAGGAAGAGCCTCCAATCAACCCAACTGCCTTCTTTTCTCCATCATGTCTCCAGGCTGCTAAGCACAGTTAGAGAAAGTTATACAACTGTGCAGGCTGAGCCTTCAACAAAACCATGATCTTCAACCTTCCACGAACCTATAGTTCTGCCCAAATTATTTACCACTGAGCAGTGCTTGGCTGTTTGCTTGTACACACTAAGTAACATTCACCAGGATGTCTCTATTGGGGAAACCCACCCCCAATATTTCAATGTAGGTTCTTTCTATTTTCCCTAAGTGTCGGCCAGTCTGAGAAATAAAGAGAAAGAGTACAAAGAGAGGAATTTTACAGCTGGGCCTCTGGGAGTGACATCACATATTGGTAGGACCATGATGCCCACCTGAGCTGCAAAACCAGCAAGTTTTTATTAAGGATTTCAAAAGGGGAGGGGGTGTATGAATAGGGAGTAGGTCACAAAGATCACATGCTTCAAAGGGCAAAAGGGAGAACAAAGATCACATGCTTCTGAGGAAACAGGGCAAGGACAAAAGCAAAGATCACAAAGAAAAGGGCAAAATTAGAATTACTGATGGGGGTCTATGTTCAGCTGTGCACATATGGTCTTGATAAACATCTTAAACAACAGAAAACAGGGTTTGAGAGCAGAGAACCGGTCTGACCTCAAATTTACCAGGGCAGGATTTTTTCCCCACCCTAATAAGCCTGAGGGTACTGCAGGAGACCAAGGTATATTTCAGTCCATATCTCAACCACATAAGACAGACACTCCCAGAGCGGCCGTTTATAGACCTCCCCCCAGGAATGCATTCCTTTTCCAAAGTCTTAATTATTAATATTCCTTGCTAGGAAAAGAATTCAGCGATATCTTCCCTACTTGCACGTCTGTTTATAGGCTCTCTGCAAGAAGAAAAATATGGCTCTATTCTACCTGACCCTGCAGGCAGTCAAACCTTATGGTTGTCTTCCCTTGTTCCCTAAAATCACTGTTATTCTGTTCTTTTTCAAGGTGCACTGATTTCATATTGTTCAAACACACATGTTTTACAATCAATTTGTACAATAGTGGTCCTGAGGTGATGTACATTCTCAGCTTATGAAGATAACAGGATTAAGAGATTAAAGTAAGACAGATGTAAGAAATTATAAACCGGGCGCGGTGGCTCATGCCTGTAATCCCAGCACTTTGGGAGGCCGAGGCGGGCGGATCATGAGGTCAGGAGATCGAGACCATCCTGGTGAACATGGTGAAATCCCGTCTCTACTAAAAATACAAAAAAATTAGCCGGGTGTGGTGGCGGCGCCCAGCTACTCGGGAGGCTGAGGCAAGAGAATGGCGTGAACCCGGGAGGCGGAGCTTGCAGTGAGCCAAGATCGTGCCACGGCACTCCAGCCTGGGCGACAGAGCCAGACTCCATCTCAAAAAAAAAAAAAGAAATTATAAGAGTATTATTAGGGAAGTGATAAATGTCCATGAAATCTTCACAATTTATGTTCCTCTGCCGTGGCTCCAGCCGGTCCCTCCATTCAGGGTCCCTGACTTCCCACAACATGTTCTTACATCCTTCAGCCCCATAAGTTAATATTAACTACTGAAATAACAATGACATGAACCCCCATTTTTGCTTGCTAAGGCTGAATGTCATTCTGACTAAAGCTCTGAGTTGAGGATTTTGAGACCACATTTGGGCCTTTATCACAGCAAGGAGGGGTACTGAATGACACTGTTTGGAGTTCTCAAAGGCAAGGAGGTAAGCAACTGTCAGCAGATGTGACCTGTGTGGCATGATCCTCTCCCTGTTCTATAGGCTGTGTTACTCACTCCCTCTGCGGGAATGAAGCAAACTGGGAGAAAAGGCCTGCCTGTCTCCGGCTGGGTAGTCCTTGGCCTGTGAGGATCCTCTTCTAACAATTCACAAAGGGGTGGCTGTGTCCAGCCACATGACCAACGAGAAGGGCTACTACTCCCTCCTCAAAACACTGCCTCCACTCTTCTCCAGACTGAAGGCTGACCCTAACCAAGGAAATGATCCAAAACTGTCCAGAATGGGGGGCCCTGGAGAGGAGTTGTACCTTTAGTTAGGTAACTCACTCCTAGAACAAAGAACCCTGAGCCATGTTGCTATAACCTTAAGACTGGTCTCAGAACTTTGTCGCATATAAAAAACCTTCAAATGTCCCTCCATTATCTCTAAGAGCCAACGAAGAAGATAACACTTGAGCACTAGCTCCACACAGAGTCGTTGAATATTCACTGTTTAAGAAAACAAGGAGACAAGTAGAAATTTGAGCACTTGCAGGATATCTGACAATATTAAGCAATATTTTTAGGTGGGATAATGGTACTGCGGTTATGCTTTATTTAAAGAAAGAATTCTTCCCTTTAGAGAAACACACTGAACTACTTAAATGAAATTACATGAGGTCTGGGATTTGCTTGGAAAACAATGGGGGGAGAGGAAGGAGTCGATGAGGGTATCTAGAAGAAAAGATGATAAGCATTTTTTCTGGAATGAGCCATATAGTAAATATTTCAGGCTCTGTGGGCCAGACATCTCTGTCACCACAACTCAACTCTGCCACTGTAGCACAAAAGCAGCCATAGGCAATATGTAAATGAATGGGAGTGGCTGCATTCTTTAAAAAGTTAATTTTAAAGCCTGTAGCTGGCCAGACTGAGGCCAAATACTGTAGTTTGTTGACCTCTGGTCTAGAGAAAACAAGAAAAGCCATGAGTTGATAATTGACGAAACTGAGTGATTGGGGTCTCAGAATACTAATTGGTCTATTTTTTTGTATGTTTCAAATTCTCCACAGTAAAACACTAAAAAACAAACAAAGAAGGAAATAGACCATATATTTTTAAGAAAGATTACCATCACAAATGCTTAAAATAAAACCATATGGATTTTTTTTTTTTTTTTTTTTTTTTTTTGGAGACTGAGTTTCACTGTGTTGCCCAGGCTGGAGTGCAGTGGTGCAATCTGGGCTCACTGCAACCTCCACCTCCCAGGTTCAAGTGATTCTTGTGCTTCAGCCTCCTGAGTAGCTAGGACTACAGGTATGTGCCACCACACCCAGCTAATTTTTGTATTTTTAGTAGAGATGGGTTTTCACCATGTTGGCCAGGCTGGTCTTGAACTCCTGACCTCAGGTGATCTGCCTGCCTCAACCTCCCAAAGTGTCGGGATTACAGGCATGAGCCACTATGCCCGGCCACCATTTGGATTAAACCTTCAGATGTATGGAAAATGTTCTCCTAGTAATCCCCTAGCAATTGGGAGAATCGATTTCCCACTGGCCTTCTCTAGGCCTTCCAAACCAAGACCAGGCCAGGAGCGATGGTTCCAGAGCTGGCATTGCTACCACAGCAGCACAATTCTGGGCAGGCTACAGGGCTGAGGCTCAGTATCTGTAAGATGAAGGATCTATGGGAGGGTCGCTTTAACTCTCCAACAAGACAGTGGCCTCCCTCCACTCCCCTGCCACACAGCAGAGCACAGTGGTTGAGAGCCAAGTAGTGAGAATCCCTGGGGAGGTTATCTACCCTCTCTCTGCCTCAGATTTCCCCAAATGAGGATGACAACATGGAAGCCTACCCTAAACCAGGTAAAACCCCAAGGCACATAATGTCATCATGCCTGGAGATGTTCACTGTTGTCATGGAGATGTCATCTCTAGAGCTTCTCTTTCTCCCATTTTCAAGGGGAAAGCTGAAGGTGCTGATTGAACCCCAGCCCACATTTCTCCCATGGGACATGCACAGGTTTTTTTACATTGTAATCGTTACTGCTGGGTTCCCCTCCTAAGTGGTTCCACCAATTCACAGGCCCACTAGCAGTGGGGTGAGAGTAGTATTCCCTCACCCTCTGTGCACAGTTCATATTAGCAAACCATTGTAGTCAACCTCACTGGGAGCAGACACTGGCTCCTTGCTGATTACGGTGAGATGGGGCATCTTGGCAGGTCCACTGGCTGCCTATATTTCTGCTTTTGTGATCATGTCTTTTTATCCTTGAGTCACCACCAGTGTTCTGAAGCCCAGTCTTGGCTCTCCCTCACATCCTCTTTTCCTTACCCAACCTGTAAGGCCTCTGCCCCACCTGTGGGTTCCTTCAGATGTTCACCATCAGCTCTGGGGGCTGGGAAAAACTCCTTGTGACTGGGGATATCTGTCCCGCCCCTCCCTTACAGACCTCAGGGAATTTCCACCCAGCATGGAGGGTGTATACTGTACCTCTTCTGCAAGATGGCAGCTGGGACTTGGGTGACCCCTGTATCCCCACTGCTCAGGCACTGACTTGATGCCTCCCTAAGACAGCACTGGCCTCCAGCCTAGCCTGAGAAAGCCTGCTTTTTTTTTTTTTTTTTTTTTTTTTTTTGAGATGGAATCTCGCTCTTGCTCTGTTGCCCAGGCTGGAGTGCAGTGATGCGATCTCGGTTCACTGCAACCTCCACCTCCCGGGTTCAAGCAGTTCTGTCTCAGCCCGCTGAGTAGCTGGGATTACAGGTGCACGCCACGATAGCCAGCTAATTTTTGCATTTTTAGTAGAGACAGGGTTTCACCATATTGGTCAGGCTGGTCTCAAACTCCTGACCTCAGGTGATCCACCCGCCTCGACCTCCCAAACTGCTGGGATTACAGGCATGAGCTACCGCACCAGGCCAGGAGCCTGAATTTTTTTGTACTCTCCTTTTTCCTTAAAAGCACAGAATACTTGTGGGCTGGCTATGGAATATTTTTTACCTGGAGATGTCTTCATAGGTCAGAACTGTGAAAAGGCTGATGTTTTATCTGAATTACAAGGTAGCAGGTTGTCCTGTCCTGGTAAAAAACACAGATATTGGTAAAAAACACAGCTCAGCCGGGCATGGTGGCTCATGCCTGCAATCACAGCACTTTGGGAGGCCGAGGCAGGCAGGTAACTTGAGGTCAGGAGTTCGAGACCAGCCTGGCCAACATGGTCAAACCCCGACTCTACTAAAAATACTAAAATTAGCGTGGCGTAATGGTGCACACCTGTAATCTCAGCTACTCAGGAGGGTGAGGCAGGAGAATCACTTGAACCCAGGAGGTAGAGGTTGCAGTGAGCCAAGATCGCGCCACTGCACTCCAGCCTGGGCCACAGAGTGCAGCATACACAGTCAGCTTGTGACACAGCTGAGCCCTGAGTTTGGGAAAACCCCAATCTAATAAGAGGGCTGAGAGCAAATGCTTCCCAAACTTTGTCCTGGAAGGAGACAATACCTTTATCATCTTAGTTGGGAACAAAGTCTGCCCTCCAAAAGGAAGATGCTATCCCTATTCCCTGAGACTGTTCACTATACAAACATCCTTGAAAAGAGGCCGGTCACAATGGCTCACGCCTGTAATCCCAGCATTTTGGGAGGCTGAGCTGGGTGGATCACAAGGTCAGGAGTTCAAGACTAGCCTGGCCAAGATGGTGAAACCCCATCTGTACTAAAAATACAAAAAAATTAGCCAGGCGTGGTGGTTGGTACCTGTAATCCCAGCTACTCAGGAGGCTGAGGCAGAGAATTGCTTGAACCCGGGAGGCAGAGGTTGCAATGAGCCGAAATCGCACCACTGACCTCCAGCCTGGGCAACAGAGTGAGACTCTGTCTCACAAAAAAAAAAAAAAGAAAGAAAGAAAGAAAAGAAAAGATAGCTCAGAACAAAGGCTGCCAGGGCTTATGCGTGTAAGATGGGCAGACCTATGGCGAATCACTTCCCAACATAGATTCTTCACTTTCTGGAATTCATTAGATGAGGGGACAACAGAAAGACCTGATAGGAATGGTGACCTCTCACAAATCCGTAACACTGCAAATAACACTCTCCCCTATACGGGCCCAGCTATCTTTCCTTGAGTGAAGAGAAGTATACTTTCTGGAACTTACTTTCCCAGGGCTGCTATTGAAATCCTATCAGACCATCAGATATCAGTTAGACGATTTAATTTCTGCAAAAGAAACAAACATAGAGTGAAATCATTCCAAGTTTTGAGGGAGAAGTATCACAGTTTTGGAACATGTTATAATTTGATAATCTCCTCTAAAAGTGGTTATTTGTTTTTTGAGTCAAATGGGCTTGTCTCTTAGAACAATTAACATGTTTTGGAAACCTGACAGGATAAATTGGATAATGACTATTTAGCATAATTTCGGGTAAATGCAGTTCTCATGGAAGGTGGAAAGCTATCAGCCTGACAGTCCAAAGCACCGATAGTTTCTCCCCAAGAAGGAATAGAGGGTAGAGGTAGTGGCTAGACATGTTTCTATTTTTAAAACTGGCTTTTATTGAATGTTGGTGAATTTATCTCAGTATATTGATTTTAATTGGGATTAAAAAAAACTCCTTTGACAAGTCTGAGGCCCTCTAAAAATGTCGAAAAGGCTTAGACTGGGTCAACACCTTAAAAACCAACGTAAATGAACTCAACCTTTTTTCTCTTTAATTCCATCAGACTGTTACTACAGATACCAAATAGCTGTGTTCTGTCTCTATTCAAACTGTCGTCCTGGAGTTGTGTAGATGCAGCTACATCATTCTGTCTGGTCAAGGAATGGTAAGGTAATATGAACTTTGGAATTTTTGTACATACAAATAAGGGGCCTTTTTGTATGTGGAGGATGGGGTTCTAGGTTGACCTTTTCAGAAATCTGGCATTTTTAAATGTCATATCTAAGCTTCATAAAAAATTCTAGTATTAATATGCACATGAAAAAAATCTGTAAAATGATTTATAAATAGACTTACATCTTGGGAGGCAGTAGTATGGTGTGGTGGTGAGTCTGCCTGGGGCCAGAAACAGCTGCCCCTCAGTGGGCTTAAGATAGAAAGGTTGCATATGCATAAGATAGAGGGGTTACATATGCATGTTTTTGACCAAAATAATTATCTTGTGTATACCTTTAATCAATTTGGTAGTGTCACATAAATTATTTTACATTTCTATGTTGTCTTATTTGTCTGTTTGATTTGGTTTCCCCCACTCTGTGGCCACTTTCTATAGCACTAAGAGTACTGAATGTCATTAGGTAAGAGCTAATTACCCTTTCCTTCTCAATAATTTATTTGACGGCCTATATATTTATTTTAATGACAATGTTGCTCAAAACACATTTGAAATTGCCTTTTTCAGGTACACAAATCATACAAGAGACTTGGCATTGTCAATTTATGGTTAAAATTTTTGGTCATCATTTATGACCAAAATAGAAATGAATAGTAGCACTATGTGTATTAGTCCCAATGGAACAAGCCAAATATCCATAATATCCATTGCTAGAATGGATGCACTGTAGTGTATTCATTCAATAAAGGACTATGAAGACATGAGAATGAAAAGCTTAATGCTACCCACAGCAACACAGATGAATTTCAAAAATATGTAATTGATCAAAAGAAGTCAGAAAGTACATACTGTACACTTCCATTTACTTAAGTTTCAAAATCAGGCAAAATTAATCTATAGCGGTAAAGTTGGGATTCTGTTTATGCTTTTACCCATGGTGGGGGCGGGATGCTGGAAGGGAACACAAGGAAAGAATTTCTGGGGGGCTGGTAATTTTGCTTCATGGTGCTTTTTGAATGGGCATGTTCACTGTGAAAATTAACAAGCAGTACACTTATGATTTGGACACTGACTTTTCTATATATGTGTCATACTTCAACAAGAACTCCTTTCAAAAAGTAAAAGTATTACTCCCCCTACACCTTAAGATGAACCTCATCTGTCTGACATTGTGCCGAATGAGTCGGGACACCTAGAGTGAATACAGCTCTCAGCGCCAGGTAGGTTGTGACTGAAGCTACACAGACTCAGGTATAATCCAGCCATGGATGACTTTTGTTGTGGGTGTTTCCTGGCCTGCCATTCAGGCTGCTGGAGGTGAATGGCATCGGAATCTGGAGAAGAAGTTCAACGGGCCCAGGGGCTGAAGCTTGAGGAAATATTCCTGCTGCTCAAGAGCCTGGAACTCTCACCTGCCCCACATCTATTAGTCTTTCTGGACAGTTATGGAAGTTTCTACGTCTCCCTTTTCTATCCCTGTTACTTCTTTTAAAAGTCTTTTTCCTCCTAGGATGAGTCCAGGCTATCCTCACCCAGCTCTCCTGCTGAATGTCAAACACTTTCCACTTGCATCACTTTTTTGGAATCTTCTCTCACAGTTCCAGCAGTGCCCCCTTATGGCTGCGACCAGGCAAACTACAGAGCTGTTTCCAAGATCTACTCCCTCTTTGCTCTATTTCTTCTCCTCCCTGGTGTTTTTTGAACTCATGCTTCTTTCTGGGTACCCAGAACCTTCCAGTTCAGTCACCCTTAAGATCTCGAATAATCCAATCTTGCAGACCTTTCATTCCCTCCCAATTCTCCCCATCAACATTTACTTATCCTATGTCCCATTCCACTGGTCTCTGACAACTAAAGGGAGACGATCCTTACAATATAACACAGGCATAGCAAATAAACAGCTTCAAGTGTAACCTTTCCTAAGTAATAGTTGCTGTTTTATAATAGCAGCTTCCAATGTCTTCATCCAAAGGAATGAGTAAGAAAGGAATTCCAGCTCCATGGTAAGGTCAGGGGTTCTCTTCTGATGTCCCTCAAATCACACTGCCATATTAAGACAGGCTGTGTCAGTTAGTGTTTACTGTTAGCAAGCCACCAAAACAGACCCAGCAGAGGGAAGTTACAGTAAGGATAGCAGGAGTGTACAGGTGGAGGGAGAGACCAGCCAGCCAGCTTTGAAAATGGGCCGCTGGGCTAGAAGCAGGACTATGGGAAAAGAGCCATTAGAGGAATGGTCTCATAAGGACACCACCCTTAACTTAATGATCTCTCACCATGTTTAGACTCCACATCATTCTGCTTAAAATTCACATTCCAGGGAGGATGTGCAATCGGGCCAGCTGGGGTCATCGAGCTGCCACCTGGCTAGGGCAGAATAGGCACCTGATTGGCTGTTTGGAAGGTGTGCCGAAGCTGGGTGGTCCAAACTCACCAAAGTCCACCATGTGAACCCCATCATGCAAATCTGAGATTGAGTACATGTAATTATCCCAGGCCACATACCAGTGTAATAGATCTACTCTCATAATGACAAAAGAGTTGACACCTTCATTCTCTTCAGCAACCAGAAACCTAGGTGGGGTCTGACTCAAGGTTTGAAATGAAAAACAACTAATATAAACATTATTGCCAGGCACAGTGGCTCATGCCTGTAATCCCAGCACTTTGGGAGGCCGAAGCAGGCGGATCACTTGAGATCAGGGGTTCCAGACCAGCCTGGCCAACATGGTGAAACCCCATCTCTACTAAAAATACCAAAAATATCAGTCTGGTGTGGTGGCACATGCCTGTAATCCCAGCTACTCGAAAGTCTGAGGCAGGAGAATCACTTGAACCCAGGAGGCGGAGGTTGCGGTGAGCCAAGATCACGCCACTGCACTCCAGCCTGGGTGACAGAGTGAGATTCTGCCTCAAAAATAAATGAATAAATTTTTTTAAAAAAACATTATTATATGAGCCAAACAGTGCAGCGACTCCATGTATTAGGTTTTTGTGAGAAAATGAGGCTGAAATGGCAAAGCGCTTCTCTTAGGCACTGTAAATCAGAATGGTATACTTCTGGCCAAATGTGTCTCCCACTGAAGACTAAGAAGAGAACATGGCTTTCCTTTACATTGTCACTGTTGATGAATAGGCCCTCCTGGCAGCATGCCAGGTCACATCATGAAAGGACAGCTGTGGGTGGTGTGTACAGTGTCAGTCCATGAGAACGAGCCATGAGGCCATGTGGTGCAAGAATGAAAGATAAAGGAAGCAGCACAGACCAATGCTTCAATGTTTAATGCTTATGTCTCGCTATGCTGATGAACTGCTCTTACAAAACAACTTCTCTCTAAACAAAGACTCGAAAACCAAAATGAAGTGAGGCATTTCATGGGGCAGTCCACATGTCAGGATCACCTCCAGACTATACTACTCCTGGTCACAAGCCACTCTGGCAGAACAAAACCCCAGATGACAGGCCTCAGTTCAGATTTCTTCATAGCAGTGGAAATAGCAACTGTGTAGGCAGGCAGAGGTCTTTGAGTAGAGTTGGTGTCCCCTTGTTCCATTTCATTTTGTAATTGTTCTATATTTTTCTGATTAAAGAGAATTTTGAAGAATCCCTAGTAACAAAATAGTAAAGATGTTGTTGCACTGCCTCTGAATTTTCCTCTTATCATATGCACTAGTGTATTAGTATGTTCTCACACGGCTTTGAAGAAATACCTGAGACGGGGTATTTTAATAAGCAAATAGGTTTAATTGACTCACAGTTCTGCAGGGTTGGGCAGGCCTCAGGAAACTTACAATCATGGTGGAAAGGGAAGCAAACATATCCTCCTTCACATGGTGAAAGCAAGGAGAAGTACAGAGCAAAAGGGGAAACACCCCTTATAAAACCATCAGATCTAATGAGAACTCACTATCACAAGAACAGCATGGGGGTAACTGCTCCTATGAATCAGTTACCTCCCACCAGGTCCCTCCCACAACACATAGGCCTTATAGGAACTACAATTCAAGATGAGATTTGGGTGGGGACATAGCCATAGCATACCAACCAAGAGGTGACTGAAGCCAGACTTTCTGGTCCTTCATCATTTCTCCACTAAATATATTGCCATAAATCTATAGTAGAATAACATACCTTCTAGAGAAATTAGCAAAATGGACAAATGATACAGAAAAGGAGAATAAGACGTATGGAACTGATCTGGAGATTACTACAGGTACAAGAAGATGTTACATGGGATATTTCCTGACTCAGAGTTTTGTCCAAGGCCCCAAAGGTGAGCACAATGTTAAGTGTCTGCTGGTTCTAATGACAGATGTTAGACCATTTACCCAGGGCTTACTAAATGGTGAGCCCCCTTGCCACTCTTCAGCTTATGTACAGGAGAAGGCAAGAGTGAAAGAGGGTTGTTACAGTTTTGGAAGCTTCCTTCCCACCCCACTCCAAGGCAAGTGAGGGGGACTTTGACAGAACCACTCAGAGAGATGGACAGGTGCCCTTGTTGTAGAATGGTGTCTAACGCTCCAAAAAAACAAAAAAAACAAAAAAACAAACAAACAAAAAAAACAATGAATAGGCGAGAAGCCAGCTAGAGCTACCTAAGACCGACTGTAAAGATGACGAGAAGGGCTGCAGAGGGAACAGCCCTGCTTCCAGGGCTGGGTGGGGAGCAGAGCCACTGGGTTGTTCCCATGGGCTAAGTACACATCAAGCAAGCAGCTGGGCCTAGGCTGTCTTGGAAGGACCCTGACCAAGAGGCCTGCAGGTGAGGTAACCTGACAGAAAAAGTTTGTGTGGAATGTGCTACCAAAAGCAGGAGCCGGCAGTCAACCAGAGGGTACAGCATCTGAACCATGGAATGGGTAAGAAGAGGCTACCAGCAAAGGGAGGGTCCTCCAAAAGATCTCCAAAGTGGGCGCCTCCAAAGAACAAAAGAGGTATTAGGTTGGTTTAAGTAGTCTGTGGCCCACCAGCCAGGCACTGCCTGACCCATGGAACTAGCTCTTTTGGGAGCCTCTGGGGATGTTCACTGGAGATACCATGTTTGCTGCTTCTCTGTCATTTCACCTGCATAAGTCTGAGAAATATGTTGCAGAACTTAAACATAAGGTTTCTGTTTCTATAATGTATGACTTTTTGTTCTATTTCCTAATATTCTGTAACTCCTGAGATTTCAAGGGAACTGTTCATTGTTTTAATCCTATGCCTTCCGTACTGTGACTTATAAGAACATCCCCAGTTAAGCCCAGTGTCTGGTCCTGGTGTTTTATCAGGAAATGAACACCGGCCGGCACCTCAGAACCCAGAAAGAGGCAGTTTCTCTGACCTCATTCCATGGAAAACATCTGTAACTGTTCCCTCAGCAATGTGTAACATTAGCCTCTGGAGAAGGCCCATAAAGGATTTTGCCTCTCTTCCTTGGGAATTCGCAGGAAAGGGCTGTCTGCATGAGCTCAGAATATCTGTTAATATATTGCCACTCAGAGACTTAATAAGGATTGAAAAGAGGTTTCCGCTGCACTAAGGGAAATTTATCAAAGAGAATTCCAGAGTATTGAAGCAGCTGAAAGATGATTTTAAAACAAAGGCCTGAAAACTATGCATGATAAATTATCACAGACGTGAGTACTTTTATAAGTATTCCATTTTTAAATTGCCCAAAGGAACCAACTTTTCAGCAACCTCTTTAGAATCCATTGGCAGCCCTAGATTCATTCCAGATGAACTCGGCCAGAAATTTCTACAGCAAAGGTCAGGGAGGTCCATTCACTGACCTTCCTACCTTGCTCCTTGGCTATAAATTCTCACTTTTCCATGCCACATTTGAAGTTGAGCCCAATCTCTCTTCCCCACTGCAAGACCCTGTTGCAGTGGTCCCTATGTCTACCTCAATGGTCCTGAATAAAGTCTTCCTTACCATGCTTTAACAAGTGACATGTCATTAAATAATTTTCTTTTTTTTTTTTTTTTTTTTTTTTTTAGACAAAGTCTTGCTCTGTCGCTAGGCTGGAGCGCAGGGCACGATCTCAGCTCACTGCAACCTCCGCCTCCTGGGTTCAAGCGATTCTCTGCCTCAGCCTCCCAAGTAGCTGGGATTACTGGCACGTGCCATCACGCCCGGCTAATTTTTTGTATTTTTAGTAAAGACGGGGTTTCACCGTGTTAGCCAGGATGGTCTCGATCTCCTGACCTTGTGATCCGCCTGCCTCAGCCTCCCAAAGTGCTGGGGTTACAGGCGTGAGCCACCACGCCCAGCCAAATAATTTTTTCTTCGACAAGGTATTATATAATTCTTAAGTGAAAATTGCATTACAATTTACAATAGCAAACATTTTAGCCCTGTAATAGAGAGCAAGATAAAAGTAACCCCTGACAGCTCTGAGCTGACCCGGCAGTCACAGCTGGGCCTTGGTGCTCCGTGGAACATAAATACTTCACAGAACACCATCAGACGTGGCCACTCTTTGACCGGATGGATCAAGACAAAAACAAGACTCCTTTGTAATCACGTGGGAATGCTGAAAAAACATAAACATTGTCCAAACCACAAAAATGACCAAACATCCCCTATCCCAGTTAATGAGTTACTGGTCTTGTCTCCCCTCCTTTTAGGTAAGATTTACTATGATACTTAATCATACAATCGCCCTCCTTTCTGCCAGCACCCAGTCCAGAGTATTGGATTGGATAATCTGCTTCCCTGAACCTTTCCCCAAATTACCTTGGAGTAAGGCATCAGCATAGGAGGCTGTCACATTCGTTCAACCATCACTGTGCTTTTACTGGCCCTTTGCAGGCAAAGAATGAGAATGTGCACAGATGAGAAGTCCAGGATGCACATGACCACTCAATTAACATTTACTACTTTCATATCAACTGTTGCATGCTAGGATGCTAAAAACACTTTTTGAATTAATTACTGCGTTAAATAGATTCACATTTATGTCTACGGTTATGTGAACATCTAGCTGAGCACTGTCTTGACTGTCCTGAGTAGAAGCAGAAAAGATAAGTTGTAAAGTACGTCAACAACCTTTGCTGCTAAAAAACGAAAGTGCAGTTTCTTTCTCTCGGGCCAGGGGCGGGGCCATAGCTCCTCCTCCAGGAAGCCGCGCGAGCCCAGTCCCACGGCCGCCGCCGTTCGCTCTACGCAGGCGCCATTTCCCTAGTGCGCATGCGCTGGGTCCCAGGACCACGTGCGCCAGCCTGTGGGCTTGGATTGGCTAAGCCTTGAAGTTGTCCCAGTCCCGGTGACCGGAAGATCTCCGTGGACGCTGGGCGGCTGAAAGCTCCGGAACTGCGCCTGCGCTTTTCAGTGAGTCATGCTTCAGGTTTGCCAGGGCCTGTGTCCCGCAGAAAGGCGAGCCCTTGTTCCCAGCGGAAGCCCACCTCGGCTCGCGGCGGCTTTCCGGTGCGCCCTGGGCGGCGTAGGTCCAAAGGTGCTCGCACCCCCGCCCCTTCCTCTCCGACTCCCGAGGTCGCCAGAGTGGGCTGAACCCTCGGGACTGCCGCTGCTTATGTGCTGGGTGCCGGGCCGTCGTCCCAAGATGATTAGCGGCAGTTTTTGCATGTTGCTCGACCCCACCCACCGGAACTCGAACTAGACCGGGCTGTTGGGCTGGTCTCTTCCCCTCGCTGCACCTTTACTAGGGGTCACCATTAAGGGAAAGGGCCCTAGCGCAGTACTGAGTGGCAGTTCAGTAACCGCTACACCACTGCCAACATTTGGCATCATTTCTCTCCATAGAGGGCGGGGCTCTCTGTGAAGCTGGGGAGCTGTAAGTGGGTTAGGGCTAGAAAGTTACACTTTCTCTTTAGGCTTTAAAGAGATCTAAAGATCTGAACAGATCTAGGTTATTATTGACTTTTTACCAACTTCTGAAAACATTGTTTCCAGAACTTTCCTCTCGTTCTTCTCAGGGTTTAGGCCATTTTTTGTGCAGATGTGTGCACCTTGCTTACTAAAATATTAGCTAATCTTTATAAGTTTTTATATGGATCCAATACCATATTTCGTGCCTACTTTTCCTGGCACTGTATAAACTTTTTGGTATAGGTATGCATCTAAGCATTATCCATATTAGCATCAGTTCTAGAACCGTGGTGTCCAATAATGATAGCCATTAGTTACATAAGGCTTGAGCACTTGAAATGTGGCTTGTCCGAATTGAGATGTGCTATAAGTGTAAGACAGTGAAGTTTGGAAAATTAGCATGAAAAAGAATGTAAACTATCTCAATTTGGTTATATTAATCACGTGTTGAAATGACTATTCTGGATACACTGGATTAAATAAAATGTATAATTTCAATTTTTATTTTTTAACATGACTACTGGAAAATTTTAAATCATATTTGTGGTTTACATGTTATATTTATGTTGCACAGCCCTGCTCTAGAAAAGGGTCAACAAATTATGACCTGCAGCCAAATCCAGCCTGCCTGTTTTTGTAAACAAGTGTTACAGAACAAGATCATGCCTATCCATTTATGTTATTTTCTGTATCTGCTGTTGCTGCTGCAAAAGCAGCAGAGTTGAGTAGTCCATAGAGATTGTATGGCCTACAAAGCCTAAAATACGTACCTTCTGATCTTTATCAGAAAAAGTGTACTGACCCCCTGCTCTAGAACAATGCCTGGTTTGGTAGATATTTTTAAGCCTTTTAATTGTAGACCCACATCCTATTATTCACACTTACTGTATGACAGCCATAGTTCAAAGCACTTTATCAAGACTTTCATTTAATTCTCATTAATCGTAGGATGTTGGATTTCTCCCATTTTGTAGATGAGGAAATTGAGGCACAGAATGGTCAGGAAGCTTATCCAACTTGCTCAGCACCCCTCACTTCTAGGAACTGGACCTGCTTGACCTTCTTTATGCAAATGTTTTGACCCCTCAAACCCACTTGATTAGCCCACAGTGGGCACCATGGTTCTCGTTGTTGTTGTTTTGTTTTGTTTTTAACAAGATTTATTTGAACTAGAATTTTTTGAATTATTTTTTTGAACTAGAATCGAGATGGACTTGGTCTCCTACGGAAGAAGCCGAGGGGCACTGGGCTTAGGTGCAATGAGTACAAGCAAGCTGGTGTGTAGTGAAAAGAAATGAAGCTCACAAGCAGAGAAGAGAGAGAGCATCCTGGATGCTCATCACTCATTTAATAACAACAAAAATGTGTTAAGTAATAGTAAGCACTGGCGGGGTGTTTGCTAAGTGTGTATAGGTGAATAAAACATGTGGATCTTATGGTCTTGTGGGGAAGGCAGTAAAAACGTTTTTTAAATGTGATGAACACCATGAAAAAAAAACATGCAAATTATTTACTGTTTTTAGCAGGTTTCCTCACCTGTAAGATGAAAATAAGCCATTATCTGTATTTCAGGAATATTGTGAGGATTGAGATGACAGGAGAGTGTATGTCCCAGAGAGTTGCTCAATAAATATATGTTGCCTTCCACTGTGAAGAGGTAAGTGAGGGGGTGAGTATCAGGAATTGTGTACATTATGACATTTAAAATATTACAGTTGTCATGTGTAATTTGTGGAGAAGGTTGTCAGCTGCATTGTTCACAGTAGGTGTTTCAGATCTTTTCTGACTGAATGAGACTCATCTAGAAAAAGCCAAAGTCAGAGTTGTCTGCATTCAGTCCAGGAGCAGAACCAGAGCTGTCCTGGGGGCTGATGGCAGCCTAACTGGGAGGTCCTGCTGGGGTGTGGAGGAGGGTTGTATGCCTGTGTGTGGTTTAAATCAGAGTCACCCTGGAGAGCTGAGCCAATATGCAGGCCCTACCCTCAGAGATCCTAATTCATCCTATCTGGAGTGAGGCCCTGCCATTGTTTGTTTTTGTTTTTTGTTGTTTAATTTCCCCCAGATGATTCTAATGTGCAGTCAGAGTTGAGAACCACTAATGGTGGGAGATCAGCCAGGCTCAGGATGCTGCTTGAGCAAAGGCACAGAGCTGTGCCCATCAGTGGTTGAGAGTAGTCAAGAGGGAGGCCTGCTACGGCTCTTTTTGCCACTGGCCAAGAAGCTTTGGCTCCATCATGAAAGCAAGGGGAAACCTCTGAAGGGCTTTAAGCAGGAAAATGAGGGAATATCTTGCTGAGATCTGTACTAGAGGATGATCCCTCTAACAAAGTGCCAGACTCACAGTTGGGCCTTGTGAGTGCCAGAAGTAGAGTGAAGGCAGTGAAGAAGCAAATTGTAGCTGTCCAGATGATGGAGAGCCCAGATAGGGTTTGGTACCACCCTGTGTGTGTTTCCTCTAGCAGCCAGTGTCTGTCCATGTTGAAATACCACATGTGTTGTAACTGGCCAGTTTCTTGTCAGTATTCCTTCCACTAGGCTATCAGCTCCTTCAAGGCAGAGACTGTCTGTTTAGGCTCAGCATCTAGCACATACTCTATCCCTAATATATATTTATTGTATGAACTATGTAGAACTAAGCTGGACATATGCCTTACTTTGTCTTTTTATAGCAATTGTCAGAATTTTATATCTCAATGGCTTCCACGTTATACCCTCCTAGGGCAATAAATCCTTTATATCCACATGATGGTCCCACAGAGGACTAGAAAGTTTGACTGGATTTAAATGCTATTAAAAATGTGGAAGGGAATGGAAAACAATATAGTGGGTCCTCAAAAAATTAAAACTAGAATTACCATATAATCCAGCAATTCCATTTTTGAGTATATACTCAGAAGAATTGAAAGCAGGGTCTCAAAGAGAGATTGGTATACCAGTGCTCACAGCAGTGTTATTCACAATAGCCAAAAGCTAGAAGTAACCCAAGTATCCATCGACATTTGAATGGATAAACAAAATGTGTTATATATAGACAATGGAATATTATTAATTCTTAAAAAGGAAGGAAGTTCTGACACACGCTACAACATGGATGAACCTTGAGGACATTATGCTAAGTGAAATAAGCAAGTCACAAAAAGAGAAATACTGTGTGATTCCACTCACATGAAGTACCTAGAGTAGTCTCATCCATAGAGACAGAAGGTCGAGTGGTGATTGCCAGGGACTGGAAGGAGGGAAAAATGAGGAGTTGTTTAATGGGTGCAGAGTTTTCAGTTTGGGAGGATGAAAAGCGTGCTGGACATAAGCATCTTGGTGGCAGGGACTGTGTCTTTTCAAAAATCCATGGGCTCTGTTTTATAGCACTTGATATTAAATAATCACCACTGAACATGCACAGGCTAAGAACACTGAAGTGATTACAGAGAGAATTCTTGCAATCTTCCCAGACACCATCTGACAAGTGACATAAAACATAATGACCTTTTAGTAATTCTACTTCTCTTTTCTTTTTTTTTTTTTTTTTTTTTGAGGTGGAGTCTCGCTCTGTTGCCCAGGCTGGAGTGCAGTGGCGCGATCTCGGCTCACTGCAAGCTCTGCCTCCCGGGTTCACGTCATTCTCCTGCCTCAGCCTCCCGAGTAGCTGGGACTACAGGCACCCGCCACCACGCCCGGCCTTTTGTGTGTGTGTGTGTGTGTGTGTGTGTGTGTGTGTGTGTGTATTTTTAGTAGAGACAGGGTTTCACCGTGTTAGTCAGGATGGTCTCGATCTCCTGACCTTGTGATCCACCCGTCTCGGCCTCCCAAAGTGCTGGGATTACAGGCGTGAGCCACTGTGCCTGGTCTAGTAATTCTACTTCTGTGAATTCACTTTAAGGAAATGAGAGATGTGGAGACCACATATGTAAGAATTTTCTTCAAACTTAGAGGAGAAACTGGAAGGCCCTCAAATAGGAGAATGGTTCAAAACTATCGCAAACTCCTAGAATGATCCAATAACATAGCCATTTAAAAATCATGTTTTTAGAGAATATTTAATGATGTGGAAAAATAGTCCTAAAGCTAAGTGAAAAAAAAATCAATATGTAAAACTATATAAAAGATTAAACAGAGTTATATAAAGCAGCAGATTCAAGATAATGAAAACATATGTCCACGCAAAAACTTGTACGCAGGTCAGGCATGGTGGCACATGCCTGTAATCCCGGCACTTTGGGAGGCCAAGGCAGGTGGATCAACTGAGGTCAGGAGTTTGAGATCAGCCTGACCCACATGACGAAACCCTGTCTCTACTAAAAATACAAAAAATTAGCTGGGCGTGGTGGCGGGCACCTGTAGTCCCGGCTACTCAGGAGGCTGAGGCAGGAGAATGGCGTGAACCCAGGAGGTGGAGCTTGCAGTGAGCCGAGATCGTGCCACTGCACTCCAGCCTGGGCGACAGAGCAAGACTCAGTCTCAAAAAAAAAAAAAAAAAAAAGAAGAATTACATATGAAAAGACTGAAGATAATACCCAAAATTTTAAAGAGGGGCATTTTCTGAATGGTAAGATTTTAAGTAATTTTCATTCGTTCTTTTACTCTTTTCTGTAGTTTCTGTGATAAGCATGCATTGTTTTCATAATCAGAAAAGTTATTCGTCTAATATAATTTCATGATAAACTACACATTTGAGATATACCTACTGAAAAATGGTAAGAGCAATGAATCAATCACCTTCTATCCACTTTCCCTCTGAAATGTGAATATCGTCTCAAGAGTGGCTATATCACCTGTGGCTTTGCATTCAGATAAGCATTCATAATTGTCTCAGAAATCGATTACTGCATCTCAAACAGGTGCATCTCCCCTCAAACTTTATCCCCAAATATTAAGAGTTAAGTACCTTTAGATAACCAAGATTCTGAGTCCTATATTTTTAACCACCAGAGGGAGCTGGAATGTAGAAAACCTGGGGCAGTCAGGTTTGTTTTGTTTTAAAGTTAGTTTCACAAAGGGCCATCAATTCAGGATCTTACGTAATTTTCCTAATTATTGTGAACCAGTACTTAAAGGATAATTCTTTTTTGCCTTTTTAAAATTCCACTTTTAAAGACTGCAAACAGTAAAAAAGGTCTTGCTAAGAATCAAACTCTCAATGAACAACAGGCAAGACAACACAGAAAAATAAAAGTATTCACACCTGCTATTGGTGAACATTTCTCTCAGAATCGTCTGCTTCAGATCTTGAAGTCACGCAGTTGTGTCACAGTGATAAACTTTCAAGCTGTTCAATATACTTGAGCCCTCCCCGACTCGTCGAAAAGTTTCCTAACAAAGAAGAAACATTCAATGTGCCTGCATTCTATATGCATTACTATTGAAGAAATCAGGGATGGAGGTTTGCTAGGCATTGAGAAAGATGGTTAAGAAGAGATGGGCCTACAGCGCCCAAAAGGAAGTTAAGCAATATTTGACTCAGTTCAGAATTGCTCAACTGAAGGTCTGACTGAGTTTCAAGGTGATTCTTAAAGGGAATTGTAATTATAGCTTTGGGGTTTCAGTGGAGTGAAAGCAGTAATTTGTCTTACCGGCAAAATGAGTAAATCTATAGAAGTTAATGTATTTATATATAAACAACCAAAAAGCACTTTGCTCTTCATTTTATATGTTCTTTTATTGACCTTTATATTTCTTTAAAAATTTTTAATTGTGATAAAATATACAAAACATAAAATTAACTGTCTTAAGCCCCCCCCCCCCCCCGCTTTTTTTTTTGACAGAGTCTTGCTCTGTTGCCAGGTTGGAGTGCAGTGCACGATCTCAGCTTACTGCAACCTCCGCCTCCCGAGTTCAAGCAATTCTCCTGCCGCAGCCTTCCAAGTAGCTGGGACTACAGGCGTGCACCACCACACCCAGCTAACTTTTTGTATTTTTAGTAGAGATGAGGTTTCACTGTGTTGGCCAGGATGGACTCGATCTCTTGACCTCATGATCCACTCGCCTTGGCCTCCCAAAGTGCTGGGATTGCAGGTGTGAGCCACCACGGCCAGCCTGTCTTAAGCCCTTTTAAGTATACAGTTCAGTAGTGTTAAGTACATTCTCATTCCAGAGGGAAAGTAGGTAGAAGGTGATTGATTCATTGCTCATACCATTTTTCAGTAGGTATATCTTAAATGTATGTAGTTTATCATGAAATTACATTAGACCAATAACTTTTCTGATTATGAAAACAATACACGCTCATCACAGAAAATACAGAAGAGGAAAAGAACACGTGAAAATTACCTAAAATCTTGCCATTCAGAAAATGCCCCTCTTTAAAATTTTGTGTAACTCTTTTCAGTCTTTTCACATGTAATTCTTAAATAAAATTTGGATCAGATTCTATTTTTAAATAACACCTTTATTCAGATGTAGTTCACACATCATACAATTCACCTAAAGTGTATAATTCAGCGTTTTTTAGTATACTCAGTTGTATAACCCATCACCACAAATAAATCAACTTTTAGAAGATTTATTTGTGCCACCACTCCCCAAGAAAATCCCTGAACTTTATCAGCTGCTCCTCCTTCTTCACCCTGCTGCCCTTCTGCCCCACCCTACCTAGTCAACAACTAATCTATTTTCTGTCTCTATAGATTTGCCTGTTTTGGACATTTCATGTAAATAAAATCATGCAATATGTGGTGTTTTCTGTCTGACTTCTTCCACTTAGCATAATGTTTTCAAGGTTCATCCATGTTGTAACCTGTATCAATACTTCATTCCTTTTCATGGCAGAATAATATTCTGTTGTGTGGATAAATCACATTTTATTTATCCATTCCTCAGTTGATGGACATTTTGATTATTTCCCATTTTTGGCTATTGTGAATAATACTGCTATGAACATTTGTGTACAAGTTTTTGCGTGGACATATGTTTTCATTTCTCTTGGATCTGCTGGGTCATGATAACTGGTTTATTTATTTATTTAATTTTATTTTTTTAGACGGAGTCTTGCTATGTCGCCCAGGCTGGAGTACAGTGGCATGATCTTGGCTCACTGCAAACTCCGCCTCCCAGGTTCATGCCATTCTCCTGCTTCAACCTCCCAAGTAGCTAGGACTACAGGTGCCTGCCACCACTCCCAGCTAATTTTTTGTATTTTTAGTAGAGACGGGGTTTCACCATGTTAGCCAGGATGGTCTTGATCTCCTGACCTCGTGATCTGCCCGCCTTAGCCTCCCAAAGTGCTGGGATTACAGGCATGAGCCACCACGCCCAGCCCATATGATAACTGTTTAATCTTTTATATAGTTTTACATCTTGATTGTTTTTCACCTAACTTTATAGGCACCATTTTTCCGTGTCATTAAATATCTAAATACATGATTTTTAAATGGTTATATTATTGTATCTAAGGAGTGTGCCATATTTTTAACCATTCTCCATTTAACCATTTGAGGTCCTTCCAATTTCTCCTTAGAAAAAAATTCTTACATATGCGGTCTCCACATCTCTCATTTCCTTAAAGTAAATTTATGGAAGTAGAATTACTAAAAGGCCATTATGTTTTATGTCACTTGTCAGATGGTGTCTGGGAAGATTGCATGAATTCTCTCTCTAAACACTTCAGTGTTCTTAGCCTGTGTATGTTCAGTGGTGATTATTTAATATCAAGTGCTATAAAACAGAGCCCATGGATTTTTGAAAAGACACAGTCCCTGCCATCAAGATGCTTATGTTCACATCTAGACCAGACAGATAAATATAGATCCAAGGGTATTATATAGACAAGATTATGTACATTATGTGGAGGGGAAAAGGTAGACTGCTTAGATAAAGTAAACGTTTGCCTGCCTAGGATGAGATTCACACAGACATAATCATTGAGCAACTTTTTATGCTTAAAAGTTTTAAAAAAATTAACAAAACCAAAATATAGGAACCAGTTAGTCTAAAGTCATAAATCATCTGGATCATTGAGTCTGAACTTTTCCCTTGTTCAGGAGACTCCTGAGGCAGCACAGTGTAGCCTGTTGGCTTTTGGGACCCACAGACGTAGCTCTAGCTGCTTTTCAACCTGTGCTGTCTCATGGTTTCTTTAGATTGCTTGAGACATTAGCAAACCCTTTCTGTCTTGTTTCTTACTCTTTTATATTCAGAAGAATACCACTTTAAAGATTATGAAATGAGCAAGTAGTTCAATTATATAGCTGACTCTGGGGAAAAATTGTCTAGCACTGTTCAGCATTGCCATATTGATGCTGACACTGGCATGATTTCATCTCCAGCATGACCACCGGATTCCAACCAAATGGATTGACTACTCTAGAAAGATCATTGATTTGTAAAATTGGAGATGGAAAAGCTATAGCAGATCCCCTGGCGAGCCTCTTAAGCAGATGTTATGTAGAGGCTCTGCAATACTGTTTGTTTTTCACTAGTAGGATTAAACTCTTGAGAGTAAACCATACCACCTTAAAGACTCCATTTTCTAGTATGTCACATACATTTGTATTACATGACTCCTTCAGAAAACATTGCCTAGGTTACTGACAGAAACTGCTATTTTCGTATCCAGAAGCTGCGACTAGCAAAGGCAAACTTAAGAAAACGGAAACCTCTTTTTTCTTTGCAGCTGTAAAGATGTCTGACAAGAACCAGATAGCTGCCAGAGCCTCCCTTATTGAGCAACTGATGTCCAAAAGGAATTTTGAGGATCTTGGCAACCACCTTACTGAGCTAGAAACAATTTATGTGACTAAGGAACATCTCCAGGAGACAGATGTGGTGAGAACTGTGTACAGAGTCCTCAAAAACTGCCCCTCTGTGGCTTTGAAAAACAAAGCCAAGTGCTTGCTATCAAAGTGGAAAGCTGTTTATAAAGAGACTCACTCCAAAGCGAGGAACAGCCCTAAATTATTTCCTGTGAGGGGTAATGAAGAAAATTCAGGACCTTCTCATGACCCAAGTCAGGATGAGACACTGGGCATCTGCAGCTCGAATTCTCTATCTTCCCAAGATGTTGCAAAACTCAGTGAAATGATTGTGCCTGAAAATAGAGCCATTCAATTGAAACCTAAGAAAGAGCATTTTGGGGATAGTGGCCCTGAATCCACTGGTAAGAGATTGAGTGAGTTGCTGGATCCCACAACACCCATGAGAACTAAATGCATAGAGCTTCTTTACGCAGCTTTAACTAGTTCTTCCGCAGATCAACCCAAAGCTGATTTGTGGCAAAACTTTGCAAGAGAAATTGAAGAGCATGTTTTTACCCTTTATTCAAAGAATATCAAAAAATATAAAACTTGCATCAGAAGCAAAGTTGCCAATTTGAAGAACCCCAAAAATTCTCACTTACAACAAAACTTGCTCTCTGGTACCATGTCTCCACGAGAATTTGCTGAAATGACTGTCATGGAGATGGCAAACAAGGAACTGAAGCAGTTGAGAGCCTCCTACACAGAATCTTGTATCCAGGAACATTACCTTCCCCAAGTAATTGATGGCACACAGACAAATAAAATAAAATGCAGACGCTGTGAGAAATACAATTGCAAAGTCACTGTAATTGACAGAGGAACACTTTTCCTTCCCAGCTGGGTGCGGAATTCAAACCCAGATGAACAAATGATGACTTACGTAATTTGTAACGAATGTGGGGAGCAGTGGTACCACAGCAAGTGGGTGTGCTTTTAACTGTAAATGAGTGTTCTCTTAACAGATAACCTGAGTGATTGATACCTTTTATTTGTACAACCCTTTTGTGCTTTTAAAAATCTTGTACACACTACTCTCTAAAACAGAAGAAGGAGGAAAGAAAGTCGTTCCTGAAGCTGACACCACCATCCCTAAAAGTTACAGTTTGGGGAGAGGGAGTGGATGACTATTCGTATTGTGCCTTGTGGCCATTTAATACCTTACTGTAGACAGAGTGTGGGTGAGAACAGCCCAGCATAAACTGGGAGCCTGTGGGAAATGCATCCCAGGCCTCACACCATTGAATCCGAATCTGCATTTTGGCAGGATCCCCAGGTAATCTTCCAGGATGGGATAGTTTGAGAAGAGCTGCTTTAGCAGTAGGCCTGTGGCTCTCAGCAGTGGCTGCATATTAGTGTCATCTGGGAAGCTTTGAAAACCCACTGGTGCTGAGACCCCACCCTAGAACAATTCAGTTGGAACCTACGAGATGGGACTCAGGCATCAACATTTCTGTTTTCATTCCTCAAGTTATTTTAAGATGCAGTCAGAGTTGAGAACTACTCAGAAACAGGCTCTCATTTGATCCTTTGTACAGCTCTAAGACAAGAGTGTTATTCCAGGCACTTCATGAATGAGGAAACAGGTCCACAGAGGTGTGGTGACATGCCCAAGTGACACAACCATAAATAGTACCAATTCAGACAGATCCCGGATTTTCTTCCTCCAGACTCACTGAGACTGGCTCAATATCGACTTCTGAGAAATGTATTCCTGGAAGTTGGGGATGAAATGAAGAATGTGTTTAGACTCTAACACTGGGTGACTAGATCTTCATTCTTTTCCCCTCTCTTTTCCCATTTACAGGTCTCCCTTCAACCACAAAAGTCACCCTGGAACTCATCCCACAGAATTTTGTTTGGAACCCTCTTGCTTAGTTGAAGGAGTTGGTTTTTTTTGTTGTTGTTTTTGTTTTTGTTTGTTTGTTTTCCCTGTGAACAGGTTTTCGGGGATATATAAACTCTAGGATGTTTAGTTTCTGATGTCAGGAGTCTTCATGTTCTCAAGGACAAGTGTCCTTGAGATGGACATTAATGGTCATTAGTCTGTCAGAGGAAGCCCATTACCTTAGCCTTTGAATGTAGAAACAGGCAGGCATTTATCTAATAAATGAATTGAAGACTAAATTACCTCTTTGAGGCCTTTGCAAACAGTGTTTAACCAGTTTTACATAATTGTTTGAATACAACAAGCCTTCTATGTGATTATGGCTGATTTTTTTTCCTTAAAAAACTCATAGAATGTTCATTGTTTTATAATTTTAAAAAGTTTACTTTGGCGGTCTCTGCAAACCTACACATTTCACTTTTTCACCAATTCTTTTCTCCTAACTCTCTTCCTTTGTTGGAGCTCTGAAGGCCTAACTGTATGTACACTTTACCTGCCTGACAGAATTCTCCAAAACATGCATAAAAGTAAAATATGGTCGTATTTTCAAATAATTTGGAAGAGTCGGTTCAATGCCATCAAGTGTGAAATCTATTTTGATATACTTTCTCCTCGTGTCTTCCCAGGGCTGCTTTTTGTGATGCAACATGTTTAGTTCTTAACTTGCAAGGTCATCTAAAACTTAAAGTTTCACAAAGTATGGTTTCATATGACTTGGAATGATCTGAAAAACTATTCAGTGGTTACGAAAGAGCACAGCACATAAAAACCAAATTTGATTAGTTCAAGTCAGTGTTTATGTTTTGCTTTGGGGGTTTGTGTATATGTGTGTAGTTTTTATTTATATTGGAATTTGGTAAACTAAATGTTCAGACAAATAAAAGTACTTGAAATGGAAATTTTCTTACTCTCCAAAATATAAAAATCTGCATGGTCTGGCCGGGCACAGTGGCTCATGCTTGTAATTCCAGCATTTTGGGAGGCTGAGGCAGGCGGATCGCCTGGGGTCAGGAGATCAAGACCAGCCTGGCCAACATGCTGAAACCCCGTCTCTACTAAAAATACAAAAATTAGCTGGGCATGATGGTGGGTGTCTGTAACCCTAGCTACTCGGGAGGCTGAGGCAGGAGAATCGCTTGAACACAGGAGGCAGAGGTTGCGGTGAGCTGAGATCGCACCATTGCACTCCAGCCTGGGCGACAAGAGCGAAACTCTGCCTCAAAAAAAAAAAAAAAAAAAAAAAAAAAATCTGCATGGTCTTCCTCATTTCATTTCATCTTTAATTAGTGAGTTTTGCAACTCGAGATAGGAAAGGACTTTCTTTAAAATTGACTGCAGGGTAAAGTTTTTTATTTTTATTTTTTTTTTGGTAATAGACACGTTCTCACTCTGTCACTAAGGCTGGAGTGCAGTGGTGCCATCTCAGCTCACTGCAGCCTAAACCTCCCAGGCTCAGTGATCCTCCAACCTCAGCATCCCCACTCCTTTGCGTAGCTGGGACTGCAGGCACGTGCCACCATGCCCAGCTAATTTTTGTATTTTTTGTGGAGACAAGGTTTCGTCATGTTGCCAGGCTGGTTTCGAACTCCTGGCCTCAAGCGATCCTCCCAAAGTGCTCAGCCTCCCAAAGTGCTGGTATTACAGGCATGAGTTACCATGCCTGGACAAGACTCTTTAATTTAAAATCACTTTTACAGAAACAGCAAATGGGAGGCCCTGAGACAGGAGAGTGCCTGATGCAGTCAAGTTCCAGCAAGAGTCCACGGCAGCTAACTCACAGTGAGCAAGGGGAACAAGGATGAGAGATGCAGTCAAAGAGGCCATCATGAGGGCTCTTGTCGGTCAGCCATGGTAAGGATTTAGGGAGTTTCTTAAAGCATGATGGGAAGCCACTGAAGCTGGGGAGTTTGTGGTGATGAGATTTAACACCTTTTAGGAAGGATCACTCTGGCTGTTATGTTGAATTAGACGGGGAAGGAAGCAGTGATACATGCAGGGACAACAGGTGACCGTTGGCAGTGGTCCAAATGTTACATAACTGGCGTCAAGCAAGAGTACACAGAGACTGGGCTCCCTGAATCCTTATAGTCCAGCAAAATCCTTGACAACTTTGCAAATGGATGTTTCATAAAATACACTAAATCCCAAATTCCCTACCCATGACCCATAATAAACAATAATAGACAATGCAGAAATTCAGCACTGGATTGCTATCTTATACCCTGGTTGCTATGGTTACTGGGAGTCCCTGCATAGGACATAAACACCAGTTGTTATACCTGAATGTAGGAGCGCTCTCTTGACTCTTGATGGATTTTCCCACATTGCTCTCCTTTTGTCTGTGTTACTTTTTTGAGATAAAATGTTGGATACAATTGGAGCTCTGTCTCTTCCCGGAGCACTTCCTGTGATGAGAGGCTCCTTTCATTCACCACTACCATTCTAAATACCAGTCAGGAAGCCTGCAGCTGGCAGTGCTCCACTGCTTTGGCAAGGGCTGGGCGTTCATCTTCTGGGTCAGATTGCTTTGTTATTTATAACTTCCCTGTAAATACAAAATATTTTACTAAAGTAGTTATTTTTGTATCTCTCAGATGCTGTAAGTACGTAGGCTTTCAGAAGAGCCCCACAATCAGAAGGGAGACCAGATGACAACCTCATATAGTCCCATTTGCATTATTATTTAAAACTGGGATTCCCGGCCACACGCAGTATCACACATCTGTAATCCCAACACTTTGAGAGGCCAAGGTGGGAGGACCACTTGAGCCCAGGAGTTGGAGATCAGTCTGAGCCCCGTCTCTACAAAAAATATAGAAATTAGCCAGGTGTGCTGGTGTGCGCCTGTAGTGTCAGCTACCCAGGAGACTGAGGTGGATCACCTGAGACCAGGAGGTTAAGGTGCAGTGAGCCATGATTGCACCACTGCACTCCAGCATGGGTGACAGAGACAGACCCCATCTAAAAAAAAAAAAAAAGGTCTCCACAAATGTTACCATACATCGTCAGAAATGCTCTGTGTTCATGATTGCACATTGCTTTCACTTTGCCAGGTGCTGGGGCAAAGAGATGATTAAGACACTGTCCTAGGCCTCGAGCCCCACAAAATGCTGGGGAAGTGCCATGCTATGCAGCCAGCAATCATTTTACCTTTTAAGAGCTTTGAGAGAGACACCCACTGGAAAGGGGTGCAGAGGACCCCAGAGGATCAAGTAACCCAGTGTGGGAGAGTCAGGGAAAGTTTCATAGAGTCCATGACCCTTAGGGCAAATCTTGAGAGGAAGATGGCCAGGCAGAGGAAATGGGAAAGTCTGTTCCAGCACCATATTTGCTAGATTCTTGGTACTTTATGTACAGCATCTCCTTTAATCTTCACAACTACCGTGCTGCACAGCATTTTAGAGGTGAGGAAACTAAAGCTGAGGGAGATTAAGTTACTTGTCCAAGGGTACACAAAGACAAAGCCAGGACTAACTCATAACAAAGTAGGTAGGTTTTGTTTGTTTTGCATGTCAGATTGCTTCTAGAAATAACAGCGGGCTTCCTATTAATTCCAGGCAAGATCCTGCTATTTTATAATTGTGGTTTGTTCTTTCAATGATGGGAGTATGTAGTGTATGGATCCCACCTTCCCTAGTACTGTGCACTCCTCCCCATGATGGAGAGATTGGGAGGAACCACCTGGCTAGGATTGCTGGCTCTCCTGACACCTTCTCATGGCATCCATGTGGTTTATCCAGTTTTCTGAAAAGTAAGTAATTTTTAAAATACTGAAATTTGAAAGTATAAGAACATGTTGCTTTTTAAGGGATATTTACATGTTTATATATTTTTATGAATTTGAATACTATAAATATATAAATGCAGTTTCAAGTATCATTTCCTATAAAATATAGGGCCTTTCTTTTCTTTTCTTTTCTTTTTTTTTTTTTTTTTGAGACAGAGTCTCACTCTGTCACCCAGGCTGGAGTTCAGTGGTGCGATCTTGGCTCACTGCAACCTCCGCCTTCCAGGTTCAAGGGATTCTCGTGCTTCAGCCTTCCAAGTAACTGGGATTACAGGCATGCACCACCGTGCCTGGCTAATTTTTTGTATTTTTTTTTTTTTTTAGTAGAGATGGGGTTTCACCATGGTGCCCAGGCTGGTCTTGAACTCCTGGCCTCATTTGATCCACCTGCTTCAGCCTCCCAAAGTGCTGGCATTACAGATGTTAGCCACCATGCCCCGCCAAATATAGGGCCTTTCTATTTTCATGTTCTGCCTGTATGATCTAGGGAAATAACAATCAATTATGAAAAAATAGTTATTTAGAATCCTTTGTTAAATTATTGTAAGTACACCCCTGGACACAGAGTCAAAAATAGAATTAAAATTAATTTGTCGGACATACTCCTGCTTTCTTTTAAAATGTAAATGAGATACAAATAGGGGTAGGTTCCAATTAGTCATTAATCTTTTTCAAATGGTGGCAAATTTTTTAAAAAAATCTAAAACAACCATGGTGAAGTTACATATCCAATTAATAAGCAAGTTAAAACTTCACCCATTCAAAAACTTCTTTACTTTTTGTTTTTGGAATATACCATATTCACTTTTGAAATGCAGGTCAACATAGATACAGGTAGCTCCCCAGCAGCTACTTTTACAGCTTCAAAGTGATGTTGTAACTCACGAAATTCCCCTTTGTAGACTGAAACAAAAAAATTCAGAAATTTCCAAGGTGCCTGTGAGGCCCTGAGTCATCTGGCTGGATTCCACCTAATGCGCCTCTCTGTGAATGATTGAAGACAGAGCTGCAAAACCAGTTTCAGTTTTTGTTGTTATTTTTTTCTCTAACCACAGCACAGCCAGGCACTTGTCCAACAGTTTCCCACATAGCTCTTCCCCATGGCGTGTGACTTCATGTGCGTGTCAGTTGGAAAGAGCTAAAAGTCAAAGTTCACCCATGTCTAGCAGAAAAGGACTCGAAGATTTTACATGGACTGTGTGTTGGTATTTATGAGTCCACCAGGCCATCTCGTTTTGTCTTATCTTTTCAGACTGAAGATTTCTATTCCTTCAGTTTTGTTTTCTTTCAGCAGATGGGCTTTTGTCCCCCATCTTTGTGAAATCTCACAAATTGCTCAGCAGAAAGTTTCCAGACGACTTAGTGGATTTTTATGAACATTTAAAAATGAGGCTGAATGTGGTGGCTCAGGTCTTTAATCCCAGCACTTTGGGAGGCTAAGGCGGGTGGATCATCTGAGGTCAGGAGTTTGAGACCAGCCTGATCAACATGGTGAAACCCTGTCTCTACTAAAAATACAAAAATTAGCCGGCGTGGTGGTGCGCACCTGTAGTTCTAGCTACCTGGGAGACTGAGGCACAAGAATTGCTTGAACCCGGGAAGCAGATGTTGCAGTGAGCTGAGATCATGCTACTGCACTCCAGCCTGGGTCACAGAGGGAAACTCTGTCTCAAAAAAAAAAGTGTATGGGGGGTTCTTTTTGGGGGTGCTAAAAATGTTCTAAAATTGATGGTGGTGATGGATGCACATGCTAAACATCACTGAATTGTACACTTTAAATGAGTGAATTGTATAGTATAAATAATATCAATAAAGCTGTTACCCCAAAAAATCAGATGAATGGAAGGAAGAAATTGGAGAGAGGGTCTCTATTGGATATTTATTTTAACCTTAGTCCCAATTTACTCATGCTTGTAATGGTAGTCTTTCTCAAAGGGGGCTTTCCAGAGGCCCCAGCCACATCACTGACAGATAAAGAGTGAGTCTCCCAATGCCTTCGAAGTTGTCAGGGCAGTTTCCTGGGCTCAGCATTTGCGGTTCTGCATAAAACCTGCTTTCACACAGCTCACAGGGCTCAGCGGGGATCCCAAATCATCGGTCCTTGTGTTTCTTCCCCATTTCTCAAGCCACAGATCTGAGCTGAACTATCAATGATATTAAACCCCTGGAAAATAAAAAATCCTCTAGAATCAACCCCAAACAGTTGACATTTTCATTCCCAGTGAGAGCTATACTCAGAAAAGAATTGTAATAACCACAAATGAAATCAGCCCTGCACTCTCGCCCTTCATATTGAGACCCTGAGATCAATGGCATCAGCATCACCTGGGAGAAAATACTAAAACAAGGGCCGCATCCCAGACCTACTGAATCCGAATCTACATTTTTCACCAAGTCCTCAGCAATCAACTGCATATTAACTGTCCACAGCAGCTGGCCCTGTGAAGTCTGCCTTCCTGCCTATACTTTTGGATGAAACGCCTGAGATCCTAGCATGGAACCTAACATGGATCTCTCAGATTGTCTCGGTCACCAGTGAGCTCCACCCTCTACGTCACTAAATTCAGGGGACAATTCTCAGCCTTGAATCCTATCTACAGCATTTGACATGCTTGCTTCCTTCTTGAGAACATTTCCATGTGGCTTGCAGTAGGTTACACTCTCATTGGTTTTCCCTGTCACTGGTCACTCTGTTTTAGTATCATTTGCTGGTTCCTCTTTCCTGACCTTTTAACTGGAATGTCCTGGAATGTAATCCTTGGACCCCCTCTATCTACATTCACTCCTTTGGTGATCTTCTCTAGTTCCATGGCTTCCTACATCATCTGCATGCTAATGACCTCCCCCCTGTCTGTCTTGAGGCTTGCATCTCCCCCTCAGAATTCCAGATCCAGAAACCTAACAGTCAACTTGACAACTCTACTTGCATGTCTAGTGAGCATGTCAAACTTAACATGTTTAAAATCGAGCTTCCAATTGTCTCTCCAGCGCCCTTGAATGGCAACTCCATTCTTGTGTACCTTGAGCTAAAGAAACATGGAGTCATCATTAACTCCTCTCTTTCTTTCATATCATACTTCCAATCAGTCAGCAAATCATATTGGCTCTATTTTAAATATATATCCAGAAGCCCAACTTAAAAATGGGCGGGAGATTTCAATAGACACTTCACCAAAGAAGAGCAAAGAAGATACAGGAGTGGCCAGTGTGCACATGAAAAGATGCTTAACATGGTTAGTCCTTAGGGAAATGCAAATTAAACCCACCACTAGAAACTGCTTCACACCCACTTGGATGGCCATAATTAGAAAAAAATAATAATAACAAGTGTTGGTGAGGATGTGGAGAAATAAGAATCTTTGTACATTACTGGCAGGAATATAAAATGGTGCAGCCACTTTGGGAAACAGTTTGGCAGTTTCTTAAGAAGTTAAGCATCATAGTAAACATACAACTCAGTTAAAAATAAAAATAAAAGAAGTTAAGCATAAATTTACCATACATCCCAGCAATTCTACACCTTGGTGTGTACACAAGAGAAATGAACCCATACATTTACACGAAGACTCATCTGTGAGTATCCACAGCAGCACTATTCATAGTAGCCAAAAAGTAGAAACAACCCAAATGTCCACTAACTCGTGAATGGATCAACAAGATATGGTATAGTTATTCAAAGAAATACTATTCCATAATAAAAAGGAATGAAGTAATGATACATGCTGTAGCACAGATGAACTTTGAAAGCATTTGCTAAATGTAAGAAGCCAATCACAAAAGACCCCATATTGAATGACTCCACTTATGTGAAGTATCTGAAATCCACAAATCTACAGAGATGGAAAGTGGATTCGCAGTTACCTGGGGCTGGTGGGAGAAAAGAGGAGTGACTACAGATGGGCACAAGGGACCCTACTGGAGTAATGGAAATATTCTGAAATTGGATTGTGGTAATGGCTGAATAACTCTGTAAATTTGTTTAAAAATCATTGAATTATGCACTTAAAACAAGTGAATTTTATCGTGCGTAAATTACACCTCAATAACACTGTTTAAAAATATCCAGAATGTGACCACATATTATGTTCTCTGCCATTGTCTTGTTCTAAACCAGCATCATCCTCACCTGGCTGACTGTCACCTGGATGACCAATTGTCATACAGATACCACCTGCTAAGTGGTTGCCTGACTTCCACTCTTGTCTCCTAAGTACATTTCTAACAACAACCAGAGTGAGCCTGGAAAATATGCAGATCAGATTAGGTTACCTCTCTGCTCAAAACAGTCTGTTGGCTCCTGTCTCCAAGAGAAAGACAAAGTTCTTACAGTGGCCTTTAAAGCTTCACTTATCTGGCCCTTCCTTGTTACCTTTCTGAGCTCCCTACCTGCTATTAATACTTACCCCCTTGCTAGAGACTGCATTCAGTCACACTGGCCTCCTTGCTGCTCTTTAGCCATACCAGGCACATTTCTGCCACAGGGCCTTTGCACTGGCTATTGCTTCTGCTGGAATGTTCATACCCCAGATTACTTTTTTTGTTTTGTTTTGTTTTGTTTTGTTTTGTTTGTAGACAGGGTCTAGCTCTGTCACGCAGGCTGCAGTACAGTGGCATGATCTCAGCTCACTGCAACCTCTGCCTCCCAAGCTCAAGAGATTCTCCCACCTCAGCCTCCCGAGTAGCTGGGACTACAGGCACATACTATCATGCTCGACTAATTTTTAAATTGTTTTTGTAGAGAGGAGGTCTCAGTGATATTGCCCATGCTAGTATTGAACTCCTGGGTTCAAGCGATCCTCCCACCTTGGCCTCCCAAAGTGTTGGGATTACAGGTGTGAACAACTGTACCCAGCCTCCCAGATTCCTAATGACTTAACTTACCTCTCTCAAGCCCTAGCTCAAATGTCACCTGGGGCAGTGAGGCTTTCCTGCCCTCTTCTTACATTACCTAGCACCCTTTCTGATTTTTTTTTTTTTTTTTTTTTTTTAGATGGAGTCTCACTCTGTCTCCTGGGCTGGAGTGCAGTGGTGCAATCTCGGCTCACTGCAACCTCCACCTCCCAGGTTCAAGCAATTCTCCTGCCTCAGCCTCCCGAGTAGCTGGGATTACAGGCACCCACAACTACGCCCAGCTAATTTTTTGCATTTTTAGTAGATATGAGGTTTCACCATATTAGCCAGGCTGGTCTCCAAATCCTGACCCCATGATTCGCCGACCTCGGCCTCCCAAAGCACTAGGATTACAGGAGTGATCCACCACCATGCCTGGCCTCTGATTTTTAAAAAAATAGAACTTATTCACCATTGAAATACAATACCCTGGCCGGGCGTGGTGGCTCACACCTGTAATACCAGCACTGGAGGCCAAGGCGGGTGGATCACTTGAGGTCAGAAGTTTGAGACCAGCCTTGTCAACATGGTGAAACCCAGTCTCTACTAAAAATACAAAAATTAGCCAAGCATGGTGACATGTGCCTGTAATCCCAGCTACTTGGGAGGCCAAGGCCCCAGAAAATGGCTTGAACCCGGGAGGTGGAGGTTACAGTGAGCCAAGACCATGCCACTGCATTCCAGTCCGGGCGACAGAGCGAGACCATGTCTCAAAAAAAAAAAAAAAAAGAAAAAGAAAAAAAGAAATACAATCCCTTGCTCATTTATATTGTTTGTTGTCTGTCTTCTCTCACTGAATTGTAAACTGCATGGGGTCAGAGATTTTTGTCTTTTTGGTTCACAGCTTATCTCCAGCCCCTAGGATAGGTCCTGGCACACAGAGTGCCCTCAAGAAATATTTGTTGAATGAGTGCACCTAAGAAATTTGGAAGAGCCAGGAATATGACAGATCAACACATACGTACATTTAGGTAAAAGATTAAAAACAAGTTCAGAGGGAGTAATTGATGACAGGCAAAACAATTTGAGAGTTGAAAGAATGGGCAATTGGAAAAGAGAGACCATTTTTTTCCCAGAACATTTTGGAGCTTTTCTTCTCCATGTATGTAGTATCTTTGAGTAAATATTACATATATTATAAAGTCTTAGGCCATATATGCTCAAACTCTATTATAAAGCTAATTGTTCAATTGTCTTATAATCCTTCCCTTTCTTGTGTGTTATTTTCTGTTTTAATGTTCAATAGCATTGTTAGAAAGAAAAGGAGATAAAAAAAAAATTCTATTTGTTCACTATTTTACTTGCCAGAAGACCCTGCGAGTACTTAAGGAATATAGTTGAAAGAGGTTATTAAAATTGTTTGGTGATTTTGTGATTGTTGACTTAGTTGTCTGTTAGCATGCATTACAGACTGTACTTGGCTATATGTCAGTAATTCTAGAAGTGACTTTTTGAAAATAATTTTCCCCAAATCATATACATAAACACTATTTGTAACTTACGAGTTTTTAAAAGTTTATGTGCATTTATTTTTGTTATAATTCAGTGGCTTTTAGTATATTCACAAAGTTGTGCAATTATCATTATCTAATTCCAGAATGTTTTCATTACCCCAAGAGGGAACCCAGTACCAGTTAATAGCCGCTCTCTATTCCACCCTCTTCCCAACCCCCTGACCCCCACCAGCCACCTACTTTCTGTCCCTATGGATCTGCTTATCCTGGACATTTCATGCAAATGGAACCATACAATATGTAGCTTTTTGTGTCTGGCTTCTTTTACATCATTTATTTTGTCTCAACTCAAGAAGTAAACCATATTTTACTAACCAAATAAACTGTACTGACCTTTACTTAAAGTACATCTTTAGCTGAATTTGCATAAATAATTTGACATTTCTACCTGTCACAATTATACTCCTTCCAACTTTTGTGTCAAAAATTATTTTTGATTAACCACATGCAAAACTTGACATTTTGAAATTCAGATACTCACTGTTATCTTCAAGATGAAGGTCACAAGATTTTTTTTCTTTAAAAAAAAAGGAAGCAAGGATATTTTCCCCTAGTTTTGTAATTTATTTGGCAAAAAAGAATTTAATGAAATTTCATCACTAGAGCCATTATTTTTAGTAAGGACAACATTTAGGAATGCTTAGAAGTTGGATCAATTTTTTTCTTCCCTGTATGTTTCCTCTCAAACAGACATATCCTCTGGTGTAAAATTATTGTATAAAATATGTAGGCCAGGCATGGTGGCTCATGCCTGTAATCCCAGCACTTTGGGAGGCCAAGGCAGGTGGATTGCTTCGAGCTCAGGAGTTCAAGACCAGCCTGGGTAACATAGTGAAACCCCGTCTCTACTAAAAATACAAAAATTAGCTGGGCATTGGTGGCTCACGCCTGTAGTCCCAAATACTTGGGAGGCTGAGGCTAGAGAATTGCATGAGCCTGAGAAGGAGAGGTTGCAGTGAGCAGAGATTGTGCCACTGCACTCCAGCCTGAGAGACAGAGTGAGACCCTGTCTCAAAAGATATATATGTGTATGTGTGCGTCTGTGCATGTGTGTGTAGGGGGAGTATACAATTGTTTGCATTGCATGACTTGTTGAAAAGTAATCTGTTCCTCACACAATTCCATTACATCTCTAAGCTACAGAATTCCATACTTAGCCCATCCTATGAACTTCCTTTATTCCATCTCTGCTCTATCTTATCACTGCTTTATATTATTTGTGAACATGTGTTCCCCCCCGCCCTTTAATTGCCCATCAAGTTTCCTATGCAGGTCTTAGTAGTGAGATGTACATCCCTCAAAGCCCCAAGGTTTAACTCTAGGTTTGGTAGATGCTTAATGCAATTTTGCAAAATAGATTTTTACTTAAAATTACAGTGGAATTTCAATATACCCTCATCCTTGCTTTGGTTTTGTACAGCAATGTCATATTTTAGAAGCCCTGCAATTAACCTTAATAAACAGGATCAAATATTACTATTATTAATGTTTCAAACCCAATCTCCATAAAAATAGTTTTTTCAAGATAAATTCATTTCATTCATGTTATGGAATTTAAAATTTACCAGATTAATAAACAAAGCCCTGAGTCAGGCAATCAGGCAGGAGAAAGGAATAAAGGGTATTCAATTAGGAAAAGAGGAAGTCAAATTGTCCCTGTTTGAAGATGACATGATTGTATATTTAGAAAACTCCACTGTCTCAGCCCCAAATCTCCTTAGGCTTATCAGGAACTTCAGCAAAGTCTCAGGATACAAAATCAATGTGCAAAAGTCACAAGCATTCTTATACACCAGTAACAGACAAACAGAGAGCCAAATAATGAATGAACTCCCATTCACAATAGCTTCAAAGAGAATAAAATACCTAGGAACCCAACTTACAAGGGATGTGAAGGACCTCTTCAAGGAGAACTACAAACCACTGCTCAGCGAAATAAAAGAGGACACAGACAAATGGAAGAACATTCCATGCTCATGAATAGGAAGAATCAATATTGTGAAAATGGCCATACTGCCCCAGGTAATTTATAGATTCAATGCCATCCCCATCAAGCCACTAATGACTTTCTTCACAGAATTGGAAAAAACTACTTTAAAGCTCATATGGAACCAAAAAAAGAGCCAGCATTGCCAAGACAATACTAAGCCAAAAGAACAAAACTGGAGGCATCACACTACCTATCTTCAAACTGTACTACAAGGCTACAGTAACCAAAACAGCATGGTACTGGTACCGAAACAGAGATATAGACCAATGGAACAGAACAGACCCCACGGAAATAATACCACACATCTTCAACAATCTGATCTTTGACAAACCTGACAAAAACAAGAAATGGGGAAAGGATTCCCTATTTAATAAATGGTGCTGGGAAACTAGCTAGCCATATGTAGAAAGCTGAAACTGGATCCCTCCCTTACACCTTATACAAAAATTAATTCAAGATGGATTAAAGATTTAAATGTTAGATCTAAAACCATAAAAACCCTAGAAGAAAACCTAGGCAATACCATTCAGGACATAGGCATGGGCAAGGACTTCATGTCTAAAACACCAAAAGCAATGGCAACAAAAGCCAAATTTGACAAATGGGATCTAATTAAACTAAAGAGCTTCTGCACAGGAAAAGAAACTACCATCAGAGTGAACAGGCAACCTACAGAATGGGAGAAAATTTTTACAATCTACCCATCTGACAAAGGGCTAATATCCAGAATCTACAAGGAACTTAAACAAATGTACGAGAAAAAATCAAACAACCCCATCAAAAAGCAGGCAAAGGATATGAACAGACACTTCTTGAAAGAAGACATCTATGCAACCAACAGACACATAAAAAAAAGTTCATCATCACTAGCCATCAGAGAAATGCAAATCAAAACCACAATGAGATACCATCTCATACCAGTTAGAATGGTGATCATTAAAAAGTCAGGAAACAACAGGTGCTGGAGAGGATATGGAGAAATAGGAACACTTTTACACTGTTGATGGGACTGTAAACTAGTTCAACCATTGTGGAAGACAGTGTGGCGATTCCTCAAGGATCTAGAACTAGAAATGCCATTTTACCCAGCTATCCCATTACTGGGTGTGTACCCAAAGAATTATAAATCCTGCTGCTATAAAGACACATGCACACCTATGTTTATTGCGGCACTATTCGCAATAGCAAAGACTTGGAACCAACCCCAATGTCCATCAATGATAGACTGGATTAAGAAAATGTGGCACATATACACCATAGAATACTATGCAGCCATAAAAAAGGATGAGTTCCTGTCCTTTGTAGGGACATGGATGAAGCTGGAAACCATCATTCTGAGCAAACTATTGCAAGGACAGAAAACCAAACACCGCACGTTCTCACTCATAGGTGGGAATTGAATAATGAGAACACTTGGACACAGGGTGGGGAACATTACACACCAGGGCCTGTCATAGGGCAGGGGGATGGGGAGGGATAGCATTAGGAGATATACCTAATGTGAATGACGAGTTAACGGGTGCAGCACACCAACATGGCACATGTGGCACATGTATACATATGTAACAAAGCTGCACTTTGTGCACATGTACCCTAGAACTTAAAGTATAATAATAATAAAAAACCAAAGCCCTGAGTCGTAACAGGCTGTGTTATATAGTATTATTGTTCAAATATTTGATGATCCTCCCGGTGGGACCATTGTAGGAGACCACATCACTCAGATCAGGCTTTTCCATGTGACTTGCAATGTCCCTCTCTTTAGGAGGATTATACATCACAATGTGTGACTTGCTTTGGTGAACATCATATGAGGGGAGATGATGAATGTCACTTCTTTGTGGAAGCTTCAAGAGCCAGCAGGGGTTTTACTTTTGGTCTCTTTTCTCTCAACCAATGATACCTGCAATATATCAGACAGAGGCTGATCCATTAGCTCAGGTTCATCAGGTCCAGAGGGAAGATGACATAGACGGGAACCACAGCTGACCCATAATGGACATTAAGGTGAGAAATAAACCTTTGTTTTTATAAGCCACTGAGGTTTGTGGAGGTCGTTTTTTACCACAGTGTAACTTAGCCTAAGCTAACAGATAAATAAGTTTTAAGAGAGATAGAATTCCATTTACCTGCATTTATATTATGAATCCCAGTAAGCTTGGACTAGATAATCTATAAGACATCAACTTCTTCTAACTTACAATAAGAATTTATTGGGAGAGATATTAAGTAGCTCCTAGAGGCAAGGCTGGAGTTTGGAGAGTGGGCAGGCACCAAAGGGAATCCACGAGGCTGGAGCTGCAGCCATGGCCGGAACGTGAATGACCTGATTAAGATGCTGTCACTGTTAGGTACTGGAAACCGCCACTGGCATTCTGGACACTAGCACCAGTGGTGGTCACTAGATACTAGAGGCTACCACTACCTGTGCCAGAATGAACTCTGAACTAATCCAGCATCTCTTTGTTGCTCGCCCAAGAGTCAGCTCTTCAAAGAGAGTATCTGATTGCCTAGTCTTGAGTCTCATGGCTGTATTTTTGTTGTCAGAGTACTGGAAGAGCAAGTGTCTCTCCATTGAGACTTTTATAATGAAAAGACTCACAAAATAGTTGGTTTCTTAAGTGTCAGAAAGACCTTCAGATGCTAACCAAACCTCATCCCCCACAAAAGAAAAATATCCCCCACAAACTTAGAAGATAAGCAAACTTGGCTGGGCGCAGTGGCTCATGCTTATAGTCCCAGCACTTTGGGAGGCCGAGGTGGGCAGATCACCTGATGTCAGGACTTCAAGACCAGCCTGGGCAACATGGTGAAACCCTGTCTCTACTAAAAATACAAAAATTAGCCGGATGTAGTGGCGCACACCTGTAATCCCAGCTACTCAGGAGGCTGAAGCAAGAGAATCACCTGAACCCTGGAGGCGGAGGTTGCAGTGAGCCAAGATCATGCCACAGCACTCTGGCCTGGGTGACAGATTGAGACTCCATCTAAAAAAGAAAAAGAAGATAAGCAAACTTTACAACTTCTATTCTGTATTTCCATTATGGAAGTTGATATGGTTTGGCTCTGTCCCCACCTAAATCTCATCTTGAGTTGTAGCTCCCATAATCCCCACATGTCATGGGGGGTAATTGAACCATGGGGGTGGGTTTTTCCCATGACAGTGAATTAGTCTTAGGAGGTCTGATGGTTTTATAAAGTGCAGTTCCCGTACACACACTCTCGCCTGCCGCCACGTAAGATGTGCCTTCGCTCCTCCTTTGCTTTCCGCCATGATTGTGAGGCCTCCCCAGTCATGAGGAATTGTGAGTTCATTAAACCTCTTTTTCTTTATAAATTACTCAGTCTCAGGTATGTCTTTATCAGCAGCGTAAGAACAGATTAATACAGAGGTATGACATAAGCAGTGTAGTATAAATGATTGCATTCTAATTGAAAGTATATGTGATGGATGGACATATTCTAGTTCAGTGCTGTCTGATAGAATTTTCTGTGCTGATGCACATACTCTATATCTACTCTATCAATTGGGTAGCCACTAGCCACACATGCCTATTGAGCAGTGCAAATGAGGCTAATATGACTTAGGAATTGAATTCTGAATGCTATATCATTTTAATTGGTTTGCATTGCAATTTAAATAGCCACACGTGCGTAGTGGTTACCGTATTGGACAGCACAATTCTAGTCCATTCGGGCACCACACCTAATTTTCTTCAGGAAATTCTTCTCTCTTTTTGTGTTAGATTTATTCCTAAGTATTTTATAATTTTGTTATTGAAGTTAATATAGTTTTAAATAGATGTTTCCTGTGTTTTGTTGGCTATATAAAGGGAACTTACTTTCGTTAACCACTTTTTATCTAGCCACTTTATTAAACCCTTTCAATGATAGATTTGCTATAGTGTGATTTGGATTTTCTAATCATATTGTCTATGTTTAATAAGTTTTGTTTCTCCCTTTGCAGTCCTCACACTTTTTTGCTTTTATTGCTGTATGCTAGGACCTCCCATGCAATTTCGAAGAGAGTGGTTGGAGGAGACATTCTTATCTTTTTTTTTTTTTTTTTTTTTTTTGTATTTTAAAGGGCATATGTGACGGATTTTAACCATTAAGAATGATGTTTGGTATGGGTTTTTAGTACATATTCTTTATGAGGTTAGGGAAGTCCCGTCTATTCCTGGTTTGCTAAGAGATTACTTATCACAAATGGGTGTTGAATTTAATTGAATGAATTTTTTCTTCATCTATTGAGTTGACTGCATGTTGTTTTCCCTTTGAACTGTTCAACTACCCTTGCATTCCTGATATACATCCAAATTAGTCATTACAAATGAAATTCTATTATTTTCTCTTATTAGTCACTTTTTCCTCCCTCTTCGCAAGTCTAACACTTTTTTAATGAATGCGGGACATAGTATATAAATGAAACAGAAATGCTCCACATAATGTCTTCCACTAGTGAGGGTTCACCCTTTCCACTTTTAGGCAGAGAGAGTGAGGGATTTATCAAATTTAATCAGGGATTTCATTTAGCCAGAGCCTAGCTATAACTGTGAGTAGGATCCAGCACCTGCTTGGATTATTTATACTCCTATGGATGGAGTGAGGGTAGGGGAGGTGAGAGGATAAGAAGCTGGTTATGTGAGAGTGATGGCAGTCTCAGCTCTTAAACCAAAAAATAAAGAAAGCTGCAAATGAGCACTGGGTATTTAGATAGAAGATCATGGGGCCGCTGGAAGAGGAACACTTCAGCGTCACTATCCTGAGTCTTAGGAGCAGCACATATGGTTTTGGCCATGTCTGTGTGGGCTTATGTCTGAAGGAAATAGTTGCCAAGATAACTGGAATTTTGCCTTTCACTAACCATTATAGCCTAAGACAAAGATTAAATTGTGTGGCCTTATGAAGTACTTTTAAAGGTTTCTTAAAATTGCTTCATTGAAAAACTTCCACTTATTGCCCAAAATAATATTATAACGTGGAATCCAAAATTTAAATGAAAATTACCCAGAATCCTACTGCCATAATGATTCAACTGCTTTGATTTTCCTTGCTGCCTTCCATTCTTTTGTATATAAACACTCATATATACACACTCATACAAACACACACACATATACTTTTCACATAATTGTAACCATGGTGTGTATGTGATTTTCCTTCCATTGCCTTTGAAGGTTAAGTTCAGTTTTTGACCCACGTTCATCAGCAAATCAGCAAAGGGATTGAATTCTTCACTTCATTCCTGAATTTTAATGCTTGTTCCATTTTGCCATTTTTTAATTAACTAAGTTAGATTATATTTAGAGTGTGGTCAAGAAAGTACAGCACTATTCAACATACACATACTATTTTTAAGAGAATACATTAGATCTTGCTTTGCTAGAGAAAGTATTACAATTTTAAGTTCTTCCACCAGTTGTGAAGATTTAATAATAGTTTGTCTGTTTTCTTTATTTAGAAAGATTTATTGAAAGCTGCTATGTGCTAAGTTATTTGTGACCTTGTTTGCGAAACTTGTACTACTCTTTCCACAGCCCTTCCCATTGCTGCCTGCTCATTCTTAGGGCTCGACATGAGTCACCTCCTCATTCCTGCCTTCTCTGGTATCATCACCCTATATTCCCACCTACTGCACCTTGAAATTATTTTCTGCAGTCCATTTGTAACTACATGTTTGTTTAGTTACTTATTGAATGTCTCCTCTAATCTTCTCTAAGCTCTCCTAGAAAAGGAACTGAATCTATTTTGTTCACCAAGATAAAGTCACATAACATTTTTAAAAAGCTGGTGGATGGGAGCCAAAGTGTGGAGGAGGGTGTTTGTCCTCAGAGAAGAGGATGGTGGCTGGGGACGCCCCCTGAATTCCTCCCATGTCTTATTTACTGCTGTATTCTCAGCACCTAGCATAGTGTACATGCTTACTATATATTTGTTGAATAAATAAGTATTAACATGAATTGACTTTTCATTTCCTGCAAATCTTAAAATCACCCAAGGGAAGAGACAGTAAATGTGTGTCTATGCTGTGGGCATTGGAGGGATTTGGGTGAGCGTGGTGATTACCCACAAACTTGAGAGGTGTGAGTTGTGTTGGCTCCTGCCTCCCATGCCCGCCTCCCTTCTGACAGTGTGTAGGTTGACAGAAGGAAGAATGGCAATGGCTTTTGACACCCAGGTTGCCATTTGACAGTGTCCACTGGATAGAATTCATAGGACTCATGAAAGAATATATGTTTTATTTGGTTGAGGGCCAGAATTTTCATTTGCTTACATCAATCTGAGTCTGGAAATTCTGAAATTTGCTCACTGGTGATATCTAGATTAAGGATGATGCCCCTATTCATTTTCACTTGAGAACTCCTTTTTAAGCATAGCAGTGAAGAAATCCAATTTCTGGCATTTCCTTATACATTGAAATTTTATGTGACTTAAGAATCACTATCAAAAGTTCTATATTAGTGCAAGAAACATGCTGAACTTAGTATCTAGGCAAACTGGATAAGTGTGACATTGGTATAAAATATTGAAGATGTACATATTATATAAATGTGTAAGTATATAAATAAATGCATTATTAAATACATCAATATATGTTGAAAAGCTATGTATTATAAAATATGCTTCCTCAACCAAATTGGGATTTTTCTTCCATATACTATTTGGTAATGTTCTTTTTCACTTAACATTATATGTTGTTAAGAATTTTCACTCTGGCTTGACTTTAAAGCCAAATATAACAAATTTTGAGTTACTTTTATGTATATTTTATGCTTTTTCCCCTTCTTAGTACAGGTATAGAAGAACATCTATGCAACATTATGACCAAATCTGTTATTCTGCCAAACAACTTTGGAAAAATATCAAATTTGTGACTATTTACATATGTAATATAATGGTGAAATAGCCTACAACTGAGTTCTGTGTTTTTCCTTGTACGTGAAAGTAAAAGCAGTCCAATTATCATCAATATTTACCTGAGTCTAGGGCCCACTTACTTGTAGCTTTTTTTTTTTTTTTAAATTCTTGAGACAGAGTCTTGCTGTGTTGCCCAAGCTGGAGTGCAGTGGCACACGATCTTGACTCGCTGTAAACTCTGCCTCCCGGGTTCAAGCGATTCTCCTGCCTTAGCCTCCTGAGTTGCTGGGATTACAGGCACGCGCCACCACGCCCGGCTAATTTTTTTGTATTTTTAGTAGAGACGGGGTTTCACCATGTTGGCCAGGCTAGTCTCGAACTCCTGACCCGTGATCCATCCGCCTTGGCCTCCCAAAGTGCTGGGATTACAGGCGTGAGCCACCATGCCCGGCCACTTGTAGCTTTTCATCAGAGATGCCAGAGTGATTTCTTTCAGTCTCCAGCTTGAGATGGGGTATTAACTCCCAGGACTCATAGTAATAAGTAGGTGTCATTTAAATTAAAGAATCATTTATGCATAGCAACCTTGGCCTCTTTCTCTCCCATGAGTGATGCATTGGTGTTTACAGAATATAAAGATGAAAATCTTCGTGAGATGAAGGGAGTCAAACTAGGTTAGTTCTTTAATGTTTTCATCAAGGAACAAGTTTATGGAGCAAGAGAGATAGCAACTGTTTATCCAACTTGCATCAGCTTACCAACCACACACATCCAACAACAAAAATCCCCCAAACTTGCCCTTCAGAGAAAAATCTTTTAACCCACTCTACTCTTGCACTGACATAGAAATGTGGTTAAGAAGTGAATGGTGGAAGAGACCAGAATATACTAACATTCTTAAATGTCAGTTGGCTAGTATCCAACTGATAGTAACTTTAGAGAAAGTAACTTTCCTTATTCTTTCTTAAGGTACTATAAGCTACACTCAAATATGTTTGAATGCCTTCTTACATTTTGGAACAGCCTAAGAGTCACTCATGGGACCTTCTTAGAACATTTTTTATGAAAGCTGTTGGGTTTGTCAAGGTTTACTTTAACTCAAAATACAATAATTTCATGAGATCACTTGTTAATAGCTAGTTGGTATTAGCAGTTGCACAGATAAACTCCTATTTTATCACTCCTTGACTATGGTTAGGATGTATGATTTTCAGGTAGCATTTCTTTAATTATCCTGTGGATTGCTTGTTGCAATTTGGCCCAAGGTACATGACTTTTTTTCTATTGGAAAATTAACTCTAATATTCATATATAATGTTTTATGGTGTACTTTTAATGTGTGTTTTAAAAATGATAATGTATATCTCTTCTTCCCCCCAATTTAACAGATTTGTATTTTATAAACGTTTATACATATTTCCTTGGGGAAATGACCTGCAGATAAGAAACAGATTTCTGTTTATGAGAAAAAAATTATTTAAGCTTATGCGTTGTTTTCAGAAGCATTCTAAAATTGCCTTTTTAATTTGTGAGAAACTTTCTCAAATATGACCTTTCTAGTGCTGAATGAAAAGTCATTACCTGAAAATGACTCCCCAGAGAGCTGGAGATTATTTAAATTGTTGTGGGCCCCAACATCATAAAAGTGAGATCTTTGTCTTGGAAAATAAACAGACTAAATCTTTTTAAAACAACTTTTATTTTAGGTTTAGGGGTACATGTGCAGGTTTGTCATGTAGGTAAACTGCCTGTTGCGAGGGCTTGGTGTACAGATTATTTAGTTACCCAGGTAATAAGCATAGTACCTGATACCTAGTTTTTTTCCTGCTCCTTTTCCTCCTCATACCCTCCACCCTCAAGTGGGCCCTGGTGTCTGTTGTTCCTATGTGACCATGCGTTCTCATCATTTAGCTTCTACTTATAAGTGAGAACACGCAGTATTTGGTTTTCTGATAAACAAACTAAATCACAAACAAATTAAATGTATTGAGATGTCACTATGAGTCCCTCCCACTTGCAGGGTTCTGTATCATAGGATTCATGCACTCAACTTCACACATAAAGCAAGGACTTAAGGAGAGCTCCTCCAGTACCACTTTTGCACCATCGCTTTCTATTTAGAGATGACGGAGGCAGTATTTTAATAAGATTAAAGGAAAGTTTTAATAGCTTCATTTAAAAAGTTCTTGTTTTTCCACAATATCACAACTGTTTTCATTTTTCAGCTACCTGTTTGTTCTTTGTCCGTTTGCCTAGTCGTTTTTATCATTGTAATCACGACATCCTGTGACTGTGCTCATGAGGTCTGTTTATTTCCACTTTACGTAAACTTTTCAAAATGACAGTTATTTCGTACTCGCTCTCGCCCGAACACAGACGGGAGGACACTTGAGGAGCAATCGACCCAAAGGAAAAGCACGATTCAGGCCCCGCCTGCCTCGGCTCCACCTCCCACGGGCCCCACTCCCAGGGCCTCGGCCGCGGGACCCCGCCTTCCAGGCCCCGCCTCCCGGGGCCCCGCCCTGCTTTTCTCCTCGCCCCGCCCCGGCCCGTCGCCATGTTGTTCCCTCCGCGCTGGACGGGAGCAGCTGGACCTGGAACCTGGCTGCTCTACCGCCGCTGCCTCCTGCTGTGCAGGTCCCCGACCCTCTCTCTGTCCTCATTGCACCCACACGGGCCGGTTCAGAGCTCCCGGCTCGTCTTTCGTGTGGCCGCGAGGTGAGCGGGACTCGGGACTCCTTCGGGGCCGGGCGGAGCGCGCGGGTGTCGGGGTCTGAGGGGGCGGCTAGGGCCTCGGGCCGCTGGGGTGGGGTGCGGTGCGCGCGGGGCTAGCGCGGGTCACAAGGCCGCCCCGGGAGCGAGGACGGCTGGTTGTCTCCCTGCCTGCTGTCTGACGCAGGAGGAAAGACGGGTCCCCACACCTTTGGGGAGAGGGACACACGGAAACACACACACACAGGGACGCACACAAACACTGGAGAGAGGGAGATACAAAAGCCTGGACACCCGTGCACATACACACGGAGAAATACACCCAGTCACCTGGGAACACACGTACACGCCAGCCTTTCCCCAACCACTCCGGGACGCACATCCACAGTCCCCAAACCAAATCCTACACCCGAGTGATTAATGTAGGGAAAACAAAGGCGCTCCCACGACTTGATTTTGGCGACCTCTGAAGTTCCACCTAAGCAGAACGTGTTTGCTCGATGTCTTATGACCACTTGGGTGAGGAATTCGGAAAGTAAAGCCAATCTTAGAGGCTGCAGGAGGTTTGGGGGCAGTATCTGATTCAGACGCTGGCTAACGTTTCACGATCGCGTTCCCTTTTTTCTTCCAACTCGGTAAGTAAAAAGGCAAGATGAGAAATTTACGTGCTGAACTTAATAAATAGTTGGTGGACGTATTGCCTTTTTTTTTTTTTTTTTTGGTAAGGGATGACACATCTCGTGACTACAGTTCTTTTGAGGAATAACTTTTCTGCTAGTTTCCAAATCGGCACGTGACCAAAGTCTTTTCATAGGATTTTAGCGTCCTGATAAAAATCAATGGGCAGAATTTGATTGCTTTTTAAAAAATGTGTTTGTCCTTTGGTCTCTGGCACCATTGTAATGGAAAATCCCTACATTGCCTGTACTCTCAGAAGCTGTCCAGTGGAGCAAAACTAGAGATAAAGAAACCTGGAACGATTCAGTTAGGAACTTTTAAGAAGCCAGCCTTTAGTTTTTCCTTTAGAAGATTATGCAGTTATCATGATTGCTTCTCTAGAACTTCAGTGTGTTATTTGGATTCCTAAATCTAAGACAATGCTGTGGAAGTCTGGTGCTTTTAGTATTTTTGTGTCTGCTGTAGTAAATTCCTCGTTTATACTACAAAGTTTCTCTTTTGGAGACTTTTGGGATCTGGGCATATTTTTCGTTTATTATTTGGAATGTTAGAGTAGATAGGCAAAAACTAAGTAGAACCTCTATTGGCTTTGACTCCAAGCCGGGTTCTTAAGAGATAAGGGGAATAATACCTTAGTTCTATCACTTCTTTTCCAACCTCTCTCATCTCTTTTTGTTTCTATCTCAACCATTTCTTCTGTCTAGACTACAGTACTCTGGAGGCCTAAAGATAAGATTTTTGAGTTCTCGAAATTATTTTTTTTTAGCCTCCCCTCATTTCTGACCATTTATTGAGCACTCACTCTGGCGCGGTGAATATTCTGTGCGTGTAAATCCTGTACGTACATCATTTCATTTAATTTTCATAGCATTTCTTCAGCAAGAGCTCCATGTTACAGTTGAGGAATTTGCGGGGGGCATAGGAAGGTTCAGTCTGTTTTCCAAGATGACCCAGGTTGTGATGGGGTGGAGCGGGGATTCAAAGCAGATCTGGGTAATTTTAGAGTAATAGTTCTCAAGTGGAAGAGAGGACAATTTTGTCCTCCTAGGAGATATTTGGCAATGTCTGCAGGCATTTTTGGTTCACACCTGGGGGCAAGGGAGGTGCTGCTGACATCTAGTGGGTAGAGGCCAGGGATGCTGCTAAACATTCTTTTTTATTTTTATTTTTGTTATTTAATTTTTAATTTTTGCTGCTAAACATTCTATAACCTACAGGACAGCCCCCCACAACAAAGAGCTGTCTAGCCCAAAATGTCAGTAGTGCCACAGTTGAGAAACCTTGCTTTTCAGCAGTCTGAGTAACCCCAGAGCTTACATTTCAACTGCTTTTGTAGTTTTTCAAATGCAATGTCATATTCCTATTTGGGATACTTCATCATTTTAACAGTGAGCAGGGGAAAATTCTCTCTACTGAGAAGCATATTCACTTGAAAGATTAAAGAGTGAGTGGCTGGGCACGATGGCTCACGCCTGTAATCCCAGCACTTTGGGAGGCCGAGGTGGGTGGATCACGAGGTCAGGAGTTCGAGACCAGCCTGGCCAACATGGTGAAACCCCGTTTCTACTAAAAATACAAAAGTTAGCCAGGCGTGGTGGCAGATGCCTGTAATGCCACCTACTCAGGAGGCTGAATTCAGGAGAATCACTTGAACCCGGGAGGCAGAGATTGCAGTGAGCCGAGGTCACGCCACTGCACTCCAGCCTGGGCGACAGAGTGAGACTCCATCTCAAAAAATAAATAAATAAATAAACGGGGCAAATAATTTCTGGTAGCAGAATCTGTTTTTTGTTTTAAGGCAAAAATGACAAAAATAACTTTAGAGCTATTCAGAGCCATTAAAGTGGACTTAGACAGTTTAGTTTCTGCATTATTTCAGTTGTCTGAGCAGCCTGTGGGGCACTGATACAAAGGTGCTGATGAGAAGGGCAGTGGGGAGTCCTAACCTTCCTGAAACTTACAGTCCAATCACAGTCATAAGATTAGGTTCTGACATCATCCTAGAACAGAATTTATTGCCCGGGCTACTCAAGGACAGGGGCCAGGTGTTCATTTAAAAAAAAAAAAAAAAAACAGGCTGAGTGTGGTGGCTCATGCCTGTAATCTCAGTGCTTTGGGAGACCCACACAGGAGGATCACTTGAGCCCAGAAGTTTGAGACCAGCCTGGGCAACATAGTGAGACACCCGTCTCTACAAAAACTAAACTAAAAAAAAATTAGCCTACCTCAGTGTGGTGGTGCATGTCCCAGCTACTCTGGAGGCTGAGGCAGAAGGACGACTTGAGCCCTGGAGTTCAAGGCTGCAGTGAGTCATGATCGCACCACTGCATTCCAGCCTGGGCAATAGAGTGAGACCTTGTCGCTAAAAAAAAATAATAATAATTAAAGAAAACAACTCCACACTTGGCACAGAAGTACCTGTGTCATGGTGTTTACTGTGGGTAGACTTAGATGAAATGGGGAAAACTTGATGTGTTTGTTACAGTTTTGTATGGTTAACCACGTGTGAATATTTACAAGAATCCAATTGAGAAGCCATTCTTGTTGAGCATAAAATTCATCCTTAAATTTCACCTCACCAGAGAAATAGTTATGCCTGCATTTTGTCACTGGAATCAAGAAATAAATGATGAATTTTTTAATGACTTTGCCATAACTTTCTGGTGTTTTCCAGTCTTTTTTTTCATTTTCATGCCTATTTAAGAGCAGACCTTTCAAAATATGTACTGCTTCATTCTGGTGGCAGAATTAGGTGAACTTTGGGAGGGAATGGTTGACTGGAGCAGTCAAAAAGGATCGCATCTCTTTTTAGGCATCACTGTGAGTGTTATTCATGCAGTCAACATGGCATCTTTTTGTCGGTAGCTTGGTTTTTGACTCATGCCAATACACAGCACGTTCTTTGCTGATGAATAGATTTCTCTGCCTCTTCAGGAGTTGTCTGCTATAGGGTAGGGAGGATGTTGAGTTACACACCTCAAAATGATTGCTAGTGCATACACACGGAATCTGACAAAAGTGACATGTTTTATTCTGGGAAGGGTCGAGAGAAATTGGTGCCAGAGTTGTCTTGTTTGATCATTAATTGGCTTACTCCTCCGCCCAACTTAGGTCACCACATTTCCTTCTGGGTAAAATGAGATGGCTGTGCTTTATAATCTCTAGGAGATTATATGACACAAAGTAGAGGCAGCAAATTATTAGCTTCCAAGGAGTTCTGCCCAGGCAATGTGTTAGTTAAGCAGCAGGAGGAAGTAAGCCAAATGGAAGTGTGTGTGTGTTTGGGCAACGCATCTAACTTGAAAGCTGTATAGATAATAAACTCATCAGTCAAAACCAAGCGTAAGAGAATAGGATTTGTGACTAAGTAGGCCATCAACAGAGAACATTTATTAAGGACTTTTTTTTATAGAGGAGTGAGGGTGAACTCAAAAAATGTTTCAGGGAGTTTGGTGGAAAGCTATGATGCAATTGGAAGGCGAGGATGCCTGAGGGAGGAGACCTGGAGCCACCTAGGTGTGTAGGCAGAGGGGAGGGAGGTCGGAGGCGGTCCCAGGCCATGTTGCCAGAGAGCCCAGGAGTGCCAGGGCTAGTTAGATAACTTGGAGGAGAAATCTCTGTTTCTCAACATGACTCTTGATACTGAGCATGTTGTGAACCTGTGTGCTCTGGGTATTTCCACATTCTGGATTTTTCCAATCCTTTTGTTAATTTTTGACTGTGGTGAGTTCAGGCGTTGGAACACTGTTGTTTATTATGAGTACAGTGAGGATGACTAGATGTAAATGAATGTAAGTAAGGTAACAGCTAGATCTGCCTGAGGTTGAGAGAGACTGGGTGTGAAAAAAAACGGAGAAGTGAAACAGGCTGTCCCGGCTTCACATTCTGGCTGCATGGAAGCCAGCTCATTGCATTCTCCAGGAGTTCTCTGGGAGTCTGTGGACACAGACTCCACTTTTGTCTTAGGCCTGACTTGTACAAACGTATTCTGTTGTTTGACAGGGGATGGAGAAACACTATGGAACAACTGGACATATTCATTTCATTGCCACATTCTTTATTCAAGTGTGACAGAGAGCAAAGCAGTATAAAGGAGTTGAACTGACTACTGTAGTTTAATTTCAAGTTCGTGTGAATTGGATTAGATTTTTGGGTACAGAAGCTAAGGTAATTTCCAAAAGGTTAGTGCGAATAAGACTGTCTGTGTTCTCAGCGTTGGAAAAACCTGGGGAAAAAAAAGCCTTACAGACTTCTGTTTCTAGAACTTGCTGTGCAGAACTTTAGGATAGATAGGAGTGTTTATGCAGCTAGGTGACTGCCCTGGTCTGTGCAGTTTCACACCTGTGTATTTGATCAGATGTATATACCTGGAAATACATACATAATGTGGTTGGAAGTCAGATCAGAACTGCCTGAGGACTACCCATTGGTGAATGCAGAATGTTCTTTGGAATGAGTGCTAATATTCTTAAATAACATTTAAAAATGGTTGTTTGGGAGCAAACAGTTGCCACCCTCATAATCCACTTTAATTTGTGCCAAGTACTTGATTTTTATCACAGCAGTCTTGGAAAACCTAGCTTCATGAAGATATGATGTCATCGAAAGGAATGCGGCACAATCTAATTAACTCCCCTCCAGTGTGGTGCCCTACAAATGTCAAGTATCCGTGTTTCCCTCAGAATTTAAAATAGCCTGCCCTGCCCCTGTGAATTTGCCATGATGCTTTGGGGCACCTCAGCATGCAGTTTGGGAACCTTAGGATTAGAAGTTGGTATTATTGGCTCTAGTTTATGTACTACAAGGTTTATCGGTAAGGAGAAAAGGCATCAAAGTCCCTTTTTAATTCTCCATCCCACCTTCCAGTATCTGTAAGCTTTTCCCTTGGGCCCCTCATTTCCCCCAGAGCTTTGCAGTTTTGGGATGCTACCCTTTTAGTTGCTAAACTGAGAGGAGGGACACAGAGGAAAGAGACTGCAGTTGAGGTTTCCTGTGCAGATGGTCCCTCCAGCTCCACTTTCCTTTGTGCTTTCTCTCCATTTTCTACTGGGTGCAATACTTTAGGAAGTGGGTCTGCTAAGGTGGCACAAGGATGTGGGTCATGGAATCTACAGCCTTTCGGGGACCCCTTGAGCTTCCGGACCCAGCCTGTCTGGAGAAGTCTCAAGAAGTGCCCGTGTGCTGTTCAGTTCTTTTCCAGTTGTCTGGTGGGAATCAGCTTTCTCATTGTTGGCTGCTGCTTTCCGCATTAGGTTTCATTGTCTCTTCACTCTGTCACTCCCAGACCATTTGCTTTCCACTTTCTAAATTTTGTTGCTGTCTTGCATCTACAGTTGTTCTTTCTTGGTGTCCTTTTTGGATTTGTGCCTTATGTAGACCTTTTCTGTCACTGGGTGGGAGTGAAGATAACACATACTTGACCTGCCCTATTTAATTAGACCTGGGGAAGTTTGTGGACTTGTTTACTGATCTATAAAACATGGATGATAGTGTCCAACTTGCAGGTGATTTTAAGGTGCTGTATGCCAGGTACCTAGTAGATATTCAGTTAATAGTGGCTGCTAATATAATTACAGCCATAGCATTTATTATTTGAGCAAGCAAGGCAATAGCAATAGGTAGTGCGAAAAGTGGACATATTTCATGTGTGGCTGAATGAAGTGCGTAAGAGAAAAGAAGAAAGAGATTTTCGAAATGGAGAAAATATTTAGCTCAGTTTTAGATATGTTGAATTTGAACTACCATCAGGGTACCAGATGAACATATTATACAAGGGGTTGCAAATTCTTGTCTGGCCCAGACATGCAGAGGTAGACTTTAGGAGTCACTGGTTTTTATAGCCCGGGGAGATACCATCTGGAAACAGGTAAGGGTTTCAGTCTCGTGAAATAGCTTCATGAAGAGCTTGTCAGGAAAGGGAGCTGTCTATGTTTTAGAAAGCTAAGGGACCAAGGAGGAGAGAAAGCAGAACCTATTATCAGAGTGGTTTTATGGACAATTAGGAAACATTTTCAAGAGGATTACTGCCAGGCTGTTTGGACCTGATAGATGCAGTAATGGGTGGTGAGTCCTGGCTCAGACTTGAAGGTCTCCCCTGTGCCTCTAGCTAGTTGTGTGATCCTGTGTAAGAAAGACACTTTCCCAGTTAGGCCTCTGTTTCCTTACTTGTTTTTAAAAAACACTTGAGGCCAGGCGCGGTGGCTCACACCTGTAATCCTAGCACTTTGGGAGGCCAAGGAGGGAGGCTTGCTTGAGCCCAGGAGTTCCAAGACCAGCCTGGGCAAGATGGTGAGACCTTGTCATTACAAAATGTAAAAAAAAAAATTAGCCAGTCTTGGTGGTCTGTGCCTGTAGTCCCAGCTACTCTGGAGCCTGAAGTGGGGGGATCACTTGAGCCTGGGAGTTTGAGGCTGCAGTGAGCTATGATCATGCCACTGCACTCCAGCCTGGGTGGTAGAGAGAGACTCTGTCTTTTAAAAAAAGAAAAAAGACTTGGGTACCCTTCTAAGATTTTAGTTCATGCACATCCAGACAGATCGCTACACCTGAGAGAATTCACTGTCAACTAGCTGGGCTTCAGGTGGAATTGCTGTTCAAACTTGCAGGTGTTTTCTAGAAACATACACAATAAAGTCCTGAGAGAAGAACTTTTCCCTGTATTCACCTTAGGGTTGTGTGTGCCGTAGGGCATTCAGATGAGGACTGAGAAAAAGCCGTTGGATTGGCCATTAGGAGGTCTTTGGTGACTTTTGCTGACACTCAGGGGAAAGGATGGAGTGGGAGCCCTGGTGTCCTATAAGCTGAGCAGAGAGTTAATCAGGTTTGCAGGCAGATTGAGAAATGGGTAGTGATGGGCATAGTGAGGCTGGGTTTGGAAAGCTTTTTGTGAGAAAAGTCAGTTTCGACACTTCAATAGGGCAGACCTGGGGGATCATTGATAAAGTGACAGTTACATTGGATAAACTGAACTTGATGAAGAGCTGCCTGTAGTGTTGAGCTGGTGACAACTTCCCTGCAGAATGGTATTTGGGAGCCTCTAGTCTAGTTGAGTCCTATATACCAGACATAGCTGCCCCTTTTTAAATATATCTTCTTAGGAAATCCTCACTCCTTGTAATTAACTTTTCTAACAGTCGAGAAGTTTCCTTTTGCTGTGGCTCCATGCCTTGTGGAACCCCTCAGTGAGTTTGTATAGTTCTGCAACCCCTGGCTTTGTCTGCTGTAAATTAAAGACATTTAGTTTCTTATCTAACTGGAAGGGAGGCCTCAGAACCAGTGTTTCTTTAGGTGATAGCAGAACGTTGCAGATCATTTTTGATTTGTGTTTTGCTGCTTTAATATATTTTTCTGACATATATGTTCAAATTCATTCCTTTCATAAATTGTTTTTCTTCCTGAAATAGCTCCCTTTAATTCCCCATGTTCTCATCTTGTGACTTTTATCTATGTCTTTGCATTTTAATTCTGTCTTCCAATGTGCACTCTTTTCTTTATTGTCAAAAAGTATTGTAAGTGCCTTTTACAGGTAAGTGCCTCATCGCAGGTAGATTTATGCTTGGTTCTTAAAACCTAAGCAAAACAAAAAATCAAAACATTATCCTCACTTCTCAGGACTAGCAATTTCCCATAAGTAAGGCAGTTCACTGAACTATCACAGTTTATGGTCAAAGTGTAACATTCATAAAAGTCTCATGGGTGAGGGAGAGAAAGAGGAAATACTGCTAAAGACAAAAAGTCTTGAAGGGTGTTAAGAGCTACAGAAATGGATCACACATAACATACAAATGATGCAGGCATGTAGCAATCATTTCTTGGTGTCCAAACTCCTTTAAGATCTGATGAAAGCTTTTTTGTTCTTTCCAGGAAAAAAGCACAAGCACACAAGCCTCCACCAATGCTCTCATCCTTATTTCACCTGTGATTCTAGGGAGTGTATATTCCCCCTGAAGCTCATTTCATGGACTCCCAATTAACCACACTCTAGGCCTGCACTGTCCAGCACAGTTCCCACTAGCCTCATGTAGCAATTTAAACTAGTTAAAATTAAATGAAAAGTTCAGTTCTTCAGTTAGACCAGCTATTTTCCAGTGCTCAATAGCCACATGTGGTTAGTGGCTACCATATTGGGCAGTGCAGATTATAGAACATTGTCATCATTGCAGAAGGCTCTGTTGGATCCTGCTGCACTAGTTTCATGATGGTTTAAGATTTAGTTCCTTAACTAAGTCTTCTTTTTCTTTTTTTCTTTTTTTTTGCCCTTCTCACTTCCTCCCTTCCCACTACCCCCACCACTGTTAGTGATTAGTTAGCATACCTACAGAGGTACCTTGTTTTAAGAAAAAAGTTAACATATTTCTTAAATTAGCTGATTCAGCTTCAAAAAAAGTTACTTAATTGAAATAAGTTCTTTCAATAGGGGAGGTACTCTGACATAGTGATAGTATGGTTTGATAATACAGTTTTTCTCCTCTAGCTGCCTCCTGTTCTTGAGGTAATGCTCAGTGATTAACTAGATAGGACTAGATAATTTATTTCACCTTGGCAGGTCTTGCCTCCAAGTTGGCCTATTCCTATGTTATTTCCTTTTCTTTCTTTTGCTTCTTCCTGCACACTAAATATGGTATTTTCTGACAGTATTTATCTTCTTTCTTTATTTTTTTTGGTAACTTCTTGCTGTAGAGCTGGTACCCATTAGACGTAATGACTTTCCTTGACTTGCTTGTTCATAAATTTCCGTAAGACAATCAGGAAGTTTTTAGAAACAGTGGAACCAATTAGACTGTTAAGTGAGACACGCCTAAATTAAGCTATGAGGAAATAAATACAGCTCCAGCAAAAATAATTTTCAGATTATCCATATTCTTGTTTCCCTGGTTTTCTTTGAACCTCACTTTCTCAAGCTATGAGGTGAAGTGAAGTGATACATACACCTCTAAGTAGGACATTCAGGGTGAATCCAAAGGAACTTGTGAATTTGACCAAAAAAAAAAAAAAAAAAAAAAAAAAAAAATTCTGTTCCTAAATTTAAACCAGGAGTGATAAATTCAATTTAAGTTTTTGGAGGGGTTACAGAATATGTGTTTTAAAATTCAAGTTTTGAGAAGGCAGTTTACAAATGATGCCTGCTCTCCCTTTGGCAGCTTATTAAGGAATGTAGTTGTTTTTCAGCATTTGCCAGCTCCCTGTCGCAGTCAGGGAGCTTAAAGTGGTATTCTCATTGGGATTGCAAGTAAGAATCAATTTTTTTGTTCCTTCCCACACATTTTAATAGACTTCAAAAATAGAATGCGGGGAGAACTGATAGAGAAACAAAGAATTTTAAGTACAGAAAGCACAAATAGAATAATAATAGAATAACAAGAATAAAAGAGGAAGTAATACACTCTTCGTTCTCAATTTAGCATTTATTTGCACTTCACCAAATGTAGAGCATTGTACGAGAAGTGGCAGAACAAAAAAGGGACAAGTGAATGGATGCAATTAGGTGTTGTGTGTCCCTCCCAGGGAGTTGACATTGTAATTAGGAAACAAGACAGAAGGTGATTAGAACATAAGTAAATGAGAGTTGTAAAGAGGTGGAAATGATGATGAGAGTGAAGAAAAGAGAAAGATTAGGTTGCTAGGGCGGCCCTGGCTTCCTACATGAGGTGATCTGGACTGGGCCACTGATGACTAAGATGGTCATAGCCATCAAAGTAGGGAGGGGCCTCGCAGGCCAAGGTAACAGCCCGAGCAAAGATATGGACAGAAAATCCAGTGATAGGTGTGGGAATGGTGAGTAGTAGGGATATAATTGGTGCAGGCTTGTAACTAATGTTGGAAAGCTCTTTGAATGCCATGCTCAAAAATCTTGTATAATAAAAATAATAAATTGAATTTAGTTATCTGTAGGAATGGAGAAAATTAGATCCAGGACCAATAAAAAAAGTCTAACTTCAATCACATACGCAGTCGTATTAGAGATTTATATTCTTTTTTTTTTTGGAGACAGTCTCACTCTGTCACCCAGGCTGGAGTGCAATGGCACAATCTCGGTTCACTGCAACCTCCGCCTCTCCAGCGGTCCTCTTGCCTCAGCCTCCCAGGTAGCTGGAACTACAAATATGTACCATCACACCTGGCTAATTTGTGTATTTTTTGTAGAGATGGGGTTTCACCATCTTGCCCAGGCTGGTTCCTGATCTCTTGGGCTCAAGTGATCTGCCCATCTCGGCCTCCCAAAGTGCTGGGATTACAGGCATGAGCTACTGTGCCTGGCCAGCAGAATTATATTCTTGATGCTTGGACCTTGAGGCTTTCTAGTCTTCCCCTTGGTTTATTGTAGTGTATGGCTTTGGAAGCCAGCAAGGGGTTGGAGAAGGCTAGAGAAAAGGGTACTACTGAATAACTATTCGTGAACAATTGCAAATATAAAAGTACATAATAGAAAAGTTGGGAAAATAGTGTTATAAGAAGGAAAGGGTTAATATAAAATGTTCTTTTGTCTTTTGAATTTTGTGGTATCTGCTGGCAATGTGGTTCATTTTTTTTCCTGCCAGTGACCTGCTTATCCAACTTTACATTCGGATTAGTGTATGACACATACAGCATATGTTGGTACCAGCACGTGGTATGGGAATCATACAGCATATGTTGGTACCAGCACGTGTCTGTTGTACATGTAAATGATTTATTTAAAGGGATGCTGCTGAAGGGACAAGGAGAACATTTGTAGCTCTAGTTGTGTAAATCTAATTCTAGGGTCATATTTTTAATTCTCAGGAGATTTGCATATGTATTTTCACATACAGTAATTTTTTTTTTTTTTTTTTCAAGGCAGGGTCTTGTTCTGTCACCCAGGCTGGAGTGCAGTGGTGTGATCACAGCTCACTGCAGCCTTGACCTCTCCCAAGCTCAGGTGATCTTCCTACCTCAGCCTTCCAAGTAGCTGGGACTACAGGCATGCGCCACCACGTCCAGCTAATTTTTGTATTTTTTGTAGAGATGAAGTTTCACCATGTAGCCCAGGCTGGTCTCAAACTCCTGAGTTCAAGTGGTCTGCCTGCCTTGGCCTCCCATAGTGTTGGGTTTACAGGTGTGAGCCACGGCACCTGGTCGAATTCACCCTTTTAAAGTATACAATTCATTGGTGTTTATAGTATATTCACAGAGTTGTACAACCATCATTACTATCTAATTCCAGAATGTTTTTATTACCTCCCTCCAAAAAAAAACGCATACCGATTAGCAGTCACTCCTCCTTTACCTGCCACCGCCCCCCGCCCCATCCCTTGGCAGCAATGAATCTGCTGTCTCCATATCTGCCTATTCTGAACATTTTATATAAATGGAATCATATAGTAGGTAGGCTTTTGTTCTGACTTCCTTCACTTAGCATAATGTTTTTGAGGTTTGTCTACATTACAGCATTGCATGGATGTATGCTGCATTTTATTTATCCATTCATCAATTGATGGACATTTTCTTTCTTTTTAGGGGAAGGTGGTTTGATAATAGTATGGGTATGCACTTTTTTGGTGCAATCTAAAACATTGACAACTCAAAAATGTATGGACATTTCTGTAATTGTATAGTACATATCCATGTAATGTGAGTTTTTAAAGAGAGCATGTTTCATTTTTACTAGACATAGTAGGCATGTCAGTTACAGAATTCCTTATGGTAAATGGTGGAGGCACGCACAGGGTGGTTAGGAGTGTCGAGGAAGGGGGTTCAGTTGGAGATGTCCAGTAGGTGTTCGGGAGATGAAGTCTAGCTACATCCGCACAGGTGACTAGCAGTTAGACAGGTAAAGGGCCAGGGATTTGAACGTGAACAAGGTAAAGCATGAAGTCATATAGTAAATATCTTACTGGAGGATCAAGTGTGAGGTACAGCCACCTCAATTTTCAGTCGTAAGCCTAGCTGACACTGTTAGTAGTGGAGAGGGATCGTAGCGGCATCCGTCCCAGCTTGTCCAGGGCCTTCCTCCCCACCTCACCCACAGCCCTTCTCCCACTGCATCCAGTTAGCTTTCTGGACTCCTTATCTGACCAGGTCACCCACTGCTGAAGCTATTTCAGAGACTCCCCATCATTCCTAGAGTACAGGCAGAAATCCTTCCCGTGGCTTCTACTCCCCTCCCTGCTCCTGGGCCTCTTCCTTCAGTCCCGTCTTTGTAGCATACTCTTCACTCTCCAGCCTCCAAGTGCTCGGGCCTACCTTGAATTCTCCCAGTTCATGCCAGAGCCAGGCTTCTTTGGCATGGATTGGTCCCACTTTCTGGTTCCTGCTCCCTCCTCTTTTCTCATAGTTTTCTCTTGCTCTTGCTGAGCTTAATCTGTGGTCAAACCTACTTCCCCTGGGTCAGATCCCCTCCAGCGGAATCAGACTTTGGCGAGGGCTGTGTTCTCATGGCAGCACATGGCTAAAATGATCATGGAGACATTGCTTTGGAAGCATCACACTAGAAACCGATGTACAGTCTCTCATTAACACAGCCTAGTTTCCCTCTGATGTTGGAAGTTACCTCTTTTTCCTTAACTGCAGCTCAGCAGGTGAAATAGTTGGCTTGTGTTACAGGATCATGTTTGCATGTAAATTAAGTCCCCCAGGTGGCTGAACTCTCATGGACTCAGGCAGCTCCGTAAGATAGTGGCACGGGGAATCTGAGTCTGATTGAGAGAGGCCCAGGTTTACACATTGTGCATCTCACTCACTGAGGGAGATGGTGGGCAGAATCCCTTGCACTATTTTAAGTTGTTCTTTGATTTTTGGCTGAGTGTGAATAGTTGTACTTTATACCATATATCTCTCATTTTGCGAGGTACAGTTGTGACTTAAATGCATTTGTATGTGAATGTCACCTTCACCCAACTACAAGCTCCACAAACTTGGGACTGTATGTGTGGCTTGTATCTTCAGGGTCTGGCTCATAGCAGGCACTCACTAAATACTTATTGAAAAATTACTTTCCCAGTCGTTCTACCAAATGGTAAGCTTCTGCAAAATTTGACTCATTTCATGTAAAACATGTTTTAAACTACTTAAACTCTAATAAAGCATAGACACATGTGCTTTATGCTACATGTCAGTAAGATTGGAGATTACTGTTTCTGTCAGGTTAATCTTGTTCTTGAGCAGATTTTGAAATAAAGCAAGTGGTTGAAAGATTCTTACCATTTGCAATTGCTTATTTTCATTCTACCTGCAGCAACAACAGTAGAACCTCAGAAACAGATGCATAGGCAGTTGGGATTGACGTAGCCTAGTGGGTTAAGTGCCTGGGCTTTAGAGTCAGTTGGCCATGTTCATATCTTACCCCCGCCTTTTACTAGGTGTGTGACCTTGACCATGCATGTAACCTCTCTGAGTCAGTATCCTCATGTGTAATAGGTACTAAGAGACTTGTGAGGAATAAACACAGTGTTGTAGCTTGCATAACATACTGGGCTCAATGCTAGCTGCTATTGTTGTTTCATCTTCAACCCCAAATGTCAGGATTTTGAAGCGTCTCATTTTATTATTAATTGTATTTTATAAATTAAGGACTGCTATATGTAAGTCCCACAAAAATGCCCTTTGCTTTAAAAAGTGGTGGGTGGGGAGGGTGGTTGAAACCTTTGGTTCAGACCAATAGAGGCTAGTACTTTAGCACAGTTACACATAGTGATCACTGGGAGACCTTGACATTGAATTTGAACTCTAGGACTAGGATCCTTCAGCTTCCTAGTGTAGGCCTATATCGTCCTCTAATTTGTTCTGCCTGTTGCCATTACTGAAGGTTGATGTAAGACATGACCATAAAAAGAACCTGTCTGTAAAACTGCCAGTGAAGACTTATTCATGTATTCATTTCACAGACACTCTTGCACTCCTGTAATGAGCCTGGCACTGTGATGAAACACTTTTCCTCTGTTGTTTGAGTGCATCTTCTCAACAACCCTAGGAGGTAGGTACTGCTGTCACTGTTGTTCCCATGAGGATTCAGGATGTTAAATAGTTCGCCCATGGGGCTGTGCTCATGGCATTTGGTGCCAGGAACAAGTTCTCTTTTCTGACAGTGTGCTTTGATTTGCACAGAAACAAGAGCGTTTTCATTTTTGCCTTGGCTGCCTGGAAGCTGGGCTCCCTTGAGCCTTAGCCTGACCTTTCCTGTATCATGTTGGTGCCCCTCCCTCACATGGCCCTTTTCTGTCTTCCCTTTTGTGTTATCTTCATTTTATTCTCTGGAATATGACTCATTCTCAGCCACCCAAAATTTGGGCAGGTTTTAAAGAATGAATGAAATATTGTACATTTCCTCTTGATATAATTTCATATCTGTCTCTGAATGTGAAACTTAGAAAACAAGATGGATAGATGAAAAACTTCTTGAAAAACGTAATGATTAAAGTAGAATATTTGATTGTAGGACTTTTTTGGACTGAGAAAGGTTATGGAAAGTATTCAGGTTTTTCTTTTAAGTTAAGAATCTGGCTGCTAATAGAAGTCAGATACTGTACTTTAACATTTTAATTCTTCATTTTACTCTCAAAATTATGAAAACATACACTGTTAAGGTGAGCTTTCTAATTTTTTTCTTTGTAGATAATGATGCTTGAACAATTAAATTCAGGTAAAATTTATGACCTATGTAATATGCTTTTCTTAAATAGATTTCTTTTCTTTTTTTTTTTTTTTTTTAAGATAGAGTCTAGCTGTGTCACCCAGGCTAGAGTGCAGTGGCGCAATCTCGGCTCACTGCAACCTCCGCCTCTCGGGTTCAAGCAATTCTCATGCCTCAGCCTTCTGAGTAGCTGGGATTCCAGGCATGTGCTACCACGCCTGGCTAATTTTTGTATTTTTAGTAGAGATGAAGTCTCACCATGTTGGCCAGGCTGGTTTCGAACTCCTGACATCAAGTGATCTGCCCGCCTCAGCCTCCCAAAGTGCTGGGATTACAGGCATGAGCCACTGCTCCTGGCCCCTTATTCAGATTTCTTCATAGAATTTAGCAGAATTACTAATGTTTTCACCTTGGCGAAAATTGTCTTTGGACAGTCATTTTAAACTGTGAAGTATAAGAGACTTCACATTACCTTTTTAGGCAAATTTTGAAAATAACGTAGTAGGATCCCTTTATTTATTTAACTTATACTAAAGAAATTTCAAAGGATTTTACTGTTTTTAAAGAAAAAATAATATTTTTAATGTTTGTAAGCTGATTGTGGTTATATTATGGGTAGATCGAATGCAACTGGCTTTTGTTAGATGTCATTGGTAAATAAGATGGTGTGTACAATTATTTGTATCACCATGTGTGTTTTTATACAACTCTACAGTTAGAGAGATATTCATGTAGAAATTATTTTGGCAAATGCAAATATATTCCCAAATGGGAATATATGGTAGGCCTCAAACTGTAGATGGAAAATGTAAAAAATTGTACCCTATACTCTGTTTCCTGGTGGGTTTGGCATACCCAAATTCATTTGGTCAGAATGAGACAAACTAGGAAGTCCTACATTATTATGAAAAAAGAAAAGAACTATCAAAGTGTCTTGATAAAATTATAAATTACCACTTTCAAGGAATTTCTAAAACTTAATTTACTAGATATATGCAACCAATAGTCTGGGTGGGGTTTGTTAGATTGCATGATCTGGTTTGTAATTTGATATAAAGATGCTAAAAATTCAGTGATGTACGGTAAAACTTTGTGTCTGATAAGGCAGATCAGTAGAGACTTATTAAAATATTGGAATAAATGATGTCTGTTGTACTCTCATAACACAACATGGAAATTGTGTGAAAGGAAAAACATTGGGAGAGTTGCTGGGGCAGGGTTCCCAGTGGAGGCGATGACCATGCTGAGCAGTTCTAAAGGGACAGTGGTTCGTTGGGCGGTCACCAGCAAGGAGCAGCATATGCCAGGGAGGAGGCAAGAGTGTAGGGTGTGCTGAGCGAGTGGAATTGAATTTCAGTTCCGTGTGCTGGTGCATTCAGAATGACTGAAGCAGAGGCTGTGAGGTGGGAGGTGGCTAGAGTGAGGCTGGCCAAGAGCAAGAGCCAGGTGTCTTGCCTTCTCTGGGAAACAACCCACTGAAGAATTCTGAGGAGACATCAGATAGACGGTTCCCCTATGTCAAAATACTTGGTTTGCTTTTATGGTTTTCAGTCTTTTCTCTTTAAGTTGAAGTTGTTGAAGCAAAGATGCCAAAGAATTAAAGCAGCCAGTTTAGCACATTGTTACCTATGTCAGGAAAGTAAGGGGCTTGGGACTGTTTCAGTTTCCTCTTTAACATTAATTTAGTCTGGATATTGAGTAGAGCAATACATTTGAAATTGAAAAAGTCTCTCAAAAGGTGTGCACCTTAACTGCCACACACTTGTGTTGGACAGTTTAAATTGTATAAATATTAATTATAGTAGTAATTACTGTAGTATAGTATTAATTTGTTTTGTTTTTTTTGAGATGGAGTCTTGCTTTGTCACCTAGGCTGGAGTGCAGTAGTGCGATCTCAGCTCACGGCAACCTCTGCCACCCAGGTTCAAGGGATTATCCTGCCTCAGCCTCCCAAGTACCTGGGACTACAGGCACCCGCCACCACGTCCTGCTAATTTTTTTTTTTTTTTTTTTTGTATTTTTAGTAGAGACAGGGTTTCACGATGTTGGCCAGGCTGGTCTCGAACTCCTGACCTCAAGTGACCTGCCCGCCTCAGCCTCCCAAAGTGCTGGGATTACAGGTGTGAGCCACTCTGCCTGGCCTGTAGTAGTAATTTGAAAGAACCAATAAGAGGTAGGGACTAAGGTATGTCCCACCATTTTTTAATAATATTTTCCCATTCATTTAATTTCTCATTATACAAGCTGCTACAAGGTTTTTATCAGAATAGTAAAGCGTGTAGTTAGAAATGCAGAATTCCTACATGTTACAGGAAGTGTTCAGTTATACTATAGTTGCTCACATTGCATATAACCAGGAGATAGCCAGATAATGTTTTCTGCAGTGATTTTACAAATTCATCCTGGTCAATATAACAATTATTCATGTCTTTATTGCCTTCCCATTGAGGGATTCATAATACCTACTTTCCTATTAAGGTTATTGACCAAATTTGTTCTAGATCCGTGCTCTCCAGTACAGCAATTGGCTCATTAAATGTGGCTATTTAGTTAAAATCGAATACAATTTAAAATGCGGTCTTTCACTTCTATCAACCACATGTCAGGTGTTCAACAGTCACATGCGGCTAAGTGGCTGCTATATTGGACATTTCCATTGTTGCATCAAATTCTGTTGTACAGTGCTTCTCTAGTATTTTCTTATATACATTTTAATATACTTAAAAACCATTTAATACTAAAGTACAGATTAAATGATATAATCTGATTTGAAATAACTGGGGAGAAGGGAGAGTTGGAGGGGTTATGGAGGAAACAAGATTTGCCATAAGTTGATAATTGGTGAAGCTGGGTTTAGAGTTCATGGGAGCTCATTGTATTATACTCATTATATAGACATTTTGTATATGTTTTAAATTTTCCACAATAAAAATGTAAACAGAAGGATTAACCAGGAACTGTGCTCCCACCAGCACCTAGAAGTAGCTGTCTGTCAACAGGCATCTGAAATCTCACCCCCCACAGGCTGGCTCTTGTAGTGTAGTAAAGTTTTTAATCCTGCCACAGGACTTCTAAAGAACATATATAGTACCACATTTTCATTTAAGATTTATTTCATTCCTCCTCAAAACACACAAGTACCAGCACAGTCTCATGTTCCTTAAGTGTTTGAACTGCCCAAGTGAATCTTGTGGGTAGAATGTACTAGATTATATTAAAGTAAAAATTCCATTGCTGCTGACATTAATTTGAACAAATTAAAAATAGTGTTCTTAATGAAGAGAATAAAGTACATTTACTCAGTGGTTGCTTTATATTTTATTTCACAGCAGGATAAGTCAGCTTCTGTCTCTGGCTTTCCTGGTTAACAGCACCTGTGTCTGAAGAGAGAAAGGGAAGGGGTCGTAGGAAGTAGTAGAGAAAGTCCCTGGTACGAGAGAGGCCATCAGTGAACACCACAACTGTGCACTGAAGGGCTGTTTGAAGTTGTTAAGAGAAACACATGGGCCGGGCACGGTGGCTCACGCCTGTAGTCCCAGCACTTTGGGAGGCCAAGACAGGTGGATTGCTTGGGTGGAGGAGTTTGAAGCCAGCCTGGGTAACATGGTTGAGACTCTGTCTCTACAAAAAATAGAAAAATTAGCAAGGCATGGTGGTGTGCACCTGTGGTTCCAGCTACTTGGGAGGCTGAGGCGGGAGGATTGCTTGAGCCTGGGAGTTCAAGGCTGCAGTAAGCCAAGATGGTCCCACTGCACTCCAGCCTGAGTGACAGCGAGATCCTGTCTCAAAAAACAAAACAAAACAAAAACCATGCGAACTTTGATCTCCTACCCATCTCTAACAAATGGTGGTGGGGCTTACTATGAACAGAGAGGGGCTTATCATAGAGTAACGGTTCAGAGCAAGGGCTTTGGGGTCAGACTTGAGCTTGAGTGCCAGCTTCACAGTCAACTGTGACCAGAGAAAGGGGAAGAGTGAGCCCTTCCCAGCTGTTTCAGAGAATAATGGTAGACTAATAGCCGCACATGGCTAAATGCTCAGTAAACAAGAAGTCTTATTATTAGGTATTCCCTGGGGCTGTATGTTTTATTTCAGTTAAATGCTGATACTCACAGAATCATGTAGAAGAATGTGTAGGTATAAAGGAATGTAATGGTGCCTTTTTATTTTACAGGGTTCTTGAAGCTCTTGAGATTAACAATGGCAGGAAAATCATCACTTTTTAAAGTAATTCTCCTTGGAGATGGTGGAGTTGGGAAGAGTTCACTTATGAACAGATATGTAACTAATAAGTTTGATACCCAGCTCTTCCATACAATAGGTGTGGAATTTTTAAATAAAGATTTGGAAGTGGATGGACATTTTGTTACCATGCAGATTTGGGACACGGCAGGTCAGGAGCGATTCCGAAGCCTGAGGACGCCATTTTACAGAGGTTCTGACTGCTGCCTGCTTACTTTTAGTGTCGATGATTCACAAAGCTTCCAGAACTTAAGTAACTGGAAGAAAGAATTCATATATTATGCAGATGTGAAAGAGCCTGACAGCTTTCCTTTTGTGATTCTGGGTAACAAGATTGACATAAGCGAACGGCAGGTGTCTACAGAAGAAGCCCAAGCTTGGTGCAGGGATAACGGCGACTATCCTTACTTTGAAACGAGTGCAAAAGATGCCACAAATGTGGCAGCAGCCTTTGAGGAAGCCGTTCGAAGAGTTCTTGCTACCGAGGATAGGTCAGATCACTTGATTCAGACAGACACAGTCAATCTTCACCGAAAGCCCAAGCCTAGCTCATCTTGCTGTTGATTGTTAGATTGTTGATGCATTCTAACCAACTCACACATATACACAAAATCAACATGGGGATGGAGAAGAGAATTAGCATTTGCAGCAGTGTATCATCTACTAATAAAATTAAACTAATGTATGTTGCTGCTTCATTAGTTGGTGGGAGAAGGGACACATCCAATCATGGAGGAATATATTTACTCAATAATGGCACCTTTACATTTATAAATTGTAACGGTTGTCTAATAACGTTTCTTTAATTTAAATATGTAAGTTGCAGAGCTAATAAATGAGATGACCAAGACATTAATTATAATTAAAATAAGAAACTTGACTATTCTAGAAGTTATACTTGGATTTTTTCCTGGGAAAATGGAGAACTACTTTTTATATGTGTATGTTTTTATGCAATTAGCATTGTATTCTTGGTTCAGGGAAATAATTTCCTAAAGCAATAATGTTAGATATTAAAGATTAAAATCTAATGTATTTGCAATGCATCATTAATTCATTCTCTTCAGAATGACTTAACCATTCCTGTTTTCATTCTACATATTGGAATCACTCTCACTAGTAATTACTCATCATTTGTATGTCATTCATGCACCCCCAGCCCCATAGATCACATTCCACAGTCTCAGGCAGAGGGCAGGCCCCCAGTGGTACAAGAGTTGCTTCATACAGTCTATAATACATCCAGCTAAATTCAAGCTGTCTATGAATGGAAAACCTTGCCATAGATAGAGTTCAGTTTTAAGAAAAAGGCTAACTACTGAACTTGGAGAACAGACAAATGTGCATTTGATAACTGATGTAATAATTACAATGTACTGTGTGGAAGATACAAAATTACAATTCGATTAATGGACTAAATATTTTTGTTACTTTCTTCACCCTTGGGGAAAGTCTCTTAGTTGAAGTTAAAACATTCCTTTATAACACAAGACACAAGCTAACTTTATCACTCTCAGAAGAAATACTAAGGATTGTACTTTTTGAGAGGGTAAATGACATCTTTATTCGGCAATGTATTTACTTGGTGTCTTCTCTATCACTGAACATCTAGTGATTTGCTCTCAAGGAGATTTTTTGTTACAAAAAGACTTGTTGCAATGATCAGACTTGATAAAGCAAATTGTGGTCTTTTGTGGATGAAGTTCATATGCTGCGTGGTTGGTGACTATGTGATTCCATGGAGGCTAACCAAAGCCTAGACTGAGTGTGGATGAGACCCTCGACTGGGGAGTGATGGGGTTATCAAAGGACATGCTGGGTGAGGGGAGCTGGCTGTCATGTAGGGAGTGAACCAGTGCCCCCCGCCAGAGATACAGTTCAGTTTTAAGAAAAAAGGCAAGGCCGGGCATGGTGGCTCACGGCTGTAATCCCAACACTTTGGGAGGCCGAGGCAGGCGGATCATGAGGTCAAGAGGTCGACACCATCCTGGACAACATGGTGAAACCCTCTCTCTACTAAAAATACAAAAATTAGTTGGGCATCGTGCCTGTAGTCCCAGCTACTCAGAAGGCTGAGGCAGGAGAATCGCTTGAACCCGGGAGGCGGAAGTTGCATTGAGCCGAGATTGCACCACTGCACTCCGGCCTGGTGACAGTGACACTCCAGCTCAAAAAAAAAAAAAGCAAACTACTGAACTTGGAGAACAGACAAACGTGCATTTGATAACTGATGTAACAATTACAATGTGCTGATTGGAAGATACAAAATTACAATTCATTAATGGACTAAATGTTTTTGTTATTTTTCACCCTTGGGGAAAGTTTCCTAGTTGAAGTTAAAACATTCCTACTATTACTTGTCTTGGAAGAAAACCTTTTTATATTTCTGTACAAACTTCCGTTTTAATAATATGACACCACCATGTAAGTTCTCACACATTATCCATGTCTTGTAGAGTAGTAAAGTGTTAAGTAGAAAAACACGCCAGTGTGGTACCCAGTGAAAGGTGGTGTCTGGAACTCTGGACTGTCAACCAGGAAGTGTTGAAGTGACTGAAAAATTAAAGAGCATGGGTAACAGCATGGACAAAGCAGAGATTGAGACGATCTATGTCCATGCCAGAGGAAGCATCCTAGGAAGTTTCCGGTTATAGCAAGAAGACAAAACTCGGTATACATTTTATCTAGATCACTTTTGGAGCACTTAAGCAGATAACCAACTTTGTGCTAACATACATGGGCTCAGGAGAGCCTGATTTAAGACTGACTTCATCCCATTGCTCTTGTGTTCCAGAACCTTCAAGGGACATCACTTACCAGATTCAAGCTTTGCCAGCTTAGCTTTCCTCATAATCAGCATCTATCTATCAGCTGTCAGTTCTACCCACGTGCCCAAATGCTCTTCACACCTTCATGCCTGCAATGCTTTCCTGTGCAGCCTACCTTGGAGGTCCCACTCAATGCTCCACTTCCCTTCCAGCTCCTTTAAAGACTCACTCACACATGAAATTTGGCATTTAACTTTAGTAATATACTCACAAATGTGTTACTAGTTCTTACCTCACCTTCACCAGCCTGGAGAAAAGGGTACCACTGTTGGGCAGCTGAGCCAAGTCTTCCCGCTCTCAATCACCCTGCTGCTCTTGGTTGGCCTGCATCACAGCCCTCTGGATGATATGCTCATTAAGGGTGGGGCCAACTATATAGAAAAAAATACTCATTTGCTGAAATTACTTCTAGATTTCTAGATGAGTATGTAAATTTTTCTGCTCCCAAAGCTCTGGCATCTAGTTTGAGTCAATCTGAGCTCTGTAACAGGTGAAGACATCATATTAGTTTGCACGCTACCAATAGGAGAGATAGGACGAAAGCAGCACTTTAAAAATGGATATTAAACTACCACAATCTTGAAAAAACATCTTTATTTAAGAAATCAAATAGGGTAAAAATGATGCAATTTCACACAAGGATACAAGACAAAGCTTAGAATTACTTGCTCAAAAGTTACTCAGAATGGAACAAAATTGTTCAAGTGCTCCAAATTAGCACAGGTTGTATTACTTGCTTTCCAATGGACATTTACTATTTTACAGTAAGATCTACTTATCATAGGAACAAAGAGAAAATTCCCAGCCCCCTCTGGTGTATAACCTAAAAGGCTGAGTACAAATGTTAATGGATTCCAAACTTTTCTTTGACAACAGTACTAAAAATTGCATTACAACTTTTTACGAGTATCAACAGTTTACTATCTGAGGGAAAGGAAATATAAGAATATAAAGTGACAGAAGCAACACACTTCACTGTGGCCTGCAACTGCTCCCAGCCTCCTATTTTATAAACATGATTCGGGTTCTCACATTATAGCAGGATCACTATTCCTAGCCTCTGGCAGAAGCAGACATGTGACACTTAGCACTGCACAAGTGTTTCTTTGGCTTCTTGAGTAGTGCTGTGTATACTGCCTATACATTTTTATAACATCTTTAAATGCATAACATCAATGTATGTGCTATCACATTTCACTCTCAACTGCAGAATATTTTAATTTTAAATTTATCTACCAAATCTTGACTATGACATTTATTTTTGGGTTGTTGGACATTAAGATCAACCTATCTGGGCCAGGCACGGTGGCTCACACCTGTAATCCCAGCACTTTGGGAGGCTGAGGCAGGAGAATTGCTTGAAGTCAGGAGGCAGAGGTTACAGTGAAACAACTGCCACTGCACTCCAACCTGGACGACAGAGCGAAACTCCATCTCAAAAAAAAAACACAAAAGATCAACCTATCTGAATCGGGCAAGTCAAAAGCTTATTCCTGGCCGGGCACGGTGGCTCATGTCTGTAATCCTAGCACTTTGGGAGGCCGAGGCGGGTGGATCAACTGAGGTCAGGAGTTCGAAACCAGCCTGGCCAAAATGGCGAAACCCCGTCTCTACTAAAAACACAAAAATTAGCCAGGCGTGGTGGTGCACGCCTGTAATCCCAGCTATTCGGGAGGCTGAAGAAGGAGAACTGGTTGAACCCGGGAGGTGGAGGTTGCAGTGAGCCAAGATTGTGCCACTGCATTCCAGCCTGCACGACAAGAGCAAGACTCCATCTCATAAAAACAAACAAACAAACAAACAAAAAACATAAAAAAACAAGCTTATTTCATGGCCAGGCGTGGTAGCTCACGCCTGTAATCCCAGCACTTGCCGAGACGGGTGGATCACGAGGTCAGGAGTTCAGGACCAGCCTGACCAATATGGTGAAACCCCATCTCTACTAAAAATACAAAAATTAGCCAGGTGTGGTGGTGCACACCTGTAATCTCAGCTACCTGGGAGGCTGAAGGAGACCGTTTGAACCCGGGAGGTGGAGGTTGCAGTGAGCCAAGGTCGTGCTACTGCACTCCAGCCTGCATGACAGGAGCAAGACTCCATCTCAAAAAAAAAAAAAAAAATAAGCAAGCTTATTCCCAATTTTTAAGTAAAGATATTTCATGGTCAGGCGTAGTAGCTCACGCCTGTAATCGCAGTACTTTGGGAGGCCAAAGTGGGTGGATCACGAGGTCAGGAGTTCAAGACCAGTCTGACCAATATGGTGAAACCCCATGTCTACTAACAATACAAAAATTAGCTAGGTGTGGTGGCACACACCTGTAGTCCCAGCTAGTCAGAGGCTGAGGCAGGAGAATCGCCTGAACCTGGGAGGCGGAGGTTGCAGTGAGCCAAGCAGAGCAAGACTCTGTCTCAAAAAAAAAAAAAAAAAAAAAAAAATCATGATTATTGATAATGAGCTCTTCATAAATAACACTGTTCACAAGGAAATACCAATTGATCTATTGATATGTGACATGAGACAGAATGTACTATTTTTAAATATAAAAGGAATTTCATTAGGTTTAGATAAGCTGAGAATACACAAGTTTTCCAGGCTATTTAATCAAGTAACTTACAATGTACACATTCCTGAGTATACACCATTGTGGTGACATCATTTATTTTGGAATTTTCTGCATTCAGCTTAAAAGGTGTTTCTTCCCAAGAAACTGAACTTTTCTGTCAAATGCACTTGATCGAATAGGAGAATTGGGTTCATAAAATGGATTCATTGAAAACTAGGAAAGAAGAAAGTATTAGTGAAGCAAAAAAGCTGACAAATCATAAGTCTCTGAAAGGAAATCATTTTAAAGTTTTAAATTAAAAACCAAAGACATTCAAAAGTCTAAAGACCACATTTTTAAGTTTTACTGAAAATGCTGCATTGTTAAATACTAACATCCTCTTAAGGAAATTTTTATTTTGGTGTTTTGGTTTTGAGAAGTATCTGGGGCAAAACTAATGGCAGTATGATAAATGTTGCCTATATCAGTTAACTTTCAGGATTTACCCTGTGTGTGAAATACTCATATTCATTATAAATAAATGGATTAATCTGTATGGCCCTTTGGCTACATAAAACAAAGTCTGCCATGTGCTCAGAGTTCAGAAAAAGCTACTCTTATATGGTAATCTTTTAACAATCAGATTTTTAATACTCTCCTTTAACACAAGACTGCTAAATGATGAGCTTCTCAAAGTAATTAGTGTATCATAACACATGAGAGAAAATCATTAAATGGAATCACTAATAGGAAAGGCATTGCTGATTTTTATACCTTAATCACTTGACATTGTTCGTCTTTGTAAGAGAGCTAAATATTACTACCTCTGACTAGGAATACTGTTAAATTGTATTACTGTGCTGATATGCAAGAAATTCTGTCCAAATACAGAACTTATTGAAATTATTAAAAACATACGGGTCAGGGATGGTGGCTCACGCTTGTAATCCCAGCACTTTGGGAGGCCAAGGCGGGTGGATCACTTGAGGTCAGGAGTTCGAGACCAGCCTGGCCAACATGGCAAAACCTCGTCTCTACTAAAAACAGAAAAATTAGCTGGGTGTGGTGGCGGACACCTGTAGTCTCAGCTACTTGGGAGGCTGAGGCAGGAGAATCGCTTGAACCCGGGAGGCAGAGGTTGCAGTGAGCTGAGATCATGCCACTGCATTCCAGCCTGGGTGACAAAGCAAGACTCTGTCTCCAAAACAAAACAAAACAAAACAACACACTGTTACCACTGCAGTGTAACCATGACGTTGTATTATTATTTTATTTTTCAAAATCAAGAAATGCAAGTGGCACCATTCTTCTTGAGTGGCGATTTGATCATATAAAAATCACTTCCTGCCAGTTTATGATCTGTATTAATTGCACTGTAACTTATTTGTAAAGTAGATGGAAACATTTTAAATTATGAAGTAATTTTCCCTTATATAGGCTGCTTCCTTGCTGTCTTTAGGGATCCCTAATAAAATCAGCTATGAGCACCAAGAGGTGAAGAATGAAACCAATTTACCTTCACAGTCATCTAAAGATAACTACCATGAGTTGTGTTCCTAAATACATATTCACCTGCCTGTGAAGACTTACCTGCAGAGAGAGTTGCCAGAGATAGTTCTGATGGGGGAAAGCTAGTCTGAAAGGTACACTGCAGCCTAAGGGAGTTACTTCGATAGGCCACTTTCCTGACAAAGGTCGAATCCTTTCTCATCAGATTTTAAAAATTATAGAACATACCATACCTTTATATATAAATCATAAACATCAGTAAAGAAGTTCTTTATTCCATCTTCTTGTCTTATGTCATGAAGCATAATAAACCTCATATGTAAAATAATTAAGGCACAATCTTTCTTAGAAATGAAAAACAAAAAACAACCAGTTCGTTGATACAATATTCTTCAAATTAGTCACATGCAGTGTATTTGTGATGGAAAAGTTGAATATATAAACTGGGTTTAAAATTAGCTTAGTTTTATCATAAAGAGAACATAAGCTTTCAAAGTTAGAAAATAACTATAAAATAAAGTAAAATAACCTTGATAGGGTCCAGATAAACTTTTTTTTGTGTATGAGACTTAGTTTTAAAATTAGCTATTAAAATGTTTTCCCCCCTAAAAAAAGAAAAGTAGCCCCATAAATGGAAACTTACATTTTCACCTGACTGTGATGTCTACAGACTCAGAGCCTGGCATCTATGTTCCATGTTCTTCTGGTTTGTAAACCCAAACTTTAGTTACCTTTACTAAGAAGGTAAGGATATGCCCCGCAGTGACAAATGCTGACACAAACCACTCGTTGAACTTGTCCACAGTTTTCAAGTACATGTTGTTCGACAGCCACATGTTCTCATCTACGAGGTCGAGAGCAGCATGAGCTATGAACTGGTTCAGATGACGATGGTCATCCTAGATGACAGTGTGAGCAACCACAGATTAACATTTCCATATGACATCAAGAATGCTGACATTTCATTCTGTAAATTCTATAGATGGTTTTCTTGTGGGGAAAAAAACAGTTTGCTTTTATACTTTGTTATTGTCATGAGACTTACAAAAGATCTGTTTTCACATTATATTCTATTTTTAAATTTGATATCTAAATCTCAAAGAACAGAAACAGCCAATTAATAAATGAAATGTGTATACAGATGATTTATACAAAATCATTTATTCAAAATCTTTTTCATAGGAATTTTTTTCATGTTTCAAGAAGGAAGTTACCAAATTCTGTAACCATTTAAACATGTAAAAAAAAAGAATACTATGTTTAAAAAAAAAAACAAAAAACAAGATCCTGTGGAGAAGAGGTGCCATTCACAGCAGGCTCAAGGTCTGGGAGGAAACGGAGAGGGCCCAGATTCCTGCACAATGGCACCAGGTAAGCAGTAGACAGTTGAAATGGCGCTTATAACGGCCTGCCAGAGGCCTCTTTCCAGTGCATGGAGCTTACATGGCAGCGGGACCTGGAAGTAGTGGGAGGTGATGCTCAGCCCCAGCTGTGAACAGTCGCCTGTGTCAATAGCAGGACACAGTCCTGTCAGAGCTGGGAGTGTCCTTTTCCTGGGCTGAAATGGCTTAAGTGAACAGAAGGTGGGACTGTCTGACCATAATGTGAAGAGGGAATTCACAACTTGGAATGCAGTCTTACCCCGATGTAATTCTTTGAAAATACATTTTTTGGCCAGGTACGGTGGCTTATGCTTGTAATCCTAGTACTTTCGGAGGCCAAGGCAGGTGGATCACCTGAGGTCAGGAGTTCGAGACCAGCCTGGCCAGTATGGTGAACTCCCGTCTCTACTAATACAAAAATTGTGGTGGTGCATGCCTGTAATCCCAGCTACTCGGGAGGCTGAGGCAACCCGGGAGGTGGAGGCTGCAGTGAGCCAAGAGCACGCCATTGCGCTCCAGCCTAGGGGACAAGAGCAAAACTCCATCTCAAAAAAACCCAAACAAACCATTTTTCAAAGAATACCTCTGTTATGGGTTGAAGTGTTTCCTCTCCAAAATTCCTTTGTTGAAGTCCTAAGCAACAGTACCTCAGAATGTGGCCTTATTTGGAAAGAGGGTTGCTGCAGATGTGGTTAGCTAAGATGAGGTCACATTGGAGTAGGGTGGGCCCCTAATCCAATGGACTGGTGTATTTAGAAAAAGGGAACATTTAGAGATGCACACAGGGAGAAAAATGCCACATGAAGGCTGGAGTTAAGCTGCCACAAGCCAAGGAACTCCCAGAAGCTGGGAGAGAGGCCTGGACAGACCCTTGTCTTAGTGCCTTCATAGGAAGCATGGCCCCACTGACACCTTGATTTCACATGGTGACCCTCAGAACTGAGACAATAAATTTCTGCTGTCCCAAGCCACTCAGTTTTTTGTACTTTGTTACAACAGCCACAGGAAACCAAGACGGCTTCCTTGCCAAGGAGGCTGTTCTCATGCCTGGGCTGGAGGAGGGCGGCCTGTTGCCCTGGAATCCCATGCATAGTTAAAGCATGTTTTACTTCACTCATGTTGCCATGACAAAGCTAAGTGAATCCTTAGAGAAACGGCTGTTTTTATGTCTGGCTCACAGCAGTGTTTTCTTTTACAATGATGATCAATCCTGAAGAATTAGGAGCAAACTGAAAACGCTTTAAGAAAGTGAGTGGTAGCAGGAGAAAGAACTAAAATCAAGTTATGCAACAGAGTATTTTTATGTGTGCTTTGTCCAACACAAGGCCAGTGGAGTACACAGAAATTACATACAAGTAGCTGCATCCCACAGAGCAATACTGGTACAGAGATACCTCAAAACAAGTTTTAATGAGTAGTGTTCTCATAATATGAGAAAATAATGTCACAACACTACCTCATAGAGAATCCCTTAAACAAATGCCTATCTTATTTTGGTGGCAAGGCCCAAATAGTTGAAAAATATCATATATTATGCATTACAATTAACTCAAAACATCAGTTCCTTAAAGGACATTAAAGCCAATTTTTGGAGGTTGGGAGAAACATAGCAAACTTGTCAGCAATTTATTAGAAACAGAAATTGGAAAGAACTGGGCTCTTCTCATGTCAAAACTCTACAGGTCTGGGCCAGGTGTGGTGGCTCACATCTGCAATCCCAGCACTTTGGGAGGCCGAGGGCAGGCAGACCACCTGAGGTCAGGAGTTCAAGACCAGCCTGGGCAACATGGCGAAACCCTATCTCTACTAAAAATACAAAAATTAGCCTGGCATGGTGGTGCACACCTGTAATCCCAGCTACTTGGGAGGCTGAGACAGGAGAATTGCTTGAACCCAGGAGGCGGAGGTTGCAGTGAGCTGAGATCGTGTCACTGCACTTCAGTCTGGGTGACAGAGGAAGGCTCTGTCTCAAAAATAAATAAATAAATAAATAAATAAATAAATAAGATCCAAATGGTTTTATTTTAAGCATTTGGGATGGTAATCTTTCTTAAAATATATGGTCCATTTTCCTTGTCTCCAAAAAAAAAAAAAAATCTACAGGTCTGAACGGCAATATGTTCTCAAGCCAAGCTTGGTTTTTGGAACCATTCTTGACAAGAAAGTCAGAAATTATCACCTCTGGTGCTGCTTTTGAGCTTCCTGTGTACAGCCAAGGTGTCACTGGGGAGGGGAGCATGCAGGCTCAACCTAGCCAGGAAGTGCTGCAGAATGCCCCTGAAGTGAGGTGCTGCAGACCCACTGGCAGCAGGAAGACAGGGAAGTAAGGGGCTTTTCTAACTCAGTAGGTCCTGATGAAAAACGTGATTCATAAAAATAGCCTGGACTTTCATGGCATTTCAAGGCAGCAATCTGCTACAGGTGAACTATGTTTTTGTGTGCTTAAGCAGCAGCAATTCATGGTGGGTGACATAGTGAACTGAGTATCATGGGAATGCCAGAGCGTCATGCTAGTCTGTGCTGAATTAAAGGATGAATAAACAACTCCAAGGACATTCCCTGGCTGGCTTCTATCAGTCTGTGGGACTCTACAGCAAGCCTCATTTAATTGTGGTGGATTTCAGTTACCTTATCTGTCCAGATCTTACAGTTCTAAAATAATATACCATATCATTACAATAGCATAAAAATTCTTACGTACTTTGGATTCTGCCTTCCCAGCTGGCAAAAACTCCATTTCAAAAACTGGATTATCATGGTGGCCAACAATTACAAAGTAGAAGCTCCCAGACATGGTCTTCAATATATGGCTCCTAATTAAGTGAAAAATGGTACATATTTTTAGTAGTCAATCTTCAAATTAAAAAATGACTAATGGGAAGTGTAGAATTCCTTTTTTAGCTTAAACTTGACATTGTAGAGGAAGATGCTACTAAGCTTGGCACAGTTTCCAGTATACTAGTGAAGATATGTAGCTTCTGGAATAAACAAATTATATATCTGTGATATATCCTGTAGAATCTAATGTATTTTCATAAGGAAACTAGAAGACCTCTAACATGAAATCACTAAGACAACATTCTCATGATCTGAAAGTATGGCTCATTTAGCTCAAGGGGCCCTGAGTGTCTGGTCGAGTAAGCCAGGCTTCACTTGGACTGGACCAGTTAGCAGCACGGACACCTAGAAGGATTAACAGAAGGTGGTGGTAAGTCAAGGACAATACAGAGTAGTGGGAAGACCAACGAAGTAATTAGCTTGCCTTAGAAATTTCCAGGAAGCATCCGTCAGGGGAAACTAAAACCAACTCTACCTCATGTCACTTACCTAGAATGGAGAGACACTGTAGCACTGATCCACAGACTGCGTGTGCTGTATTTGTCTTCTTTCTACTTGAAGTACGTGTGCTATAAATCTAAGTCTTTGCAAATATAAGGGTCTATGATATGCCTCTTTATACACCAATTTATAAGAAAGGAAGAGTTTTGTATTCTAGAAAAGATGGAAGAAATAATCCATAAAGGAAGACATTCTGAGGCACTGAGAGATCTTGGAACTAAGTTTAACACATTGGGCAGGGTGCAGTGGCTCACACCTGTAATCCCAGCACTTTGGAGGGCTGAGGTGGGCAGATTGCTTCAGCCCAGGAGTTTAAGACCAGCGTGGGCAACATGGTGAAACCCCATCTCTACATGAAATACAAAAATTAGCCAGGCATGGTGGTATGTGCCTGTAGTTCCAGCTACTCAGGAGGCTGACGCAGGAGGATCACCTGAGCCCAGGGAGGTCAAGGCTGCAGTGAACCGAGATCGCACCACTGCACTCCAGCCTAAGTGACAAAATGAGACCCTGTCTCAAAAAAAAAAAACCAAAAAAACACAAAAAAACAAAAACAAAAAAGTTCAACAGATTGGCAAAAGAAATAAAACTACGAGAAACTGGGGGAAAAAACATAAGTGATTCCATGGCTTTTAGCACAGATAATTGAAATCTAGATGAATGATGGATGGGTGGGGGCATGGATGGATTTACCCCAAGGTAACCCCGTGGTGTGTATTTTTAATACAAGGACTTTGGAGTCAAACAAAGTTAGGTTCAGGTCTAGCTCTGCTACTTACTGGCAATGTGACCACAGGCAGTCCTTAATTTCCTAATGTCAGTTTTCTCATCTGTAAAATAGTGGTAACACTGTAGCACTTTATGGTGCACTTATGAGGATCACACAATCTAATGCATGTAAAGCACCTGGCAGTGTCTGACTCACAGTACCTGCTCAATTAATGTTATCTAGAATAACATGGAAGACTGTATGCACACTGGGATGTGGTGACTAGTAACTTCTCAACATGGAGTGGAAATCAAGTAAACCGGGAGTTACAGTCAGTCTCCTGGAACATACATCTGAGGTGTGTTAGAAGCCAAGACTTATCAAGCCTCATTGGGCCTTCTGCTGATTCACACAGAACACACAATGAAATCAGAAGAAATCTGATATGTACTTGCTAATGAATGACACATTTTATAAAGGAAATCAAGGCACAGCTGGCACTTTTAACTCTAGAATTGGAAGGCCATAACTGGGGAAGAAAAGGCAGACCAGAGACTCTTGGCATGATGAAGTAGGATTTAAAATGCTATTTGGGGCAGGGGTGGAGGGGTGGGGGACTATAGACTGCAGGCCAAATCTAGCCTTGCCCATCCTTTTGCGACCATCTAAGGTTGCTCTCACACTTCAATGGCAGAGTTAAGCACCTGTGACACAGACCAGCCGTCCCACAAAGCCAACAATATTTACTATCTGGCCCTTTAAAGAAAATGTTTGCCCCTGTTTTAAGGGTAAGATGAGAAAAAGGTCCAAACAGAAAAAGTGGATAATAAAGACAAGCTGGAATGATAAAAAAGCTATGCAAAACTAGAAGAACTGGCAATAATTCTCCAAAGTGAAGGGAAGAAGGAGGGAGTTGAAATTTGAACAAAGTAAACAATGATATCATGAATTCTTCCTGGACTAGATTTCAGAGCTGGAGTCTGCCAAGGGAAGGGCTTCTTACTTTCTTCAGCACAGTTAAACAGCAGCAAAAACAAAACAAAAAAAAAACAAAACAAAACATAAGGAAATATATGTACATATATGTATAAGCGAGATAACATGCATCCCCACACTCACCTCTATATGGAAAGCCACAAATGGGCAAGCAGCATGGCACTAAGTCAGCAGACAGAAAGGGAACTCAAAGACCGACTGCATGAGGATGCTGTTACCAACTACCCAGCTGCACAGAAGATGAGACAGAGCTTTCTTTATATACATTCCGTGCTTGATTTCAGCTGCCAATTATTTGATTTTGTAAACAGCTGAAAAAGCAAGAAGGGCTGTAGCTTTTCATTCACTTCCACCAAGAAAAAACTGACAGGTGAAGTGGAAGAACTGAATTCTCCCTGGGAGAAAATGACCCCATTATCTAGGGAGGGGAACAGCTGCAATCACTTAGCAAATACTTGAGGGTATCCAGCAAAGGTAAGACATACACTAGGATTCTGTGCTGTCCAATCTATGGAACTTTGTGCGAGGACGGAAATGTTCTACACCTGTGCTGTCCAATATGGGAGCTAGTGTGCATTAGAAATGTGGCTAGTGTGGGCCGGGCATGGTGGCTCACGCCTGTTATCCCAGCACTTTGGGAGGCCGAGGCGGGAGGATCATGAGGTTAGGAGATCGAGACCATCCTGGCTAACACAGTGAAACCCCGTCTATATTAAAAATACAAAAAATTAGCCAGGTGTGGTGGTGGGCGCCTGTAGTCCCAGCTACTTGGGAGGCTGAGGCAGAAGAATGGCATGAACCCAGGAGGCAGAGCTTGCAGTAAGCCAAGATCTCGCCACTGCACACTCCAGCCTGGTGACAGAGTGAGACTCCATCTCAAAAAAAAAAAAAAAAAGAAAAGAAAAAAAGAAAGAAATGTGGCTAGTGAGATTGTAGAACTGAATTTTAATTAAACATAAGTGGCTAGTGGCTACAGTACTAGACAGCATGGGTCTACATCAATGATTCCAAACTAGTGGCACAATCATATGCCCCTCTGGGACAAAGCTTCCAAAGGAAGGATTAGGCAGCAATATTTGCTGTTCTGCAATATTTGCTGTTCTGCAGCCTCCACTGGTGATACCCAGGCAAATAGAGTCTGGAGTGGACCTCCAGCAAACTCCAGCAGACCTGCAGCTGAGGGATCTGTTAGAAGGAAAACTAGGCCGGGCGCGGTGGCTCAAGCCTGTAATCCTAGCACTTTGGGAGGCCGAGACGGGCGGATCACGAGGTCAGGAGATCGAGACCATCCTGGCTAACATGGTGAAACCCCGTCTCTACTAAAAAATACAAAAAACTAGCCGGGCGCGGTGGCGGGCGCCTGTAGTCCCAGCTACTCGGGAGGCTGAGGCAGGAGAATGGCGTGAACCCGGGAGGCGGAGCTTGCAGTGAGCTGAGATCGGGCCACTGCACTCCAGCCTGGGCGACAGAGCGAGACTCCGTCTCAAAAAAAAAAAAGAAGGAAAACTAACAAACAGAAAGGAATAGCATCAACATCAACAAAAAGGACATCTACACCAAAGCCCCATCTGTAGGTCACCAACATCAAAGACCAAAGGTAGATAAAACCACAAAGATGGGGAGAAACCAGAACAGAAAAGCTGAAAATTCTAAAAGTCACAGCACCTCTTCTCCTCCAAAGGATCGCAGCTCCTTGCCCAGCAACTGAACAAAGCTGGACGGAGAATGACTTTGATGAGTTGACAGAATTAGGCTTCAGAAGGTCAGTAATAACAAATTTCTCCGAGCAAAAGAAGCATGTTTGAACCCATCGCAAGGAAGATAAAAACCTTGAAAAAAGGTTAGATGAAGGCCGGGCGCGGTGGCTCAAGCCTGTAATCCCAGCACTTTGGGAGGCCAAGACAGGCGGATCACGAGGTCAGGAGATCGAGACCATCCTGGCTAACACGGTGAAACCCCGTCTCTACTAAAAAACACACACACACACAAAAACTAGCCGGGCGAGGTGGCGGGCGCCTGTAGTCCCAGCTACTCGGGAGGCTGAGGCAGGAGAATGGCGTAAACCCGGGAGGCGGAGCTTGCAGTGAGCTGAGATCTGGCCACTGCACTCCGGCCTGGGAGACAGAGTGAGACTCCGTCTCAAAAATAAAAAAAAAAAAAAAGAAAAAAGGTTAGATGAATGGCTAACTAGAATAAACAGTGTAGAGAAGACCTTAAATGACCTGATGGGGCTGAAAACCATGGCACAAGAACTTCATGACGCATGCACAAGCTTCAATAGCCGATTTGATCAAGTGGAAGAAAGGGTATCAGCGATTGAAGATCAAATTAACAAAATAAAGCGAGAAAACAAGGTTAGAGAAAAAAGAGTAAAAAGAAACAAAGCCTCCAAGAAATATGGGACTATGTGAAAAGACCATATCTACGTTTGACTGGTGTACCTGAAAGTGATGGGGAGAATGGAACCAAGTTGGAAAACACTCTTCAGGATATTATCCAGGAGAACTTCCCCAACCTAGCAAGGCAGGCCAACATTCAAATTCAGGAAATACAGAGAACACCACAAAGAGAAGAGCAACCCCAAGACACATAATTGTCAGATTCACCAAGGTTGAAATTAAGGAAAAAATGTTAAGGGCAGCTAGAGAGAAAGGTCGAGTTACCCAACAAGGGAAACCCATCAGACTAACAGCAGATCTCTCAGCAGAAAAACTACAAGCCAGAAGAGAGTGGGGGGCCAATATTCAACATTCTTAAAGAATTTTCAACCCAGAATTTCATATCCAGCCAAACTAAGCTTCATAAGTGAAGGAGAAATAAAATCCTTTACAGACAAGGAAATGCTGAGAGATTTTATCACCACCAGGCCTGCCTTACAAGAGCTCCTGAAGGAAGCACTAAACATGGAAAGAAACAACCGGTACCAGCCACTGCAAAAACAGGCCAAATTGTGAAGACCATCAATGCTATGAAGAAACTGCATCAATTAACAGGCAAAATAACCAGCGAACATCATGATGACAGGATCAAATTCACACATAACAATATTAACCTTAAATGTAAATGGGCTAAATACCCCAATTAAAAGACACAGACTGCCAAATTGGATAAAGAATCAAGACCCATCAGTGTGCTGTATTCAGGAAACCCATCTGACGTGCAGACACATACAGGCTCAAAATAAAGGGATGGAGGAAGATCTACCAAGCAAATGGAAAGCACAAAAAAGCAGGGGTTGCAATCCTAGTCTCTGATAAAACAGTCTCTGTTTTAAACCAAAACAAAGATCAAAAGAGACAAAGAAGGCCATTACATAATGGTAAAGGGATCAATTCAACAAGAAGAGCTAACTATCCTAAATATATATGCACCCAATACAGAAGCACCCAGATTCATAAAGCAAGTCCTTAGAGACATACAAAGAGACTTAGACTCCCACACAATAATAAGGGGAGACTTTTAACACCCCATTGTCAATATCAGACAGATCTACAAGACAGAAGGTTAACAAGGATATCCAGGACTTGAACTCAGCTCTGCACCAAGCAGACCTAATAGACATCTATAGAACTCTCCACCCCAAATCAACAGAATATACATTCTTCTCAGCACCACATATCACATATTCTAAAATTGGTCACATAATTGGAAGTAACACACTCCTCAGCAAATGTAAAAGAACACAAATCACAACAAAGTGTCTCTCAGACCACAGTGCAATCAAATTAGAACTCGGGATTAAAAACCTCACTCAAAACTGCACAACTACATGGAAATTGAACAACTTGCTCCTGAATGACTACTGGGTAAATAACGAAATGAAGGCACAAATAAAGTTGTTCTTTGAAACCAGTGAAAACAAAGACAAAACGTGCCAGAATCTCTGGGATACATTTAAAGCAGTGTGTAGAGGGAAATTTATAGCACTAAATGCCCACAACAGAAAGTGGGAAAGATCTAAAATCGACAACCTAACATCACAATTAAAAGAACTAGAGAAGCAAGAGCAAACAAATTCAAAAGCTAGCAGAAGACAAGAAATAACTAAGATCAGAGCAGAACTGAAAGAGATAAAGACACAAAGAACCCTTTAAAAAAAATCAATGAATCCAGGAGCTGGCTTTTTGAAACGATCAACAAAATTGATAGACCACTAGGCAAGACTAATAAAGAAGAAAATAGAGAAAAATCAGATAGATGCAATAAAAAATGATAAAGGGGATATCACCACCAATCCCACAGAAATACAAACTACCATCAGAGAATACTATAAACACCTCTACGCAAATAAACTAGAAAATCTAGAAGAAATGGATAAATTCCTGGACACATACACCCACCCAAGACTAAATCAGGAAGAAGCTGAATCCCTGAATAGACCAATAACAGGCTCTGAAATCGAGGCAATAATTAATAGCCTACCAACCAAAAAAAGTCCAGGACCAGACAGATTCACAGCCAAATTCTACCAGAGGTACAAAGAGGAGCTGGTATCATTCCTTCTGAAACTATTCCAATCAACAGAAAAAGAGGGAATCCTCCCTATCTCATTTTATGAGGCCAACATCATCCTGATACCAAAGCCTAGCAGAGACACAACAAAAAAAGAGAATTTTAGACCAGTATCCCTGATGAACATCGATGCAAAAATCCTCAATAAAATACTGGCAAACCAAATCCAGCAGCACAGCAAAAAGCTTATCCACCATGATCAGGTCGGCTTCATCCCTGGGATGCAAGGTTGGTTCAACATATGCAAATCAATAAACATAATCCATCACATAAACAGAACCAACGACAAAAACCACATGATTATCTCAATAGATGCAGAAAAGGCCTTCAACAAAATTCAACAGCCCTTCATGCTAAAAACTCTCAATAAACTAGGAATTGATGGAACATATCTCAAAATAACAAAAGGTATTTATGACAAACCCACAGCCAATATCATACTGAATGGGCAAAAACTAGAAGCATTCCCTTTGAAAACCGGCACAAGACAAGGATGCCCTCTCTCACCACTCCTATTCAACATAGTGTTGGAAGTTCTGGCCAGGGCAATCAGGCAAGAGAAAGAAATAAAGGGTATTCAATTAGGAAAAGAGGAAGTCAAATTGTCCCTGTTTGAAGATGACATGACTGTATATTTAGAAAACTCCATCATCTCAGTCCAAAATCTCCTTAAGGTGATAAGCAGCTTCAGCAAAGTCTCAGGATACAAAATTAATATGCAAAAATCACAAGCATTCCTATACACCAATAACAGACAGAGAGTCAAAGCATGAGTGAACATTCCCATTCACAATTGCTACAGAGAGAATAAAATACCTAGGAATCCAACTTACAAGGGATGTGAAGGACCTCTTCAAGGAGAACTACAAACCACTGCTCAATGAAATAAAAGAGGACACAAACAAATGGAAGAACATTCCATGCTCATGGATAGGAAGAATCAATATCATGAAAATGGCCATACTGCCCAAGGGTAATTTATAGATTCACTGCCATCCCCATCAAGCTACCAATGATTTTCTTCACAGAATTGGAAAAAACTACTTTAAAGTTCATATGGAACCAAAGAAGAGCCCAGTTACATTGCCAAGACAATCCTAAGCAAAAAGAACAAAGCTGGAGGCATCACACTACCTAACTTCAAACCATACAAGGCTACAGTAACCAAAACAGCATGGTACTGGTACTGAAACACCACACATCTACAACCATCTGATCTTTGACAAATCTGACAAAAACAAGAAATGGGGAAAGGATTCCCTATTTAATAAATGGTGCTAGGAAAACTGGCTAGCCATATGTAGAAAGCTAAAACTGGATCCCTTCCTTATACCTTATACAAAAATTAATTCAAGATGGATTAAAGACTTAAATGTTAGGGCCAGGTGCGGTGGCTCAAGCCTGTAATCCCAGCACTTTGGGAGGCTGAGAGGCTGAGGTGGGTGGATCACCTGAGGTTGGGAGTTCGAGACCAGCCTGACCAACATGGAAAAACCCTGTCTCTACTAAAAATATAAAATTAGCTGGGCGTGGTGGCACATGCCTGTAATCCCTGCTACTTGGGAGGCTGAGGCAGGAGAATTGCTTGAATCCAGGAGGTGGAAGTTGTGGTGAGTCGAGATTGCACCATTGCACTCCAGCCTGGGCAACAAGAGCAAAACTTCATCTCAAAGAAAAAAAAAAAAAACTTAAATGTTAGACCTAAAACCATAAAAACCCTAGAAGAAAACCTAGGCAATACCATTCAGGACACAGGCATGGGCAAGGACTTCATGACTAAAACACCAAAAGCAAAGCCAACAAAAGCCAAAATAGACAAATGGGATCTAATTAAACTAAAGAGCTTCTGCATGGCAAAAGAAACTACCATCAGAGTGAACAGGCAACCTACAGAATGGGAGAAAATTTTTGCAATCTACCCATCTGACAAAGGGCTAATATCCAGAATCTACAAAGAACTCAAACAAATTTACAAGAAAAAAACAATCCCATCAAAAAGTGGGCAAAGGATATGAACAGACACTTCTCTAAAGAAGACATCTATGCAGCCAACAGACACATGAAAAAATTCTCATCATCACTGGTCATTAGAGAAATGCAAATCAAAACCACAAAGAGATACCATCTCATGCCAGTTAGAATGGCAATCATTAAAAAGTCAGGAAATAACAGATGCTGGAGAGGATGTGGAGAAATAGAAACACTTTTACACTGTTGGTGGGACTGTAAACTAGTTCAATCATTGTGGAAGACAGTGTGGCGATTCCTCAAGGATCTAGAACTAGAAATACCATTTGACCCAGCAATCCCATTGCTGGGTATATATCCAAAGGATTATAAATCATGCTACTATAAAGACACATGCACACCTATGTTTATTGTGGCACTATTCACAATAGCAAAGACTTGGAACGAACCCAAATGTACATCAATGATAGACTGGATTAAGAAAATGTGGCACATATACACCATGGAATACTATGCAGCCATAAAAAAGGATGAGTTCACGTCCTTTGCAGGGACATTGATGAAGCTGGAAACCATCATTCTCAGGAAACTATCACAAGGACAGAAAATCAAACACTGCACATTCTCACTCATAGGTGGGAACTGAACAATGAGATCACTTGGACACAGGGCAGGGAACATCACGCACCGGGGCCTCTTGAGGGGTGGGGGGCTGGGGGAGGGATAGCATTAGGAGAAATACCTAATGTAAATGACAAGTTGATGGGTGCAACAAACCAACATGGCACATGTATACCTATGTATCAAACCTGCATGTTGTGCACATGTACTCTAGAACTTAAAGTATAATTTAAAAGAAAAGAAAAGAAAACATCTAGCTATTTCAATAAATCCAAGTTGTCAGGTCCTGACAAATTATATACCTTGGGTTAACAAATGTGATTGCGTAACTTCTGATCAATGACATTTGAGAAATTGCAAGAAAAATGCCATATCATCCGCTAGGTTAAATGCTATTCCTATTTTCAGAAACAGGAAAAAGGCTTATCTCCTAGTCTATAACAGGGTACATTCAGAGCGACTAGAACACCAACAGAAACATGTATTAAATGCTTATTTTCAGTCAGATGCCATGCCAGGCACTTTTATTATACATTAACTCATTTAATGTGAATCCCTAGATAAAAACAGATTATTATTCATTCATATACTCCTGGTTGTACTAGAACAAGTCATGCCAAACTTACATTTTTTGTTTCTGAAGGGAGATACGGTAGGTAAACAGAAAGTCATTTTATGAAATATTTTGGTATCTACCTAAGAACAAACTGGAGTCCTGGAGCCTGGGTGAAAATACAGAGTCTTGCTAGAATGTTGCCCTCCATGAGAGCAGATACACCATTTGTCTTGTTCACTGTGGTATCCCTAGAAGTACAACAGTGCCAGGGACCCAAAAAACACTCATTATTTGCTGAATGAGAGATGGCTCACAGCTGACTTGAGTGTCAATACTCGGAGAACGTTCACTGGGTGCCCCATGTCAATTTATGGCACAGGGTCTCTAGGAAGGCTTTGAGGTTGACCTTAACCTAGTTTAGCTCAGTATTTGAATCAATATCTTGAATGAAGATAACTTATCACATTCAAAGTTAACACCAAGGGCAGCTAACTTATTAGAAGGCAGAAGTTAGGATTTAAAAAGATCTCCATGGCTAGGAGAGCTAGGTGAAATTAACAAGATAGAAGTTAAGAGGATAAGAAAGAAAGCCTTGTACTTGGGCTTAAAAATTAACTGTACAAAAGGACAAGGGAAATCTAGATTAAGAACAGTTCATCTATATCAACCCAAAAGTTCTGCAAGCTCAGTAAGAGGCAAAAGTCTAACAGGTTTGTCAAAAAAGCTAATGCAATTCTAGGTGGTATTAAGAGCAAGGTCGGGGAGAATGCTGATGTCCTCTTCAATAATATTATCATCTTTGGGGAAGGTACTCAGTTCTGGGAATCATATTGTAAAAGGATCAATAACTCTGTGTGTTACAGGGGAGGGGAGGGCAGGATCTAGGCTAGGAAATGCTCTGGAAACCAGACAAGAGCAACTGAAGGAAAGAGGATGTTTAAACGGGGCGGGGGAGACTTTTGGGGGTGGAAAGGGAGCGGGGTACAGCACAGTACTATCTTTAAATACAGTAAGCTATCTAATGAAAAAGCGACTTGGCTAGGGATTGCAAATGAGTTTCCTTTCATGAGCGAATTCTAATCAACTGGTAGTGACTGCCAGGAACTGGTGCTGAGAAAGATTCTGAGCCTAAGTGTGGTCAGCAGGAAAGAATGCTGTGATCAATTATCCATGTCTGCTATGAATTTGGGGAAGTGCAGTGCCTACAGGAGGGCCAAGTATTTGCTGACTCTGGACTACACAGACTTATTCCAAACCGTTCCATAGGCCAAGCCCAGGACTGCTCATTTGAAGTCACTGGGAAACTGGAAACTAAGGGGTGGCTGGCACAGCACCAGTGCCAGAGTGGCAAGATGCTCAATGAACTTGGAAGTCCCTCCTCATTTTAAGTTGCAGGCAAATGCAAGATAAAACTCATGGACTCCAGTTCCAAAGACATCCATTTTTGTAGCAAGCCTCTTTACAGCCTCTATAGAAGAGCTGCTAGAAAAACTGCCCTGTGCTCCCGACAGCAGTGGTTTCAGTTGTTCCATAGACCTGGGGTCATGAGACTAAACTGGTGTGGCATGGGATATGTCTATTGCCATGAGGAGGGGCAGTAGGAATACTACTGATAGGTCTCTAATGTGACATTTTCCTATTAGTATTATAAGCAATTCTCTCACCCCTTAGAAGTTATGCTAGGTTTTCGAGAACATTTTATCTAATTATATTCATGTATTTAACTGTGGGACCAAAGGTGGGGGTGGAAGTGAGGGGGTCTTCAGGAACATTTTTTTTTTAAACTAGTGGACAAGCGATTCTACTTAACATTTACAACATATCAACATCTTTTTAGAACACTATTTTCATCATTCCACTCAAAAGCCTTGATGCATCTCAGCTACAGGATCATGTACTGGTACTCAAAACAGAGTCCCACATTGCTCCACATGTCTTTTCTCAGCCCTGTTGTTCCACCTCTGCTAGCATTGACTCGTTTACTTATTTTTTCTCCCAAATTCACTTTGACTGTATCCAGTTCAGAGCTGCTATTATTTCTCTCTTCATGCCTGGAATGTTCTCCTTGATTCTGTCTGCAACTACTACCCATCCTTTAAAATCCAACTAAGCCTCTCCTCCTCTTCAATTGTTTCCAACAAAAACCTACAGGTTCTCCACCTCCTATGAAGTCCTGTCACTCTTACTACCTCTTAAATACTTTAAGTTTTTCACAGCCAGAGATCAAAACTCATTGTACTCATCTTCAATGCTGTACACAAAGCTGACATCCAATTTTGTCCTCACAGGACTTAGATACCGTATAAGGCTTATATTCCCAGCACACAACTCTGGAATCAGGCTAGATTCCTCACTGCCCCCAAGAAGATCGTGGCTTTTTTTGTTTTCTTTTAATGATTCCTTTGCTCATTTTTCCCCTTCCTGTGATGTTCTCCTTTTTGCTTACCACCCGAATCCTACCCATCAAGGCCCTGATAAAGTCACTCTTTTTCCACAGAGATGATCTGGATCACTTCCATCTTCAACCACCTGCCCTTTAAACTCTTTATCCAGTCTACAATGCATCTTAGTTCTTGTTCAATTCTCTGGCCGTAACATTTTCATTATTGCTTCCGAGAGGTTTGGTTCTTTTTCTTTCTAATTACATTTAAGCATCATGAGGACTGGCTCACCTTTACCTCACAGCACACAATGGTTGGTACTCTAAAACGTTTAGCTCTGTGGATCTCAACCCGGAGCGATCTTGCTTCCAAGAGGACATCTGGCAATATCTGGAGACATCTTTGGTTGTCACACTTGGGGGAGAAGGTGATACTGACAAAATAGAGAGCAAGGATACAGCTAAACCTACAATGCACAGGGCAGCCTCCCAAAACAAAGAATCTTCCGGCTCCAAAAGGCAACAGTGCCGCCGTTAAGAAACCCTGGGTTAGCTGAATGACCCCGTGAACCGCGAAACCACAGCCCCCGAGAGAGCGGACGTTTGCAGGTGGAAGGGCCGCGCGGATGAGCTGGCGGAGGGCTGGCAGGTCCGGCCCGGCCACCCCGGGGAGGGGTGGAGGTACAGGACCAACATCCGCGTCACGCAGGGGCTAGGAAGTCCTCCAGGGACTCAAAACACCCACCCCCCTACTCGCTCCATTCCCTACCTGCAGCCGGAGGTCGACAACGGAAACGCAACGTCACTTTCCGCGGAAGACACCCCGGCTCCGCATCTGCAGCCAGAACGCCTAAGCAGTTCTCGCGATACCCTGGGATGTGCTCTCGCGATACGTAGGTGGAGCTTCCGGCCGGTGCTGGGCAACCGAGCGCATGCGCCATAGCTCTTCAGAGCGGGAAGGCTGTACTTAGCAGGTCTCTGGAAGTTGCGGGATGGGCTGTGAAGCGGTCATGCCTTGCCCAGCCTTCAGTCCCTAGTCTCTGGGCCCCCGCCCTCCAGCCGCCTTTGAGTCGTGCCTGGATCCTCACCCATGCCTCAGAACCGTGAAGAAAGGAAGCTCGCGTGTTTGCTAGAAAACCTAGTTGGGAGTGCGAGGCAGAGAACGTTCAGCACCCTTGTTCCTCCCGAACCTCCGGGACAGAGGCAGGGCTCTGAGGGCAGGGATTCCCCTTCGTCTTGGCCCCACAGCCCGGGCTGGGCACTAAACTCGGGCCGCGGCGGGGCGAGCGAGGCGAGCTTCGGAGGAAGCTGATGCCTGATGATGGCTCAGGTAGACACACCTGCCCCTTCTCGGGGACAGGCGGAAATGAAGTCTTGTTTGTGTTCGTTAAAACTCCTTTCCCCGCGAGGCCTCTTATGGCTTCCCCGGAGGCCACTCGTCTGTTTTCAGACGTTCACGCCTCTGCCCCGCAGGTAACCTGTAACCATTTTGTCTTCTAGTCCAACATGCTCCCCGTGGCTGATGTGTTGAGTCAAGATGAACTGCGCAAAAAGCTATACCAGACGTTTAAGGATCGGGGTATACTGGACACACTCAAGGTATCGATTTAGGCGTATCTGTGTCATAACTTTTACAAGTGTAACCTGTAACAGGTAGTTAAAATTCAGTCAAGGTTTAGGTTTTAATAATCGTATGATACATAGATTGTAATGGTCAATTACATTTTTATATTCCCGAATAACTCTCTATCCTGAAACATTACAGTCTCTTGAAAACGTTTGAGAAAATGTTGAGTTTGAGTAGTCTTAAAGGAGCATATTCAAATAATTAATTGAATTTGACAGTAAGATAGGAGGAAATATTTATATAATGAACACAGTAAGATTAGGCTTGTTTTATAAATATGGCTTATAGGTTCCTAAACTAGTAAGTGGATTTGTAAAACATTTGGATGAAGGACATTGACACCATATAGAAAATACTAGTGTACTGCTTAATAGTTTGGGAAATGAAAATTCATCTTTAAACTATATTGAAATGTATGAATATTTAATTTGGGCAGCGAATATCTATTAGTATACTTTATATTTGGATTAACAGCCAGGAGTAGGATTAGCTCAGCGTGTTTTCATTGCAATATGCATTTCAAAAGCATATTTTACATTTAAAATACGTAGATATAGCCTGTATATGTATCCTTTTTTAATTTAAATTATATGGTGAGCGTTTCCCTGTTTCCTTAAAAGTTTTTTGAAATCTTCATTTTCAGTGGCGACAGGCTTATCTTTGGATATTTTTGTAATGCATATAGCAGTCCCCTGTTGTTGAATATTTTGGTTATATTCTCCAACAGTCCACAGAGGTGTGATGAAGTGGCAGAAATTTTTCCTATATTTAATATCCCAATCATAAGCTGCTGAAATGGGCTTCTAGGGAAGTGAAGTTATGAGTCTGCAAGCAGATCTGGCTAACCACCCGTTTCATTTGGAAGCTGGGGAAAGAAAGCTTTTTCTAGAACCCACTGGACTGCTTGTCTCACGGGGTAAGACAAAGTGTGCAGGGAAAGGTTCCTAACTTCTGGCCATGGATCTAGAACCATTATGGAAATAGAAGGAAGGTTTCCAATGAATGTAACACATCTGTGTATATCTCTAATGAAACAATCCTGCTGAAATGTCTTTTCCTTGTGTTTGTTTCTTTTTATTTTTGTTTTTATTTTGCGCTAGACACAACTTCGAAACCAGCTAATTCATGAGTTGATGCACCCTGTATTGAGTGGAGAACTGCAACCTCGGTCCATTTCAGTAGAAGGGAGCTCCCTCTTAATAGGCGCCTCTAACTCTTTAGTGGCAGATCACTTACAAAGATGTGGCTATGAATATTCACTTTCTGTTTTCTTTCCAGAAAGTGGTTTGGCAAAAGAAAAGGTAAAGTCTTTCCTTTTCTATTTTTGAATTTTTTATTAACAGGTTGTTCCTCTGCTGACAGTAAAGTGCTGCATGATAGCTAAGTGCTCCTTGACTAGGTCCATTTCTAGTTCCTCTTTGAATTCACGTTGTACCTGCACACAATATATTTGTTATATAATAAGTGGGTACTAAATTTGAAATTAATTTCTTGGCATCTCATTTAGTCTCATGTAAAATAGTGATATATAGAATCTCTAAATGTTCCAGACCTATAATTGATCTATCCTCTATCTTGTCTAATAAGATTCTGCCAATCTGCTGAATGCCTACTGTAAGCTTGGCACTGTGATAGGCACACTGCAGATGTTTTGTGTGTTACAGATGAGGAACCAGACGCTGGAGAGGTGAATCAGTTTGCCCAAGCTCAAGTAACTTTTAAGTGGCAATACAGGGTGGTAAATCTAGATTTCTAACATGAGCTCTTTTTTTCTGCACTAGTTTCTTCAGATGTTTCTCTTCTTTGTAATTAGATAAGTGAGAAATATGTAATTTAAAAAATCTGTAAAGTTCTCAAATATTAAAAAGACGTTTTATTTTTTACTACTTTTCTAATTATTTTAACTATATTTCTTCAGCATTACTGTTGAACATTAGTACTACTTTATTATTTTAAAGGCAGTTACAGCAGACTTTCCCTGTGGATATGTGCATGTTTTGTTTTTTTTTAATAGACTTTATTTTTTCAGAGCAGGTTTGGGTTCACAGCAAAGTTAAGTGGGAAGTACAGAGAATTCCCATATGCCTGCTGCCCCTACACACTCACAGCCTCCCTCACTGTCAACATCTTGCATCAAGGTGGTACATTTGCTACTATCTATAAGCCTACCCTGACATGTCATTATCACCCAAAGACCATAGTTTACGGCGAAGGTTGCAGTGAGCCGAGATCATGCCACTGCACTCCAGCCTGGGTGATAGGGCGAAACTGTGTCAAAAATAAAATAAATTTCACTCTTGTTGTTGTTCATATGTTTTTACTTTCTTTGTGTTTTCTGTAATTATCCAAAAGTTTCATATTCCAAAGTTTTAATGACACAAGAAATACAGTATTTGAGTGAAAACTTAAGTAATTTGCATTTCTTCATAAGCAACCAAATTTTATTTATTGATATTAGGAATTTATTTATTTATTTATTTATTTGAGACAGAGTCTTGTTCTGTCACCCAGGCTAGAGTGCAATGGTGCAATCTTGGCTCACTGCAAATTCTGCCTCCCGGGTTCAAGCTTCCCAAGTAGCTGGGATTACAGGCACCTGCCACCACACCTGGCTAACTCTTGTATTTTTAGTAGAGATGGCGTTTCACCATGTTGGCCAGGCTGGGCTCAAATCCTGACCCCAGGTGATCTGCCTAACCTCCTAAAGAGGTGGGATTACAAGTGTGAGCCGTCGTGCCTGGCCTGGAATTCATTTTTGATACATCATTCTCTAACTTTCTAATCACTTTATACTTTTACTTATTGTATAATAGTCAATTACATAATTATATAACAGGAATTAATCCCGTTCATACAACTTAACGGTTTCTACTAATGTAAAATGCCCATGCAGAATATTTTCTTTAAAGGAAAACCAATTGAAAACAAATATCAGTGTTCTCAGAGCAGACATAGTGAATGGTATATACTGTAGTATAAATATATTTTAATAGCTACCAAAAATGTCTGTTTAACAATATTTTAAGTATACTTTAATTATGGTTTTAAGGACAGTAAAAATTTATTTACATTTTTAAACAATGAATACTTTTTAAAAAATTGTAATTGAATGACCCAGGAACTCAGTCATGTATTCATTGGATATTTCAGTGTCATCTGTAAGGCATTAAACATTTCTGTTAGACATATCATCTTTGATGTGAAGTACTTAGAAGTTAATTACATGGTGAAGATATTTTGTCCTTTTGACCTTGATATGTTTATAGTAACTTATTTAACAGTGTAAGAAAGAGCTTTAAGTTTGCTTTATTAGCATAGTTATAATCTTATTTAATCTGAAGGATGTTTCTTAATTTCATATTCAGAAACATCCTAATTTATCATTTAAACACTGATATAACAATATGTCTAATTAGTAACCTTTTTTTTTTTCTTAAGGTATTTACTATGCAGGATCTATTACAACTCATTAAAATCAACCCTACTTCCAGTCTCTACAAATCACTGGTACGATGGCTCAGTTTCTATAATCTACTTTGGTTTGTTAATTATAACTGAATAGCTGAATAAAAGTAAAATATTTTCTTTTAACAGGTTTCAGGATCTGATAAAGAAAATCAAAAAGGTAGGAGCCATCATATTTATAGAGAACAGCAACATTTTTCTATGTACTTTTTCCTCTAAAAGAATTAAGCTAACTTTTAAGGAGAAGAGTAAAATTTAATTTGATTTAAATTATTTAATTTCTGCAGGTCATTTCTCCTATATTTCCATTTTTGTAATAACTTAGATATTCAAATAAGAAAACTGCAGACAGTATCAAAGGCCCTACAGACAGGCTGAAAGATACTGTTTGTAAAAATACCCACTGTTGGGAACATTTCAGCAGGGAAAAAAAAAAAAAAAAAACCTCAAAAAACTAATAACTTTTAGGCCAAGTGTCTTTGTATACTAGGTATCCTTCTCAAGTATAATTGATAGGGTATTAGATGTATTAATATTTCCTTAAATAATGAGAGTTGTATTCAGTAATGTGTTATATGTCTTGTTCTTAAGTGTTTATACAGGCCAGGCGCGGTTGCTCACGCCTGTAATCCCAGCACTTTGGGAGGCCGAGGCGGGTGGATCACCTGAGGTCGGGAGTTTGAGACCAGCCTGATCAACCTGGAAAAACCCCGTTTCTACTAAAAATACAAAAAAATTAGCCACGTGTGGTGGCACATGGTTGTAATCACAGCTACTCAGGAGGCTGAGACAGGAGAATTGCTTGAACCTCGAAGGCAGAGGTTGTGGTGAGCTGAGATCACGCCATTACACTCCAGCCTGGGCAACAAGAGCAAAACTCCGTCTCAAAAAACAAACAAACAAAAATGTTTATATAGACCTAATAAATTGCCTTAATTTTGGCCTTGATAACAACCTTTCATAGAGTCCGTAACTACTGTGGGTTTTAGACCGTTAGTTAGACTTGATGATGGACTTTGTAGCATGAACATAAGCTGGCAACTTGGCTTTGATGCATAGTTATTCTTTAGGTATTTTAAAATAAGCTGTTAGTAATAGTCCTTTTGTTTTGGTACACCCTTGGATTTTGTCTGTTGCCTGCACTGCTATCATCCCCACAAGGACATTCCTTTATTCATCTGTTCGTTCGCCAATTCATGCAGAACTTAATCATGTGAATACTTATTTTTCTGCCAGCCATTAAGTCTGTGACTTAATTGCCAAGTCTTTTGGTAGTAATGTTAGCAGAGGATAAATAAATTGGAACATGAGATATTCTGGGCTGCCCGCAAACTAGACCGTCCCTACTAAAGTTCAGTATGGTAAATGATCCTATATTCTGTACTCTAGGAACTGTCCAGTGTAACTCTCTGTGATTATGGAAATGTCTATATCTATGCTGTTTAATGTGGTAGCTGCTAGCCTCATGTGGCTATTGAGCCTTGAAATGTGGCTAGTGTGACTGAATAACTGAATTTTAAATTTACGTTTAATTAGCTACACATGCATAGTGACTACCATATTAGCATAACTCAGGTATATAGCTAGTATCTTTTACTTAACTATTATTTCATGGCTTGAAGGGATATTAAGAAATAATCTGTGGGCCAGGCACGGTGGCTCATGCCTGTAATCCCAGCACTTTGGGAGGGCAAATCCGGCTGATCACTTGAGGTCAGGGGTTCGAGACCAGCCTGGCCAACATGGTGAAACATGTTGAAACACCATCTCTACTAAAATACAAAAATTTTGTATTAGAAATACAAAAATTAGCCAGGCGTGGTGGCGAGTGCCTGTAATTCCAGCTACTTGGGAGGCTGAGGCAGGCGAATCGCTTGAACTGGAGAGGTAAAGGTTGCAGTGAGCCAAGATAGCGCCACCACACTCCAGTCTGGGTGACAGAGCTAGACTGCATCTCAAAAGAAAAAAAAAATCTATGTAGATACATTATCCTTAAAAACAGTTTTTCCATGGCAGGGCGCAGTGGCTCACGCCTGTAATCCCAGCACTTTGGGAGGCTGAGGTGGGCAGATCACGAGGTCAGGATAGCAAGGCCATCCTGGCCAACATGGTGAAACCCTGTCTCTACTGAAATACAAAAAAGGTTAGCCAGGCATGGTGGCGTTCACCTGTAGTCCCAGCTATTTGGCAGGCTGAGGCAGGAGAATCGCTTGAACCCTGGGAGGCGGAGGTTGCAATGAGCTGAGATCGCGCCACTGCGCTCCAGCCTAGCAACAGAGCAAGACTCTGTCTCAAAAAAAAAAAAGAAAGAAAAAAAAAAGTTTTTACACAGTCTCTTCAGTCTCTTTAAATGCATCTGGTTCAGAAAGACATCTGGCTGACAGCCGTTACCAGCTTCACCTAGCATCCCAGTAAAATTTCTGGAAGCCAGAAAAACTATGAGTTGCAGATATGTCAGGCTTCCTAGTGCCAAAATTTGGATAGAACTCTTAGCTAACAATAAAATAGCTCCTGGTAAGATAAATTTTTTTTAAAAAAATTGGTGTCTTCCAATTAACCAACAGAAAACATGTAGAAAGATATTTTGTACTTAACTGTTATCTGTCCCCTGACTCAGAGACCTGTGGTCTTATCCTACCATACCTATGCTCAGGGGATGCTAAGCTGTTGAATGACCATGGTACTTTTCTCCTAGATTCTAGTCACCCATTCTTCCCACTCCTAATTTTTCCTTTCAGAGATAGTGATACCTGTTATGCACGTCCGTGTGAAGAGACCACCAAACAGGCTTTGTGTGAGCAACAAGGCTGTTTATTCACTTTATAAACAGCCTTGTTGGGTGCAAGTGTGCTGAGTCCAAAAAGAGAGTCAGTGAAGAGATAGGAGAGGGGCAGCTTTATAGGGCTTGGGTCGGCAGTGGAAAGTTACAATTAAAGGTGGTTATCTATTATTAGCAGGGGAGGGGGTCCCAAGGTGCATGGTGGAGAGATCATGGGACTCATTGTCCAGAAGAAGAATGTCACAAGGTCGATTGATCAGTTGGAGCAGGGCAGGAACAAGTAATAATGGTGGAATGTCGTAAGGTTGGTCAATCAGTTAAGGAAGGAGCTGTTTCACTTCTGTGGTTTTTCGGCTGCCTCCTGCAGGCCATCTGGACGTATATGTGCAGGTCATGGGGGTTACAATGACTGAGCTTTGACTCAGAGGCCTGACAATATCCAGAAAATGATGTGCACAAAATTTGGAAGAGGGAAGAAAATTTGGACATTGGCCCTTTGCTTTTTGGAAGTTAAAATTCTTATCTGCAATTGGCAAAAGAATAGACATACACATCAATGGGGACAGAATTAGAAAGTCCAGAAATACATCCACACAAATATAGTCAATTGATTTTTTTTTAACAAAGATGCAAAGGCAGTTCAATAGAGGAAAGATAGTCTTTTCAACAAGTGGTGCTGTAACAATTGGATATTCATACTCACAAAAGTGAACCTAGACACAGATCTTATACTTTACACAAAAACTAACTCAAAATGAACCATAGACCTAAATGTAAAATGCAAAACTATAAAACTTCCAGATGAGAACAGTAGAAAGTCTGTGTGATCTTGGGTTTCGTGATGAGATGTAACACCAAGAGCAAGATATATGAAAGAAAAAAGTAGATCAGTTAGACTTTATTAAAATTAAAAACATCTCTGTGAAAGACACTGTTCTTTTTGTTTTGTTTTTGAGATTGAGTTTCACTCTGTCGCCCAGGCTGGAGGGCAGTGGTGCGACCTCAGCTCACTGCAGCCTCCACCTCCTGGGTTCGAGTGATTCTCCTGTCTCAGCCTCCTGAGTAGCTGGGACTACAGGTGCCTGCCATCACGTCTGGCTAATTTTTTTGTGTTTTTAATAGAGATGGGGTTCATCATGTTGACCAGGCTGGTCTTGATCCCCTGACCTCAGGTGATCCGCCCACCTCAGCCTCCCAGAGTGCTGGGATTACAAGTGTGAGTCACTGCACCCTGCCGAAAGACACTGTTAAGAGAATGAAAAGACCCAAAGTCAAAACAAGAGTGAACCTTAATGTTTGCAAATTTACGTCAGGTGATCCCAGGATGGAATGCAGACAGTGACAAAACAATCTGATCCCCTCCCTGTAGGGGGTGGGGGTGGGGGTGGGGGAAAAGGTGCTGAGCTAACTAATGTTTTTAGTTCCAGGAAACTAAACATTTCTTAAGTAATTTATGCGTGTGGTTTAAAACAAAGTCTCAAACTATTCAGAAGGATATAAAGTGAAAGCAAAGTAGCAGTTTCTGCCCATGTTCTCTAATCTCATGCTCCACTGATAATTAGAATTAACAGTTTCACTCCACTGATAACTAGATTTAAGTTTCTTGTTTATCCTTCTAAAACAGGTTAAAATTATGTATTTGTAATTAAAACACAATCGAGATTATATCATAGATACTGTATGCAATTTGCTTTTTTTAATCCACCAGTATATCTTTCTATAGCAGTATAGACTACTTATTTTTAAAGAATGTATTTAACCCCCTATTGATTGAGATTTGGTTGTTTTATTGTTTGCTTTTTGCCATTACAGGTAACCAATGTGCAGACCATTGTGCAGTGTGCACCCTTTGTGCCCTTATAAAAGTATAGCTGTGTAAATTCATAGAAGTGGAATGACTAAAGGGCACATACATTTCAAATATATATAAGCACTGGCAAATTTCTCTCCCAAGTGAATGAGCATAGCTATATATCCACTCCCTTGCCAACACTTAGCATTATACAAGTTTTAATCTTAGCAGTGTTATAGGGAAAATAGTGGTTTCTCTGTTGTATTAATTTGCATTTATGATTTTGTTCATGTTTATTCAGCATCTAAAAATTTTGTTCATCTTTGACAATTTTTTTTTTTCTACGCACTGTCCACGTTTTTTCCCATTTTTCTGTTTTTTTTTTTTTAACTGATTTGTAAGTATTCTTTGATGTTATGAAAATGTCATCACTTTAGTCTTGGTTATGCCTCCATATTATTGCAACTATTTTTCCCAGTATGTTATATTTTTATTTTATGCCATATGTAAGCTTTCGCTTTTTATGCAGTTAGATTGATAAATATTTCTCCTTATTCCTTCCAGGTTTTGCATCAGGCTTGGGAAGGCTTTTCCTCAAATTTATTGAAAGATATGACTGGGCACAGTGGCTCATGCTTGTGATCCCAGCACTTTGGGAGGCCCAGGCAGGAGGATTGCTTGAGGGCATGAGTTTGAGACTAGCCTGGGCAACATAGTGAAACTCTGTTTATACGAAAAGTAAAATTAGCTGGGCATGGTGGGTGGTGGTGTGTGCCTCTAGTCCCAGCTACTTGGGAGGCTGAAGTAGGAGGATTGCTTGAGCCCAGGAGGTTGAGGCTGCAGTGAGCCATGATTACACCACTGCACTCCAGCCTGGGTGACAGAGCAAGACTCTTGTCTCTAAAAAAAGGAAAGATATATAATGTAAAAAATAGTAATGTCATAAAACTAAGATTGTATAAACAGTGACTGAGCAGTGGTTGAAAGTTCTGAAACAAAACTTATGCATTATGTTTTTTAGGTTTTCTTATGCATTTTTTAAAAGAATTGGCAGAATATCATCAAGCTAAAGAAAGTTGTAATATGGAAACTCAGACAAGTTCGACACTTAGCAGAGATTCTCTGGGTAATTACAGCCTTTCTTAATTTCAGTTCTGCTGTTTTCATTTTGAATGAAGGAAATTATCTGATTTATGATATTGTGTGATTGCTCCTTGAACTGGAGGGATGCAACCTGCAGGCAACAAGGGAATTCATTTCTTCTGGAATCATCATGGGGGACCAGGAAGTGCTCTCCAGGGTCATTCCCTAGCCTCATAAATGCCAGGGCTACATTGGCCAAATCATGCAGGCATTCAAAGGCCCATATTCTTCCTTGTTGAGTTTGACTTCTCTTAACTGGGAGGTTCTTCCTTGTGTCTTGTCTAACTTTACAGCCACCCAGTTAGAAGATTAAACGACTTGCTTTGCAAAGAACTAAAGAAGTCACTGGCTCATCACTTCATTTTATAGTTGAGGAAACCGAGGTCCTCAGAGGAAGAGCAACTTGGAAACACTCAGGCTGCATCAGAACTAATAGTGGAGTCCAAGTTCTCCTGTCCATGATCTAGAGCTTTTTGTACTATCCAGCTGGTCTACAATACCATCCTGTCCATCAGTTTTGTGCTCAGTAGAGATGGGAAACAGCTGTTTAAAATGATATGCTTAATGGATTTCTTGGCCCTTCCTTACTCTTAAATAGTAAGAGTAACTTGTAAGAAGATAAGTTCATAATTCATAAAATGTATTATATGACTATGCCTTTCATTAAGTGTAGGTTTAATTCAATTAGAAACATACTACTTGCTAATTATCAAGCAGTGTTGTTCAGTGGTGTGAGCCACATATGTAATTTTAAATTTTCTGGCAGCCACATTGAAAAAAGTAAAAAGAAACGGGAAATTTGTTTTAATAATATTAACCCAATACATCCAAAATATTATTTCAACTTGTATTCAATATAAAAAATACTAATGAAATATTTCACATTTAGTTTTTGCACTAAGTCTTTGAAATCTCATGTGTTTTTTACATTTAAAGCACATCTCAGTTCAATTTGGTCACATTTGAAGTGTCAATGGCCCCGTGTGGCTGGAGAGTCCTGTATTGGACAGCATTTGGAAAATACAGAAAAGTAGATGGAAAAACATGTCTAAAGTCATCCCTACCAGAGATAAACACTATCAGTGTTTTAATCTACTTCTGCCAGCCTTTTTCGATCTGTGCATACTTTTTTGGTGGGCGTTATACATGGTTGAGATTGTACTGTGGGTTGAGATTTGCACTTTGCTGTGTGGTTGATTCTGATCCATAGTTTGTTTGAGGGCCGTGGACTAAGGGAAGAAAGAGTCAGTAGACCTCACTTTAATCCTGGTTATGCTGTTATGTAGTCACTTATTAAGCTGTATCGGCATTTGTTCTTTATCTGTAAAGGGGAGGCGTTGATGTACATGATCTTTGATTCTTTTTAAAGTTATTGTTTTGAATGTGTAAGTCAGCTTTAACTGAAGTCCAATAAAGAGCTCTCTGCCTTAGCACTTAGAGAGTAGGAAAAGACTCCAGTGTTTTCTGACTTAAACTGTACTCTTGGCTTTCTTTGTCCTCTAACATTTTATGATGAACATTTTCAAACATACAGAAAAGTTGATACAATTTTAGTGAACACTTGTATATCCACCACCTAGATTCCACTATTACGCTTGTATTATACGCGCTTCATCATTTTTATCTGTCCATCCATTCATCGACTTTCCTTTTTTTGTATTTCAAAGTAAGTTGCAGACATCCCTACACTTTCACCTAAGTATGCTCTTTTGAACCAAAGGTCTGGCATCTTACACACCTGACCATGTTTCTATGTCCTAATTTGATGTGTTATTTTTTAATAGCTGAGAAGCTTCAGCTTATTGATGATCAGTTTGCAGATGCTTACCCTCAGCGTATCAAGTTCGAATCTTTAGAAATAAAGCTAAATGAATATAAGAGAGAAATAGAAGAGCAACTTCGGGCAGAAATGTGTCAAAAGGTAAGCTTTATCTTGTTACCGTTAATAAGAGTGATGTTTTTGCTTGTCTTCTAAAGTCTTAACCTTAGGTATATGGGAAAATATCTAGAACTTTTCATAGTGAATGGGATACTATACTGTTGTGCACATATTTTTTTATTTCTGATGACATTTGTTTATGCCTATTGAGTGAATCAAATAAAATAAATGAAATAAAACTAAAGATGAAATAAATATATTTGGGCAGAGCATTAATGTTAAATCTAGATGTAAAGAGAGAACTTGTTCCTTTTTTTTATAGTATAATAGTACTTTTAATTTTTGTGATCAATTTGCAGTTGAAGTTTTTTAAAGATACCGAGATAGCAAAAATTAAAATGGAAGCGAAAAAAAAGTATGAGAAGGAATTAGCCATGTTCCAGATTGATTTTGAGAAAGCCTGTCAAGCAAAATCTGAAGCCCTCGTTCTTCGGGAAAAGAGTACCCTTGAAAGAATTCAAAAGCACCAAGAGGTGGTATTTACAAATATTTTATGTGTGGCTATTTCCTGCAGCTATTAGTAGGTTGGCTCAAGATCCAGGAACAGGATGGTACAATTGATGGAACAAGGCCCCAGAAGAGCAATAGGGACTGGGGCCAAGAGTGCAAACAGAAGGATGGGCCTTGAAAAGGATACACAAATTTGCTTCCTCTGAGACTGGTGGAAAGGGAAGAACTGTGGAGGTGAACAATCAAGTTGGGATTATGAGAAACATACCCTAAATAACCTCCATCTCCTCAGGCAGATTAGAGGGTTAGATCTCGGGTTTTAGGAGCAGATTGGAGGTGCAGAGTAGCTCCTGTGGATAAGGGAAGAACAGCCCTTTAAAGCAGAGAGGACTGATCACCTGTATTGAGGGCTCAGCTGTGGTTGGGGGAGCCTGGAATTGAGAGAGATCAACCCATGTGCTTGTAGGTGAGTTTTCTGTTCTAGTTCTGAGGAGGATTTGTAAGTATCTCTTTCTGCCCCTTTCAGTGTGGGTGGAAAAATGGAGATGCTTTGGAAGTGGAGCTTTTCAGAGTCTAATTTATTTGACTAGAGAAAGGCAGTCTATTTAATTGAAGATTCTGGGGCTCTCTTGGGTAGTGAAGGGAAGCAGAGGAGAGGGCAGGTGGCTTCTGGGGGAAAGGGAGGGTTGAGTGGCAGTGTCAGTGATCAAGGACTCGATCTAGAGAGACTGGTAGTTGGAAGAATAAGGATGGTCCAAGAATATAGAATTGCAGGATGAGGTTTCAGGTGGAGACTAGAAACCAAATGCAGTATGCTGCCATTGGAGAGAGCCATGGAAATGAGCAAGGATGAAGGTCCCTGGGGTAAAGGAGTCACCAGGGCCGCAAGGGTCATCCATGTGACCATTTGATCTTATCACCCCAGAAAGTAACTGGACAGGAGACGGAGAGGGTGAAGAGTGAGAGGGAGTCCATGTTGGCAAGCGGGATTGGATCTACTCCTTTAAGATCATATTCCTTTCCCAAGGGCGTGTCTTAGACCAAACTAGATTTACCGCACTATTTCCAACATACATCCAGAACTACTGCTGTCAGATGTTGAAAGTAGGAATGCTTCCCCCTAGTGTCCACTCTTGCTTGGGGCTTCTCAATAAGACCTGGTTGTATAATGCTAAGGGCACCCCCTCTAAAATTTTGTATAGGATTTCTGGGAATTGGGCTTGCTTCAGCTATAAAAATGAATGTTGGAAGCACATATCTTTGAGATGATTAGATTGTGTTTAGACTAATAACTCCATCTTCAAGATAGGTGACTGACTAGATCCCTGTTTGTTTAACTCTGATTATCTGAAAGCTTTGAAGAAGATTGTCATCCTCATAAAAAGCACCATATCGTTATTCCCTCACCTGGACTGTCCATCCCCTTCTTTCCCTGATAAAACCATACCGTCTTTCAAGACCCAGCTTGGATGTCACCTGGGTAATGCCTTCCCTGACTCCCACTGAGCGACTCATTTAGGCCTTGTTCCTGCATCACTCTCTATGTACTTCAGTTACAAAATCATCACATCTTAGTGTGATTGTTTCTCACTCCTTGACTAAATTGTGAGGTCTTTAGAGATGAGGACTGTATCTGTCTACCTTTTTATATCCAGTTTCCAGTATGCTGCTTGACATGTCGTGGGTAGTTAGTAAATTCTTTCTCTGTGAACACACAAATGAAAGGATGGCCCGTTCTTTTAGGAGTTCATATGAGCTTGCTAACTCTGAGTCAGAATGACCCACGAACTGAAACATTCAGACAGCACCACCACTAAAAACTATGGGGGTTCAATTCTTTTGGAGTTTTGTTGCTGAATGCACATTTTGTTTAATTTTTCTTCCTGGGGAACTTGCCAAAATTTAGGTAAGGGCTCCAGGTTTGGTGGCTCATGCTTGTAGTCCCATCACTTTGGGAGGCCAAGGCAAAGCATATCACTTGAGCCCAGAAGTTCAAGACCAGCCTGGGCAGCGTGGCAAAACCCCATCTCTACAAAAATACAAAACATCAGCCCGACTTGGTGGTGTGTGTCTGTAGTGCCTGCAGCTACTCAGTAGGCTGAGGTGGGAGGAACCCTTGAGCTTGGGAGGCAGAGGTTGCAGTGAGCCAGGATCACCCCACTGCACTCCAGCCTGTGCAACAGAGTGAGACCCTGTCTCAAAAAAAATTTTTTTTTTTTTTAGATAAGGGACTGAGAGATGTTAAAGAACTAAATAGCATAAATTACACATGGCATGTTAGGACTATAGGGTAATGGTAGTTTAACAGTCATTGGGGGAGTAAATTTTTATGCAACTAGAATAAGCAAAAAGCATACCTTGAGTTGGAATCTCTTGAAGGTGAAATTGTTATCCTAAATGTCTGTACTTTGCTTTTTGGAATTTAGGAAGCAGTATATTCATTCAAATCTGTTTTGCTTTCATTAGCTTGCTTGCTAAAAATTAATGCTTTTCTATACAGATTGAAACAAAAGAAATTTATGCTCAAAGGCAGCTTTTACTAAAAGATATGGATTTGCTAAGAGGAAGAGAAGCAGAGCTGAAGCAAAGAGTTGAAGCTTTTGAATTGTAAGTAATGCATGTTCATTTTGGATATTCAGAGTGATGAGATTAAAAAGAATTATTAAATATATGTCTAAATATTCTAATGTTCATTGCCAAGTAGAGTTCTTGTTTGTAAAGGGGATATCACCTAGCATTAGAAGGTACAAATTAAGAGGAACAAACACTAGGGTTTTGCTTTTGAAATATTAAACATTAAGATGAAAAGACCAATGAGATGCTATCATCAGGGTACAGTAAGACCAGATAGATAATTTGGAGAAGCTGTTAATACTGGAACAGATCGTATGTTTTGCAGTTACATTCAGTCCCTCAGATCTGATAGTTCCGTGTGTGTATGTATAGTAACTGAATTCCATATATCCAGGCCTACAGCTTTTACCAGCTGTGTGCTCAGAAAAGGAAGTATGGTGGTCCGACTTGACTTGTATTTGGTGAAACTATTTCTTTGTGTTATTCACTTTTTCTGAGTGCTCACAAATGTTTCATCCCTCAGATCTTACCTGGGATTGACAGCAAGCTCACCTGTCCATAGTTTGTGCAGTAAGCCTTCTTTTCCTTTGGGAATCTGCTATTGACACCCATAGATACTCCAGGAATCTTAGTTCGTTAAATAATTTGTCTCCATCTTCATTAATGTTTTTTCTCACTTCTATAGGCTTAATTTGTTTAATTTCAACTCTCTGTCTACCTTACTCTCTTTTTGGCAATAATGAAAAGGCAGATTGATCAAGAGAGAGAAATAAGCACAAAATCGGGGCAGAGAAAGTTCATCATACCTTTACCTCCATTTTCTCTACTCTTGTTCCCTCCTTAGCGTATAAACTAAATAAATGTAGTTTACCTCTCCATGACTTTCCAGGTTACCAGCAGAGGGAGCTAATACCTAGAGCCTTTACCTGTTCTTGGACTAGTCAGCATTTTGTAGCACTTCTCAGGAGGACTGGATCTCACTACCTGCAAACCTACCTCCCTGGCTAAGGAGTTGGTGCTATGGTTGATTTAAAGTCTCACTATGAAGACCATTCTATTCTTCAGTATTTGGAAGCCCTGATTGATCCATCTATCTTTTGCCCTCTCTTTTGGTACTTTTTTCAGTATTTAATCAATAGGGTTTTTTGTTTGTTTTGTTTTGTTTTTAAGACACAGGGTCTGTCTGTATTGCCCAGGCTGGTCTCAAACACTTGGGATCAAGCGATCCTCCTGCTTCAGCCTTCTGAAAAACTGGGATTATAGGTGCGGGCCACCACACTTGGCTAAAGCTGATTGGTCATTAAATGACAAAAACAAATATTCTATCTTGAGTATATATGGACTAATTAATTAAATCCCACAGTTAGAAACAGTATTACAGAAGATTCAAGCACGTAAGTACACTTACTTGTTACTTTGTAACTAATAATATTCTTTCATCCCAGGATTGATTTTGGCCGTTTATCACCTATAACCATTGTTTAAGTGTTTATCTTCTGTGAGAAACCACTTCCCTCTTGAGACTCTCCCACTCCCCTCAGCCCAAAGCCATAGTCAGTCCTGCTAGTTTCAATGCGCTGTAACTAGGTCAGTTCATAAAATACACTGAGGACTTCTGGCTCTTTCTTTCTACTTCCCAATAGTGATATCATGTAGCAGTTTTAGTCTGTTGAACTAGACACATGTGATTTTTTTCCTAAATTTGTTAGCTCCGCTATGGTAGTTTATTTACTTTTTATATTTTTGCTAATTTCAGGAACCAGAAGCTCCAGGAAGAAAAACATAAAAGCATAACTGAGACACTTAGGAGACGGGAGCAGAATATAAAGAATTTTGAGGAGACCTATGACCGAAAGCTCAAGAATGAACTTCTAAAGTAATTGTTAAGCATTTTTAAATAACTGATATGTTTAAATTAAGTTGGTAGAAACAAAAACTGACGAAGTAGTCTGTAACTTAGGCAAACTTTAGTGTTTGGAAAAAAAAATACATAGTTTTATCAATACAGTCAATCCTTTCCTGCATTTAAGTTAGGATAGTTTTTAAAATACAAGGGCCAGGTGTGGTGGCTCATGCCTGTAATCCCAGCACTCTGGGAGGCTGAGGTGGGCGGATCACCTGAGGTCAGGAGTTCAAGACCAGCCTGGCCAACATGGTGAAACCCCATCTCTACTAAAAACACAAAAATTAGCCGGGTGTGGTGGTGAGTGCTTGTAATCCCAGCTACTGGGGATTCACTTGAACCCAGGAGGCAGAGGTTGCAGTGAGCTGAAATTGTGCTACTGCACTGTACTAGCCTGGGTGACAGCAAGAATCCATCTCAAAAAAAAAAAAAAAAAAAAAAAAAACGTATAAAGATGCACATCCTCTGTGCTGCTTATGGCTTCTCTGGCATTTATTGCGGGCTGTGATTTGCTTTAATTTTCAGTACACCTTGTGACTTGCTCAGCTTGCATAGTTGATAAGCTGTAAAATTGGAATTATAACCACTTTTAATTATCTTTTTCTCTGCCTCACTCATACAGCCCCAAGGATGGGGGTATCTAACCATATATAAATTGCACTAATGGTCATAGTATTTGTCAGTGAACATGTGCCTCGTATTTCTTCAAGATTCAGCAAAGCCAGAATCAAAAGAGCTAAAATTAACTATGTGAAGCAAAAAGTGATACAGAGAAAGGAAAATATGGACAACTATGGTTACTTTGGCTTTTCTGTAGTCTGAGTTTTGTGTATCAGTGAATAACATCTCAGTGCTACGATATTATGCCCATGTGGTAACATTTCTCTTCAGTGTGTGGGAAAGCATGTGGCACATAAAAAGTGCTTAGTTAATATTTACTGTAAATGTGTCGCGAGGAAATGATTCAGCTTAGGTGGTCTGGGCATTTCTTATTTGGCCTTTTTTATTGCCTTCCTCAATTTGTCATTGATATTCCATTACATAGTATTGCAAAGGTTTCTTGAAGTTATCCTTTAAACAAATTCTATTTTTTAAAAATATGGCAGCTTTTTTATTGATTTTGAAATGATGTATTTTACCCACACCTTCTATGTCAGTTTCTGTACTAAAATAGCTAAAATGGAAGTGTCTGTAGTTGCTGAATTTTTAGGAATAAATGAATTAAAGTATGTGTGTTAATTTTACATAGTTAGGGAGCTAGTGAACTGTTTAGTATCATTGTGACAGCTTCCACAGGCTGCATGGTGTTTGTCTGGCTTTGGGAATCCTCATATGACTTTGGCAGGTGTTGGAGTTTGGAGGCTCTTCACCACAGGAGTGCTTCTATTTCCTTTTGGAACCAAAAGGGCAGATGGTAACAGCTGGGAAAGGGAAGTGAAACGGTGAAAATGTGCCTTTTGGTATTGCTAATCCGGGTATAATGCCCTTGGCGGTTGGCTCTCAGGACTGCGCTTAGTCCCTGAGCACAAAAGTTCTTACCTTGGTTGGGGGTGGGCAGATGGTACAGGTGGATTGGAAGTGACTGTCTGATTATCATTTGGGATTGAGTCTGTTGTGTGCTGTGTAAATTTAATTTACCCCTTTGTTCTTTGTGTCGATTGAGACCAACTGAAAAGTGATTGTTTTCAGTAAATAACCTTATGATAATATGACCCTTCATCTTGTGTGATTGAGTTTTGGGACCCAGTTTATAGGATCGAGGAAGGGTTTTACTGGGCATTTTATGTTCAGAGGTCATATCCCTGGCTTTAGTATTGAGGACTTTGAAGTTTACACATTGTCATGTTCAGCGCCCTCAGGTGCTCCTGTGCCATAGATAAGTTCCTGCACTGATAACAGTCTTTCCAGAAAAATGACTGAGGAGCTCATATTTAGTCATTCTGATTCTCAGGTATCAACTTGAACTGAAGGATGACTACATCATTAGAACTAATCGACTGATTGAAGATGAAAGGAAGAATAAAGGTGATGTTTGGGGGGGAAATAAGCTGTATTTTTCAGTTCTGCTGTAGGTTATTAGCTTCCCAAGTTGGGCCTGTTCCATATTCTAAAAAATATAGCTTACACTTCATTGTTTCTACAAAATTACATTTTTGTAATTTTAATTTTATAAATTAAAAAAAAAATCATTGTCTTCACTGCCTTTTGAGAAACCTTCATGTTTAATAATTTGTATATTCACAAAGGCCAGTGATTTATCATGGATATTTTATCCAACTTTATTTCATATATTTTGATAAATCTGCAATTGTCAGGAAAGTAGCAGCAACTTACTGCCATCAAGTACGTATTACTCCTAACCATGAGAGACTTTATTTTTCACTTACGGAAAACTTCAACTTCTCTGTCCCCTGTGACCTAGTTTCTTATTTCTTTTGCTTCTAATGTATTTTTATGCTTTACAGTGTTTTTACTTGATGTATAACCTTCTGAACTCTTGTGTACATTGGCCTGAGACTATGGAAGTTGAATAATTTTTCAATCTTCAGATGTTTTACATTTCAATGTATTTCTAGGAAATTGCTGCAACAAGAAGTTGAAGTTTTGGTGGAAATTTCAAGTAGATTCTTGGGAGTAAACCAGGGTTGGGTAGTTGATGTTGACCCAGATACCCGATGTGTGGCTACTGTCTTTTTTTGTTTGTTTTAGAGATGGAGTCTTGCTCTGTTGCCCAGGCTGGAGTACAGTGGCACAATCTCGGCTCACTACAGCCTCCGCCTCCTGGGTTCAAGTGATTCTTGTGCCTCAGCCTCCCAAGTAGCTGGGACTACAGGTGTGCGCCACCATGCCCTGCTAAATTTTGTGGAGACAGAGTTTCACCATGTTGGCCAGGCTGGTCTCGAACTCCTGACCTCAGGTGATCCGCCTGCCTTGGTCTCCCAAAGTGCTGGTATTACAGGCATGAGCCATTGTGCCCAGCCTCTTTTACTATCTTGTGGAGACTAATACTTCTTTTATGGATTAGTACCATTATGTATATAACAAATTATGGTTTGATGATATACCTACATAGACTTGTGTTAGATGAAGTGAAAACTACAAAATACTAACTACAATATAGTAACAGACAGATCTTTGTCTTCAAGGAAGTTAAGAGCTGTGGGTATTAGGGCTCTGTGCTTTGAGCAGATGGTATAACTCTGGTTAGCATGTGTAGCAAGTGGAATTTCACCACATACATGACAGTTATAGCTTCACATCACCTGTTGGGTAATAGGGTTTATTTCTTACTTTCCCCCTACCTCTGCTATTTGGATTGTGAAATAGTGGTCATTAGGTCTGACATACTGGCCGTAAATATTAAATGGCTTTTGTATTCACTGGGAAAACATTATGGTGTTTAATTGGTGGGCTCTTTTTTCAGAAAAAGCTGTTCATTTGCAAGAGGAGCTCACAGCTATTAATTCAAAAAAGGAGGAACTCAATCAATCTGTAAATCGTGTGAAAGAACTTGAGGTAATTGTTAAGCATATTGGTTTTTGAAATAGATTTTAAGCAATATATGAAATTTTAGTCATACATAATTTATCCTAAGTCATCCTCTTGAGGTGTTTCAACTGCCATTTATATGGCTAAGAAGGTGATGGCTGAAGTTAATTCAACAGTTCTTAATTTCAATCAATGTCACATAGGAAAGCGTAGATAGAGCTTTGGGTCCTGGAGTCCTGCTTAAATCCTGTCTGTGTCTCTAACTGATTGTGTGTCACTAGGGAAGTTCTGTGACTGCAGGTTCCTAAGCTGTAAACTAAGATGTTTTCCACATTATAGGGTTGTTGAGGGAATTCAGTAAGCTAACTTACGTGCCTAGTTCTTAGCGGGTGGCCATTACTGTTAGTTTCTACATCAGCCTGTTCTCCTTCCATCAGCAGCAGGTAAAAAATTCCTGTCATTACATTGTTATCTTACAGATTAAAACAAAATGAGGTGCATTTTTCACATATCATTGCTTCTTTACTTTTCTATTCATTCATGTGCTTGCTGTCTGAAGGATGAAGCTGGAACTTTAGGTACTTACAACATATTTTGTATATAAAATTTATTTTAGCAACTTTGACTTATGTGAGAACTTTGTAGGCTTTTGTACTCAAATATGGTATATATTATACTAAGAAAAGGGAAGCACTTCACAACATGTTACAGAATCTTTCTTTCTTTCTAGACAGAGTCTTGTTCTTTCGCCCAGGCTGGAGTGCAGTGGTGTGATCTTGGTTCACTGCAACCAACTTCCACCTCCCAGGTTCAAGTGATTCTCATGTCTCAGCCTCCTGAGTAGCTGGGATTACAGCCACGTGCTACCACGCCCAGCTAATTTTTGTATTTTTAGTAGAGATGGGGTTTCGCCATGTTGCCCAGGGTGGTCTCCTGAGCTCAAGCAATCCTCTTGCCTCAGCCTCCCAAAGTGCTGCGATTACAAGCGTGAACCACCATGCCCAGCCATTTTTATCTTACCTTTTCATATTTAAAAAATATATATTGCTATGATAGGTGATTGTTGTTGGGTTCTTGGTTGCCTCTGGAAAATGGGATGATAATCTTAGAAGGACTTGCTTCATGGGATGGTGACCTATAAAACTTCTGCCTCAACTGTAGGGCAGAAGATAATTTTCGTTATTGTAGTTAGAGTCTTACTGCAGAGAGTCAGACTTCTGTCCAGTGACCTTAATTAAATTGTGACACCATGCTTAAAGGAGCCTACCAGCTTTTACTTTTGCAGTACTGTAAAGTCATTATTCAAATGTAAATTTTCTTTTTTGAATTTTAGCTTGAATTAGAGTCTGTCAAAGCACAGTCTTTGGCAATAACGAAACAAAACCATATGCTGAATGAAAAGGTTAAAGAGATGAGTGATTATTCACTACTAAAAGAAGAGAAACTGGAGCTTCTGGCACAAAATAAATTACTTAAACAACAACTGGAAGAGAGTAGAAATGAAAACTTGCGTCTCCTAAACCGTATGTATTTTTCTTTTTTTCTGACTTGCATGTTTTAGTAACTTGTATTAGGTCAGTATTATAAAATTATGCTTTGTACTTGTATAAGGTGGGGGGCTTAAATTGGGAAGATTTATAAAATTAAGATTCTTGGATTAAATTTATATTCTTGGATTAAATTGTATAAATTTAGTTCTTGGATTAAATTAAATTTATAAAATTAAGATTCTTGCATTAAACTCTGCAAACCTGCTTTAGGTGGTGGTATCAAGGCTTCCCTTGCCCTCTCACTGGTGGCCAGTGGGGACACCAGCCTCTACATACAGTAGCCCTAGGCTGGCCACTGCCTCATGGCCAAGTGAGGTCATAGTGCCTGTGATGACCTCTTCCAGGTGCTCTGCACCACCTCCCTCTCTCCAGTGCTGAGAATTTCTCCCTCCCCTGATTCTCAAGGCCCAAGGAGCACTAACAGTGTGGCTCTGTTACTAGCCCAGGGAACTCCACCATCCTTTGTGCATACCCTGAATAAGTCAACCTTTATTAAAGGGTTCTTAGATGACCTTGACTGTGACAGCCATCTGCCTTCTGTTTGGATCCCAACTGCTGCTGTCAGATGCCCAGATCATATTGGATCCCAGGGCTGTCATCAACAGTTAGACCAGAGAGAGAGCTCCTTCTGTGCATGGTAGAGGAGAGAAACAGGCTTTCAGGTTAATTTGAGGATTTGAAAGAGTTCTTTTACTTGGAGTAGGGCTCCAAGGGTAATAAAGTTTGCATTAACATGCACTAAATTCTTTTGTTGTGAAATTTGAGAGTCAGGATTGCTCTGAGCTCATTTAATAGACTTATTATCATATTTATTGCGTGAGTACAAAGCAAAGGAACACTTTAAAACCCCTTTAACAATTTTTGTTAAGTGAAATAACTTAAGGTTGGTAATGACTAGGATTTTTTTTACCTTGTTAGGCCTAGCTCAGCCGGCTCCTGAACTTGCAGTCTTTCAGAAAGAACTACGGAAAGCTGAAAAGGCTATAGTGGTTGAGCATGAGGAGTTCGAAAGCCGCAGGCAAGCTCTGCATAAACAACTGCAAGATGAAGTGAGTATTGCTCTTCTTCAGTTCTAGTGTGATGCCAGTACACTTCATAGATATGTAAACTTGGCACAAGTCATACTAGTGTAAATCAGATTTATTTTAACATCAAACATTACTCTCCCAAATATGCTAAAGGTATCCTTTCTCATCTGAGAAAATTTTGCAGTGATAGTATGACTTTATATTCGTAGTAGTAATAAAATGGAGAAGAAAGCAAACTCACCTAAATATAAAATTTTCTGAGTGCCTGATGGTACCCACTGTTATCTCTCGATTCTCACCCTGAGAAGTATTACAAACATTCACTGTGTCTTCTGATTTCTGCCTGCATGCCCTAGAGTTCTTTGATATGACTGAAAAAGATGGTGAAAAACTTGTTTGTTCTGCTTGTGTTTTTTTTTTTTTTAATAGGGACCCTCTTGTTTACTGTCGTAAAGCTTCTTGAAATTGGCAGAACAAAAAGAGTACAAACATGATAAGAGAATTTTTCCTTTTGAAGCAAGCTGTGATTTGTTTTACATGGATTTCTTTTCCTATTCTGAATCTTTTCAGATTGAGCATTCTGCACAGCTGAAGGCCCAGATTCTGGGTTACAAAGCTTCTGTAAAGAGGTTAACTACTCAGGTTGCCGATTTAAAATTGCAACTGAAACAAACTCAGACAGGTTAGAGACATTTTAACCCATAAATATTTTTGTGTGTATAAAGCTTCTGGTGTCTGTGAAAATGTAATGATCATAATTTATTGAATATTAATTATTGTGTTAGGGGAAAAGCCATAGAAATATGTGTCATCTTAGAAGTAAAACTCCCTATCCATTTTGGTAATACCATCTGGATCATCAGCAAAAGTTATTTGCTTCATAGGTGCCTCATGGCTTGGGAGAGTCTCATGCCCCAATAGGAAAGGCATGGTGGTGACATAGAAGTCCCCACATTCATTCTAGAATTTCCTTTTTTATTTGTAACCCCAATGTTAACACCAATTCAGTAGTTTTACAGATTCCTTGATAGATATATAAATATACAGGACAAGCAGGGTGGTTTAGCAAAAAGAACATTGCCCTCAGCATCAGAGAACTGTTCTTCTTTTGGACCCCAGTTTTGAAGTTGTTTGACCTTGGGCATGTTACTTTAACTTCCTTGGGCCTCAATCTCCTCATTTGTAATGAGGATAATAATACCTACTGAGCCATGATGAAAAAGATGAAATAAAATGGGTTTCAGTCCAGTACCTGGGACATAAAAGACACTCAGGAAATGGTTATTGGTGTCATTTTATTATTGTGTCTTCACTGTGGATGCATCTCTGCCCCTTCCTACTTCGTAAGAAGGATATTGAAGTTTAGATACTTTCTTCTTCAGTTGCTTTCAAGCTCAAAGAAAGTACGTACGTGTTACTAGTTCAACTAGGTCTGAGCCTTCCTCGTTCCCACCTGCATTCTTTCCTTATCAGCTCCTTGCTCTCTTCTACCAGCACTTGTTTTATTTTTATCTCTACTCATTTCTACTTTTTTCTGTTCCTCATTTTCTTTCAATTCTGTTTGCAAAACTACTCACAGCTGAAGTCATAGCAGTCTCCTATCAATAAAAAATAGTTGAATGAGGATAGAACCCTTTCGCATGCATGTGTTGCCGAGGGCAAACTTTTTTCTTGCAGCATCACAGGGAGGCATTGCAGGAGAGTAGGGCACACGCACTGGCTTTGCATTAGGAAAGCCCAGTAGCTCTTAGACCTACTAACCGTGTGACCCAGCCTCAGTAAGCTTTAGTTTCCCCATCTGTAAAATCGGAACAGTGAGAGTTCCTTGACCACAGTGGTGTTGTGAATGCAGGTCCTCACTTCCTTATATGAAACTCAGGCCATATGCTGTGGATTTTGCACTAGCCCTAGGAGTTCTGAACAGCATCCTATAGTAAAACACATTAATTATTTTGCAGTCAACTGTATGGATATTCATGCTGGGATAAATAAAGATTATAAATGGGTTTACATCAGTTCAGGTCAAACTTGTCAGCCAAATGAGTTCAAGTCTGGTTAGGCTTTGCCACCAAATAAATTATGAATAAATTTTCAGTTCTCAGAGCCTTGTGGATTTCAAAATTGTGCATAATGGATTCTGAAATTATATCGTGTTACAAAAGACATACGAAGCTGTAGGTGGTATAATAAGCTCTCAATAAATGTTAGTGGTTATCATTACCATGGCTTCAGAAACTTTAACGTGCAAGTTTGTCCTTATTACTTTCTTCCATTTTTCAAAAAAATAATATTCTCGAGTATATTTTCTTCTCTGCCTTGTTCACTCACTTCTGAAATTTGCTTTTTGTACCCTGCAGCCCTAGAGAATGAAGTGTACTGCAATCCAAAGCAGTCTGTGATCGATCGTTCTGTCAATGGATTAATAAATGGCAACATGGTGCCTTGCAATGATGAGATAAGTGGGGATTTCTTGAACAGTCCTTTTAAACATGAAAAAGTTCTAGCACGTATGGTTGCATCAAGGATCACAAATTATCCAAATGCATGGGTGGAGGGTAGTTCCCCTGATTCTGACCTTGAGTTTGTAGCCAATACTAAGGCAAGGGTCAAAGAGCTTCAGCAAGAGGCTGAACGCTTGGAAAAGGCTTTCAGAAGTTACCATCGGAGAGTCATTAAAAACTCTGCCAAAAGCCCACTAGCAGCAAAGAGCCCACCATCTCTGCACTTGCTGGAAGCCTTCAAAAACCTTACTTCGAGTTCCCCGGAAAGACATATCTTTGGAGAGGACAGAGTTGTCTCTGAGCAGCCTCAAGTGGGCACACTTAAAGAAGAAAGGAATGACGTCTTGGAAGCACTGACAGGCAGTGCAGCCTCGAGGCTCCACGGGGGCACTTCCTCCAGACGCCTCTCTTCCACACCCCTTCCAAAAGCAAAAAGAAGCCTCGAAAGTGAAATGTATCTAGAAGGTAAGCCACCCGCACAAAGGGTTGTGGGGTGCTCTGGAGTTGGGTAGCCACCCTGCCCACGACACGGGTTGCTGTGAGGGTCACTGGGCCAGAGTGGCAAGGTCTGGTGTTTGCTTGGCACACAGAACTGTTTAGAGAGTGATAGTCGCCGTTCCTTTGCTGCCTGTTGGTTTCATGCATTTTATTATTGCCACTGCAATTTAATTTAGTGCTTGAATCATTAGTTTTGTGGATCTTATGCATCATAGTTGGCTTTTTGTGAGGATAACAGTTTATTTTCAAACTAATAGAGCTCTTTAGAAACCACGTTGGTATCTTCTCCATGCAATTGGTAATATTCTTTCCTTGGTTCTTTCTGCACCTTAGGTCTGAGCAGATCACACGTTGTTTCCCCCAGTCCTTGTCCTGACAGAATGCCCCTACCATCACCCACTGAGTCTAGGCACAGCCTCTCCATCCCTCCCGTCTCCAGCCCTACGGAGCAGAAAGTGGGGTAAGTATAATGTTCTGATTGATTAGCTTCAGCTGAATCATGTTATTTGCTGTATCAGCCTTCACTTTTTTTACTGGGATTTTTTTTTTTTTGAGATAATTATTATAGATCATGTGGCAGTATAGAATTTGCAATCAGATTGCAAAATGATGTGTCATTTTTGAGAAGCATCTAAATTACCTGGAGGGAAAAAGATTGTTTTTAGCAAATAAGTGAATAATGCTTATTTGCTAAACTTGATATATGGACCATGCAATCTGGTGTAAATAAGCATCTTCCTGGTTCTGTGAATAGACTTGGTTTATTAAGATAAAAAACAAATGTACACAATCTGAAAGCAAACAAATGGAGGTTATTTCTAAAGTTGGAACAATTTTACACATCATTAAAAAGTCATTTAAAAGTCATTTTGGCATTGAAATATAAACAGATAAGGTTCTGACCTGCATATCATTGAAATAAATTCAAACGTGGTAGTGGGCTCTGGAGTAGAGTATGATTGTTGAAACAGGAAGGAGTGGATGTTTTTAGAAACAGGCCACTGGGTCAGCCAGGCTGTGATTTGAGTGATGAGCAGACTCCTACCCATACCTGGGCCCCACAGCAGAGAGAACTGACTCCTTAGTTCTGGGCTCCAGCCTGGGCATCTGCATGTTAATGTAGTTCTCTGCCACATGGGCCTGTCATGGTCCTAAAGCTTTTTTTTTTTTTTTTTTTTTTTGTGATAAGCCAAAAGGATAAGACACACACATATGCTGAATTAGGGCACTTTGCTCACTCAAGGTTGTGGTATTGCATCTTCAGCTGGTTCATGCTGATAGTATGCAGAATTTTTTTTCAGAAATGCTTTATGGTTATTTCCTAGGAATAGCATTCAGAGTACAACATTATTCTTTATTAACAACTGTAGTATCTACTTCACAGCATGAAATAGTTACAAGGAGTAACTGAGTAAACAGGTATTAATTGCTGAGAACAATGCCTAGTGGTGGTAGTGAGGTGGAGCTATTCTTTACAAGACAAAGAGAAAAGGAATTTTGTAGAGCCTTTTCTTGAGTCACAAAAGGCTTTTTGTCACCTTGTGCTCTTTGGTTTTCCATTATTAAAACTTCACATTCATGAATTTTATCCTTCCAATCTAGTCTTTATCGAAGACAAACTGAACTTCAAGACAAAAGTGAATTTTCAGATGTGGACAAGCTAGCTTTTAAGGATAATGAGGAATTTGAATCATCTTTTGAATGTAAGTTCAAATATAAGTATCAGTTTTTATAAGTTGAAAATCTAGAAAGCTTAATTTTGGTGAAACGTATCCATTGGTTTAAAAAGCAGTTACAAATTGGGTCATTATTATTTTGTGATACAACCACAAGTACAGATGTATCACCTCATTTTTCTCTCATGAAGATTTTCATGCGTGTGTCTGTTTACTTTTTAAAAATTTCAGTATGACTAATAATTTCAGAGTTTGAGCTAATTTTTTAGCTTATAAATGAACTATTAACATCAGATTTTAAATAATCAGATTTTAAATAAGTGATTTTTCTTAATTTGTTTTTACCTTTTTATAGAGTACAACAATGTTTATTTTTATTTTTTTTGAGATGGAGTCTGTCTCTGTTGCCCAGGCTAGAGTATAGTAGTCCGACCTTGGCTCACTGCAACCTCCCTCCTCCTCCCAGGTCCAAGCAATTCATCTACCTCAGCCTCCCGAGTAGCTGGGACTGCAGGCACACGCCACCACACCCAGCTAGTTGTTTTGTATTTTTAGTAGAGATGAGGTTTCACCATATCGGCCAGGCTGCTCTTGAGCTCCTGACCTCAAGTGATCCGCCCGCCTCGGCCTCCCAAAGTGCTGGGATTACAGGCATGAGCCACCGTGCCTGGCGTAAGGATGTTATTTTCTAAATTTACTGATTCTGTTGATTGCCTCAGATTTACAAAACCTCATTTTTAGTAAAAGAATGGAGATAAAAGAATATTAAGAGTCCAGAAACTCGTGTCCTGGCTATGGCTCTGCCTCAGACTGTCTCACTTTGTAGCCACTTTGTAAGTGTAAAATAAGCATGTAGAGCCTATCATCTCTAAGGTTCTTTCTTTATATTTGTATATAAGCTGTTGGTTAGCCTTGTAAACTTCATCTTCAAATCTGAAAATGTAATATTTTGAACAGTTAAATGAGAGGGCTTGGTAAATTTTGTGAATATTTGTTAAAGTCTTTGTGTTAAATCATTGATAGTTTAATAGAATTCAAATGATTATCAGCAAGCCAATTGAATTCTTCACTGTCACTGGGTTGATTTTCCTGTTGGGTAACGAATCTAATTTTGTAAACAAAGTTAATTCTTTCAAGTACAAAAACACTCTTACAAGCAAATACGTTGGCAAGTGGTTATGTTGGGAACTTCATGGAATCCTGTTAGGAAAGGGCGCACCCAGTTACTTTGGCTTCAGTTCCCGTTCTCCAGTCAGTTGCCCCCACACTGCACTGCCCTTCTTTGTCTTGGTGTTATTATTAAGGACTCATGGGATAATTGTTTGTGCCTCATGCAGCTGCAGGGAATGGGCCAAGGCAGTTGGAAATGGATGGGCTCTCTCCTGCCGGGGATATGCCGCATGTGGATGCTGCTGCAGCTGCTGTGCCCCTCTCATATCAGCACCCAAGTAAGTTCTTTTTTTGAACTAACAGTCAGCAGGGTCGCATACTAAATACCAGTCTGTGTGCTCTGTGAATTATTTCATGTATCACTGAAGTCTTCTTGTAGGTGTAAATTAGTCAAAATCTTGGGTTGGGGAGTTATAGTGGCATTATATTGTTAACGACATTTCTGAAGTAATTCCCATGTGAACATATAAAGACAGTGCTGAGGAAAGGACACGTTGGAAGAAAAGGCTTCTCATTTAGCTTCTCAGGCCAGTTGCTTAAAAAGTGTTTTCATTAACTCTTCAGTGCCTGGAATAGTAGTTGGACTTTTCCCCAAGACTCTTCTACAAAAACTGTTCCATGGGAACCTTATCATTTTGGGAAATCACGGTGAAAAATTGAAGTAATAATTAACTCCTATCATATATCTTTAATGTGATTGTAACATTTAAATATTATTTATTTTTCTATCTACTTGTTTCCTTTGTGTCATAAGAAATTAGGACAGAAAAACTTTGTATTTCAATCTTTGGAAAAGCTATGACACCAAGTTAGCTTAGCACTAGAGGAAAACTGGCCATCAGACTTCTCTTGTCTGGCCCACTTCCTCTTTCCTCTTCTCCAGATTACCTACTTCCCTCACTGGGGGTGAAGGGAGATGGCAAGAGAGCCGTGGGAGCTTTGTGCTTTGTTCCAGGGCTCAGCCAACAGCTAGGTCCTTTTCTTCTTGGACCAAGTGTTTAATCCTCAAAGCTGAAAGGAATTTTCTCAAGTAAAGCCACCTCTTAGTCCCTCCCAAACATTGGAAAAACATCATACCCAAAACCCGTTAGCAGTTTCTTGGTTTTAGTCATGGTACTCAGGAACGTATAAAATTACTGAAAGAGGCAAGAGATTTTGAGAGGGTTGATTTTGCTGATTCCAGAGTAAATCTGCTTTGGAAAGCGTTCAGTGAGACTTGATCTAGAGCCTTCTCTCTGCTGGGCACTTTGCTCAGGGCTGAGCCTATAGCTCAAGCCCTCACCTTCCTGGATTTCTAGTAGGGGAGGCAGATAGTCAGCAGGACATCACCCAGGACCACAGCAGGGAGGGGGAGTAGGGGCCGCGGCCATAAGAGGGAGTGTCTACAGGCACCCATTTGGCACAGACCTGAGCGAGGGAATACAAATAATGTGATAGGATAAGGGAAATCAGCTGAGTAACTAGGTGTTCTGCCACTGAGATGGAACATAGATTATAATATTGACTTTAAAAATTATTAAGCAGCATGGTGAGTGACATTTTGGTTATTGAGAAATTGTTATATTTGTCATTTCACTTCTTTATCTGGGCACAAAGGGAATTCAAAAAGTCTGAAATCTGGTGTCTCAGAGGTGCCCCGTGGACATACTTCCTTTCTTTCCCCTTGTGTCCAAGAGGTTTCTATATACTACGCTGCAGCTACCAAATACACACCAGAGCAGAGAAGCAGCTCACTCTTCCTCTTTATTTTGTAATTGGTGCTTAAACAACATTCCTATTTTGAGATTACTATTCCATATAAGAGAGCGATCTTGTTTAGGAGTAACCATTTTTTCTTCTAGCAAGGAGGAAGTTGCATTTCTGCCTGTGGAAATGATCAACTATCTCCTCTGGTATTTTAATTTCATGAGAAGGATTCAGAAGAGATGCGGGGAGAGAGAGAAGAAACTGTGTTGCTTCTCTCCTATTGGTAAAACTCAGTTCCTGCTGATCGCTTTAGAACAAGGCACAGCAAAAAGGTTCAAAGTCCTCTGCTGAACCTATGAATTTTTCTGCTTATTAGCATTGCTTTGGTTAAAAAAAAAAAAAATGTAGGTTATGGGTCAGAGCCAGAAGAGAAAGGTCAGCATAATTGTCTCTGGGATTGGGGTCTAATTAAAACTTTTGAGATGTAGGGACCTGTGCCAAGATGCAGAGAGAACAGACAAGTAATTAAAATATGGGCCTTGCCTGGAAGGAATAGAAGTGGAAGAAACAAGTATGTGTAGTTTTTGACAAAGCAGGTACAAGATATCCTGCAAGTAAGATGCTGGAGTGGTTACTTGTCACTTCAGGAATAAGGAGGAGGTGGCATTTCAGTTGGGTCTTGAACAGCATTTCAGACTTTGTGAGAGCAAGGGAGTGCTACAGACTGAGGAGACAGTGAAGGTGAATGCTGAGCAAGGAAGATACAGCCATGGCCAGGCCCCAGTGAGTGGGTTGGTACAGATGAAATATTTCTAGTACAAAGTTGGTGGTGATGTAGGAAATCAATCTGGAAGGAAAAGGGCAGATTGTCAGAGCCTGGACTACCATGGCATTGGACTCTCAGAGTGGAGATGCTGCACACACAGCAGATCCACATCTTCCTGTCAGGAAATGACTGGTGCAGATGACCACAGGTTGTTGGAAGGCAGAGACTGGCTTCAGGGAGAGCCTTGACTGGGCTGTTTCAGTAGTCCAGGAAGATGGTGAGAAGGGCCCCTGTTGCAGCCACAGGACAGGGAGTATGAACCTGCAAGCGCTGGTGGCTGAGTGGTTGGAGGGTAGAAAGAGCATGATCGAAGGACTGGGACGATCATGCTCAGGACAAAGCTGGTGCTGTGGGGTTTCCACATGCGGATGACAGGGAACTATCAGAAATGTGGACGCGAGGCTAGGGAGAGAGATCAGGAGTAGAGGAAAAGATATGGAAATGATCCATATACAAGTGATTGCTAAAACCCAAGGAAGGGCTGCCGTCAGTTTGGAGGAAGTGGGGAATGAGCAGTGAGATGGCTGGAATGGCCGGGGGGAGGGCAGTGGTGTGATTTCTGTTCTGTTTTGTTGGGGTAGGACAGACTTGAGCATCTTTATGGGAGTAAGACTTCTAAAACTACTATGTACAGAAATAGGGATTAATGGCTCAGTCAGGGTCCTAAAGATAGGGGAGGGATTACAATCAAAGGCAGAGGCAGAAATGCAGGGTTTGCCTTGGAAAGGAGGAAGGAGATCTGTGAAGAGGATTAGAGCATGTGACATGGAGGGAGGACAATTGGAGTTGGTCATGGTGAGGATGACTTGTTATTTGTCTTAGCCAAGTGAAGTAGGGTGCAGTTCAAGGAGTGGGGTTGGGGGCTTGAAGTGAGTGAAAATGAAACAGTGACTTGAAGCAGGTCACAGAGTCAACTAAAAGCCAAGCAGAGTCTCCGTGGGTCTTGGCAAGGGCTTCTGCAGACTGGTCCTGCATTCATTTGAACAGTCTGATACTGGAAGCTACTCTTTATTTTCTGTCCTATTAGGTGTAGATCAGAAACAAATTGAAGAACAAAAAGAAGAAGAAAAAATACGGGAACAGCAAGTGAAAGAACGAAGGCAGAGAGAAGAAAGAAGGCAGAGTAATCTACAAGAAGTTTTAGAAAGGGAACGAAGAGAACTAGAAAAACTGTATCAGGAAAGGGTAATAAGTATGACTTGATTTTCTGTACTGGTTGCTCCGTTGTACACCTTTCGTAAGTACATTGAGCTCAGGGAGGGGAGTCAATTGGTGTACAAAGTCAGAGGAACGGCAGGTGCCTTAAAAGGCATCCCTGTCCTCTCCTTGTCTTACAGACGGTGAGAAAGGCTGCACAGAATGTGCAGCTTAGGAGTTTTGTAGTAAAGGATGGTTTTTGAAGGTGATTTTTGTACATTCTCATCTGATCCTTAAAACAAGCCTGTAAAAAAGGTAGACTGTGCTTTGCTGCAGAACTTTGCTTTGAAAACAGGGTTTAAAGAAGAGGCTGTCAGTGTCAGCTAGCTGGGACTAGAACCCAAGGGAGGAGATGGCTGCCAGTCCATGGTTGCTTCCAGGGGCACACATTCCCTCCCTCCTTCCTCTAGTTCTCTTCTTGCCTTCTGTGTCCTGATTCTGGTCCTAGCAGATGGATTACTCTGTCCACTTAACATGCCTGCTAAGTCTTGCTTTAATTACTCTAACATATGAATGTTCCTTGGACTTCTGGTTAATTCAAGTCTAAAGCACAGGACACTTGCCAATTAATACCTTCCTTGAGATGACATATTTGTCTTCCTTTGATGATAGCAATGACTTCAATTTTAATTAAAAATTAGTCCTCTGGCACAGAGGCTGTACTTCAAGGATCGGGATTAATATTAGTGCATTTTTAAAATACATAAAGTTTTACAAATATATTTGTGTATTTTCTGTTTTGGTGCCTATTTTATAGAGGATGATTGAAGAATCACTGAAGATTGAAATGGAAAATGAATTAGAAATGGAAAATGAATTAGAAATGAGTAATCAAGAAATGAAAGACAAATCTGCTCACAGTGAAAATCCTTTAGAGAAATACATGAAAATCATCCAGCAGGAGCAAGACCAGCAGTCAGCAGATAAGGTGCCAGTGCCATGGACAGGGCAATCTGTGGGTGTGGGACATCCAGGGCTTCCGTGGTTTAACTTCTTGGGATGGGAATCCATCTTCTCAATTGAAGACAAAAAGGTGAAAAGTATAGAAAATCCAAAGTTCAAATGGAACCTTGAGTCTTTTAAATATTCTACTCTTTTGACAAAAACTCATAGCTTTTTTGCTTAAGGTAAAAGATTTAAGAGGTTTTAAAAGTTGGGGTGGCTCATTAAGAACAAGGAAGAAAAGATCTATCATATAACAAATGCATTAGTACTGACATTAATATTTTATGTAAGTCTGTAGTAATATGGGTGTTAAATGCATACCCTATAGTTTATTTTGATGTGCTTGCTAAATTTCATGTTTAAAAGTCACCTCTTTTTTAGACTTTTAAATTACATATATATTTCAAAAATGGTTCTTAGAGAAAAGTTTTTCATAAAATTAATGCATATCTAATTTCAAAATTTTCCACCCCCTCCATGTAATCAGAGCTCAAAAAAGATGGTCCAAGAAGGCTCCCTAGTGGACACGCTGCAATCTAGTGACAAAGTTGAAAGGTACCTGTTTTCCCTACATACTGTTTCATACACAAACTGTTAATTGCTCATTTTGTCAGCCAAGAGAAACGGTTAGATGTTTGAGATTGCCTGTAAGAAGTTATTGAATCAGTCAAAATTACTGACTATAAAAACGACTGAGTTTTTTAACTTGTGAAATTGATCCTGATATAAATTGTAAGCTAGGGCAGAAACCCCCCAGGGAAGGAATTGAGAACATTATGAAGATAGCAAATAAACTTGACACAAATTTTTACATTTTAATTTTTGTCTTTCCCTAATTTAGTTTAACAGGCTTTTCTCATGAAGAACCAGATGACTCTTGGTAACCATGTTTGCTGCCCAGCTTCTAACTTACATACCATGAGAAGTTACATAACATTTACTCCTTTGTAAATGTTTCTCTATCATCAGACAAAACTCAATAAAAATGTGTGTAATCCAGTGTGGTTTTTTTTTCCATAATTTTGATACCACAGTGTGTGAACCAAGAATAATCTAGTCACGTGAAACCTCTTCTCCAGTCATAGTATTTCTCATTCATTATAATAAAAGGAACTGGCTTTTAACCTCATTTTTACCTTAAATTTTTAAATGAGTATATCTTATTGGTCAATCTATCTTATTGGTCAACTCCAGGCCTACATTTTGGAAGTTTAAGCTGTGTTCTTTTCTCTCCAAAGTTGGGCTGCTACCTGTAAAACAGGTTATTTTTCTCAGCATACTCCTGTTTTGTCCCTGAACATAAAAACAGATTTTTGTAGGCATTAGAAATAGTAAGATATTGCCTCTGGTCTTTACTTTTGACATCTGTGGTTTGAATGTATGTGTCCCTCCAAAATTCATATGTTGGAATTTAAACCCCCCCAGTGTGATAGAATTAAGAGGTGGCACCTTTCACAGGTGACTAAGAGTGGGATTAGTGACCTTATAAAAGGGCTCAGTGGAACTAGTGAGGCCCTTTTGCCCTTCCACCATTTGAAGACACTGCATTGGTCCCCTCTGGAGAATACAACAACAAGGCACCATCTTGGAAGCAGAGACCGGGCCTTCACCAGACATCCAACCTGCCAGTGCCTTGATCTTGGACTTCCCAGCCTCAAACGGTAAGAAACACATTTCTGGTCTTTATAAGTTACCCAGTCTAAGTTATTTTGTTATAGTGGCAGGAACAGACTGAGATAGCATCTTTATTATGGAATCTTTGGTCCTCATACTTAATGAATGGGCTTCAAGTATTTTGTTTGTTTTTAAATGAATAGGCTCCTTCCCTATAATTGACTTCATTTTCATCTCTTAAAGGTCAAGTTTTACAAGTCAGAACTGGAAAAAAATCTCTACTCAACCCTCTAAAGGGTCCTAGGTTTTGTGGCAGGATCACTGTGGATAATTAAGAGGCTGCTTGTGGTTTTATCTAACCATTATTTTACAGTTTCCTCTGGTGACTCATGTGACTTAAATAATTGCACAAAATGCCACTTAAACAGAAGATACTAAGTAGTGTGACAAATAGCACACGAATTGAGCTCCTGATTGTTCTCCTGCCATACGTGAACAAAGGGTGATGATCTAGAGTCAGCACCTCATTTAGGAATGGCCATGTGTCAACAGTGACACAGGCGGGCCTCACTAAGAAAGGTCAGATGCACAGAATCCAAATGCATAATCATGTTGACAGATAAGAGTTTAAACAGATTATAAAATAAAATCCTAAGTAACGTATTTAGCTCTGCTACTCTAGAGAGTCAACCGTTAGAACTAGGTTTTTTTATATTCCAGAATAAATCTTTCAATAGACTTTTGTACCTTTGGTTTGAAAAATAACTACACACATGCTCTTGTTTCTACTTTGCCCAAGTTTAAGCCTCGTTGATCCTATAGGTAGATGGCATTTATTTGTTGAAAAACTACTCAGAAAAATTCTTACTTTACACAGAGAACTACAGAAGTGCTAGTGGCACTTTTATGCCCAATACAGCCCAGTGGATTATATAATATTTTCTTAAATTGCTGAAAAGATTTTTGCCAGAAATAAACCAAGTAGCACTCATAGACTTGATTTCCATACCAATGTGAAATCTTGACTATGCACATTATTCAAAAGTGACACCATACTGAGGACAAAGATAGGATTTATGTATGGTAAAAAGGCAAGTGAATGAAGCTATAATTTTATTTCATTACTCTTAGTACATCCACAACTATTTCCACCTAAATAGATATTCAAAATAAGCATACACAAGTATCGACTATTATCTACAAATATTTATTGTAACACTTGAATAGAACTACAGGAAGCCCTTGGCACTGATAGAAAATATTGATTCACTGTTAGGTTACAAAAATTTATACATAGCAAAATTTAATGCTCTTTACATAAAAAATATTAGACTACTTAAACAAAACTTCCAAAAATTCCTGGTAATAGCTACCAGAATTAGAAAAGTAAAATTAGGCTTTAGACACTGCCTCTTCTAGAACACTGGACTCTGACAGCACCTCCACTGCTGGAAATAATAGTTAAATCTGTCATGCAACAGGAAAACAAAACACTAAGCTATTTTGGAACAACTGTTCTACATAGAAGAGAGCTTCTCTTAATTAAAAAAAAAAAAATCCCAAATAGGCATTTTTAGGCATTAACCAAAAAAAGAATCCAAATGAAATATTATACTTGATGTTCAATTTTAATAGCATCTTAATAAAGGTATGCTTCCTTTCATTTGAATACATTTCTGCACATGTATATGTTATAAAATCCAGGAAACAGCCAAACCACAAGTTAACTCTTAACAATGAATATACATAGTTAACCCTATAGTAAGCAGCCCCTTTGAAAAGCACTGATGCACCCAACAGTTAATATGAATCATTTCATAAAGAACAACACAAAGTTTACCATCACTAATACCCAGTACCTACAGTCACTTAATGTTCTGGAACACAATAATGCAGAAGGCAAGTTTCTTTTGAAAATGGCTTAAACTCAAGCAGTTTTCTTGCTGAACATCAAACTTTATTATTCCAGGAAACTAAGATTTAGGTAAGAAAAAATGAAATACCAACCCTAATTTAAATTACTTAAGTATTCAAGTCTGTAAAAGCAGGAGGTTAGAGGTCTGTGGTCAGTTTGCAATTAGGTTTTAGATAGTTGGTATGAAACTGTAAACTTAGTATCCAGACCACTGAAAAATGGTTTAGAATGGTGGTCATTTTAATAAGGTAACACTTCTTAATTAAAAACATTTATGGAACAAAATTCTGTGAAAGATATTTGGGTCTCTAGTTATGATATAAATTCTTAGAAATTTAAAGCAAATACTCATTAAGGCAGAGCTGACATTTCCCAAGAATAATGAAAATTGAATCAGTATTTTGTTAAAATGAAATCTGTTACAAAATTGCTTCTGGAAAGCTTGTCAATGAGTCCAGAATCCAGATTCTTTAGTAGTAGGGTCAGCAGAATTGTAGCTAATTTTAGCATTATTGAAAAATATATTTCTGATTGACTCAGGAAATTAAAGGGTCCTGCACTTGGGAGGGAAAAGCTAATTTGAAAAGTCAGTCATAAGAATCACATTATCTTTGATCCAAAGCTTAATAAATGTCAGCTGTCAGAAATGGAACTTTACATCAATTCCATTTTATTTCCTATGTAGATAACACTTATTTGAGGACAGATGGCATATATGTGAATTTATGGTGTTATCCCTTGATGCTGGCATGTCACAGGTCCCTATCAAGGGGTGTGACATATTCCATTAGTGTCTTGGTAGAATTGCCCTAGCAATAAATGTGAACATGCCACCACAGATTCCCAAAGTGTTGCCTTTTAAAATGGCTAACATGAAACCTCCAATATTTGTTCTAAAGAAAAAGATTTACCCACTGGAAGGTTTTCCTAGAGATACATCCCAGCAGCTTGAGACAGACAGTGAAGTGTTTGTACATCTACATTAGTTTGGTGGGATACACATCTGTACTGCAGAGCAGCTGTCTGATGATTTGTCAGAGCTGTAAATACGTCGGTCGAAACACTCTGGCAAATATTTATGTGTAAGAATTGAGTTGTTCTTTTGACCGAGACTGGATATCTTGCAGTTCCTGTTCTTCCTTTGCTTTGATATCCTGGTAAGCCTGCATTTTGCTTGCATCCTTTAAGTAAGCCCAGTTAGAAGACAGTATCATGAGGAAGTGGATCTGGAAGAGAAGGGTGAGCATGATGGCTAGTGAGCATGTGAGAAGGCAAAGCGAGGCGCTAGTTAGATTAGACGGACTTGACTTTAAAGGGGGCGAAGGTTATTCTGTATTAATACTCGCTCTACTAGCAGAGCTGTCAAATCCTGAAAGCATGCTCTACTAGTTGGCTTCGCATTAAAAGGCTGAAGAAAAGTTAGTACACAAACATAGTGAACTGGAAAAAAATGGCCAAAGGTATTGTTAAGAAAAAGCAAAAATGAAATACAAGAGGGTGCCTTTTTTTTTTTTTTTTTTTAAACCATTTTGAGAGTAATTTTAAAGATTGATGCGGAAGTTCGGGAGCACATTGTATAGTTGAAATAAGTGTAGTGTGTGCAAAGACATTTTCTACCTGTAGATAAATCAATTCCCCCAAAGGCCTAAAAGCATGAACAATGTTTATTTTGAGTAAATAATTAAACTACATATTTAACATGGAAAAAATTAAGTGAATGTCAAAACCAAAATTAAGAACTATAAGCAAAGCATGCAGTCTCTCTGTTAACAAAATTTAGTTGTGAAACTACACTTTTCATTTTGTAAATGCCATTTCATTTCATAAAATGCAAAAATCCTCAGTATCATTCTTTACACTTGATGCGGCAAACACTTCTTTCCTATTTTCCTTGTATTTCCTGCAAAATAAATCTACATCTCAAGTTCCTTATAGTTCATACTTCCTTCTCAACATATTTGAGACCTTCAGGTCCAGGCCTAGTTTCTCTTCCCGTTAAAATCTTACATGCAGCTTGAGAACTAGCTATGAGGAAACAGTTATTACTTACCAAAACACACAATTTAAGGTTACCAATTTTGTGGGCTCTAAAGGAATGATTGTGTTGTTGGGGGGGAAAAATATCCACATATAAATCCTTTTTTTCAGAGAACTGGGTGACCTTTTTCTTCAAATTTTCATCTGGCTTATTTGAGGGTCATTTAGTAGTGAACCATGTGATCATAAAAAAAATTGTTTTAAATTTAGAACATATTTGCAAAGTATTTTCCAGAAGGTGTGACAAAACAAAATCCAGATTAAATCCATTTCATCTTCAGCACTTGTTTTCATTTTCATCATTGAAACTGGTTATCAAGCAATCAAAAATAACAGAAAATGTTATTATTCCAAAGTGTTAATACTTCATTTAAAGATATTGCTCTCTAAAGTTTAAGTATGAGAACATTATTTTAAAGAGGATGCTCACCAGTGTCAGTAAATAACTGAATCCTTTTCAAAATGTGGAAATAGCCAGATCTCATTATTGTGTAATTCATGTACAGTAAGTCATCTTATTAATCTACCATGCAAGATGAGTTTACTAAAGCTATTTACAAATTACTGTAACAAAACTGCAGAAACCTAGACTCTGCTTTAGTCTGGAGTGTCAGTAATATTTCATGCTACAGAGCATAGCTCTCTAAAACTCCTTATGCAATTTAGAATTTAGTGCAGCAATCTTCCCGACTCTTAAACTTCAAAACCGCATAGTTATATGTAGTAGCCATCATGTAGATCAGCTGGTGGAAGAGAACAAAACAGGACAGTAAGATACAGGCAGTGAGGGCCAATGCCATGACACTTCTAAACTTGGGTGGGGATGGGTGCCTGCTCATAGTCTAAGGTGTTTCTTTTTTTTCCCCACTTAAAATCACAAGAGACAATTTTCCTATCTAGGACACACAAACTTTTTCTCATCACATATGTACAATGTAAGTCATTGGTTCTTCCCTAAGTTTATTAAAAGTACTTGGATGTGTTTGAAGAATAACAAGACAGAGAGCTGGGTCAACAGCATGAGAAGGATGAAGCTAAATGCCTTAATCCCCTCATCTTTCCAAAACCACCTGCTCAGCAGCAGGCAGTTATCTTTCCTACCTGTTGCTCAACCAAAAGAACAGGTCACCCCCATGATTTTACAGGTGGTTTTTTTTCATAGATTCTAAGGGGAAGGAATGATTTAATGGTCAGAAAAACTGGGAATGACTAATTTACAAGCAGCTGAGATTTTCCCCTTGCTCTACCAGTCTTAGTTGGTTTTCCTCAAATCACAAACCAAGCCCTCCAAAATTACATGTGTACAAACATATACATACATAAGAGCATGTGTTTATACAGTTGGTTTTCACTACTTGTAGATTCCATATTTGTGACTGCCTACTTGCTAAGATTCATTTGTAACCCTTAATACTTGAGGCACTTCTTTTGCAGTTATTAGCAGACATGTGCAGAGCGGTGAAAGTTGAGTTGCCCAGTATGCATATTCCTAACTGAGGTTGAACAAGGCAACACTCTGCCTTCTTGTTTCAGCTCTCAGACTGTAAATAAGTATACTCGAAATATATTTAGTGCCACATTTTTAACATTTTTTTTTTTGTGGGTGATTTTGCTGCTTAAAATGGCTCCCAAGCATAGTGCTGTCTAGAGTCCCTAAGCGCAAGAAGATTGCAAACTGCCTGACCAGAGAAAATGTTCATTAGAGAAGCTTCATTCAGGAATAAGGATAGTGCTATTGGCCATGAATTCAATATTAATCAACAATATATATTAAATAAGGTGTATTTACACAGAAACACACAAAACAAGCTTATGTGTTGATAGGTTGATGAAAATGATGTGACCAGAGGCTCACAGGAACCTAGCCATGTATTTCCCCTAGGAGCAGTGGTCCAGCATTTGCTAATTCAGTGCTTGAGGTGACTTTATGGAACACAGCTACTGTGTATGAGAGTAACTATATAAATGTATATATATGTGCATATTTCCACTTGTAAATTAATCCTTGGCAAAGAGAAATGGGTAATGCCTCATGTGAGCATTTCATTTGTGTGCGACTGAAGTCATGAAGCTAAGTGCTCAGTGCAACAAGGTAGTATGCTTGGCCTAGCTGATAGGTGTTGATACCCTCTTTTCTTTCCAGAGTCCAAATTACATCACCTACAATTGGTGCCAAGGCAGCCAACTAATACTTCCTGCAAACTACATGTGGTAAGTTACACAGGCGCCAGTTAACCAAGGTTGAGTGCCAGAATCATTGGCTTCAATAGGCTGGTAAAAGCTGGAAGGGAAATCTGTCATTTAGAGGCTAGAGGGAGGAGGCTAGACTAGGGTGGTCTTGGGGCCATTACTCACCAGGGCAATGACGGTGGCACCAGCTCCTGCACAGGCCACAATGAACAGGTGATAGGACATGTAGAACTACAAAAGAACAGGGCACCAACATAAGCATTTGATGTGTAATGAAATGGCCTACACTCATTCTGGGGTGCTGCTTCATCTGTCTCCTTTGCAGCTATTCTCTGCAAGACTGGGCACAGGCCTGCCTTCTCTTCATGCTCTGGCCTCATGGTGGAGTCACCTGAGGAGCTTTAAAAACTTTCTGATGCCCAGACTGCCCCCCAAATCAATTAAATCTGAATACCTAGGGGCTGGGCCTCAGCCATCAGTATAACATAGTGCTGCCTTGATGGCTGAAAGGTGCAGCCAAGGTGGGGAGCCCCTGCTTCAAGCTACTGCATATTATGGATATACAAATTGACAAGTTAGATAGGGTAGGAGCTGATTATTTCTGTAACTCACTGCTTTTTAAAAGCTTGCCAGGATTTTCTTAAATATACAAGCACCTATGAATGCATTTATAAACAGTTACAAGCCAATGACCAAAGAATGTTCTAGGGCTGAGACAATTCAAAGTGTTAGGACACACTCCCTATTAAGAATGAATGAGAAATAGAGAAGTAGCCAAGTCATTCCAGAAATATAAATGATTAACTGTGGCCTCATTTATTAAAAATTGGGCATATACACAAATTCCTCTATGAAACAGAGGGACTCCTCTATGAAAATTAACTTACATCTGTTCTGTGACAGGTGTTCTACTTTGAAAATCTTTCTGAAGAGGTGAGAGAAGAATCTAGATATATTATTAGGTTTGTAGGTTTGGGTTCACCTCTAAATTATTGCCCAAAGGAAAAGCTCTCCACTTCTTCAGGATTCTCACCAAATGGGTTGGACCATATGAAGTGACCCTTTTTGTAGGTCAAAAATGGCTGAATAGTGATGGTTACACATAGCTCAATCTTAAAGTCTAAACAAGGAGCTTTCCTTAATAGCATTTTAACCATCTCTCTCGCTCTTTCTATAGCTAGGAGAACCCTTTTCTCAGCCTAATATTCAAGGGTTATTCTTACGAGCCCTCTGAACTGTGATGAGTTTACCTCGTTTGTGTTGCAGATGTTCTCCAGGGCAGAGCCGCATATTTTTCCCGGGAAAGCATTCCAAGGAATGATACCTGTAAAATGAACCCCAATAGGATGTTAGTACAAACTACAGTGCCTCATGTTCTTAATAGACCCCACCACTTTGGATGCCAGTTACAGTGTAATTGTAGGCTATGTTCCTTCATTAAGAATTGATGGATCTGCTGTCTGCAGAACAAGCATTTTGGAATAAATAGCCCCATTTGAACAATAGGCCAAAAGCAAAGCCAACTAGTCCATAAGAAATCTAAACAGCCTGATATTTTTTTCCCCTACAAATTGTGCTTTATTCAGTGAGGGTTTATATTTGGAAGTTCATATTTGTAAAGATTAATTTTCAAAGCCAGACTTTCCCTATAGTTACTGCAGGACAACCCCCTCGTAAAGCATTTTATCACATTGAGGTCAAAATACATTTCCTCATGAATGTTGTGGTCTGTGGCCTTGCTGTCCAAGCTCTGTTAGTGGTCTGCCAGGAGTTCCAAAACTGCAAGTATACACTCGGAAACAAATTACAATTTGACAGAGTAATTTATGTTTGTGGGAATCCAATAAACTCTGGATTTGTACTTTGTCTTTGTTTTTATATTCATTTTTATTATGTCTTATAAATGTATTAGAAAATACTTTTGGATTGAAAATCAAATTGGAATTTTTTTTTTTTTTTTTTTTTTTTGGAGACAGAGTCTTGCTCTGTCACCCAGGCTGGAGTGGACTCCCGTGATCTTGGCTCACTGCAGCCTTCACCTCCTGGGTTCAAGCGATTCTCTGCCTCAGCCTCCCGAGTAGCTGGGATTACAGGTGCCCGCCACCACGCCTGGCTAATTTTTGTATTTTTAGTAGAGACGGGGTTTCACCATCTTGGCCAGGCTAGTCTTGAACTCCTGACCTCATGATCCACCCGCCTCAGCCTCCCAAAGTGCTGGGATTACAGGTGTGAGCCACCACGTGTGGCTGGAAATTTTTTAAAAAGAAAAACACTACTGTCCTTTACCCTAGAGGGTGGGACAAGCAGAGTCTATGATTTCTCTCTCACTGTAACCCTGAGGCTCCTCTGCAATGACAATTGTCCAGTGGACTGCTGCTTTTTTCCCCCTCTAATGCATAAGTTTGTGCTTAAACACTCCTAGGAGGTAAGGAAAGGGGTGTTAGAAGAAGAAAAGTCCTTATTCCTTTCATCCTTGACACGGGCCAAGAGTACATCTTTATACCTCAGAAGCATGGGAAATTGCCCCAAATTGTCAGTGAAACCATTAACTATAGCAATAAATAGGCAAATATAGAGGATTTAAAAAGATGATTGCTAATTACCAAAAATTTGTGGCAAAACATTTTTAAGGAATAGGGGAATGATATACATTTAGATATTCATTTACAAATACTTTTAACAGCCAACTTTAGGCTCCGCTTTTAGCTCTATCATAAAGAACAGTGTTGTTTAGCCTTGGTCATTGTGAGAAGAGATTAGTCTGATGGGTAGTTTCAAGCAAATGTAGTATTATATTGTAAGGTAAGATGTTGAGACTAAGCCACATGAGAAAAACAGCAGAAATGAAATAGTCATCTCTCTTCAGAAAAGCTCTGGAAGGACAGTTATTTCCTCTTCAATTCTGATGAAAGCTTTTCCCCCCACCCCCTGGTTGTTTCTGCCAAGAAAAGATTTCCTACCATCGTGGCTGGAAGCAGTAATTAGACTCCTCCCTTAGGATGCTGCCCTCTCTTACTCAGCAGCAAAGTCAAGTCCCAGATGAATTGACAGGAGGAGCCAGTGGTCTCTTCTGGGGCTTGTCACAATGAACCAACCTTAGATCCCTATTGTAAGGATCTCACTCATTAGAAAATGTTTGAACTGGTTTCCAACAGCTGACGATGATTTTTTAAAGAGTATGTTCTGATGACTTTAAAATATGTCTGGATCTAACGTTGTCTTTTTCAGTACAGATGAAGTTTAAGCAGTTAGTCATTTTAAAAAGACCAGATTTGAGGAGTTGGATGTGCAAATTAATTGAATTATACAATGTGTGCAATATTATTTTGAATGGAAAGTTGGATGTTATAAAACTGAAAATAAAGAAAAAATATAATCTTTTTATAGTGGAGATCCAGAAGTCTTTTTTGATTGAACTGCATTATAAAGTAGTTTCATATTATGAAAAGCTGCTTTTACTACACACTTAACATGAAAACCTAACGAAATCTTGACACCTAGCAAGCTAAAAGCCTCCCTGATGTTTCCACCCAGAAAACAGCATATTGAAGGGAAAAGTATAAAATTACTGATAGAAGGGATGAAACAGATCATGACAATTAAAAGGATGCTCATGTAATAATTAGGTCCAGACATATGCATGAGAGGACAGTGAATTAATTGGGGGAGGGGAAGTACCGTATTGTCGGATATCCACACAGATCTGCTCCACACCCGTGGTCCCATTGGTCTGTGGTGACTTGATGACTTCACAAGTTGACCATATGTTGTAGAACATAAACACGGGCACCGCTGAGAAACCAAACACGCCCAGCCAGGCCACTCCGAGCACATAGGTGAGGAAAACGAACTAGGCCAAAATGAGAGGAAGGACAATCATCACTGAAACAGGCAGATGTGTCCCCTGAGTGGAAGGATTGTGCATTTTCAGGCCCAATACTGATCTGTGGAACACACTGTGGGGACCCTCACCCCGGCATTGGCAGCAAGAAGGAAGAGCCAACAAGGGAGCAGGGTAAGTAAGAGCCAGCCACATTCCCCAGAGCTAGAAGATCTAGAATTGGAGTGCCTGAAGCAATGTCAAGGCCTTTCGGGTCACCCTTAACTAACAAGGACAGGAGACCCCAAGAGGTGATCCCACTCATCCAAGGATACAGAGCTAATTAATGGCAGCCTCTCAAGAGGTACTCTTTCTAAATATCCGTTCTGAAAATGCAGAACATCCTACATAACATGGGATAGATTCTGGAAGCATTCCATATACCACTGAATTATAACTTCATATTAATTTCTCAAATGTTACCTTTATCATAACAGGTTGGCTCACAGAGAATAGCAATTGCCACAAGAAGCCCTCTCTAAAAAGAACTTCGCTAGTTTCCTGATTCTGCAAAATTACCAAAAGTTTCAAACAATCGCGAACACAAGCTTAATGCACGATCTATAAAATTCTCATTTTCCTCTAGTTTTCTTTTGTCTCTAAGATTCACAGCAGCTTTGCAAGCAAAGCAGTGGCTTAGGGAAAAAGCTTCAGGTGTTCACCCACACTGTCATGGGCAATTCCAGGAAAAAGAATAGAATCCTGTTGCTTGGCTTTCCTCTGCCTTGACCACTTTTCAGAGAGCTTTGTAAGGTGGCCTCAAAAACGTGGTATTTGTGTTCTCAGAAGGCGCGCCCACAGAGGGTGTGGGCGAGAGTGTGGAGTGCTAGTTTGGCTTTTCTATTTTGAAGCTGATGGTCCCCACTAACTTTCTGCGCTGCCGGGGATACCTGGGTAGTTGGAGGCCACCTCCTGATGGTTACAGTGCCAGGAAACTGCAGAAACAAGACACTTTCCCTTTCACTGCAAGGAAGCATTTGCATCTCCAAAAATATTCAGAGAAGCAGATTTCAGCAGTTCCACCTCCCACTTCCTCCCACTGCTGCCCCAAACTAGGTTTCTTTCCCTTCAAGAAAACAGGACCTGAGCAGGAGGGAACTGGTGGTTCTTGGCTTCAGTGAGCCTTCCCTTCTGTCAGAGGCCAGGACTCTAGACGGAAAGCCACTATCCCCCCACCAGAGGGCCCTGCTGCGGGCTGGCCCTGTCATGGTGGCCTCCAGCGTCTAGAGCTGCTTCCTCAGTGAGTTCCTGGGCACAAGCCTTCCACACAGGACTATGAAAGCAAAAGAAATCTCTGGACCCCCAAATCACTAAGCCAAAGGGAAAAGTGAAGCTGAGAACTGCCACAGGCAAACCTCCCATTCTATCCCTAAACAAGATAGCACAAAGATAAAGCTACATACCTCCCTCACAATTAGCCCACAGGGAAATCCCTCATGGACAAACGACAGAGCTCAAAGTCATCCCTCTGAGGCTCATGTGAGACAAATGCATATCTGACTGCTTCCTCTCCCATCATTTCAACAAGCCAGACCAGCCATAAGTGACTATTCCTCTACCTTCCTCTCCCATGTGAACTGTATATTCAATGAAAGGCTGATCAGAAACCCAAAAGAATGCAACCATTTGTCTCTTACCTACTTGTGACCTGGAAGCCCCCTCCCTGCTTCGAGTTGTCCCCACCTTTCTGGACAAACCAATGTACATCTTACATTTATTGATTAATGTCTCACGTCTCCCTAAAATGTATAAAACCAAACTGTGCCCTGACCACGTTGGGCCCATGCTGTCCGGACCTCCTGAGGCTGTGTCATGGGCACATCCTTAACTTTGGCAAAATAAACTTTCTAAATTGGCTGATACCTGTTTCAGATACTTTTGGGTTCACAGGACTTTCTCGAAAAAAATCTGACGTAAGAGCTAAAAGCAGGCCATGCTAGGTGGGTTGGGAATCCCTCATGGTGTCCCCATCTCTAGGTGAAGTGCCACTGGCTCAAGTAGAAGCTCCTCTCCTCTCCACCATGTGCTGTGTCCCGACCAATGCTCAAAGGATCCAAAAATGTTAAACATTAGGCAGTGGATGACTTAATGCTATGCCCTGTGGAAACTAGACCTCTTTATTTCTGAAACTTGATGGGTAGAAGTGAGGGGGAAAGCTGTCATTTTTAAAGCTGTGAGGAGGTGTTTTTCCTTTTTTTCCTTTGGAGGAGGATTCCCACTATTTGTGGCTATTTTCCCTCTGTTCTTCACAGGCATTTTATTTAACAGCTGCCTCCTTCCTCCACAAAAGTAACCATTCCCCTGACTTGTACAGTAGTCTCTTCTTTGTATTTTTTAACAGCTTTATTGAAATATGATTTACTCAGAAACTCATAAATTAATTTACTCTTTTGTTCTATGAACTGAATCTTAAAAAACCAACGTGAAATGAGGGTCCTATTTGGGATTGGGGAGGTCCAAACTGGTAAAGAACTAAATCATTCAGCAATTGAGTGATGGGTTTCATCCTTATAGGTAGTTTCTTTTCAGAACATGGTTTTCTGAAATCACATCAAATGACACTATCTGCCAAGACTATTATCTGTCCTTGAGAGGGGTAGGTGGGCATGTGAGCTTAAGCCCGGCTGGACCGTTCTGAAGTCCCACAAATGGTCATTCCGGACAAACCTAAAGATTGGCATCTGGATCCATGCAGCTGATGATGTTCTGCTCAACTGCTTCCTGGGGGTGCTGCTTCTCCTGGAAGGGGCAGGTGTGGTGTGGAATGCAGACTATGGAGTTGGGCCCACGGCTGATGTGAGAGAGCAAAAAGGACAGTCTGGGCTGGGGAGGGGCTGGGGAGGAGCTGAGGAACAGGCCCCTGTGACGTGGCCAGGCCTGTGGACTCCGAAGGAGAGTTTCCCACATTGCAGTCCCCTTCTTGAAGCCCTGCTGTCCTTGGAAAAACTGTTACATTCATTCATAGCCTCCATCTCCAGATTCAAGTGATTCTCCTGCCTCAGCCTCCCACATTCCTGGGACTACAGGCATGTGCCACCATGCCTGGCTAATTTCTGTATTTTTAGTAGAGATGGGGTTTCGCCATGTTGACCAGGCTGGTTTCGAACTCCTGAACTCAGGTGATCCACCCGCCTAGGCCTCCCAAAGAGATGGGATTACAGGCGTGAGCCACAGCACCAGGCTGCCAATTCCATTTAGAAACTGAAATTCAATGTGCCAAAAATCAAACTCCATAAATACTTCTCCCCTCCTCCCCTCCTAGGCTCTCAATGGAAAGCCTTTTCCTCTTGGAAAACGACCATTTTCTTTGGTGATGAAGCACTTTTTAACCCTGTTTTTTAATGACCCATTAAGATCTGTCATCCTCTAGACCAGAGGTCAGCAAATGCTATCTTACTGTAAAGAGCCAGATAGAAAACTGTTTAGGCTTTGCAGGTCACGTGTGGTCTCTGTGGCAACTGGTCCAATCTGCTTCATGCTTTGTAGCATGAAGGCAGCCATAGCTAATGTGCAAATGAATAGGCATGGCTATGTGCCAATCAAACGTTGTTTAGGATCATCAAAACTAGACTTTCTTATAATTTTCATGTATCATGAAATACTCATTTTTTCTAACCACTGAAAGATATAAAAAGCATTCTTGGCCAGGCACAGTGGCTCACACCTATAATCTCAACATTTTGGGAAGCCAAAGTGGGAGGACAGCTTGAGCCAGGAGTTCGAGACCAGCCTAGGCAACATGGTGAAACCCTGTCTCTACAAAAGATACAAAATTAGCCGAGTGTGATGGAGTGCACCTATAGTCCCAGCTACTCGGGAGGCTGAGACTGGAGGATTGCTTCAGCCCGGGAGGCAGAGGTTGCAGTGAGAGGTTGCAGTGAGTCATGATCACACCACTGCACTCCAGCCCAGGTGACAGAGCAAGACCCTGTCTCAAAAAAAAAAAAAAAAAAATTCTTGACTGAGCATGATGGCTCACGCCTGTAATCCCAGCACTTTGGGAGGCTGAGGTGGGTGGATCACCTGAGGTCAAGAGTTCAAGACCAGCCTGACCAACATGGCGAAACCCTTTCTCTACTAAAAATACAAAAATTAGCCAGGTGGTGGTGGCGGGCGCCTGTAATCCCAGCTGCTCGGGAGGCTGAGACAGGAGAATCGCTTGAACCCAGGAGGCAGAGGTTGCAGTTAGTGGAGATCGTGACACTGCCCTTGGAGACAGAGTGATACTCCATCTCAAAAAAGAAATCTTAGCCTTGAGCTATACAAAAACAGGTAGTACACCAAATTTTGCCTATAGTCCATAGTTGCTAACCCCTGTCTTAAGACTATAAGCTGCTTGAGAAAGAAGGCTGTGTTTGAATCTTTGCATCTCTAGTGGCTAGCAAAGCCCAGATAGGCACTCTGTACAGCAGGTGCTGGTAAGTATTTACAGAAGGATCAGGACGATTTTCCATAGTCCATGTATGTCTTTATGGCCATGATCCATATTTAAAGACAACCAAAGGGAAGCACTGAGACCACATGAAAGTTATCTCCTTCTATAGTGGGAACTTGGCATTTGAAAAATCTTCAGCACCCTTTTCACCTTTACACTGATGAGAACATTTGATTTATTTCTACCAGCCATAGATTTTAATTTACTATCAATAACATGTTGCAAGTTTTTATAGTCCTAACTCTAAATTGGTAAGGCCAATATTTGTGTCATGGACCCTCCATCCATGCTCGATACCTGGTAGCTTTTGCCAAATACAAGGAAATACATCAAGGCATGGCTCTGGTTGTATATCAAAGAGTCAGTTATCAGAGGTTCACACTCACCATTCCACTGATGCATCGGCCACAAGCGGTTGTTTTAAACTCACCGTGCAGTTCTTTCACTGCACTTGTGGTGTAAAAGCCTTCTGCCAACAGAATGATCCCATACAAGAAGAAAAAGGACGCAATTCCATAGATGACATACTGCATCAGTTGTATCCTACAAAGAGAAGAAGAGATCCTGAACCATTAAATTCACTGCCTGGTAGTGACTACGTTTCTGGACGCTGGAGAGAGGACATGACGGGGATGTTCCTGTGAGCGCATCACTCGCCCCACTGATGGCTTTGATGTACTTGTGCAGCATCCTGGGCGGTATCCCTGCCCATGTCCCAGCAACATGGGCCTTCCTTCCAAGGTGGGAATGATGTTTCCTCTGCTGAGGGCAGCATCCAGTTGTAATCTTTTAATCCTTACCTGAGTCCTGGGCGGCAAGGATTAGAATCCTAATTTTGCACATAAGTAAAACACAGGTATTGAGGAGTTAAGCTCATCAGAGGATACACAGTTAGTGGCAAAGCCAGCATCTGAACCCTAGTCCATGATAACATGTTCTTTCTGCCCTATCAAAATGCCTCCCAACCAGGCCTAGTGGTTCATGTCACTCTGATAAAACCCCTAAGCAGGCACTCAGGGCTTCTTTAGGGGGTAATTTGGGGAGATGTTTTTTGCATTGTGACTCCCACCACACAAGTAGTAGTAAGTCGAGTAGGTTTAAGATACAGAAAGTTAATTCACAATGCAGTTTGTCTCTCAAAAGCTAACGAAGATGGATGACATGTCCTCAGCCTTCGGCTGCTCATTGGAATCACCTGGGGAGCTTGGAAAATACTGGTACCTGGATCCCACCCCCAGAGCTTATGTCCTAATTGGTCTGGGGTAAGGTATGGGGATTTTTTTTAAAGCTGCTCAGAGGTTTGAGAGCCACAGATTGAGATCACTACCTAATTAAATCAATACACCTTTCCCAGGTTCAGTCTTGGTAAACATTTCTTCTTTGCACATAGTTGGCACTCAGTGAGTCCCTTGTCCTGCTTGAGCCCTCCTTATAATCTCCCCAACCTGTGTTCATTTCTTTGGAGGTCATTTGTGAACAGATAAGAAAGAATAAAATTCCCTAAGGACTGAAGAGTCTCCAACATGACTCCATGACCATTCCATAAAAATTCATTCATGTCTTTTTCAGTCTGGTAAAGAAGTTTCTTATAATCATAAGACACATAAACACTGGAACTTTGAGATTCAAGGGAAGAAAAAGAAACAATGAAGGAAATGGAGAAAGGGGAAGACATGCAAAGGAAATAAGTAGATTGCTGCTGAGCTTGCACAGTTATGAGAATCTATGCATGGGAGTCACTGCGACTCCATTGAGAATGTTTCCAGAAAGAAAGGCAGAGATCTGCTGCTAAACCCCTGGACCTTCCTCTCTTCTGCAATGGAGGATGCCCTGGGATCTGCTCTTCTGCTAGAAGAGTTAACGTTAAAATACTGCTCCTGGAGGCTCAGAGTTGGGGTCAGTCCTTAACAGGGCTCCTGCCATTCCAGGGATGGTCACTTCCTGGGAGAAAGCTGGAGGCATCTGTTACTTGGGAACAATACAACTCTGTTGAGACAATCGGCAGCATCAGCTATCACCATGTTACAGCCCCACACGTCCACAGCTACCATGTGTGAAGTGTCCTATGTGCATACCATGCCATTCCCAACATTCCCAAGTAACATTCCACCCTGGGGCCTAAACATCTGCCACATTCTAGGCCCTTTCTTTTTCCTTCTCTCATGAACCTTTTTCTATCTGCATAAAGTGAACTTTAAGTAAAAGCATTCATTTTCTGCCAGGAGAGCACACTGTAGTCTTTCTGAAAAACATCATGAGGTGGTTGCATCTTAGATACTTTTTTTAAAAAAACAAAGTATCACTCTGTCACCCAGGCTGGAGTGCAGTGGCGCCATCCTGGTGCACCACAACATCCACCTCCTGGGTTCAAGTAATTCTCCTGCCTCAGCCTCCTAAGTAGCTGGGATTACAGGCACACACCACTATGCCCAGCTAAATTTTTTTTTTTGTATTTTTAGTAGAGGTGGCATTTCACCATGTTGGCCAGGCTGGTCTTGAACTTCTGACCTCAGGTGATCTGTCTGCCTCAGCCTCCCAAATTGCTGGGATTACAGGCATGAGCCACCAGGCCAGGCCTTAGATACATTTTTAAAGGGAACCGGATACTTACACCTCGCTCAGCAAGGCATGGTCACTGGCATTGGTGGAGAAGTGTTGCTCAAGAATCGCCACGGTGCCTGCGAGAGCCACATGCCCACAGCCGCAGAACAAGGCCACCCCGGAGAAGCAGAGGATGGTGGCCACCAGGGAGGCGTAGGGGACTCCTCCCAGACACTTGATGCAGCATTCAAAGCAGCCTGGACCCAAAGGAGAGAAAATACAGCCATTATGGGCAAGAACGCCTCTGGTCTTCAAGAATACCACATATTCACAGAGAAGGCTTTAATTATTCCATCTCCCCTCTCATGCTCTATGGTTAATACTTCGACATCCCAAGGGCCAGTGTGGTAGTTACCGTGATCTCATATTCTGCAGTGAGGACCCTGAGGCTCCAAGAGGGAATGTAACTTAATTTGCTCAGAATCTGGAAGGGTAGCGAATGGCAGAGCAGTCAATTGACAAAGAGTTATAAGGTAGTTACAATTCTAGAGCTTCCCTGATTGACTGAGTGGAGGGGGGAGTCCTGCTCAAGTGCCTATGAGAAGCACTCATTCCACCAACACAGTCAAAAGAGGACAGCAGTGAAGCTGCAGCTCTGTGAAGAAAAGCAACAGTCAGGTCGTCTCCAGCCTCACAGTTCTGGGGTTTCAATACGTCTGCTGCTGTAGCAACCAACGGATTTCCCCAAGCCCTGGACCTCCTGGGCAACTGGGAGAATCTGATACAGCAATTATGCCGTCGCCCGGTTCAAACAAATAGCAAGGTGATTGTTTTGGAAAGGTCACAAGTATTTTGGTCCCTAATTCAGTGAAGTACAAGGTCACCAAGAGTCACTCAAATTTCATTCAAGTTGACATCAGAAATTATCTCAAATTTTTAATAAAAATGCTTCCCTCCAGCCCAGTCAGCTCAAGCAATTCATTTACATACAGTCCTCCTCCTCCCCGGCTTCCACCTTCCCCGACACACACGTTCAGAGTCAGAAACCAGAACTGGTGGGTGATATTTAAGTACTTGAAGGAGAAAAAAGAACAGAAGAAAAAAACAAAACCAAAATGAACATCCATGAAGTGGAATGAAGGAGAGACAGCCGTAACTCACTGTTAATCTTGAAAAGATGAGATTTGTATTCATTTTTAAAATAAACTTTTACTTGAGATGTCCATAAAGACCTGCCCGAGGGGCAGAGCCAGGTGACATTTTCAGTTTGGAGACATTTATGTTTCAGTAAAGGCAGCACTGGCCTCGGGATAATGTCAGTACCTCTCCTAACCTCCCGTCCCTGTTTATATTATCCAGACCCTTAAGTAAATGGCTTGTCGGGGAAATTGAACTTTAAACGCATTATGGTGTTTAACAGCAATCAAGGGCACTTCATTACTTCAGGGCAAGCACATTAAGCCAGACAAAAAAAAAAAAAATATTCCCCCAAATGGTCTTCACAGTTAGGTTATGGAATGACAACCCAGCATAAAACACCATAGATGAATGTTTTCATTTTAGTGAGCATTCCTTTTAAACCAGCATTCGCTTAAACCTATGGAAAATGACTATGAAAACTCATTACTAGATTTCTTTTTAGTTCATTGGAAGACAAATAATATCAGAGCTTCAGAAAATAAAAAATATCAGGGCTTCATAAGAAAGCTGTGCTTCCTTTCATTTCAAAACATGAGCAGCTGTTTTTAGGAAGACCAACTTCCCTGAAATGGATTGGGGAAACTATATAAAATGGGAACCATCCTGGCTAACATGGTGAAACCCTGTCTTTACTAAAAATACAAAAAATTAGCCGAATTAGCCGGGCATGGTGGCCTGCACCTGTAGTCCCAGCTATTCGGGAGGCTGAGGCAAGGGAATCGCTTGAACCCAGGAGGCAGAGGTTGCAGTGAGCTGAGATCGTGCCACTGAAGTCCAGCCTGGGTGACAGAGCAAGACTCCTTTTCAAAAAAAAAAAAGGGAACCAGTGCACAATATGGTTAAAGTTCACTAGCAAGTCAGTATCTTAAAGAGCTTCAGACACTTGGGATTTGTGAGCAGAGATGTTAGACCTCAATCTTATTTTGTCACATGACTTTCTGGGGACTGAGGTGAGAGGAATGCAACTCAAAGTCCAAATTCTTTCTAGGTTCCCAAGCTAAGAGAAACTAGAATCCTTGGCCTTGACATATCTCATTATAAAAACAGACATGGGTATTGTATCATTCACAGCCTCCCCACATTCTCAGCTTCTATGATCATGTTAAGAAAAAGATGAATGCCTGCTTTCCTGACTAACAAAGTTGTATCTGGTCCTTAAAGGATAAAGATGTGATGCCTTGGGACTGTATGGTCCAAAATGGTAGCCACTAACACATGTAGCTATTTACATTTATTTAAAATTAAATAAAATGAAAAATTCAGGTCCTCTGTTGCACAAACCACATTTCATATGCTTAAAAGTCACATGGACTAGTGGGTACTGTATTGGACAACACAGATATAGGACATTTCATCATCACAGAACACTGCTTTGGAAGACATTTGAATTGTCACATATTTGATTTTCTATAATGTGAGCTGGGTTCTAACTGGATTTTCTGTTGGATTTCATTAATTCAGTACTTTGTGAAGACCTACTGGGTGCCAAGTATACAAATGTGAAATAAGATACCTTTTTGGCTTCAAGATAAATCCAATACTGCAGGCAGACAAGTAACACAATTATTATAGTCCAGCATGATGGGGGTAAAGATACAGACCCCTGCAGAGCCAGTGGAAAGGGAGTGGAGGGAAGGACAGAAGGGCAAATAATTCATACTGGAGGGGACCTTCTACAGAAAGACCTAGTATCCAGAATACTTAAACAGTTGATGTGGTGACAATGACATATAACCAGATAAAACTGTTCATTAATTCTCTGAATTTATGTGTGTATATATATAAATATATATATATAATATATATTTTTAAACTAAACCCACACCTCTTTTCATCATTTGGAGTTAGGGTTAGGTGTTATGGTGTAGCACACTTGCCCTTTAATGATAGAACTCGTCCTTCCAAATCCACAGTTGCCACTTCAAACAGTCTTTCATCCAAATGGTTAGAGCATTCCAAAGAAATATCACAGCTGCTCCGAGGCTCAAAAAGACAAGTGGGGTTAGAAGAATGATGCTGTTCAATCCCAAATTCAATACTAGATCAAAGCTAAAGTTTCCCTCCAATTTAAATCTCTCAAGGACTCTGTACAGCTCATGCTGTGGATCTAGTTTTATAACAGCAGAGAAAACCAGAAACTCGAGAATTTGGGGGATCACTTCAATGAATCATGCTCTCTCAGCAGATGCCAATTCTCTTATGTTTTCAGCAGATGATTTTATTTGTGGCTGTAGGAACCCTAGCTCCTATAGAACAGAAATCACCATCTTTGCTCCACTGGCACAGATAAAAACTCTTATGGACTGTGCCAGCCAACATGACTAGAAGCTAGTGACATAAAATATGGGAAAAGTTTATGGGACATAATACAGCTAGATGTAGAGCTTATTCTAGCTTAGTTGACCAGTTATCTTCAGGGTTAAGATTGCATGTGTGGTAGATATCCAACCATCTATAAACAGATCACTCTCCACTGTACCTTCTATGTCAGTATAGAAGCCACCTCTGGTCACAGTGTGCATGATATTTTTGAACACTGGGCAATTTAGTCACATATCACGCACTCATCCTGGAGGAACCAAAACTGCTGCAAAAAGTTAGTAAGAAAAAGCTAAATGTGTTTATTTAGGAGCTAGAGGATATAGGTAATATAGGAGCTAGACCACCTAGGGCTTTCCAGGCCACCTTAAGAATTCTGGACTTTATCTTCAAAATCATGGGAAGCCACTGAGTTTTTTTTTGTTTTGTCTTGTTTTGATTTTTAACAGTCTTGCTCTGTTGCCTAGGTTGGAGTGCAGTGGCACAATCACTGCTCACTGCAGCACTGAAGTCTCTGGCTTAAGCGATCCTCCCACCTCGGCCTCTTAAGTAGCTGGGACCACAGGCCCATGCCACTGTACCCAGCTTATTTTTTATTTTTTAAATTTTTTGTAGTGACAGGGTCTCCTTATATTAGCCAGGCTGTTCTCTAACTCTTGGGCTCAAGTGATCCTCTCGCCTCGGCCTCCCAAAGTGCTGCAATTACAGGTGTGAGCCACCATGCCTGGTCTGCCAGGGAGTATTTTTAAACATGGGAAACAGATTGGGGTTGTGAAAGATCACTCTGGATGATGTGAAGGGATATGTGGATCTGTAGCTGAGAAGAGCTGAACTTGAATGCTGGCAGCTTCTACTGGGCAACAAGGAAAACTATCAGAGGTCAAGAAAAGATACGAGTGGACCATTTGTCAATTCCATGTACTTTGCAAAGTGTGTTCAATGGACCAGCAGTATCAGCTTCAGCAGGGAGGAACCTGTGAGAAATGAAGAATGTTGGGCATGGCCCCACACTAGCTGAGTCAGAATCTGCATTTTAACAAGCCCTCTGGGGTGATTTGTGTGCACATGAAAATTTGACAAGCCCATTTCTAGTCAACAGTAGCATCTTCCCAGTCTCAGGTGTGGCATCCTGAGTCTGTCTGAAGTGCCTGCTTTCATATTCAATGGCGTGTGATGTTTTTTCTCTAAGACGTGGCCCACTGGGTTTGGCCATAACCCTCCAATCACTTGTGAATCAAATGGCAAGTTCCAAGGACTACAGTGAAGAAAAACAAAATGTTCCAAGTTGTTCGACCGCCTTGAAAAGAGTGCAGCTAGAGTGCATTTTTGTGAGCCAAGCAAGTACTATTAACCTTGGAATTTTTCATGCTTTAGTGTCATGCCATAGGCAGGGTCTGAGAAGACAGGAATTGAGTCACCTGAGAAAGCAGATTTCTAAACACACACACTCCTACCCACTGCAGTGCTGGGAGTGCCTGTGCACACAAAGGAGGTAGATCTGGGATTCAGGCTGTCCTTAGTAGTCATAGGCAAGCTGATGTTTTTAAATATAAGGGTGGTGCCAAGTACCAGCAGAACACCATGCTGTTAAAAGTTTACGATAGCTAAGGAAAATCAGTGCTTTTCTTGGATGCTCCTATAAATCCACAGACTGAATTTTCCCAAGCTTCAAATCAGCAATGACAACACTGGGTAATGTGAATGAGAAAAAGCAAGGAAAGCATTTTTTTTGATGACTGTGATGTATTCATGTATAAAATAAAAATCAATGCCAGGCTTTTTTTTTTTTTTTTTTTCCTGAGAAAGAGTCTCACTCTGTTGCCCAGGCTGGAGTGAGTGGTGTGATCTCCACTCACTGCAGCCTTAAACCTCCTGGGTTCAAGTGATTCTTATGCCTCAGCCTCCCTAGTAGCTGGGATTACAGGCACGCGCCACTACACCCAGCTAATTTTTTGTATTTTTAGTACAGACGGAGTCTTGCCATGTTGGCCAGGCTAGAATGCCAGGCTTTCTAGCACATTTTAATAGTAATTCTCAATACCTCTCACCAAACCCTAAAAGCCTCTGTTGGGCTCATGTCTTATGCCTTCATTTAGCTGGCCTCTGGATAAAAAGAATTTTAGGTTTTGATTCACACAAAAATTACAGTGTACATTAGCCTAAGACAGTTTAAATATAAGCCATGTAGTAGGGAGGGAAAAAAATACACATCAATGCCTTTAACTCTCAAAGGCTATTTTGTCTCCAGCATCCCTAGAACCTTTTGTGCAGAACAACAGAATAAAACACTTTTTGTCCTCAGGCTTGTGGATGGCCGTTGCCATGGCTGTGAGTTCATAATGGCCAAGTGATTTGCCCAAGTTGTCTGTGATCTTGGCTGCAGATTTAATGCTGGCTCAGACGGAGGGCTGGCAGGAACAAGGGCTCAGATTCTTCCCCAGGGAATGAATGTCACACATACATACGCGCACACACACACCCCCTCCCAAACACCCCCCCACACACCACACATACACACACACACACACAAAACCCTTACCTCTCTACATGGGGCCTTCCTTGCTATATTACTGATTCTTAATGAGCCACAAAATTAAAAAGAAAAGATGCAGGAACCAAGCTTTACAACTTTCAAGCAACAAGCAATGGGAAAATGGAGGGAGTGAAAATCCTGAGAAGCAGCAGTGAATGTCAGTGGACAGAAGCTTCCCTGATTCTGAGCTGGCCAAGCAGTTCTCAACAGGGGGTGACTGTGCCCCTCAGGGGACATTTGGCAATATCTGGAGATATTTTTGGTTGCCAAAGCTGGGGGAGAGGGTGCTTCTGGCATCTATTGAGTAGAGACCAGGGATGCTGCTCAAAACCCACAGTGCACAGAATATGCTCTTATAACAAAGAATTATCCAGCCCCAAATGTCAATAGCTCCAATGTTGAGATTCTCTGAGGTAGCATAAAAAACATGTATATCGTTTAGACCACTGGTTCCTAATCCAGGCAATTTTGCCACCCAGGGACATTCAGCAGTGTCTGAAGACAGTTTTGGTTGTTACAACTGAGGGTGGGGGGACACTACTGGCATCTAGTGGGTAGAGGCCAGGGATGCTCCCAAACCTCCTATAATACACAGGATAGCCCCCACCCCGAAATAAAGAATGATCACACCCAAAATGCCAATAGTGCTATAAACCAAAAATAACTCTGGGCCAGGCAGGGTGGCTCACACCTGTAATCCCAGCACTTTGGGAGGCCAGGGCAGGCGGATCACAAGGTCAGGAGATCGAGACCATCCCGGCCAACATGGTGAAACCCCCATCTCTACTAAAAACACAAAAATTAGCTGAGTGTGGCGGCGCATGCCTGTAATCCAAGCTACTTGGGAGGCTGAGGCAGGAGAATCGCTTGAACCAGGGAGTTGGAGGTTGCAGTGAGCTGAGATTGTGCCACTGCACTCCAACCTGGCGACACAGTGAGACTCCGTTTCAAAAAAAAAAAAAAAAAAAAAAAAATTCTAAGCACCACCCCCCTCCCCACCCAACTATCTGAATAGATTTCTGCTCTCTGCCAAGGGGATTCCAAAGTGAACCTGAAAAAACTGGTTCAGGCCATGAATGGAGGGGAGATTCAAACATACCTCATTATACCCTCCACCCTTCTGGAATTCAGGAAAAGCTAACCAGCATTAACATCAACAGACCTTAAATCTGATAAGAGACATTTACAATCTATTCTCTCTGAAACCTGCTACCTGGAGGCTTCATCTACAGGATAAAACTTTGGTCTCCATAACCACTTATCATCATAACTCAGACATTCCTTTCTATGGATTCCAGGTCTTTACATAATTTTAAAATCTTCTTATAACCTGCAAGCCACCCTCTGACCCCCTTTGAGTTGTCCTGCCTTTCCAGATTGAACCAATGTACATCTCATAGGTATTGATGGATGTCTCATGTCTCCCCCTAAAAGGTATAAAAGTAAGCTGTCCCTCATCCACCTTAGGTACATGTTATTAGGATCTCCTGAGGCTGTTTCAAAGGCCTGTTCCTAACCTTGCTAAAATTAACTTTCTAAATTGATTGAGACCTATCTCAGATAGTTTTGGGTTCACAGTGCCAAGAGTGAGAAACCATGCTCTCAGGTTACAATATATAATTCTGGTCTCAGACATTTGGTGACACTGCCAAATTCTAAAATCTTAAAAAGAAATGCTTAAAAGAAAATTAACTTTCTTGGAATACATTATAGAGCAGAGGTTCTCCATTTTTCCTGCACATCGGAATAATCTGGGGAGCATCTGAAAATCCTGATGCACCAGCTTCATCCCAGACCAATTATATCAGAATTTATCGGGGATGGGACTCAGGAATTACAGGGTATGGGCTTGCTTTTTTGAAGCTCCCCTGGTAATTTCAATGAGCACTCAAGTGTTATATAGCACAGGTCAGCCAACTGTGGCCCACCAGCTAAATCTGGCTCTCCTCATGACCTGCAAACTCAGAATGAATTTGACATGATTCTAAGTGGTTACATTTTTAACTGCTTAGAATATATTTAAAAACCTATTTTGTGACACATGAAGGGCACACAAAATTCAAATTTCTGTGTCTATAAAGTTGTACTGGTACACAGCCACGCTCATTCATTTATATATGGTCTATGGCTACTTTCAAGCTACAAAGGCAGGGTTGAGGCATTGCCACAGGTATTTACTATGTGGCCCTTTAAAGGAAAGTTTTGTAGACCTCTGTTTAACAGCAGTGGTTGTCTCTCTTTTTTTTTTTTTTTTCTTTCCCAGATACAGTCTCACTCTGTTACCCAGGCTGGAGTGCAGCAGTGCAATCTCAGCTCTCTGCAACTTCTGCCTCCTGGGCTCAAGCCATCCTCCCGCCTCAGCCTCCCAAATAGCTGGGACTACAGGAAAACTTTAACTTGCATATAAATCTCCTGGGGACCTCATTAAAACACAGATTCTGTTCAGGCAGGTCTGGAAAGGACATTGAGCTCCCAAGTGATTCTAACCTGCCTGCCCACCAGTCTCACTCTGAGCCAGGAGTGGGCTCTCAAAGACTGTGTGCAGCCCCGGAAGACCTCAAGATCCTTGCAGGAGGACTGTGAAGCCAAAACTCTTTTTATAATAGCACCAAGATGTTATTTACTTTTTTCACTGCTTGACATTTGCACAGTAAAACTGCTGATGCCTGAGCGCGAATCAGGCAGTGGCCCCATAGCGTACTTAGCAGGAATACATTCCTCACCACCACGCGCTCGCAAGCAAAAAAATTAAAGTAAAAAGCCAGTTTCACTTCCAAATGTCCTTGATGCAATAAAAATTATTAATTTGATAAATCTCAACCCCCGAGTATGTGTCTTTTGAACAGTTTGTGTAATGAAATGAGTGAGAGGATGCAGAGAGCCCTTCTGCTGCAAACCAGCATGTGATGGTGGGCTGGAGGAAACATTCTTATGTAATTGAGTTATGAGCCAAACTTGCACCTTTCTGGGGCAAACACCCCCTTTCTTGAAAGAATGCCTGACAAGCTATAGTTTTTTAGACTTAAGTATGTGGCAGAAACTTTCTCAAAAATGAACCACTTGTCACTTCAAAGAAAACAACTGATAGTATCTGTTGCCAGTCAATTTTGGAAAACTTGTACCTGCCACAGTGAGACTGACAGCTTCCCAATACTTAACCAGACTTCTTGATGAAATCGGTGGTGATATTAACAAATGAAATTTTTTTGATATGGTTTAATGAAATGTGTCAATGTCTGGAAGATCTGCACAACTCAGAGAACCAATATTTTCCAAATAGCCAAGGGAAAATATTTCTTGAATATAAGAGCCAATCAAAGTGCAAGATCAAGCAATGAATTTTAGTGGAACAGAGTACAAAAAGATGGTCAATATGGTTTCAGATTCCACATTACACGTAGTCTTTAAGAAACCACTACCTGCTGAATTTTGGTGTAGTATCAAGGAAGAATTTCATAATTATCTGCAAAGGTCATTAAAACACTCCTCCATTCTCCAAGCTGTAAGAAATCGAGTTTTCTTCATATACTTCAACCAAAGCAAGATACCCCAAGATGCCTCTGAATGAATGCAGAGGCAGATGTAAGAGTCTAGCTGTCTAATATTAAGCCAGATATTAAACAGATTTGCAAAAATGTAAAACAGTCCTATTCCTCACACTAAAATATTCTTTTTGAAAATCGTTATCTTTCCTAAACATTACTTAGGTTGACATATAATGGATTTGCTATTATTTTAAGTGACTAAGTTTATTATTAAGTAATAAAGGTATCAGTTCTTTTTTTTTTTTTTTTTTTTTTTAAAGATGGAATCTTGCTCCATCTTAAAAAACTCCAAGGCTGGAGTGCAGTGGCACAATCTCAGCTCAGTGCAACCTCCGCCTTCCGGGTTCAAGTGATTCTCCCGCCTCAGCCTCCCAAGTATCTGGAATTACAGGCACATGCCACCATGCCTGGCTTGCTTGCTTGCTTATTTATTTACTTATTTATTTTGAGATGGAGTTTTGCTCATCTCAAAATGTTGCCCAGGCTGGAGTGCAATGGTGCCATCTTGGCTCACTGCAACCTCAGCCTCCCGGGTTCAAGCAATTCTCCTGGCTCAGCCTCCCAAATAGCTGGGATTACAGACATGCACCACCATGCAGGCTAATTTTGCATTTTGAGTAGAGATGGGGTTTCTCCATGTTGCTTAGGCTGGTCTCGAACTCCTGACCTCAGGTGATCTGCCCACCTCAGCCTCTCAAAGTGCTGAGATTACACGTGTCAGCCACTGCACCCGGCAGGCCTGGCCAATTTTTGTATTTTCAGAAGAGATGGGGTTTTGCCATGTTGGCCAGGCTGGTTTCAAACTCCCAACCTCAGGTGATCTGCCCACCTCGGCCTCCCAAAGTGCTGGGATTACAGGCATGAGCCACTGTGCCCAACCCTCAGTTCTAGCTTCTAATATAGAAAATATTTATAGGCACAACTCAGAAGAGCAAAGGCTTTTTGGGGTCTTCAAGTGTTTCTAAGCACGTAAAGGGACCTAACACCCAAAAAGTTCTGTGAACCACTAATATAGTGCATTAAAAAGATATGAAGTCAATTGACAGGGGCTTCCTGTCCAAGAGCAAAGTGTGAAATCAAATATAGGTTGCTTCTCAGTTCTCTCGTCTTTCATGCGGTCCTAGACATAAAAGTTCAACTACATAATAAGAATGTGGAAACTATTTCTAATGATAGAAAGGAAATCACTTTTTGGCAGGTCCTTTTAGAAGCTTGTCCTAAAATCTATTTAGTAAGGGATTTTCATTTTTGTGAAACCACTATAAAAGTCTTAAAATAGATGAGCCCTTAAAATAGATGAGTCTCTAATATTTGCCATATGGTACCAGCAGTAGAAGATAAGCAAGTCAATAAAAGCAATGATACGCTTACATGGCTGGGAATAAAAATATCCGACAACCAGATACTTGTTAGTCTCTTCCTTTGCCTTTTGTGGGAATTGGCTTTGGTTTTCCCAAAGGCTTTTAGCCTGGTGAAGTGGGACAGCAAGGAACCATGGAGATCAATGGAGAGTGGGGGAAGCCAGTTCTAAGTCCAGATGACACCGATTTTAAGAGCACAGCGATCTGGAGGCTACTCCAGACATTTGAGAAGAATTTAATATCTGCAGTTTTGAGCTTTAGCAGCAGTCAGTTTCCTTGACCATCTGGGCGACAGTGTCTCTACTTTCCTGGATTCTATTCCATTCCATGAGTGTCTGCCCAATCCCTGCCATGTGTAAGCCACTGTGGTGGTGGCTGCAAGTGTGCCCTCCTGGCTTTGATCCTTGTGGATGGGGTGAGGGGGTGGTAAGACACACAGACACATAAGGTATCACTAAAGTGGAATAAAGAGAGTGCTGACATAGGGACATGGGGGAGTGAGGTAGGGACAGATCTCCTTGGTTAGTGTGGATTGCTGAGGGAAAGGTTTATGGATGGCAGGAGGTGAAGAGGCCTTGAAGAACAGAAGAATTCCATGAAAAGCACAAGGGAAGGAGAGCAGGGCCAATGTGGTGTGGGAGACGTGGGGAGAGTTCAGGGTATAGCCAAGTTTATCAAGGACACCAGGGTAATGGTGGGGAGAAGTCAGGAAGGTAGGACCCCCACTGCCTGGCCCAAGGAAGATGTCCAAGCCAGCCTCAAGCCTCTGTGCTTCACTTTGCAGCAAAGGGAAGAGAGGGAAGCTTGTGAGCAGGCGAGAGATATGATTCGGGATGTGCTTTTAAGAGATGAATCTGGCACTTGGGTGTGGGCTGGATTGGAGTGGGTGCAAGCTAAACTCTTCAGTGGTAGGCGGTGGCAGAATGGGTCTTCTGAGGTTTATTCATGGGGGCAGGACGTCTTCAGTAAAAGCAGGAAGGATAAAAATTGGACAAAGCTGTGGAGCTATTAAGCAATCAACGTCATGCAACATTTTCTATTCGGGTGAGAAAGGGTAAGAGAATTTATGTGAACAAATCTTCACGAGGGCCATTCTAGAAAATGCAAACTAATCCACAGAGAAGGAAAGCAGATCAGTAGTTGCTTGGGGAGAGTGGGAGCATAGGAAGGGTGGAAAGAGTGGGGAATAGCGGCCACATCGCCATCCTGCTTGTGGTGCTGCTTTCACGAGCACACACATATGTCAAGGCTTGTCAGACACTTTAAAGAGATGCACCATATGCATGTCAACTATACCACAAGAAAGTGTTTTCAAAAGACCTGTTTGTGAAGTTCAATTTCTACAAAACACACTAGTTTAAAAAGGTTGTGAACCCCTTTGGGAAACTAAGGACTGGTGGTGAAAGGCAAGAGCCACACTAACCTGGGTGATGGGAACCCTCCAGGCAGAGCAGAGGCATCCTCTGGGCAGAGGATGAGGACAGCAAGGGTCAGGGAGGCCTTAGGGCCTTTACTAGACAAGCAGAGGGTAGGAGGCTACAGTGAGGGGAAAGGAAGATAAAGGGCACCTGAGGAAGACATACCTGTTCCTCTAACCACAATAACACACTCGTATGCCCTGCATACATCTCTATATGCATAGGGTGTTTATAGCACATGCTATATGCAAACATACACGTGTATGGCATATGTTGCATAAATAAATATATGTAGGTTTAAATATATTGGTTTATGCACTGTGTGCCTTTTAAAAGAATGAATTTCTCTTCAGGAAACACCAATACACAGATTGTATATAATATTCCAGACTTATCAAGCTATCCATGCCTGCAATAAGCTTAACATCCGGGACAAAGCAACCCCATGGACTTCTACTGCTTCACTTGGAACCAATTTCCTGACTCAAAGCATAGGACCTAGCCCAGGGGTTCTCAACTCTTCGTACTATTGGCGTGGGCCATCCTTTGTTGGGGGAGGGGCAGTCCTGTGCACTGTAGGATGCTTAGCAGCATCCCTAACCTCTACCACTAGATACCTGAAAGGCAGAAACTCTCCTGGATTGGGCAACACTGGTCTACCACAGTGGTTCTCAACCTTCGCTGCACAGGGGATCACCTGGTGGGGGAGCTTTCAAGAACACTGATGCCTGGGCCCCACCCTCAAGATTCTGAATGACTTGGTCTGGATGTGGCTTCGGGATTTTAAAAGACCTCCCCTCCCTTCCAGGGTTCTACTGTGAAGCTCAGGCTGATAACTTCTTATTCAAGAAAACCATCCCAAAAAGTTAACCCTATTTACATGCAGATGATTCTAGAAACCTCAATTAGCCAACCTAGTTTTTTATTTTTATTTTTTTATTATTATTATTTTTTGAGACAGAGTCATGCTGTGTTGTCCAGACTGGAGTGCAGTGGCGCAATCTCTGCTCACTGCAACCTCCACCTCCTGGGTTCAAGTGATTCTCCCGTCTCAGCCTTCCAAGTAGCTTGGACTACAGGCACCCACCAATATTCCCGGCTAATTTTTGTATTTTATTTTATTTATTTATTTTTTTAGTAGAGATGGGGTTTCACCATGTTGGCCAGACTGGTCTCAAACTCCTGACCACGAGTAGCCAATCTAATCTTAACTTACTTAACAAACACTATGCAACTCTCAGAGTGCAAGGTCTTGACCAGCCTGGCCCAGGAAATGAGCCATGTACACAATGGACACTAAAATTAGACAATTTCATACAGAGTCACACATCATGAGTGCTAAAAATAAGGTGATCATCATTCAACACTATGAACGAGTGCTTTCTTGGTCCCAGGTCCCAAGCCAGGCCAAAGCAGGGAGCAAGGCATGAAGACCTCTGCTCACAGAGAGCTTACAGTCTAGTGCCTCAGAAAGGCCATCAAACACCTGCCAGGTACTCATTTAACCCAGTGATACATTCTCTGAGAGGTGAGGCTTTGGGAAAGTGAAGAGGTTATGATCATCAAGGAGATGGAGGATGCATATGAACTGTGAAATGTTTATACAGCCTGTGGCAGGCAGTTAAGACACCCTCAATGATCCCCACAAATCTACATTCATGGCCTCATGTAATTCCCTCCCCTGAATGTGGGCTGGACCTAGTGGCTCACTTCTTAGGACTAGAATATGGCAAAAGTGATGGGATATCACTTCCCTGATTAGGTTTCAAAGGACTGACTTCTGTCCTGTTAGCATTGTCTCTCTGGCTGGCACATTCTCTTACCTGCTCACTTGCTCTCTCTCTCTGAAGTCATCTGCTATGTCATGAAGTAGCTATGGAGAGCCCACACATGGCAAAAAATCAAGGGAGGTTTTAGGCCAACAGCTTGTGAGGAACTGAGGCCCTCAGTCCAAGAGGCCTCAAGTAACCAAGTCCTGCCAATAGCCATGTGAATGAGCTTGGAAGTGGATCCTTCCCCAGTTAGGCCTTCAGATGAGACTGCAATCTCATTAGAGTTTCTGAGACAGCTAAGCTCAGCACAGACTCCTGACCTATGGAAGCCGAGATAATATATGTTTTTGTTTCTAGCCACTATGTTTTGGAGGAATTTGTTATGCAACAGTTGATAACTAACACACAGCCTGAGCTCTGATGTTTGCCTACAGCTTTACAATAGAATGTTTTTGCATTGGCTCTTATACACAAAGATATAGTGGCAATAGCAAAACATTACTTCAAGAGGAATTTACTTCAAATTCAATAGTACTGTCTGTTACAGATGTGGAAATTTGATTTTGAGCACTTAACTGTAAATACATATACAGGTTGAACACAGATATACACAGGTTGAACTGAAATGATACTTTACCAAAGATGTTATAATGAGGGGTTATGGCCTTCTATGTATATAGCAGTGGTGGTCAAACTTTACTGTGCATTAGAATTGCCTGGGGGAGCTTCTTAAAATGGGCCAAATTTCTGGGACCCATTGCAGATAGGGTAGCTGGGAATCTGATTTTTCTTTTTAAGAGACTGGGTCTTGCTATATTGCCCAGGCTGAACTCGAACTTCTGGGCTCAAGTGATCCTCTTGCCTTAGCCTCCCAAGTAGCTGGGACTATAGATGTGTGCCACCATGCCCATATGAAATCTAAATTTTTAACCAGCATTCTTAGGGATTCTGATTCAGGGCACTGGAACCTCATACTTTGAAAAAAAAAAAAATTAAAGAAACGATCCCCAACACTACATTTAATAAACCACAAATGTCTTTTCTATACACAAAAAATAAAACTTGCTAAAGTGCACTGAATAGAACACTAGATGAAAGTAGCTTACAATATCCACTTAACGGGACTTGGTTTATTATGGGAAAACTCAGAAAAGGACCTGAAAGAGGCCAGAGTGGCTGAGCTTCTAAGAAAGTGCCAAGAAATTCTCTGAGAAAGGGCTGAGCCTTAGCTGACAGCCTGTGAGCAGGGAGTCCCTATTCCCCACAGAGAGCAAGGATTCTGGGGCCTGGAGGGCAGAGGATGAGGGATGTTTGATGCAGAAGATTTTAGGAAACTGAGTGCCGGGCAAAGTTTTTAGGTGTTGCCTAACATCAGTAGATAGAGTATTGCATTTTGGCACACTTTGCAAATTCTAAGTCAAGGATTGGCAATTGTTTTCTGTAAAGGACCAGATGGCAAATATTTTTGCCTTTGCAGGGTGTACAGTTGCAGCTTCTCAACTCTGCTAGTGGAGTACGAAAGCAGTCACAGACAATCAAATGGGCCTTGCTGATTCCAATAACAGTTTCTTTACAAAAACAGTGGGTGGCATCACCAGCCTGGTCTGTCAAATCCTCACAGGAATCTCGATTTATTGCCACTGGGAAACAGCACATGAATGTAAACAAGGTTTTCTCAAGACACAGGAAGGCTTGTTTCGATCCCATTACCTCTCCTACCAGCCTGACATTTCATCCCTAGATAGTCCTTGGGGGTGAAAGCATTGTTCATGGAAGTCTCCAGAAACTACAAGCATGATGATCTTCAGAGAAAGATTTGTCCCACCTAAATGACTCTGACACCCAGAGCATTCCGTTTAGTACAAAAGCCAATTCATATAAGCTTTTCATAGACGTGGATGCATTCAGGGGGTGGGGATGTGGCTTATTTGGGAGTGAACTTCGGCACCCAAAAGGACACAGCTTGGGGAGGTGGGAAGACCCAAGTGGCTGACTTCAGCTACTCCCCAGCTACTTCAGAGTAATTCCAGTTACCTCTAAGGGTGGCAAAAGATTTCAAAGCAAAATTAATTTTAATGGACTCTAGTTAGATTTATATGAAAACATGTAATTTCAAAGGCAGCAAATAACAGATGGCACTACTTCTCAAAGACCGAGAAGTACTCAGTCTTGAATAATCCAAGTAGTGTCCCCAAAATCAGACATGTCTGACAGAAAGCCTCAGATCAACACTCAATACTCATTGATCTGCTTTCTCTGTCTGCCTACTCTAAGATGAGAAGCAAACATAAGACCAAAAGACAAAGGGAGCTGATATGTCACAGACACAGTAAGCCACTGTTACATAATCAGGTGCTAATCACAGACTAACAATATAGCACATAAACAATGGAACATTCATAAACAATCAAGAAATTATTTATATCGATATATATTTGTTTATAGCTATATATAAATTCTTTATGTGTATATATAGTCGTGATATATATATATACACACACACACATATAATCACGACTGCCATAGCAGTCAGTAAATAAACTATAAAATCATTAACTGCTGTATATGGCACTTTTCTGGTGAAAACTGCAGGTGCTTTGAAAATGAAAGAATTGATACATCTCAAAAAAAAAGGCAAAGTACTCTAAAAATCTCAGGGACCTTACAGCATGAGCCTGAGCTACAATGCGCTTCCACTGTGTTCACCATTTACCTCCATGTAACCAGAAACATTTTGAGTAACTGAAAGGCATCAGACAGACTGAGAGCGTCCACTGGCTTAGGCTGGATAAGCTAAGAAAGCTTCTGCAACCAGCCTCTGGGGATAGAATGACACCACCAGCAGAACCCACATGGCACGACCAGACTGTCAGTTATGGTAGACACCCAACTATGGCCAGAGGTACAATGGTACACGCAGAAGGATTAAGGGTTTTTGTTCCCTCTTAAAATACATTTCAAGTGGTTTGGGAGAAGACCTCAAACTTAGTGGCCTTACACCTTAGGTTAGGAAAGAGTGACACTAAAGAACAATGACAAAAATCCAGTAGCATTTCCCAGGACTTATAGCTACAGGTGTTCCTCTACAAAGCAGATAGGTGAGAGAGAAGTCCCAGGCTCAGCCCAGAAGGGGGCCAAGGGATAAAGTCTGCAGTTCCCAGGAGTCAGCCTGTGGTTACATCTGGGCAGACACAGTGCAACATGAGTGAACAGCAGTGCTGGGCCCTCCCTGTCAGTCTGCTACCCTGCCCTCCACCCGCCAAACCCCAGTGGTGACTCAGGAATCCGTTCTCTGTGGTGCAAATCACAACAGTTGGGCTTCTTGCTAAATACCAACACTCCCCAGGGCCCTCCTCTCCCAGCATCCTCTGTGACAGTCCCTATGTAGAGGGTGTGCTCTTTATCCTGACTTCTGGAATTACCTGTGGCCATCTTAACTGAAACATCAGAGCAATTTGGATTTGAGAGGGAGGAAACTGGTGATATGTGAAGTGGGTGGTTATTCTACTCCTTCCTTGTGAGACTGAATTCTGAATTACAGATTTAACTGTATATAAAGAACCACTTTTAGTCCACCAAGAATGGCAGCCTATATTTAGTCACGGCATCTTGCATGTCATTGGATTATATTAAAGAGGGAGATAAGAGACATTTGAGAATTTCTCCCAAGCTTCCATCAACTGCTTTCTCCTCTGGCCCTCACTTTGCCACAAAGAAACAAACCTTTCTCACCTTCACTGCCCCTTCCCCAAGCTCCCTCATGAGACAAGCAGGTAAGAGAAGCAAGCTCACTGTTTTTCAAACCAGCCAGGACTCAGCAAATTAATGACTGCCTTGGCATTGCTTAGACATGCCTCTCCCTAAATAGAAAGGGAAAGAAGAAAGGATGAATACCTTTAGCAATTCTTTATCTTTTCCAAAGATGAAGATTTCTAGATCTCTTGAGGGTAAATTCACATAATCAATTCCTTCCTGTCTTCTCCCTTCTTGCTCTTGGACCTTGCTCTGAATTAGTGCTTCTCAAGCTTTAACATGCATAGGAACCACCTGGAAGTCTTATGAAAATGCAGATTCTGATTCAGTGGGGCTGGTTGGGGCCTGGGACTCTGCATTTCTAACAAGCTCCCGGAGGTGTCGATTCTGCTGGTCCACAGCCTGCACTTGGAATAGAGGATCTAGAGTTTCTTAGGCTATCCTCTGGAGCCTGTATAACACAATCTATAACAGCCTGGAAGTACTCCCTCCATGTTAAGCACAATATTCCATTGACTGGAGACTCAGCATGAACTACTCCCTGCTTCATCGCTTGCCTGCATCTCAGACCACCACCTCAGGCCAGGCCCCTAGGGCAGCATCGCGAGGGATAGCCCATGTGGCCATACATCCTTTCATCTCCTGAAGGCAGAAAAGATGTAGACACTACATGTCCAAAGCAGCTAAAAATTGAAAAGGAAAAAGAGACAACGAAAGAATAACTATCCAACTCCTAAAGATGGAATTCTACTGGAAAGTAGTAGCAAGAAAAAGAAAACCATGAAAAGGATCCTGGAACCATCCTGGAACCACCATGACCTTTCCAACAGGGAATAAGGAAGTTCCTGGATAAGGGCAGTCTCTGCTACAGTAACTGCATGAGTGGGAGAGGCATTTTCCTTTGGCAAAAATTTCCTGGTCAGCCTTTATCAAAACCTCTTTTTCCCCATGGGAAAAGGCTGACAACTCTGCAAAAAATTAAAAAAAAAAAAAGCCATATGGAATTCCCTATTTTTTGCCTCATACCATCTGGTTGGGGTTGGAGATATAAGTATAGAATGGCAATGGCATTGATTTAGGAGCCAACAAAATCTGTAAGTGTCTGGGAAGGCAATGGCATGGCTGGAGTGGGTCCCTTCACTCTGTGGCCTGCACTGTAGGCCTTACAATATCACACATAAGGTCTCTGCAGACAGCTCCAGACACAAGCAGTCCCCGTGGAGACATCTTTTTTCCAATTATTTCCATCAATGCACACAAAAGGTTAAAACTATGTGTAGGTGGAAATTGTTTCAGGATCTGGGAAGATAATTCTTTAAATCAAATTCAGTGATTTTTTTTCTCCCCCTCGGGCAAGAACCTGCTATGCTAGTTCATGGAATTCTCACTTGCAGTAGTATCACCAGCAACCTGATACTATTAGACTTTCACAATCTTTCATCGTATCATTCTGGAATTCCAAAAAACTTGAAAAGTAATGTTTTTGTTTTTGTTTTTCTCCCCTAACTCATCTGGCAGCAAAACCTGTTCTGATCTCATCTTCCTTGGTGCCAAAATCTCACCTGAATGGACAAGGAGTTGTTTATAGTGTTGGGCTCTCCAGAAAGATTAATGAGTTAGATTTGCAGAGACACTCAGCAGCGGCATCATGCAGTACGTGATGTGCGCACTGTGTTATCTTTTGGAAACCCCAATTCTTTGGAATTCTGAAAGAAATCAGTTTCAGAAAAAAAGAAAATGGAGCCTCGTATGTTTCTTCTCAGCTGCCACTGCTGCTACGAACACCCAGATTCTGGTGTTTCACTGTAGGATCAAAAAGCACACAAATCTTATTGCAATGCTTTTACAGGGAACTGCTCAACAAGTGGAGAAAACTCTTCAGAAGCAATTGATAGAGATTTTTTTACTCCCCCCAACAAGATACTGTGTTTATTCTTTACCAGTTTAATGAACTAAAATACAGGAAAGAATAAGTATTTTTCTGGGTTTCCAGTTGGCCTGATGTCATTCAACACTCTTAAAATGAAGACTCTTAAAGACTCTCAAGATGAAGAGGGACTCTTCCCTCAAGCAGTAGTTTCTGATAACTTGAGGGCTTCTTGTCACGTTAAAAAAAATACCCCTTTCCCCACTCTCCACCCTTGAATTATGCACATCTCATGGCTTTTTTTGCGCTTTTTTAAAAAGCAGCTTTATTGAGATACAATTTATATTCTATAAAATTCACCTGTTTTAAGTGTACAATTCAATGATTTTGAGTAAATGCACAGAGTTGTGTGACCATCACCACAATCTAATTTTAGAACATTTTCATCACACCAAAAATGATCCCTTGTGCCCATCTGTAGTTGCTCCCCAATCCTCCCTTCTCTCAGCCTCTGGCGACCACTAATCTACTTCTTATCTCACCAGTTCTGTACATTTAACATAAACAGAGTGGTAGAACATTTGGTCTCTTGTGTCTGGCTTCTTTCACTTAGCATGATATTTTTGAGGTTCGTCCATGTTGTAACATGCACCAATATTTCATTTCTTTTTATTGCTGAATAGTAGCTATTGTATGGATATATCATGTCTAATGACGTTTTTTTAAATCAAGATTCCAGAACCCTCCATATTCTTTATAGGATCTATGAGAATGGATGGCTGATGTCACCTTGTGCTCACCCTATTTAGCCAGCACTGTACAGGCACACACAGAACCAGCACCTGATAGCCATAGGACAGATGAAGGAATGCATAATCCAAGACAGAACTAAATCCAAAGTCAGATTTCGTTTTAATTAACCTGACACCACAATTTAGATTTTAAAGGAAAAACTTTTATTAATCATGGATTTTATGACTTTGTAACTCAATGGGCAACTTACATTGTACCTTGGGATTGCCCTTTCTGGAGCTGTACATGCTACGTTTACTCCTGAAGAAGTTAGCAAGCATTTGGAAGAAATGTTATGGATTGATGCAAAATCACAGAAATACTTTAAACCTGTTACTGTGTTTATCCGACCTACCACCTGCCCTTTATGTTTGCATTTTATGTAGTTTGAACTACGGTTGTACGCTGGCAAAATCAGTGAGTTTTTAGCTAACTGAGCTGGGTATTATGACTTGTGTTGGCTTTGGGAACGTGGGAGGTTGGATATTCATACTGCTTTGCCTTTTGCCCCTTCTAGATCCCCAAATCAGCTGTTGCACACCTCACCCAGATCCAGCACCTAGCAGTTCTGAATGGCCAATGTTCCTCACGAGCAAGGAAAATGGAAACCGTACCCACTGAACCTACCTGATGGGAATCGGGTACACGGTTATCCAATCCTACTTTCACAGCTTTGATTTCTCTTTCTCAAAGGCAATGACTGATGTGAGAGGGTGGTGCAGAGCAGCAGGGCTGGGAAGACATTTGGGGACACTCACGGTACTCTCAGAGCCAAGGCTCCTTGAAGGCCCTGGCCCAGTTTTTGGCCACATGGGGGATGTGGGTGGCCCCCCTCCCCCATTATTGGTTCAGGCATTGGAAATTTCATGGTTAACCAAAGGCATATCTCACTGTACATTGTTCCCTTTGAGAAGAAGAGGTGATTGAAGGTGAAGAAAGAGGGAAAAGGGAAGAAAGGGAAGAAAGGGAAGAAGGAGAAGAAAGTGGAGAAAGATGGGGTGGAATGGAGAGGGAGAGAGAAAAAGAAAGATGATTAAAAAATGTTTATAGGGTGAATTCCACCCACGCCCGTGTGAACAAATTAATGCACCAAGCAAAACATAAAATATCACCAAGCTGCAAGAGCCATTACAAATAATATTAAAGATAACAGTTGACTTGCTATTAGAATTCACCCCAAGGCTGTATTTACCTGGACTGCTCAAGGGGCTAGCCCTGTCCCCCAGGGTTGGCACGGGATGGTACTGGTGGTTCTTTGAGCCTGGGTACATCCAGTGGTACCTGCCAATTTCCATTTCAGCTCTGCTGTTCACTGCCAATTTCAGGTGGCAAAGAGTCAGTGTCTCTATCTCCAGCAAAGATTCTATATCAGCATTTTTATTTATTCTTTACCATAGAAAGGAAATGGGGAGTTTAAAAAATATGCTTTTGAAATGCAACCCTTCAGTACCAGCATGATCCATTGAGAATGTCCTCCATTTCTAAATTGAAGTTTATGTAAATCACCAAAATGATCTTTATTTTCTACATCTTCCCCCACCCCCACCATATCCCGCTTCTTAAAATGCTCATTTGGGAAAGATACTATTTATAGTGAAAATTTGGCTTCTCACAATATTTTTCTTTCTGTTTCCTTTTCAGACCAACAGAACACTAACAGAGCACTATAATTATTGCCAGCTGCACTCGCGAAGGTGAACGCAGGCTCCCTCTCTGTAAGAGTATCCAGTTCTAGTCCAGAAAACCTGGCAAACAACCCAATGGTCTGCTGAATCTTGGATGAAATGCTTGTCTTCCCATTGACGTCTGCAGTATTGTCTGTCACCTCATCTTAAACTCAGAACGTCTGAGCCTAGAATGTTCTGGATTAAATCCTGTTCCAGTTATCTCCCATGTGCTATACAGAAAGGGCTACTGGTCTTGGGCTTGAACCACTGCTTAATTACACACATGGTGACAGCTGGCACTCCCTGAGGACTCAGGTCTCTATCTGGTAATATGATACAATACTTCCCACTTCTTAGGGGACTGCAAAGAAAAATACCTACCAATTTCCCTAGCACAGAGTAGGCGTCTCGTAAAAGTTACTTGAATTACAATCTTGAAATCTCAAAGAGATCATAAGGTTGCTATGGCTAGTTTATCTCTGAGAATCCCATAAAACCTAATAAGGGGTTACATCTTCTGGGGCACCACAAATATTTAAGGATTAAAAAAAAAAAGATTGTGCCATTGATGTGGGTAATGATTCCATCAGAAGATCAGGTCACAATGCACCATCTGGCAGCTCGGGTCTCTGAGGAGAAGAACCTAGTAAAGCCACAGTGTGAGGCAAACAAAACCTCACTAAAGCCTTTATAAAATCCCAACTCCACTCTCCACAATCTCTGAAAACTTGTAAGGTTATTTCAGGTTTGGAAGCAGAAACATGCTTTTCTAGGGTGTTTCAGAAAAAATCTTTTTGACTTCGAGGTAAGGCATACATAACTTACTTAAAACCGGGGTGGGGAGGTGCAGAAAAGATGCTGGGATAAGATCAGAACTGCACAATGAAACTACTTTTGCTACTGCTATTTTTGTGGTCAATAATGATGATGGCAGCTAAAATTTATGGAATGCTTACAATGTACTTATTCACTGCACTCAGCACGTGGTACGTATTACATTTGTCACAACCACCCTCTGAAATAGGTACTATTATTATTCCATTTTTACAAGGGAACAACCCGAGGGCAAGGAAAAGGTAATGATCACTTGCCCGAGATCTTTCAGCCAGGAGGTAGAGAAGCCTGAAGGTGAACCTTAGCAATTTCACTCAAGAGGGCACACTTTAGAAACCACCATATATCCTACTGTGACCTCTGCATGTATTGCAATTTTCTACTCTTTTGCTGAGGCAACAGTTAGCCTAACAAGAGTGTTTCCGAGGTGTATTTGCAGTTGAGTTGTGCTTCTGTATCTCCTAAAGAAACGGTCCAGGTCCTAAGCTACTGATGTTATCTCAGGCTTCTTAAAATTTCTTAACTTTCAGCCTTCCTTAGATTGAGATTTTTGTGGGCTGGGTGTGGTGGCTCACACCTGTAATCCCAGCACTTTGGGAGGCCAAGGCAGGCAGATCACTTGAGGTCAGGAGTTCAAAACCAGCCTGGCCAACATGGTGAAACCCTGTCTCTACTAAAAATTAAAAAAAAAAAAAAAAAAAAAGCCAGGTGCTTTGGCTCGCACCTGTAATTCCAACACTTTGGGAGGCCGAGGCAGCCAGATCACCTGAGGTGACGAGTTTGATACCAGCCAGGCCAACATGGTGAAACTCTGTCTCCGCTAAAAACAAAATTAGCTGGGCATAGTGGTGCACACCTGTAGTCCCAGCTACTCGGGAGGCTGAGGCAGAAGAATCGCTTGAACCCAGAGGAGATGGAGGTTGCAGTGAGTTGAGATTGTGCCACTGCACTCCAGTCTAGGTGACAGGGTAAGACTCTGTCTCGGGGAAAAAAAAAAAAAAAAAACAGATTTAGATTTTTGCTTTACAGTTCGGGAGATTCTCTCTCAGGAATAGGTGTTGCTACATTCTCCGAAGACAAGAAAACCCAGTGGGGTTGACAGAAAAAAACAGAAGGTCAAGGCACTTCATGATCTGATCTGATCTTCTCTTGGTAAAGGGTCTGTGAGCCCTCCACATAGACACCTAAACAAGAGGATTCTAAGTAGCTCTATCACTTTTGATCTGGAAATTTGTATCCTTTTAAAAAATTTGTCTCTACATACTCAGCACATAGGTGCCCAATAAACACTGGCTGAATAAATATTTGGTTGAAAGCAAGGGAGCACCCTGGGACCCTGTGGACCCAGAAATGGACCTCTAGATCTCCCACCATGCTGACTTTTACCCAAGCCAGGCCATGCAATTCAGGGTATCTCTGCAGAAGATTCATCCATGTTCTGTGCTCATCTCCTCATATGGATGGGGTAAGCATCCAGATGCTCAGGCAAGCAAGCACAGGCTGCTAGGCAATGACAATGAAAAATCATGGACTGCTCAGTGTTAACGTGCTTTCTGAGAAAAACATGGTACCCATGCCTAAGACCCTTAATTCAGCATTAAAAAAATGAGTAGATCCAGAAGACACACCGATGGGATAGACAACTGGATGGATGTGTTCCAAATCCCCTGGACTTATACTTCTGGAGAGGCCTTTTTACATCAGTATATCTTTAGATATGAAAGAAAAGAAAAATCACTTCTATTTTATATTTTTGAGTCAAATTTAAATAAAGGCATTAAATATAAAGTTATTTATAAAATTTGAAAAAACACAATACACATTTTAATCCCAAGGACAGGATCCCAACACCTAAAAGGCAGTCACAGGATTCCAAGAGGATGCCTTGGCTCAAAAGGTCTTTTAAAATGTCAAGTTGATTCTGGGCACCTGGCAAGAAATGGGAAAAATGTTTTATGCCCTACAGAGGGAAGACTGCAAAATGTTCTCCCTAAGAGAGAAGATAGAGATGAGGTGACCAGTGGTGGCTTATGAAGACAAACACAGCTGTGAGTGGTCATTGCCAAAGGTGGACATGAAACAAGGGGAAATTGCAAAAAGGAAAGCAAAACAATGCCTTGTTCATTTTTCCCCATTTACTTATTTAATGTAATTTAGTGACAAGGCTGAACGAATGAACTTCAGACTGTCATGCTGCTTAGCACCTAGGAAATTATCACTGGAAGCAAGCAACTAAGTGACAAACACTGAGCTTCCAAGAAAGACCATATTCACTGAGCAAGGTCTTTCAAAGCTATATTTGTTATCCTTCATTTTTAGCTATTATTTAAAATATTAAGGAATGCCATAACAATGCTATAAATATAGTAAAGGTTGGTAAATTATAGGCATCTGCTTTCATTTATAAGATTTTATTGGAGCACAGTTGCACCCATTTGTTTACATACTATCTAGGGCTGCTTTCATGCTACAGTGGCAGATTTGAACAGTTACAACAGACACTGAGTGGTCTGCAGCACCTAAAATATTTACTATCTGACCTTTACAGAAAAAGTGTGTTGACCCTTGATTTTAAATACAGCATAGTAAGGCTTGGCTACATAAAGCAGTTAATGCAATTAATAAAATCAGCCTATCAAATAAGAAATTACTGTATTTTCTCTTATGCACTCTTTGACGAGAAATATCACTCAGCTGGCTAAGGATCAAAATTCTCCTTTATAGCATTTTGTCTGCTATTTAATCTGCCACCAATCAGCAAAATTATTATTAAAACCAAGATTATACTACCCCTAATGGTCCCTAAGATGACTCAGCACCCTTGGAGGAAGAATAACATTTCAAAGGAGAACACCTTTTTTGTTTGTTTGTTTTTTGTTTGTTTGTTTTGAGACAGAGTCTTGCTCTGTCGCCCAGGCTGGAGCGCAGTGGTGCTATCTCGGATCACTGCAACCTCCGCCTCCCGGGTTCACGCCATTCTCCTGCCTCAGCCTCCAGAGTAGCTGGGACTACAGGCACCCGCCACCAGCTAATTTTGTTTTTGTATTTTTAGTAGAGACAGGGTTTCACCATGTTAGCCAGGATGGTCTCGATATCTTGACCTTGTGATCCGCCCGCCTCAGCCTCCCAAAGTGCTGGGATTATAGGCGTGAACCACCGCGCCTGGCCGAGAACACCATTAAATGAATAAATGAATGAACAACAAAGCACATTTGTGAAACTGGGATTGTAACCTCCCTCGCTTAAAAACAGTCGGTGTGGTCACATTCTTCCTGCATTCCATGGCCATCCCTACTCCCGGTCAACTATCTCCCATGTATGTACATTTGGTCCAAAGGAGAAAAAAGCAAGAGTGTCTTTTTAACAATCCAATCCATCACAGTCACAGAGAGGGGAAGTTTAACTCATGGGGACACTGGTTATTTAGAATGTTCTCAGATACATCAAGACTAAGTCACTCTATTAAGATCATTTAGTCTACTTTGACCCTGTACTTCCAAGTAACAGAGAAATGTGATCTTGAAAATCGTAATAATCTTAATTCAGGGTTTACACTCAATTTCAGGGAAGGAAAATCTAAATTTCCAGAAATGGCCCAGAATTCTTTTTCTAATGAAATAGCAAGGCCAAGTCTTGAAAAATATTCTAATGGAATTAATAATGTAAAAGTAGAAGATGTACCAAATGGCTCGTTGAGATCTTTCCCACATTTAAATGTTCTTTAAAAAAAAAAAAAAAAAAGTCAAAGGAAGCTGTATCATACCTACCACATATGTTCCGCACCATCTGGCCAGCCACTTTTCTCTACAGCCTATTCCCCAGACACCAACTCTTCAGATGTCCACCTTGGCAAATTCTTACAGATAATAACTGCATCTAAAACTTCCTCTGTACCATATTTATATAGCCAAGTTAGAAAATGTCAATACAAATTTCAAAATGCAATAATTTGCAGATTATCAGGAATAGTGTAACGTGTGCTATGCGTCCCTTTGGGTTTTTAATCACACAAGTCGTATATTCTAGAGGAGTACTTTTCTTCCTAAATGAAAAATGAGAGCCAAAAGCACATATATTTTGCTAAATTTAAAAAAACACATAAGAAATTGTATCTATTTGATCAAAAAGATTAAAATGGATGTGTTAATTTTTTAAGGAAGTCAATAATTTAAATTCATTTCTTACTTTGACTATATCCTGTAATTTATTTTAAATTACACATTGTTTCCCATTCACTATATTTTTCTTCCTGTGTGGTTAGGAATTTAATTCGATGCCTGTAATTTATTTCAGCAATGATTCATAGGAAGTTAACTAGCCTTACTATAATTGTTTCAGTAGAATTCAATTACCTACATATAATGAAAATAATTTTCATAACAGATATATTTTCCCCCATAATAGAGCATACAAAGTTGTTATGATTCAATTGTTTTTCTACTCAGTGATTACCCACTCTCAGCAATTTCAGATGCATTTATTTTCACAAATGAAATGACATCAAGTAATACTCCACTGAAATCAATGGAAACCTACTCTCTATCTTTTTATTATTGGGTTCATGATCTATTTCTTTTGATTCTGTCTTATTCATTTCCTTTGCTTATTCCATGTCAGTGAATCTACTTACTCAATCTTCACACTTTAATGTTTTCAATTTAAAAACTGTCATTTGTAATAATTTGGCATTTCTTACATCCATCTAAGAAAATCTGCTGTTTTCCTTAAAAATCCCTAAATATCTACTAAATACTTCTTGTGAATTTTGGTATCTGGTAGCATCCTGTGATAAAAACTATGAGACTGAAAAAACACAAATGCTCTCCTTTTCTAAGGACATGGATTAATTTTGTCTAAAGTAGAAACAAAGTCATTCTGATTTAGTTTAAGGAAAGAGCCTTCTTTGCAGGAGTTAGTGAATCATAATAGCTGGGTTGTATTGTCCTGCCGAAACTCGCAGGAAAGATCCCAACTAGAAAAGCAAGGTCAATTCATAAAGCTAAGTTTAATTTACATTCTTAACAGACACTGCAATAATTATCCAAAGATATTAATTCACATGCTATTGGGTATTAGCCATTGGGCAATAATACCCCAAATTAAGAGAGAGGCATCGCTCCATCACCAACCATTGAAAACAGATGGGAGAGGAGAAACACAGGAAAAAAAATATATATGTGCCTAAAAAACTCTACGTAAAGTGATAAAATTTACAGGATTAAATTTAATGAATAAAATCCTTTGCTGAAAGGCTTCAAAGAAAAACACAAAAAACAGACCCACCAGCTCAAGAATTATATAACACATTCTATAAATAATTATGTCAAGTTTTAAAATGTTAATTTCAACGGAAAAAGAATTTTTTAATAAACTTAAAATTAAATCTGAAGGAAGACTGATGTGACAATCACACAGAAACATTTGTGGCTATCTTTTTATCCTATGTGTACCTTAATGATGATGGGTGAGCAAATTGGGAAACTACAAAGTGTCTTCTGTGGGCTTTGATTTTGTGTAGCCAGCATATGAACTTGTTCATCTAAACGCAGATTAGATAAGCCACCCTCCAGATTAACAATTATGGCGGGTCATATAACAATCAAAACCCCTCTTGCTGTAGATCAGGAAAAACAAATTCCCTGGCTCGTATTCTTATTCAAGCATGTACCGTACATGTCACACTAGCTTCTGGTAGTGTGATATTTCTGAATTATTTAACAAGCAGCTAGTGTTTATACATTTAGGTAATTTTTAAAGTTCCTTCAGAAATTATCTTTTGCTTCTAATTTTGTCTCTAAAATCACAACTAATGACTTTTCATGTACAGGTCATCAGGGATGTAGTAGCAACCTGTAGATCTGATATTAAATAAGATTTAATTGACATAAAATAATAGCAGTCCATAAGACTAAGTTATAAGATACACAGTTGTGTAGTAATGATTTTATATTGGTTATATGACCTTTGCTTCCTTTCAGAGAGAAATTTAAAAAAGGGATTTTTTGGCAAAGACCAAAACGGTTTTGTCTGCCATGGTCGAATACCGTATTAATAAAAATTAAAAGTATGTACTAAGTAAAATCATCATTTTAGGATAAAATTATGGAAGACTATAAACTGTGATAGGCTTCCTTGGGACAATGCTATCACATTATCATACCCCGACAACATGCAATCAACTTAGTCTCTAGTCATCATGGAAATGAATTTTTAAACTTTGATCTCACCTCTTCATCTTGATAAATATTCCCAAGAGTTTCTCTTATAGCTATTTGGTAATTGACGAAATTTTTCTTTTTTGAAAGACACACAAGAAAATACAGGCTGGGTTTTTGGTGGGGAGGTGTAGGTTTGATACAAGGATTAAAGTAAACAAACAATTTTAAAATTAAGGTGCTATGTACTTAATGCCACTGAATTGTATACTTAAAATGGTAAATGTTATGTGTACTGTGTCATACCTAAAAATATTAATTTAAAAAGTAAAATTGCACTGTTTAGGATAAAATATTGTGTACCAATGAAATTTTACATAAAAATAAGCAAACTTTACCCCAGCATACTATGAAGCTGAAGTACATGTAATTGCCATTTTTGTAGGTTTAAAATGGTTGACTATCAGTAATTTCATATGCCTATATCTTTATAAATAAAACGAAGTTTTGTCCCTGTACTGGAGAATTACTCTTTAGTGACTATCAGTGGACACGAGGGCTATGAGAAATAACCTTAGCATGATGGCTTTTTATATTAGAGCCACTGCAGTTATAGAATATGTTTTTGTGCATTTATGACAGTCTATGACTTTGAGTGAGGGAGACAGGTTAATTTACAATGCAGTGAGATCCATTAACCTAACAGTGGCTGAGCTGATTCTACGGGACATCAAACTTGAAATTAGTCATTATTCAGAAAAAAGAGATTAATTTTAGTTTCTACTTTCTGCCATTTTCTTACTGCAAAAACACTTTATTCCTCCAAAAAGCCATTCTGTATGAAAATTGTGGTACGTTCTAAGATTCCCTTTAAGAAATAGGACCTTTATCAATTTTCTTCCCCCCAATCTCCAAGTCATAATTAGCAGAAGATCCCCCGCCCTGCCTTTCCATCAGCACTGGGTGACAGAGCTGATGTCCCCTCTCTGAAGCTCCAACTGAAAATGATTATTACATGTCGTAGTCAGGGCCTGATACAAGAAAGAGCAATCATATTAGAATAAGAAAATTAGAGAATGCCCAAATCACTACAGCATTAGCGGAACCAAAGCAGAATTAACATGCATGCCCCTCCAGTTCCTCCTCAGCATTAGCAGAAAACTACACATTCCATGTTCCTGGAATATAACATGCAGGACACAGGACTTAAGTTATGATTAATTATATTAATAAAAAAAAGACAGTTTCCCCAATGCATCTCCCCAAGGTGACAAACTACAGACATCCCTCTATGAAATATCACGTCGGTAGAAAGGTTTGGAACAGGAATGGATTGAAGAAAGGCTGCTCTATTAATTTAGCATCAGCCCACAGGAAAAAAAATCAACCCTGAAAGCAAGACCATGCCATAGGGATTGTCTCAGAGCCATTTTAAAAGAGAGACAAAACCCGGCTAACCCTTTTTAAGCACCCCCCAGTGAAAAGCTTTAAACAGGCTATTGTCAGAGCGCTGGGTACCTTTTCTCTCTTGGCTTTGTTCAGTATTTTCCTCAGCTGCAGTTTCCATGGCTGGCTTCATACCATCCACCAAAAATGCTTTTCCCCCTGTTCCCCCCAACACACACTTGTTTTTCCTCCTCTTCCTTTTCTTTTGGACTCCCCTCCGTCTCTTATTTACACCCGTCTGATTGAGAGGCTCTGTTCTTCACTACAGTAGATTACAGTCCCTTCCAAGATGCAAAAGTCTTGTCAGCGTCAATTTCGCTCTGCCTACTGGTCCATAAAGACAGCTGCCAAGGGGCAGGCAGCCATACGTCACCGAGGATCCCAGTTAGAAAACAGCCTTTCGGCGCCCAGCGGTGCCTACAGTCTCAATGCGGCTTGGCGGGGTGTGGGGGTGAGGTTGTGGGGCGGGGAAGGACCTGCTCCCCACTGGGCTCTTCCTCCTTGCTCTCTTTCTTAAGATCTCAATCTCGAGCTCTCTCTCTCTTTCTCCCCACCTCGTTTCTTCTAGCCAAGTACACCCAATGAATGCTAATTAATTCTCCCAGGAAAAAATAGATTGGTGACATCAGAGGAGGGGATGTGAAGGAGAAAGAGCCCCCTCCCACCACGTGACTTTGTTGGTCGACAGCAATATATGTTGTCTCTAAGGAGACTGCATGTCTTTGCATAGGCATGACACTTTCTTTCCTGTGTGACCCCTTTATGATGTATCAGTTTATTTCATTTACCCCTCGACCCTGGCAAAGCATGTTCAAAGGACGTGCCCACAGTCTCTCTTTACTTTCTTAAATATTTGTCTTTCATGTAATTTCTAGGTAAGTACATTGCTTTTTAAAAATATAAATTAAAGAGGGGAGAAAAATACATTAGAGGGAAGAAAACTCAAACATGGATTTAACGACAGCAATGTAGCAATTTGGTATTAGAACCCACTCCCTTGTCTATAGTTAATATATATGATAGTAAGAGAAACTCAAGCCTAATTTGTAAAAATGCACCCTTCCTTATTTAAAAATAAGCATAACATGTTCACAAGTGTATCTAGCTGACATTTTGGTAGTTTCTTGGAATGAAAATCAAAATAGTTTTTTAATTGGATATGGTTATTTCTATATGGAGTTTTACTCATTAGAATTCCTCACTCCAAATGAAAGGAGTGTTTTCAAGAGCTCTCTAAATATTCAACATAAAGACTAGTATACCAATGATTTGCCTTCTTACATACCCAGATACCATGAGGCCGACATTCTCAACCCATACCAACAAATAAGCCTTTATCATGATTATGAGCCATATGTTTCCAAGCATCACTAATTTCTGCACCATTTTTTATGCATTTGGCTGACCAATTGACCTTCACTGTCCCTATAAAAAATTAGAGAGACTCAAGTCAAATACAGGGATGACCACTGATAGGATTCCCAGATCATGAATAGTCTGCTAGTTGGTTGAGCTTAACACTTACCTTGGAAGCAAACATAAAGACAAGCTGGAGACCACCCTCTCCTAAAATCACTCTCCTAAATTTTGATGGTTTCTTGCTCAACACCTTAAAATAAAAGTATAAGGTACTGAATCAAAATCTTCTAACAACCTGAATTTTAATACCTTGGTTTTAGATAATCCCTCAAACTTTCTAGATGTGTTACACTTGAGAAGATTTTGAAAACCAGTTCAGTTTGTTTCAACATTTAATTTTACATCTTGCTTTTTTCCCTTTACTCATTGTCTTAGAAGACCATGCCCATAATCAAATATGTATTCCCTCAAATTAAGGCCCCAGCCAATTTTATTGTCTCCTGGTCAGGGAATTGAGAAGTATGGCAGCCTAAAACCACAGACTTTAGAAAAAAGATTCCTTTGTGATATAATTATTTCCATGGGAAAACCCTATGGTGTGTCCTTTTTTGCAAAGACATTTTTTGCAAAGACTATTTAGGTCCACTCAAATAGAAAGGTGGCAACTGTTGGTATGTAACAGGCTTGTTCTCCCAGCAGTTCAAATGAGAATTAAAACCAAAACAAAATTTAATTCAGCACAGAAGAAGACACTGTGATTGGTTTTTAAAGTGTCCAGAGAAGTCATTTGATTATAGAACTGGCAGAGTCTAATAATTTTTTGGCTGTTGCTTAAGAATATTATTTTAATAGTGAAGCTGGTGAAAAGGCAGAATATTAAAGACATTCTTAATTTAAGAACTCTAGTTCTATATCGAGATCAAAACGATTAGACAAAATATTCACACATCCTCCAGTTGATACCTGCATCTACTTTCCCCCTGAAAAACCACATGTAAATGAACAATTCATCACTTTTGCCCATTCACAACTTCATTATTTTCTTTTCACTAGGATAAGGTATTACAATTCTAGAAATTACCATTATATCACTTTATAACAGCCTCAAGATCTCACTAATGTTTATGATAAATCATTTGAACAGCAATTGTCAAGAGGAAGAGAGAAAAGAGTATTGTTTGTTACATTTCCGAGATATGCATCCATTTTTGGCCAGAAAAGTTCTATATGTAGAATGAGTAGGATGGAAAATGTCTTCCAGAGCTGAAAATATTTCTTTGAGCCCCATGCTCTAAGGCAGTCTGGTTGAAGGTAAGAACACTTCTGAAAGTCAAAACAGGAATACAAAATACTGAACAAAACAGATGTATTAGAATGAACATATGAAATTGCTGATATTGACCAAGAAGAACAGCAGTTTCACGTGGTTTGACTTACATGTTTGTAAGTCTTCTGTATAATTGCAGCCAGCTCCGTAAACATGCACAAAATAACCTCCCTAGTGCCAACATCTACAAGCAGCACAGACATGCACAAGTGACGGTGCCTGTCTCCAGGTAACCCATGGCTAATGGGACACAAAACTCTTCTAAAACAGGGTGCTCCTGCCTGCTACAAGCACTATGGTATCACAACACAGAAAATGGGTGGAGGGGGAAGAGAATTTGAAAAAAGCTTTGCAGAGTTGAGTTGGCTATTGCAGTAATGCTTAGAAACCTGCTGGGTAGGGTAGGGAAGGGAAAGGTAGGGAAGAGGAAGGGAAAGCGTTCTAGGAAAAATTGAAGGGCATATGAGAGGAAAAAGAGGGTACTGTCAAAGGGTCAGGAAGTGATTTTTCTGACAGAGGGACTGATGGGAAATGGCTAAGCCAGTAGGTTGGGAACCAGGTAGGTTGAACACCTTGCTAGCCCTGGAGTGGGTAGAGATAGAAGGCTCAAGAGCAGAGCTGATCATGCTTTACAAAGGTCATTCTATCGGTAATGTGGAAGACAGGGTGGGTGCAGTATGATGAGACTAGAGTCTCCTCTAGCAAACTAGTCAGGAGTCTCCTGAAACAGTAAAAGCAAGAGACAGTGTGAACCTGAACTATGGCATGGGGAGAAAGTGAGGGCCCAGACACCATTGGATTGGATCTGTATGAGTAGGGGTGGAGGAGGATTTCAAGGGGAGGCTAGAGTTTCTAGGCTTGGGTGAATGAGGAGATGGTCATGCTGGGAACCAATATGGGGAACCAAAGAGAAGGAAGAAGTTTGGTAGGGGAGATTAGCAAGTGTGGTTGAAGGTGCTCTCAGGACATCCTGCAGGGACTAAGAGGCATTCAGGAATATGACTCCAGAGGAGAGTGGCTGGCCAGAGAACAGCATCTGGAGTCTTCAGTGTGAAGGCAGCCTTGGGAGTACAATAAGTCCAGTTCTGCTCAAATGCCATCTTCTCAGAGGACTCTCCCTGACTCTTGTCTAAAATAGCAGCCCTGACATTCCTGGTTCCCTTAACCTGGATTTGAGTTTCATCATAGGTTTAACCACGACTCAACACTGTTATTCACTTATTTGTTCATTACTTCCCATCCTCCTAGAATACAGGTTCCTTAAAGGCAGAAATTGTTGTCTTATTCTCCACTGTATTACCAGCTCTTGGAATACTTCTGGGCACATAGTGGGTCCTCCACAAAATATATTTTAAATGAATGTTAAACAACCAGGGAGATACAGATTTCAAGTATTCCAAGATTAGAGCTTAGGGTACACTACCTTTTAAATGTAAAGGTAAAGGAAAAACTTTAAAAAGAGGGTAAAAGAAACTAAGAAGGACAAATTAGAAAACGAGGGAAATAAGACCAAAGTGGAATCATGAAATTAGAGAAAGGTTCTGTGAAGGTCATCAAGTTAACAATGTAACATAGTGTCAAATACCATAAAATGAGGAAAAAGGATGAGGACTGGCAACCAGAAAGGAGCTTTTACCACCAAATAGCCTTTGGAACTTCTGTGAGAAGGCTGAATGATGGGGAAGGATACAACACTTCCCAGTCTCTTTCACAATCACCCTCAAAATAGGAGGCTCCCACAGTCCAGTTGACATGTTAAACTCATACACAGGGTTTTGGCTGATGCCTGTACATCTTGGCCCTGTTTTTAACCTGGCAAGATCATATTGGATTTTTCTTCTGTGATCTATTACATTAATGATCTTCCCAGATTTGTTGTGTTTAGAAGTATAGTAAATATGCTTTATATGTCTGGGATTCAAATCATTGATAGAAATGTTGAATACAACAAGACCAAGGTGAGGGAATCCATGTAGACCTCTATGGACATCATCCTGGTCAGTTGGCTGGTTCATTCTTTCATTTGTTTGTTCATTCATTCATTTATTCATCCAAGATTCATTAAGCACCTATTATGGGCCAGAAATCGATCACCATTCTTTTTTTTTTTTTTTCTTTTTTGAGACAGAGTTTTGATCTTGCTGCCCAGGCTGGAGTGCAATGGTGCGATCTCAGCTCATCGCAACCTCCACCTCCCGGGTTCAAGCGATTCTCCTGCCTCAGCCTCCCAAGTAGCTGGGACTACAGGCATGCACCACCACCCCAGCTAATTTTGTATTTTTAGTAGAGACGGGGTTTCTCCACATGGGTCAGGCCGGTCTTGAGCTCCTGACCTCAGGTGATCCGCCTGCCTCGGCCTCCCAAAGTGCTGGGATTATAGGCATGAGCCACTGTGCCTGGCCCGAATCACTATTTTATGCTAATATGACTATGACTGTTCAGCTAACCGAGAATTCATTAAGTTGCATAATGATCTACTGACATATCCTTATCCTAGTCACATAGCTGGCAAAGACTTTGTCAAATGCCTACTTCTTCCAACTTTCTAGGATGATATTTTAGGTTTCTTCTGACTTTTGAAGGACTCCTCAGTGGGGAGTCATTAATCAGAAGGAGGGATGTTTCCACATTCTAACTACTAATTCCTCTGCAATTTTGTTTCGTGGAACATTTAAGCAACATGAAATACCCTGGCATAATTCTTCCTCATTGCCCCTCAAAGGAAATCAATAACCAGAACAAGCTCACACCTCCCTGAACAAATTTTATTTCTCTTTTTCTCTTCAAGCCCCATTACACAGCAATTTTTCTTTTTTCTAAATTGTAAATATATTGTGCTTAAAATAATTTTGTGTTAAGTGACTCCTATTTTTTTTTCTTTTTTTGAGACAGAGTCTCGCTCTGTTGCCCAGGCTGGAGTACAGTGGCACAATCTTGGCTCACTATAACCTCTGCCTCCCAGGTTCAAGTGATTCTCCTGCTTCAACCTCCCCAGTAGCTGGGACTACAGGCATATGCCACCTCGCCCAGCTAATTTTTGTGTGTGTATTTTTAGTAGAGGTGGGGTTTCACCATATTGGCCAGGCTGGTCTCAAACTCCGGACCTCAGGTGATCTGCCCACCTTGGCCTCCCAAAGTACTGGCATTACAGACGTGAGCCACCACACCTGGCCTTGTGACTCCTATTTTCACATTGCTCCCCATGACAAAATCAAAGATGTGTTCTGGTAGCAAATACATGGGCCCTCTCTCTACTTGGAGAAAACAGAATGATAAACACAGCAAGAACTCTTAAATAGTACAGACAGAAAAGATACTTTTTACATAAAGTAGCAATAATATTCAACATATTAATAATTCTGTGATGTTAAACATGCTGCATACATTTAAAAACACAGAAACTAGACACATAGCATGGAGCCAGGAATTTCCAAATGTGATTTAGAATGTGATTGTCTAGATTTGGGTCCTTTCCATAATCAGACTTTCCCAAAGCTTCATCAATTTGGCAAAGACTTTGTCCTCCATTACCAGAATTAAATTTCTCATTTTTCATCCAATGTGGGTTTTTAAAAAAATATCTTTTGATCCCTTACTCTTTTTAGTTTTTTTCTTCATGTATTTTCTGAGTACCTCTTGTATATTTGCTATACCTTCCTTTATAGGAAATGACACTGCATAAAGCTAAGAATTGAAAAGACAAATCAAACTGGTTGGTATATAGGAAAACACTTATAAATGGTAAAGCTCCGGGAACTATAAGCCATCATTGCCAGTGTTTCTCTTTAATGGTAGAGGTGGAGCCCAGGCACGTCACTGTCATGAAACTGGCTAACATCGATGACAATGAGCACACACGGAACCTCTGTTAGCCAATCTCTTCTCAACCTAATCACTTGTTTATTTAACAACTGTCAGTGTCCTCATTAGGAGCCTCAAGGGCCACCAAAACAGTGATTGTTGAGTTTGGCAAAAGCCAACTTGAGCTATAATGACCCTCTCTCTCCTGACAAAAACATTCCACTGATTTTTTTTTTTTTTTTTTTTTTTAAACAGAGTTCTGATCTGTTGCCCAGGCTGGAGTGCAGTGGTGTGATCTTGGCTCACTGCAACCTCTGCCTCTCGAGTTCAAGCAATTCTCCTGCCATAGCCTCCCGAGTAGCTGGGACTACAGGCGTGTGCCACCATGCCCAGCTATTTTTTGTATTTTTAGTAGAGAAGGGGTTTTGCCATGTTGGCCAGGCTGGTCTCGAACTCCTGACCTCAAGTGATCCACCCACCTCAGTCTCCCAAAGTGCTGGGATTACAGGCATAAGCCACCGCACCCGGCCTCCACTGAACCTCATTTTCAAAAGGAGAGCAAGGAATAAAAGTTTGGCACCAGCAGGCTGAGGCTTCCTATGATGGAAACTGGTGTGGCATGAAAAGTTTCAACATACCAGGCTGCCAAATGGGCACAGCACAGGCAGTACTGCGGCATGAGGTGGCATATGCCTCCTCAGCACTGGTGTCTACTGCATCTGTCTGTCCCAAAGTCAAGGTCGGCATTACTGCTCCTCTCCTTGCTCTTAAATCAGGATTGCTCCACCTTGGCACCAGTGATGTTTCGGGCTGGATCATTATTGTGAGGCTGTCCTGGGCATTGTGGATGTGTAACAGCATCCCTGGCCTCTACTCACTAGATACCAGGAGCACCACCCCTGTTTTGATTACCTAAAATGTTTCTAAACACTGCCAAGTGTCTCCTGGAGGGTAAAATCATCCCCAGTTGAGAACCATTGCCTTAGAGCTATCTTTTCTTCCCTAAGCTTCATCTGGCTATTGCGATATTCTATCAGAAAATGGTTCTCAGGCCTAGCTGTGCACTGGAATCACAGGGGAAGTTTTTAAAATATTGATGCCAGGACATCACTCCCAGAGATTCTGATTTGACAGATGGGGTTGTGTAGTGGGCATGAGAGCTTTCAAATCTCCCCGGGTAATTCCAATATGCAGCCGACTGCTGGAGGCAGGAGGGAAACAGACAATGTGTGCTACGATGATGGTGACACAATCAGAGCTGTTTTAGGAAAATTATCCAGAGGGCAGCTGGATGGACAGATAGGAAACCAGAGAGGGCAGAATCAGGGTGACCATACTTGATTAGGGAAGAGGTGGGGACTGCATACTCAGCTGAGGCAGGAATGAAAAATCGCGCATTAAGGCAAGCGGGGGAGATTCAGGGTTGATCCTGAGACTTTCAGCTTGGATCCCTAAAAGGATAGTGAGTCCCATAGGGAAGTGGAGAGAACGGGTGATGTATTGGTTTTCTGGGGCTGCCAGAACAAAGTACCACAAAGTGGGTGGCTTTAAACAACAGAAATTATTCTCTCACAGTTCTGGAGGTGAGAAGTCCAAAGTCAAGGTGTGGGTGGGGCCATGTTTTCCACGTTTTCTCTGAATGCTCTAGGGGAAGATCCTCCTTTCAGCTTCTGGTGATAGCCTGCAATCCTGACGTTCCTTGGCTTGCAGATGCATCACTCCCATCTCGGCCTCTGTCATCACATGGTGTCCTCTCTGTGTGTTTATGTCTGTGTCTCTTCTTATAAGTACACCAGTCATATTGGACTGGGGCCTACCCTCATTGAGTATGGCCTCATCTTAACTCGATTATGTCTACAAAGACCCTACTTCCAAATAAGGCCACATTCACATAGGTAGCAGGAGTTAGGACTTCAACATATTTTTTGAGGGGGGTTGGGGACACAATTCTACCCACACTAGATAAGGAGAGTGAGAAGGACTATCAAGTTTGGAAGCCATGTGGGTGGTGTCTGTGCAGCTGCTCAGCCTGAGCAGAGTTTGGAAATGAAGACTTGAGTGTTATCATCAGCAGAGAGGAACCTATTATCATCACAGGAGTGGGTGGGATGCCAAGGCAGAAGGTACAGAGGAGAACACCTTTCAGGTGCCTCCTAATTCAGGGGATCTCTAGTGGGAGAACCACCCTCAAAGGATGCAGAAGATGTTGACAAAGTTCCAGGACAGGGCCCTGTCACAGAGGAGGAGCGAATTTTAAGAAGGAGGGGGTGTCCCCACAGTCAAGGCAACCAGAAGGCGAGGACTTGGCAAAGGCCACTGAAATGGAAAATTCCGATGTCCTTGCCAGCATTAGTGCAAAGCCTGGAATGGAAACCACTTTACAGGGGGGCTACAGAAGTTCGGCTGGGAAGTGAAGAAGAGGAAGCAGGGGCAGCCCACTTTCTAAAGAAATTTGGTAGTGAGGGGAAGGCCAGAGAAAGATGTAGGCAGCTTAGGGAGAAAAACACAGGAAGAGAGTCCCAAACATGTCTTATGCTGAAAAGGCAGTGACGGCCACTGAAAGAGAGGTTTCAAAAGATGCTAGTGAAGACGGACAGATGATGAATGGAGATCACAGGAGAGGAAGAGGGCCAGCTGTGGATGGCAGGATGTGATGCTTCTCCTTCTGAAATGGAAGGAAGGAAGAGGAAATAGAAGGAAAAGGAAAAGTCATCCAACTCCAAGATTTAAGGAATTTCATCTTAGAAGAGGTGGTAGGGATGGAGAGGTTAAAAGGGCAATCTGTCCAGCATTGAGAAGGGTACATTTGTGTCTTGATTTAGTTCACCTCATAGCCCTAAGAAGGAGAAAGCATCAGCTCTGTTTTATGGGTGACAAAATGGAAGGTGTGATGGTCTTGGGTCTTAGTAAGGTAGGTGGATTGCCCTGAGTCTAGACTGCCCAGGGACCTGAGTGGGGCTGAGTTTCCAGGGGCACAGAGACACTAGGGAGGTAGACTGAAGGAGACAAGGAATACCCTTACCTTATGTCTCACCACCCTGAGGGGAATGGACCCCAACATGACAGAGCCACACTAACGAAACAAAGCCAAAATGGGAAACGAGGACCAAATGATGGGTTTTTAAACTGGTTTTAAGAAGGTTTCTGGCTGGGTACAGTGTGGCTTATGCCTGTAATCCCAGCACTTTGGGAGGTCAAGGCAGAAGAACTGCTTGAGCCTATGGGCAACATAGCAAGACCCAGTATCTATTAAAATAAATAAATAAATACATACATACATACATACATAAAGACAGCCAAGTGCAGTGGGGCATACCTATAATTCCAGTTACTCAGAAGGCTGACGTGAGAAGATCGCATGAGCCCAGGAGTTGGAGGCTGCAGTGAGCAATGATCACACTACTGTACTCCAGCCTGGGTGACAGAGTGAGACCCTGTATTTTTTAAGGAAAGCTTCTACTTCTTCCTGTGTACACAAGGAATACATCAGGAGACAGACAGCTGATCTACTGACAACATGCTTCCTAATTATTACATCCCGTGGGGCGCTTGGATTCCCTCATTAAGAGTGGCACAATGAGCATTCCCTGTGAGGGCCCCCAATTAACTCATCTACCCAGCATGTTCCAGCCAACATGAACAAGGGCCAGCCTTCCAGACTCCTCTTTGTTAGCTGTTTAACCGCCGTTATTGGAATCCCGGTCATGTTTCTGGAGCAGTTCCTTCTTGGTTCAGCAGAAACCACCAGGGCTGGGTTATTCTCTCACCCAAAGAGTCCTCAACTCAACCACAAAGCTGGGGGAACCTGGGGTGCTCTGCTGAGGATTTGCCTTATATCATCTGCCAAAATCCCAATCGCACTGTCTCCCCATCTCCCCAGCTCCAAGTCCCCTCCTAAAAGGCACGGGCCAAAGTCCATCTCCTTTCGAAAGCCTCCTTGGTGAAATCTACCCACTTCCTTTTTTTTTTTTTTTAATTTCCTTTTAGAGTCCAGGTCTCACTTTATCACCCAGGCTGGGGTGCAGTGGTGTGATCACGGATCACTGCAGCCTCCAACTCCTGGGCTCAAGCCATCCGCCTGCCTCAGCCTCCCAAATAGCTGGCATTACAGGTGTGACCACGCCCAGCCCATTTCCCCCTTCTTAGCATTCTAACTCACCCCGCTGTCTCTCAGTTATAAATGCAAGCCTCCATGGATGGCAGTTCCCTGCACTAAAAGGACACTCATCTGCCTTGACCTTCCTCCCACTCAGGTTGGAGACAAAGGCTTGTGCCAACTTGGATCAGGCCCAACCTTCAATACTGTGCCACCATGGAAGGCTTCCCAAGGTAGGCGGATCTCAACACCTTCAGCCTGCTTTGCTAAAGGAAGACAGACATTACCAAATTGAAGGTTAAATCACACAGGACACTTGGGCTGTAAAAATTCTCACAACAGAAGTTGGAAAATTATGGGATAAGTGCAGCAGAAGTAGCGATAAAGATGACATGACTTCTTTAAGAACCTTTCTGAGAACTCAGGGTGGCTCAGGGAAACCTTCATGCCTTGATGCTGTTTCAGCCACTCCCTGCCCTCAACATGAAGGAGTTGACGTCATCTTTCCCTGAAATAGAGTCAATGTGTGGATTAATGAGTTTCTACCTGTCGGGCTGCCAGGAAAGGTGCTTTCTCAAGCAGGCACACAGATGCCCACATACCTCTTGGGGAACCAGACCCCTTCAAATCCACCCCCTCTACAGTGCTCATGTCACATTGATCTGAGCAACAGAAAACATCCAACAAACACAGGGGTTGGTTATATTTTTCTAATCTTTGTACATGCTCCTCTGCAACTATCACCAACTGTTATGGCTTGAATGTGTCCCCAAATTTCATGTGTTGGAAACTTAATCCCCAATGTGGCAGTACTGAAAGGTGAGTCCTTTAAGTGATTGGGTCATAATTTATTAATCATTCATGATTAATAAATTAAGGTGTTAATGGATGAATGGATTATCATGGGAGGGTACTGGTGGTTTTGTAAGAAGAGGAAGAAACACCTGAGCTAGCACACTCTGCCCCCTTGCCATGTGATACTCTGTACTGCCTTGGGACTGTCCCCATCAGTAAGAAAGCAGTCGCCTGGACCTTGTACTTCTCAGCCTCCATAACTGTAAGAAATATTTTTTTTTCTTTGTAAGTTTCCCAATTTCAGGTATCTTGTTATAAGCAATAGGAAAATGACTAATACACAAAGTCATCACACAAAGAAACTGTGAGTGCCAGCTACCAGGGATACTTGGCCAATTCCTTTCAAGTGGTTTGTTTTTATTTGCTACAGGCCAAGGTGCTGGCTGTATGAGGAACCCATGGACTGGGCTCAACGCTGTGTCCAGAGGACCCACTGCACCTACATGAGATGTGATAGTAGCTCAGAAGGAATGGACAAAAGCCAACACTCAGAGCTGAGGGTCTCCTTGGCACCAGCACTACTATAAAAATTTTAACCCATGTTCTTTCATTTTTGCCTTCATGACAGTATTGAGAGTTGGGCATCACCATCCCCCTTGCATGGATGAAGAAATGAAGACCAAAGGGAGCTGTATGGACTTGGCCAAGGTGGTCAAGAAGCTGGTCAGAAGCTGAGCTGAACCTTGACTCAGGCCGTTGGATGCCAGAGTCGGGAAACCAAGAGTCAGGCAGCCATGATGGCAGGAACGAAAGTTCAATAAGGGCCCAGGTGACTAGGTGATCAGCAGCATCAACTGTTGAACTCAGAGATTCCAGGTCACCACCAAAGCTTCACTCAGAATGGCTCTTCCATCACTTGCAATTATCTCCCCAAAACCTAGTAATCTGGAGTTCCCCTTCAAACTCTGATAAAACATGGGGCCGCACACTTCCACAACTCAGTAAGGCTCTCATGTCTGCATCCTTGTTCAGCATCCCCGCCAGCCCCCCTCCAATGCTTACCAGCCTTATGATACCATGTGACCTTCCTGAGTTTCAGCTTCATTGTCTACCAAAAGGACTCATAAGAGAACTTCCCCCATAAGGCTATTGTTAGGATCGTGTAATACTGCATGCAGCACCTCAGCACGACGCCTCCTACATGACACTTACAAATGCTATTTCTATTTTCAAAGTCCTTTATGCTCCCACCACCATCATACAGGTCCCAGGGAGAGGTAGAGAGACGAAGGATTAGCTGGTGATTTCATGTCCTTCTAGATCTTTCCCTGACCCTGAAAGGTTCATTTCTGTGCCCTTGCCTGGCCTGGATTTCTAGGGGCACTCCCCACTCCACCCGGTCCTGCCCCAGACCTCCCTGTATTCTGTCCACAAATTGTACCAGGGTCCTCCCTGAGGAGGTCCAGTTTGGATGTGATGCCTGAGATTGACTAAGCTGCAAATAAATAAAAGGAACTGAGACGAATAAGGTAATGGGATTAAAAAAGACATGCCTTCAAGGGTACTCTTTCAACAATGGACTAAATTGTTTTCTGGAATCTGTAGGATATTGCTAACACCTGTACTCAAGTCCAAATTAAATGTGCCCTGAATTTTTTTTTAAAAGCACAGTGGAATTTCTTTCTTCATGTCAGAGAATCACGCAAACAGGGTCAGCTTCATGGGCATATGATGTGCACAGAGCCTTGCCCTCAGAAGGGCCTGAAGCTTGGTTTAATACTCTGATGGCATTGTCTTAAAATTCTTAATCATTTTATCTTCGAACCTGTGTTTTCAACGGGACCATGTTGCACGCATGTGAGCAGAGGAGCTACATGCTCCTTGCCACCTCATTTGCATACCACATTCATGATGCACCATGAGCCCAGAATTCTGGTGAATCCCTAGTGCATGGGGAGTTCAATAAGGACTCAAAGTCCTTAAAAGGTAAGCATGTTCCGCCTATGACTAAGCAAGCACTGGTGTGAACAGTCCTAAAGGTCACACTTTCTGTTCTAAGCGCAACTTGCTTCAAATGCAGAAAGAAGTTACTGGAGTTCTAAGAGACATGAATGACCAAGGAACCTGGCCATATCCTTCCTTACTCCTGTTACTTCCCTGTATTGGCCAAGCACTTACACTGACAATGACAACCCAGAAGGAAAGGGAAAGATAGGGCAACCGAGTTCCTTTCCTTTCAGTTCTTCCTTACTTACTAGCAAGCCACAGGCAGGGAGTGTTGAGGATGTGCTAATATCAATAAGTAAAATCAAAACATTTGAGTTAGCTTTTTGCAGCATTTCCACTGTTCTAGTTAGTATAAAATACATATATGTACCAGCTACAAAATACAAATTGTGTGTTAGTGATCCCATATACATGGTAAATGGTCTTATGCTTGCATCTAAAATTTGCACTGCACAATTGAAGGATGGTTGGTAAGATTCACACTAATAATTTAAAATGACATTAAGAATGACATTAAGTTGCATACAAAAATGTCTCGACAAATCGAGAGAGAAACTATGGAAGAAAGGGGAATGTTTTTATTTTAGTATCATGAATGGCCCTATTTTCCTGCCTTCTGAACAACTGGCCTGCATTTTCATTTTGCACCTGGCTCTGCAAGTTCAGAAGCTGGCCCTCACAGCAAGGCCTGATCCAGTAAATTGTCACTGCAGGGGAAAGGAGGCAGGGGTCGCTGTGGCCATGTGGTGGCATGGTAATGCAATTTCAGTGGGATTAAGGGTGTATGTGATGATTCTATAGGAGTCTGGTCTTTTGCTGCTGCGGCAAGTCACTGATACCTTCCCCTTACTGGCTCAATGACATTTCATAAATAAGCTATGAATACTATATAGCTCAAGGCAGGCACAGGCTTACGGTCCAATATATGGTAAGTAAAGGGATGCAGAAGAGCTCAGTATACACACACACAGAGAAATGGCTTGGGGGACCCACATGGAAACTGGTTTATTTACAATCAGGCCCTGTCTAAGCATTTAGGGTCTCAAAAATCTATTGAGATGATTGGCTCTGATGGTTGGGATGGGAATCGGGAAGTCTGGGGTTCTAAGGTTCTAATCTTGGCCCTGTCACTTGCCAGTCACGAGGCCCTGGACAAGATGCTTATAGAGCTTGTCCTGGCTCTTAGATACGCTAGGTCTTAAGTGACCAGTTCAGCAGGATGGTTATAAGGAAAAAAAGGAACATCAGGTAGGGAACCCTACAACCCAGCAGGCATGGCCCCAGCTCCATCACCACTCCTATTGACCTAAGCTATCCTCTGACTGTGTAGGTCAAGTGACTGTGCACCTGCTCTTACTGACCTCTAAACATCATCCAACCCTGGGATGGATTCCAGTGGGCTCCTGGTGTTCTTTGGGGCAAGATGCCAAAACTTTTTCTTTAAAGTATGTGATGCAATTAAGTTTTTCTCAGCATTGATCTTACTAACCTGTGCCCTTTAACCTCTCAAAGCAGTTACACTGAAATTATTATGCTCAGATTGTTAAGAGCACAAAATGAAAAGACAAACCAATAAAACCACTACAAAGATATTTTATAATAAAATTCAGGCTCTGTTATCTGTTGGACATGTATTTTAGAAACAAAATGGATAAAATTTAGTGCTATCAAATATATAAAAATTAAAAAACCAAACTTAACATTCGAATGTATTTCCCCACCCCCAACAGAAATCTGATAGTTTTAATTTAAGATTGGTTAAGATCTTCTCATGAACTGGGGATTATAATTTGTTAATATAATTAAAACAATATATCTATGTACTTTTTACGATTAAAAAAACAGGCTATTGATAGACTAGGAGGAATATATTTGCCAGCCCTCTAACTGGCAGGGTGGATTCAGATGATCTGAGTGAGCATGTAGTTGTCCCCTTCCTTTGACTCTACTGCAAGTGTGACCTTCATGAAGCTACCTACTCAGATGAAGGAAGATGAACATCCTAGACCCAGCAGCCTCACACCAAGTGATTCTGAGGTACATCAAAGACTGAAAACCATTAATTTACAGAAGAATGTGACTATCCAACACACACTTAGACAAAACATTTGAAATTTACCAATACGTGGCTTGTTGCAGTATCTGAAATTTACTTTCTAATGTTAGCATGCTTGCTTTTTCTAGTTCAGGAAAGTACCTAGGAGTTACAGATGTATAAGTCAACGGCCCTCAGACTAAAGTCTACAGAAAACCTGTGCCTTGTTGGGTCAGCTGCTTGGTGGGTCCAGGGTTGGTATAAAACACAAACTGCACAAAAATGGGAACTATTTCACTTGGTCTATTGCTGTTGATAATTCACACTAAGACAAAGCCACACATTAAAAAATATATTCACATTATTCAAAGGCAATCTTTGGTTCAACTGTCTCATCTGTTTATCTTCTAGGATGGAAATTAGAAGTAGGATGAAGTCATTCAGGTCCTTTAATCCACTAAATAGTGAGTGGCCTTTGAAAATTGAAAAGCACTGGGACAACTTGAAATAACGATCCCTGCCAGGTCAAACATAAAATATCCTATTGGGTAGAAAGGGCAACCAATGAAAAGTAAATCTCAGTGATCTCAAGGAATCTACCAATAATATTTTAAGTCATTAAATCGCACGCAATGTTTTCATAGCAGAGAATCTGCAGACTCAGAGCATCTCAGAGGAAAGGTCAAAATCTGAGGAACAGTAGTCTTAGCTACTCAAGAGCTGAGCCAAGAGGATCACTTGAGCCCAGGAGTTTGAGGTTATAGTGAATTATGATCTTTTCTTCTTTGTGAGCTGTCTGACAGTCAGCATTCCCTAAAAATCTGTGTATGATGCTGACATTCATACAGCAGATGACAAATATCCACTCGCATTAACCCATAATAACTTAAGGGCTGGGCAGTTTTAGTTTATCCTGTAATTGTACATTCATAATTTCTGTATCAATGACATACTGTATTGCTGAAACAAATGCATTTTCTACTTTTAGATAGGATTACTACATCAAGTGGATGCTACTGTCTATGCTGACCTCACAAGCTATTTGATAAAACCTCTTCTATGTATTCGAGAATAAGATAGTGGAATGTTAGCAACATACTGGTACACTTTAAAAATTGTGTTAGCCAGGCACTGTGGCTCACTCCTGTAATCCCAGCACTTTGGGAGGCTGAGGTGAGAGGATCTCTTGAGCCCAGGAGTTCCAGCCCAGCCTGGGGAACATAGTAAGACTCTATTTCTTAAGAAAAAAAAAAAAAACTAGAAAAAAAAATTAGCTAGGCTTGGTGGCATGCATCTGTAGTCCTACTCAGGAGGCTGAGAGGTGACGATCTCTCGAACCTAGGAGTTTAAGGCTGCAGTGAGCCATGATCACACTATTGCACTCCAGTCTGGGTGAAAGAGAGAGACTCTATTAAAAAATAAAAACAAAACTTTGTTCATCTGTGCTTTCAATATAAAAACAATTTGAGGTCAGTTAGTCATACACTCAAGTGGAATCAGAACGGGCTAACGTGCTTTCAAAGTGGTAACTAAGTGATGGCTTTTTTTTTTTTTCCCCAATAGGAAGAATTTAATATGGGGAATAAGTTAAACAGGCATTAGAGGATTGAAAGGGCAAAACAAAGGGAACAGTGAGGTAAACAGTGACTGCAGAAAGCAGCTACTACTCCTAGGGTTAGTAGTACAGAGGGTAGAGGTCAGGGTTACCTAGAAGCTTGGATCTGGGGAGAGGGCACTGCCCAGTTGGTGCTGCTGCCTCAGAAGCTCAGATGTGGAGCCTTGATTCAAAGAGGAAGGTTTCTAGTGCCCCGCCATTGGGCTTTGTCTTTGGTTCATGCCATGAAGGTGACAACGTCGCCCAGGGCCCTGAAAGGCAGGCTATGTACCTTCATTTTACCACACAGGCATTTAAGAGGAAGGCACTGGAGTCAAACAACCTAGGATTTCCTCACTGAAACTACAACGAGAAGAATTTTGTTCAGTTCTTCTGATTATCTGGTCTTATTTGAAATAAACATTATGTGCCCAGAATTCTAAAACAGGAGAGAAATTTTAAAACCATCTAGCTCTTCTTTCCTTTTCCAGTCTGTAATCAGGATAGAAAGGACTAAGGAATTCAAGTCTCTTGACTCCCACCCAAACATGCTCTTTTTTCACCTGATGTATAGTTAGCAAAGCAAATATTCTGTTAGGATAAGGCTCAAATGCCAAATCTACAATATATTCACTAGGCAGAGATAATTCTTCCTAAAAATATGCATTACATCTTTGCAAGGACACATTCCTGTATTTTTACAAAATGCCTTTTAAAAGTAAAATCTTACTGGGCCAAGACAGAGCACAATAGAGAAGACAACATAAATCTTTGGAAATCAATGCTTGTTAATGTCAATTTATCTTTTTAATGAAAAGCCACTGATAAACCACGCCATACAATTAAGTGAGCGAATGCATGCCATGGGCTTTGCACAAGACCAAGGAATAGTCAATAAAAAGTAGTTGTGATGATTGATAGGCAAGGCCAGAGTAGGGTTTAAAAAGCTTTTTCACGAAGGCAATAAAACTCTGGGATGGAGCTTGTCAACCTGTCTCTGTCAGAGTATAGTAGATGGATAATGGTCACCTGCTCCACCCACTCACGGAGGAGAACCTTGGATTATGGGCAATTTCCAGCTCCCAACCTGAGATCCCACTCATTCTCAGGAAAGCTTATCAGTGGAAGGCAGTAACAGCAGTGTATGATAAGAATAAATGGATACTTCTCACCATATTAAGACATACCAGTTCGAAACATCTTAGCTGTCAGTTAATAACTCATCTGTTTACTTAATGGATATTTATCAAGTATCAGCCATGTGCCAAGGATTGTGTCAGGTACTGTGGATATAAAAAGAGTGGAGACTGCTTCTCACTGGAGGAGCTAATGAGCTCGTGTGAACAGAGGGACACAAACATTAATTTTTTTATTCAGCAAATATTTACCTGTTTCCCTGTGTGGGGGTGGGGCCACTGTCACAGCAGCTAGAACCACAGAGCATCTCAGCAGACTAAACAGTGCATGAGTACATGAATGTTGGGCCCATGTCTTATTCATTCACCAGTGCAGGCCCAGCAACTAGCCGGGGACAACTATTATTGGCGTTGCTGAATGGCCAACAAGAGCCATCTGGTCCTCAGCCTCCCCAAACTCACTCAACCCATGGAAGGATGAGTGGAACCATGGGGGCAAGTATGTAGCCAAGCTTAACTCTGCCAGCAAGAATGGCCAATAAAAGCTGGAAGGGGCAGAGGATGTATGGCAAGCAAGGCTTCCTAGAAGAAATACTATCTGAATGGGTACTTGATAAATAAGCAGAAGTTATCTGATACTTTTAGGAATTCCACAGTTTTTTGGGGGAAGTCCTAGACCCCAGTGAAAAAGCTAGGAGTTTTTTTTCAACTCTACAATGGGAGCAAGTTTCTAAACTCCTTGGTGCCTCAGAGCCTCAACTGTATAGTGTAATATTTAGTCATATCCACCTTCAAGTGATTGGGGAGATTAAATGAGGATGTAGTAAACAGGTAAGAAGAGTTCCTGGCTAGATTAAGTATTAAATACAATGTAGATAAAAGCTAGTCTTATGTGTACCTTTTAAAAAGCTGTCTATACAGGATTTTCTTCCAGTCATAGCACCATCATCAGGGTTTTGCCTGAAACATCAAGAACTAAGAGGGGCTAGTGCATCCCTGAGTTTCAAATCAGTGGCAAGAAGTCTCACTTTCAGAGTCTGCTTAACTCCCAACTTCATTCAACTTTTACATTTTATAGTAAAATGCAGAGGTACACCATCAGTGCTAGATGTGAAACATGCTTGGCAAGACAATGTATTAGCTTCTAGCTTCTGGAGATAGGAACAGAGTGACAGCTTAGCCACATGCCAAAGCTGACTCAAACAAAAGCAGGATGGTCTTCAGAACATGTGGCTCTCCAATGCTAATCTTACACCACCTGTTGAGGTTAACAAGCAAGATGTGGTCAACGTTTTGTGATCTGCCAGAATTTGAATGAGACAAGTCTTGGGCTTACAACCAGTAGCAGTTTGCACTTTAAATCACTCATATAGGGGGCTGATCTGCTCCTTCACAATGATATCCTTGATCTGCTACAACTTCAATCAGAAAAAAATTAGCGGTAACTTAATGGGTTGTGTGATTCTAATGCTAAAGCATGCTTACCATACCAGTGAAAGACCCACCAAACAGAAGACTCCAGACCTTAATTTAAGGAAGAAAGAAATCTACAGAGGCTTAATCATTTAATACCTGCACGCATCTGGATAAGTGAGCCACCTGTTTGCAGAGGTAAATGAATGAGCTCTAACCCTAGTTTCTATCCAATGAAGTTCTGTGGATATAAATAACTTCCCATTTTTACAGTGCAAAGATTTATCATGCTTTAGCTGTTCAGAATTTAGAGTCAAGGGAAGCAAAGATGCTATATTTATTTATTTTTAAAAGCACATTACTATTGCAGTAAAGACATCCTATATTTTTGTTTCACACCTAAAGCATACTACCATCAGTATCTACTAAGTACTCAACACAAACCTAGAATTCAATTAACATTCCTTTTCTAGCTTCGAACGATTCACTTTCATAAACTATATAGAACACCCTACATGTGTACTTGACATATACAAATTGCCTCCAATGAATGAGTCACACGAAATTTCAGTTTGGAAGCACTTCTGCAGGTCTTAATAGCTGTTTGCTAATGCATGCATTATTCTTCAGTTATAAAATTCATACGTTTAAAAAACTGAGCTAAAGAGTGCTCACAAGGAACAAAATCAATGTGCTTTCCTGCAAAAAAAAAATCAACCACTCAGAGCAAGAAGGAAAACATGTTTTTCCTATTGTTGAACACAGCAGTTAGCATCCAACACCGTCGTCTCATTGTTCAGAAATGCTGGCTAACTCTGCCCCATAAAAATCAATGTTTAATGCATAAAAATTTAACTACATATCTAGTTATCCGGCAAGAGAGCCAACTGAGTAAGCTGAAGACTTGATAAAAATAAACGCAACCCAAATTGTATGAAACCACAACATGACATAGCTTTGAAGGGATACGTATCTAGATATCCCTTCAATCACAACCTTGACATCATAAACTTGTTACTGCCATGTCAAAACACTGATTTCTCTTTTTTTGGTTACGACTTATCTAGGAGGTAGATGTCCCCTTTCCTAGTCCCCTGCAGTCCCTTGTAAAAGTTCCCCACCCTGGCGTGTTTATTCATTTTAAACACACAGCCTTCCCCCCAGGGGGCCACTGAGTCCCCAGTAGATTGTGGCAGTGCCTGGGGGAAGGGCAGAACAGACCCATGAGAACCCACTCAACTCCAGGCAGCCCGCAGACCCGGGGGCGCTTCACAGGTGACTGGAGGTGCCACCCTATTCATCCCCTTTCTCTCTGCACAATAACAAAACCCCGAACCCTCATAATGCCACCTTCTCCTCTCTTTATCATCATTCATATCTCAGCTATGACAGGCCAAAAAAAGAGTCTGATGGGAAATGTGCTGCAAATTAGCATATTTCCCCCCTCCACACAATAGAGGCTTTTAAGCTTCTGCTTTTTCAAAGCAAGTTAGTAGGGGGGAGGGGAAAGCAAGGCTGTTCTTAGCAACAGTGTCTGAAATTCATGGATTTGCTTCCCTCAAAGCGGCTTGCCTGTTTGTCAATTTTCTTGAAGTAAGCCTTCCCTCAAATGGCTTAAAAACTTATTAGAAAGTATTTATCGGACCACCGTGTAATAAACACCCTCTCTCTCATCATTAAATTGCAAATAAATTCTTTGATTTAAAAAAAAATTACAAACCCTAAACCCCTTCTCTCATCTTGTTATGGAGCATGACATCGCCCTTCCTCCTGGAGAAACTGACAAAATAAAGAAATGCAGTTATTGTAAATACCTACTAAGGGGCAATCTGCAGAGGGGACATCTCTGCCATGCTTATTTATAGGTTTCCCATCTCCACCAGTAAAAAGGAAAAAAAGAAAAAAAAAGGGGAGGGCAACACGGATGCTTTATCCTGCGACTTGACTATGGGATGCCAGCAATCACTTCATGTATACCTTTCTCAAGGGCTGTCCCTGTCACCTTTGATGTTGCTAAAGAAGAGTTCTAAAACTACAACAGGCTGGAGCCAGCAAAACAGACTGCTACATTTTTGAAAGGTCATAAGAAACAAAATCAATCTAGTACATCTTTAACAGGCCAGCAAAAGAAATGATTTGTGTTCCATGACACTAAATATTAATTCTCCAAAGGATTGCATCTCAATTTGAGGGTGAGAAATGAAGATTCATCCAGCTCAGACTGAATTATTTGAAAGGGCTCTGAGCTCTTTAATGGCAACTCAAAACCATCAGGGACACTTAAAGTGGCACCTTCTTCATACAAGCTCCATTCCTTAATTATCACTCATTGGTTTCTAAGGCCCCTAAGAAAAGGCCAGTCAGAGTGTCAGAGCTCTCCTAAGGGCCAAGGTGGAGCCAGGCACCAGCTGGGGGCTGAGCTTGGCTCTGGAAGGCCCATGCATTCCTGCCTTCCCCTGCCCAAAGGGAGGAAGAGGAGGCAGCTGAACCTGATGGCAAGGGACCATGTGCTTGGCGTCCTACCCACGGTCCCTGCAGAACCACTGTAGTCTCCTGCCTTTATTAGAGGCCTAGACATTGTCCCTCTCCCTCCAGGCCTAGGTGCTCAGCTCTGCCCATCCTCCTGTAAACCAAAAAATTCTAAGCCCCCAACCTACTGAATGGACCCTTTCTCTCTGCCAAGGGGATTCCAAAGTAAATCTGAAAAACTAGTTCAGACCAAGATGCCTCACGATACCTTCCTCCCATTTGGAAATAAGGCACAAATGACCAGCATTCACATTAAAACAGAGATCTTAGGACTGACCAAACAGACTATTTGTAGCAATAATATACCAAATTCCAACCTGACTCTAGTACAGCATCACGTGACAGGTGTCAGGCCCTGAAAGAAATCAAAGTATTTTACCCCAAAATACGTTTCTTTGACATATTTTGAAATGGCCTACAAAGCTTTCTCTTGTGGGGAAAACCTACATTCTATAGAGAATCCCCTTCCCTTTCCAGGCCTTTTCCTGATCCAGGAGAGATTTAACTAAGACCCTGGCACCTTTTAGGGTCTGATAAGAGACATTTACTATCTAATCTCTCTGAAGCCTGCTACCTGGAAGCTTCGTCTATATAACAAGAACCTTGGCTTCCACGACCCCCCTCATCTTAACTACTATCATTTACTTTCTGCTGATTTCGACCCTTCAAGGCAGAGCTTAACCCTTCAACCAACTGCCAATCAGGAAATCTTTTAATCTACCTATGGCCTGGACTCCATCCCACCAACTTCAAGATGTTCCACCTTTCTGGACTGAACCAATCTTACATGTATTGATTGATGTCTGCCTATAACTTCTACCTAAAATGTTTAAAATCAAGCTATTACCCAACCACCTTAGGCGTATGTTCTCAGGACCTTTTGAGACTGCCTCAGGCCATGGTCACTCATATTTGGCTCAGAATAAACTTCTTTAAATATTTTTATTTAAAGAGTTTGACTCTTTTCAGCAATACACCACACTGGGACCAACACCCATGCCTGTGGGACCGAGTCTCCAGTCACTGATCCTGGCTCAGCCTCTTTCTGGTTCTGATTTCCATTTTGCTTTCTCATATACAGCATACACACCCCTCTTTCCCTGTTAAGTGATGTTTCATTGGCCTGGATCATCTCTCAGTTTGGGCCTCTCCTAATTCCAGGTCTTCTAGGAATTAAAGTCCAACTGGAAAACTGATGTTCAAAATGAGAGTTTCATTTTCAATTTCATTTATAGATTTAATGCAATCAGGTCAAAATCCTGGCAAGCCTTATTGTAGATACTGACAAGCTGATTCTACAGTTCTCATTGGAAAGGAAAAGGATCTAGAATAGCCAAGGTTATTCTGAAAAAAAACAAAGTCGGAGGACTCAGACTACTGGATTTCAAGACAACTATAAAGCTATGCAGATCAAGGCAGTGTGGTAGTGATACATGGACGTACATGGATTAGTAGAACACAATAGAATGCCCTGAAATAGACCCACATAAATGTAGTCGATTGGCTTTTGACAAAGGTGTTCAGATACAACACCAAAAGTACAATCCACAAATGAAAACGATTGTCAAGGTGGACCTTACTAAAATGATAGCTTGAGAGGGCATGTGATATTTGGATGAAAAGTTTTAAAGACATATTTCATTTAGCTAAGAAATTTACGTGCAGTACCTCATTCCTGTCCTCCAAGAGGAGTACCTGACTAAGCAGCATGCCACCAACCCTCCAGGCTCAGCCCTGATGCTCTCCTCTGCAATCCCTGCCTCCAGACAGCCACCTACAGCAATCTAAGCTGCTCCGTACTGGGAAGCCACAGCTCACCTCAGTGTGCTATGCTAGCAATTTCAGCATGATCTCCCTGCCTGCGGGCTCTGGGAAGGCTGACACCATGTCTGACATTTCCTGGTGTCCCCATCCCCTCACTTGTTGACTGGTGTATAGTAGGAACACAATAAATATACTTTTAAAAATAAACACTGACAAATATCAGATGACATTTCTTAGGCTCCTATTTGGAAGCTAGCACTCCCTAGAGCAGTTGCCCAAGAAAGAAAGAATTCTTCCACCCCCAGCGAATCTGCCTTTGTTTTGGCTACATCTCCAATTCTCCCTGTGATCTGTGAATGTTCAAAAGGCTCCTCTCTCTCCTCTCTCCTGACATTACCCTTTCTAATAGACTTGCATGATTCCTCCTGGCCCCAAACCCTCAATTCTAAATTTTAGGCCATGATTTCTTTTCTAAGCTCTAGTGGCTCATTTACCACACACACACACACAAATGTGTCTGTGTGTGTATGCAGGTATACACACATTTACATATATGCACATATATACACATAAGAAGGGAAGCATAAAGGAGGTGTCAGATAGGGACAGAGAAGATGAATTCAGCTTAGAATATTTTGAATTTAGGAGGATGTAAAATATTTAAGTGAAAATATGTGATTGCATATATGCAAGCATGGGTGTATGTGCATGTCTCATATATACATGCATAAGGCATACATGTATACTTTAGACATTCATACATGAATATATAGACATATGTACATGCATGAATGCACGTGTACCCATACACATTTATATATACATAACACATATACATATGTATCCACGCACATATACATATTTATACATACACATACTTCCACTTAAATATTTCACATCCTCCTAAACTCAGTATGCTAAGTTCGTCTTCCCACTCCCCAGCAGATGCCTCCCTCATCCTTCCCAAGGCTCTCCTTCCCATCAAAGCCATCATTACCCTTCCAATATCTTCAAGACTTCAGAACCTCAGCTCTGCCATTTGCCAGCTAGGTCGCTATGGGAAGTTATCTTACTTCCATCCCTCTGGACATCTGTGTGATGGTTGTCATAATATATTTTCACATCACCTTAGAGTCTGGAGCAGTCATTCAAGATCTACAGAATGCCTTTATATATCGCAGGCATGTTCTCTCTAAAATACATGAGTTAGCTATGGTTTCCCCACATTTGATTAGTCACTAAATATACATGTGTGTGTGGTGGGGTGGGAGGTGATTGTCAGTAGTTTAAATCCACCCTCGCCCCTTTCTTCAGCCTCTCCTGCTGGTCTCAGGCTTGGGTGGAGGTAATGGCAATCTAGTTGGTTTTCTACTTCTATGTTCTCCCACCTCAAATCTCAGGCCAAGGCTTACCTGTCCAGAACTAACACTTTCATGGAGTTGTTCAACCAATCTACAATGGAATCCCTGCTTACTAGATGAGCTGGCTAACACCGACCCTCATGGATTGCTGGGCTCTCTGCCACACTCGCCCACCATGTTTCTCTTGGCTACCCCAGGTACCTTCTCACCTCTGCTTCTTGGACCAGTTTCCTTCTCACTCTTCCTCCCCTTCGATTTGTTCTAATTCTATTCTATTCATCTTCAAGGTGCAACTCAAGGGCTACAACTTGTGGGAAACCTCAATGAATCGATTCTCACCATGTCATAGGTCTATGTCCCCCCAATTTACTACAATATGACATTCTTTTTCTCCAAAATATTCATATGTTCAAGTTTTACATTCCAAAAAGACTTTGATCTCTGATTGAACAAGGGCCACATATGTTACTCCTCTGGTACCACGCCATAGCACCTATTCTAGGTTCAGAAAATTGTCATCACATTCGGTGAGAACCGATTTCTCAAATAATAATTACTAGAACATCTGCAATGGCTATGACCTTTGGTTTTTAAAATAAAAGTATAATTTTCCTATCATAAATAAAAATGAATCACAGAGTACCATCTCTTTTAAGAAATTGTTAAGTAAATATCACTTCACTGCCAGGGAGGGAAAATTTGGCAAAGTATATCATAAAGTGCAAATTTAGACACCTAGCATATTACGTTGGTAGGAGCCCAGCGCACAGAAACACTAAGTAGTTCTGATTTTCTCCCTGTGGTTTATGAAGCCCAGGGACCCCTAATGACCTCCACGTTGAACAGGAGGCACATCCGTCCGCCAGCAGTAATTATTTTATTGACTTGATTAAAGAACAACTATTTCCACTGTCAAAAAGATCTATGGTCAGACCTGGTGGCTCATGCCTATAACTTAGTGCTCTGGGAGGCTGAGATGGGAGGATTGTTTGAGGTCAGGAGTTCAGGACCAGCCTGGCCAACATAGTGAGACCGCCATCTCTATAAAAATTTTTTTAAAAGAAAAAAATGTGTTTTAAAAGCTACCCAAACACATCATCCTTAAGCACAAAATGGCAGTAATTAAAGATGCATATTTCCCAGATTGAAATATGAGTCAATGGACACAACATAAAATAATGTATTAATATTTATTCAACATATTTATTTCACTGATTACGATGATAAAGCCAAAACTCATTTTTTAAACAAACACCTTTATTGAGATATCATTGACATACAATTCACCATTTTAAGTGTACAATTCAATTTTTAATATATTCCCCCCTCTTTCCACTTGTTCAAATTATATGATCGCAACTGTTAACACAATCTAATTTTGAACACTTCGGTACCTACTAAAAGATCCCATTAGCAGTCAGTCTACATTCCTCCCTACCCTACCTCACCCCTCAACTCTGGTCCAAAGCAACCATTAGGAGCCTTCTCCATAAACTTTCTACTTTCTCCATAAACTTGCCTTTTCTGGACACATGGATATGTAGTCCTTTGTGACTGGAATCTTTTACTTAATGTTTTCAAGGGTCATCGATGTTGTAGAATGTGTATTTCCTTTCTTTTTACTGCTGAATCATACTCCATTGCAGGATATACCATATTTTGTTGATCTACTTATCAGTTGATGGACATCTGAGTTGTTTCCACCTGTTAGCTATTATGAACACTACTACTACGAACACTCATGCACAAGCTTTTGTGTGAACATAAGTTTTCATTTCCCTTGGGTATATACTTGAAAGTAGAATTGTTGGTTCATATGGTAATCCTATATTTAACCATTAGAGAAACTGCCATGATGTTTTCCAAAGCAGCTGTAGCATTTTATGTTCCCACCAGTAGCATGAGGGCTTCAGTTTCTCCACATCCTCACCAACATGTATTTTCTGTCTTTCGATTTCAGCCATCATAGTGGGTGTGAAGTGATATCTCATTGTGGTTTCAATTTGTATTTCCCGACTAATGATGTTGAACATCTTTCGTAAGCTTATTGGATATTTGTAAATTTTTTAGAGAAATGCTTATCACATCCTTTATTTTTATTTTGGGTTGTCTTATTATTAAGTTATTTTTAATATATTCTGGATGCAAGTCTCTTAGATATATGATTTTAAATATTTTCTCCCATTCTGTGAGTTGTCTTTTTACTTTCTTGATGGTGTCCTTTGCAGCTCAATAGTTTTTAATTCTGATAAAGTCCAATTTATCTATTCTTTTCCTTTGTTGCTGTTGTTGTATCTAAGAAACCACTGTCTAACCCAAGGTCGTGAAGATTTACTCCTATGTTTTCTAACAGTTTTCTAATTTTAGTTTTTATATCTAGGTCTATGATCCATTGTGAGTTAACTTTTATGTATATGAGGTAAGGGTCCAACTTCATTCTTTTACATGTGGATATCCAATTGTCCCAGCACCATTTATTGAAAAGAGTATTCTTTCCCCACTGAATTGTCTTAGTATCTTTGATGAAAATCAATTGACCATAAACATAAGGGTTATTTCTGGATTCTCAATGATATTCTATTGATCTATATGTCCATTCTTATGCCAATACTACATGGTAGCTTTGTAGTTTTGGCTATTTTGGCATTGCCAAATTCCATTTTGCTAGAACTCTAGTTTAGCACAAATGTTATGTTATTAATAAAAGTGACTGGAAACACCTATTTTCATATCTGATGCTTGTCAGATGTCAAAAACTTTTAGTGCCTTCATCTTCTGATAGTTAAAATTTGCTTTAATCAATCACACACATCCTGTAACAGTCAAATGTCCCATTTAACAATGTCATCCATTTAGTACATTCAGAATTATCTGAACAAATAGCATCAAAATTATTATTCCACTGGATACAATAAGGTAATTGCCAAGCCCTGGACACAAAGAGACTTGGAGCCCAAGTATGTGGAGAATATCATTATCCAGGTCAATGCTGGGATCTAGAAGGATCTTCAAACTTCAGTAAGACAAAATATTTCGTGGTATGGACCATAGCATTTTCTGGTTGTCTATAGCTACAAGTGGTTCCCCCTCAAAGTCAGCCAACATCTTTCCTAGTGTCTGAGCTATCTATGGCATAGAGATCTTGAACCATTGACTATGCTCTAAACAAAAATAAGAAAAAAGAAAAGTCGATTCATTGTTTTTGATATGCAGTATGACCAACAAAGCTAGGATTTATCTTGCCTCTCTCACTCTGGTACCTTCTAATATGTGCCAGAATGTTTTCTTTTTATTTATTTTCAGAACGTTTTCTTTCCTTTTTTTTTTTTCCTTCTTTTTTGAGACGGATTCTCGCTCTGTTGCCCAGGCTGGAATGCAGTGGTATGATCTTGGCTCACTGCAACCTCCGTCTCCCAGGTTCAAGCGATTCCCATGCCTCAGCCTCCCAAGTAGCTGGGACTACAGGCATACGTCACCATGCCCTGCTAATTTTTGTATTTTTAGTAGAGATGAGGTTTCACTACATTGGCCACGCTGGTCTCGAACTCCTGACCTCAGGTGATCCACCCACCTCGGCCTCCCAAAGTGCCGGGATTACAGGCATGAGCTACTGCACCTGGCCAGAATGTTTTCTTTTCTACAGTGGAAATCTGAGCACCTGAAAGGCTTCCAGGTTTTTCAGTATTCACTTAGGATAAATTTGCCGATTTCCATCTCACATAATTTTTGTTCATTTGAATGAAATGTCCGTCCACATAACCTATTCCAACAATCTCTTCCAAAAACAAAACGCTTCTAATACACAGAGATGATAGATTTTATTTTTCTATGCAAGAATGAATTGAGAGTGAAAATTCTTTCCTCTAATATTTTTGTGTTTATATTTAACTAAAAACATTATTTAGATTTCAGCTTACAACTAGTTATATATTTATAAACCAATTTTCAGTGGTTTGTTTCAATATTTTGCATTCCACCACTTCTATGGGATGCTTTAGTCTTCAGCTTACAACTAGTTATATATTTATAAATCAATTTTCAGTGGTTTATTTCAATCTTTAGCACTCCACCACTTCTATGGGATGCTTTAGTCTCAAGACCAAGGACAACCAGCAACTTTGCAAGAAAACTTGTCAATAGTACAAGCTGAACTTTCAGCTACATGTTCTGAAAGAGGTAAACACCCACACAGAACCTGGTCGGCCTCCAAATTAATTATCCTCATCATGTGTTTTCTCTGAATCACCACTCCCACGTAGAAGGTTGTGTCCTTCTGAGGATTCTTGCCAGGCCATGAAGGGACACTGTGTCCAAACTGATGGGTTATCACAGGCGGAAGAAGTGGGGACAGAAAAGAATGCCAAAACCCTGTTCTCCATCCTGCGTTCCTTTCTCTCTTTCTCATTTTCCACGTTTCCCTTCCTCTCCCATTTGGCTGTCTCCCAGTGACAGCTAAACCTCTGAGTTTCCCACCTGAGTGTTGTCCCTTTTCCCTACTTCCATTTCCTCTATGAAAAATCTGAATTCCCACCCATGCACCCACCTACCCGTCCATCCATCCCATCTCCCACTCAAGCCCAGCATTTCTAGGCTCAGTTGTCTAATTCTGACCTGTGTTCCTGGACATCATGCTGGATACTTCCCAGGCCCTCCTTGAACCAAAAACCAGACTTATTTCCGGTCCACTTCTTAGAAAAAGGTTGCTTTCCACCCACTGTGGGCTCACATTTGTTTTCTTATCTATATAGGGAAGTGTAAGGAAATCTCTGAACACTCAGAGCAAATATACATCTCTCCCCCAACCATCTTTTTTTTTTTTTTTTTTTAACTTTTTCTTCTTTGCCTAATCATCTTTCCTACTACTGACACGTGTTTTAGGCAAACATCCTTACTGTCATGGCTGCCAATTTGCGCAGGAATCACTTCTTGGCCTCATCTCACGCACGTATGAGAAGGGTGAGTGCTTTCTATCAAGCATACCAGTGAAACTACTACTAATGGACTAAGACAAGCAGATAATTTGATTGTTCAGTCAACAAGTCTATTTATATTTAGTTTTAATTCCCAGCATTTGCCATGTGTCCATGTTAAATATATAAACATGGTATTATAAATCCAAAATCCAATTGTCATATAGAACTGAGACCTTATGAAATCATTAGAGGTGAAGGAAAAAGTACCATCTTATATATCTGCAAACATCCCTTACACACCAGCTGCTGCCCAAGTTCTGAGTACTGAACAGGAAAATTTGGCAGAAAATCAGTTAAGAGGGAAACATGGCAATTTTTTAAAAAATCTAGACAATTTTTAATATAATTAGAGACCAAGTTTCAAGATTTACCAATGAGTTTCTCTCCAAAGTCTACTTTAAACAAATACCCTTATTCTGTATAGATTTCAGTATATTATTTCTAAATGCAATGTATTAATACCTCCATCTAAACTCAACATAACATTAATCCTACTTATATTTTTGCAGTTTGAATACAAGAAATATGATCCTATTGAGCCTTCTCCTCAGCATCACCCAGGCCTTCACAATATCCATTTCTTTATAAGAAAATGGAAGTGCTTGCTAATCCGTTGGCCACTCAGCTATAAGTGGATTAATGCTAGTCCATTAGAAATTGGCTCCTATACATCATGTCAAATGACCAATCCCCAATATTGGAATTTATAATAAAGTCCTAAAAAGGCCCTCCAAATTACAGCTTTAACACTAGCCTAATAGCCAAGTCCTTTTTCAAGCAACTTTACAAATATGACTTGAACACTGATTTTTAAAATGCTCTCACTTTCTAGATGAGATTGGAGGTGTTTAAATTGGTATGGCCACAGACCAACGGGAACAGTATGTGCAAAGATCCTAAGGTTGGAAGAAACTTGAGAACGTAAAGGAACTTAAAGCAGTGTGGCTAGAGCCCAGACAGCAAGAAAGGAAGTATTAAGAGATAAGTAGAGAAGACCAGAATGTGATGGCTCTCAGGTCAGGTGGAGTGGATGCTGTAATATATCACCCAGATTCCCCTCCTTCAGGATTGATATACTGATACCCCCAGCTGCTGGCAAAGTTGACAGACAACAGCTTGTGGCTGAGGACTTTCTCCTAGTGATTGTACTCTACTGAAGAAAGCCCTCTTGCCCATGGTCATGTCCCTGGCTCAGGGGCATCTGGCACTCAGTGACTGGTCAATATGGGTACATAAAGACCCAGATCCCTTGTCCTCTCTCTTCAGCCAACCTTGCAGAGCCTTCCCACCTCCAAAGGTCCCAACAGGATAAGCTGAGACCTTGGTTGTGATGATGCTGCAGCCCAACTTCTCCCTCTGCTCAGTCCCGCTTCTTTCATGCCCCTACAGGTGTTCACCCTGAAAGGAATCCTCAACAAACTTCTCCATCTCAGAGTCTACTTCCTAGGGAACCCGACCTGTGACAAGTCAAAGAATTTATTTAGACTTTATTTTACATGTGATGGAAGCCATTAAAGAGATTCAGTCAGGGTGTAAGATAGCAGATATGCATTTGTAAAAAGCAACAAAAAAATATTCTGCCGATTGTTTAGAGACTGAAAGAGGGAATGAAATACAACTTTACACAAACTAGAATGGCTAGAAGAAAAAAGACAACAAGTGTTAGTGAGGATGTGGAGAACCAAGAACCCTCATACACTGAATATAAAATGATGCAAGTACTTTGGGAAACAATATGGAAGTTTCTCAAAAAGTTAAAGAGTTATATGGTAATTCTGCTCCTAGGTATACACTCAAGAAAAATAAAAACTTATATCCACACAAAAATTTGTACATGAATGTCCACAGAATCTAAGCGTCCATCAGCTGGTAAGTGGATAAACAAAATATGGTCAATCTGCACTGTGGAACATTTTCTGGCAATAAAAACAAAGTACTAATACATGGTACAATATGGATGAACCTGAAAAATATGCTCAGAGAAAAAAGCCAGGCACAAAAGAACATATATAAGCCCATTTACATAAAATGTCCAAAAAAGGCAAACAGTAGAGATGAAAACTTCATTCTTGGTTCCCCAAGGAACATGGGACTAGGGATGGGAACAGGGATTAACTGTAAATAAGCTCATCGAATCTTATTGAGTGATGGAAATATTCTGGTGAATTTTATAATATGTAAATTACACCTGAATACAATTGTTTAAAAAAAAATGTGAAATAGGGAGTAAGCATAGTAATCCACATCAGAAATGATGGTGACTTGGACCAGGTAGAAACAGAATTTGAGAAAGAAGACAGAATCGTCAGGGTTTCCACAAGACATTTTCTTACCACTTTAGCTTTCTGTGAACTCTTATGGCACCAACACCCTATCCCATCCATTTTGACATAATCACACGCTGCCTTACATTACATTCACTTGATTCTTTCACACACACAGTCATTGCCTGGAGGCCAGATGTGTACATGGGTATACCATAAACAGACAAATGACTGGTGAAACAATTGAACATAATCAGCTCCAGGCTGGATATCATTGATTACTCTGGATTACACTAACAGTTAGCATAATGTTAAGACAATAAAACTAGCAATTACCTTCACATAGGATTTGCTAAAGTCATCAACACAAGAAAGTAAAAATCAATTTGTTAGAGCACAACTACCATAATTGATAGCAAAAAGGGAACAGAAACAGAATCAGGAAATTGGCCAAAAGCAACATTTTTAATATATGTTATTTTGGGGGTGGGGAGAGAGTAGTAAAATATAAAATAAAATATAGGCCGGGTGTGGTGGCTCATCCCTGTAATCTCAGCACTTTGGGAGGCTGAGGCCGGTGGATCACCTGAGGTCAGGAGTTCGATACCAGCCTGGCCAACATGGTGAAACCTCATCTCTACTAAAAACACAAAAATTAGCCAGGCATGGTGGCACACACCTGTAGTACCAGCTACTCAAGAGGCTGAGGCAGGAGAATCGCTTGAACCTGGGAAGCAGAGGCTGCAGTGAGCCGAGATGGCACCACCGCGCTCCAGTCTGGGTGACAAAGCAAGACTCTGTCTCAAAAAAATAAGTAAATAAATAAAATATAGGAACACTACTATAGTTTGGATGTTTGTCCCCTCCAAATCTCACTTTGAAATCTGATGCCAATATTGGAGATGGGGCCCAATGAGAGGTGTCTGAGTCATGGAGGTGAATCCCACATGAACACACTAATGTCCTCTCTGAGTGGAAGGGAGTGAGTGGGTTCTCACTCTATTAGCTCCTGAGAGAGCTGGTTGTTAAAAAAAAAAAAAAAAAAAAAAAAAAAAGAGAGAGAGAGCCCGGTACCTCCTTTCCCTCTTTCTCTTGCTTCCTCTCTCACACTCCATGTGGTAGCTCCCCTTCCCTTCCGCCATGAGTGGAAGCTTCCTGAGGCCTTTACTGGACGCAGATGCTGGTACCAGGCTTCTTGTACAGCCTCCAGAACTGTGAGCCAAATAAACTTCTTTTCTTATAAATTACCCAGCCTCAGGTATTCCTTTATAGCAATACAAATGGAGTAGGACAAATACTTTGAACAGCATGTTTGTCTTTCTGACAGTCTGCCAGGTTACTAATTCAAGCCTTAAACCCATGTAGCACAGTAGACAGAACAGGTTCCAGGGAATGGGAGTCTGGACCTTGGTGGAACCACACATGTGAGTATGGGCAATATACTTAAGCTCTTTAATATCCAGCTTCTTTGAAAAAAATGAGAATACTAAGTATATTTCACAAAGTCAATGGAAGACGTCAATGAAACTACATGTAGCCTTTAGGACATGCAATGAATAAAAGTATTGTTTTTATTGCTATCATTATTATTTGTAATGATTCATTTTACCAATAAATTAAAACTACATTGAACTAATTTCTTTGAAAAAAAATGAATCTAGGCCGGGTGTGGGGGCTCGTGTCTATAATCCCAGCACTTTGGGAGGCCGAGGTGGGCAAATAACTTGAGGTCAGGCATTCGAGACCAGCCTGGCCAACATGGTGAAACCCCATCTCTACTAAAAATACAAAAATTAGCTGTGTGTGGTGGTGCATGCCTGTAGTCCCAGCTACTCAGGAGGCTGGGGCAGGAGAATCGCTTGAACCCAGGAGGAGGAGGTTGCAGTGAGCCAAGATTGTTCCACCACACTCCAGCCTGGGTAACAGAGAGAGACTTCATCTCCATAAATAAATAAATAAAATAAAATAAAATAAAATAAAATAAAATAAAAACGTTAATCTGAATGGGGTAATACCTCGTAACTAATTCCTATTCCAAATCATTGAAGTATGGAACAGAATATAGATTCTGAGCCAGAGTTGGGTTCTAATTTCACCTCTGCCACTTACCAGCAAGATCACCTGTGCAGTAACTTAAACTCTAAGCCTTGGTTTCCTTACCCATAGAGTGAGAATGATACTAGCAATCTCTGAAGGTTGAGGGGAGGGTTAAATAGATGTAATACACATAAAACACCTTACAGGCTGCCTGGCACACAGCAGGCTCTCAGTGAACAGTAGCTATCATCATTACTCATATAAAATCATGATTATTCAAATGTCTTGCTTATGGTTCTACACCGTAGAACCATATGATAATGGTTTATGATAATCACCAGACATCTCAAATAACAATCCATTTTGTTCTGGAAGGATGGATAAAGTCACCTCAGGTATGCAATGAAAACAAAACAAAAAAAAGCAGCTGAAATAGAGGGACAATGATCCCATCTTGCACAGTGCAGACCTCAGTTTCTCCTGGAGAGGTCCAGTTTCCACAATTCTGATGATATAAATCTTCAAAGACAACATTTAGCTAGGGTATCATTGCCAGGAAGGTAGATTGTTTATCTCAGAGGCACCACACTTTAGAAAAGAGATCATTCTTTGCTTCTTAAAATTTCTCTTGGCAGATTTTAGAAATAGACTAATGTGTCTTTGTAGAGTAGAATCCCCCTCCCTTGACCCCCCAGCAATCACGTAACACATACCAAATTCCATGGAGATTTGCTCAGAGTTCATAAAAAATGGCATCTTTCAAATGACTACCATTGGCCTTACCTATTACAGATGAATCAAATTCCAATCCATCCTGATATCCTTAGGCAGGGCATCAACAACACTGATATAAGCCATAACTAAACACTACAGGTGCAGGGTCAACAAACTTTTTTGTAAAGGGCCAGAATAGTCAATATTTTAGGTTTTGCGGGCCATTTGGTCTCTTTTGCAATGACTCAACTCTGCCACTGCAGCACAAAAGCAGACAAGGAGCATATGTAAAGAATGGACATGACTATGTTCCAAGATTTTTTTTATTTACAAAAACAGGTGACTGACTCATGGGCCATACCTGATGTAAGCAAAGAGGAAAATTAAGTATGTAAAATTTTTCTTATTTCACTTACAATACCTTGATTTTGATATACCTCACTTACACTGCCTCCTTTCAGCTCTTTTCATTTTTAATTTAAAAAACTTAATAGGTAATTGACACAAAAATGAAAACAATATAAGGAAGTATACACAGAGTTCTCATTTCTGCCTTCATTCACCGTCTAACTTGCCCCCTACAGGTCACCACTTTTAACAGTTATTCAGAGCATCACATACCCTTCGCCCAGAAAAGCAGCAAACAGTACTAGACTTACTGTTCTGCACCCTGCTTTTGATTTAATTCACATGAGAAAACTTTCTATTAATCACATACAGCTTCCTCATTCTATTCCAGCTGCAGTCATTCCTAGTGTGAATGTACCCTCAGAGACTCAGTGGCCCCATACAGGCCAATACTAGTTTCCAGTCTTTTGCTATTACAAATAAAGGCTGGGGGAAGAGTACAACAAAAACCTTTGTTAAAAAAACTGGGTTTCACTCTGTCACCCAGGTTGGAGTGCAGTGGCATGATTATGGCTCACTGCAGCCTTGACCTTCAAACTCCTGGGCTCAAGTGATCCTCCCGCCTCAGCCTCCCAAGTAGCTAGGACTACAGGTGCATGCCACCGTGCCCAGCCAAAAACCTTTTATGTGTATCATTTTGTACAGGTATTGTTGCAGCTACAGGATAAATTTCCAGAAGTGGGAATCCTGGATCAAAGGGTCACTGAATGTATGATCTGCTAGAAACTGACAACATGTCCTTGACAAGGGTTGTTCCAGGTTCGTACTCTCACCAGAAGCACCCAGGAGTATCTTCTCACCTTGTTTTCATCAGGAAAAAAGCTGAAAACCACTTCAACTATTCACTTGGGTACCTGTGTCCCGAAGACCACCCCATGTTCTGAGATTCGACAGAAGGATCTATGGGACTTAGTATACAGTTGTACTTAAGAGTCAATATTTATTACAACAACTTAACAAGGATACACGGATCATAAAGGAAAAAGACATAAGCAGGGCACAGTGGCTCATGCCTGTAATTCCAACACTTTGGAAGGCTGAGGTGGGTGGATCACTTGAGGTCAGGAATCCGGGAGCAGCCTGGCCAATGTGGTGAAACTAAAAATACAAAAATTAGCCAGGCATGGTGGTGCATGCCTGTAATCCAGCTCCTCGGGAGGCTGAGGCAGGAGAATCGCTTGAACCTGGGAGGCAGAGGTTGCAGTGAGCTGAGGTTACTCCCTAGGCAACAGGGTGACACTCCATCTCAAAAAAAAAAAAAAAAAAAAAAAGGAAAAAGGAAAAAGACACACGTGGAGTCTGGAAGAATCCACATGTAGACTTCCTTATGCTCTCTCTTCCTAAGAGATATTGCATGGGGCACACTCTGACCCTACCAATGAAGTCACAATAACATGTGTGACGGTTCTGCCCAGGAAAGCTTGTTAGAAAGGCAGACTGGTCACGGAGGCACCCTCTGTCTAAACATACTGAAATTTCAGACTCCAGGAAGGAAAGAAGGTGTTCAGCATAAACCATAGTGTTAGCACAGTCTAGCCACCCTGAATCAGCTTTATCACTTAGGGAAAGTTCTTATCACTGCAGGGAACTGCTTACCACCAAGTTCCCGATGCCAGCCAAGGGCCGACCTTGCAAGCAGGTCTTGTTCAAGATAGTCTCAGATTGGCCAAGTCAACCCTTTTCTGTACAACCTCACAGGATGAAATTATCTCAGGTAGGCGAGCCAGCTGGTTTGAAACTGTACCACCAGTGGCAGGAAGCAGATGTGGCTTTGGTGGAACTCTGGCTTGGGGTGACAAGTTCTGTTTGGTCAGCTGCTTGTCTGGAACCGCTTCACACCATTTGAAACCAACTATGGCGCTCCAGGCACTGCTGCAGGGAAGTGTGCCTGGCATGACAACATTGTCTCCTAACAAAATTACTATTTATTTCAAGCTGCTTCTTTTAAAAAATGCCCCCATTCTGTAGAACTACAAAGGGCCAAAAAGGATCTGAGGATGGTGCTGGCTTCACAGATTTTCATGAAAGAAAGACTGTACTAGCTCAGAGAGAAAGCTGACAAGAGGAGAGATGGCTTTTGACTTAGAACTGAGATTTAAATATACAGACTCCTTAACTGGAGGTTTCTTTCTGCAGCAAGTTATCTTTCAGGGATTCTATGACAGTACGTGTTTTCTAATGCAATTACCTCCACCTGTGCTTTTAAAAAATAAATAATAAAACCAAAATTACAGCTAGACAAGAGGAATTACTTCTAGTGTTCTATACCACTGGGGGATGGCTAGAGTTAACAATATACCATTTCAAATAGCTAAGAGGATATTGAACATTCCCGACACAACGAAGTGTTTGAGATGATGGATACGCTAATTATCCTGATCTGACTGCTAAACATTATATGTATTGAAACATCACTATGTACTCTATGGATATGTACAATTATTATTTGTCAATTTAAAAAAGCTTTAAAAAACCTAAATTCTTCAAAGCTTTATACAGGTTTGTGAGAAGTTCTTCTCCCAACCTCTCTCAACCAATTTTAAAGTTAACTTTTAATTGAAATGTACATGTGCAAGTGAATACATCTTGCTTCATTTTCACAAAGTAGATATACCCACGTAGCCAGGTAGAGCCCCCCTTGTGTCCCTAATGCCTCCCTCATAGTAAGCCACTCCCCTTTTCTTTGACAGAGTCTCTCTCTGTTGCCCAGGCTGGAGTGCAGTGGTGTGATCTTGGCTCACTGCAACCTCCACCTCCCAGGTTCAAGCGATTCTCCTGCCTCAGCCTCCCAAGCAGCTGGGATTACAGGCATGTGCCACCATGCCTAGCTAATTTTTGTATTTTTAGTGGAGATGAGGTTTTGCCATGTTGGCCAGGCTTGTTTCAAACTCCTGGCTTCAAGTGATCGGCTCACCTTGGTCTCTCAAAGTGTTGAGATTACAAGCGTGAGCCACCGCGCCTGGTTCCTCTGACTTTTAAGGCCACGTTAAGTTTGCTCAGTTTTGACTTTTACATAGATAGAATCCTGTGGAATGTTCTCTTTTGTGTCTGGCTTCTTTCATTCACCAACATGCTTGTGAGACTCATCTATGTTGCTGTATGGTACAGTTCATTTACTCTCACTGCTGTATAGAAATCCATTCTATAAATCTGCCACAGTTTACGTATCTAGTCTAATTTGACGGACATTTGGATTATTTCCAGTTTTTGGCTACAATGAAGAGTTCAGCGTTTTCATTTTCTAAATGCTAGCAAAAAATTTCAAAATTGCTGAATAATCAGTGTATCGTCAAGTACGCAAATGTCAAGTTTACAACTTGATGAGTTTTACACACACACATGCATACACCTGTGTAACTGAACCCAAGAGCAAGATACAGAACATTTCTGTCACCCTAGAAGGCTCCCTGGGACAGTCCCAATTTTAAATCACTTCAAAGTGATAAGCAACTACCAATTATTTAAACCCCACGGCACAGCCTCCATTGGGGTGATGCAGTGAACATGGCTAAGCCACCAGTTCTAGTACAGATTCTGTCATTTGTTGCGGCCTTCCAAAGGTCACTCTCAGCTTCAGTTTCAACATCTACAAAATGAACGGGTAGAACTAGATGGATCCCAGGGCCCTTGCTGCTGTACAATTCTAACAGTCAAAGAGAACCACCACCTCCCTGCCAGTACTGATTTCTTAAGCCCAAATTCTTCTTGCTATTTTATCCTGTAAAGTAAAGATGAGGTAAAGTTAATCACCTTTTCCCACATATTAACTCTCTGGTTTCTTACATATCATTATTAAATCATCCTTCTGTCTTTTCTTCAGGTTGAACAATTGCAGCTTTTTAAAATTCTCCCCATGTTGGCTCTACTCCAAGTCTTTGTGGCTTTCTAGTTCTCTACATGCTCATAGAAACTAAAGAGTCCCAACAGGATATAATATTTTAGTAATGGTGACCAAAGGCAATAACAGAAAGAGAAGCCCAGACAATGAATACCTCCTCCAGAGCTTTCCCATTCAAAGTGTGGGCTACAACCAGCAGCAGCAGCAGCATCTGGGATCTCAAGACAATTATAAATCTTCATGCCCATCCTCAGACCCCTCTGAATCAGAATCTGCATTTTAACAAGATCCCCAGGTGGTCCTATGCACAGTGAAATTTAGAAAGCAAGAATGCTATTCTTAAATCTTCAGAAAGATGTTTTATTAGTTTCCTATGGCTGTTGTAACAAATGACCACGGATTTAATTGCTTAAAACAATGCAAATTTATTCTCTGAAAGTTCTTGAGGCCCGAAGTTCAAAATCAGTCCTGCTAGGCTGAAGTCAAGGTGTCTGCAGGGACCCCCCGCCGCCTTTTTTTTTTTTTTTTTTTTGACAGGTTCTCACTCTGTCACCCAGGCTGGAGTGCAGAGGTGCAATCACAGCTCACTGCAGCGTTGACCTCCTGGGCTCATGCAATCCTCCTGACTCAGCCTCCCAAGTAGCTGGGATTACAGGCATGTGCCACCATGCCCAGCTACTTTTTGTATTTTTTGTAGAGACAGGGTTTTGCCATATTGTCCAGGCTGGGGGGCTGAGTTCTTACGGAGGCTCTAAAGGAGAATCCATTTCCTTGCTTTTTTCAGCTTCTACTCACCTCTTATAATCTGTGGCTTATGGCCCCTTCTCCATCTTCAAAGTCAGCAACATAACATATTTCTAATCTTTGTCTTTCTAATCTCTGCTTTCATCCTCACATCTCCTTCTGACTCTCCTGCCTCCTTCTTATAATGATGCTGTGACGATATTGGGCCCACTGAGATAATCCAGAGTAATCTCCCCATCTTGAGATCCTTAACTTAATCACATCTGCAAAGTCTCTTTTGCCATATAAGGGAACATATTCACAGGTTTCATGGCTTATGACCTGGACATCTAGGGGGGCCATTGTTCAGCCTACCACAGATAAGACAGAAGAGAAATTGAATACAGGCAATAATTATTAGCCAACCTCACTTAATTACTTATCACTTATATAGACAGAATCTATATAAAGAAGCCAAAAGTACAGAAAATGTCTATGTCATATTAACTTTCCACCTTAACAGAAAGCAATAAAGGACCCCCGGTTTTAAGCCCACAAGGTCTGAATTTTCTTTCCTCTTAGAATCATATCATCTTAGATCTGGAAGAAACTTTGATAGTAAAGTTGCTTCAATTTCTGTACTGTTAAAAAGAAATTGACATATTGGCAGATTAATGCCCTCCCACAATAGAGACTAGCATGTTTTACATAACCCAATAGCACCTCTTTAGAATGTTTTAAGAAAGGACCTGGGTTTGTTTCATGGAACAGAATGCTATTTGATCTTTTGGTAACTGCATGTTATCTAAAACTGAAATTGCCTAATTTCATTATTTCAATAAGCATTTCCTGAGCACCAACTGTGCAGTGGTAGGTGCTAGGGTACACCAAGATACAAAATTCTTAGTTCTTCTGAAACAACTAAGCAAAGTTTTGTATTGCAAGCATACAGTATGAGCAATACTGCAATAAGGATTACTTCATGATTTCATTCATTCAGCCACTATGACCGCCTTCCATGTGCCAGAAACTGAAAGAATACCAGGAAGCACAGAGAAGGGAGGACCTAATTCTGCACTACATGCATTGACCATCAAGTGCTGTGTATGTATCAGGCAAGGAGAAGCACTGTTTATTGAAGGTCTGAAAAGACTCCGTTTTGCATCAAAAGTGATTTTTACATCTGTGCTTGTGACAAGGCATCCTACTGCTTAAGTTCTCTTGGAAACAACAACAACAAAAATCCTACTTCTCTTTCAGCATTGAATATCTGTGTCTTGTTATCTCCCTTAAGAGTATCTTTTTCCCCTTTGGCTCTCTCTACACCTCTCCGGCCACCTCTGGATCTTCTGTTTGTTCCCCTCTCTGAAGTTCATAATTACTCAGGATCACAATCAGTAGTGTGCTGGTAAATGGTTGACAACTGGCCAGTGGGGTGGGTAGGAAGTTGGGGGAAGACAGATTTCCAAAATTATTGTCAACTTGCACGTTGTAAATATTCCCACCGTGGCCAATCTCAGGCAACAAACGAAACATCACTAAACTCAGAATTGGAAGACAACATAATCGGGGCAAAAACCAGTACACACAAACTCCAGGCTGGAGAATTGGGAACACTCTGCAACCTTATTTGTGAAGTTGACAGACCTCAAAGTCCTCGAGTCTTTCCAACATACTCCAGTCCAGCCATTTTAAAATATGTATTGTGACTGCCACATCTCTGCTCAAATTATCTCCAGAAAACTTATCCAACACTTTCAAGTCTTATTTCTGTCAGAGGCCTTCCCTGACCACCCCTATGCCCACTAAATTCTCTCCCCCTTCTTTCTGACCTGCCTCAATACTCACCTGTGACACATATCCTCAATTCTCATGGGATTTCTTGATGGTTTAGTGTATATAAACTGTCTGCAATTGCTCTACAATTTCTCTAAGAACACAGACTATCACAGGTCCCTTTGGCAGCATCCACCGTACCTTTCATAGGCAGGTGTATGAAGAGTGCTCAATAGCACCTGAATTAAGTTTCCTTTGAAATAATCTAAGTAGCTCTGAAAACCCAAGCTGCATAAAATCCATTCAACCGTTCTAAAATACGAGAAAGTCAAATGTTATACAACCTTACAATTTGCAGCAAGTGTGTTTTTCTAGCTTTGAGGTATAATTTACATACATTAAACTTCACCCATTTTTAAGTGTACAATTTTATGAAATTTAGTAATCATATGCAGTTGTGTAATCACCACAATCAAGATACAGAACAGTTTCCCCACTTTACAAAGTTTCCTAGTACTTTTCTGCAGCTGATCTCCTTCCCCAACCTCTGGCAACCACTGATCTACTTTTTGTTGCCACAGTTAGGCATTCCTTTTTTTTTTTTTTAATGCATCAAATTTATAGAGAACTCAATTTGTTAGGCTTTTCTAGAATGTTATATAAATGAAATCACACAGTATATTTGTGTTTATATTTCTTCACTTAACATAATGCTTGAGATTTTTCCACATTTTTGTGTGTATCCATGTCCTTTTTTTCACTGCTGAGTAGTATTCTATAGTATGAATATACCACAATTATTCTTTAAATCTATTTACCAGTTGAAGGATATGTGGGCTGTCTTCAGTTTGGAGCTATTATGAATCATGCTGCCATGAAGTCTTTGTGTACAGACATTTTTTTTTTTTACATCATTTATTGAGTTCTTTTATATACCAGACACAATTACATATGCAATATAACTACCATCTCAATTAATACTAACATCTCCCCTAAGAGATGGATAGTTTTTGTTCATCTAAAAAAAAAAAAAGTGAAGTTGCACAAGTTTATACAGCTAGGAAGTAGAGGAGTCCGGATTTGAACCCAGCTAATCCATACAGTTGTCATGGGGATTAGATGAGTTAATATAAATAATGTGCTTAGAATAGCAAATATTCAATAAATGTCAGCTATTATAACTATGCTCTTTCCCCCACACGATCCTACCACCCACAGAGTATTCAATAGTGCTGGAAAGTGAGGATGTACAGCTACTGAAATAAATGAATAGGGCACCTCACTAATACATGCTTGTCAGTTGCATCATTCCTTTTCTTGACTCTCTTTTCTTCCCCATCCGCCATTCCCGTACTAGGTTAAAAAAGAAATCCATGTTTTATCACCTCAGCAACTGATATCACACAGTAGTGACAATGGATACATCACTTGATGCTAACATGCAAGCTAAGAAAAATATTTCACAATGAATTGAAAGAAAAACTGTATCAGTTGGCCAGGTGGCTTTTACACAGGAAGGAATTTTAGAAGGAAAAACAAGACAATCTTCACTAGAATTTTTATTCACCATTAACCTCTCTTTTCTCCTTTATTTCAGTTTTGTAGATTTTAAGCATAGTGCGCAAAAATGTTACATAAACCTCGTCGGGAAGAGTAAAATATGACTGTCATTTAAAAGGTACATGAATGTTATAACACTCTTTGGTATGGTGAAAGATTCAGTATAAGAAATGGCTCCCATGTGGAGTCCAATCGAGGCAAAGCAGTCACTACAATCCCAAAACAAGTGTTTTTTTTTGTTTTTTGTTTTTTGTGTTTTTTTTTGCTTTCAAAGAATCACACAAAACAAGATATGCTGAAAACACTGTAGGAAGGTATTCTTATTCTTGAGGATTATCAACTCTTACCCTTTTCATACTACCAGGTAACCATTTTTGGCAACTGTAAGGAGATTTTTCCCACCTGAATATGAGACCATTAACACAAAAAATCAATTTTTTTTTTTTTTTTTTTTTTTTTGAGATGGAGTCTCGCTCTGTCACCCAGGCTGGAGTGCAGTGGCTCGATCTCAGCTCACTGCAAGCTCCGCCTCTCGGGTTTACACCATTCTCCTGCCTCAGCCTCCTGAGTAGCTCAGACTACAGGCGCCCGCCACCTCACCCGGCTAGTTTTTTGTATTTTTTAGTAGAGACGGGGTTTCATCGTGTTAGCCAGATGGTCTCGATCTCCTGACCTCATGATCCGCCCATCTCGGCCTCCCAAAGTGCTGCGATTACAGGCTTGAGCCACTGCGCCCGGCCTTCATTTTCTTTTAATATTTTATTTTTTATTTCAGTAGGCTTTTGGGGAACAGGTAGTGTTTGGTTACATGAATAATTTCTTTAGTGGTAATTTCTGAAATTTTGGTGCACCCATCACCCAAGCAGTGTACACTGTACCCAATGTGTAGTCTTTTATCCCTTGCCACCCCCAACCTTTCCCCCCGAGTCCCCAAAGCCCAGTGTATCATTCTTATGCCTTTGCATCCTCATAACTTAGCTCCCACATATAAGCGAGAACATGTGATGTTTGGTTTTCCATTCCTGAGTTACTTCATTTAGAATAATTCCCTCCAATTCCATCCAGGTTGCCGCGAATGCCATTGTTTAGTTCCTTTATATGGCTGAGTATTCCATGGAATGAATGAGTATATATATGTGTGTATATATATACACACACACATATATATACACATATACATATACACACATATATACATATACACACATATATACATACATACATATACACACACACACACCTCATTTTCTTTATCCACTCGTTGATGGGCACTTGGACTGGTTCCATATTTTTGCAATTGCAAATTGTGCTGTTATAAACATGCATGTGCAAGTATCTTTTTCATGATTTTTCTTCCCCTGGGTAGACAGCTAATAGTGGAGTTGCTGGATCAAACAGTAGATCTACTTTTAGTTCTTTAAGCAATCTCCATGCTATTTCCATAGTGGTTGTACTAGTTTACATTCCCATCAGCAGTGTAGAAGTGTTCCCTTTCACTGCATCCACACCAACATCTATTATTTTTTTATTTACAAAAATTCATTTTCTATGTTCAAAATAATTCAGATAAAAATTCAACTGTAGATCATTTCCTCTATTATTATTTTGGCTCTCAGTAATATTTCTTGGCAATCACGATAAATATTTCGGAATTGAAAAAGCCAACGCATACTATGCCTTCAAATGGACTCTCAGGATTTAATATTGAACTTAATCAAATAAGAAAAATCTGTTTTAGGCTCTTAGTCTTCTAATTAGTTAATTGAAAAAGTAACCTAGACGGATTCAATTAACAGAAGTAATATACACAGAGAGTAACAAACTCACAACAGAAATAAAGGGTATATAGTGAAAAGTAAATCCCCTAACATGGGTTTCCTGGCCATGAATCCCTCCAGAATCGTAAGCTGAATCTGCACACATTTGTATAGACACTTTTCAGGGAAGAGGGTTTATAACTTCCCACCAGATTCTTCAGGAACCCACGATTCACAAATGGCAAGAATCAACAATCTAGTTCATCTGGCTCAGTACAGCTCAGTGGGGTTAAATCTAAAGGTAGAGGTGAGTGTGAATGAGTGTACAAGTGAGCATGTAAATGTGTGTGTGCGTGAGGTGGGGGTGAGGGGGGTGCAGTGACAGGGTCATGGATTAAGTTCTTAAGTCAGTAGATAAGGCAAAAATGCCACAGTCTATTAAGTGGATCTTGGTTTTTGGAGGCTCAAAAGCAACAACAACAGGGCCGGGCGTGGTGGCTCAAGCCTATAATCCCAGCACTTTGGGAGGCTGAGGCAGGCGGATCACGAGGTCAGGAGATCGAGACCATCCTGGCTAACACGGTGAAACGCTGTCTCTACTAAAAATACGAAAAATTAGCCGAGCATGGTGGCGGGCACCTGTAGTCCCAGCTACTCGGGAGGCTGAGGCAAGAGAATGGCGGGAACCCAGGAGGCGGAGCTTGCAGTGAACCGAGATCGCACCACTGCACTCCAGCCTGGGCGACAGAGTGAGATTCTGTCCCCCCCAAAAAAAAGCAACAACAACAACAGAAACCCTTCCGGTTGGTTTTCAGGTCTCACCCTTGCTTCCTGGAGGCAAGGTAGTCAAGACCCATGTTGAAAGAGGGGAGGGACAATGGGGTAAACCACTGGCCCTTTTCTCTCTTCTGCTGAGATCATTCATGTGCCTGAGTTTGTGAGAGTTAACTACAAACATTAGGGTACTCACTGGAGTCAGGGAATGTTTATTCTGATGACAACAGAGCGCTCAGCAGTCTTGGCTTCTGTGACTTCTTAAAAATCAACCCATGGCTTCCGCTTTAAATCCCAAACACTATTTTCATAGCATTAGATGACAGGAGCAACAAGGTGGGTAGGTGGGCAATATGAAGCAGTGGTAATACATAAAAGTCCATTTTAGAGCTTTTGGAAAATAAGCAATGAGAAAAGTATTATGAATATGAACCCCTCTCCAAGAGCTGTCTCTTTCACTTCTGATTTAATTTGTAGAAATATTCTTTACTATTTTTTTTTTTTTTTTTGATACAGGGTCTCTCTCTGCCACCCAGACTGGAGTGCAGTGGCACAATCACGGCTCACTGCAGCCTTGATTTCCTGAGCTCAAGTGACCCTCCCACCCCAGGCTCCCCAGTAGCTGGGACTATAGGTGCATGTCACCATACCTGGCTAACTTTTGTGATTTTGTGTGTGTGTGTGTGTGTGTGGAGATGGGGTTTCGCTACATTGCCCAGGTTGGTCTCAAATTCCAAGGTTCAGGTAATCCTCCCACCTCGGCCTCCCAAAGTGCTGGAATTATAGGTGTGAGCCACCGCACCCAGATGGAAATACACTTTAAAAATTGGTATAATTGCAGAAAGACACATAGCCTTAAAATAATCTGCCCTCTCATCTATCTTCAATACCACCAATATTTTGCATCTTGGATAGGCAGTAAGCAGAATCTTCAGGAATAGCATCCTCCTCAGTTCTGCTCTGATAAGGGATCTTGAACATTTTTACATATTCCATAAATAATTTCACCAAAACACCCTCCAGGGGCAATCTTTGAAAAATGAGCAGCAAAAGATACAGATAATTTCACACAATCTTAATACATTTCATTTCTGGATAAGAACAAATGTCCTATCCACATACTACGACTATTGGAAGAAAAAAATTACTGAGCTGCATTTTAGTCACTTGGGCGAGAGTAACTGTTTCTGTCTCCTATAAAAATGGTAGATGACAATGCCACAACACGCACAGTGGTTTCCAAGACAGACCCAGTGAAAACTATGCTTAAAGACAGCAGGGATTCAGCCCCAGAGAAAACCACAAAAGCTATCACACCACAAGCAAAAGTAAGCTAGGAGTAGTTATTCAGATACCAAAGTGGCAATTGTGTGACCTTTTTCCATGCTGGCTGCTTCCCAGGGCTCATTATGAGAAAGGTTGTTCTTTCTCTCTTCTGAAATGAATGCAGCTTTTGAAAACACTTTCTAGTTCCATTTGGTCCCAGCGCCGAGAGATTATTTTAACCATGATCTCCTAATGGGAAACTCACTCACTTTCTTCCCAGAGAAAGACTGCCTTGTGATAATTATAGCAGTTTTCAAAACTCCAGGATGTGTGGCATTTTGAAAGGAAAGGTCTTTGGCAAAACAACAAAGAAATAATTTCTTTTTGGTCCATTCTAGTCCCTTTTCAAGTCTGCAGTGAAATGGTGAAAGGAATCAGACAGAAAACATTCATGTTGCAGTTTCATAATTTGTATCATAATGTGATAATCAAATCAGTGTTTTTGCAAAAGCAATTTACGATATTTTATTATATTCAGAATTGAAAACAAACGATAGCAGGCTATGGTTCATTTTTTCTGGAAAGCAGTGAAAGGTTAGTGAAGACAAGAGAAAAAGTTGTTATAGATTGAACCAACAGAGTAACATTGAAAAGGTCATCTGATGCTTGATTCTCCCACTTTGTAGTACAAAGGACCATGGGAAATCTGCAAGAGACTTGAGGAATCTGAAAGAATCAATGCTGTCCCTTAACCTTCTGCCATCTCTCCAAGGACATGCAGAGTAATGTAAATATATCAGCCAAGCAGATCTGCAATGTCTTATTCAGCGAAAAAGCAGAGTCGCTGATTCTGAATCGCCTTGACTAGCATTGCTGCCAATTCCCTCTTGTAGAAAGCATGCCATGCGGGATGCTGCACTAGACCCAATGCAGACCCCCCCTTGGGCACCAAGCTGGGGAAGTGAAAGGAATCTTGGGAGGACACTGACATGACTTGCACATTAGGTGGTGGAACCGAGGGGCTGGTGTCCAGGCACGTGGGGCACAGTAAAGGGCATAGCTCTGACTTCAGCATATTCCAAACGTTCCAAAAATGCAAATTAGATTCCAGGGTTGCAGTTTTTAAAGGAAGGCTGCTTTAGAGGATTTGGATGATGTCAGAAATGATGTTCTGGAAATATATTCATGGGTGAGCCCCACAGAGAAACATAAGGGAGTGCAGGAAATTGGAGTGGCTTATGGGAATCACCCTTCCCACATACTGTCTATGAAAGACAGAGAATGGCATGAATTAAAGGGCAAACAAGGATTTCAGGGGAGAAAGTCAGAAAGGTGTGCTTCCAAAGTATAGCAAAGTACAGGTCCCCACTTATCCATGAGGTATACATTCCAAGACCCCCAGTAGATACCTAAAACTGCAGATAGTACCAAACACCATATACAGTGTTTTTCCCTGTATATACATACAATAAAATTTCATTTATAAATTAGGCACAGTGAGAAATTAGCAACAATAACTAATAATAAATCAACTATAACAATATACTGTAATAAAAGTTATGTGAATGTAATCTCTCTCTCTTATTGTTCCGTACTTACCTATTTTGGACCACTGTTGACCACAGGTCACTGATACCATGGAGAGTGAAACCGTGAATAAAGAGGGACTACTGTATGTGATGAATGCGGCAAAGATTGTCTAGTGAAAAAGCTGGGAGGCATCCAGCTTGGTCATAAACAGGCTCCACAACTTGGAAAAGTCACCCAACCCTCCATGTCACTAAATGCAAGTTCAATTCCACTTCTTTGTTTCTAAAGTACAGGTAGGTAACTCATTGGCTCACAGGGTGGTTGTAAAGATCATATGCACATGCTGGCACTTCATAAACTGCAAAACAGTTCATGACATTGTAATAAAAAAGAGCAAAGAGGTCACGGTCCAAATTCACGGATTTATGTTCCCGTTAACAACAGGCAAAAGAAACCCCATTCTCAGCCAAGCACGGTGGTCCGTGCCTGTAGTCCCGGCACTTTGGGAGCCTGAGGCTGGCAGATCACTGGAGCCCAGGAATTCAAGACCAGACTGGACCACATGGTAAAACCCCATCTCTACAAAAAAAAAAACAAAACAAAAAAAACAAAACCAAAACAAAAAAACAAAGAAAAATATTAGCTGGGCATGGTGGTGCACACCTATAGCCCCAGCTACTCAGGAGGCTGAGGCAGGAGGATCACTTGAGTCCAAGAGGTCAAGGCTGCAGTGAGCTGAGATTGTACCACTGCTCTCCAGCCTGGGTGACACAGCAAGACCCTGTCTCAAAAAGAAAAAATAAAAAATGAAAGAAAAAAACCCCATTCTCTTCTCAACTTCACTTTGCTTCTGACTGCTTGGATAAAAACACAGAATACTATTCAGCTATTAAAGAAACAATAAAATCCTGTCATTTTTGACAACATGGATACACTTGGAGAACATCATGTTAAGTGAAATAAATAAGCCAGGCACAGAAAGAGAAATACCTCATGATCCTGCTCTTATGTGGAATTTCTAAAAGTTGAGCTCATAAAAGTAGAGAATTGGATAGAGGTTACTAGGGGCTATGGAGGGTTATGGTGAGGGGAGTTAGAATTAGCAAGAGGTCACTCAATGGGTACAACACTACCAGTTAGGAGGAATAAGTTCTGGTGTTCTAATGCACACTGGAATGACTATAGTTAACAATGTACATTTCAAAAAAGCTAGAAGACAGGAATTTGAATGTTCTCACCACAAAGAAGCAATAAATATTTGAGGTGATGGATCTACTAATCACCCTGATTTGATCATTACACGATGCATTAATGTACAGAAATATCACATTATACCCCATAAATATATACAATTACATGTCAAAGATTTAAAAATTTAAAAATACATATATTTTTTAAAAAACAATGCGCTTCAGCCAAGAAAGAATAGACAAAAAAAAAATTAGGAAGAGAGAACTGAGGTCCCAAATTGATTAGGAGATATTCTAATAAATTTTAGCATTACAGTGAAGACAAATTATACCCAGATGCTTGGAGAACTTGAAGATAAAATAAATCCTCCCCTGTAATATGAATGGAGTCAGAGAAATGCATTTGCAGTTTCCAAAAGGGAAAAGGAAAAAATATGCTTCAAAAACCACAGATTGGTGAATCTGATATACATGCTAGTCAAGAGTCCAGCAGAGACAATTGAAGAATGTTCTGCGAGCACTTAGAACATTCAGTGACTATTAAATGCAAGATCAGCCTCTCTTGCTTTCACTTGATACGGTCAGATTCTTAGGCTGAGGGAAATTCTCTAGACACAAACTGTGAATCATGACGAGGCATTTATTTTTGTTTTTCTTTTGAGACAGGGTCTCACTCTGTCACCCAGGCTAGAGTGCAGTAGAGCAATCACAGCTTACTGTAGCCTCAATCTCCTGGAGAATCAAGAGATTCTCCCACCTCAGCCTCCCAAGCAGCTGGGGCTACAAGTGTGGGCCACCACGCCTGGTTAATTTTTGTCTCTTTTGTAGAGATGGGGTTTTGCCACGTTGCCCCAGCTGGTCTTGAACTCCTGGGCTCAAGCGATCCACCCACCTCAGCCTACCAAAGTGCTGGGACTACAAGCGTGAGCCACTGTGCCTGGCAGGAAAGGCATTTGTAAGGGCTTTCCAGCTATTCTTGTTCACAAGGGAATGTAGAGGGGAGGACCTTTAGTGAGGCTGATTCACAACAGATCTCAGGGGTAATAAAGTATGAAACTGCCAAGCAGTCTCCAGTGATGGGCATGGTGTGGGGGTGGCACTTTCCCTATTTCGCCCTGCTTATCAATGGTTCAGATGAAGTTAATCACATCTTCGTGATCAAGTCTGCAGGTAACAAGAAGCTAGGAAGTAACAAGAAGCTAGGAAGTGAGACCAACCCATTCGACAACAAAATTACCAGATGCTGAAAGGAAGACAACCCAGGAAGATGAGGAGGACCTGAAAAGGTCATGGGAACAAACAGTTGGATCCTACACTTGGGTCTCAGCAACCAAATGTATGATTTCAAGATGGGGGTGAGGGAAGGTGGTGGTGGAACAGGCTCAGTGGCAGCACAGAAGAGACTGAAAAGGCTTAATTAATATAATCATCAACTTGAGTCCAAATGATGTGTTCACCCAAAAGGCCAATTAGACGAAAAACATGGATCCCAGATGATATCTGTTGCTTAGTGTTCTGTTCTGGACGTGGACTTCTAGAACAACCACGAGTTAGCTACTGGAAGGGCCAGTGAGAAGACCAGAAACTATGCACATGAGTATCTAGCATGGTGAGGGGAGTTAGAAGCGTCTCTTTCTCAACTCTTAGATTCGGTGAAATGTCACATTCAGGTGAAACACCAGAATATGGAGGAAGATTCAGGCTGGGCAAAGAATTTTCCAGAAAGTCAAAAGTTGCTCACAGACATTTAAATTGTATGTGTGTGTGTGTATGTGTGTGTGTGTGTGTGTGTGTGTGTGTGAAGGTACTGCTGGAAAAGAGTTACGTAAATGACAGGAGGAAATGCTTTGTATTAATAACTTTTAGATAACAAGAACTGAAAATTGCTAGATTTCAAAAATAAAAGGCCAACACCTCAGCAAAGAGTAAGATGACAGAGTCGGTTTGGTTTCTGGATTTTGAAGGACATCTTCACAACTGTATATAACTGTAGGACTTTTAAATCTGATCCAAGTCCTGGGTTTTTCCTGCATTTCCTTATATTCCCATAACTCTAATAGAACATGAATTAGATATGTAAATCAGCTCTCACTAAAAGCGAAATGCAAGATCTTAGTCATCTTAGATAAAATTGTCTGTTGTTGGTTATTAACCAGCCTACATATAAAAGAATAACTTTTAAAATGGGATGGTTGCATAAGAGTTTTTCTTTACCCCTTGGGTCAAATGAGGGGAAATTCCATGGCACAGAATAAAATGTATGCTGTTTCCACAGAAAATATTCTGTTTCTAACAAAGTTTGGCAATAGCATTCTTGGACAACTAATATCTTTCTTTTCTCACACTTATTCAATAAAGCAATTCACTGCACAACTCCCTGAAGTGGTGGTTATTAATTTGAACATAATATAACCCACATTTTTTCCCTCTCTGGGACTCTGAGGACATTTCTTGCCTTAACACTAAAGACATTCCAAAGTGGCTAATCATGTATATAAGTACACAACACTATTTGGGATGCTTGGAGATGGGGTCAACTCTTTATCCTAAGAGTACTTTCTGGAGCAATGGATGCATAGAACATGGGAGGCTGGAAGGGTAGTCTACCCTAGTATTCAACCAAGCCCATCAGAATAACAGTCCAAAAGGTATTAGGTGTCCATCGACTGAATGAATAAATAAATGTGGTCCATATTCATATAACAGAATGTTATTGGGCCACAAATAGGAATGAAGTACTGACACAAGCTACCATATGGATAAACCTCAGAAAAACTATGCTAAGTGAAAGAAGCCAGACACAAAAGATCACATATGATTCCATTTAAAATAAATGTGTGGAATAGGAAAACTTATAGAGACAGAAAGGAAAAAATGGTTGCTTGGCAGCAGTTGGTGGGGTGGGATATCGAGCGACAGCAAATGGATATAGGTTTTTTTTTTTTTTTTTTTTAAAGGGGACAAAAACGTTCCAAAATTAGATTGTGATGATGGTGGTGCAACCCTGTAAATATTCTAAAACACAGTGAATTATACGCTTTAAATGGGTGAACTGCATGTTATGTAAATTATATCTCAAAATAGCTATAAAAACATAAGGGAGTTTTGACAAAACCATAGGGGCATCAACTTGTAATCTATGATTGTCCAGTTGGGTTCCGATTGTCGAACCAATGGTCTCCCCTTGGACTTCTTTACTCTCCTTCCAGAATGCCCTCGTTCATTGACATTTCAATTATCTTCCATTCATTTTCAAAATTTAACCTTTTGTTGGTTTTGAGATAAATTCAGACTTTCAGCAGTGTTGCAAAAATATTACGGAAGAGTTCCAATACATCCTTCACTGAGTTTCTCCTTATGTTAACATCTTACATAACTACAGAACATTTATCAAAATTAAGAAATCAGCCTTGGCACAATGCTGTTAACTAAAGCACAGAAGTTATTTGGATTTCACCAGTTTTCCCACTAATGCCCCTTTTTCCATTCCAGGATACAATTCAGAATCTTGTGCTGCATTTAGTTGTCCTGTCGTCTCCTTAGTCTTCATCAATCTGTGCAAATTCCCCAGTCTTTACACTTGTTTTTCATGACTTTGACTCTTTTGAAGAGTACTGGTCACAAATTTTGTAGAATATCCCTCAATTTGGTTTTGTCTGTTGTTTCTTCATGATTCGGCTGGGGTTATGCATCACTTGGAAGGAAACCAGAGTAGTGATACTGTATCCTTTGCAATGCATTGCATGGGGGGCAAATGATGTTGATGCAGGTTACTCATGACATCAACCTTGATCACTTGGTTAAGGTGGCGTCTGCCTAGAGATGCCACAAGTAGAATTAAGACTGATTTTCATGCACTCAACAAATAGTTATTTACCATTTACCACGTGCCAGAGATAATGTCAGTCTCTACGGCAATGATGTTCATTCCTGTCTGAAAATAAAGATCATCTGTGAAGCCTTTTAAACGTACACATTCTAGGACTCATTCCCTTAAGATTCTGAACCAGTAGGTCTGAGGGAGGAATTCCCCAGGAGGTTCTGACAGTGTCCAGGATAGACAGGCAGAGAGAAATAGGGCAGCGGCCCTACTTTGAAGAAGCTCTCGATCTAGAAAGAAGTACACATAGAGAAATCATAAAGCAATAATAACCATTCCAACAAGGTATGGATTGAGGACTGTATGAACACAGAAAACAGAGCCCCTAATACTGCTTCAGGGAGAATCTGAGTCCAGGGAGGTACCGAACTATTAAACAGCTCTGGTCTCTGTATTTGCTTTTTAAAAAGTGTACAATGAACATGTGTGTGAAGAAAACTATGAAGTAATTCAAATAATCTGTATGCAATATGTCAGAAAAGCCACATTGTCTAGAACAGCCCTTTGCAAAAACAAAAATGTTTTACAACTATGAGGCTAAGTCTGGCACCTTCCAGATCTATTTAAAGAAGCTAGACCAGGCTGGGTAACATAGCAAGACCCTGTCTCTACGAAAAATTTAAAAATTAGGTAGGTGTAGTGGTGTACACCTGTAGTCTCAGCTACTTGGGAAGTTGAGTGGATCACTTGGGCCCAGGAGGTTGAAGCTGCACTGAGCCATGATCGCACCACTGCACTCCAGCCTGGGTAACAGAGCGAGACCCCCACCTCTAAAACAAAAACAAAAACCAAAGCAAAACAAGTTAGAGCTGTTTCATTCTCTGCCAGTTTCATAAGATCTGGGGGAGAAGGCAGATACAGAGACTCCATTAGGGACTTCAGGCTGAAGATGAGTAGGTGCCACACAGAAATCCCAGTGGCTAATTAACTTGTATTCACTGGTTAATTCCATCTTAACCCTAAATCTTCAGTAAAGTCTTATTTGAGCAGCTCAGTCTGGGCTCATCTTACATTAGAATCACCTGAGAAGCTTTGAAACCATGTCGATGCCCAGGTTACTCTCTGAGGTCCTGATTTAATTGGCTTGGGAAAGGCCCTGGGCATCTGACACATTTTTAAACCTTCCCAGGTGTGGCTCATGTGAGCCAGGGTTGAGAATCAAGTTAGATTAGCGCCTTTCTCCTCCAAGTGTGGTCCTTAGACCAGCAGCATCAGTTTCACCTGGAAGTCTACTACAATGAGGACGCTCAGGTCTTGTTGCAGATGTACTGAAGCAGATTGCGCCTTTCAGTGAGATTCAGGTGATTTGTATGCATGTTAAAGTTTGAGAAGTACTGAGGTAGAGCTGCTCTATAACATATAGTAGCCACTAGCTACTTGTGAGTACTTTATTCAGTTCCTCAGTTGCACAAGCCCTATTTCATGTGCTCAATAGCCACATGTGCTAGTGGCTGCCAAATCAGACGACACTGTCGTCTATATAGAGCATTTCTGTCATGGCAGAAAGTGCTACTGGGAAGTGCTGGGCTAGAGAATTAAATGAGCAGTAGCCCTTGATTCCAAGGAAGGGTGACAGGGAACAGAGGTGCAGGCTGCTGGGTCCAGCTGTTCTTCCAGGTGTGGTGGTCTTCCTTCAGCCTTGGAGAGCTGAGATTGAGTTTATGAAGAGCCAACAGCTTTCCTTGTGGATATTAGTCAAGATATAGAAAATCGAGGTGCTGCAGCCTTATAGGCAAGACCCTGAGAAGTTTTATTTCTGATCTGTTGCATTTTGTATGCCTGTGAAACGTGCTAGCAGAATCGGAGTGTTGGGGAGAAGGCTGCAATATGTGACATCACTTTTTTTTTTTTCTTTTTTCTTTTTTTGAGACAGGGTCTTACTCTGTCACTCAGGCTGGAGTGCAGTGGCGTGATTTTAGCTCACTGCAGCCTCAACCTACCAGGTTCAAGTGATCCTCCCACCTTCAGCCTTCCAGGTAGCTAGGACTACAGGCATGTGCCACCACACCAGGCTATTTTTTTTATTTTTTGTAGATACGGGGTTTCACTATGTTGCCCAGGCTGGTCTCAAACTCCTGGGCTCAAGCAATCCTCCTGCCTTGGCCTCCCAAAGTGCTGGGATTATAGGTGTGAGGCACCATGCCAAGCCTATATATCACTTTTGAGAGTGACAAGAGGCATTGCCAATAATGATTCCAAGACAACAAGCATACACTGGGACTTTCCAGGCAACCAGGACATATGGTTACCTAGGCTGAGGGTGAAAGAGAACTGCAGGTTATGAGAGTTAGCACAGAGTGGATGAGACGACTCAGTTGGATATGCGGAGTAAGAAAAAAAAAAAAAAAAGACAATTCAGAGGGTGAACAGAGCAGGAGGATCCCCAGAGAGCAGGGACATAAAATGGTCAGAGACAGGATAAAGAGTCAGTAGTGAGGAGGATCCTAGAATTCTTCAGAGGGAGGCAAGGAATGAGAGGGAGTAGCAACTGAACATGATCTTGGAGGAGGTGTGGGGCAGGGCCAGGACTAGGTGAGGCCAGAAAGCACTTAACTCGGCTTACAGGACCCTGAGAGGTAGTGCCCCCTTACATTTTGCACCCTGGTCATCTCTTTTGTTTTGTGCTAGTCTCAACCCTACTGAAGAGGTGGGAATCCTCTGAAATATGAATGGGAGAGTGATGATATAGATAAATGTGGAGGTGGGATATCAAGAAACAGGGGAGTCCCTTCCTGGTGTGCTGTTTGTTCTGCAGAAATGGAGTCGGGAAATTTGATGAAGAAAAGCTTTGGCCTGATTCCCATGGAGAATAGCACAAGGAATTTCTTTCTTTCTTTCTTTCTTTCTTTTTTTTTTTTTTTTTTTTTTGTAGCCCTGAGGTCTTGGCAACCAGCACATTATCTTACTGCTTTTCACTTGAAGAGCCTGAAGTCAGAAGTGAAGTGCACCCACTACGCTGGAGGTTGGTAGGAGGTGGGTAAGGTGGCACTGGGACTGAAGTATAGATCCTCAAAGAGTGACGGAGAGTGGCCTTGAGTCCCAGTGTCCGGGTTCAAACATGGCTCCATCACTTCCCAGTTGGGTAACTTAAGGAAAGGGGTTTATCTCCATGTCTCTGTTTCCTGATTCTTAAACGAGGGATTATGGGGTTCCTTGGAGAGTGATGAAAATGTTTTGGAAATAGAGCTGGTGGTTGCCCAATGTGGTGAATGGACTAAATATCACTAAATTGTTGACCTTAAAATGGTTCACTTTATGCTACACAAATTTAATCTCAATTTTGAAAGAGGGATGATTGCATCAACTTTGTAGGGCTGTTTGGGGATTAAATGGGTCAATCCACATTAAGCAATTAGAACCAAGTCTGGCATATGGTAAGCCCTCCAGTGACACTGATTATGATTATATCCTGGGCCAGCTGCTTCATTCCATGTAAGTGCCATGAAAATGTGCTCAAGGGATCCAGACGACTCAAATATCTCCATTTTTGCCTAATGAATGATTAAACACCAAACATTTATATTTAAAAATGTATTTTCTTTTAGAATGTATCTGGAGTATCATGTCCTTCACATTGAAACAGCAAGTTCCTGTTTCATTAAGCTGTACTTTGTCTTTTAAAAATTAAATACAGCATTAAAAAAAGAAGACGGTTGCCTTGAATGGCAAAAAAAAAAAAAAAAAAAAAAAAAAAAAAAAAAAACCACTGTCATCTTTTCTTACCCTGAGCGATAACACGAGAATACTTAATAGTACATATTGTACAAAAAGACATTTCAAATTAAGCTGCCAGCAATTTACAATGGATATATTAACACTTTTTATTCAAAAAGTGTGAGATTAAGGAAGACATTAGGAGGCAGTCAAAATCTTTGTTTTAACAGTTTGTAAATAGATACAAATAAAGATTAAGGCTCCTTTCTTGAAATAAAATGAAACATTTTCATTTTTAAAACAGCCTACACTTTTCTAGAGCTTAAGGAGAAAAATGTAACAACAAAAACTATATTGGGGAAAATTAACACAGCAAATGGCATATTCCTTGACAATTAGATTCAATAAATATTCACTGAGCACTGACTATACTCAGCACATTCTGGAAGGTGCTAGGGATACAAGAACTGGTGAGCAACATTTAAAGTGGGAGGCTCAGGGTGGGCGTAGTGGCTCACACCTATAATCTCAGGACTTTGGGAGGCCGAAACGGTTGGATCACTTGAGATCAGGAGTTTAAGACCAGCCTGGCCAACATGGTGAAACCTCATCTCTACTAAAAATACAAAAAAAGTTAGCTGGGCGTGGTGGCACATCCCTGTAATCCCAGGTACTTGGGAGGCCGAGGAGAATTGCTTGAACCTGGGAGGCGGAGGTTGCAGCGAGCTGAGATCGTGCCGCTGCACTGCAGCCTGGGCGACAGAGTAAGACTCCAGCTCCAAAAACAAACAAAAACCAAAAACAAAACAAGAAAACACAGACTCTGGAGTCAAACATACTGATTTTGCCATATAAGGGCTGTGCGGCTTTGAGCCACGCACACTAAATCTCCATCTCACATGGTCATTGTGAAGCTTAAACAAGGTCAAACTCAAGAAGGTTGCATGAATGCTATTATTGTTATTCTGAAACTCTTTATTATACTCTGTATACACATACCAATCCCTCTTCACTTCAAACTCTCCCTCTTTGGCCTATGTTTGAATCTTCTGACATTTTAATATTTCAAACAGGATAGGCCCTGTGATGCCTGTATTTCAGTGGAAACCTGACCTTGATGAGCAATAAAATCAAAACCTATTTCTGTAATTTCCAGCTGTTACTAGAATAGCCCAACAATAAAAAGGCAAAAATAGTGACGAGTGCCTTTGAGCACAGAGAACGAGTATCCATCTCCATCCTTGAGACAGTGACAGTTGGATGCAGTTAGTGGGACAAACATCCTCAAAGCCGAAAGAAGTAGGGCAAACGCAAATGAAGATATAAGGAGGCAAAAGTGAAGTTTCTCCAGGCAGAGCGGAATGAGGGGTGCTCATAGGGACTAGCAAGGATGCATGAATTACGGGAAGCTGCAGGGGACTATCAGGAAAAGGAACCAAGGTGGAGGCAAGCCCTAACATAGGTTTGAAAGAGAACAGACATCATATGGCAGAGGAGGACTGGCATGAGCAAAAGGCCACGGGTAGCTCCTCAAGTTAAACATCCAATTACTGTATGATCCAACAATTCCACTTCTAGCTACATACCCAAACGAATTGAAAACAGGTGCTCAAACACTTGTACACAGTCATAGGAGCACTCTTCACAATAGCCACAAGGTTAAAAACAGCCCAAATGCCCATCAACTGAGGAATGGATACACAAAATGTGATCTATCTGTACAATGGAACAGCAGTCAACCATACAAAGGAATGAACTACTGGCACACACTACAACATGGATGAATGTTGGTAACATTACGCTCAGTGAAAGAAGCCAGACACGGAAGTCCACATGTTGTGTGATTCTGTTTATATGAAATGTCCAGGATAAGCAAATCCATAGAGACAGAAAGTAGATTAGTGGTTGCCAGAGGTAGGGGAAGGAGACGGGGAGTGACTGCTTAATGGTATGGGGTTTTCTTTGGATGACAAAAATGTCCTAGAACTAGATAGTGATGTTTGTACAACATTGTGAATGTACTAAATGCTACTGAATTGTACACTTTAAAATGGTTACAATGATCAATTTTATGTTAGACGTACTTTACCAGAATAAATTAAATCAAAAGAATTCCACAAGAACAACGACAAAAAAGATGTTGGGGCTGAGTTACAATGATGTGTTATATGGAAAGAAGAGAACAAATGGTAATTTCAATTGCCACAGAGATGAGATTAACTTGATATAAGCACCTAAGGCAATCCTTCTTTCATCAAAGATCAAGGAGGAAGCCATAAACAACAAACGATGGCCATCCTCAAGGCTCTGCATAGCTTAAGATTACAGATTAGGTCCTATACCACTTCCAGATCACCCAAAAGTGTATTAATATGTCCTTAGAGGATCACTGATAAATTGTTGACTGGTTATTCATCAAGGAAAACACGTAAGTGAATGTACAACATGTTTGCATCTTTATCTTCAAAATGGAAGCCTCATTTGTTAAAATTTCTGACATACAAACGTTCTCTGATGAATACCCATAGGCCCTATGTTCCTGGCATGCCCAGGAGTGGTACCAAAAGCCCTGCTGCAGTAGATAATGTCACAGGGAACTTTAAGCTGTTTATGAGAAACATTAGGGAATGAGAAGCCACTGTGCAGGGCAGATGGTGGGATGGATCCAGCCAGATGGTCAATGGTGGTCTGGAACAATCTTCCATTTATGAAGATGGCTGACTGCGGACTCTGAAGGCAGAAGGAACTTTAAGCCTGTGCAAGCTCAAGTCACAGCACAACTGCCTATAATCACTGGGGACAGTGGACAAGAGAATGGCTGTTCTCAGTGGAACCCAGCCTCCATTAAAAAGTACTGTATGTCCAACCTAAGTGGGCTTGTTGTCTGGCAACGTTTGAGGTGACATCATGCACATACCATGATGCTGTGTCACCTCCTGGAATAATAGACAAGTCACTGGAGTAATTTGGGAATGCCATCTCAACTCCCGAATTTGGGGGCAGGGCTGGAGTTCATGCAAGTGCACAGACGAGACCATTTTTTGGATCACACAATTTCCAGCTGTGTATTTCAGTGTCACTGCAAGGCCTGGGTCACAGGGCAGGAGAGGACACTTCCCTGACCTTACACTCTCACAAAACAGCCCCTCACCGCCCCAAGGCAGCTCAAGATCCACTGGGAAATGCATACCAGCTAGAACTGTAGATGATTAGAGCAGCTCTCTGCCCCAATAAGGCTCTCTTTCTAGAAGTGGGATGCATCATCCAGCAGTTGAAGAGTGGATTGTAATATGGGACCAAACAAACCTAACAAGATCCCAACATTCTCTAAAATGTAAATTATGTTCCACCAAAAGGTGTGGGAGCATGTAAACTTGACAAGGATACTGAAGTAGAGAGTTTCCTTAGGACGTCTGATAAAGCATAAGCTATGTCAAGAGAGCAGCGTTTGGGAGTGGGTGGATTAGAATTGGTAAAGCTCACAGAGAACCAAGTCATTTAAGTGCAGTATTAAGAAAAAAAGTTCCAGAAACTATACATCTGGCCACCCGGGTCCTTTGCGTCACTTGATTGTATCTGATATTTTTAAAAAATGAACCAGGCACAGTGGCACACATCTGTAATCCCAGCACTTTGGGAGGCCAAGGCAGGTAGATCGCTTGAGCCCAGGAGTTCAAGACCAGCCTGAGCAACATGGTGAAAACCCATCTCTACAAAAAAAAAAAAAAACCCTGAAAATTAGCCAGGCATGTTAGTACATTTCTGTAGTCTAAGCTACTTGGGAGGCTGAGGTGGGAGGATCACCTGAGCCTAGGGAGGTTGAGGCTGCGGTAAGCGGTGATCATGCCACTACACCCCAATCTGGGTGTTAGAGCAGGACCTTGTCTAAAAAATAAAAAAGAAAAAGAAAAATTTCACCATATTTTCTTCACCTTTTTTTCCCCTAGTTTAAGTCCTTCTTACATTTCACAACTAAATTATCTCAGTAACTATCCTGAAAAAATAAGCACATTTTCTTACATAAGTACAATACTATTATCACTCATATAAGAGTTAATGTTTCTTAATATCATCCAAGATCTGCCTATATTCAAATTTCACTAATTATCCCCCCAAATAGTTAATGACAGTTGGTTTGATTGAACCAGGATTTGACAAGGTCAGAAGTAAATCTAGTAAGCTAGAGAACGACGAACAGAAAATTATACCTTAATAAAGCTGTTAAAAAAAAAAATTCAAAGGAATCCCCCAAACTCTTACGAATATTCTATTCAGAGTTTAAAGTAGGGGAGAAAATAGTAGTAACTGATTAGAGACAAGTAGGCTTTTTTCCTCTCCCCTACCCTTTCCACTTGCATATGCTCTATTCCTATCAGCATGGGTCAGGAAGACCACCCAAGGGGAAGGGGCGGGGGAAAGGGTACCAAAGAACAGAGCAGAGGGGTCTGGGAGTGAGAAGGAAGCATTTAAAGATTTTTTAAAAGAACTTATGAAGACACTTTGGGAACGTAAAATAGTGTTAGGCCACCAACATCTACTGAAGGGCAGCTCTGTGCCAAATAATTTCACATGTATCTCCTGTAATGCTCAAGGAGAGCCTTCGATAATTTTTTACTAATGTCATCATGCAGATAAGGAAACTGAGGCTGTAAGGAAGTTTAGTGGCCTGCTGTGGTAGGCAGCATCATGCCCCCCACCCCAAGATGTCTGTATCCTAATCCTTGGAACCTGTGAATTACATGACATGGCAAAGAGAGGATTAAGGTTGCCGATGGAATTAAGGTTGCTAATCAGATGACCAAAGATTAGCCTGAATCACCCAGGTGGACCCAACATTATCACAGGGTACTTAAGTGTACGAGAGAGGTAGAAGAGGTCCAAGTGATGCGATATGAGAAAAACTTAACCCACAGTTCCTGGCTTGGAAGATGGAGGAAAATGGCCACAAGCCAAAAAATGCATGTAGCCTCTAGAAGCTGGAAAGGGCAAGGAAACGGATTCTCCCCTAGGGCTTCTAGAAAGAAACACAATTCATCTACACCTGGATTTTAGCCCAGTGAGACCTGCGTCAGACTTCTGACCTCCAGGACTATAACAAATTTGCATTGTTTTAAGCCGCTAAATTTGTGGTAGTGTCTTAGAGCAGCCACAGGAAACAGATACAGTAGGGATATAAGAACAGCCCCACAGTAGAACATCCTTGGCTTTGACAACAGTACTGTTATTTGGAATGTTTATTTCCCTCCATCCTCCAGCAAGTAGATAGACCTTTTATGATGTATCTAAACTAAAAATCTGTCTGCTTTCCTTAAGCAGATCATAACTTATGATGAAGATCCACATAAGAACATATTGGCTGGCAGCATGAGCCACCCAGGGATTAAAAACTCACTGAAGGGAAGCTATAGTATAGACAGTCTACCTGTGGACAACAGAGAACTGAGTTTGTTACCAATGGGTTTTAGATTCAAATACAATGCTGCTGGTTGTTTTCAGTTGGAACTTTCTATCAGGACAGCCAGAGGCTTCTTCCAATTTAGACTGTTAAATTCGACTCAGGGAGGATGTAATTACATCAACTCTGAAAATTCCAATAAGGAGAAGCCAGCTCGGAAACCCTGTAAATATTATACCATACAGCAGCATCCAACAAAAGAACCTAAATAAAACATGAATAGCTTTAAACACAAAAGGTTTGGTTCAAACACTTGATTCCAAAAGCTACCCAAACACTCAGTATTTACATTAAAAGATTACAATGAAAGGAACATCATTCTGCTCCTCAGCCATGTTTAGTAGTGCTTTTTACTCTGAGCAATCATCTCTATCAGCAAAAAACAGGGATTCCCCAAATTTTGAGGTGCATCAGCTGGACGGCTTATTAAAACACACTGCTGGGCCCACTTCAGAGTTTCTGATTCAGTAGGTCTTGTTGGGTGGGACCTGAGGATTTGCATTTCTAGCAAGTTCCCAGGTGATGCTGATGTTGCTTGTCCAGGAAGCACACTTTGAGAACCGCTAGTATAAACCCATTAGTACTACCTGAAAATTAGTTGCACTTGGAGGAATCAGAGCCTGCCTTTTGTTTATGAAGACCAGAGCACAGCCATTCGACTCAACAGTGGCAATTTTCAGCTTCTGTGAAGGATTCTTTGCTCTTGCTTCACAAAGAACACAACAATCCTTTTGCTAACACACGGATTCTTCTAGGAATGTGCAAGCATGTGCATGATTATGTCATAATCTGAAATGGCAGGCCATGTTAGTGCAAAGGTCTCTCCACTCTCTCATACAAGCAGAAAATGATTCCCTTCAGAACACAAGGCCAGTGATGGGGTTGTTGTAGAGGAATCAGCTATGCTCAAAACAGGGGACAGAGAGCCATGTCCAATCTTACATTCTCGAAAGCAGATAGTGATGGTCCTCTCTCTCCTGCTCCCATTAAATCTCCTGAAGCCAGAGTGACCATTTAAAAAGGCAAATCAGGCCGGGTGTGGTGGCTCATGCCTGTAATCCCAGCACTTTGGGAGGCCGAGGCAGGCGGATCACAAGGTCAGGAGACTGAGACCATCCTGGCTAACACGGTGAAACCCGTCTCTACTAAAAATACAAAAAATTAGCAGGGCATGGTGGCAGACGCCTGTAGTCCCAGCTACTTGGGAGGCTGAGGCAGGAGAATGGTGTGAACCTGGGAGGCAGAGCTTGCAGTGAGCCGAGATTGCGCCACTGTACTCCAGCCTGGGCAACAGAGCAAGGCTCCGTCACCAAAAAAAAAAAAAAAAAAAAAAAAAAAAAGGCAAATCAGGTTCCATTACTTTCCCGCCTTAAACCTTTCAAGGTTCTTAGAATAAAATTTCAGCCGGGCACAGTGGCTCAAGCCTGTAATCCCAGCACTTTGGGAGGCCAAGACGGGCGGAATCACGAGGTCAGGAGATCGAGACCATCCTGGCGAATACGGTGAAACCCCGTCTCTACTAAAAAGTACAAAAAAACTAGCCGAGCGAGGTGGCGGGCGCCTGTAGTCCCAGCTACTTGGGAGGCTGAGGCAGGAGAATGGCATGAACCCGGGAGGCGGAGCTTGCAGTGAGCTGAGATCCGGCCACTGCACTCCAGCCTGGGCGACAGAGCGAGACTCCGTCTCAAAAAAAAAAAAAAAAAAAAAAAAAATTCAAACTCTTTACCAAGCTCTGCAAGGCCTTTGAGGATCCAGCCCCTGCCTGCATCTTGACCTCATCTCCAATCTTTACCTTCCTTCTATCTACACTCCAAACACAGGAGCCAGCTTTCAGGTGTTCAAATACATTATATCAGTTTCTCCATGGGGCCTTTGCAACCTGCCGTTCCCTGGGCTTGATGCTCTGCCCCAAATTTGCACCAAGTCATGCATGTCTTGGCTCAAACGTCACTTCCAGCTTCTCACGGTCATGTTAACCTGTTCTAGACTCGGAACACTCTGCTCAAACTCTGGAAATACCTTGTTCATTTGCCTGTTCTCTTGTTTATTGCCTATGTTCCATCCCTAAAATGTAAGATGTGAGAACAGGAATCTTGTCTACCTTGTCCACCACTATAGGCCCAGCAACTGAAACAGGCAACTGAAACACTAACTGGAGCATAGAGAGTGCGAAAGTGAGATATAGAACCGGACGCGTGGCTCACACCTGTAATCCCAGCACTTCGGAAGGCCAAGGTGGGAGGACTGCTTTAGCCCAGGAGCTTGAGACCAGCCTGGGCAACACAGCGAGACCCCATCTCTACAAAATATTTTTTAAAATAGCGTGGCATGGTAGTGCATGTCTCTAGTCCCAGCTACTTGGGAGGCTGAGGTGGGAGAATTGCTTGAGCCCAGGAAATTGAGGCTGCAGTGAGCCGTGACTGCATCACTGCACCCCAGCCTGGGTGACAGAGCAAGACTCTGTCTCCGGGGAAAAAAAAAAAAAGGAATGAGATATAAGAGCACAACTTTCAGTGAGTACGATGATCATTTAATAGCTAATGCTGTAATAGCTCACTGCTTAGTACTAATCCGAGGCCTTTGTGTTTTAGTTTATTTAATCCTCATGACCCTAGAAGATAGTTACTATTACTGTCCTGAGTCTTCAGGTCAGGAAAAGTACGCATGAAGAGGAATTTGCCAAAGATCACAAAGCAAGCAAGTATTAGGATGGTGCAAAAGCAATTGTGGCTTTAGCCATCGAAAGCAATGGCCAAAACTGCAATTGCTTTTGCACCAACCTAAATAGCAGGGCTTGGCTGTGAATCCAGGCATTGAAGCTACAGAGCTTATTCTCTTAAAAGCTGCAGTACAATCATCTGCCTCTCAATGTCATCCTGATCTGGTTTTTCCGAAGCACAATCTGAAGGCAGAATGTTCTTCCAATTCACATACATTTTACAAATTGCTAGTTCCCCATTGTGCTCTTCAGACAAAAACAAAGATTTTATGTGGAAAATGGTTTAGTTTCTAATATCAACTATTTGAAGGGGATCTTTTTTTTTTTTTTTTTTTTTTTTTCCAGAGAGCTCCTTTTCTCAATATTTAAGTCCTCTTTCTAAATTGGAGCAAGAGTCTTGATTGGTTATCAATCTCTCAGTACCTGGGTTTAGGAATGAAGGTCCAGAGCTGTGTTGTCCAACATGGTAGGCGCTGGCACATGTCACCAGTGGGCATATGACTGGGACTAATCCCAACTGAGAAGTGCTCTTAGTGTAAAATTCACATTGGACTTCAAAAATAATATAAAACATCTCAATAATTTTTTTATATTGGTTACATGTTGAAATAACATTTTGGAAATACTGGGTTAAATGACATATATTGTTAGGGTCAGGCAGTGGCATACAAGCCTATAATCTCAGCACTTTGGAGAGGTCAAAGTGGGAGAATCACTGGAGCCCAGGAGTTTGACACCAGCCTGGGGAACATACCGAGACCTCACCTCTTATTTAAAAAAAAAAAAAAAAAAAAATTAGGTGTGGTGGTACACACCTGTAGTCCTAGCTACTAAGGAGGATCGCTTGAACTCAGTAATTTGAGGCTGCAGTGAGCTATGGAATAGAGCACACCACTGAATTCCAGCATGGGCAATAGCTCTAAACCCTGTCTCTAAACCAAAAAAACCTTTAATATATTGTTAAATTAATTTCACAGCCAGGCATGGTGGCTCATGCCTGTAATCCCAGCACTTTGGGAGGATGAGGCGGGCAGATCACAAGCTCAGGAGTTCAAGACCAGCCTGGCCAACATGGTGAAACTCTGTCTCTACTAAAAAGTATAAAAGTTAGCCGGGCGTGGTGGCACACGCCTGTAATCCCAGCTACTCAGGGGGACTGAGACAGGAGAAAGGCAGAGGTTGCGGTGAGCTGAGGTCGCACCACTGCACTCCAGCCTGGGCGACAGAGTGAGACTCCGTTTCAAAAAATAAATTTTAAAAAGTTAATTTTACCTGATTTTAGCCTTTCAAATAATTTTCAATACCCTGCTAACTTTAAAAAAGTTACATATGTGGCTCACATTTCTATCAGACAGTGGTTTAGAATACTCTAGAATAGTTCATATTATATAAAATATCTAGCATAGTTCTCCATGTCTGAAATACTTTCTCAGTCAGGTTTTCACCTGGAAACAAATATTGGATTCCTCTAGACTCTGAATGACAAATGAATTCACCAGGCCTCCTTTGAATTAGCCAAATGCACAAGATTACATAATCTGATGTTCTTCATCAGTTTCAAGAATAGTGAATGGGGCTGTCATAAACCATTGTTCTAAAATAAAGAAAAAAATGTTTATAGGGACCTATCAATCGATAATGCAAACTCTCTAACCTAAGGATTCTGCAGATTTTACCTCACTTTGATTTACTCTCATGAAAAGATTCTGGAACCATGGTGTAAGAAGAAATAATAAGCAGTCTCAATTTTCTTGCCACATTTTCCTCTGAGAGCTACAAAATAATGCAGCATGTCATTAAGTGGGTTGAATTTTCCCACAGACATCAGATAATTAAGCCTGGGTTCCCGACCAAGGACTCCAGATCAAAGAGACAAAGATGCAAATAAATGTGACAGAAGGAAACATACAACCTCTAGCTTGCATAAGTATTCGAAATATTGAGAGAAGGTTCTATGTAGCGGATGGGCTCAAATGACATGACCCAACAGAGCACACGGCCTGCCCAAAATTTACATGAGAGAAAAACGAAAACCCAGAAACAGGGGTAGAAAATAACATTTGTTGGGCATCTCTATATATTCTTCATATGCCACCTCACCGAAGGAGATATCCATTAATTTCTTAGTACAGGAAGGCATCTTATTCCCCAACTCTGTATTCCTGGCACAGGACATGTGAAAACAACTATCTGTACCACTTTTCCTACAAAGTCCTAAACTTGCATAAGTAAAATTATCAAGTACACACGGAGGATTGGTTTACTATAAAGTATATAGGCATCATATACAAAATAAAATTTCACTGTGACTTTATTTCATCCCAAACTAACATATTAGTTAACATAAGCACTAAATATTCCATTAATTATCTTACTTGCCACCTTAGAAAAAGGAATTCTTAGCTGTTCAAATAGATGTCCAAGAAGTTTAAGCTAAATATCTTTTTTTTTCTTTTAATCAGTTTCCCCCTAGCAAATAGAGGCATTCAAAAATGACATCCCCAAAATTAACCCTTACAGTTTCTCAATAGTGAAAGAAGGCATGTGAAGTCTGATTGGGAAGTGAGCGGGCCAGGGCTTCTAGAGGTGGCCCTGCCCTCCATCCTATACCCTGCTATTTCTGGCCCCTCCTCCTCAGCAAAATCTTCAGAGGCTGATGGAGGATGCACAAGTGATGGTAGGGGGGTGCCACCTGCTTCGGAAGGATGCAAAGGTGCCTAACAATAGCGCCCCGCCCCCCCTCCCCCGCCACTGAGGGCCAAGCATCTTGTGGTCCCACCTCCCTCCATCTTAAGTCACTGCTACAGACAAGCATGATGGATGGTGCCTATGAAGTACAGTAAAGGCAGGCAGTGACCGCAAGAACAAGCGGAGAAGCAAAGGGCGCATGGCAGAGAAATAAGGCTGCCTTAGAGAGGAAAGTCGGATAGTATTTTGTTTGAGTATCAAGTGGTTTTAGTTTTTCACTCCCACTGCTTTCCAATGTTATAATGGCTCCAAATGAAAAACTGACATATCTTTTTTGTTAAGCTAAAACATAAAGAACAAATGCCTAAGAAGCACAAAATGTATATGTACGCTTTTGCGATATACTTGTAATATGTTAAATTAGCAACAGAAATAAAATTTTGACCTCACTATCACCTTCTCCTGATTCTGTAACTCCTGAGCATAAAACATATTCATTTTTTTGGTTGTGTGCTGCAAAAAGACCTCACTGAATTAGCTTTCAGGGATGCTTATGCAAGGATGCAAATTTATTCAAATTTGAGCTAATGAATCAGAAAGCAAAATCTCACTCTGAAGTTTCACGTTTAATCAATGATTAATTTAACCCAAATGCCTTTAGGAACTCGACTGCTATCTATCTTTGTAGGCTACCACATTTTTCTCCAGTGAAATCTGAAAACATTTCCCCTAAATCCTGCATTTTTTCATCTTTATGTTTATAGTACTGTGTGTATCAGGATAGAGTTACTTTACTTGAGTACCTGAAAAATGCTTCCACACAAAGGCAGTATTTGTAAGTTCCCAGCACCATGGACATTACAGGGCATGGAACGGATAGAGTCCCTATATAATACCAGCCGTTCCACACCTCTATACCAGAATTTCAAGACATTTCCTCACTTAGCCTACATGAAAAGAGGCCGCAAAACCCTAAGCAGCCATTCTTCTGCTGACATGGTCACTTCCCCAGCCCTGAACAGGACTGACCACCAACATCAAACTAAAGAGAACGACAACTCCTAGGCACCACCTCTCTCTACCTTAAGTCACTACTTAAAACAAAACAAAAACTAGAAACTCTTGTTCTCAATGTCTGATGTGTGATGCTGGTACTAGTCTACAAATGCCCCCTCTAACACAGCCTTCATCTTTTTTTTTTTTTTTTTTTTTTTTTGAGATGGAGTCTCACTCTGTCGCCCAGGCTGAAGCGCAGTAGCATGATCATGGCTCACTGCAACCTCCATCTCCAGGGTTCAAGTGATTCTCCTCCCTCAGCCTCCCAAGTAGCTGGGACTACAAGTGCATGCCACCATAGCCAGCTAATTTTTTTGTACTTTTAGTAGAGATAGGGTTTTGCCATGTTGGCCAGGCTAGTCTCGAACTCCTGACCTCAATGATCTGCCCACCTCGGCCTCCCAAAGTGTTGGGATTAGAGGCGTGAGTTACTGTGCCTGACCTGAGCCTTTATCTTTGAACGACATTAACTCCCAGCCTATCCATACCAATCTGTCCACTGATAAATGCTTTGTGTTTTCCCTGCTGGTAACAATGGAAAAAGATAAAACTCAAATGATGAGGACAAAAGAGGGAAGAGTTAAGTTCATCACTTTGGGTTTCTCCTTCAGGAGGGCCTGTAGGGACATCTCGGGGGGAAGATACAGAAAAGCATGTTGGAGTGAATAGCATGGCATACCATCTTGATTACACAAGACACACTGGTAACAAGACGACACCACGTCTCTCCCAGTGGCTGCAGAGGCAACAGCATCCACAAGAAAGTCTCAGAAGCCCACCAGTCTGTTTCCATCACAGACCAGTCACAGATCTGAGCTCCCTGGGCTTACTTTCCTCCTTGAAGTTATCATTAATTGGGCTGCACTTTCCCACAGACATTAGATAACTGAGCCTGGGTTCCTGACCAAGGACTCCAGATCAAAGAGACAAAGATGCAAATAAATGCGACAGGAGGAAACACACAACCTCTGCCTCTGTAAGTATTCAAAATACAGCCATTTGCAATGGAGGGAGAAAAGAGTGGCAGTTTTTAAGGAAATTAGACTTAAAGTTGGCTGCACTTAGAATCACCTGGGGAAGAGTTTCATAGTCTCTCACTAGGTTGCATCCTAGAAAAATTAAATCAGAATTTCTGCGAGTGGAACCCAGAGAGCAGTCGCTTGCAAAGCTCCCCAGCTGATTCCAACGTATAGTGAAGTTTGAGAACCAGTGGGATATGGGCATCTCAGAACTACTGAGGATTTTTGTTATAAAATGGCCTCTTCTCCACCCCTCCTGATTCTGCTATGCCCCACCCAGCTTAAAAAGACATACAGCTGGTGCTCCTAATTGCAGGATTTTATATTCTATGGGTGTGTTGAGGACAGAAAAACAGATTGAGAACCACTGAATTAGATGATCCCTAAAGACACTTTCGGCACACAACTATTTTTCTGTGATTCGAATTGCATCTCACATAATCTATGGAATGCTATAAACACCAACGGAAAACGTCATGGTTTGGGAACATTTCTTTATGCAGCCAGGGCTTATTATAAAGCCCACTTTCTTGCAGAAGCCAATTGGTTAACAGGCTTGGTATTTAAAAGGCTTTCGGTCATAATAGATCTTCCAATGTACATGCAAAACTCTGGAAGGTAAAATTAATTACCTTCCATTTTCTTTCACTCAAAGCCTCCAAGGATATAAACACACATTTCTGTTTCGCCCTGGTAAATGAAATCAGAAGCTGCATCTGTCACATGGTTTCTAACCGAGCCAGTATTTGGCGGTTCAAACTCTGTCCTCTCAGCCATTTCTGTATTCTTTGTTCAGCAGCTCTGTGCACACTGCCGCATTATACCCAGGCTCTCGGCGAGGGCAAACAGGAAACACATTCTTTTCTCTAGCAGAAAAAGATGTAACTTGTCTTTTATTTTTCTTCTGCATGAGACAAGACTATTTTATTCTATCCATTTGGTTCCTGCAGTCCCTCGCCAACACCCCCCCCCCGCCCCCACCGCCCTTTTTTTCCTGTTTGGTGGTGAAAAACCAAGACTAGAAATAAAGTAGAAAAAAATGTTTTTTTGCCTTTTTTCTCTCTAGCCAATGATCTAAAATAGAATCACAACTGATTCTGATGGTAACAATACCGCTTTCTCTGTAAACTATTTTTGCATTGCAGACCTCTCTCTGCCTCCAGAAATATACAACACTTTCCTTCATTGCGGAGTCAACAGCTCTCTAGGCCAACTAGAACAATGGGCATTTAACTAGAAACGAACCTGTAGGCTTCTCAGGCTTGAATATGCAAACAATTTACCTGGGGCCCTTGTCCTGGGACATTTTGAGAAGCAAGGATTTAGATAGTGGTTTTCAGTCTTGACGCACGTTGGAATTAGCTGAAGACCTTTATAAACTGATGCCCAACCCCACCGCAGATCAACAGAACCTGAAGAACCTGAATCCATGTGATGTGGCAATTAATAATTATAAAACTACTCCAGGTGATTCTAATCTAAGCCAATTCCCAGAGAATAACATCATAAAATAGTACTTAGCCATAATCTCTGCATTCCACAATTCCTCCAGTAGCAAGGGGCTAGGAGACAGATGATACTAAATTCAAATGTGTGGATAATGGCTAATTTCTGTTCCTAGGGAGGTTAACATATGTACCAGTAGTAAAACCACCTACCCAACAAATATCTGTGGAATGCCTACTAAATCCCAGGAAAACTGTGCTGGGCATTGGGAGTACCATGAAGAATAAAACAGACTTGGTTCTTACCTTCATGAAGCTGACAGTTTAGTGGGGAAAGGCATTACTCAAATAATCATATAAATCCATATGATTTCAAGCCACAGTGAGTGCCAAGAAGGAAATGAACCTAGGATACTGAGAACATGGAGCAGGGATGGTTTCACATTAGATGCAGGCAAGCATATGGTTTATGGTTCAACCAATGATCTCGGAATCATGTTTTTTTTTAATTGTGGTAAAATATACATAAGATGAACTTTACAGTTCAGTGGCATTAACGACATTCACAAAGTGATGTAACTCTCACCTCCACCCATTTCCACTTTTTTTTTTTTTTTTTTTTTATCACCAGAAGCAGAAACTCTCTGTAACCATGAAATAACTACTCCCCATTCCCCTCTGCCAATCTCATTTTTTTTTTTTAACTGGAAAGCACTTTGTAAGCTTGTATTTCAATAGCCTAATTTTACAGGGGAGGAAGACTGACTTTCCAGTTCAAAATACTTGCCACAGTAGTGTGTTGTAAAACATAATCAGACATGAAAGAAATGCTATTAGCTACATGCTATTATTGTCAGAGGCATGTGAACCAGAGCAACTCCATCTTAAATAGGAGCTGGGTAAAATGAGGCTGAGACCTACCGGGCTGCATTCTCAGATGGTTAACGCATTCTATGTCACAGAATGAGATACGAGGTCGGCACAAGATACAGGTCATAAAGACCTTGCTGACAAAACAGGTTGCAGTAAAGAAGCCGGCTAAACCCCACCAAAACCAAGATGGTGATGAGAGTGACCTCTGGTTGTCCTCACTGCTACACTCCCACCAGCGCCAGGACAGTTTACAAACACCATGGCAACCTCAGAAATTTACCCTATATGGTCTAGAAAGGGGAGGCATGAATAATCCACTCCTTGTTTAGCATATAATCAAGAAATAACCATAAAATGGGCAACCAGCAGCCCTCAGGGCTGCTCTATGGAGTAGCCTTTCTTTTATTCCTTCACTTTCTTAACAAACTTGCTCTCAGTTTACTCCGTGGACTCGCCCTGAATTCTTTCTTGCACGAGATCCAAGAACCCTCTCTTGGGGTCTGGATTGGGACCCCTTTCCTGTAACACTATTAATTACTCTCAATAGTCATTGAAGAAGGAAGTGTTGAACTTCCCAGCCTATTGAGGGCAGGAGTGAGGTAAGCTCTACCAGGGTTTCTGTCTCAGCACCATCGATACTTGGGGGACCTTTCATTCTTTGTCCTGGGGAGCTGTTGCACTGTAGGATGTTTAGTAGCACCCCTGGCCTCTATCCACTTAACTCTAGTAGCACCCCCAACTCCAGTTGTGACAACCAAATTCGTCTGCCAGATGTCCCCTGGGGGGCACAATTGGCCCTGGTTGAGAACCAGTGAGTTAGAAGGATGCTCTTTCTTCAAGGGCTGAAGAACTCAGCTCAGATTGACTTAGGACCAAAAAGAAGACTTATCCTCCCTTTTAAGAGAACAAATCCGATTCTTACACCAGTAAAGCTGCACTATATTCACAATGGTGCATATTGAGACCACTGGGGAGTTTTAAAAACTCCCTATGCTCAGATCACACTCCAGACCAGTTAAACCAGAAGTTCTAAGGATGGGGCTCTGGCATCAGTAATTTTTAAAGCTCCCCAGGTGATCCCAATGTGCAGCCAAGGTTGAGAGCCACTGAACTAGTGTTTAGATTGGTGCAAAAGTAATTTCAGTTTTTGCCATTACTTAAAAAAAAAAAAAAAAAAAAAAAAAAAAAGGCAAAAACCGCAATTACTTTTGCACCAACCTAATACTTGCTATTCAAGTGTGGTGGTCCATGGCCCAGTAGTCTCAGCATTACCTGGAAGGTCATTAGAAAAATGGAGTCCCTGGCCCCACCCCAGACCCAACAAATCAGAATCTGCATATGAACCAGACCCCCAGGTGATTCAAATACATTTTAAAGGTTGAGAACTGCTGTTTTGGAATTCATAAAAAATTGTGCTTTCGGAGTCATGCTAATTAATCTTTTCTTTCAGGTTTACAAAGCAAGTCAGACAGAAACCAAAACAACAACAACAACAACAACAACGAACCCTGCAAATGGTAATTCTGAAAGAGCTGCTTCTCAATTGTCTTCCTCTCAGCCCAGGAGGCCACACTTTTAGGGACAGAAACACAGGGGGAGAAATGTGGCATGTTCGCCATTGTGGACATTTGTCTGAGCTTGCAGTTCCCAAAAGGGGGACCAACGCACTGCCATGTGCTCCGTGGGTGTTTAATATTTGTTGGCAGGCTCACCTACCCAAATGTGAGAACAAAATGTGTTTTCCCAGCACTGGGGGAAACTGATCCCCTAATCACTTCATACGATTTAAGTCTGCTTGTCTCTAGGTTTTGGAAAGCAGTGAGGCTGGAGGAAGGCAAGGAGGGGAAGACTTAGAACAGTAAGGGGTGAAGCAAGGGGTTACAGAGAGCACGGATGCACTGCTGTACTCAGGGCAGGGAAAAAACAGAAGAAAAGTATGCCAATCACTGCATAATGAATTCTCTACTGGCTGCCAAGTAGGAGCCACAGAACAATGAACAATCTGAGCAGCTTCTGTTCCCACAATGCAGCCTTGTGAAAGTCCACAGGCTGAAAATTCTGCCTACCATGCACTGGGCATGTTTCTTGCTGGGCTTGGCTCTAGACCTGGACAGCAAATTGTGTACCTAAGAAGCATTTCATTTCAAGGCCAGGAAAATGAACATTTGAACCTCCTGTCCAGCATAGCTCTAGGTGCTATGACAGAATTTCTTTTTCTGGAAATCACTTTCTCAAGGAAAAGTGAGCCTTCAAAACAATAGTGGTTGTCCAGGTAGCTGAACATTGACATAGTAAAATGGTATCAAGAATCTCCTTGCCAACTAAACCATCACATAGGCACAGCTGGAGGATAATCATGTTGCCTTTGAGTGTTCAGTCATTATTTGTCTACTAACTTGACAAGTCATGTCGGCATTCTCCATAAATACGTTCTCACATGGACTAACACAGATGATAATATTTGCAGGTTTTGCCGTTACTTTTTTTTTCTTTTCTTTTTTGAGACGGAGTCTCGTTCTGCCACCCAGGCTGGAGTGCAGAGGCGCGATCTCGGCTCACTGCACCTCCGCCTCCTGGGTTCAAGTGATTCTCCTGCCTCAGCCTCCCGAGTAGCTGGGGATTACAGGCACATGCCACCACGCCCAGCTAATTTTTATATTTTTAGTAGAGACAGGGTTTCACCATATTGCCCAGGCTGGTCTTGAACTCCTGACCTCGTGATCCACCTGCCTCGGCCTCCCAAAGTGCTGGGATTACAGGAGTGAGCCACCTGGCCCGGCCTGCCATTACTTTTAATGGTAAAAGCCACAATTACTTTTGCACCAACCTAATACAACCCACACAATCAATTTCTGTGCATGCTTATATACCAAGTGACCTACCAAAACTGTCTCCAAACTGACATTTTGAGAAGCTCAAGAATACTCACTTCTTCAGATAAAATCTGTTTTTTGTTTTAATAGATGGGGTCTCACTCTGTCACCCAGGCTGGATTCAAACTGCTGGGCTCAAGTGATCCTCCTGTCTTGGCCTCCCAAAGTAGCTGGGACTACAGGCACATGCCACTGCTACTGGCAAAATCTGGAGTCTTAATACTACTTACCCAGTAAATAAAGGGTAAATTTTCATTTTAGTCCCTCCTCTGAAAAGCTCTTTGCAAATAACAAAATCTTTACCTGTAATCTCAGCACTCTGGGAGGCCGAGGCAGGAGTATTGAGGTCAGGAATTCAAGACCAGCCTGGGCAAGATCCCGTGTCTCTACAAAAATAAAATATCTTCGCCAGGCGTGGTGGTGCATACCTGTACTCCCAGTTACTTGGGATCGCTTGAGCCCAGAAGCTCAAGGTTACAGTGAGCTATGATTGTACCACTGTATCCCATTCTGGGTGACATGAGCAGGACCTTGACTCAAAAACAAATACGTAATAAACATTTTAAAAAATCATTCTTAGCTCGTGAGCTGTTCAAAAACAGCAGGCCAGATTTGGTCCATGGGTCATGGTTTGGCAAACTCTGATCTAGATGGCCATTTTATGATCAGATTTGATCCCTAAATTACATACCTGAATTGGCAGTTGTGTTTATCATAACTTAATATCAAGTTACAGATTTTCAGTACAAATGTAGCATTTCTTAAACATGGTCTCAGGGATCTCCAAAATCTCACATCTAAGAACTCCATATCAAAAGCATATAATTAATTATCTTAGTTTCTCGAATGACTAGATTTTCCTCCTAGGTTAAATTAAGTTACCTACAAGCATGAGACAGTGTGGTGTCCACAATGAATCTACAAAAAAAACACATTCTTCCTGTCAAATATTGGCTTCTGCCTTCTCTCTGACCAACACATTATTGGAGTTGATGACAATTTACATCATATACAAGCTTAAATTTCCTTTCTTTTCCCTGCTCTGTATCTGAGGGCCAATCTTAATGAAAACCAATGGTCAAATTTGACTGAATGGCCAAAGCAGCAGCCAAAATCAAGAAAGACATCAGGGACCACAAAACGTTGTGTGTGTACTAAGTTACTGAGTTACTGGACAGCCCATGGTTTTTAATACCCCACAAATAAGGGCTCATACACCAAAAGTCACCTACTAGCTGGTATCTTTACTTTCACTCATAAACTAGAGGTCCCCAAGTCACTGAAGGGAAGCCTTCCACAGATCTCGTTTATTTTATTCACTGAAAGTAATTGAGCCTGGTGCATGTATGCCTTTGCCATTAGGGGTACTATGCAAGAGAAAAGAATTTGCCTTCTGTGCAGAGATGTCGTAAACGGATGGAGGTCTCCCTCCTCTTCTCCCAAGGGGTCTTAAACATGCCTGGAGGCTTAGAGTAACAGGCTGAAACTCTGCAGGGCATTCCTTCTCTCCACATCCTCAGAGACCTCATGGGGAGAACTTGCTGGCGCCAGGCCTGGATCCCCGGGATAAGCAAAGCTGATTCCAAGATGGAAACTCACTGTCACTTGGGAAAAGGTTGTCTCTCTAGGACATCTCAGGGAACAACACTGTTTCCACATGCATAAGGAAGACAGGGAAGCAAAGCCCGGACACACTGATCCCCTCCAGGTGACCCCAAAACATTTCAGTCCACTAAGCCTTTAAATGAGCCCATGGATTAAACGGACGTGCATCACAGTCACTGTATGAATGACACAGAACCCCTCCTCTTCAAACTAGAACCTCACTCTTAGATCCAAGACTTGAAAAAAACTATGTAGTATTATTGCAGTAAATCTGGATATAGTACTGTGAAATCTAGCTAAACAGACACGCTAGACAATAGAAGTTTATCAAGCAACCTTCACCACATTTGATCTCTCTTATGTGAATTTGTATAAGGCAGGTTTTTTCAGCCACGGATTGTAGGTACATTTCATTTATTATAGGGTTAGAAACAAATATTCCTATTTAGCATATTTGTCCTCTTAAAATAGTTGTCACAGGCTATTTTATTGTACCTTGTTACAAATTCAAACATAGCCTCACACACTCATTTGCTACCAATTATTTACAAGTGAAACAAAACCTCATAAAACCACATAAGAAAGAATACAGGAGATCAAACAGTTGGTTAAAAGTAACGTTGGGTTCTTTTCTAAATAGCAATTTGCTATGGAACCACTTTACATGTTATATCTTGCATCCGCAACAAAAGGGTCTGCTGTTTTTAACTGATTTTAAGGATGAAACATAAATCTGCTAAAATGTGGAGGTTTATATAAGCAGAGAACCAAAGCAGGCCTCCCATACACTCCCCCTATCTCTTATCCTCTGACAACTGCTCAGTCCTAGGAGATATAAATGACAATAATAAGTAAGTCGCAGTCACTGTTCTCCCTGAAACATTACAACATCATTTTGGTGAGAAAAAAAGCTCTTCATTCCTTGCCAAGTGAATATTTTCTTTTGAGGGTTTTTCTCATAATGGGAGAAACCTGGGGCATCGCAGCTGATGCTCTGCTTTCTTTGTAGCTTCTAAATATATCCACATAATCACAACAGCCCAGGGGGACCATAAGCTCCTTAGCATCTTTCTGCTATGATCCTATCCCGCAGTAAGGCATTGACAAGGGCTACAGTAAAACCCGTAAATCTAATTTTTGTAGAACATAATAATGACCTGGTACTTTTTTTTCATTTTGAGTTGTTTTAAGATTTCTAAGCTTGTGTTGAAACATGCTGCTTCATTTCCCTAGAGGAGAATAATTCCTTTAGCAAAATTCTTCGGTCAAACCCATGTGTATTTTGGAATATAACAAAAGCTGGGGGTGGGGGGTGAAAAAACCCACTAACAACAACATATTCTGGGGAAAGAATTATATAGCCAGTTATTAACAAACCTTTCTGGAAAGTGACTAGTGTAAAACAACAATGAATGTTAGAATCAGCTGTAAAGCAACCATTTTAAGATGTTTTAGACACTTCTACAACCTTAAAATCCTCATTTCTTCCCAAGAAACACCTGCCAATATCTTGAAATCTAGGTGTCTGGTTCTTGGGGCAGAAACAATTAGCATTTTCGAAAACCTTAACAGAGTTTTAGAAAAATCTTAAATATGGGACTGGGCATGGTGGCTCACTCCTGTAATGCCAGTATTTTGGGAGGCCCTTGGGAGGATCACTTGAGCCCAGGAATTCAAAACCAGCCTGGGCAACATAGTGAGACACTCTTGCTAGAAAAACTTTTTTTTTTTTAAATTAACCATGTGTGGTGGCACACACTTGTAGTCCCAGCTATTCAGGAGGCTGAGGCAGGAGGATCTCTTGAGCCCACGAGGTCAAGGCTGCAGTGAGCTATGATCTTGACACTGCACTCCATCCTGGGTGAGTGTGGTGTCATAATCATAGCTTACTGCAGCCTTTTTTTCTCCTTAAAAATAAAAGAAAAAAATCTTAAATATGGTGCTTATGAACAAAAATATAAATAATATACAGCTAGAAGATAAGTAGTCCATCATTTTAAGAATTAAGAGAAATGAGACCTCCATATGGCTAGAAAAAATAACAGAAGGAACTACCATGACTCCTATGAAAGATGTCACCCCAAGTTAAAGGGTTATTGGTATGAAATCATATCCTGTAGAGACAAAAAAACAGAGCCAGCTGTTCAGAAAACACATTATGCTTAGATATTAGCCCTCATGCTTATAAAAGCTACTTTTTAATGCAAGAATTAAAATGTTTCTAAATAATATTACACAGGACCATATGAAATTGCTAGTTTTGTAGGTAAAACATGGCCCCATATTGACAATTTCTCTCTCTTTTTTAATTGAGACGGAGACTTGCTCTGTCACCCAGGATGGAGTGCACAGTGGCATGATCTCGGCTCACTGCATCCTCTGCCTCCCAGGTTCAAGTGATTTTCCTGCCTCAGCCTCCCAAGTAGCTGAGACTACAGGTGTGTGCCACCACACCCAGCTAATTTTTGTATTTTTAGTAGAGACGGGGTTTCACCATGTTAGCCAGGCTGGTCTCGAACTCCTGACCTCAGGTGATCCACCCGCCTCAGCCTCCCAAAGTGCTGGGATTACAGGCGTGAGCCACTGCGCTCTGCCATATTGACAAGTTCCTATGTTTGCTCTAACACAGGAATTACATAGAGATAGAAGACAGGGTAATCTAGAGTTTTAAAAATTAAGAGAAATTGTGATGGTTCAGTTCATTAACTTGATTTTACCCATGGAAACACAAATAAAGAACATTTATAAAGAACAGTCAACTGCTCCACAGACATGTTTTCATTTGTAGGAAAAGTCTGGATTTGCTTGTCTTAAGTATATACAATACACAGACTCCACACAGTTGGGCTCAGTCTATAAAGTCCCACTAGCCTTAACATTTGTTAGAGTTGTGTACTTTAGATGCTTTTCTTCTTCAGAGTCAACACATGTTTAAACCACCTTAATTGACCCAACACATCTTTTCTCCCTTCTATGAATGGATCAGTATTATCCAGGTGACATTTACTTACTGTCATAATATCTTCCAAGACAGACTGTGGTTAAACTCACAAACACCTCCCAGGAGCAAATTGCATCTTAATAAATTTCATTTAACCTGAGAGTAAAATTACACTTGACAGAAAAAAAAAGCTCTCAAACAACCCATCCTCAGATGAGCTACTTTTATCTCTTGCTACTGTTTTAAATTATTCATATACGAACTGACTATATTAACACATTAAATAATCCAGATGCTGCCACATGTACATACCATGAAACAGGGGTGGTTTGTTAATAAGCATCCCTAGATCTATGCATCAATCTATCTGTCACTCTCTGGAGGGGAAAATCCTCCACAGTGAATTCTTATTTCTGTTGTTTAAAAGAATCTTCAATCTGTGGATAATACTGCACTACTTTCCTACCCAGCTGCAAGTCATATTCAGAAGTCCAAAGGAATGTCCCAAGTTTGTTCCAAAAATGTCCAGATGGGCTCGCTCGAACACCACTCCAATAAACAGTGCCAGCCAGGGGTACACAGCCTGGTCAGCCCACCCCATTCCTGCCCAATAAGGGACAGGCATTCCCATCCTTCAACCAGCAGGGTCTCCTTTGCTACATGTAAATCTCCTCTGACAGCTCATGACTCCAAAAGTGTTTTCCTTTTAATTGGCTTAACTGCATTTCTTTATATTACAATTAACTTACTTACTTCCCCATTTTAAATCAACTAATCTATTAATGTCAATTGCAGAGCTAGACCACTACAAACTATTTGGGGCTATCACATTGAGTTGAGTATCACTCTTGCCAAGGAGAAAGGGTATCTGTATTTGTCCGTGCCGCTTTACTGGGAGTAAGTGCATGATTTCCTTTAGGCAAGGGTTTCCAACCTCAGTACAATGAATATTCTGGGCCAGATAATTCTTTCTGATGGGGGCTGTCCTGTGAATTGTAGACTATTTAGCAGCAACCCTGGCCTCCACCCACTAGATGCCAGTAGCATCCTCTAGTTATAACGACCAAAAATGTCTGCAAGATACTGCCAAAAGGCCCCTGGGGAACAAATCACTTCTGAGTGAGAACCACTGCTTTCGGCTTTCTGAAATTCTTAAAATAGTCTGAGGGCTAATTTTAATCGCCTCTGTGTATTCTTAGGCTACTGCTGCTCAAAGTATGGTTCTGGCACCAAGCAGCAGCTATATTACCTGGGAGTTTGTCAGAAATGCAGAATCCCAGGCCTACTTGAATCAGAATCTGCATTTTAACAAGATTCATGGGTGATGCCGATGCACATTAAAGTGTGAGAAGCACTAATCACCTTGGTTGGAATCTATAATTTAGTATCTTAGAAAGATGATGATTAGGAGCGAAAGGTGCCAACTATGGGCTGACAAGCCAGAATCATGTGTCATTCAACCATTGATTTCTTTCCATTTATGTTTGGCTTGATGTGTGCTCTTTATTTCTTTATATAGAGAAACTGGAAGAAGAGAAATCACGTGCTCCCTCTGAGGTCTCGCTTTCTCACAGAGCTTAGCTCTATGTGAGTCACCTGGCTGTGTCATCCTCTCAGGCTCATCATAAGATACTAGGAATCACAGCCCAGACAAGGGGGTTTGTCTTGTACAAACTCAGGTATATGCTTCTAAGGTAGCGTGATACTAATTTTAAAAAAATAACTGAAAAATATAGCTGAAAAAATAACTGAAAAAAATATTTCTACATATTAAAAATAACTGAAAATATAGAATATGCCTTTTCAACACAGGCAAGATCACCCCAACAGGATGAAAATGGCTTCTTGAGGGGCAAAAACAATTTTACTCATTAATGCATATAAAGCACAAATATACACACAGCACATAGACAGATATGCACTGTATCTGGGGTGTTAAGATTGCATAGGGGCTGGGCATGGTGGTTCATGCCTGTAATCCCAGCACTTTGGGAGGCTGAGGTGGGCAGATCACTTGAGGTCAGGAGTTCGAGACCAGCCTGACCAACATGGTGAAACCCCGTCTCTACTAAAAATATAAAAATTAGCCATGAGTGGTGGTGGGTGCCTGTAATCCCAGCTACTCAGGAGGCTGAGACAGGAGAATCACTTGAACCCAAGAGGTGGAGGTTGCAGGGAGCCGAGATGGCACCACTCCAGCCTAGATGACAGAGCGAGATTCTGTCTCAAAAAAAAAAAAAAAAAAAAAAAAAAAAAAAAAAAAAATTGCATAGGGAGGCAATTAGGGGAAAAAAATGCTTTAAAAGTCTCCCAGGTTGTGGGGCAATAATAAATTAAAAGGTTGAAAAAAATGGATACAAAAATGTAGCCTGGGTAAATGGATGGATTGTCAGCAACAACCCACAGGAACCCACTAGTAGTCTATTTGTGTCAGAAGACAGAAACACGCAAGTAAGGAATGGGAAAGACAATGAATAACGAGGACCAAGAACCATCTGGGGCCCATGTTGCTGTGATCATACCTCCAGATGGGCTGCTCCTCAGTGGTGACTCCCAGCCCAGTCACTTAGAAGCTGTAGGGACATTGAGCAACTTTCACCCTCTCCATGCCCCCCAAATTCCCTACCACCTGAGCAAGTTGACATGAGAATGAAATGCAGTCATTATTGGAAGGCATCCAACACGACCTGGCATAAAGCTAGTTTTCGTGAAATGTTAGCTCTTTTCCCATTAATCATCCTCTCCAGTTGTAAGACTTTTAAATGTCATTAATTTTGTTCCTTGAGCAAATCTATTCCTTCTTGTATGGATTCTAAATAAATCATAAGTAAAACTTTATTATATGATAAAGTATTTGTAAACAGATGAGACTCTCTTATCTCATCCTGAAAATAACTCATTTAATAGAGTGAAGTTAGATGGAAGGTTTAGTCCAAAAGCTTCACACAGTCACATGTTCTGTAATGCCTCACAGGTGGTCCTAAAAATCATCACTCTGCAAAATGCACAATAAAAAACACAGGGCTTATGAGAAAAATGGGGTTAGGTAAACAACACTCAAAAATTTCATCAGTGACATTTACAAAAAGATTGCAACCTAATAAAAATGGTAGCACCATTTCACACAAATAGTTAAGAAATACATAAACACAACAATAAATGTGTTGCTTCGCCTAGAAAAAGGCCTGATGTTGGCTGTGGGGTGGGTGTCGGAAGGGCTGCGGTTGTTGAGTTACTGGGAAGGGCTGGAGGGAGGGTCACACGAAATTGGAGGGAAGGTCATAACACCAGATGTGGACAGGTGTGGCTCTTAACACACGGAGTAAACCAAGGTAGTTGTAGACACGAGGTTGTGTGTGTGTGTTTTGTGTATTCTGACATCATGTAGTTCAGGTGGGCGCAGTTTTCTGCAATCACCTAATGTTTCACCAAGAAAAAATGGTATTAAGCAAATCCAAGATTCTGATTATGCACATATTGTTCATGGTTTCAAAGCAAGCATTACAGAAGAACTATCTGCCTGTTATATTCCAAAGCTGCTTAACTTTTAAATCTTGGATAGTCTCTAAAAAAAGGAGGATCTGTTTTCTAAAGGATGTTTTAAATCAGAATCAGACCCATCAACTATAGTCTGAAGCCTGCAAATGGAACTCTCTAGCCCATTTTTCTCTGACAATGCTTCCAACTAATAACGTTTCACAGGATTCCTGAGTTTCTATAGAGTTCAAGTATTTACAAAAGTCACACAACATGCTGAACACAGGAGGAAGCTGCAGAGATGGTTCTAGACTTACAGAGAGGAGGTTATATGCAAAAACCCCTGTATGATTTGCAATGTCCCTTTGCCTCTCTGAGCCTCAATTATAAGATTGTTTTGAGGATCAGATAGCATATCTTGAAATGACCCGGGCCAATGTTTGAAAAATATTAGTTGAATGTAAATCTGAACATAGATTGACTCATAATCATGAAGAAAGTATAATCCTTCTCCTTCTAAGAGGTAAGGTGCATTGAATTGGAAACACCCACTACTATCTCTGCATAAAATGGTCAAATGGTCACTGAGGCAGCTAAAAAAAATGCAGAGAAAATAGAAAATAAGCATCCCAAACACTAAGGTAGTTACAGATACAGGAAGATGTGAGGGAAAGCAGCCGCTTCTCCTAACTCAAAGAGAATTTCATTTTCTCCCTCTAGGTTTCGTCGGCTCTCATCTCCCTGGTTTCTTGTGTTACCGTCTGGAATGCCCCATTTCCTTGTCTAAAAAAAAAAGGACTCAAACTTCCAAGTCTATAAAAATTATTCTTGCTCAATTCATTCCTTCTGTCATGGTGTTTGAAGGAGCTTCAGAGTCATCTGACTTGGTTTCACTCTCCCCCTAAACCTGCCAGGGACGAGGACCAGTTGTTCCTAAAGTCCAGCCAGCCAGACAAGGTCACATAGCAAAATCCAAAAATATGTGCTTCCTTGTACTGGGGACTCTGGGTTCAAGTATGCTACTGGAGTAGAGAACACGCACTTGTACCTGAAGGATGCAGATCATAAGAACCTGGCTGTGAACTTGGTGTAACTGAGCACGGGGCCTCTTCCATAAATTCTCCTATTGATTCCTACTCAACCCAGGACTACAAGCTGGACCTCCAGGGAGCTTTCCCAAACAAGAAAGAGATGCTCTGAAATCCTAAGTCTACCTGCTGATTTTATTTGTCATTACAATTAAATGACCTCTAATGTTAAGTTTTATTTTAAAAAAAGAATTGCTAAGTGTCACATAGAAGCAAAAAGTGACAACACAAAGTTACACTAGAACTATACACTTGTATAGTTCAAGTTTTGGCATTTGTTGGTCTAAATTCATAATTCCTATATGATCATTAAGTTTGTAGTGGAAGCAGAATATTAGTTGACTATGGAACAGGAGTATAAGTTTTCCTGGCAGACTCAGTCTTCCATCTCTGAGTTTGAATCTTTTTTTTTTTTTTTTGAGACGGAGTCTCGCTCTGTCACCCAGGCTGGAGTGCAGTGGCGGGATCTCGGCTCACTGCATGCTCCGCCTCCCAGGTTCACGCCATTCTCCTCCCTCAGCCTCCCGAGTAGCTGGGACTACAGGCGCCCGCCACCTCGCCCGGCTAGTTTTTTGTATTTTTTTAGTAGAGACGGGGTTTCACCGTGTTAGCCAAGATGGTCTCGATCTCCTGACCTCGTGATCCGCCCGTCTTGGCCTCCCAAAGTGCTGGGATTACAGGCTTGAACCACCGCGCCCGGCCTGAATCTTCTTTAACAAAAATCCATTGCTATAGAAATACAAATAAGATCCCATTTAATAAGATTTTTACTCTTTTCTGACAATGGGTACCTTCAAAAGCAACTGGGAAACACTCCAGGCCTTAAATACATGAATGTTTACCCTCGCTCAATTTGTTATTAAAGGCAATTCCATAAATGTGAATCGGATTTTTTTTTTTTTTTTTTTTTTTTTAGCATTTACGTTATCTCATTTGACCATTTCAGTCCTCTGAGCTAGACATAGTATGTTTCCCCCATTGCATTAATGAAAATGGCTCGCTCATAAAATGCTTTCTCAACACTGCCTCATTTATTCTTCAGGGAGGGTATTACTCTATTGCCAATGAAGTCACTTAAGCACACAAAGTTTAAGTGGTTTGATCTCATGATCTCATGAGACCCAGGTCTCTGCCCCTCAGTCCAGCACTGTTCTATTCTGCCACAACAGCTACCACCTGAAGGAGCTGCCCAATAGCCAGCCGAAAATCCCTAAGGAAACCAGGAGAAGAACCACGGGCTTCTGTCTCCTACCAGGTCAGGGCTCATGACCCACACCCACAACCAAACTTCAATCCAATCACAGAGAAGCCTGTCTCTCTTCATTCCCACCACCTTGGCAATTCCAATGACAGTTACTGGTGCCCACCAAAGCACATGACCTGCAGCACCACAGCCAACAACAGGAGGCCCACCTGACCCAGTCTCATAGAGAAGTTACTAAAGATCAGTCTCCATCAAGAGGACAGGAGTCTCAAGGGAAGAGTACCCAGTTGGATATTAATGGGTCTATCCATAGTTTGATTCCATCAGGTGATCCTAGAACTATCTAGGGCTCTCTGGGGCTGAACCCTGGGTCCTAGAAATGACCACAACCTAACATGGGTGTGAGAATCAGAGCTTCACTCAAGGAGGACCTCACTAAGGGCTAGCTGACTTGGACAGACTCACTCCCATGCATTGTCAAGGGGTCTTCTCTTGGTCCACCACTGCCCACTGTGACTCTGCAACGCGAGAGCCCCTTGACACCAGGCCTAGACATCTCCTTCCAACTGTCTCCCACCCGGGGTCTCAAGGCATCTCTGGATCCATAGGGCCACCTCAGAAATCTAAATTTATACGAGGCTAACCCCCAGCACCCAACCATGAACCAGCCCAGGCAAATCCTACCTCACAGGTACTGAACATTTGCTCTGCACCAGGCACCACTCCAGGCACTTTTCTTAGCGTCAGTATATTATTTACTCTTGACATCATCCTGCAAGGTAAGTACAATCCCCAATTTACCAATGAGGAAATTGAAGCTCAGTGAGAATAAGTATAGGCACTTGCCCAAAGCACGTAGTTAGCAGAATAAACACAGCATTCTGCCCCTAAGCTCACGTTCATTATCATTTTACCATGCAGGCTCTTGGATCTTCTCCAATGCAGAGCCAGTGTCCAGGCATAGTCAGGACAGCATAAGGTTGTCATCATGAACACCGTCATCCAACACCAATGTGTTACTCAGTGCAGGAGAAGTGATTCCTTCCAACAAGAAATCACAGATCCATTGGATTCCAGAACTGACTCTCACTAGGGCTGAAACATAAACTAAACAAATAGGACACCCCCCATGAGATGGGCCGGGGTTGAATGCCTGTGTCTGGCATCTGGGGTGGTAGAGCCAGAGGAACAAAGGACCAGGTGGACTCATGCAGGGCTTTGAAGGCTGGGTGGAACATGATATGGGAAAATGGGGTGGGGGCATCTCCACAGAGCTAGAGATGACTGCCCCTCAGTGGCTAGGAGGAGAGGGACAGGATCATCTGAGGAAAGGGGGAGGTTCTTCCCAAGATGAAGACACCAGTTAGACCGGGCTTCTTAGACTCCCTGGGCAGTCGTCTGAACCCTCCAGATCTCCTTTACAGAACAATGTTCTTAAATGCATGAAAAAATATACATAGCATTAGAAAGAAAACTAAATTGAAGTACATCAAAATAAAAAACAAGTTTGAAATATATATAATATATAATGAATACATGTAATCATTTAGTTTTCATGTAAATGTAGAATACATATGTTCTGTTAATGCTAGTGGAGGTATAACATACACTTCCAAAGTAGTGATGAGTTTAATGATATTTTGAGATACCCACAATAACTGTAATGGGATATGAAATTACCTGCGATTTCTATTAATGACCGAAGTCACAAGTATTGCTAAGTGACTGGTTTGCTGCCTGTAATCATAAGAGAACAAATGCTGTTTCAGTTAGAGGTTAGCGACAATACAGATAGATTTTTTTTCCTATCCCAATCCCTCCTGAGTTCTATCCCCCACAGGCCTGTTGGAGGCATGTGGACTCACTCGTTTGGGAGCCCTCTCTCCAGATCAGGGGTTAGCAAATTACAGCACAAATCAAATTGTATTGGCACAGAGCCACACCCATTCACTTCCATATCATCTAGTGCTGCTTTTGCACTACGACAACACCGTTTAGTTGCAACAGATATTCACTATCTGGCTCTTTACAGACACAGTTTGCAGACCCCTACATTAGACAAACTAGGTGAGCTAGGAATTAAACCTCTGAGACCAGCTAGGGCTCAGGCCTGACACTCTCAGAGTATGCGTCCTGAAGAGTCCAAGCAGATCCTTAAGGTTTGACCAGGCAAGCAGTTTACACTTCAACCATCCTCTAGGTCTCCTGAACTCTCTAAAACTTAAGGCTATACAATAAATTTATTTCTGAGATCAAGATAGAGTGAGGCTCAGAGCAGGCTTCCTCCAGTTCAGGCCCACATCTGCCTTCAAGAAAAATCAGGCCAGATGCGGTGGCTCGCACCTATAATCTCAGTACTTTGAGAGGCCAAGGCAGGAGGATTGCTTGAGCCCAGGAGTTTGAGACCAGCCTGGGCAACATGGCGAGATCTCACCTCTACAATTAAAAAGTTAGCCGGGCATGGTGGTGCATGCCTGTAGTCTCAGCTACCCGAGAGACTAAGGTAAGAGGATCGTTTGAGCCCAGGAGATCAAAGCTGCCGCAAGCTGTGATCATGCTACTGCACTCCAGACTGGGCAGCAGAGTGAGACCCTGTCTCAAAAAAAAAAAAAATCCAATTATTCGACGCTTGAAAAATCCAATTATTTGATGCTCAAAGATGTGCTATGGCCTCTAGCATACCAAATCATTCCATACTCAAATGTGGCTCTATGAAGAATTTTAGTTCTTCACACAGTTTCTTAAACTCAGTGGCTGACATGGAATATTTCCTAAATACTATGATAAAATTACCTTTCAGAGTGAGCTGCCTTGTAAAATGCCAAACTCGCCCATGGTGCTAAGGAACGCAATGATGTAAATATTGCACATACGCAGGCCATCTGTACAACATGAAGATGACTGCCTCCAAGAAGGAGTTTTCTAGTCCAGTCAACCATTCTGCCTCTTCCATGTTGCTTGGGTAATTCTGATTTTTTAGACCAGCAATATATGTAATTAGCTATCATAAGAGCTTACCACAAGATGGATCAAGGTTCTACTGCTGCCTGCCTTCCCAGTTTCCTAGCCTTGTACCACATGTAATTGTTATTCTACTGCCATAAGCTTAAAAACCCCTATTTGATCTTGGTTGTGAGAAGATTTGGTCTGAGCCAGTTATATCCTCCATTCATGAAACAATGGGATTAAAAAAAAAACCCTCCGAATCCTTCTTGATGTTGAATATTAAACAATAGTTCAGAATTGTAAAAAGAGGCAAGGGCTGTGTTAATTCAAGAGTCACTGGTCTCTTAAATCAATTTCATTTATGCATTAATCCACCAGCTTCATAGACTTCATTTCATTTCTCCCCAAATAAAGAACATCTCGAAACCTTCAAAAACTTCAGAGAGATCAAATGTAAAGTGAAGGCTTCTTCTGTTGAGAATCTGAACAGCTGCTGTGGCCGAATTGTTTTTCTTCACCCCTAAGACTGGGTTTTCTCTCCAGCAGCTGCTTTTGTTTTTTGTTCATGCACCTCCTCCCACTTCCCCTCCCCTAACCAGTTACAAAGTTGGGGGCTAGGGAGCATGCTGAAATACAAAGCAGTGCTTGTTACAAATTTGAGTAAGTCTGGGCTAATAGCCAAATTTAATTCTAAAGACCCATTTTGGAGGCTCAGCACTAAAATGGAATCCAGTATAGGCCTGGCTGTTTCTAGGACACCATGTCCCTATTGGGGGAAGGGGGTGGGGAGGGTAGCTGAATTTGACTCTATTGGTCATTAAGTATTGAAGATCTGATACATTTTTTTTTAAACCGCTACCCATAGAGCTAGGCTGTAAAAAGAGTATCAGTTTGAAATGATTTGTGATTAGATGAAATTTTAAACTCAATGGATGTACTCTATATCACTCATGTTGCAACTCATATCTTTCAAACCACAACCTAACTAGACCTTACCTTGCTAGACATAGAGCAAATATAGGATTTTTATGGGTTTTAAAAGAAATGTCTAGCCCATATGATCTTCATATTTCAGGTTCAAATTCATTATAAATATTTAGTACTTCAAAGAACTATTGGGGAAGAAAAATCACCCAAGTTCATAAACTCTTTTTAATGATCAGATATTCCCAAACTTGACTCCAAAGGACAATTTTCATAAGCTAATCTCAATAGATCCCTCTTTTACTAGTAAATTATGTGGTAGTTACGGGGAAAAATGCTATTTTGTGTTCTCTGGTCATCTACAGATTGATTCAGGAATGGTGGTCATAAAAGCAAGACCACTAACTTGAGAATGATCTCAACTACACATAAATATGATGGAATAAATATACAAAATAGTCTCTATGCTTTTTCTGCTTCTGTGTCTCCTGGTAGTCCTACAGCACAATTACAGATTAATTAGGGTGTAAAGCTAATTATTTATCCTTTTGTGCTCTGTCAAATCTTAAGTGACCACAAAAGCCCTATGGGGGATAATATCAAAGACAGCAACTGACATTGATTGGGTACTTCCCATATACTGACACAGTGCCTAGCACATTCCCTACATCTTTTCATTTGCTCTTTATGACAATCCAAGACATGGTTTTTTGGTTGTAGAGACTGTGACTTGGAAAAGCTAAATAATTTGCTAGTGAGGGGTAATACCAGGATTTAACCAAAGGTTCGTCTGACTTTACAAATTACTCTTAACCATTTAAAGTTATAGTTAAATTCAGCTGGGGACAGTGGCTCACACCTGTAATCCCAGCACTCTGGGAGGCCAAGGTGGGCGGATCACTTGAGGTCAGGAGTTCGAGACCAGCCTGATCAACATGGTGAAACCCTGTCTCTACTAAAAATACAAAATTAGCCAAGTGTGGTGGTGCACGCCTGTAATCCCAGAGAGTCAGGAGAATCACTTGAACCCGGGAGGCGGAGGTTGCAGTGAGCCAAGATCACGCCATTGTACTCCAGCCTGGGCAACGAGAGCGAAACTCCGTCTCTAAAAATACAAAAACAAACTTATAGATTCAAATCCATAATGTTAAAATGGACTATTAAAGATTGCACTTCATGTTTTAAATTGGCAGAAAAAAATGCTTGAAATAACAACTATTAATGTACTTTATTTCCAGAGGACTCTCTCAAGTATTGATTTGTAGCCTATTCACTTTTACTTTACACACAATTATAACAGCTTCTCTGCTTTGTCAACTGCTATTGGTGGCAGAACTCTGAGAATAGGAAGAAGTCATCACTGAGAGCACAAATGAGATTAAAGAGAGAAAATTATGGAAATTGCATGTAAAAAGTCAAAAGCACAGCTATTTGAAACCACTTAATGGAATAATTTGCTAGTGAGGGGTAATACGAGGATTTAACCACAGGTTCGTCTGTCTTTACAAATTACTCCACTTAATGTGTGGGGATAATTCCTCCTGTCTCACTCTTACATTGTGATATGGCACATGAGTGGTATCTATTATCAAAGATACTTATAAAAATACATTAAAACTTGGGGAAGGCAATGCATATGTGAGGGCAATGACTATATTGGAAATCTCTGTACCTTGCTTTTAATTTTGCTGTGAACCTGAAACTGTTCTGAAAACATTAAGTCTTAAAAAAAAAATTGATCAAAACCTGCAGACGCCCCTCCCTTAACCAAATGATCAGGATTAATATCACCAGCAGTGAGATATATTGGCATCATGTGCCCCTGATACGATACACTGCAAAGGGTGCAACATCCCATCTGTGGCATTTTTGCCTCAAATGTACAACCTTAATGTAGTCATGGAAAATGTCAGACAAATCCAAATTGAGGAATATGCTACAAAATAACTGACTGGTACTCTTCAAGAGTCAAAGTCAAAAGACAAGGAAAAACTTAGGAACTATCACAAGTTGGAGGAAACTAAGGAGACGGGACAACTCAATGCCATGTGAGATCCTGAATTGGATCCTGCCACAGTAAGAGAAAAACTGGGGAAATCCAAGTAAATGCTGTAGTTACTGGCATTTTATCAGTGTCAATGTCCCATTTTGATAGTTGTACTATGATTATGTAAGTTGTTAAGGTTAGGGGAAGCTTGGTGAATGGTTTAACAGTAACTTTGTACTATTTTTACAACTTTTCTCTATCCAAAATTATTTCAAAATAAAGAAATTTTAAATGGATCAAATTTGGTTCAGCATACATATGGAGATACATATCTTAGAAACGTCTGCCTCAGAAATATTTAACACAAAAACATTTTTGTTCTTCATGAGAGGGGTAAACTTCAGATTTACTGAGCACAAAGCTGTCACACAAATATTTGTTGGAAAATGAACAAAAAAATATTATATTCCCACTTAAGGCAAGTACTACATTGGCAATAACATTTTTAATGCTTAGAGCATTTTTAGATTTACAGAATTATTGCAAAGATGGTACAGAGGGTTCCCACATACCTCACAGCCAGTCTGCCCTATTGTTCATATCCTTTTTTTTTTTTTTTTTTTTTGAGACAGAGTCTCACTCTGTTGCCCAGGTTGGAGTATGATCTTAACTCACTACAACCTCCACCTCCCAGGTTCAAGTGATTCTTGTGTGTTTGCCTCCTGAGTAGCTGGGATTACAGGCATGCACCACCATACCCAGCCCATTTTTGTATTTTTAGTAGAGAGAGGGCTTCACCATGTTGGCAAGGCTGGTCTCAAACTTCTGTCCTCAAGTAATCTGCCTGCCCGCCTAGGCCTCCCAAAGTGCTGGGATTACAGGCGGGAGCCACCGTGCTCAGCCCTATCGTTAATATCTTACGTTAGTATGGTATATTTGAACAATGAAGACACTCCATGCCAGATATTTCAATTTATGTCATGGCTGATGCCACAGGCTCTTCAGACAGGCTTATTACAAGGATGATGATGAAGATCAACATGATGCTAATCATGCCTTTATTATTTATAATCATGGTACTGACTGTGGGCCAGGCATTATAGTCACAGTTTTCATAAATCATCTCATTTAATTATCACAATAATGAAATTAAGTGGGTAACTTTTCTTATTCCCACTAAAGAGGCGGCTGAAGCTCAGAAAGGTTAAGGAACATGCTCCAGATTCCCCAACAGGAAACAATAAAGCAAGATTCAAACACAGGACTGGTTTCTAAGTACATACTCTTAACTACTGCAGCTGTCAGTCAACCAAAACTTCCAGGCAGCTGTTGAGCTAAGCTTCCTGTATCCTATACCTGTTCAGTTGGTTTTATTTAAAGTAACTAAAAGGTTTGTCTTCCCCTTAGATTCACTCATCTTTCCTTCCTACCCATCAATAAGGTCTTTGGCACCTGTAACCTAACAGCTAGTCTCCCCTTTCAGGTGAACCGTGTTATCCATGGGTATGATCAGTATACTTTGCACTGATTCATATTACTGATTAAACTGTGGAACTGGACAAGACCCAGAGAAAAGCCACCAGCTACCTCCACCCTGGAGGGTGGTGTGGCTCCCCCTTAGCCAGCAATGTTTCGGCCATACTTCAAAAAGTATCCTTTCCATATCACTCAGTGCAGGCCATCCTAGCACTTCTCAACCCCGGCTGCACATCAGAATCATTTGGGAAGCTTTTAAAAATCCCCAAGCCCAGGCAGCACCCTGGACAATTACATCAGAACCTCTGTGAGTGGGAACAGGCATCAGCATTTTGAAAGCTCTCTAGGTAACTCCACTGTACAGTCAGGGTGAGAGCCACTGGGCTAGTGCACATTTCCCCTTATCCAAAAAGAAGTCCAAAAGGAAGGCCATTGATGACTATGTCAAACACAGGGCGGACTCTGAGTACTGTATCTTGGCATCAGCCTCATCAAGTTAAACCACCCCACTGAAAACGATGCAGGCCACCTGTGCGGTATGACAAAACCTTTCCAAACAAGACACTGGCCCTTGTGATTTACTTCATCCTACAATCTGAGGAATTGGAGAGATAGGAACACAAATAACAGTGAAGCTCTTCTGCTCTAGAATTTCTCAGCATCGACATCAAGCTTGTTAATTTCTTTGGGGAAGAACCAATTATACAGGTGGATTAAAGAACCATGAGTATGCCATTCTAAATTGTAAGTAATTTATTTTCTAAAGGGGATTAATTTATGCAGGACAACTAAGCATTAAGCAGCTACCACGTGGCACATTTACATTCCTGTATAACATGTTACAAGGAGGTTCAAAGACCCGGAAGGTAAAGGCAAACTGAAAACAGCATTTGTAACAAAAGCTTTTGATAGCACCTTATACTCTTCAATAGATGAAATACATAATAGTTAAAACACTGAGTATTTTCCATGGGCCAGGAATTGTTCTATGCACTTCAAATGTATGAAACTATTTAACACTCAATCATGCAAAGGAGGTATTTTATTGCTCCAGTTTTTCAGATCAGAAAATCAAGGCCCAGAGACGTTAATTTAGAAGTAACTGGTATTTAAAATCTGGCAGTCTGACTCCAAAGTCCACTCTCTAAACCATAAAGTGACACTAGTATATCCGATCTTCATGTTAGCATTGCGATATAAATATACAAAAGTATACAGAAGTCACTGCAGTACTGATGTGTGCACTGAGGCCCAGAGTGGTTCAGAGATATGGTCACAGAACTTTTAAGGGCCCAAATTAGAATAGAGTCATCTCTTAACTTCCATCTCAAGCCTCCTCCTTGCTATACCATGATTCTTTCTTAGGTGCCTACAGACAAATGCTGTCCAGCGAGGAAATTTTGGTGATGATGGAAATATACTGTATTTTGTCGTCCAACATAGTAGTCTCAAGCCACATGTCACCACTGAAGATTTTAAATATAGTTACTGTGGTTAAAGAACTGAGTTTAACTTAATTGTAACTAATTTCAATTTAAACAGCTAGTGACCATCATATTGGAAAGGCAGCTACAGAGACCATGAAAGGTCTATCAATTTTGGCCTTTACAATTACTTTTCAAACCAAATTCACTTCTAAAACTAGGCTCTGTTTCCACGATCATTTAACAGCTCATCAGTCTGTCACAAGCCCTCCTGAAATAAAATAACACACCAAGAGGTTTACATAATACAAGCCTGAGCTCTGTGATCTTGTTGGGTATTTGCCTGGCAAACTAACTGCAGCAGGCTCTGCTATAAGCTGGAATATGTGACTCACAAAATGGAGCTAAGTCAATAAAAATATTTCCCAAAGAAAAACTGTTACACATTTCCCTTCACATTGAAGATGTAGTTTGCTACCAAAGTGCTGGAAAACATTTCGAGGTAAGGTAAACGTGAACTCCACTCACCAATAACCAATCTCCCAGCTGACCCAAAACACTGCCACAGATTTGTGACATTTAAGACATTACCACCAGACGCCCTTCCCCAGGCTCCAACCACATAGGGCGTTCATTATTTCCTTTGTCCTACCACTATTTTCTTTTCATAGAACAGAAAACTGAGGCCAACACAAAGGTGAACAAACTTACCAAATCTATAGTGAATAGGCTTAATCTATAGTGAATCCAAGAATAAAATCCAAAATATTAACTTCTATTTCTAAAACTCAATTCCAAAAACACTGCTAAAGAAAGTACAATTTTTGTGTAGTTTCTCTACAGATGTATATTCCACTGCTGCAAAATCTCTATAGTTCAGACAGCCAAGAGATGCTGAACCAATAAAAGATGTAATTGTTGTTACTGTTTAAAGCAGTTCGTATACAGAATGCTTCAATAGCATCTAAAACCCAATTGCAGAAACTTGCTTTAACACCCCAAATCATCTGACCTCCTCCACTACTTTTGTTCTTTATGATTTTGATGTTAATATGAGGTTCGTGCCTAGAATAATTTGGTAAAAGACTAGGGAACAAGATGCTTTTGAAGCAATCCCTTTAACAGATACAACTGGAAAAAGGTATTTTTTCAAATTTGAAAAAAAAAATTAAAATGTTAATCTAAATAGAGAGCCAATAATGTGAAGGCAAAAGAGAGAACTGCTCAGGCAATGAAAGAAATAGTTGGGGCACTTAGCTTAGGGAGGGCAGGAATTCCTACTTTTCCTCAGTGGAAGGTTGGAACACTGTAAGAAACTATCACTTCATTTTACAAGTGCCACTAGGATAATCATCGCCTTCTGCACTTGATACAATCTTGGCTATTTAAAAATGACTCCCCATATGGTTACTATAGGAGCAAAATTACAAATTTCCAGTTTGTTTGTTTCCGTACCTCGGCCTGAAGAAAACTCCACTTGACATCTGCAAAATCACTGAATCCATCTTATGTCAGTGTGAGGAAAATACAGCATATACTTTAGTTACCTTTTATTTAGATGAAAAGTATTAAATAATTGTAATCAAAAGTTTGTGTAGCTGAGAACCATATGCTTATAATTAGAACATAGGACGATATTAGATATTACCTTGAATAAAAAGTTCAAGACAATTACAGCACATCCCAGTCTTGTCTGTCTATCTATCTATCTATCTGAGACAGGATCTCACTTTGTTGCCCAGGCTGCAGTGCAGTGTCACAACCTTGGTTCACTGCAGCCTCAACCTCCTGGGCTCAAGTGATCCTTCCACTTTAGCCTCCTGAGCAGCTGGGACCACAGGCATGCACCACCATGCCTGGCTAATTTTCATTTTTTTTTTTTGTAGAGATTGGATGTCACCATCTTGCCCAGGCTGGTCGAACTCCTGGGCTCAAGCAATCTGCCCACCTCAGCCTCCCAAAATGCTGGGATTACAGGCCTAAGCCACCATGCCTAGCCTCCATTCTTTTTAGATCACTACACTGCACCTGACCTTGAGGCAGGGTTAGGCCTCAGTGTTCAATGTAACTTCAAACTAGCATAATTTCATATTATGAAATATATCCTTTCTCAATTTACACAGGTCAAAATGTGAATCAAAAGCAGAGGGTGAACCAACCTCAAATGCTAACCATAAACAGTTGGGTATCTTCTTGTTCTGTCTTGTTCAGTCTTAATTTTGGAGCATTTCACAAAATAACAAAATTTATACTCAACATGCTTTCATACCCTCAACTATGTGAAAAACTCTCCCTTTTCTCCATCATGAATTTTTTGAGACAGGGTCTCATTCTGTTGCCCAGGTTGGAGTGCAGTGGCATGATCACGGCTCTCCACAGTCTCAACCTCCCAGGCTCAAGCGATCCTCCCATCTCAGCCTCCCGAGTAGCTGGGACCACAGGCGTGTGCCATCACACCTGGCTAATTTTATTATTTTTTATAGAGACGAGGTTTCACCATGTTGCCCAGGCTGGTCTCGAACTCCTGGGATCAACAGATCTGCCCACTTCGGCCACCCAAAGTGCTGAAATTACAGATGTGAGCCACTGTACCCTGCCTCATCATGAATTTCTTAATAGTTATACCATAAGCTACATGGGTCTTTCAAATTTACATTTACAATGTTACAATGTTTTACATTTGCAAAGTTAACGTGGAACATGAATTGCCAGTGTATCATTATTCTGAAAGAAAAATCAAATTATTCTAACATCTGAGATTTTTTTAAAAATCTGAAGGTTCACGTGATGTTTTTACCAGTTTTACTTTTTTTATACATAAGTATGACAGATGCTCTTCACTGTTTTCCAATATCTACTCCCCCATCTTCTATGGTAATATTTTTAGCTGGCTACCCAGCTAAAGATTACACTTTCCAGAGTCTTTTGAAGCTAGGTGTGATCCTATGACCAAGTTCCAGCCACTGGGACGTGAAAAGTGACAGATGCAATGTCCACAGAATGGCCTTTAAAGAGAAGGTCCTGACCTCCCTTTTCTTCTTCCTATTAGCAGGGATGTGAAGGTGAGGGCAGGAACTGTAGCAGCTGTCTTAGATCATGAAATGGAAGCCAAGTGTTGAGTATGATAGAATAAGACAGAGCCTAGGTCTCTGACCCCTCTGGGGAGGAGTGTCCCTGTGCCAGCTTGAACTTCCACATCAGAGCGATGGAAACTTCTGGCATGCTGAATAACATTTTGGGGGGTTCTAATAGAGCAAACAAATCTATATCCTAGCTAATAGACTATAATGAAGTAATGAAATTATCTGTTTTATTAATAATTACAAAAGCATCCATACAACAAACTGTTCTTTCAAGCCACCTAGCAGTCAAAGATTCTCCTGCTCTTCTTTTGGGAGTGCCTCCAGAGAGGATCAACAATTTATATTATTTTTACTGAATCCTAAAATGACAGAACTCTGGTGTGTCATCCACCTTACTCATCAGATCTGGCCCAATTGATTGTGACTACTTTACCCAGATATAACCCACCTATAAAAGTGTGCCACAGCTGGGCACGGTGGCTCATGCTTGTAATCCCAGCACTTTGGGAGGCCAAGACAGGAGGATCAGTTGAACCCAGGAGTTCAACACCAGCCTGGGCAACGTAGTGAGACCCCACCTCTACCAAAAATACAAAAATTAGCTGGGTGTGGTGGTGTGCCCCTGTAGTTCCAGCTACTTGGGAGGCTGAAGTGGGAGGATCGCTTGAGCTCAGGATTTGAGGCTGCAGAGAGCCGTGACTGCACCACTGCACTCCAGCCTGGGCAACAGAGCCAGACTCTGTCTCTAAAAAACGTGAAAAAATAAAAATAAAAAAAGGTGTGCCTGTGCCATCATTGGTACCGTTTTAAAATGAGCCACGAGTTCCCCTATTCCCTCTCCTGTACTGGCTGATGAAAATAGGTAGAAGAAATGGCATTCTCCATTCTCTCTCTCTCTCTCTCACTCTCAGCAGGTCCCCTTATGGTTATGAGCACCAACACCCAACAAACCATGACACTGACTGCACCCCCTCCATCAGGAGGGGAGAAACACAGCTGGAGCCAGCATTCTTGGGCTTAAATATTGGCCTTGCCACTCCCTAGCCACGTGACCTCAGTTGTCACATCTGTGATACAATGAGGATTACATTAGTTAAGTCAGGTGAAACAGGACTTACACATAGTAAGGATTCAGTAAATTTTTTTGTGTGTATATATGTATCATGTATATGTGCATATAATGTGTATATATGTGTACAATGGTTGTTATATACACACCACATACTTGTACATGCATGTCTGCCTGCATGTTATATCTGCCCATTTAATATATAATAGGTATGTATGTACACATATATATGTATTACGTATATGTGTGTATGTGTATATCCCTTCATTTCTTGACTGATATACACATTCTGATTTCTGTGAAAATCAAGTTGATTAACAAAAAGCATCCTTTTGTCCCAAATTCAAAACTCTCTCAAAGCTCATTCTCCTGCATTTGGAACATGTCTAATAATTAAGTGCATCTGCCACTTAAACATCCCCCAAGAGGCTCTGAAAGGCTCGGCCGGATTTTCAGCTGCTCTATCCAACCTCAGGAGGTATAGAGCAGGAAGGGTGCCTGAGGCAGCAGTCTCTGGGCCTGCCTCATGAGGTAAAAGCTATAATTTTATTTTCTCAGAGACCAAGGGAGGTTGTCTGAGCCATCAAAAAAAGATGCCAGCACAGAAATACACACACATTCTGCCAGTGAAAGACTGCCATCAAGGCAGAGATAGATAAAAGAGAAGCTCACAGTAGAAGGAGTTCTCTCTTCCTACACTGTCCCCAAGTTTTTGGAATGGATATCTAAACAGAAAGAAAAAATCAACACAGAATTGTCATTGCTCACGTCTCCAAAGTAGGGGACTTCGGAGTCACCAACGGGGATACACAATGCAATTCAGGCTCAGATATAGCTACATAAATTGTTATTCCCTGCTTATCTCAAATTTGAAGTGTGTTGGAAACCCCAGTCATCTGCAAAATAGTCACGTATAAAAAGACTCTCAGTGATTAAGGGCAGCCACAAAGCCCAGCACCTTCCTCCTGAGGTAGACCTGCTCCCAAGCACCCACTCCAAGCTCCTGGATGGAAACTAATGCAGCATGTCTGCCCTGCTTAAGTTTGTTTGAAAAGAAGATGTATTAGTTTATTAATGTGTGTGCGTGTGTGTGTGTATGTGTAAGGAGGGTCCATCTTAAAAAATAAGGCAGCAGGTTGGCTAAAATGGGACTTCCGTGACAGCAGAGGGGAGATACAAATAGATTGAAACATCCAAGTCCACTGTTATAAATTCAAGTGAAAAGCCAATAGGCACATCTGCCTTATATCTTCTGCTAGCTTAAGATGCCCCATATCACACCAAAGTACAATGTGCCCATGAATTATCAACAAACATGAGGCCAGGTCCAGTGGCTCATGCCAACAATCCCAGCACTTTAGGAGGCTGAGGCAGGCAGACAGCTTGAGCCCAGGAGTTTGAGATCAGCCTAGACAACATGGCAAAACCCCATCTCTTCAAGAAACAGCCAGGCGTGGTAGTGCACAACTGTGGTTCCAGCTACTTGGGAGACTGAGGTGGGGGAATTGCTGGAGTCCAGGAGGCTGAGGCTGCAATGAGACATAATCACTGCTACTGCACTCCAGGCTGGGCAACAGAATGAGATCCTGTCTCAAAAAGAAAAGAAACATTCCACTAAGGTTATTTCACTCTTAACCTGGCAAAAGCACATGTAAACTATTTTTTAAATATTCAAAATCTTAAATGATAGACATCTAAAATATCTTTAGTACGTTAGAGCAATAACCTTCTGTTAGTTCTCCAAACAATTTATGTGATCAAGTCATTTGCTGAAATGCCAGTTAAATGAGGAGTGAGTCACTGGACATGAGCAAATTATGAACAGAGGTTTTTACAGCAATCAAACTGTAGATATTTTTAAATCAAGTGCAGCCTGCCATTTTAAGTACAAAGTTACCATAGGAACAATAACATATACCTTGTCTCCTTGACCCTAAAGATAATGTCTGTAGGTAATAAATTTATAGACATAATTAAATGAAGCATCATATCTGAGACTAAAATATGTGAGACTAGAATATGTCCGCATTCGAACAACGACTTAATCCATTTTCAGGCTCCTGTGATGGTGTTACCAGGCTTCTGAAGAAGGAAGTACTAAGTAATGACAGTGTCTCATTATGGCATTATAGTTACTGATATCATTTATGGTTTATTCTATGACACAACTCATGGTTTTAATCAGTTTTATTGCCATTCACTTCCATTTTCCTAATTGCATTAAACTATCAATGGTAATTTGCTATATTCAGAAAATGCCCTTTCAAAAAGACCAGATTCTTCCCAACTGAATACATTTCAGCAGGATGTTCACTTGCAAAAGTAGCAACATTTAGATATAACTAAAATCTGAAAATTGTTAATACAGTCATTAAGATAGCCAGCTACTATGTAAAAGAAGAGAGAAATGCATGTTACATATTCATATGTGGTAGAAATGCAGACCAGTATTAGGACTATCCTGTCACCAGAAGAAAATGCATTTTTGAACACAACAAAAATTGCTATTGTTTTGCTTATAACCCTTATAATTTCTCTGCCCACCACACTATGGGCTCTTCCTCAAGGATAAGGACTGTCTTATTCATCACTGTAGCCGCTGCACTTGCAACTGCATTTGGGCAATGAACATGCACAATGAAAGTTGGGAAGCTGGCTAGGAAAGCAAGCTATGCCTCAAATAATGCCTTTGATGGTATCAACAAAAGCAGCAACACCACAGCAAATAACTACCTTGCCCATTAAGAGCTTGGGCTTCAGCTGTGGCAGTCTTTTTCCTGAGGCATCACTGTAGCTGACTATGACAATCACGAAAGAGTAGATCTTTTCTGTAGCATTTATAGAGACATTGCCTCATGGGAATGGAAGCACAGAAAACTCCCAATTACCTGGGAAAGATGATATACAGTTGGGCAAATTTTCCTTTCCTTCTCACTTATTGTATTAGCCCATTCTCACACTGCTGTAAAGAAATACCCAAGATTGGGTAATTTATTTAAAAAAGACATTTAATTGGCTTATGGTTCTGCAGGCTGTACAGAAAGCATGATGCTGGCATCTGCTTGGCTTCTGGGGAGGCCTTGGGAAACTTACAATCATGGCAGAAGACAAAGGGGGAAGCAGGCATGTCACACTGCCAGAGCAGGAGCCAGAGAGAAAGTGGAGAGGTCCCAAACACTTTCAAAAGATCAGAGCTCATGAGAACTCACTATCAGGAGGACAGTACCAAGGTAGATGTTGCTAAACCATTTATGACAAATCCACTCCCACAGTCCTTCCACCAGGCAGCATCGCCAATGCTGGGGATTACATTTCCATATGAGATTTGGGCAGGGATACACATCCAAACTGTATCACTTACCTTCTTAACTCCCTTCATTTCCTTATTTGGAGAAATCACCTAACCACTCTCCAACTTCAGGGAAGGGTCAATTGAGGCCAAAGTTTTCATCAGAGATTTCAAATATTGTTATACCAGCACAATAGACATCACAAAGAGGGATTAGGCAAACAGTCTGGAGGTGTGGTGGAAGGTAGGAAGAAGAGAGTTTCATGACTGGTCAATATGTAGCTCTATGACTTTTGTTTAATATTTTCAAGAACACACAACTGCTTTCAAATATAAAGATAAGACTATAATAAACAGGGTTCTGATTTCTTGCTGTTTCATATTAGGATGAACTCAATTCTGGGAAACCAAGGTACGCATTTCTACATTCTTAACTTCACCCTCAAAGACCAACATTTTTATTTTAAATAATGTTCATGAATGTTTAACAGTTTTACATAAATAATGAAAAAACGAGACTTTCAAACAACCTGTAGTATGTGAGATTATATTGAATTTTTCTCACAAAGATGTTAAAGATGCACCAACTGAAAATTTATAGTAAGACAGAGATCCAAATATATTTAAGAAGTAGTAAACTGTATAAACATAAGCATCTGACATTGAATAATTATCTGGAAATGACATCTTTACTGACGTCAACTAAATATATGAGTGAAAACTTCCCTGCAAATATCTATTACAATCAATTTTATACACCTATATTTAGTTACTGAGAAGCATTTATTAAATATAAATTAAATGACAGACTGAACATAACCAGAGAATTTCTCCCATGTCATCCTTAACAATTACCCAAACAGGAATACCATAAGCCTGCAGAAAAGAGAACACACAGAAATCAATACTTACAGAGGAGAGAAACTGGGGGATGGGTCTTTGCTTCTCCAAAGGAGCTGTTGAAGGACAGCATCCTCTGGCTCTTAAGTATTATTGAGAGAAACCCCAGGTCTAGGGACAGAGAAACCTAAAGCCAGAGTCCTTTGAAGACTGGTCAGAATGAGCCTATAGTTACATCTGCAAAGTTTCAGAAGAAAAAGAGGCCAGGCACAGATGCTCAAGCCTGTAATCCCAGCACTTTGGGAGGACGAGGCAGGTGCACCACTTGAGTTCAGGAGTTCGAGACCAGCCCGGCCAACATGGAGAAACCCCATCTCTACCAAAAATACAAAACTAGCCAGGCATGGTGGCACACACCTATAATCCCAGCTAGCTACTTGGGAGGCTGAGGCAGGAGAATCACTTGAACTCAGGAGGCGGAGGTTGCAGTGAGCCAAGATTGGGCCACTGCACTCCAGCCTGGGCAATAGAGTAAGACTCTGTCTCAAAAAAAAAAAAAAAAAAAAAAAGAAAAGAAAAGAAAAGAAAAGAAAAACAGGCAACTCATTTGTTCCACTTCAGTATCAGGCTGGAAATGGCCCTGGTAGGGGTGGTGGGGGTGTATTTAGATCACTACCTTCTATTAGACAGAATCACATGAAAATGCCGTATTTGTACACTGCAAGGGGTCAAATATTGTCTATTTCATACATCTGAACCTAACATCTTCACCAAGGATTAGGAAAGCCAGGGAAACATGATATGTAAACCAGCCATTGTACTATTCATTAGCAGCTCTTAGAAGAAAATAAAAAGATTAAACCTATTGCTTGAAATTAATGGGTAAATGAAAAAAATAGTTCACTTCAATGTTTTATGCTGTCTTCTTTAGTTACATGAATATTTGAGAGTTTGCTAGAAAGAGGCTTAAATAGAAACTTTCAAGTACTATTTTCCAAAGCTAATTACAATTCAGTTTTATATCATATATGCTACCATCATTTATGTTTAATTATCATAAAGAATACCTTGTAAGAGTTTAAGGAGTATCAACTGACTTACACAAGCAAGTCCACATCAGCAACAGTAATGAATGAAAACCAGGACTACGTTTGCCTGCATCAGGAAAAGTTTTGTCCTGAAAGATACCCTTCAGAAAGCACCTTTTGAACTGGGCAACTCCTATCTATACCTAGGTCTCTTTATTTGCTGTCTAGAATTTTTTGCCCTATTCTAGCCCAAATCCCAAACCTTCCTACAGGTTATATGTTTTAAAGGTTTGCAATGATGGTCTTACACAACTTAAGTAGAAGAGTGGGGCTTAGCCCACAGGGGTTCTTGGCTTTGCCCAGGGAAGAGTTCAAGGGCTAGCCAGAGGTAGAGGAAAAAACAGTTTATTGAAGAGGAGATGTTACAGCTCTGTGACTGCTCTTGTACAGCAAGGCTACCCCATAGCCAGAGAGTAGCAGCTCAGAGCAGTTTTGCGATCACATTTATATCCACTTTTTTTTTTTTTTTTTTAAAGACAGTCTCACTCTGTCGCCCAGGCTGGAGTGTCATGGCGCAATCTCAGCTCACTGCAACCTCTGCCTCTCAAGTTCAAGCAGCAATTCTCCTGCCTCAGCCTTCTGAGTAGCTGGGATTACAGGCATGTGCCACCATGCCCAGTTAATTTTTGTATTCTTAGTAGAGACGGGGTTTCGTTGTGTTGTTCAGGCTGGTCTCAAACTCCTGACCTCGTGATCCACCTGCCTCGGTCTCCCAAAGTGCTGAGCCACTGCGCCCGGCCTATACCCACTTTTAATACTATGGAGGTTAAGGGGTATTTCATGCAGAAATTTCTAGGGAAGGGGTAATACCTTTTAGGTCATCAGGTCATTGCTGTGTAAAGGTGAGGTAATGCCCAGGTGTTGCCATGGCAATGGTAAGCTGACATGGCACACTAGTGGGCATGTCTTACAGAAAGCTGCTTCCACCGTGGCCCTGTTTTACCTAGTCCTCAATTTGGTCCAGTGTCTGAGCCTGTCTCTGGAGTCGAGTCCTGCTTCCTACCTCACTTCAAAAGCTCAGTCTACCTTAGTGTTTCTTAACCTCAGCACTCTTGACATTTGAGGTCTGATAACTCTTTGTTGAGGAGAGGCTGTCCTGTGCACTATAGGATGGTTAGCAGCAACCCTGGCCTCCACCCACTAGATACCAGGAGCATCTCTCCACTCTCCGAATCTGTAACAACCAACAAGATCTCCAGACATTGCCAACTGTCCCTTGAGGGGGACAGAATCTACCCTAGTTGAGAACCATGAGTCTGACAAACTCTTCTTGAGGCAAAAAGAACCTCACTGTTGCTTCTTAAGGAATCTGAAGTCTCAATTTATCCCCAGTCCTTGACTTTCCAAACATTACCTGTAGGTACATGAGGCAGAGACTGCCAGGCAGAAAGTCCAACGTCTTCAAGCCTCCAACCAGGTTGACTTTTCAAATCAACAGCCCACTCTATGTCACAGCTACTTCATGTATGAGTTTTTCTTTTTAACAATATGTCAGTTGTCATGTTGGGCTGAGGAAACTGCAATTCAATTACAGAGTAGAAATACCACCACTTTTACTCAAATCCCTAAATGCTAAAATACGATAAAAAAATAAAAAGAAATTTCAATTTCACATCCAAATTTAGACTTCAATTTTAAACTCTAGAGTTCTACAATAAGAGACCACCCCCAAGACAGAAACATATGACAAAAGAATTTTAAAAAGGGATTTTATGCCTGAGGCCTTTCAGGATTACACAAACCTAAGTGTACCTGGCTGGGCGTGGTGGCTCACACCTGTAATCCCAGCACTTTGGGAGGCCAAGGCAGGCAGATCACCTGAGGTCAGGAATTCAAGACTAGCCTGGCTAACATAGTGAAGCCCCATTTCTACTAAAAATACAAAAAATCAGCCTGGTGTGGTGGCGCACACCTGTAATCTTAGCTACTTGGGAGGCTGAGGCAGGAGAATAGCTTGAACCCAGGAGGCAGAGGTTGCAAAAAGCTGAGATCGCGCCATTGCACTCCAGCTTGGGCAACAAGAGTGAAACTCTGTCTCAGGAAGAAAAAAAAAAAAAAAAAAAAAAAAAACCTAAGTGTACCTAAGTGTGCTGGCTAGTGGGGGATATCCATGCCCAGGGACAGCAGGTGACATGTGGAAAATGTCCGACAGTCCAGTTTGGTTGTAGCCATCAGCAGCAGCCAGGGAATGGCAGCACCCTGTGAAAAATTGCATTTCCAAAGAGATGTTTTCGGAGAATCTACATTTGTGATTTCTGTTGCCCTTAAATAAATAAAAGTTTGAGGCCTTGTTGAGGAATAAGAATATTTCTGTGAAGTGATGGCTAACAGCCACACATAATCTCATTTGACGGCTGAATAAACTGCTCTCCGGAATAAATCAAGCTCTTGCTACAGCCCAAGTGCTGGCCTCTTCTTTGCAGGGTTAGTAGCTATGTAAAATATGCCAGGAGAAGTTTTCCATTAAATGTTTTAGGGAAACTAGGTAATCTTGAATCGACCAAGGAAATTTCATTATCATGAATAACATCTCCAAACATGGAAGTAACGCTTGAACAGAAGAGTTCCAATTAAATCTTTCCTGGGTTACTTTAGCTGCATCACTCTAAGATAATAAAACCTGGCCTTTTTTCTTTCTCTTTCAACCAAGAATTTGCATCTTGAATGTAAACTTGGTCTCTGTAATGGTGCACATCGGGTCATATTTTTCTTATAGAAGAAATCTGTATTTTAACATATTATGGATTTTTATTTTCTTATGTTATGATATGGTAAAGGTTGGTTTAAGTAAAAATATCTCATTTCGCTTCAGTTCAGCCTCCAAGGCTCCTCCCAGGCATTTTACCTCCACTGAGTGGCATTGTGGGTCCTCCACCTATGTTTTATCCATAACATTTTCCACATGGGATCATGGCAGGTGTTACTTTGCTGACTATCCTCACTGAAGACTGAATGCCTTGAGGGCAGAAACTGTTACACGTCATCACTAGCCAATACAGAGTACAACTGCTACACAGCAGACTCATCTGCACATAACCTTAATCCACCTGCATGGGACCAAATCACTCACCAGGTGTGAAAAATCATGACTTAATCATCCTTCTATTACAAGCTTAGCACTCAGTCTAATAAGTATTTGGTGAATGGATAAAATTGATCCTTTATTTTTAATTTTTATTTTTTGAGACTAGGTCTCACTCTGTCACCCACCCTAGAGTGCAGTGGCGCAGCCATGGCTCACTGCAGCCTTGATCTACTAGGCTCAAGCAATCCTCTCACCTCAGCCTCCTGAGCAACTGGGACTAAAGGTTGCGTATCAGCAGCCAGGCTAATTTTTTAAATTAGTTTAATAGAAACAGGGCCTCACCATGTTTCCTAGGCTGGTCTCAAACTGCTAGGCTCAAGCAATCCTCCCACCTCAGCCTCTCAAAGTGCTGGGATTAGGAGTGAGCCACCATGCCCAACCACAACCACCTTCAATGGAAGAATATTCTAATATCTAACTCAAACTCTATTTCCTCTTTTCTTGTATTCTGCATAAATACCTAAACAACAGGATCCCATCTTCAGGACTCCTGTGGACTTTGATGAGGTCCCTTCTTAGCTAAATTGTGAACTCTATCACTGTTTGGAAGTTTTAACATTCAATATATGACTCCCAGGACTCGTGGGCTCCCCGCTCTTGGAGAAAATATCAGGTAAGCAAAATTAATTTTGGCATGTTACCCACTAGCTTTGTCTTCCATTGGCAAACAGATTTTATTCTTGAATTAGTAGAACTGATTTGACTTCTCATTCTGCATCAATATGACAATGAAATCAATATCTTTCATGAAAATACTACTAGTTGGAAAATATAGCACAAGCAAGCAGCTAAAACTCAGCTTAGAAACTGAGTTTTCCCTCAGTGATGGTGGATTCTGTTCTCTTCCAGGAAAAGATGAAATTCTATTCAAAGGATGCATAAGCATATAATGCATCCTATACGTTTGCTACTCTGCAGGTTCTGGGACATAGTCACAGAGCTACCATATACAGCTCTTATGATCAGGCTGGTATGTGATAACTCAGAATCAGCTTCCCTTCACAGTTTCTATGCTAATCTGAACAAGTTTGTCCATCCAGCTGGACTTTCAGAAGTCACAGGTCTATGGAAGGGAACCACGGCATTGCATGGAATTAGATTTAACCCTAATTGTTTTACTTTATTTTTTAGAAACAGTCTCATTGTCACCCAGGCTGGAGTGCAGCAGCATGTTCATAGTTCACTGTAACCTCAAAGTCCTCAGCTCAAGCAATCCTCCCACCTCTGTTTCCCAAGTAGCTGGAACTATAGGCAGGCGCCACCATATCTGGCTTTTTTTTTTCTCTCTCTCTCTCTGTCGAGATGGGGTCTCGCTATGTTGCTCAAACTCCTGGCCCTAAGTGATCCTCCTGCCTTGGCCTCCCAAAGCACTGAGATTACATTTTACCTTTAAAAAATTCCACAAAAACTATGAGGGACCTTGAAATACAATTTTTAAAGGTATGCAAAAACATTATCTTGGGGTACAAAAGAAAATCTAAATGTTTGAAGAGATATACCATATACACAAATGAAAGACTTAACATAGTAAATACATTGACTGTCATGAAATTATTCTGGCCAGGCACCGTGGCTCACGCCTGTAATCCCAGCACTTTGGGAGGCCAAGGCGGGCAGATCACGAGGTCAGGAAATTGAGACCATCCTGGCTAACATGGTGAAACCCCATCTCTACTAAAAATACAAAAAAGTTAGCCAGGCTTGGTGGCGGGCACCTGTAGTCCCGGCTACTCCAGAGGCTGAGGCAGGAGAATGGCGTGAACCCGGGAGGCGGAGCTTGCAGTTAGCCGAGATCGCGCCACTGCACTCCAGCCTGGGCAACAGAGTAAGACTCCGTCTCAAAAAAAAAAAAAAAAAAAAAAAAAAGAAAAAAAAGGATTTCTTCTATAAATTCACTGCAACCCCACTCAAAATCCTGACAGGGATGTTTGTGGAGCATGAAAAGCTGATTCCAAAAGCAAAGGATCGAGAATAGGTCAGATACTTTTAAAGACGAGCAAAAGGAGAAAATTTCTCCTAAGAGATAGCCAGGTTTACTCTAAACCTATAGTAATGAAGACAGTGTAACAATATCTCAAAGATGCCAAAACAGATCAAGGAACAGAATGAATAGATGTACTCACACATATAGTAGGGAAGTACAGATATAGATATTATCGGGGGTGGGGGAAGTGAATTATTAAGTGCATGGTATTTCTGTATAGGAAATAAACAATTTTTTAAAATATCTTTCTATCTAAAACTATACCAAAAAATAGAATCCCAATGGCATAAAGACTGAAAAGTGAAAAGCCTGATTTTAGAAAAACTTTCTTTTAGAAAATACTGACGATTAGAAGAACATTTTCATGACTTTGGGGAAACAATTTTGAAACAAGGCAAAGATAAAAAGCACAAGTCATAAAAAAATTAAAGGAAAAGATTGATAATTAGGACTTTATTATAATAAAAAAGATTTAGTACAACAAAAGATGTATTCAACAAAGTTAAAAGATAAGCCATAGAGAGGAAGATGATATTGAAAACACATTTTAACTAAGGATTAGTATACAGAAGTCATAAAGAACTACTACAAATCAAGACAAATACAAATAAGGATCTAAATGGAAGAGAAAACCCAAAGGGCCAATAACCTACACAAAACTTTCAACCTCTCTAGAGAAATTCAACATAAAAAAACCAATGAAATATCACTTCATACCTATCAGATGTTTGAAAAAATAAACAATGTGATAATATCAAATGCTGGTAAAAATACAGAGAAGCTAGAATGCTCATTCACTCCTAGTGGGAGTATAAACTGATACCACTACTTGACAAGCAGTGGTAACACCACACGATTTAAAGCTAGTTCCGTGTGGTGACAAAGCATTCATTTTGCTGACTGCATCATTTACTCTGGTTAAGAAGATAACAAAGTTCCTCACTGAAAGAACACAGGCAAAGTATTATTGTGTTAAGTCCAAACAAATGAGAAGAAAAGTCAACTGGCAAACCACAATTTCCTACATAGTTCCATTTTCAGGATGAAAACTAGAAATCATCCCAGGCCTTTGGTCCTTTGTCCACACCTCTACTCCATTTGGAATATCCACTAGCCAAAGATTCACTAACTACTGATAATTCAAATAATTCCTAAAATTTCACCTTCTACAGGAAACTAATTGGGAGGAGGCAGGCCTCAACATCTATTACATCCTTAAGCCCTGAAGTTAGCAAGCATTCACGTTGATCAAATCCTGAATAGATATGCAACACCTACAGCTTTGTCTTCATTCACAACTCCTCAAAATGTACTTTCCATTTCTGAAGGAGATAATGGGGACACTTTATCTTTGTAATCTCTCCAGTTGTATACATGTTTTCATGTATCTATCTCATCTTTCATAAAGGATTTTCAAAGTCCTTCTCACAGCTGCTATGTCAATGCTTTAGAGGGTAGGAACCAATGATATGTGTACTCCCTAGTACGGTTTTACACATGAAGGCATTTGATAAATGCTTTTAAACCATAATGCTTTAGAAGCGGATCTCTTTTCCAGACAGAAAACATCCTTCTGTTTCAAAATAATGTTATCAAATGTTGAGCAAGACACACCAGACATGAGAGTTCATACTGTATTATTCCATTTATATAAAGTGCAAAGCTCTGCTGACAGAAACTAGGGGTGATTAGACTTGATCGGGTATATCTGTAAGGCAGCTCGAGGAGGCTTCTAAGGGGCTGGTAATGTTCTGCTTATTAATCTAACTGCTGGTTACATTTATAAAAACTCATTAAGCTGTACACATGATTCGCCCACTTTTCGTGTATACATATTATACTTCAATAACAATTTTTAATGATTTTATAATATTTGTGCCGCTTACAAAATATCTAAAAATATTTGTGACATCATATAATAGAGCTCAAAACAGTTTTTAGTAAACTGGTACAATGGCTTTGCAAAATGGTAATAATTCATAGGATGGAAATTAATCCCTTTAAGGTCCCAAATTCTTTTTAATTACCATGGGAACTGTCAGAATATGCCAAATGAGAAAACAAAAACAAAAATATAAAGTACTGCATCAAATCAAGTTATCTTAAGAGCTTGACTTACATTGCTAATTAAATCTCCATTCTTTGCCCATTATGTGAAGGAACAGATGCCTGAATCTGAGCGCCCATCTTAAAAAGCACCATTTAAACGTTCTTTTCAGGAAGACATTGTGAAACATTTCTAAATCTAAAACAGTGACCCAATGCACATACAATATAGCAGATTTTCTAGGCTCCTTCTGACCCTCGCTTCCAATGTTCTTGTTCTTTTTACGCTGGAACTATTTTGCAAGTATGGTCAGATGTCTCAGAAAGCACTGACTTATGGTCTCCATTTGCAGGGAGGAGTCTAGGTTGTAGGGGCTGGGATGTAGGAATGGCAGAGAGATCAATGGCTATAGAAAACGGATCTCTAAACAAGGGGGAAATCAGTCCTTTCTCTTCCAACTCCTGCATCTCTCAAACACATGAACAAACGTAATGAAGACATGACTAAGGATGGAACGTGCAGGAAGGATGCCTTAAGGGCTTAATCTGGGTAGATTTGATTACAGCTAAGAAGATGAATTCTAAATTTGGAAAGGCCATCAAGGTAACTAAGGATGTCACTAGATCCTTCATGTCTTTCCACTTAATGAGGAGAACAAAAGATGATGAAAACTATTTTAGTAAGCAAAGGATCTTCATAGATTCAGTCCTTTCAGAGATAAGGTGCACTAATCATTAGAACAAGTTACCAAGGAAAGCCAGGCACACTATTTCCCCAGAAGGTTAGCCTCATTATCGAGATGGTTTAGACATGATTTTACTCCAAGGAAGAATGACTTAGGTGGTCTGCAAAGCTCCCCATTATATCTCCAGATTCTCTGATGATGTAAGAAAAAGATAAAATAAATAAAACTTCCTTCAACTAAAAAAAAATCAAGCATTCCTTTTGGAAGGAAAAACCTTTTAAATGAGAAATCCTCCCATTCTGTAGATGTGCTCAACCAAGTTCTCAACAACGCTACTACTCAGATTTTATGATATTGTGAGAAACAAAAGGTTTTCAATCCCTCTTACCCTTTAAGTAGTGGTTCTCAATATGGTGCTCCCCTCCTCCCTCCCTGGGTTATGTGGCAATGTCTGGAGACATTTTTGGTTGTTACAACTAGAGGACTGTTACAACATGTAGTATATAGAGAACACAGATGCTGCAAAACACTCTACAATGCACAGGACAGCCCTCATACTCCCCCAACAAAGAATCATCCAGCCCAAAATGTCAATAGTGCTGACGTTGAGAAACCCTGCTCTAGAAGTATACTTAAAAGTGAAGATAAAAGGACTTCTTTTATTTTAGTATCTATCTCCAGTTGGTCCAAAGAAGAAAATAGAATTTAACAGTCCTACAAAAACTAAACAAATAAATACCCCAGCAAATACTAAACTCAACTCAAGATCTATTCTAACTCAAGATTGTTTATAATAGATCTTGTTATACCAAGTTCAAATATACCGAATTATATACAGCCATTAAGAGTAAAATTCCAAAGATCAGGTTGAAATACTTTTGGCAGATTTTTTTTTTTCTAACCAAGTAAGCAATTCTTACTTTTAGATACTTAAATTCTACTTTTGATTACTAGAAAACATACTCTTTTTTCATTAAGTGGTCAACTTACCTATCAGATATAATTATTACATGTAAGTATCAAGCTATTAAAATAAATTTTAGAAATATTGATCAAGAAAAATAATAAGAATACCAATTACCTACACCACTAGAAATGAGCAAGGGAGGCCAGGCGCGGTGGCTCACACCTATAATCCCAGCACTTTGGGAGGCCGAGGTGGGCGGATCATGAGGTCAGGAGATTGAGACTATCCTGGCTAACACAGTGAAACCCTGTCTCTACTAAAAATACAAAAAAAATAGCCAGGCATGGTGGTGGGCACCTGTAGTCCCAGCTACTCGGGAGACTGAGGCAGGAGAATGGCATGAACCAGGGAGGTAGAGCTTGCAGTGAGCCGAGATTGCGCCACTGCACTCCAGCCTGGGCGACAGAGTGAGACTCCGTCTCAAAAAAAACAAAAACAAAAACAAACAAAAAGAAATGAACAAGGGAACATCACTACAGATCCTATAGATAACAGGATTAAACAGATAATACAAAATATTATGAACAACTTTATGCCAACAAATAACTTAGATAAAATGGACAAAGCCCTTGAAAATCACAATTTACCAAAATTGAAACAAAGAGAAAGTCTGACTATTCCTCTGCTAAAGAAATACACTTCATAACTTAAACATTTCTACAAAGAAAACTCCAGACCCAACTGGCTTCACTGGTAAATTCTTGCAAATATTTAAGAAAAAAAAAAATGGCTGGGCACAGTGGCTCACACCTGTAATCCCACCACTTTGGGAGGCTGAGGCGGGCAGATCACCTGAGGTCAGTAGCTCAAGACTAGCCAGGCCAACATGGTGAAATCTGTCTCTACTAAAAATACAAAAAATTAGCCAGGCATGGTGGTGCGTACCTGTAATCCCAGTTACTTTGGAGGCTGAGACAGGAGAATCGCTTGAACCCGAGGCCAAGGTTGCAGTGAGCTGAGATCACACCATTGCACTTCAGCCTGGGTGACAGATCTAGACTCTGTCTCATAAAAACAAAAACAAAACAACAACAACAACAACAAATCCCACTTTTAAAATTAATAATCCGGCCAGGCTCAGTGGCTCATGCCTGTAATCCCAGCACTTCCAGAGGCCGAGGCAGGCGGATCACAAGGTTAGGAGATGGAGACCATCCTGGTGAACATGGTGAAACCCCATCTCTACTAAAAATACAAAAAATTAGCCCGGTGTGGTGGTGGGTGCCTGTAGTCCCAGCTACTCGGGAGACCGAGGCAGGAGAATGGTATGAACCCGGAAGGTGGAGCTTGCAGTGAGCCGAGATCACGTCACTGCACTCCAGCCTGGGTGACACAGCGAGATTCCATCTCAAAAAAAAAAAGTAAAAAAAATTAATAATCGAGTAAATAGACAGGGAAGTTGGTTCTGTTCCAATCCTCAACCCCTCTGGAGTCACACCAAAGATCAACCCAATATGATTCCATCCCAGAAAACTAATACTTCCCTTCCTTCTCTCTTTCAAGAGAGATTAGACAATGGACTAGATTTAAAACATTTTTGTAAGAATCATTTATATGTATCCATTTGTAATCAACTAAAACTCATTATTCCCATCTGGCTTTCAGTTTCCTGACCAAATCGTATTTCCTACTCTCTCCCATACCTACTCTCTGCTATGGCCAGGCCAGTTTCTTCAGAATTCCCCCAATAAACCTTGCTCACTCGTACCTCTTTTTCATGGGTTATCCTAATCCCTTCCACCTTTCTCAACACTCCTCAAATCTAAGTCTCCACTGGAAACTTCATATAAGCCACAAGGTTTTACCTTTATCAGAACTCCTTCCAAACTTTTATCTGGAATTTTACAGTTAGACACAAATGATTCTCTCAGTGGGTTTCTTTTATCTCCTTGGGGAGACCATCATTTCCCTCCAGTTGCCATGTGCCTGCTTAAAATCCCTTCCTGATTCTCTGTGACCAACAGGGTAATGACCAAGTTATTTCCTGGTACTTTACAATCTGGCCTCAGCTCTCCCCACTCCCCTACATTAAGGCCATTCCCAACTCAACATACCCACACAGCAGCCTCTGCCATGGCTCCTGCTTTTACACATTTGTATCCAGGGCCTGGAACATCCTCTCCCACACACCTGGACACCCTGACCCCCATCTTCCTGTTCATCCTTGAAGACTCTCAGATCTAAAGTAACTTCCTCCCTAGGGAATCCCTGTTTGAAATACCACCTTCCACCTTTTTTCCTCAGACAGATCTTCTTTTTCCTACAGGATCTTGTACTTTTATTATAGCTGTTTATCTGCCTTTCAGAAATGACTGTGGTTATTTGAGAACAGAGTCTTATTTTTCGCTTCAAAACTTAGCACAGTACTTGGCTCATCTGAACAGGACTCTGAATGCTTGCTGAGTGAGCAGCTGTCCAATATTCCCCCGAGAGCCCCATGGTGATGGGCATGTGACAGGAATTCAAAGGCGTAGAGACTGGCACATGCTAGTTGCATGACATTGTGGTAGGTACTCATTTAACCCTAATACACATGGCGAGGATGGAAACACAAAGCTGCCGTTGCGTTTTAATCATCAGGGCAATAATGAGTTTCACTGAAACAAAGCCTTCCACCCCAATCTTTCCAGAACTTCAAAAACCTGACCAGAAGGAAGTACTTTTCACCAGAGAAAGAAAAGTATTTTATAGCATCAGAAGAAAAAAAACTCAAAGCTCAAGGCAAAAAAAGCTAATGAAAGAACATCCAAACTGCTCTTTCAATTGTTTTTGTGTCTGTGTATGCCTGGCAGCAATCAAATTACTTATAAATAGCAACTTCAAGCTCTGAAATTCTTATTCTGTGATAAAAGTATTAATATTATTAAAGAACAATAATTTATGTAATTTACCCTATTTAATTTAGCATAGTTTACCAGAGTTTGCAGTACATAAATGTTAATTTAAATACCTTGAAATCTATCATTTTAATGTTGATAGACCTTAATAAAATGCATATGAATCCTCATTTTTTAAACATTTGTGGAACACCTACAATATGCCGATCATTCCAATGAACACCGGGGTATAACAATGAATAAAACGATTTCTGCTCTTGACAAATTTGGTATTTGAACAGAAAGAGGCATATTAAAAACACTAACATGCCAGCCATCATGTTAAAATTATTAAATGGATGATGATGGCTCAAAATATACCAGATGCTCTCTTACCAATGTTTACCTAAAGGACCCCACCCATCTACCCCGTATCCTCCATTCTTTTTCTAAACCATACTGATCACTGTCCAGAACTTAGGTTCTAGGCTCTTTTCCAATATATCTATGTACTGCTTCTCCCACCAGTAGTGTACTTAAGTCAGTAGTGTTTGTTCCCAAACCTGTTTATGCCAGCTGTACTTGTTACTAGAATTATGAAACCTAATTTGATATTACATAAACTAATAAAATATGAGTGCCAAAAGAGAGAGTTTTTCCTTTCTTTGAAAACCAGGTTGATTACTTTGGAGAGTCTTAACAAAAATGAGTCACTTGAGAAAATAGTTGCAAAAGTAAGTATGGGCAAATTTAGAGGTTTAAGGGGAGTGGGGTAGGTGACATAAAGGGATTCTGCCCAGAAACTGGTTCCCAATGTCTTTAAGTTTTCATTCTACTTTAATGTAAGAATCTGAAGCTGAAAATCAGAAGCCAATGAATTTTGGCTGTGATTTACGTAAGAAAGACTTCTAGGAACTCCAATCAGGTCCTTGCACTCAAAGCAAAGGGCTTGACTCTACAATAAAATATCAGCAAATTAATGTTTACAGTTAAACAAAATGTTTAGGATACATATGTGGTACTTTTTATGATTCATCCCTTTGGCATTTTCAATAAATCATCCAGCTGCTTGGTCCTGGATGTAGCAGATAAGAGTGCTTTTTTTTTTTTTTTTTTTTTTTTTTTGAGACAGAGTCTCGCTCTGTCGCCCAGGCTGGAGTGCAGTGGCCAGATCTCAGCTCACTGCAAGCTCGGCCTCCTGGGTTCACGCCATTCTCCTGCCTCAGGCTCCCGAGTAGCTGGGACTACAGGCACCCGCCACCTCGCCCAGCTACTTTTTTTGTACTTTTTAGTAGAGACGGGGTTTCACCGTGTTCGCCAGGATGGTCTCGATCTCCTGACCTCGTGATCCGCCCGTCTCGGCCTCCCAAAGTGCTGGGATTACAGGCTTGAGCCACCGCGCCCGGCCGATAAGAGTGTTTTCTAAGAAGCCCTTGGAGAAGCCAAGTGGTGTGGTCAACAGCTTTTGGTAGAACAAAAACATAATAAAGAATTAATGATTTCTTGTTTGTCACAAACGGTACTCCGTGGTATTCGACTATGAGGTTTACTTAAAATGTCGGTTTGTGTCCCGATATTAAAAGGGAGCTCTCTCCAAGATCCAAGGGTGGGCTCCTTACTAAATCTTTAGACTCAGAGGGAGAGAAGCTAGCATATTCTGGGATTACTTCCTGCCCAGTTATTCATCAGGATTCCATTCCTTTGTGTCTCCCACTGCATCTGAATTCCTGAGCAAGCTTCCAGAACCAAGCATTGCATGTATGGGTCTTCAGCGTGCTTCTTTCTGAGTGCAGCCTCTGAGAGTGGCTGGAGCCTGGATGTCGGGGAAGAAAGGGATTCAAGGAGAAGAGGTCAGGAGAAGCTAAAGCTGGAAGTGTTAAAGAGGGAGAACATTATAGCTTCCTCCACCAGTTCCCTTAGAGAAGAGTCAATCATGCTGGAAGCATGCACATCGAAGATGCCAGCATTTAACCCAACTACAGATGACACTTCTGATGCGGGCTTCATGCATTCAAGTAGTGTTTAGACCATCAGGGAGCTGTTTTCTCATGTTTTTCAAGCATAACATTACTCTCTCATTTCTTTTTTCTAAATTACTTACTGGTTGACCTGTAAAGACCCAAACAAATAATTTCATCAAATTCTTTTATTTTATAGTAAACTAAAGTTAAGAACAGAAAATGATTTACCCAAGATCACACAGCAAGCTAGTGGGCAAGCTGGGGCAGGCACCAGGGCTTCTCTGCTTAACAGCCTTCTTTGCTTCCTGGCTCCAGGAACCAGGAGCACGAGCACCCCCTGGGATCTTGTCAGAAATGCAGAAACTCAGGCCCCACCCAGGCCCACTGAATCAGACACTGCTTTTTTCACAAGATTGCTAGATGATCTGTACACATATTAAAAAGAACGGCTCTAGACCAAAATTTTTTAAATGCTATTTAGTGAAATTATTTACATTTAAATATATAATCCTTATAAAAACTTCCTTACCACAAAATGGGTCAAAACAATTATTTCAATATTTTGTTGTATCTGATCATTTTGTATACAGTTTCCATTTAAAATTATAGGCAATTGGCCACTCACAGTGGCTCACGCCTGTAATCCCAACACTTTGAGAAGAAGAGGAGGGAGGATCCCTTGAGGCCAGGAGTTTGAGACCAGCTTGGGCACCATAGCAATACCCTATCTCTACAAAAAAAAAAAAAAAAGTAAAGCTTAGTCGGGCACCGTGACACGTGCCTGTAGTCCCAGCTACTTGGGAGGCTGAGGTGGGACGACTGCTTGAGCCCAGGAGTTCCAGGCCACAGTGAGTTATTACATCAGGCCACTGCAGTACAGCATGGACAGAGTGAGACCCTGTCTCCAAAAGATAAATAAGTAAAAATAAAATTATAGGTAAAGAAACAAAATCAGCATTTCTCTCTGGATACATACGCCATATTAAAGCAGGATGGATATTCCACAAATGCCTTATTTGTGGGTTATTACATGGAATTCACTTAGTTGCTATGTCTTCAGGCCTATGAACAAAGTAACAGAATCAAAATTCTGTTGGGCAATGCAAGTTCCTATCAGATAAAACCAGAGTTAACACTGAAGGGTGTGTGTGTGTGTGTGTGTGTGTGTCCATGTGTTGTGTGTGTGCACACTCACTCACCTTCACAATATGTGCAGCCAAACAGGGAACCCTTCAGCCAGAGAAATAATTAGTTTCAACACACTCATTTAGGTAGCATACTGCATACACAATACAGCAACATCTCATTGTGCAAAACAACCAAAGTTACTGAACAGTCAAATACACTTCAAACATCAGTTGGCTCATTCCATTTACCTGAACCCTCCAGAAGACACAAATCCATAGAGACAGAAAGGTTAGTGGTTGCCAGGGGTTGGGGGGAGAAGAGAATAAGGAGTGACTGCTAAATGGGTACAAGATTTCTTTTTGGGGTTGATGACAATGTTCTAACATTAGATAGTAGCGATGGCTGCACAAATCTGAATATACTAAAGACTTGTATACTTAAACGTGTGAATTGTATGATATGTGAATTATATCTTAAGGCTATAAAAAAACTGGCTTAACAATTAAAACCCATGTTTTCTTACAAGATGTAATGAAAAGTGAAATTATACATACCACCACTACTCATTATTTTATTTTTAAAGATTGTAAATACCTTAAAATTTGAGTCTAAAGGAACTTTTATTTCTACAAACCTCATTTATTTTACCAGTAAATTAACTGATCCAGGTTAAGGAACTAATTGTATTAAGAACCAAAGTCCCAACTTAATGGGCCAATGGTCAGAATTTTCCCAACGTTAAATCATTTCAATTAAAACATTCATAAGAGGATGTACGGTAATCAAATACATCTGGAAAAATAAAACCAGTTCATGGCCCTGTAGTGTATTTACTAACAGTCTACCAAAGGAAATCAGTATGTTTCCTTTTTTATATGAAGGGAACTTTCTTTTTAATGTAAAAACTAAAACCAAAACCAAGGATACTGCCAGAACCAGTGAAGTATGCACAAATTAACATAAATTGGCAATTGAAGTGTGGAGTCAACAATTGTCCAAAACACAAAGTACTTCCTTAAGAACAGGTCTCTGGCTCCGGCCTTTGCTTCATGAGAACTTCACCCAACTTCCACACCTATTTAAAAATGAAGCCCACCCTACCCCTAAATCAGTCCAAAGTATTGTGAAAGTTATTCTGAAGAAGGTCCCCGTGTGATAATTTCACACTCAAATTCCACGTACAAATCCAAACGCCTAGCGTTAAATTAAAATAAATAACGATTTCAGAAAAAGTAGTTGATGCTTTCCTCAATACCACCCGTGTTCGTAACTGCAGCATCTTTGGTGGCAATTATCACCAAAGTGATCACAGGCTGAGTAGCAGTCATCCTCCGAGCTTCATTTTGTGTATGAGTCTCATTTAAAACGGAGGTATTAAGAGAAGTAGAAACCGGAGTTACAGGCCACTCAATTCTGCCCTTTCTAGAAGAATCTTATGCTAGTTCTTGCCTAACTTTTTAGAAAGAAATTTTCCTGTTGGATTTGGTGGGCCTTACCTCCTTTCATATTTCGATCACCTAGTAAATTTTTTAAAAATGTAAACGAGCTTCCTTTGAAATGCAAAAAAGTGTCCCCCTTACTCCTCACCAAAATTTTAATCAGTACAAAATTATCGCCCCCACCCCCCCCCCCACACACACACACAATTAATAGCAGAGATAATGTGAAAGAGGGGGATGATTAGGGGGAGGGGAGGAGCGGGCAAGCAATTCCCAAGCCCTCACCATTAACCCACAATGGTTAAACCCACTGACGTCCTCGTTAGGAATGCTCTTCACAGTGTTTATGGCTTGTGGCTGGAGTCTGTCACTAGAGAAAGATAACGGAGCAGGAAGAGAAAAACCCTTTCCCAAGCACAGCTGTCACACGTTTCCAGGAGTTCTGCGGAATGAGGTTGATTTCCACAGCACTCCTTACGAGTTTTCCTCCCCATACAGAGTCTCCACTTAACGACATGTTGCTGACGGCAGCATTTCAGGGTGTTAGGAAATGACAAAAAGAATCCTACAGCCGCCTTACACCAGCCTTGGGCCAGGTTGAAGATTTTAGATTTTCACCCTCCGGAGCGGAGCCTTTTGCCGTTGCTAGCCGTTACCCCGTTGCATTGGAACCCGCTCAGCATACCGTCTCCACCTGCGCCCGGGCCGCATTTTGATAGTTGGAACAAGGGACAAAGAGGAGAGACTCAGCCTCCGTCCCATCCTGTCCCTCTCTTGAAACCACTTTCCTGGTTTCAAGGGTCAAGGTTTCGAAATAAGCTCCCGGAAGACCCCAAGCTTGGGGAACCTGGTGTTTGTTTCGCGCGGGCTTAAGGAGAACAAAACCACGGCGGGGCGGGGCGCGGCAAGACTGGACTGGGAGCTCGGGCGACAGGGAGAGCGTCCCGGGAAACAGGCAAGAAGCTACTCTCTACCGGCCCCTTAAAATAAAGCACGAGCCCGGGACGCGCCGTCTGTTCTCTCTGCAACTCCTCCCGGGGACCCCGCTCTTAGGCTCCCGCGAGCTGCACGTGCGGGGTGCAGCCTGGGCGCAGCCGGAGCGGGGACCCACCCTAGGATACAACAGGGAGGCGCACCTGGCCGTTCCGGACACCTGTGCCGCGCCCCTCCCACCTGCAGCGTCCCGGCTTCGTCGCGGAGGTGGCCGAGGAGGCGCCACCTGAGCGGGGGAGGGGCGGGACCCTCGGAAGGGCGCGCCCTCCCAGGGCGGGGGCGCGAGACCGTGGCCGTGGCGCGGAGCCAGCGCGCTCGCTTACCCATGGCTGGAGACTGGCGGGAGGGGTGCGGGCTGCGGGCGTTCGGGCTCCCCGGGGACGGGCAGAGCCGGTGGCACAAGTTTGCAGGTCTGGCGGGCACGTGCGCTGACCGGGCTCCTGCGGGCTGCGCTGCGCGGGGCTGGCCGCTGGCTCCTAGCTCCCGGCCGGGGTGGGAGCGCGGCGCGGCTCCGCCTGCACTGGGGGCCGGCCGCGCGGAGAGGGGCCCTGACGTCAGCGCCGGGGGCTTTGTGCGCCCGGAGCTAGAGCCCGATTGGGGGCAGCGGGAGCGCGGAGTCTGCAGGCAAAGCCCGCGGCTTCCTCTGGGACCCCCGGGCGAGCGCCGAGGGGCGCGGGAACCGGAAAAGCCAGCGAGGGGGATGGGTAGAGAGGGGAGTGGGCTTCTAGGATCGCGGAGGCGGCCATCCGCGTCCCAGATGAAAACTATTATGGCCGGGGGAGGTTGTGGGGGGCGGGGGGCTTTGAGGTCTTAGCCACACCCATTATATAGATAAAGAAACTGAGGCCCCGGACACTGGACCAAGGACACTTAGTACTTAACAGCGTTGCCTCAATCCACAGTCTCAGTTCCTTTTGTTCAAATACAAGTCGTTACTTAATTCAGTGGGTCTCAACCCTGGTTGCAGAGGAGAAATCAGCTGGGCAGCTTCTGGAAACCGGATTTCATCATGGCCTCTGCGGGTGGGACCCAGGCATCCGTTCTTTGAAAGCTTCCCAGGTGATTCCAATGTACATCCAAGGTTGCGAAACATTGACATAAGTAACTTGTAGGTGGCTAATGACAGACACAGGTAGCACCCTCCAATCTAGAGTGGTGCCAGATTTGCTGGTGTCCGTTATCATCCCTTTTGATCCCTGGAAGTCCACCCCTGGAAGGCTCTTGGAGACTTTGCAGACTCGCTCCAGTCAACCATTTCTCCCACTGCTCAGGCCTCGCGCTTGAGCCTTTAAGTGAATTAAATGGTTTAACAGTGTCCAGGGCTTAAATTACTTCTGTCTCCTTAGAGAAGAATTTTCCTGTCTCCAAAGGTATCAGAAGTCGTGAGACCCTTGCAGTTTTTGTAGGACTAACGCTTTCTGTGACATTTCTGAGCCTGATATTCCTCCCTGATATTTTGTGTTGTGTTCTTTTATCGTTCTGAAAATACATCATGTTATTTGAACAGAGGGTTACATAAACAGTGACAATAGATAGTACACTTAAGGGACATTTAAGTCAAAAGAGAGGCTTCAGGACTGAGAAAGGGTGGAGGAGGCAAACATTTCATCTTTTGAAATTTATTGGATTAGGAAAGATTTTATCAAGGCAGAGCTCTAGAAAGCCTAATAATATTTTACATGAAAGGACAGAGATTTGTGCTAGGCGGATCAGTGGCTCATTTTCACAATCCCACAGGAATAGTCATTTCTAACCAATCTTCATGCAGTAATAAAACAGCAGGGAGCTCATAGGTGTAACTTGTTGTCCTGTTAAGAGAAAGTAATCCATTTGCGCCATTCCTGAGTGCAAGTGTTTGTAGGAATCCAACAATAACTGAGGCTGCCTGTAAGGGGGAGAAAGACAAAGGTGGACTGGGTGAGAGCAATGAGGAATTCATGCTAAGTCCTAGTTGAGGGAAGGGTGAGTTTGGTCGGTTCCTACATCTTGAGGGGTTCCTAGGAGACCCTGAAAACAACAGAAGGGAACTCGGGCATGACCATCTGAAATAGTACTTTGGCAAGACATGACCTTAATGAGCCTCTCTGGAAAGAAGAACTGTAAGGTTTTGTGTACTGAGATGAAAGTAAACTCTTTGGTCTACTTTCTGTCATTCCCTAGAAGTCTTAGGTTCCCCCCTCTCCCCACCAAAGAAAAGAAAGAACAGCTGTGTAAATATTGGAGCTAGCCACAATGGATGCTGTGATAAAAAACTGAGTTCTAACAATTGTGTATACAATGTCAGGGGAAAGCCACATTTTAATAGAAAATTTCCCTCACTTTGTAAGTGTCATGGATTGATTTCAACAAGCAATTGTCCCTGAAACCCATATGAAAAAAAATAGCATTTGGGAAATTAGTGAAGGCTACTATAGAAAAATGCAGATAATGGCGAGTAAGTATATTTCATTTCACTATCATTCAAAGAAATGCTATCTTAAAATAATAAACCATTTTTCTCAATAAACTGAAGTCTTTAAAATTTAAAGCAAGACTACACTGCAGGTGGGTGAGTCAATTGGTCAAGCTTTTCTGGAAAGCCATTTGGCTGTACTACCAAGAGAATTAAAAATATTCACAGCCTCTGACCTAATAATCCCTCTTCTGGGACTCTCTCCTAAGTAAATAACAACTGTTTTGGTCAAAATTAATGTGAAAGGAGGTTTATTGCAGAGTGAGATGTAATAGCAAAAAATCAACAAAACAAAACCAAAAAAAAAAAAAAAAAAAAGCAACAGTTGCTCAACAGAAGGGAATTAGTTATATAAATGATTGTCGACCTAGTTCAGGGGTTCTTGACTGGGAGCAATTTCGCCCCCCAGGAGACATTTAGCAGTGTCTGGAGAGAGTTTTAGTTGTCACAACTGGGGATAGGGTCGGGGGCTTACTGGCATCCAGTGGGTAGGGGTCAGGGATGCAGCTCAATGTCCTACAGTGCAGAGGACAGCTCCCCTCCCCACAACAAAGAATGATCTGGCCCCAGATGTCAACAGTGCCGAGGTTGAGAAACCCTGATCTGTATGATCGGATATCACGTAGCCTTGTTTGCAAAGAATTATGTGGAAAAATGCTCAGAGATGTTTTAAAAGCCAAATAAAAAGCTGAATATACAACATAATCCTAGTCATGTTAGTGTATACGTATGTGTGTGTTTGTGTGTGTGTGTGTATTGAAAAACACAAAGAAAATACACTGTGGTAGAGACTATTACTTTTTCGACATTTTTTTTCTATCTGGCCACACAGCCAGATTCCATTTTTCCTTAACTCCTTAACAGTTCAATGGGTCTGCCTGATTGAGTTCTAGCCAAAGAGGTCAGAGGTGAAGTCCACCACTTCCGAGCTTATCCCTAAAACCTTAAACATATTGCTTCTACATGCTTTCCTCTTCTCCCAGCAGGAATGTGACGTTGACCCCTAGGGTGCTTTTGGAAGCCATGGGTTGAAGTTGAAATTGTCTTATCAGCCTAGGTCACTGAATGACTGCCTCCGTCCTCCTCCACACACTGACAGTTTATAACTGACTTGGACATGTTTGTGACCCGGAAACAAACTGCTGTTATGTTTAAGCCATTATGTATTTTGGGACTTATTATAACAGCAACCCAACCCTAACTAATATATCCATATATTCACTTCTACCAAAATATTAACAGGGTTTGTCTCTGGGATGTGAGATTAATGGAATTGTTAGTTTTATTTTTATATCTTCTTGTGTTTTCCTGGACTTCTATAATGAGCAAGAATTACTTTTATGAGGAAAACACAGGTATACCTTACTCCACAGTAGATATAATCTTCTAATAATTTGATTTTAAACTATCAATAAAATCATATTTCCAACTGATTTTTAAAATTTGACTGAGGGGCCAGATGCAGTGGCTCATGCCTGTAATCCCAACACTTTGAGAGGCTGAGGCGGGAGGATCACTTGAGCCCAAGAGTTCAAGAACAGCCTGGGCAACATAGATTGAGACCCTGTCTCTGCAAAAACAAAAAAGTTAGCCAGGCATGGTGGTGCACTCCTGTAGTTCTAGCTACTTGGGAGGCTGTGGTGAGAAGAACGCTTGAGCCTGGGAGGCAGAGGCTGCAGTGAGTTATGACGGTGTCATTGTACTTGAGCCTGGGCAACAGAGCGAGACCCTGTCTCTCAAAAACAAAACAAAACAAAGTTTGAGGTTTAGCAGACCTTCAATACCTCATCTAAGAGTACAAAATAATTATAAACCATAAGGATGCATTTTGTCTGTTCCAATCTTTTTTTTTTTTTTTTCCAAGATGGAGTCTCGCACTGTTGCCCAGGCTGGAGTGCAATGGCATGGTCTCAGCTCACTGCAACCTCCACCTCCTGGGTTCACGTGATTCTCCTGCCTCAGCCTCCCAAGTAGCTGGGATTACAGGTGCACACCACCACAGCCTGGCTAATTTTTTGTATTTTTAGTAGAGATGGGGTTTCACTATGTTGGCCAGACTGGTCTCAAACTCCTGACCTCATGATCCGCCCTCCTCGGCCTCCCAAAGTCCTGGGATTACAGGTGTGAGCCACTGTGCCCAGCCTGTTCCAATCTTTTTTATCCAGCTTTGTTGAAGTATAATTGATAAATTAAAATTGTATATATTTACCATGTATAATGAGATGTTTTGATATGTGTATACATTGTAAAATGATTATCACGATCAAGTTAATTAACATCTATCGCCTCATCTAGTTATTTCTCTGTGTGTGTGTATGTGTGTGGTGAAAGCATTCAAGACCTACTCTCTTAGGCCAGGTGCAGTGGCTCACGCCTGTAATCCCAGGACTTTGGGAAGCCAAGGCGGGTGGATCACTTGGGTCCAAGAGTTCAAGACTAGCCTGGGCAACATGGCAAAACCCTGTCTCTACAAAAAATAAATAAAAATAAAAAAATTATCTGGGCATGGTGGTGCACACCTATAATCCTAGCTACTCGGGAGGCTGAGGCACGAGAATCACTTTAGCCTGGGAGGCGGAGGTTGCAGTGAGCTGAGATTGCACCAGCCTGGGTGACAGAGCGAGACCCTGTCCAAAAACAAACAACAACCTACACTCTTAGCAATTTTCAAGTATATAATACAGTGATATTAACTATAGTCTTTTGGGGGACATTTACTCACTTGTGTGCCTCACTCCTTCCTGTTTCATAAGCACTCAGGGATCTTGTCTCTCTTGCTTACTCTAGTTCCTTTCTCAGCATATATATATTTATATATATATATTTTTATATATTTATATATATATTTATATATTTATATATATATTTATATATTTATATATATATTTATATATTTATATATATATTTATATATTTATATATATATATTTATATATTTATATATATATTTATATATTTATATATTTATATATATATATATTTTTTTTCTTGCTCTGTCTCCCAGGCTGGAGTGCAGTGGCGCAATCTCGGCTCACTGCAACCTCTGCCTCCCAGGTTCACGCCATTCTCCTCCCTCAGCCTCCTGAGTAGCTGGAATACAGGCGCCCGCCACCACGCCTGGCTAATTTTTTTTGTATTTTTAGTAGAGACAGGGTTTCACCGTGTTAGCCAGGTTGGTCTCCATCTCCTGACCTAGTGATCCACCCGCCTCGGCCTCCCAAAGTGCTAGGATTGCAGGCTTGAGCTATTGCGCCCAGCCCGGTTTATATCCTTCACAGACTTATCTCCTGTCTCTCAGCAAGACGGCTACTTTCTCAAGCCAATGGGAGGTCCATGAACTGGTCACCTATGGACAAAATGAAAAAAGACAGCTCCATTTGTACAACTAAATGAAAATGTTAGCAAACCTTGGCAATGTAAAAGTGTAGCTGACACAAAGTGGAACATGGGAGAATATGAATGAAAAAGCAGCATCACAGATCAGTGATTGCCAGAGGTTAGTGGGGAGGGAGGGATGAGTAGGCAGAGCACAGAGGATTTTCAGGGCAGTGTAACCACTCTGTATGATACTACCATGGTAGATCCACGTCATTATATATTTGTCAAAACCCGCAGAATATACAACACCAAGAGTGAACCCTGATGTAAACTATGGACTTTGGGCAAAGTGATGTGTCAGTGTAGATCCATTCATTGTAACAACTCTCCTACTCTGATGCAGAATATCGATAGTGGGGGAAGCTATGCATGGCAGAGCAGGGAGTCTCTGAGAACTGTTCGTACACCGCTCAGTTTTACTGTGAATCTAAAACTGCTCTGAAAAACATGAAGTGCTTTGTAAAAAAGCAACATCACTAATATCCTCAGCTTCTCAAGTGGAGGTCAAAAGATACTGTCAAAATTTGATTGAAAATAGAGATTTGGGAGGAGGGCTAATGTAAGTAACATAAATCGTCATCTTTTATGTCAGGGAGTTAGTAGATACTGTTTAAAGTTGCTAAGTCAAGAAAGAGAGGACTAAGCATATTTTTTAGACCAGGGCCATTGTTCTCAACCCCATTGGATCTGATGTTGCTTATAAACAAACAGTTGTAATGCCTTTTCTGCACTCCTTAAATCCAAATCAAAGAAAAAGCTCAATATAATTCCTTAACTATGAAGGATAACTGAAAATAATTGCATGCATAGTGTCTATCTTGATGTGTAAGTCCTCAGGTACAATGACAGTGGAAGATGTAATAAAGTCACCTAATGAGCAACCTACTTATAGAATCCCCATGAGTGGGACGAAGGCCACCTACAGGGATGTGTTGTTTCGTAATTCAAATACCAAGAGTGGCCTTGCCATCAAAGTCACAATGTTCCAAAATGGAGAACAATTTGGCAAATTTCCCAGCAAAAGAAAGTGCAATCTTCCCTCAATTTACAAGATACTTGCCTCCCTGGAAAAAATCACCTTGTCTTAAAACCACGCACCAAATATCTCATGTTTATATGTGAGATGGAGATATACTGATAATTAGAAGCAGATTTTTCATCTATATGAATGTCCAGAGGACAGTAAGCTGGGTGAGAAATAGGGACATGTCTTCATTGTTCAAGACCATCTTGTGCATTGCAGAAGGTCTGTCACCTTGTCCTGGGCCCACTAAATGCCAGTAGTTCCCCCACACCCCATCACCGTGACAACTAAAAACACTCATGCCAAAATCCAAGCTTCCTGACGTCCATGAGTCTGGACTATGGAAGTTACTTCCAGAAGAACCAAAATAAGAAATAGTTAAAAAAGATTGTTTCTGGGAGGGGGGCCACTGGCTAGGAGAGGAGGACTGGGAGACTGTTGTTTTTTATCATAAGCCCTGGTGTTCTATTTAATTTTTACCATGTATATGCATTACATATATATGTATATTTTTTTTAAAAAATAAGGCACCTGAGTCTCACACTCTCTGGAGCCCACTTCAATAAGACTGTGTCCCCACCATTTCTCTGAAACTGCTTTTGTCAAGGACACAAATGACCAGTTGCCATGTGACAAGATAGAACTCTGGCAGTGCCTGCTTCCATTCTTGTAGAAACATGTTCTTGGCTTTCATAAATCCACACATTCCTGGCTTTCCTTCTACCTCACTGGATTCAGTTTCTCAGTCTTATTTGCTACTACCTAAAGTTATCTTGTCATTACTAGGTTTATTGCTTTATTGTCAGTTTCATCCAGTAAATTGGATGCTCCACATGACAGGAACCTTGTTTGTTTTGATCACTACTGTATCCTCCACGTGCAGAATGTATCAGATGCTCAAGTTGTTGTTAAATGAATGAATGAATACCTCCTCCGTTTGGATTTATTAATTTATGATTCTTCTACCTAATGTATTAGCTATCCCCGTCTACTCTTGGCAAACACTCCTAAATTTTCATCCACCTTAACAATTTTCTTCCTTCAGGGTGACCTCGATTCATTGATAGCATTCTTTGAGCATAGTTGTTTTCAGTCAGCTTGGTAATCCTTGATTGTTCTGACACTCAGCACACATTTCTGTATATTGTCCACAAGCAAATAAAAACTTCTGTTGTGGAAAAAGGCCACAGTCTGTTTAGCACACACAAAGTCCTAGGTTTATTCAGCTGTTCAACTGGGACAGGCACCTGTTAACAGGGTGATTTCCAAAATGCACCATGAGCAAGTCCCACTTAAACCCCAGAAAGAAGAACAGATGTAACAATTATGCAACCCACTGCCTCATGGAGTAGGAACCAGCTCTTGTACCATATTTTAAGCAAGGTCAAGGAACACCTGCAGTGCAACAGTTTCTGCTGCTCTAATGAGGCCATTCAATGTGGTTTCAGGATTCTTCTCTCTTGTGAATGACCATTCGTCTGCTTTAGCACTTTCTGAAGTCCAGACAGGATGGCGAGCATGTCTCTATTCTCCCATCTAGAAACTTCATCCGGGAAAGCAATGAAGTTGGGGGTGGGGAGCCAACTGCTGTGATTTGATATTTTCTGGTTCCCTATAATCATCTCTTTCTTTTAAAATGTGCACAGAGACTTTAGTTGCATGGTAAATCTACCATACATTTGTAGATGTACCCTATACATCACCAGATATTTCCCCAATGTATTTGTGAAATAGAGGTTGGCAGGAAAAGATATTATCAAAACCTTGCAGAGAAAATTAAGATTCAGTGTGAGGGTGCCTTAGCTATGTTTCTAAGTCTCCAGTCACAAGGACTCCTTGTGAATTTCCCTTCCCGCCTACCAATATCAGCATCCACTTAGAAGTGTGATGCACTAACTAGGTGACCTGCTGTTTTCTTTTGGACAAATTACCTAACCCCTTTGAGCCTGTTTCCTCATCTTTGAGAGGCAGATAAGAATACCATTGGCCCGGCCAGGCCAGGCGCAGTGGCTCACACCTGTACTCCCAGCACTTTGGGAGGCCGAGGTGGGCAGATCACAAGGTCAAGAGATTGAGACCATCCTGGCCAATATGGTGAAACTCCGTCTCTACTAAAAATACAAAAATTAGCTGAGCATGGTGGTGCGCACCTGTAGTCCCAGTTACTCGGGAGGCTGAGGCAGGAGAATCGCTTGAACCCGGTAGGTGGAGGTTGCAGCGAGCCGAGATCGCACCACTGCACTCCAGCCTGGCAACAGAGCGAGACTCCGTCTCAAAAACAAACCAAAATAAAAATACCATTGGCCTATGCTATCTTTGTGGAAGTTTGAGGAGGTTCACAAGAGGATGTTTGAAAACACAAGGTTTAAGGTAAAGCCCTGCCTCCAGGCTTACTATTTTTGTTGGTATTGCCATGATCTGTTGAATCAATGTCTCCTTTTCTTTGAGATGGGGACTCTGGGAAGTACAAGATCAAGACGCCGGCAGACTCAGTGTCTGGTGAGGGCTTGCTTCCTGGTTCATAAATGGCGCCTTCTCACTGTATCCTCATGTGGTAGAAGGGCGAGGAGTCTCTCTGGGGTCTCTTATAAGAGAATTAATCATATTCAGGAGAGTTCTGCCATCTCGACCATATCACCTTTCCAAAGCCTCCTAATACCATCATTTTGGGGATTAGGATTTCAACATAGGAATTTTGGGGGTGCACCATTCACCCACAGTGGAGTGCTCATTCCCAGCTCACCTGGAATGCTGTCAAGACTGGCTAAACTCTTCCCCTTATTGTCCTCTGTGTCCTCAGTCCCTCACGGAATGCTTATTGAATTAATGAATATATAAATACAAAGAGAAGACAGACCTGGGATCAAATCTCACCCTGGACCCTTAAAAGCTGAGCCTCAGTTTGCCCATCTGTAAACAGAAGACAATAGCCTCCTTACAGGGTTGGTAGGAGGATTTATATCATAGCTACTTGATATTTTTTCTCTTTCCCACATTCAACGTAACCTCAGCCCTCTCCCCCTTTCATAATGGTATCCTCTTTACATTTTGTTCTTTCTTTCCATTATTTTGCTCATTATTAAAGGCAGAAGCAAATGAGGAAGTAGATAGATTTGCCTTTTCCCTGTCATCTGATCTGCTCCAAACCGTACTTCCATCCATTTTTTTTGGTCCCTCCTTCATCTAATCATGAGTTTTAAAATATCCTTTGTGCTTTGTGGGTCACAAACAAAAGCATAGCACACACAAGGATAAAATATTAGCCAATCAGTCAAGCTACATAATGTCCTGTTTTAAATAAGGCAATCAAAAAAACCTAATTCTAATTATAAAAACTGTTATGTTTCTTTTGATTTCTTGCAATGCAATTGAATTTGAGATAAAGAATCAAAATCCTCTTGGGGAATTACACTGAAGTAGCTTTCTATCTCCAAACAGGTCACATTTTAGGAGCAATTTCCCAATATGTAAAATGAATAATGATTGCTTTAGAATAATTATAATTACATACCCAAAAGGGATTTTAACTCTGTTAATTTTTTTCTTTGTTCTGTCAAATGACTGATTCTGAAGCAATGATAAATCACTGCATTATTTTTCACCACTGAATAGCATGCCCATTATCCCCCACAGTTGGCTGTGTTTTTCCCCCATGAGTGCATTGGGAAACAGCGGTTTTGTGAGTCAACCTTACCATTGGAAATGCCATTTAGGAAGACAATTTGCTAATCGACTTTTGAGTGTGTACATCTTTGTGCCACAGTAAATGGACCAGGAAAAAGTATGTAGGAGTGCGGCTATCGAAGTAGGATTAATCCTCTCTCTGCTTTTTGGCTTTTGCTTTGCTAAGAAGTTTGTGTGGGTGGTGAGAGCAGATTGGCAGTCTTAGAAAACCAGGCTCCTTCTCTGGGGGAGAGATGTCCCTTCGCAGCAGCTGTGCACAGGGCTTCTGCACCTCCCCTGGGGACAGCTTGGTGTCTTGGCTCTGCCTTCAGAGCCAGGTCCTTTGAGGACGGTTCTCCCCACTCTTCCTGATGCCTGTTGTGTGGTCGTGTCTCACCTCGCTGCCTGCTGGCCCACTTGAGCCCAGCAACTTCTCTGGAGAAGTAAATTATCAAATCCTAGCAAGAAGGGCAAGTGGTGATGGGAGGTGGTGCTCAGTCTCCTCCTAGAAACTACACTCCACTAAGAAGTGAGCCCAGTAGTTGACTGGGCACAATGGCTCATGCTTGTAATCCCAGCATTTTGGGAGGCCTAGGTGGGCATATCACTTGGGGCCAGGAGTTTGAGACCAGCCTGGGCAACATGATGAAACCTTGTCTCTACTAAAAATACAAAATTAGCTGGGTGTGGTGACATGCACCTATAATCCCAGCTACTGGAGAGGCTGAGGCAGGAGAATTGCTTGAACCTGGGAGGCAGAGGTTGCAGTGAGCCGAGATCGCACCATTGTACTCCAACCTAGGCGACAGAGCAAGATTCTGTCTCCAAAAAATAAAAATTAAAAAAAAGCGAGCCCAGTATTTCAGCTAAGAAACAGAGGTTCAAATTCTGCCCCTGGCTTCATGCACGTTGTGAAACTTCGAATGACCTGTTTCAGCAGCCCTTCCTCCTCTCTACAATGGGAGAGGAATTGTGCCTCTCTTAAAAGGTTTGCTATGAAATGAACTCTTGGCACTCTTTAGGGTGTAGTGCCAAGCCTCAATCTCAGAAAGTTCTTGATAAACAGTAACTATGGTTACTGAGCAGCTAGGGCAGCCCTGGAAGGCCCAGTGTGGGCAAAACCTAGCTCTTCTTCACTCCTTAACTTCTTTGGAAGGCTTTGCTTGTCAATTCATGTTATTTCGTGTGGGGTTGTGTGTGTCTCAAGGACACCCTTTAACTGTGAGTGACCTCCAGACTTCCACTTGGTGTATATATGTAAATAGGTGGAGATATACATGCAAGTATTTATGTATATTTACTTATACAAATATTGACACCTCTCCCCTTTTGGTAGCATTAAATGATGTTTTTCTTGGTTGTCTCCTTTTATTAAGATTTTATCTAGATTTTCTAGTTTGTGTGCATAAAGTTGTTCATAAGAGTCTCTGATTTTTTTTTTTTTTTTTTGTATTTCTGTGGGGTCAGTGATAACATCCCCATTGTCATTTCTAATTGTGTTTATTTGGATCTTCTCTCTTTTTATTAGTCTAGCTAGTGGTCTATCTTATTAATTTTTTCAGAAAATCAGCTCTTGGATTTGTTGATCTTTTGCATGGCTTTTTGTGTCTCAATTTCCAGACACTGGGGCCTACTTGAGGGTGAAGGTTGGGAGGAGGGAGAGGATCAGAAAAAATACCTATTGAGAACTATGCTTATTACCTGAGTGATGAAATAACCTGTACAACAAACCTATATAACAAACCTTTACATGTACTCCTAAACTTAAATAAAAATAAAAGTAAAAAAAAAAAATTGATTTTATCAGAAGGAAAAACGTCTCATTCCTGGAATGGAGCTCTAAACCCAGCATTAACTTGAGTTAGCTTTGGAGGGCTTTTTCTCCCTATGAGCTCAAACCATCTAGCAGTTCATTGCTTCCCACTGCAGGTGATGTAGCAGGGATGTCCACGTGTGCATAAAGAGGGCTCCAAGGTGGGCAGGTGGGGGACGAGTTTATGGCAAAGCCTGGTTGTTTTGACAGAAGCCACCGGCTGCTTAAACCCCATTCTCTCACCCCCACTGTGTCCTTGGCTTGGACCCACAGCAGTTGTCTCCCTTGCTGTTCCCACATCTTACTCATAATCACTGACTGTTCTCAATTTGTTTTTTCCTGATTTCCTTTTTCTTATTCTTCCACCTCCTTATTTTTTTTTATTTTTATTTTTTTGGCTTCCATTTCCTCCTTCAATTCCCACCAGCCCCAGTTTTCCTTTCTTATGCTGTTCTCTGTGTTAACCAGGCGCGGCCAAACATTGCAGAGATTGCTTTGTACAGAGCCAGAGGATAGAGTGGCCTTGAGTTGACCCTTCCCAGCCTTCTCTGCTTTTTGGTAGGATGAGGCCAAGTGATGTAGTGTGCTTCTTGGTTCCACAGGACAGTGGTCTCTGCTTTCTGTAAATGTCTCCTCTGTGTACACACTGATGGCCCTGGTGACCTGTTGGACGGTCATTTGGGTAAACTAAATCAGAAGCATAGTTAGGGACTGATATGGTTTGGCTCTGTGTCCCCACCCACATCTCATTTTGAATTGTGCTCCCATAATTCACACATGTTGTGGGAGGGACCTGGTGGGAGATAATTTGAATCATGAAGGTGGTTTCCCCCATATTGTTCTCATGGTAGTGAGTAAGTCTCACGAGATCTGATGGTTTTATCAGGGGTTTTGCTTTTGCATCTTCCTCATTTTCTCTTGCCGCCGCCATGTAAGAAGTACCTTTCACCTCCTACCATGATTCTGAGGCCTCCCCAGCCATGTGGAACTGTAAGTCCAATTAAACCTCGTTTTCTTCCCAGTCTCGGGTATATTGTTATCAGCATCATGAAAACAGACTAATACAGTGACCCCTCTGTGTGATGAATCAGTTGGTTCAAGGGAGCCTCAACACCCCTCTCTGCCACTGGCCTGCCCCACAGCATGGTGTTCCCATGCTCTGAGCTGCTCAGGTTAAGTTTCATGTCTCTGAGTGTGACTCACAGTTACTTTGGGATGCTCTTGACCACCTGAATCAAAAGTTATCTGCCAGGGTCTGGATTTTCACAAGTTTCTTGGGTCATTGCTACTCAGAGTGTGAACCTGGAACCAGCAGCAACAGTATCACCTGGGAGCTTGCTAGAAATGCAAATTCATGCCTCATCCTGGACCTCCTGCATCAGAAGCTCTGGAGGTTGTGCCCAGGCTCTGGGTGATTGTGATGCATGCTAATGTTGGTCTGGGTTAAGGTAGTGTATTCATTTCCTAAGGCTGCTGTAGCAAATTACCACAAGCTTAAAACAACCAAAATGTATTCTCTTAAAGTTCCAGTAGTCAGAAGAGTGAAATCAATTTCACTGAGATCAAGTCAAGATGTCAGCAACACTGGTTCCTTCCGCAGGCTCCAGGGAATAATTTTTTTACTTGCCTTTTTCAGCTTCTTGTTACCTCCTGTATTCCTTGACTTGTGGCCCCTTCCTCCCTTCAAAGCACATCACTCCAGTCTCTTCTGACATCACATTACATTATCTTCCATCTCTTCCTGTCTTCCTCTCATAAGGACTGTTATGATGACATTGGGCCCACCTGGATCATCTCCTTATCCCCAGATCCTTAATCACATCTGCAAAGTTTCCTTTGCCATATAAGGCAACATATTTTCAGTCTCTGGAATTAGGACATGGACATAGTTGGTTGGTAAGGGGGCTTTATTCAGCCTTCCACAGGTAGTATCTGAAAAGGTCCTTGTAAATATGTAAATTCTGTCACCTCAAAGCCAACAGACCAGCATCTATCGAAGGTCCTTGGTGTAATTATCCTACGAATCCATGCCATTCCAAAGGTTAGTGAGAGGAATCCCTAAGGTCCCTTTGAATAAGCACCTCAATGTTCTAGGTGCTGTTAAGGGATTGTCTTAGAGATTCTCTAGAACAATCTCCTGAGCAGTAAGAGTGGTTAGATCATTCCTATTAAAAGTCAGATTACTAGGACAATGGGCAAACAAGTAACTTGCCCACATTCACGCAGCTAACATGAGATAGAGAGCAATGTGAAGCAGCCATTTTGACTCTAAAGCCACATAGGGGGTGGCTTTGCTGTAGTCCCTGTATACATGGTTTCTATTATGACCAGAGCAGTGTTTCTCAAACTTTAGTGTGCATCAGAGTAATCTGAAGGGCTTGTTAAAATATAGGCTTTGGATTCAACAGGTCTGGGATGGGGCCCATGAATCTGCATTCTAGCAATCTCAAGGTGATGTGGGTGATATTGCCAATCTGTGAGTCAGGCTTTTACTAGCACTGCTGTGGATCTGTTAGTGTTCAGGCTGAACTCTAAGAACCTCCTCACTTCGAAAGAACTGATGCTCCTCTAGTCACTTGGTCAAACTTTGGCAAGCATCAGATCACTGGGAAAGCTTGTAAAATTCCTGGGCTGCACTTCCACAGTTTCCGATTCAGCGGGTCTGGAGTAAGGCCTATGGATATGCATTTAAGGCAAGCTTCCTTGATGCTGATGCTGCTAGTGCCATAACCAATCTGCTCTGGTATAAAATGCATGTCTCAGGGTTAACCCAAGAGCGAGGGAGCTGGGATATTTATCTACCAGCTACTCTGTCTTAGTTGAGGTCTGCTCCCAGAGGGTTATAATTCCTCAGTAATTCAGGCTGAGTCACCTTTATTGGCTTTGGGGAAAGACAGGCAAAGAGATGTGGACACTGGCAGTTAGACATTGGCTGGCAAGTATCATTAAGGAAGTAAGACCCCCAGTGATATAGGTGGGTCACCAACAGTATCTTTTACAGTAAATCACTCTACCTCACTGAGGCTTTCTCTTGTCACCTACAAAATGTAGGGATGGGAAGCTGCAGAGTTATGTGTGCCTAAGTAAAATAGACAGAATTCTAAAAATGACTCTCCCAGATTTTATATTCCCTAATCCCCAGAACTGTGAATGTGATGAGCTACTACTCCTGTGATTGTGTTATGCTATGTGGTATAGCTGAGTTTTAAAAGGGACATTACTGCACCTGTAGTCCCAGCTACTTGGGAGGCTAAGGCAGGAGAATGGCGTGAACCCGGGAGGTGGAGCATGCAGTAAGCCAAGATCGCACCACTGCACTCCAGCCTGGGCAACAGAGCAAGACTCCATCTCACACACACACACACACACACACAAAAGGACATTATCTGGATAGTCTCATCTAATATGACCTCTTAAAAGCAGATACATTTCTCTGGCAGGTGGGACAAGAGGAAGGCAGAAAAGAAGCTGGAGAGATTCAAAGCCTCACCATTGCTGGCTTGAGGATTGAAGGGGGCTACACAATAATGAAATGAATACAGGGCACCTTAACAACCTGAGAGAGAGGCTCTCAGCCTACAGCCAGCCGAGATTGAGGGCCTCAGTCCTACAACCATAAGGAAATGAATTCTGCCAACAACCTGAGTGGACTTGGAAGAACATTCTTCCCCAGAGCCTCCAAAAAGTCATGTAGGCCTGCCAACATTTTTATTCAGACTGAAGAGACCCTGAACAGAGAATCCAGCCATGCCATGCCTAGACTCCTGACCTATGGAAACTATGAGGTAATAAACTTGCATTGTTTTAAGCCACTAAATTTGGGGTAATTTGTTATGTAATAATAAAAAACTAACACAGTGTGCTTACTTGAGCTTACATATAGTAAGCTATGGCTAACCCTGGGTGTCAACCAAACTATTCATAGAAAGAAGGAAACATACTCAACAAAGGGCAAGTTGCTACGGGCTGCATTTAGACAGCTGTGATAGGCTGAACAATATCACCCCCCAAAAATATCCATATCCTAATTCCTGGAACCTTTGAATATATTAGATTATATGGTAAAAGGGATTTTGTAGATGTGATTAAGTTAAGGATCTTGAGAAGGGAGATTATACTGGATTATCTGGGAGGGGCCAATGTCATCACAAGGGTCCTTATAAGAGGGAAGCGGGGCCAGGCACAGTGGCTCACACCTGTAATCCCAGTACTATGGGAGGCTGAGGCAGCCAGATCATTTGAGGCGAGGAGTTCAAGACCAGCCTGGTCAACATGGCGAGACCCTATCTTTGCCAAAAATTATAAAAATTAGCTGGATGTGGTGGCCTGTGCCTGTAGTCCCAGCTACTCCGGAGGCTGAGGCATGAGAATCACTTGAACCTGGGAGACGGAGGTTACAGTGAACCAAGATCACACCACTGCACTCCAGCCTGGGCAATAGAGTGAGGCTCTGTCTCAAAAATAAAAAATAAAAATTAAAAAAAGAGAGAGAGGCAGGAGGGTGAGAAGTAGAAAAAAGGAGATGTGACAATAGACAACGAAATCAGAGGTTGGAATGATGCATTTTGCCAGTGGAGGAAAGAGTCTCCCCTGAAGCCTCCAGAAGGAATATGGCCCTGCCAACAACTTGATTTTAAGTTTCTGAACTCCAGGACTATAAGAAAATACATTTCTGTTTGTGGTAATTTGTTACAGCAGAAGCAGGAAACTAATAAGACCACTATCTGAATACTGTGGCAACACCATGAGCAGCAGCATGTAAAGGCTACGAGCCTTTGTACCTGAGGGATGCAGAGCAGAAAAGCATCTCTACTACTTTTTAGTATAGTAGGCAGATTGGAGAAAGTTCAGGCAAGTTATTGCCCAGTGACCCAGTGAAAACCCTAGGGAAAAAGTGAGCATTGTACAATGTTTCATGGGAAAGGTCTCCCAACTTTTGATTGCTTTATTCCTGGAAAGCCAACAGCTGGGGGTCAGTTTGTAGAGACGGAAGGAATGAATCATGGATTGCTTCCAAGGATCTCTGAACTAAACTCAAGTCACTGAATAGAGACAAAAACTGGCCTTTCAGTTTAAAAACCTAGGGGCAAGTTTGGCTACCTGGATGTCCATGCTACCAATCTTATAGAAACCGTTTCCTGAATTTAATGATTTCCACTGTTATTTTTGTCTGTTTTTGTTTTGTAGACAATTTCTCTCAAGAAACTCTTAGGCCCTTTGCTACTCCAAGAGTGCTGCATGGGCCAAGAACATGGGGCAATAACAGCAGCCCTGGAAGCTTATTAGAAATGCAGAATCTCATGTCCCCAGACCTGCTGAGTCAAAACCTGCATTTGAACAAGATCCCAGGTGATTTGCACACACATTAAAGCTTAAGAAACCCCGTCTCTACTAAAAATACAAAAATTAGCAGGGTATGATGGTGAGTGCCTGTAGTCCCAGCTACTCGGGAGGCTGAGGCAGGATAATTGCTTGAACTCGGGAGGCGGAGGTTTCAGTGAACGGAGATTGTGACACTGCGCTCTAGCCTGGGTGATGGAATGAGACTCTGTCTCAAAAAAAAAAAAAAAAAAAAAAAAAGTCCTGTTCTGGACAACCAGAAAATACAGACAGTATTTCATAGCCATAATTGCTTTCATTTTTATTATTTTTGTTATTTTACATATATATATTTTTGAGACAGGGTCTTGCTCTGTTGCCCAGGCAGGAGTACAGGGGCATTATCATGGCTCACTGCAGCCTCAACCTCCTGGGCTCATGTGATCCTCTCACCTCAGCCACCCATGTAGCTGGTACTACAGGCATGCACTACCACGCCCAGCTAATTTTTGTATTTTTTTTGCAGACACAGAATCTCCCTATGTTGCCCAGGCTGGTCTCGAACTTCTGACCTCAAGCAATCCTCCCACTGGGGCCTCCCAAAGTGCTGGGATTATAGGCGTGAGCCACTGTGCCAGGCCTATAATTGCTTTCTAAAAGGAAAAAGTACAATTTTAATTCTTCCAATGATTAAAAAATTAATTGTTTTATCCTAAAAGTAATTAAATCTCATTATAGAAAAATAGAGAAGATAAAAAAGAAAAATATCACCTTCTTTCCTAAGACTCTAATGTAACCACTATATTTATAATGGGTATATTTTCATATATGTATATTGTACATCCACATCACACTGTACATTCCTTTAAAATGCTTTTTCAATGAACATTGTCTTAAAATCACAGTTTTGCCACCATTACTTCAATGGCGTTGTGATTGTGGAATGGCTCATTTCACCTATCCCCAATTTTTGGGCAATTGTTCACTAATGTAAACAATATTGTGATAAATGTCTTAGCGCACATAGCTTTTTTTTTTAATTTAAGATTTTCTTTAGAATGGATTTCCAAAAGTGGAATTGCTGGGTTCCTGGTAATAAACACTCAAAAAAGAACAATTTAGGAAATCAGTGCTACATTGTCTGGAAGTGTGTCTAAACCGGTAACTTGTTTTTCTGAGCACAGAAATCTGTTTTTTCATCTAGATTCCACGACAGAGTGATAATACCTCACCCCTGCCTCCTGAACAACTTGGCCTGGTTTCAGCCTATGAAAATGATGCTAGTCCTGGAAGATGCCTAGTGACAATCCTGAGGGATGACCTGCTCCCAACCAAGGATTCTTTTCTTCCAGGACGATGTCCTCGGTCATTGGCATTCCCCTGCTACAAAGTAGGTTATGAGATGTGCCCTATAACCATTTATGCCAACAGGACTGGTTCATTGAAATATATGGGCACCAGTTTTAACTGTTTGGGCGCATTGTGTTAGAAAGTAGCAGCAGTTGAATCATTGTCGCTTGATTTCTGTCCCTTCATTTTTCATGCCTGTCAGCAAGCAAAAGTGGGACAAATATTTGGAGTTTCTTTTTTCTGGAACATTTTTTCTTAAAGTTTACGATTTCAATGGTTTTCAGTACCAGTCATCACCGTTATCAATTTTAGACCATTTTCATCACCTCTAAAAGAAACATTAGGCTAGTTAGCAGTCACTTCCAATTATCCACCAACCTATCTGCCACCCCCTCTCACCCCACACCAGGCAACCACTAATCTGTTTTTGGCCGCTATAGATTTACCTATTCTGTACATTTCATGTAAATGGGAATCACACATTATGTGACCTTTTGTGACTGGCTTCTTCCACTTAGCATATCGTTGTCAAGGTTCATCCATGTTGTAGCATGAATCAGTACTTCATTATTTTCATGGCTGAATAATATTCCATTATGAATAATATATCCCTTCTAGGGATAGACCACATTTTATTTATCCATTCATTGGTTCATGGACATTTGAGTTGTTTCCATTTTTTGGCTATTATGTATAATGCTGCTATAGGCATTTATGTACAAGTTTTTGTGTGAACATATGTTTTCATTTCTCTTGGGTATATACCTAGGAGTAGAATTGCTGGGTGGCATGATAATTTTGTGTTTGACTTTTTGAGAAACTGCCAAAGTCTTTTCCAAAGCAGCTGTACAATTTTACATTCACACCAGCAGTGTATGAGGGTTCCATCTTCTCCACATTCTCACCAGCACTCGTTCTTGTCTGTCTTGTTATAGCCATCCTAGTGGGTGCGAAGTGGTATCTGATTGTGAGTTTGATTTGCATTTCCCTGATAGCTAATGTTATTGAACAGCTTTCATTGTTTATTGGTCATTTGTATATCTTCTTTGAAGAAACATCTATTCCAGTCCTTTGCCCATTGTTTTAGTTATTTGTCTTATTATTATTGAGTTGCAAGAGTTCTTTATATATTCTGGATCTAGGTTTGGTCTTTTTCTAAGCCATAGCTTTCTGATATGCGTGCATGCATGTGTGTGTGCTTGTGTGTGTGAAATCCAGACATTAGGCATCTTTTAGAAATGGGCTCCTAGAGCAGAAATCGGACCATTTTTTTGCCTGAGTCTGAGGGTCTGATTCTTACAGTGAGTGAAACTGAACCAACTGTAAAAAGGAGAGTTTATTTTCTCTCTTTGGTGCCCCCTAGCTTCCCTACCTAAACACAGATCTCCAGAGATGGAGGAATGGAAAAAAGAGGTAATAAATCATTCACACTTTAGTAGGATCATCTTGCAAATAACAATGTAAAACCCCAAATGAGAGGATGAGTCCATCAATTGAGCCTGGTGAAATCCACTGCAGAATGAGGTCTTAATGGAAAAACATAAATAATAAAAATTTTCAGGAAATTAGCCCCACATTAGCAGGAAATAGAAATGTTTAATGTGTTGGACAAATGGTTCTTTTTGAAGAAAAGTGCTGATTCTTTCATTAATAACGATACATGCAGGTTGATTTAAAACAATAGCTGAGTACCTGAAGAAAAGTAGGGAAGCTGTGCCACAAAGGCCCCTGCCACATGATGGAGCAGTGGCAGGAGAAAGAATGGATGGATCTAGAAAGTCCTTCCTGTTCTTTCTAGCCTGCAAACAACTCTCAAGTTCAATCAAGTTCCACCTCTCCCTTGCATTCTCAGACCTCCTCAGTCCACACAGGTCCCCTTGTTCTCCTACTGCTCTACAACATCCTGTCTCTACCACACAACCTTGGATTGAATTCTCTGTCTCCTGAAATTGCTTTCTCTGTGAACATCTTGTCTCCCCAATCTCCTTACAAGTTCCGGAGGCCTGAGACTGCCATTCCTCAAATATGAAGAGGGGATCTCTCATTATTTGTTGAAGCGAGTTATATTATGATCCATAAGAGTGGGAAATGCTTCCAGCATCTCGTGCTGTTGTGCTTTGTCGCAGTTCTCAGGGCTACTGGCAGAAGAGGGGAACAGCAGGCCCGGGGGATGCAGCTTCTGTTCCCATGCTACTTGGCTCTTTCTCTTTGTTTCTTCCCTTCTCAGCGCCTCTGCTTTCTATTTCTGCCTTTTTCTTTTCTTCTTTTTAAACCCTTCTATCCTTCTCTCTAACATAATAGGAAAAACTGGTACTCACAAAACTGAAAGCTTAGCAAGAGCAAAAACAGACCCAAGTTATTTATTTGGTTCTTCTAATTTTTTTTTCTTTTCTCTTCTTGTGTCTTTCATTTTTAAAAATTAGGCTGAGTGAGGTTTTAGGAATTTGTATCTACTTAGTACTGTAGATGTTAGAAGGGACTTGAAATAGACCATGTAGCCCAACACATAACTTTATAATGAAGAAACAGAGATTTAGAGAAGTTTAAAGAAAAAAAAAAAAAAAAAGAAAAGGAGGTTCAGGAAAGTGCCTGCCCAAAATAGCACAACCGAGGAGTGGCAGGATCAAGGCTACAGCCTGGGTCTCATGACTCCCTGTCCAGCAGGTTCACCTCTGCCCAAGGCACGGGATTTTTAGGCATATGAATGCCTAGTTCGTAAGGAAGGAATGCTTGAGAAATGCCACTATTATCACAATTAGCAATATCTGCAAACCAGTTTCAGGTAGGCCAATTTAATAGCCTATAAATCTAGGAATTAAATTCAACATCAGACAGAAAGGAAATAATACATTGCTTTGTCTGACAGTTTTTCTAAACTCATCATGGCAGAGTTTCCTAAAACTCCACAGCCTCCTACCCTGTAAAAATGCTTGCTTATTTCTGGCAGCCAATTAAAACGAAAATCTGATACTACAAGAGGAATTAGGAGCTGGAAAACTGGTGCAATATCCGATTCAGAAATGAGTGTGAATGTCAAGAGGCCTCTGCTGGCATTCTTGTGGCTCAGCCCTGGCACTCGTGGCTTGGAGTCAGGCTGTCCGGTGTAATTAAAAGTCATGCTATCTGTCGGGGGAATGGCCTGTTCCAGGATTTGGAAAAAAAAAAAAAAAAAAAAAGCTGTAGGAAAAAGCTCCATGAAATGTATCTATTCCATGGAATTTCATGAACTATGTCTGCATGATAATTGGCTGACATTATGGAGGGCAAGAGGCAAACATCGTGGCCCTGAGAAATCCTCATTAACTTGCTTTGAGAATCTTCCAATGAAAATAGAAATAGGGCTTCCTTCCAGCAGAAGCCTTAGGACTAGCTTCCTCTGTTTTCATAGGCAGCGGAAACAGCAATCTTTTGTAATCATTTCTTTTAGAAAAAAAAAAAAAAAATCCTTGATTCTGTGACGTAATAACAAGAAAAGAAATAATGGGCCAAAAAAAGAAGCAACACACTGAGATAAAAGACATGGCACAATTGCCATTTGATGTTTTCTGAAAAGTATCATGATCTGAATGGATTTTTACTTCTTTAATCCTCATGATGGTTGAGACTCTGATTATAGCAATCACATTTGAGTGGAGCGTCAGTTGAATCAGCTCCCAGGATAATGCAATTTTTTGGGAGAATTGTGAAGCTCAGGGTTTTAGAAGTAATATTCATCTGAATCATGCTGAGATGCTGGTTGTCAGGGAGATGATCCATGTAGGCTCATGGGACAAGACCCAGCCAGGTGACTGCCAGTGAGCCTGCAGCCCAGTCTTTTGTGACCTCTTGGTTCGTCAATACACCCCAGGAGAGCACCCCCCCGCCCCAGAGAGACATGGCACCAGGAAGGTACCCATGTTATTTCAGTCATGCCTCTTGTACCCTTGTGGTTCATACCTTACACCTCTAAAAAGGCCAGTGGAAGAAACTTCAGGGCCTGTGTGTCTCTAAATTAACCATTTCTGACTTGAGAACAAGCAAATCATGGGACATCAATGGTTTATTGAAATACTGAGGAGCTAGAGGGCATTTGTTCTGTGGATATTCATTGAGCCTCTGCTGGGGGATCATCTCTCCGTGAGAGGCAGTGATGATTAGAACCATGGGAAAAAAGAACCCAGCCCTCTGGGAACTTACAGTCAGAGACTGGCCACGATTGACTCCCCCTATGCAAGGATGAATTACGTAGCGTGCTTTTGTTTCACTGATACTGAGACACACATCTCCATCCATCCTTCACCCTACCCCAAGAGTCATGGGACTCAAAAGAAAATCACAGAAACTGCCTGCTTCAGAGAATCTTAGGATACTTATTGGCCACATAGTATTCATCACATGGGAGTCAGATGGTATTTCACATAGTCTGTGCCTGATTCCAAGAGTGAAATTTTTCGAAGGTTTGGTAAATCCCAGCATATCAGTGTTTACTCTGGGCTTCTCCAATGCCCTCCCATCAGTAAGGCCACCCATATAACACAAGCTGAAGTAGGAGAGGGAGTCAATGGCATTGTCTCATCCTTTCATAGTCCACGATTTATACCATTATGTCCTGGGCCTTAAAGATCCCAGGTCACTTCAATTTGAACCATCAGGATCTGGGCTCCTCCTGATTGAATTGAAAAGCAGCAGACTCATTCCAAAGCAATTTATTGGATAAATAGAAGAAAGAGTGAGAGAGTGAGGGAGTGAAAGAGGGAGAGTGTGGAAGCGATCAAGAGACTTTATACAGATGCCCAGGAAGCCCAGTGTGTTCAGCCTGAAGGTTTAATTAGTTCGATGAGTCATCTCCACCCCAGACACTTTAGAATAATGGTTCTCAAGCTTGACTACATGTTAGAATCCCCTGGGAAGCTTTTGAAAGGTTCAGACGCCCAAGTCCTACCCCAGATCAATTATACCCGAATCGCAGACATCAGTATTTATTAGTTTCCACCTCTATATAGTGCATCAGATGACTGAGAACCACTGAATTAGGTTTCTGATAGAGAATTGTGAAGAACCAGATAAAAAAATCCTCTACCCTCCTGAGTATACTCCAATTCTATTTACATATAAGACCTCAACATGATTAGTATCAGGCCTCAGTAACCTCAAGTTGTTACTATTCTCATTCTCAACATTTTGTGTTACCAAGAGAATCCTGGATGTGTGTATACATAAACACATGTAAGTATATAGTAATTTATCTATGTAGAGAGGTTGGCTCATGGCTATGTTTCTGGAACCAAGATACATAATGACTTCCTTTTCATCATGTGGGCATTTGCCTTTTTTTGTGGCCCAGGCCTTTGAAAACCCAGCCATTCCTTTACTGGGAGGACATGTGTTGAGCCTGTGCTAGGCACCAAAGCAGATACAAAGGAGCATAAGATGGCAGGGCAGGTCCGTGGAGCCAGGTCAGCCAGTGGGGAAGAAGTCATCATAGCATCCAATGAGATAGTGTTGTGACCAGGTGAACCGGGCACTAATGGAAGACTGGGACTGGATTGATGAGATCAGGGAAAGAGCTGACTTGAGTGATGAGCAGTAGCTTGCCTGGCAGCTCAGGGTGAATATGGAAAAGCAAGTGGGGATGGGGTAGGAAAGAAATTAGTTCATGAGCCTCCTTCTTGTCCTCATCTATAATACACCATTGAGAAATAAGGCAAAGCAGGAGTGTATAATCTTACTTTGTCCTAACAGGGTTTTGGACACTTGTCCGCATGGGAGAATGAGATACAATCCTTGCCCTTTAAGAAGCTTCAGTCTAATTGTGGCTCAGTATTATGGCCTGCATTACCATTCTTTCCTTTTTGAATGGATTTCCCCCAAAACAGATCATTGAATCGTCTGTAATTGAATGCAAGAGAAACCCAGCAAAAACAATTAAAGAACCTCATTACACATAAGTCTCCAAAGCAGTGGGCCTGAGACTTCAATGTGGTAATAACACCCTCTCGTTGTATGTCACTTTGCCATTTATTAGTGTATTTGGTCTTCATAAAACTTTGTGAGGCAGACGAGACAAGATGGGTAATATTATTCCCACTATACTTGACCCAAAGGGTCAAATGACTGACATGAAATTAGGAAGTAAGGCCTTGTTCTGGAACCCACATCTTCCTACTTCTTATTTCCTCCTAATTCTGCCCATTTCTTTTCTTCTGACCGAACACCAATTTGTCACAAATGTCTCCATATTATGCCATTTATAAAAAAGAGAAGGCTGGTCCTGAAATAACTCAATTTGAGGAGAACGTGTTAAATTTAATTCTTAGTTCTCAGTTTTGTATCTTAGCAACCACATATATTTAGTAATGACTACTTTGATGCCTATAAAGCATGTCCAATGTGCACTGGGTTTCATATGTACTCCTCGAGGAGGATCATAATTTAACTGCAGCTTTGGTTTAAAACTCTAATGACTCCTTCATATTCAGAATCTTATTTTTCACTCTCTCTGCTATGCATATGATGTGTGAAATCATGGCTTGTTCTCATTTAAAAAAAATCTTTTTAAAGGAGGATGATACTAATTAGGGATTTTTTTTTTTTTCCATAAAAGTTGTCTATGACTTTAGTAAAGTTATGGGGATTTATATAGGCATGACCTTTTTGGAGAGCAATTTGATAGTGAGTATCAAAAACCTAAAATATATTCTCTGTTTGACTTGCTAATTCCACCTCTGGAATCTGTCCTAAGGAAAACAAATCTAAAATGCAGACCAAAATTTATGCGTAAAAATCTTCATTGAAGCATTATTTATAAATAACAAAGCATTATCCATAGTAGTGAAAAAGTGGAAGTAACCTAGAAGACTAATAATTTAGTGGACTGGTTGAGTTAAATTTTATATAGTCATAAAATAGAATATTATGTTTCCATTAGAATAAGTAATTCTTTTAGTGATAAAAAGCTAATTATATTAGGTTGAGCGATTAAGTGGCATACCACAGTGTATGTGTTTTATGAATCTAGCTATATAAAACCAGATAACAGGCCGGGCGCGGTGGCTCAAGCCTGTAATCCCAGCACTTTGGGAGGCCGAGACGGGCGGATCACGAGGTCAGAAGATCGAGACCATCCTGGCTAACACGGTGAAACCCCGTCTCTACTAAAACTACAAAAAAACTAGCCGGGCGAGGTGGCGGGCGCCTGTAGTCCCAGTTACTCGGGAGGCTGAGGCAGGAGAATGGCATGAACCCGGGAGGCGGAGCTTGCAGTGAGCTGAGATCCGGCCACTGCACTCCAGCCTGGGCGACAGAGCGAGACTCCGTCTCAAAAAAAAAAAAAAAAAAAAAACCAGATAACTGAGAGGGAAATACACCAAAACGTTAAAGGTAGTTGTATCTGGGAGGTATTCTATTGGTAAATTTTTTTCTTATCTATTAATATGCTTCTGGCTTCTGCCCCGACTATATATTATTTTTATAATCAGGAGAAGGATTGTGTTTTAAAGACTGCTTGTGTACTAAATGTGTGTGTGTGTGTGTGTGTGTGTGTGTGTGTTTTGAGACGGAGTCTCGCTCTGTCTCCCAGGCTAGAGTGCAGTGGCACGATCTCAGCTCACTGCAAGCTCCGCCTCCCGGGTTCACACCATTCTCCTGCCTCAGCCTCCTGAGTAGTTGGCACTACAGGCTCCCACCACCATGCCCGGCTAATTTTTTGTATTTTTAGTAGAGATAGAGTTTCACCGTGTTAGTCAGGATGGTCTCGATCTCCTGACCTTGTGATCCCCCCGCCTCAGCCTCCCAAAATACTGGGATTACAGGCGTGAGCCACTGCGCCCGGCGTAAATGTAGGTTCTTTACACATATTTATTTTGAATAGTTCTAAGAATGTGCTTCAGAGGGCAGTCAAGTGAGGAGTAACTGGAAATCATCTTGGCACTGGCCTCCCTGCTTCTACTTCTGACTTCCTGTGACCCGTTCTCAACACAGCAGCCAGAGGGATGTTCTTAAAATATAAGAGTGAATTTTTGGCCAGGCGCAGTGGCTCATGCCTGTAATCCCAACACTTTGGGATGCTGAGGCGGGTGGATCGCTTGAGCCCAGGAGTTTGAGCCCAGCCTGGGCAGGAAAGTGAGACCCCTGTCTCTACAAAACAATTTTGAAAATTAGCCAAGTGTGGTGGCTCACACCCATAATCTCAGCTACTCAGGAGGCTGAGGTGGGAGGACTGCTTGAGCCAAGGAGTTTGAGGCTGCAGTGAGCTATGATCATGCACTGTACTCCAACCTGGGCAACAGAGTGAGACCCTGTCTCAAAAAAACAAAAACAAAAACAAAAAACACCCATATATGTATATAATACAAAATAGTCAATTTCCCTCCTCTCCAGGGGTTTCCCATCTCATTAAGGCACTGCCTTTAGGACAGCTGACAGAGCCCTGTGAGATCCCCTCCTAACCACTTATGCTTTCCCACTCCATCTGCTCCAGTCACACTGGCCTCCTTGCTGTCCTTTCTATAGGCCAGGCATGCTTCTGCCTCAGGGCCTTTGCACTCCGTTTCCTCTACAGAGAATGCTTTTCTCGCAGACATGGCTGCTCCCTCCCTATCTTCATGTTTTTCCCCAAATATCACCTTCTCAGTGAACCTTCCCTAACCAACCAATACAGATCTGTACAGCCCATTCTCAATCTCAATATCCATCCCACAATCTCTAACCCTCTTATTAGACTCATTTCTTTAAACCTGTAGGATGCTTCATCTTTTAATATACTATACAGCACCCTTTTTAATTATTATTTTATTATTATTATTTTTTATTATACTTTAAGTTCTAGGGTACATGTGCACAACGTGCAGGTTTGTTACATATGTATACATGTGCCATGTTGGTGTGCTGCACCCATTAACTCGTCCTTTACCTTAGGTATATATCCTAATGCTATCCCTCCCCTCTCCCCCAACCCCACGACAGGCCCTGGTGTGTAGGGTTCCCCGTCCTGTGCCCAAGTATTCTCATTGTTCATTTGCCACCTATGAGTGAGAACATGCTCATAGAACCTTGCAATAGTTTGCTCAGAATGATGGTTTCCAGCTTCATCTATGTCCCTACAAAGGACATGAACTCATCCTTTTTTATGGCTGCATAGTATTCCGTGGTATATATGTGCCACATATTCTTAATCCAGTCTATCATTGATGGACATTCGGGTTGGTTCCAAGTCTTTGCTATTGTGAACAGTGCCGCAATAAACATACGTGTGCATGTGTCTTTATAGCGGCATGATTTATAATCCTTTGGGTATATACCCAGTAATGGGATGGCTGGGTCAAATGGTATTTCTAGTTCTAGATCCTTGAGGAGTCGCTACATTGTCTTCCACAATGGTTGAACTAGTTTATAGTCCCACCAACAGTGTAAAAGTGTTCCTATTTCTCCACATCCTCTCCAGCACATGTTGTTTCCTGACTTTTTGATGATCACCATTCTAACTGGTGTGAGATGGTATCTCATTGTGGTTTTGATCTGCATTTCTCTGATGGCCAGTGATGATGAGCATTTTTTTCATGTGTCTGTTGACTGCATAAATGTTTTCTTTTGAGAAGTGTCTGCTCATATCCTTTGCCCACTTTTTGATGGGGTTGTTTGATTTTTTTCTTGTAAATTTGTTTAAGTTCTTTGTAGATTCTGGATATTAGCCCTTTGTCAGATAGGTAGATTGTAAAAATTTTCTCCCATTTTGTAGGTTGCCTGTTCACTCTGACGGTGGTTTCTTTTGCTGTGCAGAAGCTCTTTAGTTTAATGAGATCCCATTTGTCAATTTTGGCTTTTGTTGCCATTGCTTTTGGTGTTTTAGACATGAAGTCCTTGCCCATGCCTATGGCCTGAATGGTGTTGCCTAGGTTTTCTTCTAGGGTTTTTACGGTTTTGAGTCTAACATTTAAGTCTTTAATCCATCTTGAATTAATTTTTGTATAAAGTGTAAGGAAGGGATCCAATTTCAGCTTTCTACATGTGGCTAGCTAGTTTTCCCAGCACCATTTATTAAATAGGGAATCCTTCCCCATTTCTTGTTTTTGTCAGATTTGTCAAAAATCAGATGGTTGTAGATATGTGGTATTATTTTTGAGGGCTCTGTTCTGTTCCATTGGTCTATATCTCTGTTTTGGTACCAGTACCATGCTGTTTTGGTTACTGTAGCCTCGTAGTATAGTTTGAAGTCAGGTAGTGTGATGTCTCCAGCTTTGTTCTTTTGGCTTAGGACTGTCTTGACAATGAGGGCTCTTTTTTGTTTCATATGAACTTTAAAGTAATTTTTTCCAATTCTGTGAAGAAAGTCATTAGTAGCTTAATGGGGATGGCATTGAATCTATAAATTACCTTGGGTAGACTATACAGCACCCTTCTTCATCACAGGCCTTAATCTGCAATTGGCTGGCCAAGAGATTGAGCTCTCCTAGCTCACTTGCACAATGATAATGTGCAAATTTCATTTTGTGTCATTCGTCCTCTTCCAAAACACTTTTATTTTGGCAGAGAAATGAGCACATTTATGTATTCAGCCTTACATTTGTCTATTTATTGATTTGTATATTTATTGCACATTTATTAAAACTGACATGTAAAGATACATCATATAGGTCATCTTTACTATATGATTTAGGTCTCTGCTAATTCTGTTTCAGCTGTTGTTGGATACATTTCCAAAATGGCCCTCAGATAAAGGCATACTTCATTTCATTAAAATGTATATTTATTTGTTTTTTAATGGGTGGTATATTCACATGGCTCAATAGTCCAAAGATAGAAAAAGGTATACGTGAAACATTTCATTTGTATCCCTGTCTTCAAGCTACTCAGTTCCCCTCCCTACTGATCAGTCCTGTTAGCAGTTTCATATGTATTCTTATGGAGATATTTTATCCATACAAAAGCAAACTCATATATAATATAATTTTTCCCTTTTTTGCTCACATGATAGTGTACTATGCACACCATTCTGTACCTTGTTTTTATTCTTAGTTTATCAAGGAGATGATTCCATATCAGCACCTAAAAGTTCTTACTGTTTTTGTAGTGGCATATTATTCTGCCGTGTGCATGCCTCATAATTGACTTAATCCCTATGGGTGGATGTCTGGATGTCTGCATTATTTCCAGTATTTTCTCACCATAAATGATGCTTCTCCATAAGTTACTTTGCACATATGCAAGTCTATCTGTAGAATACATTGTTAGAAGTGGATCTTTTTGTCATTTTATACATTTATAATATTGCCACATGCCTGATTTTTGGATAGGAGGACACAGGATTATAAAGATATCAATCCTCCATAAATGAATGAAATATTTCAACGTGATCACAACCAAAATACCGATAGCATCAATTTCTGGAACTTTAAGTTAGCTCATGATGCACCTCTGCTCAACAATGGCTTTTCACCTTGCTCGGAGAAACAGCCCAAGTCTTTACATTTGCCTGCGAGGCCCTCCTTGACATCACTCCTTGTTACTTCTCTGCCCTCACGTTCTTCTCACTCACTTTCCGCCAGGTACACTGACTTCCCACCTCAGGGCCTTTGCATGTGCTGTTCCCACCAGTCTTCCCCTAGATATTGGTGCAGCTTACTCCTTCACTTCAACTGCCAGATTCGCAATGAAGTCTGCTCTGACTACCTGGTTCTCTACTTCCCCTACTTCCTATCTTCATTCCCTGTTTTGTCTTTCTCCATATCAGTTGCCACCCTCAGATACTGTACCAATCTGACTGATTTGTTTATGACTTTCTCTTCCAGGTGGAATGTAAGCACCCTGTGGACCAGGATCTTCCGTGTTCTGTTCACTGCTGTATCCTAAGTGCTTAGCCCGCTGCCTGGTACTTCACAAGTGCTCAGTCAACATTTATGGATTTAAATAAACATGGGAGAATGGCTAGTGACCTCTGGGGGAAAGTGATAATGGGTAAAGAGTGGTTATTAGCTTGACCAGCTGGTAAAATATGTTATAAAGCAACATAGTTTTGTTTCTGGACCAAGAATAAATTGAGTAGAAAAAAATAGAACAAAGAGTTCATAAATAGACCCAAATCCATATGATAATTTAAAATATAGTGCAAGTCGCATATCAAATCTAAACAGATGGGTTATCCAATAAATAGCTTTGGAATACCTCTCTAGTTATATGGAGAAAAACAAAATGAAGTCACTACATCTCTCCTTAAATAGAGGGACCAATAATATACATGTAAAAAAATAGGCTGGGCACGGTGGCTCACACCTGTAATCCCAGCACTTTGGAAGGCGGAGGTGGGCGGATTACCTGAGGCCAGGAGTTCAAGACCAGCCTGACCAACATGGTGAAACCCCGTCTCTACTAAAAATACAAAAATTAGCTGGGCGTGGTGGCAGGCACCTGTAATCCCAGCTACTCGGGAGGCTGAGGCAGGAAAATCGCTTGAACCTGGGAGACAGAGGTTGCAGTGAGCCGAGATCGTGCCACTGCACTCCAGTCTGGGTGACAGAGTGAGACTCTGTCTCAAAAAATATAATAACAAAAATTAAAATTAAAAATAAAACACACAAAAAAATCCAAGACTAAAATTCGAAGCAATTAACTTGGGAACAGTCTTTCGAGGCATGACATAAAACTAAGAAGATATCCTGAGGTCAGGAATCTGGAAAAGATTAATAAATTTCACTAGAAATAAATAAGCTTCTGCAGGGAAAATCATCATAAACAGAGTTAGAAAACAACACATATGACTAGTGACAATGCTTACTTTCATGTATAATTTTAAAAAGGAAATTAAAATATCCAGAAAGTACATTAAAAGAATTTCAGATTGACAAAGATCCAGTGATTTGTTAATAGCCAATATGGGCAGGGAAGAGAAATAGACACACTCATCCACTTGTCGGGGGCAGTGCAATTTTGAACAATCTCTGCAGAGCACTTTGGCAATAACTGTGAAATTCAAAGCTAGACACGCTCTTTGATACAGCAATTCCACCTCTAGGAATTCATCCTGCAGAGACAAAAGTGTGCAAAAAAGATTCATGTTCAGGGATGTATATGGTAGCATTATTTACACTAGAAAATACTGGCCAGGCGTGGTGGCTCACACCTGTAATCCCAGCACTTTGGGAGGCTGAGACAGGCAGATCACTTGAGATCAGTAGTTCGAGACCAGCCTGGGCAACATGGCGAAACCCTGTTTCTTTTTTTTTTTTGGAAGCAGCAGAGTCCATGAGGCATTTTATTTGTAAATATATGTATTACATCCCTAGAAAAAGAATCCCAGGATTTTCCCTCCTGTGTGTTTTCGTCTTGCTTCTTCATGGTCCATGATGCCAGCTGAGGTTGTCAGTACAATGAAACCAAACTGGCGGGATGGAAGTGGATTATTCTGCCATTTTTCTAGATCTTTGAGTTGCATATCAAACCTGGGGCTGGCGAAACCCTGTTTCTACAAAAAATACAAAAATTAGCTGGATGTGGTGGCATGTGTCTGTAATCCCAGGCACTCGGGAGGCTGAGGCAGGAGAATCACTTGAACCCGGGAGGCAGAGGTTGCAGTGAGCCGAGATTGCACCCCTGCACTTTAGCCTGGGTGACAGAGTGAGATCCTTTCTCAAAATAAATAAATAAATACAAACCTAACTGTCCAGTAATAAGGAAATACTGGGTAAATAAACTATTCTGCACTCATACAATGGAATGCTCTATAGACATATAATAAATGACCTGGGGGCTTATATGTGTTTATATGATACAATACCCAGTAAATGCAAACCATGCATGTAGTGTATTTTCATTTATAATATAATGGATATGAATATATATTATTGTATATGTACAAAACTTTCTGGAAAGATTCATTATGTTACCTCTGGGTAGTGGGACTTGAGTCTAGATTTGCAGAGGAAAAACTTTACTTCTTTCTTTCTTTCTTTCTTTCTTTCTTTCTTTCTTTCTTTCTTTCTTTCTTTCTTTCTCTCTCTCTCTCTCTCTCTCTCTCTCTCTCTCTCTCTCTCTCTCTCTCTCCCCCCCACTCTCTCTCTCCTTTTCTTTTCTTCTTTTTGACAGGGTCTCACTCTGTTACCCAGGCTCAACCTCCTGGGTTCAGGTGATCCTCCCACCTCACTCTTTAGAGTAGCTGAGACTACAGGCACGTGCCACCACACCCTGCTGATTTTTTTTTTTTTTTTTTTTTTTTTTTGGTAGAGACAGGGTTTTGCCATGTTGCCCAGGCTGGTCTCAAACTCCTGGGCTCAAGTCATCCGCCCACCTTGGCCTCCCAAAATGTTGGTATTACAGGTATAAGCCACTACACCTGACCTGGTTCTCATTTTTTCAATGTGCATGTGTTAGATTTATTATAACAACCCAAAAACAGGTTAAATTATACTCTAAACATGGTTCTAATTGTAGAGGACTAAGGTTCAACTGTGGAAGGTAGTTATAAATTGTATGTATTCATATTATCTTTGTCAGCAATAATAAAAGGAGCTTTGCAGAGGCTAGAAGCTGGATTCAAAAGAGAATCTAAGTAATAGAGATTTAATGCCGGGCGTGATGGCTCACACCTGTAATCCCAGCACTTTGGGAGGCTGAGGTGGGCGGATCACCTGAGGTCAGGAGTTTGAGACCAGCCTCGCCAACATGGTGAAACCCCATCTCTACTAAAAATACAAAAATTAGCCAGGCATGGTGGCAGGCGCCTGTAATCCCAGCTACTTAGGAGGCTGAGACAGGAGACTCACTTGAACCCAGGAAGTGGAGGTTGCAGTGAGCCAAGATCACCTCATTGCACTCCAGCCTAGGCGACAAGAGTGAAACTCCATTTCAATAAACAAACAAACAAACAAATAAATAAATAAAAGAAATAGTAACTTGACTGAAGTCCATGAAGTCAGATAAGGTTATCTTCATCTCCCAACCAAATTAACATCCCCACTTTCCAAACAAAACATATAGATGATTAGCCCCAAGTTACTGTAGTCTGAGAGTAAGGTTTGCATTATGCATCTTCTTACTAAGGGGTGACCTAGGGAGGGTTATTTAGGTCATCTCCATCAGTTATTAAGCTCTGTGTAAGGTAAACTCTAAATAACAGTGTTTTAAAAGTGGTAGAAGTTTTTTTTTTTCCTCTCTTGCAAAACAATCATTCCAAAGCTGGGAACCCCAGGGTTGGTATGATGGCTGTAGTTCCATGATCATCAGGGATATAAGTTCCTTGTACTTTCCCGTTCCATATCTTAGCAAATTGCTTCCATCTCAAGGTTGCCTGAAGATTCAAGGTGGCAGCTGGAGCTCTAGCCATCACGCCAGAGTTCCAAATAGCAGGAAGGTATAAGGAAGAAAGGACAAAAAAGTCAACTCTTGATTGATTTAGCTTTCTTTAAGCAACCTCCCAAGAGGGCCCACACACTTTTGTTTAGCTCTTATTAGCCAAATACTTGTCCCATAATCACACCTAGCCACAAGGGAGCCTGGGAAATGTGGTCTTTTAGCTGATTACATCGTTACCCTGAATAAATCCAGCCTTCTGTTACTCATGAAGAAGGGGAGATTAGATATTACGCAACAATTTGAAGACTTTTTCTACTCTTTAAGGTTAGTTTCATCTGCAATAATAATAGGCTTTCTGGGGGTGATGTCAGACTCAAATGAAATAATGAATGCAATGCTCTATTAATACTTGATTCCTTCCTCTTCCCTTTTTAAAATTGACTTTCACAGTCATTGTTTCATCTGAGAAAGCAAGCAATAATAAAGGCAATATTGATTATATCATTTCTTCCAACTCGAGTCTTGAGTTTTCATTCATATCTGGCATAGTTGATTAATTCTAGTTTAAGGAAAGGTTTGTCCAAAGCCCAATTTGTGCAAGTATTGTTTGACTTTTTTTTAAAAAGACTAAAGGATTGCTTGGCCAACTTTTAAATATTGAGAAAGCTATGCAGCATAATAGTGTCTGATTTAGATGGCTTGTGTTGGGTATGTGGAGAACTGTATGTAAACTCTCAGAGGCAAGGCAGTATGAAAAAGTGGTTAACAGCATGAGCTATGGAGTCAGGATTCTGGGTTTAACTCTTACCTCACTGCAGACTAGCTCTGTGACTAGGTTACACTATAACTCAAAGGTGAAAATATTTTAAAGACGTAATTACAGTTCCTAATCAGTTGACTTTGAGTCAATCAAAAGAGAGATAATCCTGGGAGGGTCTGAACTAATCAAGTGAATTCTTTAAAATAATTATCTCTCTGGTTTTAAAGAAACTGAGAAGGGTCCCTCCATACTCTTGGAACTGTACACCCATTGGAACCCTTAAGGTAAAGCTAACCAGGGAAGTTTACCCCCAGAAGAAGATGGCATTCTTAATGTGAACAGCTTTTCCCAAGTTCATGGAGTAAGACTTCTCTGTTATCATGAGACTCTTATCTTTGAATATTTTTCCTTGTTTATGCCTCTATGAACAACAGAAATGAAAAGGGGGGCTGTTATGTGCACTTATGGGGTATACTTTTATTTGTGAAGGATTTTGCAGCCAGCCTTATACATAGATAACCTTATACTTTGATAGATAAAAGATGAAAGCCCAATGTATGTGAGAAACTTTAATGGTACATACGTTGCCTCATAATCAGTCAAATATGGAACATTGATTCACTCCTCTTAACCAACATCATGAGTTAAAAAAAAAATGCCAGGAAGCCTTCACTCTTCTAGAAGGGTATCATTTGTTAGGTCCTTTTTCCATGGTTTGGAATAAAAGAGGCAATGATTAGAAATGTATCCCTCGTGATAGGCTTTATAGGAGATTCCACTATAAAGGCTATGGTTACACAACAGACTTTAAATTATCTTGTGAAAGTTATGCTAAATAATAGAATTGGCTAAACAGAGAAGTATCTGTGCAGCTGCTGGCACTTATGGCCTATGGAGAAAACATCAGGTATTATAGAGATTCAGTTGCAGGGGATTAACAATAAGACTGCTTAGTAAAGCGAATAGACTCTTTACCTAGCTCATTCTTTGGGAGCATACTCCAAACTCTTGGTATTATCCTCCTGATAGTCATAATGATAGTCATAGTAATAGTCACCCTGGTGCGCCAAATTCTCTCCAAGTTTTTAAATGTTTGCATACAGCCACCTCTAAAATGCCAAATGGCCTCTCTTCAACTGGAATGACAACAGCTGAAAGAAATGTATGACCATGAGGTCACTGTAACTTATGAATGTCATGCTGAGACTGGAAACCCAAAATGATGGTAACTGAGAGTGACACTAAGGCCCTAAGTTTTGTTACACTCTCACCTAAGCTAGAGCCTGACCAAAAAGAGGGAATTTTTTTTTTAAAAAAACAACATTATGGGAGGCCACTGTTTTGGACTGAGCTTATGCGCTATACCCCAGCACACAAAACCAAACCAAAATGGAGCTGCTCATGCTAAATGTGATATAACCAAACTAATACTTTAAGGAAACACATAGATCCTGTAACAGACCAGATTTTGTTTTTCTCCTGTAAACAGGATGTTCTAGCATGAGGGGGTGCCCTCTACTCAGTCCTTGTTTCTAGCTTTGGAAAACTCACTGTTCTACTGTTTGCCAGTGGGTTTCAAGACCAAATAAGTACATTTATGATGGTAATAGTGATATCAATGACTAAAGTTTTGGTCAATCTTTCAAAATTGAGAAAATGACCAAAAACGGGGGAACTGTTAAAGCAAACTAAATATGGCCTGAGAAGGACACCATAATTCTATATTGGAGTCCTTGTAGACAAACTGCAGCCTAACTTAATAGGTAGACAGGACTGAAAACCTAACTTAGGAGTATGTGCCTGTAACAATAGCTGAGTCTTGGCCAATCCCAGCAGCCATACTTCAACCATTCATACACTGCTGAGTGTTCAAACCGTGTTCAAATAAGGTAAACACCAACTTGTAACCAAACCTGTTGTTTCTGTACCTCACTTCCGATTTCTGTGCCTCACTTCCCTTTTTTTGTCTATAAATCTTTTTCTAAAAAATTAAAAGGAAATAAAAAAATAAAAGCAAACTGTAATGTTGGAGAGAGCTGTGTGTCAGGTAATGGTGGCCTTTAGGAGCTGAAAATGGTCCCTGGCTGACAGCTACCAAGAAGACTGGGACCTGAGTCCTACAACTGCAAGGAACTAAATTCTACCAACAACTGTGTGAGGTTAGAAGACGACTCTGAGCCTTAGATGAGAACATGGCTCAACTGGAAGCTTTATTTCAGCCTTGTGAGACCCTGAACAGAGAACACAGTTATATAGTACTTCGACTTCTGACCCATGGAAACTGTGAGATAATACATTTGTGTTGTTTTAAGCGGCCAAGTTTGTGATAATTTGTTACATAGTTATAAAAATACAAATTCAGGGAATGATTTATCTCAAATTCCTCTAGAAAAAGGGTCAGCACACTATGGTCTGGCTCAGATACCAAATCCAGCCTACCACCTTATTTTGTAAATACAGTTTTGTTGGAACACAGCCCATGCCCATTTCTTTGCATATTGTCTATGACTGCTTTCACATTGCAATGCTAGAGTTGTGCAGTTGTAATGCCTAAAATATTTAGTATCTGGCTCTTTCTAGAAAAAATTTGCTGACCCCTGCTCTAAAAGAAGACCTTGAGATAAGTATTTGAGAGCAAGGATTTACTCTAGTAAATAGTGAGTGGTGATTCCAGGACACACTAGGGAAGTGGGAAGATGAGACAGGTAAAGGAAGGAAGCCAACGAAGGGTGCATTATTGAGCTTGCTATCATTGTGTGTGTCTGGGGCTTAGTTTTGCCAGAAAGCTCTGGGAAACAGTATAGAATATGCACCTCAGAGTTCTATAGTCACTAGGGCAAGGGAGTTGGGGTGTTTGTTTATCAACTTGGGTCAGTCATTGGTTGAGGACTGCTGCTTCCACGGCTTTGAAGAAGGCCTTTGGGCAAAAAGATGATGACAGGCAGTTGGAAACCAGCTTTAATTGGCAAAATTAAAGCTGGTGGATAGCGGTGGGACAGGGACAGGGTCTGCTACAGGAGGAAAGGGATCTGAGGACAAGTCTAACTTCTCTCCATTGCCTCACCTCTCTAACAACCTCTCACCAGAGAAAAAGGTGTGACACCTCTACTCAGTGAATTAGGTAGAAGGGGATAAGCATGCTTGGTTCAGGGTTTTTTGGGTTATTTCTCTTCCAAATTTGTCTGCCCACATAAAGGGTCCATTCTGGTTTGATCTCTACTATGAAAGGAGCTTATGGGGTAAGCACTGGCCCCAGAAACAGGGGAGCCCATAGTTAAGTTCAAGTCAATGGGACTACATTGGGAAGTCCATTTGGAGCTGGATTTAAAACCATGCTCCTTAATCATCTTATTAGTAACAAAGTTGATTATTTCCTTCTCCACTGGTTGGACTTCTCAATTGGTCCTGAACTTGGGCAGAAAAGAGGGCTGCAATTTGTTAGGCTCTTAAACTCCACAGATAATTATTATTTTTATGTACTGACTTCCTTAGGTTCTTAATATAACCTAACAAATTACTGTGAAAAACTCAACCAGTGCCCAATTTGTGGAATGGATGTCTTGTGGCTATATTTGCTCAGTATGGTTTGTTTCCTTATACAAAACAAAACTGAGTACAGAGTACTGAATGTTGTATTAGAAACCTACTTTTCCAATTAGCACACAATACTGTTTTTCTGGAAAGATGACAGAAAAGTGCTGTACATTGAAAAATGCTCATGATGTATTAATACTCTTCTCTTCATAACGTGATCAACAACGGCTTTTTGTGACCTAGAGAGACACACTATATCCTAAAACAGAAATACCAGACATGCATATCTACCATAAAAAGAGACTTGCACAGGAAGTGCCGTTTACCCCCAGGGAAAGCAGAAGGAAGCCATATATGAGCGAACAGTAATGCCTTTTATGGTTTCTCTTTTGAAACTTGATTCTTATCAAGTTTCTTTTTTACTTCATGCATAATGAGATTCATGAATAATGAGATTCTCTGCTACTTGTGTTATTTCTATTTAGTAACTACTGCTATTTCTACTGTGCTAAAAAACAAACAACAACAACATCAAAAAAACTTGAAACATCTTATGAAATGGCCCTAACAGAAAGTAGAAAGAAAATTGACTAAGGAAATGGAAAAGTTGGACTAAGCATGTTATAAATGTGGTTGAGGTGGACAGAGGATGTGAGTTGGGGGTCAGTGATGGATGAGATTTGCCATGCCTGTCTCACATCTTGAATAGCCCAGATCCTCACGCTATTGACATGGGGCTTTCTCATATTATGGCTGGTGGCCACGTGTATCAGAAAGGATTAGCCCCAGCTGTAGGTAACAAAGACTTCAAATCACAGTAGCTCAAGAAAATGAAGTTTACTTCTCCAATGTCAAAGTCAGAGTGGGGCAGTCCAGAGCTGGTGTGTGGCTGCTGTGTTTCATGACGTCTTCAAGGACCCACACTCTTCTCGTCTCAATGCTCTACCATCCCAGGGTGTTACCTTCCATCTATGGTAGAGAATGAAGGTCAGCCACTATGTCAGAATTCTGGGCAGCAGGAGAGAGAAAGGATGAAGAAGAAAACTGTGCAATGGGCATGCACCAGCTGTCTTTTAAAGGAGGTGCCTGGCAGCAGTCACAGGGCTTTTTTGTTCATACCTCATTGGTCGGAACATAGCCACATGGCCGCAACTAGCAGCAACAGGGGCTGAGAAATGTAGTCTTTCCATGTACCTGGCTGAAAACCAAGGTTTCTACTACTATGGAAGAAGGGACTTAGATATTGGGGGATGACCACAATGGGCCACAAATTGTTCACTGGGGTGTACCCTCCAAATGTTGTTCCCAAATGCTGATTCCAAGGACTGGTGCCAACCAACAAGAAAGTATTCACTGGGCTCTATTGAAATGTAAACAAATTTGTGCAAAGTACAGATTTTTTAATAGTCTTACTTAAAGAAATGTCTTTCATTCTGCCTTTGTCTTGCCTTCATGTCTCATGGAATTTTTAATGTTAAAATGTTATTTCTTTTTGAAATCAGGATTGGAATATGTGGTTGTCGTTGGCTACCCTGTGTCCTTACTCCTAATCTACTTGTGTTCTAGGCATTCTACTGCACTCACTCCAGGGAGCGCCTTCCTCAGTCTTTGACAGGCACCACACTTGAGTGCTCTCAAGTCTCTTTTCCCATGATGGTGTAATGGCCCATTGACTTGGGTAGTGGGTTCAAATCTTGGTCTTCAAGCTCTAATGTGCAGAAATAAAACCTTATTTTTCTGCATTTGATTTTAATTTATATTTCAACCTGTCATTCAGCAGAGTGGGGGAAATGTAAATTTGCTAAAATCGTGACTCTTCCCTTTTCTGTGGCATTGGGTCTAAATTTGGAGTTGGGGGAGTGGAGGTAGCGATCTGGGCTTTGGGTCCTCTGTTCACTTCTGCATCACCCGAGGTGTTCCTCTTCTTGCCTGGCTCTTTGTCACCCTTCCCCATGGCTCTGTTCCTCATCCCATTGTCAAGGGCCTATGTAGCCAGGCTTTCTCTCAGCTCTCAGTTTCCACTGGGGGACATAGGAATAAACATATGTGTTCTGACTGTGCTTGGTCACAGGAACTTCTGTGGAGCTCCCTAAGACACTGTCCTCTTCTGCCAGCCTCTAATGTATGGGGAACACCCGGGCATGCTCATGCATGGCTGCGTGAGACCCCTCTTCCAGAGACCATAGGCCCATGTTGTAGAAGGCTTTTGCTTGCAAGTCAAATGGCTTGAAAGTATGGATTGAATCACTTTATATGGCAAGAAGGTTGGAAGTAGACAGGCTAATTAAGGTAGTCAGCTCCATTAAGCTTTCTCAGCCATTCTCTTGGCTTCCCCCTTAGTTATAACATACTTGCTGTGATGCCAAGCACCATGTTTTCTCCTGACCACACCCAAAGCAGCAAGAAATGGTATTTCACTTTCTTTCAAGAAGGAAAATCTTTACAATACCCTTTCCCTTCACAAGTCATTGGGCAGGACTGGGTCATTGGATTACCATGGCTGGTTTACCATGGCTAGTTTACCATGGCAATCATGATTCATTCCCTGGGGCTCAGTACATTGTCACCCACTGTCTGAATACTATCAGGGTTCAGGACAGCCAATGGTGTCTGCCACAGATTCTTTCTGTCCTCTCCTTACCTTAGAGTCTTCTGGTGGTGGGATGCAGGCATAGCAATGCTAGGACCAAAAACATACTTGTGTGTGTACAACTGCCCCTCTGGCAACCTCTCTCCCACAGGGAGTCATCTGGTGGAGAGGAGTGACTGGAAGAAAGCGGCAAAGTATTGTTTTATATTCTTCAATATTGATGGTATTTCCACATATGAGTTATATTTGCCTCTCCTGAGCATGAGGCTTTCGGAACTCAAAAGCCCAGAGGTGAATCGTATTTTCACTGTTTCCAGATCTCATCCCTTCTCTGAGTTAATGAACAACTGAGCAGGGGCAGGGTTACAGGGCAGAATATTTTCTCATCACACTCATCTGTACCACCAGGTAGACCGCAGCTCCTTGAGGGCAGAAGCTTGCCCTTGTATCCCCAGCACCTGACACTTAGCAAGTGGCCAAACTTGTCACAAAACTAAAAAGATAAAGAACCTCTCCTAGGAGCAGGAAAGGGAGCTATTAAATAAGTTAACAGATTGAACACTAACCTTTGCAACAAGTCCAGAGAGATGATGTTTCAGGTCCCCCAAAGTTTCTGATTTTTCTGATCAGGACAATGAGGCACACTAGATCAAGCCAAGATGACTAGAGTATCATTCCACGTCAACACAAGATTAAGAAGTCATGCCTGTTTCACAGAAAGGGAATGGAAAGAAAGGGTAAAAGTTGAAAAACGTTCAAGATGGAAGGGATTTTCTGCAGTGAGTGCTATGGTGCCCAACAGAAAAATGGTAGAACTGGGTTATACAACTTGAATTAATGCAATTTGTTATACTTTGAGTAAGAGCAGGTTGAGAGTTAAAGCTTACCTATGAGGAGCAAAGCTCTTCTCTTTTTAATTAATTTTTCGAGGGAGAGTCCTGCTCTGTTGCCCAGGCTGGAACGCAATGGCACAATCAGGGATCACTGCAGCCTCAAACTCCTGGGCTAAATGGATCCTCCTGCCTCAGCCTCCTGAGTAGCTGGGACTACAGGTGTGTGCCACCAACCCTGGCTAATTTTTAAATTTAAATTTTTTTTTTTTTTTGGTAGAGATGAAGTCTTGCCATGTTGCCCAGGTTGGTCTAAAATTCTTGGCCTCAAGCTATCCTCCCGCCTCAGTCTTCCAAAGTGTTGGAATTACAGGCGTGAGCCACTGTGCCCAGCAAAGACCATATTTTTGACTTGTAGTATTATTAGTGTTTTTCTAAAAAGTGTTGTTCTTGGTATTTCCTTTATCCTGTGGCCTTCCTGCCAACTCACAGACTCAAGCCCTGCCATTCTGTCTGCACTCATTGCTAAAAGAAGTATTGAGATGCAGAACATAGAGCAATGAAGAACCTCTTCCTGCCTTTTAAATTTCAAATCTTGGCCCTTAGGCCAGACTTGTGCAGTGTTGTTAGGTGGACCCTGTTTAGTGGCACTGCTCAGATCCAGTGTGCACTGACATGGGATTGCATCCTCTGGGAGGGAGAGGCACCTTGGTCTTATTTGCACAAAGATGCCACAGGGGTTTGAAACAGCCTGGCCCTTAGCTGAGAACAGAAAGGGTTAAGGTTTAGGTAATAGATTTAGAGGAGTACTTGAGTCAGAGTCAGGTTTCACACACAGACCCCACACACAGATTTCAGAGACACTCGTAGAAGTATATTATATCCTTTTCCCCTTTAGAAACATCCTCTTGCTTCTTGACACATATGGTACAAGTCTACACTCATTTGCTCCAATGCACTGCAAACCAGTACTGTCCAATAGAACCATCTGCGATGATGAAAAATGACTATTATGTGCTGTCCATGTGGCTGTTGAGCACCTGAAATGTGGCTATGTGACCAGGGAATTGCATTTTAAATTTTATTCATTTTAATCAAGTTAAATTTAAATGCCAAATGTGGCTAGTTGTTACTGTATTGGACAGTGCAGACATTGAACATTTCCATAATTGAGGAAATTTCTATTGGACAGCATTATTCCTCCAGAAACCAGTCCTGAGATAGGACTTGAAATTCATTTGGAAGATTAAGGGAGTGGAAAAGGGATACAGAAAACGAAGTCAGCCAGAAAAGGCTGTGTTGTTGAGTGCATCTGCTTTGGGGGCAACTGGAGCTGAGTCATGCTGAGGAACTCTGGGAACTGATGTACAGCATGTACCTCAGAATCATCCCACCCAAGAGGTGAAGGAGTTGGTATATTTCTCTAGTAATTCCTGCTGATCATTGATTGATGGCTGCCCCAGGGTGTGTGGCTTCTCAGCACTTTTACCTTCAGGCAGAGTCACAGAAGAGAATTGTTGGAGTTGGCAGGGCTTGAGTACACAAGTCACCCACAGTGCCTGCCCCCTTCACTCCTGACCCCCGGGCTGCTCTCCAGGCATGGCCATAATGTATCATGTGCATCCTTGGAGACATTTTTGCAAACATAAGTATAAATGCATATATGTAAATAGATGTATTTTTTCCATTTATCCAAATGGGTTTATTCCATATATACTCTTCTGCACTTTGCTTTTTTGTTTTTGTTGAGACAGGTTTCTGGAGTCCAGAGCTGGAGTGCAGTGGCGTCATCATGGCTCACTGTGGCCTCAACCTCCTGGCCTCAAGCCATCCTCCTGCCTCAACTCCCTAAGTAGCTAGGTCTACAGGCATGTGCCACCATGCCTAGCTAATTTATTATCTTTTGTAGAGACGGGGTCTCACTGTGTTGCCCAGGCTGGTCTCAAACTCCTGGGCTCAAGCAATCCTTCCACCTCGGTCCAGCAAAGTGCTGAGATTATAGGTGTGAGCCACGGTGCCTGGCCTGCACTTCACTTTTTGCACTTAAAAATATACCTTGGAGATTCTCTGTTGGAGTCATTTCTTTAATTCCTTTTCTTGGCTGTACTTATTAAAAACAAGTTCAGACTGAAAGAGAAAAGAGCTGCAATGGCTTGGCTGAAAGAATGCAAAGAGCCTTGTGTTTAGCTTATGGATTTAAAAGGCAAGCTGTTTGTTGAGATTGCAGAGTTTGGTTTAAGGCATTTTGGGATGGAGTGATTTTCCTGTTAAAAACAAATGAGAATTTGCTTGGTGATAAACTCAAGCAGTGTGTGGGCTGATTAGACAACAGAGCATGCAATCAATGCATTAACCTCCTAGGATGACTGCAGTAGCAGACGGCAGCTGTCTCCCAAGGGGAACATCCTCAGCTTGTTCTGAACAGAGGCATCAGAAGTCCCGAGTTGGGGTCCCAGCTCTGCCATTGACTTGTGTCATTTTTGAAGCCTCTTAGACTTTCGGGACCTCTGTTTTCTCTGTTTTCTTGTCTATCAGGTGAGTATGCTAATGACTGTTCTACCTCCTCTCAATGGGTTTGATGCATGGACAGGCCAGTGTTGCAAATCCAAATGTCTTCAGGGCTATTCAGGCAAGTAAATGAGTCAACTGAGGCTGTTGTAAGTAATGGGGAGTAGTGGAGACTATAGCTAAGAGGAGAATAAATTACATACACGCGCACACACACATTTCCCATCTCCCTTGTTTGAACATTTAAGCAAATACTATCCTAACCAGATAAACCACATCTGTGGACTACTTGCAGCCTTTCAGCAAGAGGTGACATCTTATACATTTGAGTTATAACCTCCATGGAAAGGAGGTGGCTCTGTTGTGACTGTTTACTGGGCCTCATCCCTATTGACTCTTTCAAAAACCGTGTTCTTCCATTTCAATTGTCCCTTCCTGCAGCAGTCAAGAGAAGCTTGAAGTTGGCTGTGGAAATGACTCCAAAATGTCAGTGGCTTGAAACAGCAAAGATTTATTTCTTGCCCACAGTACTCATCCATTGGCCATGAAGCTGAGGCTGACCTCAACATCCTAACTCATGAAGCCTGATGGGAACTCAGACTTTATTCTCTGGCAGTTTTTAATCTCTACAAACGAACAAGTGAAAGATACACATGTACACAATATAAACGTCAAATAATCCTGCACAAGCTTAAGACTTAAAAAAGTAGTAGTCCTGTGCCTCACCTCTCCACACCTTATTCTGACTCTCAGAGGCCACCATTTTCAGGTGGTGACAAATACTGTGGGAGAAATAAAGGCATCAGAGGGGTTAAGGAGTGCCCTGCTGTGGAGGCATTGCAGTTTTAAGTATAACATTGAGAAAGTGACATTTGAGAAAAGGATACAGGGAGCGATTTACATGGATATCCAGCAGGTAAGCTGTATAGGTAGAGAAATGACAAAGTCCAGGGGTGGGAGTGTTCTGGGCTGTTCTGGATCAGTGCTCCTCACATAGAGGGGTAGAGGAATCCCCTGAGGGTCTTGATGAAATGCAGACTCTCATTCAGTGGGGCCAGAGTGGGACCTGAGACTCTGCATTTCTATTGAGCTCCCAGTTGATGCTGAAATACTGGTCTAGGGACCACATTTTGAGAAGCAAGGTCCTAGAAAAAGTTAGGAAGTCAATGGGACTGGAGCAGAATGAGAGAAATGGGCGGGTAGAATGAACCGATGACAGAAAGATAATAGGGGGCCAGATCGTGCCATGCTTGTAGGCCACTGTAAGGGCTTGAGCTCGTATTGCAAGTGATACAGGAGCAGAAAAGTGACTTGTTCTGGCTTATGTTTTAGAATAGATTGTAGGAGGGCAAAGGCAGTTAGGAAGCTATGGAACTAATCCAGGTGAGAGATGGTGATGCTTTGGACTGGGCGGAGATGGTGGGATGGAAGAAGTGGGGAGAGCCAGCAGGCTTTCTGATAGGTTGATTGGAGGCATGAAAAAGGAGTTGCTTGAGCACCTGGAAGAGTGGAGTTGCCATTTCTGCCCCATCTCTCACATCTATTTTCTCTTTCCAGTTCCACTGCCACTTCTCCAGGTTAGGCCCCATCAATTCGCATTACTGTCATCGCCTTTGAACAGATGCTATAAACATATTTGTCTTGAGAAATGGCTTTGTTCAGTCCCAACCTTTGTAAAGACCTTGTGGTTGCTCACAGCATCCATGGTTTAGCAGGGAGGACCCTTCATGAACTGGCTCTTCTCCATGCTTCTGTGTCATCACTCTGCTTCATGAACTAATTGTTCTAGCCCAGAGCTTCATGACTGTCTCCCTATCATGATACACAGGATATAGAGGGTGTTGAGCTGTGAGATATTTGTAAACACTGGCACAGTCACCCTAAGGCCACCATGTTGTCTCCCAGTCAAAAGCTTTAATCCACTTTGGTTGTGTATACTTTTTTTTTATTTCTTAAAGAGACAGGATCTCATTCTGTTGGAGTGAAGTGGTGTGACCTCCTGGGCTCAAGTGATCCTCCCACATCAGCCTCTTGAGCAGCTGGGACTACAGGCATGCACCACCATGCCTGGCTAATTAAACAAAAAAAATTTTTTTTTTTAGAGAGATGAGGTCTCATGTTGCCCGGGCTGGTCTGGAACTCCAGGCCTCTAGCAATCCTCCCACTTCGGCCTCTCAAACTGCTGGAATTACAGGTGTGAGCCACCATGCCTGGCCTGGATGTATATCCTTCAAGAAAGCAAGCCATTTGCAAACTTTCCTTTACTGTTCTTTTATCATTATATCAAATTATTCACATCTGTGCTACTCAGTGTGTTATCTACAGACCAGCAGCATCACCTGGGAGCTTGATAGAAATACACGTTCATGGACCCCACCCCAGACCTACTGGATGAGAATCTCTGAGAGCAGGGCCCGGGAATCTGTGTTTTAATGAGCTCCCCAGGATATTCTAACACGTACTAAAGTTTGAGAAGTAGTGCCTATCATACCTCAAATTGAACATCAGTAGACCCCCACACCATAGTTGAGAACAGCCAATTTAGCCTAGTGGGTACAACTTTGGCTGTACAAGAATCACCAGGGGAGCTTTAAAAACCAAAACCAAAACCAGCAATGGCTGGGCCCCCATGACCAACGATTCTGCTTTAATTGATGTAGGGTGGGATCCAAGTGATTCTAACATGCAGCCAGGTCTGAGAACCTTGCAAGCTGGCAGACGGATCTCTGTTCTGTTTCCCACACACAGCTGTATCTTCTGCCTTGCACTGTTCTCTCTTCCTGGAGTGCTTGTTTGTGCCATCTGCATGTTGCCAACTCTATTCATTCTGGGAATCTGAGCCCAGACTCACCTCCTGCATGCATTGGCCCCCGAGCTTCTCCTCCCCTCAATTACTGCTGCATCTGAGCTGCACTTTCCTCACTAACCAAAGTCTCTACTACCTTTGTCACATTTGTTACTCACTTTTGTTACTTTAAAAATCTCTTACTACATAATGTTTGGTGTAATACCCATTTCTTTTTTTTTTTTTTTAAATTTATTTATTATTATTAAACTTCAAGTTGTAGGGTACATGTGCACAACGTGCAGGTTTGCTACATATGTATACTTGTGCCATGTTGGTGTGCTGCACCCATCAACTCGTCAGCACCCATCAACTCGTCATTTACATCAGGTATAACTCCCAATGCAATCCCTCCCCCCTCCCCCCTCCCCATGATAGGCCCCGGTGTGTGATGTTCCCCTTCCCGAGTCCAAGTGATCTCATTATTCAATTCCCGCCTATGAGTGAGAACATGCGGTGTTTGGTTTTCTGTTCTTGTGATAGTTTGCTGAGAATGATGGTTTCCAGCTGCATCCATGTCCCTACAAAGGACACAAACTCATCCTTTTTTATGGCTGCATAGTATTCCATGGTGTATATGTGCCACATTTTCTTAATCCAGTCTGTCACTGATGGACATTTGGGTTGATTCCAAGTCTTTGCTATTGTGAATAGTGCCGCAATAAACATACGTGTGCATGTGTCTTTATAGCAGCATGATTTATAATCCTTTGGGTATATACCTAGTAATGGGATGGCTGGGTCATATGGTACATCTAGTTCTAGATCCTTGAGGAATCGCTATACTGTTTTCCATAATGGTTGAACTAGTTTACACTCCCACCAACAGTGTAAAAGTGTTCCTATTTCTCCACATCCTCTCCAGCACCTGTTGTTTCCTGACTTTTTAATGATCGCCATTCTAACTGGTGTGAGATGGTATCTCATTGTGGTTTTGATTTGCATTTCTCTGATGGCCAGTGATGCTGAGCATTTTTTCATGTGTCTGTTGGCTGTATGAATGTCTTCTTTTGAGAAATGTCTGTTCATATCCTTTGCCCACTTTTTGATGGGGTTGTTTGTTTTTTTCTTGTAAATTTGTTTGAGTTCTTTGTAGGTTCTGGATATTAGCCCTTTGTCAGATAAGTAGATTGCAAAAATTTTCTCCCATTCTGTAGGTTGCCTGTTCACTCTGATGGTAGTTTCTTTTGCTGTGCAGAAGCTCTTTAGTTTAATGAGATCCCATTTGTCAATTTTGGCTTTTGCTGCCGTTGTTTTTGGTGTTTTAGACATGAAGTCTTTGCCCATGCCTATGTCCTGAATGGTACTACCTAGGTTTTCCTCTAGGATTTTTATGGTGTAATACCCATTTCTGATCTCTTTTATGTCTTTGCAGTGATCCAGAAAATGGTGGATGGATGCTTAACAAATGTTTGTTGTGAAAGAATAGTTCAAGTAGCATCAGAGAGAATTCACATTTTATTGAAACCTCATGAGTGGCTGTTATGGCACTTGTGGCCAAACGTGACCCTTACATTGTACTCTGTTAAAATGAGGCCTCATTCCATGAAAAACTGTTCCTCAAACTGTGTCCCATGGAGTATCTGTGGCCAGCATATACAAATACTATTCTAAAGAACAACTGTTCTTTGACCAGAAAATAAAAATTAAGAAATATTACAAACCACACAATTTCTGCATGTATTAGTCAGGGTTCTCTAGAGGGACAGGACTAATAGGATAGATGTCTATATGAAAGGGAGTTTATTACGAAGAATTGACTCACACAATCACAAGGTTAAGTCCCACAACAGGCTGTCTGCAAGCTGAGGAACAAGGAAGCCAGTGGTGGATCAGTCGGAGTCCCAAAACCTCAAAAGTAGGGAAGCCAACAGTGCAGCCTTCAGCCTGTGGCCAAAGGCCCGAGAGCCCCTGGCAAACCACTGGTGTAAGTCCAAGAGTCCAAAAGCTGAAGAACTTGGAGTCTGCTGTTTGAGGGCAGGAAGCATCCAGCACGGGAGAAAGATGAAGGCAGGAAGACTCAAGCCAGTCTAGTCCTACCATGTTCCTCTGCCTGCTTTTATCCTAGCTGTGCTGGCAGCTGATTAGATGGTGCCCACCCAGATTGAGGATAGGTGTGCCTCTCCTGGCCCACTGACTCAAATGTCAATCTCGTTTGGCAACACCCTCACAGACACTGACACTCAATATTAGTCATCACATTGCACATCACTCTTTAGCTTTTCCTACCATCCCCAGACCACAGAGCTTCTTAGTCTTTCTTCTTATTATTACTTTTCTTTCCACAGAGCATAGATTCACATAACATAAAAGTAACCATTTGAAAGTGAACAGTTCAGTGGCATCTAGTACATTCACCATGTTGTGTAACTGCCACCTCTATCTAGTTCCAAAACATTTTTATCACCCCAAAAGGAAACTACCCACAAGCAGTCATTCCCCAATTTCACCAACTCCCAGCCCCTGGCAACTACTAATCTGCTTTCTGTCTCTGTGGATTTGCCTATTCTGGACATTATTTTATTTGTTTTTTTGAGATGGAGTCTCACTCTATCACCCAGGCTGGAGTACAGTGGCGCGATCTTGGCTCGCTACAACCTCTGCCTCCCAGGTTCAAGCGATTCTCCTGACTCAACCTCCTGAGTAGCTGATATTACAGGTCCCTGCCACCACGCCCAGCTAATTTTTGTATTTTTAGTAGAGATGGCGTTTCACCATGTTGGCCAGGCTCATCTCGAACTCCTGACCTTAAGTGATCTGCCCAACTCAGCCTCCCAAAGTGTTGGGATTACAGGCATAAGCCCCAGCGCCCAGCCTGGACATCATTTTATGTATATGGAATCATGCAATATGTGGCCTTTTGTATCTGGCTTCTTTCTTAGAGCATCATGTTTTTGAGGCTTCTCAGTATCTGTTTACAGCTACTTTTTTTCCCTACTTATCCCTCATATACTTGGTTTTCTCAAAATTCTACCCTTAGCTTTCTTTTCTTTTAACCTTTGTGGCCTCCCTAAATGGTTTACTCTATTTCTGTCGAATCTACTACTACAATTAGACCCACAATTGCTCTGTGTCTGCTCCTGGCCCAAATTTCTCTCCTGGATCCAAAGCTGTGTACTTAAGTGCCCACTGGACTACTCTGGTTCTGTCACCTGCAATTATAGGAAAACCTCCTCTTCTCCTTTTCTCTTCTTGAGTTTGCTAGCTTACTCAATGGCAACATTTCCCCCAATCTCCCAAGCCAGGGGCTCACCTCCCTATCAGGGTGGTAAAGTATAGCACAGAGGCAAGGGCTCAGAAAGACTTGAAACCTGGGTTCAATCTTCACCCCTCTATGACGTTTTCTAGCTTGCTGGCTTTGGACAAGTTACTTAATCTAAGTTCATTTCTGTATCTGGGAAATTAGAAATTGACTCCCAGTGTTGTGCTGGGATGAAATAAGGTAGCATATGTAAAGTGTTTAGTGCACAGCAAGCTCGTATTATTACACTCATCACCAACCAATCACACATTTCCCATCTCTATTGGTTTCCTGTTGCTGCTATGACAAATTACCACAAACTTAGTGACTTAAAGCACACGAATATGTCCTCATGTTTCTGGTGGGCAGAAATCTGAAAGGGGTCTTACTGGGCTAAAATCAAGGTGTTGGAAGGGCAGCATGTCTTCTGGAAGTTCTAGGGGAGAATCTGTTTTCTTGATTTTTCCAGTTTCTTGAGACTGCCGGCATTCCTTGATATATAGCCCCTTCCTTTCATTACTCCAACCTACCTCCCTCTTATAAGGACCCTTGTGATGACATTGGGCCTACTTGGAGGACCCAGGATGCTCTCTCCCTGGCAAGCTCCCTAACTTGGTTACATCTGCAAAATCTTTGGGGATGCAAAGGAATGTATTCACAGGTTCCACATTGGGAGGGCCTATCACACCATCTCAAGGACCCACGCAGGTCAACATCCATGCCTACCCTGTCATTTTCTAACTTCCCACTCTATTCAAAGCTAATGTGAAGCTCAGTCAAATCTATCTGGCAATGAGGAAGAGCAGTCTGAAGATCAGCATATCTGGTAAATCTGCAATGCTCGTCTTGTATGTCCATTATATAAAATGGGGACATTACAATATTTGGAATAAACTGGAAAAGAGAAATCATATAACCTACTATTTTTAAGGATTTGAAGGCCTACCACATGGATGCGATCTTGTGCTTCTGTGTTCACAAGATGGTCCTCTATTAAGTATGATATTGAGTTGACTAGCCATTAAATGCCCTTCCAACTCTGTGATTCTCAAAGTCAGAAGACAAGGGCTAATTGTATATCTGTATTAGTTTGTTTTCATGCTGCTGATAAAGACATACCCAAGACTGGGCAATTTACAAAAGAAAGAGATTTAGTGGACTTACAATTCCACATGACTGGGGAGGCCTTGCAATCATGGCAGAAGGTGAAAGGCCTGTCTCACATGACAGCAGACTTGTGAGACTTATTCACTATCATGAGAACAGCATGGGAAAGACCTGCCCCCATGATTCAATTACCTCCCACCAGGTCCCTCCCACAACACATGGGAATTCAAGATGAGATTTGGGTGAGGACACAGCCAAACCATATCAATATCCATAGTTACATAGGAGCTTGGCAAAGAACTAGAATCTTAATCCTATACTCTAAGCAGTAAAATTCTCTAAGCTAGCATGTGGAAAGGAACACAAAAGGAGTGCAGTAGATTACTTGCAAAAAAAGGCTGCAATAATTTCTCCCATCCCTGTATGCACATCCTCTTGCAATGGGACTCAAAGCTCTTCCCATCAAGAGGTGGAGTCTATTTTTCCACCCCTCGAATCTGGGCTTGGCCACGTGATCTGCTTTGGGCAATGGGATATCAGAAAACGTGAAAAAAGCAGAGGCTTATAAAATCCTTGCATGCTGTGGCTTGTCCTCTTTTCTTTTTCTTTTTTCCTTTCTTTTCTCTTTTCTTTTCTTTTTCTTTTTCTTTTTTTTTTTTTTTTTTTGAGACAGAGTCTCGCTCTGTTGCCAGGCTGGAGTGCAGTGGCGAGATCTCAGCTCACTACAACCTCCACCTCCTGGGTTCAAGCGATTCTCCTGCCTCAGCCTCTGGAGTAGCTAGGACTACAGGTGCACGCCACCGCGCCTAGCTAATTTTTGCATTTTTAGTAGAGATGGGGTTTCACCGTGTTGGCCAAGATGGTCTCAATCTCCTGACCTTGTGATCTGCCGTCCTTGGCCTCCCAAAGTGCTGGGATTACAGGCGTGAGCCACTGTGCCCGGCTGGCTTGTCCTCTTTCGTTGCTTTTGGGACCCTTGTTATTACTACTATGTGAACAAACCCAGGCTAGCTTGCTGGAGACATGTGGCCCAGTTGCTCCTATTACTTTAACAGATAACCATAAGATAGCCAGCTCCAAACCCCAGATTTGTGATTGAGGCCATGCTAGACTGACCAGCCCCTGGCTGACCCATCAGCTGACTGCAGCTACAAGAGTGAGCCCAGGTGAGACCGGCAAAAGACCCACCAGCTGAGCCCAGCCTAAGTTGGCAACCCACAGAATGATGAGTTAATAAATGGTTAAGTCACTAAGTTTGGGGACGAGTTGTTAAGTAACAAAAGCTAACTTACACAAAGGGCAAGTCTTCTGATCAAGAGAATCATAGAGGCCGGGTGCAGCAGCTCATACCTTTAATCTCAGCACTTTGGGAAGCTGAGGCGGGTGGATCACCTGAGGTCAGGAGTTCGAGACCAGCCTGGCCAACATGGCAAAACCCCATCTCTACTAAAAATACAAAAATTATTAGCCAGGTGTGGTGATGCACGCATACAATCCAAGCTACTTGGGGGGTTTGAGGCATGAGAATTTCTTGAACCCAGGAGGTGGGGGTTGCAGAGCAAGACTCTGTCTGAAAAACAAAAAATCGTAGAAGTGATGTATTTAAAAAATCCTAGAGGCAAAAATAGATTAATAGTCATGACGTATTTTTAAAATTAGGGGAAAATTTAACCTCTATGAAGGAAAATCCACACTTCAGCTAATCTGACCCTAGATATGTTACTTATTCTTTTCTTTCTTTCTCTTTCTTTCTTTCTTTCTTTCTCTTTCTTTCTTTCTTTCTTTCTTTCTTTCTTTCTTTCTTTCTTTCTTCTTCTTTCTTTCTTTCTTTTCTTCTTTTTTTTGAGATAGATTCTTGCACTGTCATTCTGGCTAGAGTGCAGTGGTGCAATAATGGCTCTCTGCAGCTTGACCTCCCAAGCTCAGGTGATTCTCTCACCTCGGTACCCCAAGTAGCTAGGACTACAGGTACATGCAACCACACCTGGCTAATTTTTTAAATTTTTTTGTAGAGAGGGGGTGATATGGTTTGGCTTTGTGTCCCCACCTGAATTTCATCTCAAATTGCAATCCCCACACGTCAAGGGAGGGACCTGGTGGGAGGTGATTGGATCATGGGGGCAGATCTCCCCGCTTGCTGTTCTTGTGATAGTGAATGAGTTCTCACGAGATCTGGTGGTTTAAAAGTATCACTTCTCCCTTCATGCTCTCACTGTCTCTCCTGCTCCACCATGGTAAAGACGTGCTTGCTTTCCCTTTGCCTTCTGCCATGATTGTAAATTTCCTGAGGCTTCCCCAGCCATGTGAAACTGTGAGTCAATTAAACATCTTTTTTTTCTTTTTTTTTAAAATAAATTATCCAGTCTCAGGTATGTCTTTATAGCAGTGTGAAAATAGACTAATACAGGGGGCCTCACTGTGTTGCCCAGGCTGGTCTTAAACTCCTGGGCTCAAGAGATCCACTTGCCTCGACCTCCCAAGGTGTTAGGATTACAGGCACGAGCCACTGCACCTGGCTTCTTATACTCACTTGGAATCAACTTGTTCATCAGTAAATTGGGGCTCATGCTTCATAAGGTGGTTAGGAGAAAACAAGGCAGGTAATGTGTGTAAGTTGTCTAGCACGATAACACACATTACATACCTCGTAAAGGCTGAATCCTTCACTTTCCCTTCAGACTTGTGATTCTGGTGTTGCTGTCAAATTCTATAGCACTTAAAAGAAGAAAAAAGGCTTTGTGAAGTCTTTTTTTTAGACAGACAAAAATATATCTCCTCCCTTTGAAAAGTGGAACAAGTATAACTGATATAAACACAACTTGCAAAAATCGATATTAAATTTTTGTTTTTATTTTTAAAGCCTTTTTATTTTGGAATTATTTTCAAATAGAAAAGTTATACAGACAGTGCAGAGTTCCTATATACCTTTACTCAGTTACCCTTATTGTTAACATTATACATAACTATGGTACATGTGTCAAAACCAAGAAATTTACATTGGCACATTCCTATTAAATAAAACTACAGGCTGTATCTAGATTTTACCAGATTTTCCACTAATATCCTTTTTCTGCTCCAAGATCCCACATTGCATTTAGTTGTCATGTCCCCTTAGTCTCCTCTGTGACAGTTTCTCAGTCTTTCTTTGCCTTTTGTGACCTTGAGGATTTTGACTCATATTGGTCAGGTATTTTGTCAAATGTCCCCAATTTGGGCTTATCTGATATTTTTCTCATGTTTAAATTGGGGTTATGGGTTTTGAGAATCCCACAGAGGTAAAGCTCCCTTCTTATCACATCATATCAGGTTGTCCATAACATCAGCAGAACTTAGCACTGGTGATGTTGACCTTGATCACTTGGATAATATGGTATCTGCCAGGTTCTTCTGAAAGTTGTTATTTTCCCCTTTCTGTACTTTGTTCTTTGGAAGTAAGTCACTAGTCTAGCCCACACTCAAATGGGGGAGGGAGAGCGAGGCATGGCGGCTCACACCTGTATTCCCAGCACTTTAATAGGCTGAGGCAGGAGGATTGCTTGAGCCCAGGAGTTTGAGATCAACCTGGGCAATACAGTGAGGCCCCATCTCTTGAAAAAAACAATTAGCTGGGCATGGTGGCTCATGCCTGTAGTCCTAGCTACTCGGAAGTGTTGAGGTGGGAGAATTGCTTGAGCCCAGGAGTTTGAGGCTCCGGTGAGCCAAGATCACACCACTGTACTCCAGCCTGGGCAACAGAGCAAGACCTTGTCTCTAAAAAAGAAATTTAAAAAAGATGGAGACGGAGGGTGAGTAAAGCTCCCACATCCTGGAGGGGGTAGTATCTATAGATATTATTTGGAATTATTTTATAAGGAAGATTTGTCTCTTCTCTCCATTTATTTATTTATTAGTCAATTGTTTATCAGTATAGACTCGAGAATTTTTATGTTATACTTTGGGTTACAATCCAACACCATATTATTTATTTTGTTGCTCAGGTTGTCCAGTTTGGCCACTGGGAGCTCTTTCGGGAGTGGCTTCTGTGCCCCTTTGACATGCCGCCATCCTTTTATTTTGTTTTGAGTGTATTAGCTTTGATGTAAAACTTGGTTTTCTCCCCCATCTATCCACTGAAATTGCTTTAAGGTCCTTCAGATGACAATGGTTTCTAGATTATCTACTTTTCTCTTTTTAATTTATCAGACCTCTCCATCACATTTAATACTGTAAACCTCTTTCCTTCAAATTCTATTTCACTTGAAAAATTTACTATGAAATTTTCAAACAGAAACAAAACTAGAGAGAATAGCATACTGCATCTCCACGTGTCTATCACTTGGCTTTGGTAATTCTCATTATTTTGCTGATCTGATTTCAACTGTTGCCTCTCTCATGCCCTGTCACTGGAGCACTTTAAGGAAAACCCCAGATATCATATCAGCTCAACTTGAAATAGTTCAGTGTCTTTAACAGACAAAAACAAAAAACAAAACAAAACAAAAAAACAAACAAAAAACCATAACCATAAAACAATTATTATACCTAACAACGTTAATAAGTCTTGAATATCTTCTAACACTCGGTCCATACTCAAATTTCTCCAATGATCTAAAAGTGTTTTAATAATCAATTTGTCCAAGTTAGGACCCATACAAGTTCCACACCATATCCCATAACACCTCCTCACCCTCACCATCACTCTGTCTCCAACATGCGCTTCTCCCCCATTCCCCGAGATGGAGTCTCACTCTGTCACCAGGCTAGAGTGCAGTGGTGCAATCTGGGCTCACTGCAACCTCCCCCTCCTGTGTTCAAGTGATCCTCTCACCTCAGCCTCCCAAGTAGCTGGGATTACAGACACGTGCTACCACACCCAGTTAATTTTTATATTTTTGGGGGTTTCACCATGTTGGCCAGGATGGTCTCCATCTCTTGACCTCGTGATCCACCTGCTTCGGCTTCCCAGAATGCTGGGATTACAGGCATGAGCCACCGTGCCCAGCCCCAACATGTGCTTCTTAAAAGTCCATTTGTGGCCTGGCTTGGTGGCTCACGCCTGTAATCCCAGCAGTTTGGGAGGCCGAGGTGGGCGGATCACCAGCGGTCAGGAGTTGGAGACCAGCCTGGCCAACATGGTGAAACCCCGTCTGTACTAAAAATACAAAAATTAGCTAGGCGTGGTGGTGGCACCTGTAATCCCAGCAATCCCAGCTACTCTGGAGGTTGAGGTGGGAGAATCCCTTAAACCCAGGAGGCAAAGGTTGCAGTGAGCCAAGATCACGCCGCTGCACTCCAGCCAAGAAAAAAAAAAGTCCATTTGTTAAAGAAACTAGGTCTTCCATCCTATGACATTTCTCACATTCTGGATTTGGCTGATGACATCTTCAGTGTCTTTAAACATGTTGGTCTTCTCCCTGAACTTCCTGTGACTGGTAATTAGACACAGAGTCTTGAGTAGATTTCAGTTGCAAATATAGATGATAGACAGATAAGATGGATAGATGATAGATAGATAGATAGACAGATAGATGATAGATAGATAGATAGATAGATAATAGAGTTCTTCAGGGCCCCACTGTCATAGATCAATTCCTCTTAGTTTACATACTGTCCCTTTTTCCACATTCCTAAGGCCAAGGGCTGAAACATCTGTATTTTTATTTTATTTTACTTATTTATTTATTTATTTATTTATTTATTTTGAGATGGAGTTTCGCTCTTGTTGCCCAGGCTGGAGTGCAATGGTGCAATCTCGGCTCACTGCAACCTCCACTCACTGCAACCTCCGCCTCTCTGGTACAAGCGATTCTCCTGCCTCAGCTTTCGAAGTAGCTGGGAATACAGGTGTGCACCACCACGCCCAGCTAATTTTTGTATTATTAGTAGAGATGGAGTTTTACCATGTTGGCCAGTCTGGTCTGGAACTCCTGACCTCAGATGATCCACCCGCCTTGACCTCCCAAAGTACTGGGATTATCGGCGTGAGCCACCACGCCCGGCCAACATCTGTATTTTTAATGCAGGCCCTCTCTTCTGAGTTCCAGACCCAAATAGCCAGTGAGTGGCAGGATGTCACTGGATGTTTTTCGAACTCCTCAAATTCACTGTGTCCCAAATGGAATTGATTGTCCTTCCCAAACCTGTTTCCCATTGTTCGCTTTACCTCAGTGACTACAACTTCCATCCAAGACAGACACCTGAGCCATCCTAGGCTGGGTCATCACGTGGCCCAAGTCACCAAGCCACGGGATGTCTATTTCTTCAGTGTCTCTGGAACATGTCTGCTTTTCTGCTGCCTTAGCCTCAGTTCTAAAATTCAGTCAAAGAATGCAGACGCATTATCCAGAGTCACGTGTTCTCAAGCCCAGCAGGGACTGGACCCTAACCTCATGCTCAACTCCAGATTTAGCTCAGCTCCTGTGCTTTGAAGACATGTACCTTCTACTTCCTGTGAATGTGGTTGTTAGAACCAGATTTCAGCATGCTGGAGCAGCTAACGGCAGGGAAGTTAAGAGTCAGAATATCTGGGTTTGAAGCTCACATCCATCACTTCAAGTGAATTTGGTTATGTTGGTTAATTTCTCTGTGCTTCAGTCTCCTCATCTGCAAAATGAGAAAAATATTCCTTCAACACATTTCTGAAATTCCCAAAGCTTTGAAAACTGGAAGGGTTTTTCTCATTTTAAAATGTGTTTGGCAGCACAACTTGACTTGACTTTAATGATTTGATGACAAAACCTGACCTGGATGGAATTGAGGATATTTATGGTCTGTATTTATCATACTTAGAATATTCTTCCATTTTATAGTCCAGCTATCTTGGTGGCAGGCTACCCTAGCCCACTGGGCCAAGTTCTAGAATATGCTGTTTTACTTTTCAAAAGTATGAAAATGTCTACATTTCGAAATATACGTGATCTAAGGGTTTTGGAAAACAGGTTTTGTACCTGTAATAGCTACCTCATAGGTTTGTCATAGATTGATTGCTAAAGAAATTAGTATTTGTAAAGCAATTAGAAGAGTGTGAGGCTTATAGTAAGCTCTATTTAAGTGTTTGATAAAGTAAACATTTCCTGTAACATTTAACCCTAGAAATGAAGTGAAAGATAAACTACTTTGTTAGAATAGAGTTTGATAAATTTAGGGGTCTCCATCAAAGCTAGGTTACTACCATTGCTTTATTGTTCTACAGAAATTAAACATTAGACAGATAGAAAAACCCCTTTTGAGTGGTGTCTCAATCTCTCCCTACTCAGAACTAACCACTATTCTGAAGTTGGGGCGTATGTGTGTGAATCTTTTCCATTCATGTTTCTAGATTTTAGTACATATATGCGTGCATAGTGTGTATTTTTTAAAGTTATGTCTAAATGTTATCATGCCATACCTACACAACTTCCTTTTTCACCTTGACACTAGCATTTTCATACATGTAGTCTAGCTCGTTTCTCTTAAGGGCTCCTGTAGTATGCCAGGAGCCCTTACAGTTTACTTACCCACATCCTGTAGATGCACACTTAATTTGTTTCCAATTGTTTGCTATTATTATGTGGCAGTGCCCATTTTCTTGTGCACCTCCTTGTGCCCGCACGGAAGAGTGTCTCTTGGGCATACACCTGAGAGTAGGATTGCTGGATCATATGTGCCTGTTTTAACTTTGCAAGAAAAATGCCACCGTGCCCTTCAACAGGGTGGATCAACCTATACTCCCACAGCAATGTGAGTTCCCTTCTCTCTACGTCCTTGCCACACTTGGCATTTTTATTCTTTTTTTTTTTTTCTTTTGTGAGACAGCGTCTCGCCCTGTGTTGCCCAGGCTGGCACGGTCTCAGCTCACTGCAACCTTTGCCTCCTGGGTTCAAGTAATTCTCCTGCTTCAGCCTCCCAAGCAGTTGGGACTACAGGTACATGTCACCATGCCTGGCTAATTTTTTCTTGTATTTTTAGTAGAGACAGGGTTTCACCATGTTAGCCAGGCTGGTCTTGAACTCCTGGCCTTAAGCAATCCGCCCGCCTTGGCCTCTCAGAGTGCTGGGATTACAGATACGAGCCACCGTGACTGGCCAGCATTTTTATTCTTTTTAGACATTTGCCTATCTGAAGGGTATGGAAAATCACTCTTATTGTAATTAGTGGTTCTCTGGTTACCAGTGAGGTTGAACATCTTTTCTGCAATAGGCTTGTAGGTGGTCTGCCTGCCCCCATTGTGTGATATTGTGAGATAATAAAAAATATATATATTTGGTCTCTGACATAGAGCCCCTGAAACTCTTGTAGACAGAGGCACTAGGAAAGTCTTTTGTTGTAATATTTGGTCTTTGACCCTAGTTCCTGACACACAGCTCCTAAATGCTTTGGAATTTCCTGGGTGATGGCAGTCTCTTGTTCTAATGAGGTGACTCTTGGTGGGCTCTTGGACAGCTTCGGGTTGGGGGCCAGCTGCCAGGGGAACCAACCACATGATTAGAAGGTTGGAATTTTCAGGCCCACCCCCTAACCTCCAGGGAAGGGAGATGGGCTGATTGTTGAGTTGGTCACCAATGGCCAATGATTTAATCAATCATGAGTATGTAATGAAGCCTTCATAAAAACCCCAGAAGAACTGGGTTTGGAGAGCCTCTGGATTGCTGAACATGTGGAGGTTCCTGAAGGGCTGTGTGCTCAGAGAGACATAGAAGCTCTGCACCCCTTTCCAAATACCTTGCCCAATGCATCTCTTCACTGTTCATCTGTATCTTTTGTACTATCCTTTAGTAAGCAGGTAAACACAAGAAGTGCGAGCCTGAGTTCTGTGAGCCTTCCTAGGAAGTTAATCGAACCCAAAGAGGAGGTCGTGGGAACCCTAACTGATAGCTGTTCAGTCAGAAGTATAGGTGACAACCTACTACTTGTGATTGGCATCTGAAGTTGGGGGCAATCCTGTGGGACTGGGCCTTTAACTTGTGGGATCTGATGCTACCTCCAGATAGATAGTGTCAGAAACGAGTTATAGGACACCCAGTTGGTGGCCCCTGGAGAAATTGCTTGATGTGTGGGGAAAAGCCCCCTGACATCTGGTGTCAGAAGTGCTCTGTGTTGAGTGTGAGAGTAGAGAAAAAGAAGTTTGTTTTTCCCATCAGACACTGGTGCCTCCATGTTCCCCTCGGTGGCAAAGGTGGCCTTGTTAAAAGGCCATGTGATCCTATCAGAGAAGATATCCAGATTCTTCTGTGACTGGTCAAAGAGCTAGAGACACTTTTTTTTTTTTTTTAAATTTTTTCACTCTGTCATCCAGGCTGGAGTGCAGTGGCACTGTCTCAGCTCACTGCAACCTCCACCTCCCGGGTTCAAGCAATTCTCCTGCCTCAGCCCCCCGAGTAGCTGGGACTATAGGGGTGCACCACCACACCTGGCTAATTTTTGTATTTTTAGCAGAGACAGGGTTTCACCATGTTGGCCAGGCTGGTCTCGAGCTCCTGACTTCAGGCGATCTGCCCACCTCGGCCTCCTAAAGTGCTGGGATACAGGTGTGAGCCACCACCCCCAGCCTGAGCTAGAGACATTTAATTAGCTCTGCATGCCCAGCTACTCTTACATACACAGGGACACAGGGAGAATAGCCGTCAGACTGTCACCAACAGACAGAAGCAAAAGTAGGATTTAGAAGAAAAAAAGGGAGGAAGAAAAAATCCTGAGGGAAGAGACTGTGGTTTAACTAACTGTGATGGAAGAAATTCAAATATTTGCTGGATAAACGAACAAACGAGTCACGTGTGCCTTGTATCACAAATTATCTGAGACATGCAGGAGGAAGGATGGGCTGGCATGAGGTGTCCAGAAACCAGCGCTTCCATTCGTAGAGCTGACAGGAAAACATTTCTCTGTATTTGGAAATTTTATACTCAAGACTCCCACTGGCACTTTTCAGCAATTTTTGAAGACAGGGAATAAACGTGTCAACATTTATTGAGTATTTACCGTGTAGCCAGCACTGTTTTATAGGCACTACTCAATGTGGTCCTCACAATGACCCCACGAGAGAGTTATTAACACTCATTTCAAGGATAAAGAAGGAACCAGAAGCATTGAGAGGTGAAGCCTTAGGTCACAAAGCCAGTAGGGGTGAGACCAGCCTGGTGATTTCTTTAGGGGAGGGTATAAGAGTTCTTTGTGAAGAGAAACATTTCACTTTCAAATGCCTAAGCACCTGCAATTCCAGACTTTGGTTTGTACTTGTATCTCAGTCACAGTTATTTTATAGTTAGGCATATGAATTTAAAATGAAAGGGAGAAATACTAAAGATTTGAAATTTTAGTTACGTGTCACCTCAATGGAAAGTTAATTATCATTTTTGTCTGCAACACCTACACACAAATTATGACTCCTGTAATAAAAAGAGAGCTTAGAAAAATAAGCACCCAGGGCTGATGAAAAGAATGTCTCAGGGCAGGGGCTGAATGTGAAGCCAACTAAGAACTGTTCTTAGAGAGAAACATGTCAATACTAAATCTTTTCACCACCCTTTGATGGATGTGCTAATCTTCTCAGGTCGACATGGGCTCACCCTGGCAATGTACTGGAATAACTTATTTAAAAGGCAGCTGGCTTTTATAAATGACCTGTTCCATCAGCTTCTAGATTTCATTTTCAGAAATGTATTCCTTTATCAAATCAATATTTGCTGTATATAGTAAGAATTCAACTGTGCATTTTCTACAACAGAGGTGACTGCAGAAGTGACCAGATTTGGGAATTATTGTTTGCTGGTTTTCACTCTTTCGCCCAGGCCGGACTGCAGTGGCACGATCTCGGCTCATTGCAAGCTCCGCCTCCCGGGTTCATGCCATTCTCCTGCCTCAGCCTCCCGAATAGCTGGGACTACAGGCACCCGCCACCATGCCCGGCTAATTTTTTGTATTTTTAGTAGAGATGGGGGTTTCACCATGTTAGCCAGGATGGTGTCGATCCCCTGACCTCGTGATCTGCCCACCTCGGCCTCCCAAAGTGCTGGGATTACAGGCATGAGCCACCGCGCCTGGCCGGAATTATTGTTCTTTGCTCTCAATTCTGTATGACATCTAAGCTCTGTAGAGATAATGAGATAACAAGAATAAAAATGTCAGGCAGATGATTTTCATTCCATGAGAGCTGCAGTTGGCAAACTACCATCTGTAGACCAAATCTGGCCTGCAGCCTGTTTTTGTTTTGAGACGGTCTTGCTCTGTCTCTCGGCTGGAGTGCAGTGGCACGATCTCAGCTCACTGCAACCTCCGCCTCCCGGGTTCAAGCAATTCCCCTGCCTCAGCCTCCCAAGTAGCTGGTATTACAGGCACACACCACCATGCCCAGCTAATTTTTTGTATTTTAGTAGCGACGGGGTTTCACCATGTTGGCCAGGATGGTCTCAATCTCCTGACCTCCTGATCTGCCCACCTCGGCCTCCCAAAGTGCTGGGATTACAGGCATGAACCAATGCACCCGGCTACCTGTTTTTATAAAGTTTTATTAGAACACAGCTACACCCATTTGTTTACTTACTGTCTACAGCTGCTTTCACACTACAAAGGGAGAGTTGAGTAGTCACAACACTGACCATGTGGCCTGCAATGCCAAAGATATTCATTCTCTGGCCCTTTATAGAACATGCATCCCTCTCCACTAGAGGAAGTGGTATTTGTCTCACTACACACGTGGCTCAGTTTTAGTGGGGGCTAATGGAGCTAGAGTCGGAGAGGATATCTGGTTTTTTAAAGGCATTTGTGTAGTTCAGACAGATTAAAGACAAGAAAAGATAAAAAAGCAAAACACCAGGCAGTATCTCTAGGCAAGAACTTTAAAGAACCGAACTGTTACCAACAACATAAAAAACCAGTATAGTATATACAAAATTTTTTTATGTCAGGAGAAAATTTATCATGTTGGCAACAGAACATGTGCTGCAGACCTCCAAGCGGCTGGCATAGTACATCCACCCCGTGACAGGCCCACTGGGACTGTGGTGAACATGCCTGTGCCCCAGTACAAAGTCCCCTTTCCCTAAGAAATGTACAGAAGGAGAGATGAAGAGCATGCACCCAAAAGGAAGAGGGAGAGGCTGGGTGCCCTGTGCCCCGAGCTCAGAACTTCAGGGGGATGACCGGCCAGTACTTGGGTTGCTTTCGGTCACAGTGCTTGTCAAAGCTCAGCTGCACCGCAGCTTCCATGGCCTGGATCTTGGCAGCGCTGTCCCCGTACAAACGCTTCATCTCGGCCTGGCGCCGCTCACCAGGCCTCTCAGTTGGGGCTTCTATCGACCGGCGGGTGTTGCAGTACAGGTCGTGGTCAGCGTTTACGTAGCTGTTCAGGCGCTCTGCATCCAGCTGCTGCTGCCGCCCTGAGAACAAACATGAATGTGAACATGAACATAAACACATGTGTGTGCACTGCAGAAGGAGCCTGGTGAGTGCTGCTGACCATGCTGTCTGCAGCCCCCTAAGGTCCCTCATCTTTCCCTTTCCAACTGTGAAACCAGGCCCAGTTGTTCCAGATGAGATGCCTACCAGATTCTGAGGCAAGACCTGCAGATTATTATCATCTACTTAGTTCCGAAGCTCATCATTCATCTACCAAGGGGTTATTATACACTGAGAGAAATGGCAAAGAGCTGAGTGCCTGTAGTCCCACCTACTTGCGAGGCTGAGGTGGGAGGATGGCTTGAGCCCAGGAGGTAGAGGTTGCAGTGTACCACTGTACTCCAACCTGGGTGACAAAGCCAGACTCTGTGTCAAAAAAAAAAAAAAGAAATGGTAAAGAGCCACAAGGAAACTCATCACTCCAAACTACCAAACCTCTGCAACAACCCCTGAAAATACAGGAGAGAAATGAAACCACCGGGGGTTCTCTCTTTTCATCTGCACGGCCCACTCACCACCTGCCCAGCTAGGACTGGCTGATAGAGCTTGCTTGGTTTCAAACACTGCTCCAGGCCAGCATGGAAACGAAAAGCTTCCTGGACAGTCCAGTGTTGCAAGCACTGCTTACCACCATGAATGAGGTGGTGTGGGGGAAAAAAATCACTCCTCTGGAAGAGGTATTGATTTTAGGTAACCTGGAAAAGAACAAGTGCTAGCAATAGCAACCACAGTATGCAGTGATGATGGATGATTGATGATCCTTCCACAGATTCAAAACGCAAATCATACCAAGCAAGGAAAGGTTAAATGAGTCCACACTTGCTGAAGGAAAAAGGGTGAAGAAAGGGCAATTCTACAAATGGAATTAAGCCCTCTGACTTCTAATCTTCCTGCTATATCAAAAAATCTGCAATAGTGGGTTGATTTTCTCGCTACGGGGTTTGACTTTCCACTTCACAGGTTGGCCTAGGTTAAACTGCAAGTGGTATCGTTACATACTTTTAATCCTACTAATTTAAATGGATTCTTGTAAAGCAAGAAATAGCTATTCAATTTACTCTTCCCTCTGTTTTATTACTATGGCAAGTCCCAATATCATAACTTTTATTCTTATGTAAACTGCAACAACATAAAAATATCAGTAAGACAATGCTGCATAAGGTAAAATTTAGCCAATTTCCATAGTTCTTGTAAGCGACTCTGTCAAGAGAGAAACTGATAGCAGAGAACACACATTCATGGCTACAATGGCTACCAAGAGAAATGTCATGAGATAAGGAGTGAAGATGGTTGTAGGGAAATAAAACAATCATATAACTCATTCTTCCATTGTTGGTCCTCTCTGCACTAATACATGGAATAGAACATGGTAGTGAGCTAATCAAGTGTGAATGGGAAGATATTTATAAGGCTATGCATAGTCGCTCGCATAAATCCTGCTCTTTATAAGCATCATCATGGCATTGGAGGAAAGGAGTTTTACAAACTTGGAAACATTATTAAAAATGTATGTGGCCACTGCTGTCTTGGAACATCCGCAGTTTATTTTTACCTAAGGGCTTGTATGAATAAGCCCAATGACTATCAAACACAATAAAAGCTGCATAACTGCTACCTCACCCATGGAAAAAATATATGATTGACTCACTGGGCAATACAGAATGAAACCAAAATATTGGCCTAATATTCAAATGAATGGAGGCCATCAAGCATTTGTTTCTAATTTTTGGTCTTTCTGCAAGTTTGAAACATCAGCATATAAGCTGTTCAGTTTTCATAGGTGTTTAAATTCTATGCCCCCTAAACTGAGTTGTGTTGGAGTGGTGTGGGAGTGGATGAGCCAAACAGTAGGTTAGAGAAAGCACTCGACAACTGCCATGACAGCCTCTTATTTCCACAAGAGTTATGTGTGTTCCTGGCACTCAGGTCAGGGTGACAGCCCCACTGGGGACTAGCTTCTCCCTGGGGGCATCTCTGTTTTTCTCCTGCCTCTGTCCTGGGATGATTGAACCTGACTCTGAAGGAAAGCTTAGCTTTGTGCTTTTAGAAGGAAGAGCGGGGGTGACCTAGGACACAGGGTCTTGGTATGGGTAGTACAGACTGGTGAGATATATTCAGTCACTAAGTTCATACAGGCCTTTCCCACTTGCCTCTTCCTACAAACCTTGAGTAGGCAGTGGGTGGGCTGATGGCACTGCCAAGGCTTTCCAGGAAAGGTAGAATTTAGTTGAAGAATCTCTCATTCAAGGGCTACTTTTCTGAAGGCTTGGCATTTCCACATTAGCACAACACAGTCCCTCTGCCATCTATGAGCAGCCTTGTACCCATTACCAATCCTTTGGCTTTTTTTTTTTTTTTTTTGTCTATCTGGAGGAGACGATCCCACAGGTGGCGTTGCTGACTGCCTTGGAGTCTCTGCATCCAGAGGGTAGAGCCAACAGTGAGAGTTCCCAGACCACTGTCACATTACTCTCAAATGTGTCCCAAGACTATCATCAGCTTCACTGACAGATCTGGTGACACAAGAGATGTTCAACTTCCTGCGTAAATCTGAGTCTTTGAGTGTAGAAGTTTGAACAAACACTGGGATCTCAGCTATCCTAAGTATTCTCTGCTGGTAGGATGTTGTGAGTTTAGTCTCTGTACTTTTGCATTTTTTTTTCTTTTCCTTATAATTTAAAATGTTTGTAACAATTTTATATAGAGAGATGTATTCTCTTATTGTTGACATCTGTGAATGATACACAATGTTAACACAAAGCAACCCCAGTTGAGTTAATGATGCTGGTACAATTTTCCAAGTTTGTACTCAGCGTGTGCCCATGGGTTACCATCACATGATTTTAGTTCTTAATAAAGTTCACACAGTGCAAGAATAAAAGACATAGCCCTCTGGTTTTGATTCTTGATTTGTTTTTCATTCCCATTCAGGCTTCCTCATGATTTTTTTTTTTTTTTTTTTTTTTGAGAAAGGGCCTTGCTCTGTCACTCAGGCTGGAGTGCAGTGGTGCAATCTTGGGTCACTGCAACCTCTGCCTCCTGGGCTCAAGCGATCCTCCCCTTGGCTTCCTGAGTAGCTGGGACTACAGGCGCATGCCACCATACCTGGATAATTTATATATATATAACTTTTAGAGTTGGGGTTTTGCCATGTTGCCCAAACTGGTCTTGAACTCCTGAACTCAAGGGATCCACCTGCCTTGGCCTACCAAAGTGCTGAATTACAGGCGCAAAGCCACCGTGCCCAGCCCCTCATGAAAATTTAAGACCCAACCCTTATCCCCTCCTTGCCTCTCAAGAGATTTGGAGGTTTAATGGTTTTCTGCATAGTGAACAGTGGCCCTAAAACACTGAACTAAAGGGCAAGAAGCCTGTCACCTGTGACCTACCCTGTGGGGGGTCATTTATGGTGGAAGGGCACTGTCACCTTTACTCACAGCTGTACCCCCAGCCCTGGGAGGACACAATGCCTGACACAAAGCAGGTGCTCAAGAAGTGACTGTGGAATGAATGCTCAAAGACCATGCATGATTTTTTGTAAACAGCTCTTTTCCTTCCAGATGTTGTTAAAGAACAATGATGACAGCCTGGGGACTGAGAAACAGATGCTCAAATCTCACAAGGTGCTGGGCAGAACTCCCTTCCCTGTGGGTTCCTCAGAGCCTCCCAGGCACAGGGGCTAGAGGGGAGGGGCACCAATGAGTTGGGGTTGGACCCTGTTCTCTTACATTCGAGTTGCTTTGCCTCTACTTACTCACACAATTTTTAAAAAAGCTCTAAGGCTAGGCTATAAGTTGAAAACCAGTCAGTTTAAAACCAAATACCCGCAGACAGGCTGTGCACTGATGGTCACAGCCAGCATGTGAAAGTACTTTAGCGTGTACTTACTTAGGGGACCAAGTAAACCTCAGAATGGAGTATCAGAGTTTGAAGGTATCCACTCATTCTGTTTTCTATTTATTGCTTCCTTCCTTTCTTCCAATGAAAAAAAGGACTCTCAATCACTGGCAGTTTTCCTTGCTGTCAAAACAAGGTGAGGGCTCAAGTCAGCCAGATGGAAAACCATCTGACCAAAGCAGAGCAGTATGGACAATCACACTTCAGATGCCACCGAACAGCTGCCTTGTCATGGAGGGTTTGGTCGTTTTTATTGGAAACAGCTGTAGGACTCAATGTCACCATACACTTTTATAGGGTATTTTGGCAAGATAATTTGTTTTAATATGAATCAGAAACCTTTTTGATTCTATTCCAGCTTCAAAATAGGATTGTAGTGACTTGAATAGTGTCACCCCAAATCCATGTCCACCTGGAACCACAGAATGTGACCTTATTTGGAAATAGGGCTTTGTAGATGTAATGAAAGGATCAAGATGAGATCATACTGGATTAGGGTGGACCCTAACTCCAATGACAAAGTCCTTGTATGAGACAGAAAAGGACACAGAGACACAGGGGTAAGGCCATGTGAAGATGGAGGCAGAGATGGAATGATGCTGCCACAAGCCAAGGAATGCCAGGAGACACCAGAAGTTGGAAGAGGTGAGGCACTACAGCCTTCAGAGGGCATGTGGTCCTTTTGATTTGAGAACTGTGAGAGTAAATGTTTTTTTAAAAAATCCACCCAGGTTGTGTTAATTTGTCACAGCAGCCCTGGGAGGCTAATACAAGGGTTAATATGCATATAGGTTAAAACAAGAACAATAGTCATATATTATTAAGGAAGAACTTTACTGGATTCCATCTGGGTTCAGGATACATAATCCTGGTATTTTTCACATCAATCTATTTGTCTACATGATGTGACCAATGTCACATCACATAATAGTCCATAAAGGAAAAAAAAAATCACGGAAAGTTACCAGGACTTCAGAGAATCTTATATAGCAGGAAAACATTCATCCAAGATTATCCCACACATAGAGCCCAAAGGCAGAACATGTTAGAGGATAAAGCATGGAGGCAGCAAGTGGCAAAGAATGTTTTTTTCCCTCACTTTCCTAGGACTAGTACATCTTTCTATTTTCTGCTATTTTGACAAAATTAATGATTGTAGCACAACTGAGGGAAAGCACAAACTTGATGTATGCCATTTCTGGCTTGTCAGCTACCACCCAGAACACACGTACATGCCAGCAGAACTGGAGCCATTTCAGACTGGTCTTCTGTCTTCATCGCACATCCCTTGACCCATGACAAATGTAATCCTGAAGTTACTGGACAATTGCCATTTTAACTTTTACAATAGAAGTGCATTTTCATGCTCCTTTCCACTTTTCTACAGCCATTAACACGTATCATCTCACCGATTGGTTTTGTGCACCTGTGAATATCTGCACCAGCTGAAACACACACGCATGTCAGGATTGTGCTCAATCACTGTGACTTCATCCTTCAACCTCACTGACTAAAGCAAAACAGCTCACTAAATACTGGGCCATAAACTTCGCCGGGTTCTCTAGGTTTGACTGACTAAAGGCTCACTATGAAAACTACAGTCTCAGCCTTCCCACTCAGATGGACACAGCGTAATGGAGCGGATGTCTCCCTTCAAACGTATGAAAACCACATCTGGGCCCTCTGGTAAGAACAGCACTTTGAGTGTCTAAGCCGGGAGTGAACTAAGCCCTTTTCTCTCTCATTCCAAATTGGCCCTATCCCTCAAATTGGCCTAGTGCATACCCTGCTTCTTGACAGCAGCCCCGGGGTGCTCCTCCTCTGACTGCCTGGGTCACTGGCTTTCCCCCTCATGTGCATGTATAACCATGAACCACACCATAGATACTCTTCTTCTATGTGTCACTTTACATTTGATTTTGTCTCCTCTTCCCAATGGGGTTTAAGCTTTTAGAATATGTCCCTGTTTTGATCCAACACCCTCAAAACATAGGTCATAAATACCTGATTGGCTCAAACCCGAGAAAACAGTGGTGGTGTTTGTTTCAGAGGGCCTTACTCTCTTTTGAGGGTGACTTCCACTCATTTTCCCTCTAAGTATTAGCAATATAACCTTGCAGTCTCGACTGGTGGTCACTTATGACTACAAAATGGTATTTTTCTTAACCTAATAATAAACATTTTTCCTAAGAAATAACTGAAAACACAGCTGACCTTCAAAACTTCATAACTGTATACTTTCTCATAAGTTATTTTCCACTGAAGCTTTAAGTAACGGAAATATCTTGTTAGGAAATGATGACAGACATAATCAAAAGCATGCATGTTCCCACTGTACAAAAGGAGTTCTTATCCTAGTCAAGCTTTTGGTGTTTTTTATCCTTGAAATATGTTAAAGTAGACACTATCTGGAATCTGAGTAGCAATCACAAACAAGAACATACTGTCCAATCTGAAGGCCTTTATCCTAAGAAAATATTAAACAAGACTCAGGCGATGATGAATTGCATAACTTGTATGTTCCTGTGGAAGTGAATAATACTGAAAAGTTAAATCTTTCAAATTTAGTGACATTTTCTCTTGCTAATAACATTTTCTAAAATCCTGTGTTCTTCAAAGCATTCATGTTCAAAGCTGAAAATGTCTTTATTGAAGAAGTAGCTTCTAGTGGTTCTGAGAGCAAAATGAAACAAAAAACTTGAGCCAATTATTCATACTACCCAGGTCCCTTATCTCTTTATTAAAGCTTTTTCCAACAGTGTATGTAAATAACCCTCCATGAAAATTTCCAGTGAAGGTAACGAATTGGAAAGCGCCATGGGCGCTCAGATTACTTACATATGAATTCCATCATTCATTACCGCTTGAAGGAACACTTGTTCATCCTGTACCCACCAAAAGTGCTGTTGAAAAAAATAATGCTAGTGATCTGTTGCCCATTATTTTCTTACTGGTGCAAGATCGGGCCCTGGCAGCTTCTTCTAATACAGACCAAGTCTTTAGATTCCAGTCTGACACCAAAGTCTGTTCTCACCCTTGCCAGACAATTCCCACATCTCCCTGGGACCAGCTAATGCATTCAGGGAAGGCTGCAGGAGCATGACAGAGACGCTAAGACAAGTAGTTTTGAATCATGCTATAACTACACATTTTAAAAGTACAAAGAATTGAAAGCTTGTTTAGTGACATTATTAGTAATACTGAAGTGGGTTCATTTTCCCAGTCCATGTACTTTACGGTATTAAATTTTATCAAGCAAGAATATCCTTGAAACAGAACTAAAAACTGTGCTAATGACTAAATCTGATAGACACCAAAACTTTCATTCTTTCATGTCTTTAATATTCTAAATCAGTTTAAAAGTCTGCAAGATGCCACCCAGAGCAGAAATATGACCTTTCTGAAGTCACAGAACACATTATTAAAAATATGCAGAATCTTGGCCAGGCGCGGTGGCTCATGCCTACAATCCCAGCAATTTGTGAGGCCGAGGCAGGTGGATCACCTGAGGTTAGGAGTTCAAGACGACCCTGGACAACATGGTGAAACCCCATCTCTACTAATAATACAAAAATTAGCTGGATGTGGTGGTTGGCGCCTGAAATCCCAGCTACTTGGGAGGCCGAGGCAGGAGAATTGCTTGAACCTGGGAGGCATAGGTTGCAGGAGCTGAGATGGTGCCACTGCACTCTAGTCTGGGTGACAGAGTAAGACTCTGTCTGTCTCTCTCTCTATATATATATATGTACAGAATTTCAATCAAGCACTAACCAAGGCAAATGGTATCAGAGCAAGACCAATTTATGGTTAATAATCCATGTTAAAGGATGGGTTACTAGCAACTAACTGTAACTAACATTTATTGGGCACCGACTTGGTACCAAGCACCATTCTATAACTTTTCTCGTATTATCTCATGGATTCTTCATAATTACTACCCATTAATTAGGATCCTATTTCACAGGTGAGGCAACTGAGGCACAGAATGGTGAAGGCAGGGGGCTTACAGGAGGATGAGAACCTCTAATCAGCGAGTGGTAGAGTGAGGCTGGACCCCTGTGATTCAAGCAGTTCTGCCACAGATGCCTCCGTACGCTGTTGCCAGCAATAATATGAATACTGGAAAATGAGGCTCAAGACGGAGGTTGTAAGAGTTTTCATAAAATTCCCTTTTATGATGGTTTGCTATCTAGATCACGGTAAAACAAACAAGTAATAGTTTTTTCAGACGGATGACAAGAACTGTGGGTTTACTTTATGTCCCAGTCACAGATTGCATTTAGGGACAAAGAAAATTCTCCCAGGGTGATTGTACTCCTTTCCTAGGGCTGCCATAACAAAGTACCATACACTGGGTGGTTTAAAACAACAGAAATGTATTGTCTCGTGGACCTGGAGGTCAGAAGTCTGCAACTGAGGTGTTGGCAGGGCCATAAACCCTCTAAAGGTGCTAGGGAAGGATCTGTTCCAGGCCTCTCCCAGCTTCTGGATGTTCCTTGGCTTGTGGCGACATAATGTCAATCTTCACATGGTGTTTTCACTGCATGTGTGTCTGTCTCTGTGTCCTTTTTTTTTTGCCCCTTTTTTTTTTTTTGAGATGGAGTCTTGCTCTGTCGCCCAGGCTGGAGTGCAGTGGTGTGATCTCGGCTCACCGCAAGCTCCAACCCCTGGGTTCACACCATTCTCCTGCCTCAGCCTCCCGAGTAGCTGAGACTAGGTGCTTGCCACCACGCCCGGCTAATTTTTTGTATTTTTAGTAGAGATGGGGTTTCACCGCGTTAGCCAGGATGGTCTCGATCTCCTGACCTTGTGATCTGCCTGCCTCGGCCTCCCAAAGTGCTGGGTTACAGGCGTGATCCACAGTACCTGGCCCAGATTTTGCCCTTTTTATAAAGACCTGAGTCATATAGGATTAGGACCCCTGTAATGACCTCACTTAACCTCAATTACCTCTGGAAAGACCCTGTCTTCAAATAAGGTCACATTCTGAGGAACTGGGGGTTAGGACTCCACTGTATCTTTCTTGGGGAGATACAATTCAACCCAGATGATGAAAGTGCAGTTTGAAGCCGTAAAGTTACCTAGACAGATCTGGAAATAATATGAAACATAGAGATGAAGCTTATCAGGTTTATAATGCACACAAGGCCCAGCTTATTCTGGAAAATGTCCCACAGAATCACTGCAAGTGTAGCACTCTATGGGTAAGATTTGCCAACCTCTGATTTAAGGTTTCTAATTCACAATGAAAGACTTCATTTATTCATTCAAAATAATATTAAGTGGCAAGTATGACTTAGCAGGTGATTTTCACGACTTTGTTTACCTACCTAGAGTTCTACCTAACAATGTCAAGAGGGAGGAATAGGGATGGTTAACCATATCTGTAACAGAACTGTTCCCCTTTTTTTTCTGTTTGGTGCAAGGACACATTTCATTGTTTTCTCTTTATTTTATTCATATCCACTTTTTGTTGACTAACTCAAGTTTATTTTAAATCAGCAGATAATTCAAAGTCACCTTTCAGATGACTGAGATTTGCTTCCATCCATAATTACAATTTCCATCATAAAAGTATCAACCTCTAGTGGGCAAAACATGTTATTCTACTTTCTGGTAAGGACAAGAGTAACAAACCTGATCTCCATCCCATTTTCTCTGTCAAAAGCTGTAACAAACAGCATTGCAACCAAACGTGGACATGCTCCAATGCCTGCTCTCATTTGTTGTATAGATTAGACTAATGGTTGTTTCATATCTATATTTTTTAAAAGGGTAAAATTTATTTCTGGAGATCAAGGAAAAGTATTCTATGTGTAATAGAAAGTACTGTCTTAAAAGTATTTGTTTGGATATACTTCTTTCTTTTCTTTTCTTTCTTTTTTTTTTTTTTGAGACAGCGTCTGGCTCTGTCGCCCAGGCTGGAGTACAGTGGTGTGATCATGGCTCACTGCAGCCTCAAACTCCCGGGCTCAAGCTATCCTCCCGAGTTGCTGGGACTACAGGCATATGCCACCACACCTGGCTGGATATACTAATATCTAATATGCTTAAAGAAGTACACAGTTTAATCAAAAGAAAGGAAGTAAAAAAAACCTGAACAAGTAGTTTAGTGAAGAATCACAAACAAAGATACTAAACGATATAATATTTTATACAAAGTCCAGTGTTCAGTTCTTGGCATCCCATGGGGATCAATAAAAGCTAATTCATCATTAGGAAAATGCTGACAATGACAGACAGGAATGAAACTCCCATTCCCAGGTTTCTATGCTTCTGTGTCATTGGAAAATTGTAGGTAAAATGTCATACAATTAGGCCTCCCTTAAAACAAAATTGGGACTGAATACTGGCTATAATAGGGAGAGAAGCATTTGTATCTCAGAGGTACTTAGAAATGGTCTGGTGAATTTTAATAGGAGAGCACAAAATCTGTTCTAGTTCTTTCTAGTAAGGTGGTAAGAAATTTAAAAAAGAAAATTCCTGTTTTTGACTGAAGATATAAGACCTTTATCATAATTCTCTGACCCCATGGACAGGGCCTCAACACAGAACCAACAGGAAAATTGTAAGTGCCAGGCATTTCGTTATTCTGTTTAGGTTCATGTTATTTAAGATCTGGGACCTCTAGCACCAAGGACGTCTCCAAGATGTGTCCCAGAGAAATGGTAAAAGTATTTTAGGAACCTAGCAGTCTCAGGGACAAGTCCTGGTGTAGAGAAAGCAGTACAGGAAGTAGAGTCAGGCAGATTTGGATTGGATCCTAACAGCAAATTACTAGTTGTGTACCACGGAACAAGTCAATTAACCTTTTTAAGGTTTACTTTCGTCATATATAAAATGAGTTTAACACTCTGAGGGAGTAGATTAGGGCATGCACACACACAAGCATGCACACGTACATGCTCCATTTGGTAGAGTATCTAATGGTTAATAAACAGAACGACGTTAGGATAAGCTTTGCTCTAGAACAAAAAAAAGTCTTATACTAAAACAACTCCAGAAACTAACATAAGCGAGGTGCAGCATCCCCCATAGCTTTTCCAGGCTTAGGACTGGATTTGGAATATTACCTGTAGCCAATGAAGAATTATAAAATTACTTTATATATTAGAGAAAAAAAATGTAAAAGGCAGGGCAAAGAAAGGAAGCATGAAGAGACAGAGGCCTGAACTTACGTCGTTCTTCTCTGTGCCTCTCAGTCTCTGCAAAGTATTGGCGGAGCTCTTCAGTGATTTCCATATTGCTCAGGTCACATTCTACCTCTGCATCTGACTCAGTCTCCATCTCTTCTTCTTTGGACAAAGCTTGGTCTTCTCTTGTGGATGCCTGGATCCTACTGCTGCAATGTGGATGCTGCCCAGACCTTCCGAAATGTGAAGAACTGCAGGGGTAGTCCTGCCAGGCCAGATGATGGTCATAGAAGGACTGAGGATACGCAGCCTGGTTATCGTAAGAGCTTTGGGGAAGAAGTGCAGGAGGGAAGTACGATGGAAGACTGAAACAGGATTCCACGGCCTTCCTGTAGGCATTGTGATGGCTTTGCATCCAAGCCATTGCTTGATGATAATGTTGCCAGTATCTTGCATATACCGGATGAGAATACCAAGGCCTGGTAGCTTTCGATGTTGATGCCTACAAAATGAAAGGAGGTGGAGGGTGGACACCAAAGTGTTTATCCTCAAGAGAAATCTTCAAATGTTTAATCTGCTACCCAACAGGTATTTACTTAGTATTTGCTAAATACCTACTCTACATGAGGAAGCTACTGGGCCCAAAATTGTGTGAGACAGGACCTGGGCCACAATGGACACCAAGTGTATGCACACTTGATAAGTCCATGTACATGAGGTACGCACAAGCCAATTAAAGGTATGGAGCATTATAATGTGGGGATGAAGGCTAGTGATCATTTCTAGATGAGATGCAGGGAGAGAGAAGACTGGATGTTAATCATCTTGGCCCTCTCTACCCACTGTAATTAAATGTCTAGTGCCAAGTGAGCAACGGCCTGCTAAGAACCACACCAGACTGACGAGCATGACAGACTTTAGTTTTTCCCTTTCTGCCCCCTAAACTAACTTGCTGGCCTGGGCCACCCCTAAATGCCTGGGGCAAGAGATGTCCAGGAATGCACCCAATAGTGCTTTTACTTTTTTATTTCTTAGGTCTTCTCCATCGTGGAATGAGAATACCAAACTTTAAAGCTAAAATTCACCTTTTTTACTCACGAGCTCAAAAAAAATTAAAAAATAAAAATCTTACCTTCACCGCTGCCATCTCTGATTGTGAAAGTCCAAATGGGTGCCGAAACTAGGAAAGAAGAATCACAGTGCAAACATCTGATCAGTATGGCTGTGTGATATTTGTGGCTATTTTGTCATTTGTGACAGGACCATGCCTGATTTCATGCAACCTGTCTACAAGACGTTGGTTCCTGGGCTATGACTTTGTAGTCTGAAAAGGAGGGATCCCCTTAGGTATGATTAAGTGGGTCAAAAGATCCTGCATGGTTCAATTACTTATTTCCCTATAGGAAGTAAAGTCTATGAAAATGACCATATAAATATTTAGTAGTTAGTGTATATGTGTGTATATATATGTATGTGTATATACACATACATATACACACAATATATAAAACATGAACTAAGAATTTACAGTTATTACTTTATTTACTAATCCTTAACTCATGCTAATGCTTACTTAAATTAACCCTGGGTCTTCCTGAGGCTTGAGTGGAACACATCTTTCCAAATGACCAGAAACCTCTGTTGGGTCTTGCCTTAGGTCTGGGACTTGGAGAATAAGACATCTCTCCAGCCTCAGCTGTGCCCTGGGCTTTAAGTTCCCCAAATAGGCTTTGTTTTCATTTTGATTGCAATATGCATTTCTCGGCCAGCATGTGACATCACATTCTCCTTGCCTAACCACCCTGTCTCTTCACAGAAGAAACCACACCATGGAGTCTCTACTGAGGCACCACATAGACTGCCCTGGGCAAATAGCATTGCTCTGCTGAGATTTACTCCTTTTCTCTCTACCCACCTGTTGTGATTTGCCGCATGAAATGCCCAAAAGTAATGGCTAATCTGCAGCTGTACCTTTTTCAATCTATTTAAAATAGACTTTCAATTTTTTTTTTCTATTCAGAGGTTCAGAGCTACACCAGAATGTACTTTTAAAAAAGTTAAACAAAAATATCCAAAAATGCACGAGAATTTAAGTTTCTGTGAGACAAAACCACTAACACAATGTAATGCTGAGCAAACAACTACTTAGGTTTTGAAACTTTGGAAATCAGATACCAAAGGAGTCTTATTTTTCCTTTTCACTTAACTATAGGGTAGAATTAGAAAATTCCCCAACTCTTAAGAAACAAACTTTACTTGTTTTATAATCTCTATCAGATGTTTTGCTATGGTTATATTAAGAACTGAGATGCTAAATCAACCACTTCTATATTTGAAGATTTAGCTGAAAGAGAATCATTCACATTCTTTTTAAATATAATAAACTTTCAAATAGGGTACTTCTAAGAGGGCTGACATAACTTTCATAAATTTATCTTAAACACAGTCCATAGTTCCTGTTCCTTGTCTTAAATTCAATACTATGTATACATGCAATGAATATAAACTGAAAAAGTTAACAAATGCAGTGTAAATTAAGTTCACATTACTTTTAATCTATAATTTTAATATTTTAAAGGTTTAAAACATGAACAAGTACCTGAAAACCTAGCTAACTGCTATGTGCTTTACAGGCCACTGAAGAAATATGGAAGTTAATACTTAGGTGGCTTACCACTCAGAGAAGTAAAACATAAATGAAATTATGTAGAAATCAGTATGTACTTAAGAGCAAAACTGTAAGGTGCAGCCTTTAGGTGGCTAATTCACTAGAACCAGGTTTTATACTTCCTTTTTTTTGAGCCGAAGTCTCACATTGTCGCCCAGGCTGGTGTGCAGTGGGGTGATCTTGGCTCACTGCAGCCTCCGCCTCCTGGGTTCAATCAATTTTCCTGCCTCAGCCTCCCGAGTAGCTGGGACTACAGGCATGTGGCACCATGCCTGGTTAATTTTTGTATTTTTAGTTGAGACGGGGTTTCACTATGTTGGCCAGGCTGGTCTCAAACTCCTGACCTCGTGATCTGCCCGCCTCGGCCTCTCAAAGTGCTGGGATTACAGGCGTGAGCCACCGTGCCCAGCCTAGGTTTTATATTTCTATCACTAAAATCTGAATAATTTTCTGAGAGCCTGCAGGACATAATGACATTAACGCAAACTGCTGTGTATCTTAATCAAATTTATTTCATAGATTAACAAGCAGCACAGGAATTAAATTAGAAAAGTCTAGGAGACATCTGCATGTGTTCTGGAAATTAAGTGTTTTGAATCTACACTTTTTTCTATGCATCATAAGGCATTTAGAATCAGGTCAACTAAAATATCAATTATTCCAAATTGGGAAGTGTGACAGCCTCAAATATGGAATAAACACCACTGAGATCAAATACTACTGTAGACAAAATCTTGTTTTTAGTTATAATTGGGAAAATCCAGTGTGGCATTAAAGGTTGTAGCACCAATATTCTGAAAATCCACCAGATGGCTAAGAGAGGCTCCATTTTGCAAAGCTGGAAGTTTAGGCATGTGGGATAAAGCAGACTACCATTTAAGGAGTTCAAGGGTAATTGATGATGTTCTCCAGACTGCTCAAATGTCAATGGCTGTGATTTAGAGGGAGGGGCCAGACACTGTGGCTCATGTCTATAATCCCAGCACTTTGGGAGGCTGAGGTGGGTGGATCACCCGAGGTCAGGAGTTCAAGACCAGCCTGGCCAACATGGTGAAATCCCATGTCTACTAAAAATACAAAAATTAGCTGGGTCTGGTGGCACACATCTGTAATCCCAGCTACTTGGGAGGCTGAGGCACAAGAATTGCTTGAATCCGGGAAGTGGAGGTTGCAGTGATCTGAGATCATGCTACTGCACTCCAGCCTGAGTGACAGAGAGAGACTCAGTCTCAAAAAAAAAAAAAAAAAAAGGAGGGAGGAGCACTAGTTTGAGGAGAGGTAACTCTGATCCAACAAATCATCTGGTAGAAGGGCTGCTATGTTAGAAAGCCTCAGAGATCACCCAGGTACATCCTGAGCACTTATGTAAGAAAGAAGCCAAGAGAATCAGCTGAGATGACTGAAGAAAGCCAGTTCCAGCTTCTGAACTAGAGGCAGTTCAGAATAAGCCCAGAGTGCTCACTATCTACATTAATTAAATATATTAATTCATCAGCTAAGGTGCTAGACTCTTAAGACCCAGGACATTATTAAAGGATGAATTTATGTTAATGATGGAATGCAAGCAACTCTGTAGGCAATTTTGCTTTGCTTTGATTGTGCTTTCCTCACAGTTTTGACCACTGGGATATTTGTAATCAAACTTGCTGCCATCTTCCAGCAAATTTAAAGTCCTGAGGCTGTATGTAGACTGTGCTCATCTCATTCTTGGCTTTATTATTTTCTCTCCCTAAATCCCAAAACCTACTTGTACTTGTAATATCCTTTTACATTTTAAGTCTTTTTAAGATTCCTAAAATCCTGTATTCAAATTAACCAATTTGAATAATTGACTTGAAGAATTACACATTAGTCTCTCAAAAGTCAAATAAAGCATAGAAAAACATGTCTAAAGGAATAGCAACTTGCATAGAGCTTTATAATTATTTTTAGCTAGGTCTTTCCAGTATTATTACTTTATGCTAGCAATTTTTTTCAGTAAAGGGCGAGATAAATATTTTAGGCTTGTGGGCCACATACAGTCTTTGTCACATAGTCTTCATATTCTTTGCCTTTAAAAGAAAAATAAAACACCAAAAAAACACACCAAACAACTCTTCAAAAATGTAAAAGCAATTCTTAGTTTTCTTAAAGTACAAAAAACAGGCTGTGGGCTTTTATTTTGCCCACCCCTGTTTTTTGTTAACACATTTTGAAGTTGTATAGATATTCTCTGAATATACTGAGCATCCTAATTGTTCCTCACTTTCCACTTGGGAACCAGTAGAGGAACTTCATGATTCTCACATGTTTCATAAATGATTAGGTTTGGAGAAAGACTAGTGGAGGCAAGAAAACTGACTATGACCAATAGCAATCATGTTGACCGGTTGCTAATATGTGGGACAAAAAAACACTCTCCATGACTAAATAAGGAAATTGGATCTTTTCTTAAATATCCATATAAACATTTAAAGACTTAACTAAAAACAACAATAAAAATTCTGCAAAACCATATCAATTGGCAGGGCTTAGAAAGCAAACAAGACAGAGTTCTGAATCTCTACTCCCTGGAAGGAATATATATTCTTTTCTGCTAAGCAATCAGTTAGTCAGTTAATATCAGTTAGCTCCCAAGGGAAGAAGAGGTCCTCTTCTAAAGATGGGTCCGATTAGCTTTTTTAAGCTGGTTATTTTCTTCACACATGGAGAACTTAAGGAGCTAGAAGAATGCCTGAGTTTCTGAAAAGCCAACATTTAAATAATTATAGACATTATAGCAACATCTTCAGAGACTACTACCTCTCAAAGAAAAGAGAGTTGATGGTTGCTGCAGATTTAGATGCCCTTCGGTCTTTAATGGTCTTTAATTCGATCTTTCATTCCTCACCTCCCTGGGAATGTCTCCCACTCTTTTATGGCACAAGCCTTCAGGGACTGAACAGTAACTTTTCTCCGAATGGGCTGGTGGAGCTGAAAGAAAAGAGATTGGCAATGTCAGGGAAGGCCGGGATCTGCAGCTCTACAAACCCGGCAGTCCTCTCCAGTGAGCACAATGGCATAATGGCCACCACCCAGCTGAGCCCAGGCAAGTACAGAGACCATTCATTGTCTGTCCTCAATCACCAAAGAAGGAAGGAAAAAAACAGGGTTGAGGTCATTCACCAAACATTGACGAGGCCTACAGGCAAGGCAGAGACTGAGTCTTGAATGATATATTTTTCCATATAACCTCTCATAAAAAATGGATTTACACTTCAGTACATCTGCTTACCCTGAAAGATGTATTTTTAATGCATAAATATACATAAAGAACAATAGATAAGAACTTTGTAGTTTTCAATGGATAAAACGTGACTATTTCCATCAAGTTACCAAAAAATTTCACAAATAAGTGGCTTTGTTGACCAGTAGTGCCATCAAATATATTCTTTTAATTACATATTTATGTTCTTATAAATATAGAATATAGGACACATCGTAGCAACCAAAAAAGTAAAATAAAAACACAAATTCCCCTAAAAACTAGAGTGTATACTTGAATTAGATATTCCTATCTTCCTTTTCTACTAGAATTCTAAAAATACATGAAAATTCACCTGCTTTGATCTTTGCACAGAAACGCATTAAAAGTCAATCATTAAATAAGTTACTCTGGCTAAAGCCCTGAAAGTCAAACCTTTCCTACAAAGCTCCAGTAATTTGGTTCTCTGAGTCAACCAGGTAATTTGGAGGATTTAGTCAGATCTTCCGTACACACTGTTTCAAGGAGATCTGCTGGACACTGCAGCAAAATAAATGAAGGTATGGTGAGAAATCTGAGTGAGATACATTGAGTCATATGCGGTTCTAAGAATCTCTCTGTACATGCAACAATAACCCTATCACAGAAGATGTCTTCCACTAATACAACAGTAAGAACTTCCTCACTAAGACAAAGAATATAATAGGGTTTTGTTGAGGGCCGGGCTTCCTGCCCCACCTACTTGGGCAGCCCTGCCCCCATCCCTGGCTGGTTGCTGAGGCTGGCAAGCTCATCAGGCTTGATGCCCTCATGGGCTCCCTCCTGTGTCTTTGCATGGTCCCTGCTTAGTGATTTGGACATCAAAGATGGCTCAAGTCCAAATGGACTTCTTTCACCTGCAGGCATCCAAGCACCATCTCGGGCAGGACACAGGCCTATTCAAGTGCACATGCCACTGTGTTCAGAAAGCCTGCACCTCCCCGTCTATAATAGCTACAGTTAAAACTGATGGGCAAGGCAGTAAAAAAACTGAGTTTTATTTTACTTTCATTCCCTGAATCCCCAACCCCAATTTACCCTCTTCTGGATGTTGTAATAAGTACTGTCACAAAGAAGGCATAGCAAGGGGAAGGAGTAAGACTGAAAGGACGTAGTTAACAATTCTTTTTTTCATACAAATGACATTCCACCCACAGAAGGGCATTGTTTAATTTGTCAGCAAGTGTGATGAATTTGTGAATGGATTTATTTGCAAGTTCTCTGAATCTCCATGTGACTAATATCAGAATCAAAAGTGAAATATGAGGCCAGGAACAAAGTTACCCTCTGACTCAGGAACACAACAAGCAATGGGGTGACTGAGAATGACATAATGATAACACAGTTCAAAAGAAGAAACAGATAAGTTTGTTTCACAGCAAGCATGTCCTTCATAAGCAAAACCTAATGTGACCATAAGGGAATAGGGTTAAATAGGCAGTTACTACATTAAGAGCATAACAGCAAAAACCATGGGTAGTTTAAAGCAGTTAAGATCGCTAGTACATTTCAGGAGTCTTATTTCAAATTTACTTTTTTCTATAAACATATTCATGGTAATTCCATGTTAATCTCTCTTTTCTGAATTTACAGGCATTTACTATGCCTCATTCACTTGGGCACTTACTCAATTACCTGTAGGCATGGATTCTACAATCTACTCCTTTTAAGTTTCCTATTTTCCTTCGAGCATAAAAATAAGAGCTAATATTTCATGCTCTTAGATGCTGTTGAAATTGTTGTTGAGCTTGTCTGTTGTTTCCTGATAATGTTCTCTCCTGCTACATCTATTCCCCAAAATCACTGAGGACCTAGTAACTCAAAAACTGACTATAAAGCACCAAATCTTTTCAGGAAGCAAATATTTAAGTACATTATGTTTTCAAGGATCTTTTCAATTCATCTGATATTTGATCAGCTACATTCTTTTTTCACTTGTCCAGCTGTTCCGTGGCTGAATTTCCTCTTGTAGAGAAGTTGTTCAAAAAAAGTTCTGTACCTACTTTGCAAACTCTTCCAATTTACACTCTAGCCTTAATTGTTCAAAACTTTCCCCCATCATTCTCATCTCATCCTATCCTTTAAAAAAAACCCCAAAATGATTAATCACCATCTATAGAACAGTTTCAGAATGAACATTTCTCTCTGGAACTTAAGTTTGTATACTTCCCCAGCACAGCAATGAACACAGAGGGGATTTATACACCTGTGAACTTGATTTCAGTTATGCTTATTCAAAGTTACTAACCAGCAGTCTTTAAAAATATATGGTTTCTGTTCACACTGAAATTCCAGAGACTGTTATTCTGATAAATTATGCTAGCAAAAATAGTATTTTTAAAAGGTAGCTTTCATCCTATAATTCATGGGAGCTGTGAGCATACATAATCCCAGAAGTGTTGCATTACTAATCTTTAGTCTAGATTTTTCAAGTAATGTTGTTCTGATTTGAGATGAAAAACAGCTGAATACACAGCCTAGACTGTCAAACGAGTTTAAAAACATCATTCCTGAAAAAACAAAATTGTTCAGAACCATCTAATCTGTACTAAGGGAACATCAAGATTTCAGAGATAAAATGCACTTCATTGGCCACTGGTTCAACTACAGCTCATTACTGATAAGTGGGCACAGACACAAAGCCCATAAACTGTAGGCGCCAGATGTCTCAAGATAACTCCCACCAAAAGCTCTGACCTCCTGCAGAGGTTAAAGTGCAACAGAAAAGAAAGAAATCTCGAATTTTTGAGCAGACAGGCCAATATCCTAGACATACTCCATGTATGTGGCTGTCCAGGGCAATTAGATTCAGATACTGGGCTGGATGGGCAAAATCCAAATTCACCTACAGACCTTAACACGGTGGTTCTCGGCACGCCAGAATCACCTGGGCAGCTTTAAAAACCACCGAGGCCAGGGCCCCACTATTAGAGACTCGGATTTAATTGGTCCGGGATGGGGGCCCGGGGATCAGAATTGTTAAAGAGTCGTCCAGTGATTCGGAAGCACTGTAGAGCTGAGAGCCTCTGGGACTGGTCCCCTCTCACAATTAACCTGCAATGATTTAGGAATCTCATGGGCCTCTGGCCCCACCTTTTGTCGCGGGGTTAACATAATTATGACAGCAATGTGACGTCCAAGACCTCGGCTCTCCGCGCATCAGAAGAAGCCAGGGCCCGGGGCCTCTAAGCTCCTCCCTCACTCCCCAAAGGAAACCCAGCCGTCCCCGAAGTCACCTCGTGGGCGCGCAGCTTGCGGATCCTGGGCGTTGGCCGAGCAGGGGCCTAGTTTTCCTTGGAGACACAGAGGGGAAATGGGGACACGAAGGGGGCGGCTGTTGCCGGGGCGACTGGAAGCGCGCTTCCGGTGCGGAACACGTGGCGCGGCGCGCCGGAAGTCCTCCCTGCGTCGCGGACGCCACGTTCGCACCGCAGGTGGTGCTGTGCTGGAGGCCGGAAGCTGCCTGCTGATCGGCTACTGCGAGTGGATCGCCTGGGCGGCAGGCGTGGGATGGCGGCGGGTGGCGGGGCTGGAGGGGAAGGTGCTGCACCCGGCAGGGCACTGGGACCGCGGCGGGCACCCGCGCCGGGGGTCGGACGGTGCTGTCTCCACCGGCGGGTGTGTTGCTTCTGCATGGCCTGGTTCTCAAGAGCCTTTAACTTTTTGTCCTTTCCTCAGCTTTCTTCGTTTTCCTTCCCTTGTCTTTACTTAGCCTTCTCTTTCTTCCATTCTGTTTTCTTTCTTAACTAAAACAGAGTTTTAGTTTCTTTCTTTAATTTGTCCCAGGGGAAAACGCCCAGGCTTTGAAAATAGATTAACCCAGATCTCAGTTTGAGTGCGATTCCAGTGCTAGGTAAAACCTCCCCAAGCCTCGTGTTTCTCATCAATAAGATATGCATAACCTAATGCGCAGTGCCTGATGCATTGCAGCAGACAAAACATTAGTACTTACTAATATGTTTGTAATTATAACCACAGCAATACCTGCCCTGTTAACAACACAAGAGTCATTAATAAGAACCAAGCATAAACAATTAGAAGTCTTATGTGACATATCATTTCTGGGGCAATTAATCATATTTAATAGTTTCTGGGAATTTATTCCAAGGAAAAACAGGTACGAACCAGGTGTTTATTACAGAATTATTTTAAAAAGTGAAAATTGGAAATGACCTAAATGCCCAACAAGAAAATGGCTAAGTCAATTGGGTGATATTAATGACGTGACATTGCTATGTTATTCCTATAGTACAAAATAATTAAATGGTATAGAAGAATATTAACTTGAACAAATATTTACTGGATGCCTATTATGTGCCAAGTATTCTGTGTTAGCACTGTCCGTTGTAACCCTTACATGTGGCCGTGAGAACCTGAATTGTAGTAGTCTGAACTGAGATAAATTACACTACAGATTTTGAAGAAGAATGAGAAAAAGAATGTAAAATATCTCAATTTCTTTGTAGTGATAACATCTTAGAGAAGGACTATTGAGGTTAAATACTAAAATTTCATCTTTATATTTTTACTTTATTAGTGTGGCTACTAGAACATTTAAAATTATATGTGTGGCATACTTTGTATTTCTATTGTACCGTGGTATTCTATTTGCCGGATACACAGTAGTAAACAATACAGTTTTGGGGCTCATAAAATTAAATCTTTTGTGTAGAACATAGACAATAAGCAGATAAATAGAATTGTATGTTGTGGTGAGTTATATGAAGACAGTATAGCAGGGTAAGGACCAGAAAGTATATGTATATAGAGGGGGATTATTTTAGAAAAGATGATTCCTTCTCCTCAGAAAATGGATGTGGGAGGAAATGAGATACCTATGGATAGAAGCAGGAGATGGTAGGAGGGTGATGTCTTGTGGGAAAAGTCAGGTTTGGATTGAGAGAGATAAGTCAGTTGGGGCCTGGTGGAATCTCTACCTGAAGGAAGAAGCCAGCATCTAGAGAGGAAGGAAAGAAAGATGGAGAGGGGTAAGATAGGGAGAAAGAGCTCAGGGGGTTCCTGGGAAAGGCAGAAGGATGCAGGCCTAGAGTGGATATAGTTCAGGTAGAGCAATTCCTGGTTCTATGAATGAAAAAATACAATATATGTGGTATACTATGGCATTAGATAGAGTATTAGTTGGCTGCTGTCACAGAGACCCAGAAGAGGAGTGGCTCAAACTGTTGAGAAGTGTATTTCTATCTAATGGCAGTCTGGGTGTAAGGAGTCCAGAGTATGGCAGCTCTACCTGTCTCATAGCTCCACCCTCCCTGGTTTCTTGCCTTGGCCCACATGGTCCAAGATGGTGCACCACTGTACCTTTCAGCCAGTGGGAAAGGGAAAGCCAGAGGCATGCCCTTTACCTCTAAGGGTTTCTCCACCTTGGCACTATTCACGTTTGGGGTTGGATAATTCTGTGTTTTGGGGGTTGTCCTGTGCATTGTGGGAGTTTTAGTAGCATTTCTGGTCTCTACTCACAAGATGCCAGTAATGTCTCCCAGTTGTGACAGGCAAAAATGTTCTCAGACATTGCCAGATGTCTCCTGGGCTGGCGTGGGGGGGCAAAGTCACCCCCAGTTGAGAACCACTGCTTTAAGAGTACTACCCAGAGGTGGCCCACAGCACTTCTGATCACTTCTTACTAATGGCCTGAACTTCATTACTTAGCCCTCCTAAGGGTAAAGGAGCTTGGAATTGTCTTTTTCAGATGGCCAAGTGCCCAGCTAAAAGTTGACTAAAAAAGAAAAGAAACTAGCTGATTCTCCCATACCCTTGTTGCTACAGGGAATGGAAATTTTGTAGCTGATTGAGGAGGTAGTCCTGTTCTTTTCATCTTTAAGTCTAAGTTTTAGTCATTACTCACTTTAACTCACTTGCATAAAAATACTGGTGGTGGGGAACACTAAGCACCTAAGGAACAATCCTATTTGAAAAGAATGGGGATTGTTACTCCAGGGGGTTGACCAGGGAGAGAAAGCGAATTTTGAAATGGAGGCTAGAGGAGGTTCAATTTTCACTTGTCGTTTAGCGCCATCTGGTGGAAATTTACAAATGGCAAGTCCTCGGTATTTTCTTTAATTTTTCTCAGGCATACGCTTCAAAATTTAAATGGATTATAGCAAAACTTTAAAGAATCCTGTCAGATGAGGAGCTCTAAACATGATCTCTCACTTTCGGCACTATTGGCATTTCGGGCTGCATAATTCATTGTGGGGGCTATTCTGTGCATTGTAGGATATTTAGAAGCATTCTTGGCCTCTGCCCACTGGATGTCTCTCCCTGCCCCCATTTATGACAACCAAAAATGTTTCCAGCCATTGACAAATGTCCCTAGGGTGAGGGTGTGGGGAATGGCTTCTGGTTGAGAACCACTCCTTCAAACAAGGCATCTAAAATCCTAGTGCCTGTTAAGGCATAGTAGTCCCCTATCAGTGTATCCTGGTGTGTCTGGAAAGGATGGGGAGGCAGTGCTGGGAGAAAACGGCACCAGATGCAGCACGACATGTCCTCTCGTTTACACTTTGGAGATTTTCGCTCCTGTTTATCTCAACCAAGTAGAGATTGAGGGAGAGAAGCCAAAAGGCATGGCTAGAGGATGTAGTTTCTTTAAAGGACCTATGGTAAGGAAATATATAGAGGTTATTACCTAACACAGGAAGTAGCACAGACGAATCTCAAACTGGTACTAGGGCCCCAAAGTTCAGGTGTCAGGTGTGAAAATCCTGCCAGCCGTGGGAAGCCATAGCTAATCTCATGGGGCTTTTTGGATCCTCCCCTGTCCCCCAGCTGGGACCCATCTGCCACCTAAGTGTTGTGAAGAAACAGCTTGGGAACCAGTCCCCTTACCTGGATCAAGTAAGTGGTGCTAAACCACCTGCAAACAGTAGTCCTGAATTCTTACTTTGAAGTTGGGTAAAGGAAAGAACAGTTTCCCAGGAGCACTCGCTAGCAGGTCCTCGCTTCAGGTCCGGCTCAGGTCCTCTGCCATAGTTTCTCTTTGATTTCACGTTCTCAAGCCCCTTCTTCACCAGCCCCAGACCCTTCCTTTCAGCAGATGACCACTTCCTATTGACACAATTGAGATGACCAGGCACAGATTTCATCACCTTGAAATGTATTGCCATCTGCACTCACCGTGCCTCTTGGTTTAAAGAGACACAATGAGTGCCTTTGCTTCTGCTTAGGCCAACCCAGTCACGTTGTTATCTGGATCCAATTCCATGTCCTCACAGGCACCTCATGCCCTCAATTGTACACCTCTCATATCATTGCCTTTCTCTTTCCTGGCTTCTTCCCCATCAGCATCAAACTGGCTCAGGTTCTCTGATCTTTAAAATCATTTGGGCTGATTTTTCACTCCCCTCTCCTCAGCTTTCTATTTTTCCACCTCTCTTTTTGGTTATACTTCTGTAAAAAGTGAGATACCTTTATTTCCTCACCTACTTTCCACTCACCCCACAGCTGGTTCTCTTCGAGCATGTCCATTCCGGTACAACTGTCTCACTGGCATCACTGCTGACTTTTTCCATCTACTATACTTGGGCCTCTCTGCAGTATTTAATACTATAGTCCATGCCCTTTTTCTTTAAAATTATAAGATTTTCTCTCCCCAGACTGCAAAGGTAACATGTGCTTAATGCAAAAAAGAAAAATACAATAATAAAAACGCAAATCTTGGACAACTGAGGCACTTAAGTTCAAAGGAAAACAACAAGAATGACTTGCAATGCCATTACTTTAAAATAACCATTCTTTAGGATATAACATATATATATATATATATATATGCATTCAATACTGGAGCACTCAGATATATAAAGCAAATATTATAGGAGCTAAAGAAAGAGATAGGCTCCATTACAATAATAGCAGAAGATTTCAACACCCCACTTTTCAGCATTTGACAGATCTTCCAGGTAGAAAATCAACAAGGAAATATCAAACTTAATATGCACTATAGACCAAATATCTAATAGCTATTTAGAGAATATTTTATCTGATAGCTGCAGAAGACACATTTTTTTTTTTCTTTAACATATGGATTATTCTCAAGGAGAGACCATATGGGGGGGGTCATAAAACAAGTCTTAAAACATTCAAAACAATTACAATGATATCAAGTATCTTCTCTGACCATAATGGAATAAAACTAGAAATCGATGAGGAATTTTGGAAACTATTCAAATACATGGAAATTAAACAATATGCTCCTGAATGACCAGTGGGTCAATGAAGAAATTAAGACAGAAGTTGAAAAATGTCTTGAAACAAATGAAAATAGAGGAAGAGGCAGTGCTTCCAAACTCATTCCATAAGGCCAATATTACCCTGATACCAAAACCAGGCAAAGACACATTTAACAGCAACAACAAAAAGAATACAAAAGCTACAGGCCAATATCCCTGATGGATATTGATGCAAAAATCCTCAACAAAATATTAGCAAACTGAATTCATCAATACACTAGAAAGATCATTCATCATGATCAACTAGGTTTTATCTCTGGGATGCAAGGATGGTTCAAGATACGCAAATCAGTCAATGTGATACATCATATTAGAATGAAGGACAAAACTCGTATGATTATTTAGATTGATACTGAACAAACATTTGATAAAATTCACCATCCTTTCATGCCAAAAAAACCTCAAAAGACTCTACCAAAACATTAGAACTGATAAATTCAGTAAAGTTGCAGGATACAAAATCAATGTATGAAAATCAGTAGCATTTCTATATGCTACCAGTGAACAAACTGAAAAAGAAATAAAGTGGTCTAATTTACAATAGCCACAAATAAAATTAAATGCATAGGAATTAACCAAAAAAGTGAAACGTCTCTTTAATGAAAACTATAAAACACTGATGAAAGAAATTGAAAAGGACACCAAAAAATGGAAAGATAGTCCATGTTCATGAATTTGAAGAATCAATATCATTAAGATGTTCATACTACTCAAAGTGATCTACAGATTCAATGCAATCCCTTTCAAAATACCAATGACATTCTTCACAGAAATAGAAAAAAAATCCTAAAATATATATGGAACCACAAAACACCCAGAATATCCAAAGTTATCATAAAAAACAACAACAACAACAACAACTAGAGGAATCACATTACCTGACTTCAAATTATACTACAGAGCTGTAGTAACCAAAACAACTTGGTATTGGCATAAAAACAGACACATAGACCAATGAACAGAACTGAGAACCCAGAAAAAAATCTGCATACCTGCAGTGAACTCATTTTTGACAAAGGTGGGAAGAACATACACTGGGGAAAAGATAATCTTTTCAATAAATGGTGCTGGGAGAACTGGATGCCCATATGCAGAAGAATGAAACTAGACCCCTATCTCACTATATACAAAAATCAAACCAAAATGAATTAAATAATTAAATCTAAGACCTCACACTATGAAACTACTACAAGAAAACATTGGGGAAACTCTCCAGGACAAATATTTCTTGAGTAATACCCCACAAACACAAGCAACCAAAGCAAAAATGGACAAGTGGGATCATATCAAGTTAAAAAGCTTCTGCACAGCAAAGGAAACAATCAACAACGTGAAGAAACAGTCCACAGAATGGGAGAAAATATTTGCAAACAAATATTTTCCCCTCTGGCAAGGGATTAATCACCAGAATATATAAAGGGCCCAAACAACTCTAAAGAAAAAAAAAAGCCTCTAATAATCTGATTTTTAAAATGGGCGAAAGATTTGAATAGACATTTCTCAAAATATGCTGGTAGTGGGGAAGGAGGGGATAGCAAATTGCCCTCAGTTGAAAACCACTGGGGTAGAGAGAGGGGCTGAGCTTGGATGTGTGCCTAACAACTGTGGTAAACCCCAGGGGATTTAGGGAGCTAGAATGGCCCTTCTGAGTTGTAGAAAGTTGGGCTGCTATGGTGAGCACTTTTTCTTCAGCATGGATCAGTCATTGGATGTGGGCTCCTGAAAAGGGGTGTGACATTGTGTAAGGAGGCTCTCTGTGACTGGAGCAACAAGTTCCTCATTGAAGGGGAATCTGGAACATCCCAGTGTTCACGGCATGTAGGGTCCAGCCCCACAGGGTCGGTGGGTTTTTTCCCGTGTGTGTGGAGACGAGAGATTGTAGAAATAAAGACACAAGACAAAGAGATAAAAGAAAAGACAGCTGGGCCCAGGGGACCACTATCACCAAGACGCGAAGAGCAGTAGTGGCCCCGAATGCCAGGCTGCACTGATATATACTGGATACAAGACAAAGGGGCAGGGTAAGGAGTGTGAGTCATCTCCAGTGATTGACAAGGTCACGTGAGTCACATGTCCACTGGACAGGGGGCCCTTTCCTGTTTGGCAGCCGAGGTGGAGAGACAGAGAGAGAGAGAGAGAGCACACAGCCTACACTGTTATTTCTTCATATCAGAGATTTTTAGTACTTTCATTAATTTTGCTACTGCTGTCTAGAAGGCAGAGCCAGGTGTACAGGATGGAACATGAAAGCAGACTAGGAGTGTGACCACTGAAGCACAGCATCACAGGGAGACGGTTAGGCCTCCGGATAACTGCAGGCGGGCCTGACTGATGTCACGCCCTCCACAAGAGGTGGAGGAGTAGAGTCTTCTCTAAACTCCCCCGGGGAAAGGGGGAGTTTTAGCAGACCTTTTTTCCCGGTCTGCTAAGTAGTGGGTGCTTTTCCTTGGCACTGACACTACTGCTAGACCACGGTCTGCTTGGTAACGGGCGTTTTCCCAGATGTTGGCGTTACCGCTAGACCAAGGAGCCAGCCCTCTGGTGGTCCTGTCCAGGCATAACAGAAGGCTTGCTCTCTTGCCTTCTGGTCACTTCTCACTATGTCCCCTCAGCTCCTATCTCTGTATTGCCTGGTTTTTCCTAGGTTATGATTGTAGAGCAAGGATTATTATTATATTGGAATAAAGAGTAATTGCTACAAACTAATGATTAATGATATTCATATATAATCATGTTTATTATCTATATCTGGTATAGATATTCTTATTTTATATATTTTATTATACTGGAACAGCTCGTGCCCTCGGTCTCTTGCCTTGGCACCTCGGTGTCTTGCCACCTACAATGGCATGTGCTACTCTGCAGTTGTTCATTTACTTCTCACCATTTTCCATTTAATAATAAAATTATTGAGAATCGAGACCACATATTATTTCGTTGTGAATCATTGAAATCCAGTATGCTACATGGAGTAAATATTGTTAAATAATGAAACAAAATGAGACAATAATTGGGTGGATATTTGTAAACTTAAATACGATAATAAATGGTTTCATTATGCATTTTATTGAGATATGAGAAACTTAAATATGATAATAAATGGTTTCATTATGCATTTTGTTGAGATATGAGAAACTTTCAAGAGATTTATCCATATTTATATTTAATTATGAGTTCTTTTTTGAGAAGTAACAATTTACTCAGCTGATAGCACTGAACAGTACTGGGCTAATCTTTAACAGTGTTTTGAATTTCTGAAAATGAGATTCTTTATCAGTAATTTAAAAAGAAGACTAGGAAGTTTGTGTGGGATAGAACCAACCAATTGCTGAAATATACAAGAATTCAAGTACTGAAAAGTTTTACTTTAAAAACATGATTATAAAGCATTGTTTCCTATGTATAGCCCTGTAAAATAATACCCATGTTCATCCAGCAGAGGGCACAATTGCACAAAGTATTGGATAAATGCTTTTAAAGTTAAAAGGAAGTGCATTAATCTCTGTCATACACTGTAGTGACACGTCATTCACATGTAAATGACTCTATACATCTAAAATTCAATAGTGTATTGTTTGTAGATGATGTTTCACTACTGCATTTCAAGCTTTATTCTTTCACATTGTTTTTAAAGTTACTACATCTTCAACAAAATCCAAATTAGGTTAAAATTAATCTCTAAATAATTTTAATTTCAACTGGCTAAAATCATTTGAGGCCAACAATGTGTAAGGCTTTTTTAGAGCATAATTTTATATATGTTATGTTTTCTGTCCTCACAAGATGTTTTATGGGTCATTGACATGGAAGCACAACTACGTATACTGTGCAGAATCACCCTTCTACATTAAGAAAAAAATCAGGTCCTGTCCCTACATACTGTCAGATTTTTCTTGGCATGGATCTTGTACGCTATGAACTTGCATGGTGAAATGGATGAACCCCTGTCCGAGAAATGGAAGGTCTGTCTTTGTCCCTTCCTGGTTGTGTCACTACTTCTCAGAGCCTGTCTATCTTCATCTGTTAGTAGAGGAACAATGATGCCCATGGGGCCCTCTTCACAGGTGGGTGATGTGAGTTCATGGTTTAAGAGCCATGGACATCCACTCATTAGATGCATGTGCCATAGTACAGGAGTAACTGAAGCAACAGTAGGCGTCATCAAGTGTCCACTGGACGGTGGTCAGATTCTCTAGTTTTCCCTCTGTGAAGAGTTTGACTGAATGAATCTCTGGGTTCTTGGGCAATTCAGGGAAGTGGGGAGAGTCAAGTGAGGAGTTAAATTTCTGCTAATCTGGGGAGGAGGGCTTTGATTGGTATTACAACCTCATTTTCACCACAACCTCGTAAAGCAGGTCACTGTTCAAATATATTTCTTAATTTAGATATATTTCTAATTTCATTTTGGTAAATTTTTTCTTTGATAGTAATCCAAAACTACACAAGGACAGAATAGCTGTATATGTGAAGGTGTTTATTGCAGTATTGTTTATGGATAAATGGCAAAATCGGAAGCAATTTAGGAACATGGACTATTAGGCAGCTATCAAAATGAAAATTATGAATATTATGTAGGTACATGGAAAGTATGTGATGAATGATGTCACACCAAAGCAAAATAAATCATATATTATGTTAATAGCTATGTAAAAGTTGAGAATATATGTGGTTGGGGAACAATGGCAAGAGAGATGGAATGGTAATAACTTCTAACATGTCCAGGAGTTAGTAGTAGTCTTTGTGTGTCTCTCTCTTTCCTTCCTAAATCACATTATTGCAGTTATAGTGATATTTGTAGAATGAGACACTTCTAAAGAGATTTTTCATGCTTTGTTTGAAATACAGTAATGCCCAATTTGTCCAGTATGTTAGGAAAGAAGTGGCCCATTTAAATGACTTATGAATCTTCTTTCCCCCATTAACTGATGTTTACTCCTCAAAACACAAAAACAACAACAAAACCATTTTGGCTAGAAATCTTTCTAAAATCTATTGTGTACTTTCCCGGCTTCTCCAACAATTTCCTGAGCACATTTTATTCTTGTCTTTATATCTCAGGCTTACCATGATAAATGTCAATTTCTCTCCCACACTAGAATGCAATGAGCAATACAAATATAGGGTTATTTGCCTCTACATGGCATGATCAAACCTCTTTTGAGTTTTGATTCCTTGGTTCCTATTTTTACATGTTTTCTTTTTTTCTTGTTTGTTCTTTTTCTCGCTTTTAGTCTATCGGGTGTCATTTTCATGATTGTCAGTGTTCCAGCCTTCGGCAACCTATCCTTCCTAACCTCCCAACAAATTTGCTGCTTCTAACCTCCCTTGTTAGGAAAATCACACAAATGAATTGAGTAGAATTATGTGCAGAGAGCTCCAAAGGGCGTTCCATCTTATGTAAGTGTCTGGACAGTGGAGATATTGTGATACCTGTTTTGGTTGTTCAGAGGTATTTTGCTTACTTCTCAACTCTTGGCTGTTTTCTGGATGCGTTGAGGTCTCAAGGAAATGGCCTATGTACAACAGACTTGTTGCTTCAGGGAAAATAGAGTACTGACTCACAGAAACAAAGCATAGTAGTCATAAATCCAGTTAACACCAACAAATCAACGGAAACTGAAAGCAGAGTCAAGCAATCAATAGTTATATATATATATTTCTTTCCTCTAGGTATAGGACAGGACACCTGTCACATGAGGGTCTTCAGGGGAGAAAGGAAGGAGAGGGTCAGAGACTGGCCTTCCTAGATTCTATGGCCTGTTTCAGGGGAGAATAGGGGTGGGAGAAGGTGAGAGAGACCTTCCTGCTTCTGCCATTTTCTCAATTGCCAAGCTACTGTATTTTGGAGTATTGTGTTCTGAGCCTGTCAACTTAGATTAGTGTTTGAGAAGTGACCATTTTGTAAGAATCAATGCTAATCACTGGACAGATTATTGTACAGTGTGATTAGAAATGATCAACACTGGATAAATGATCTGAATGTTCATACTCTTTTATTGCTTGCCATGTGCAGGTATAGACTGTTTATGGAAGGAAAGGGAGTATATTTGGAGTGAATAACAGCATTGTCTACATTAGGCTAGATTTGCTGGTCATTGTTGTAGAAAGCCACTTGAACAAATGTTATCACTTCCATAGTTTGACGGCTATAGTAATGAAAACCTAAAGTGTCTTATTGTTATTTGAACATATTACATATTAGAAACCAATGTATCTATTGAATTCTGAATTATTCATGGTGGTAGGGACAAGATTAATGTTTAGAAAAATTATTTAATCACCCATATTGGAATAAGCCAAAATAAAGTGTTTAGAGCCTTGAAACCATTCCAAAATCACATTTTACCCGTTAACTGAAAAAAAATTATTCCATCACACTTTGAAAGCATTGTGAACAATCATGAAATAACAGTACCTTTTTAATTTTTGGCTAATTTTTTGTCGGAAATGATGATGGCGGACAAGATGGTCCAAAGGTAAGGAACTAGAGAATATTTTCTCTTCTGGCTGTAGGATCCTATAAACATCTATAAATTTGATGATCAGTAGCTCAGTGAATGTTAGGGTAATGTATGCTCTCAATTTATTAGGTATCCATTGGTTTCCTATTAAACTAAATGTATGTAATCAATTTAATATGCATAATTGATAAGACCCATAGAAATTAAATACTAGTTGAATCATTTACAGCAGTGGTTCTTAGCTTTGAATTCATATTGGAAACACCTGAACAGCTTTTAAAAATCCCAGACCCAGGCTACATCCCAGACCAATTAAACTAAAATCTCTTGGGGATGAGGCCCAGATACCACTTTTTTTAAAGCTCACTAGATAATTCTAATATGTAACCAACTTTGAGAAATACTGCTTTATAGAACATCTCTGCTTACTCTTAGTTAAGTTTAAGTACTTCAGGGACTCTTTTCTTTAACAATCATTAACAGTCTTTTTCTTAAACAGTCTTTAGGGACTGTTTCTGCTTCTTTTTCTTTAAATAGAAGCAAATCATTCCAAAATAATAGTCTTATTTGTTTTATTTTATTCCTATCTCTTTTTCATTGCTCTTGTTTCATTTTGTTTTATTTTTGCCAAATTGATCAATATAGCATAATAGCATATGGAGTCATGTCATTCTCAGCTTGAATGCAGATTGGGCTATTTACTGGTTGTCATAGATTGGCAATGTATTCGATCTCTAAGCAAGTTCCCCCCTGCCCCATCTATAGCAGTATTTCTCAACTGGAGGCAATTTTTTCCCACCAGGAGACATTTGTCAATGTTGGAGATGTTTCTGATTGCTACTGCTGGGGAGTTGTTTTTGACATCTAGTAGGTAGAGACCAGGGATGCTGCTCAACATCCTACAATGCACAGGACAGAGCCATAGCAAAGAATTATCTGGCCCCAAATGTCACTGGTGCTGAGGTAAAGGAACCCTGATCTACAGAGTGAGTCTCTGGAGTCTGACTGCATTCAAAGTCTTATTTCTCTGCTTTCTAACTGTGTAATCTTGAGCAATTTACTCAATGTACTGTTGCTTGAATCCCATGTGAAAATGCGGATATTATTAGCACCCACTTTGGAGCTGATGGGAGGTTTAAATGGGATAATGTATTTGGAGCATTAATACAGTGCAAATTATTACCAAAATATGTGTCTTTCTCTTCTGGGGCATTTATGGCCTTTTGTCAGTATCCCTGAGATAATTTGTTTGATATTTCTCTTGATAATCTCAGAGTTAATATTCCATGATTCAGTGGGAGAAGAGAAAAAGGGGTTGGAGGCTGGAGCTGTTTTTGAACATGTAACTGCTTTCGATTTTAAGTGGGAATTCAGAGGAGATAGTTTCACAGCACACTGTTAAACTCCTTCTCCCACTTTTCACTTTCCTCCCCCAGCTCACCACTAGCTTGAAAATTGTATTGGGTTGGAGTATTCAAATAAATAAGCTTGTATTCAACCAAATAAAAGTCAAAGAGATTCTTGTAAGTACAGATTCTAAGGGAAAGTGCCTAACAGCAATGAGCACAGTTTATTTATTATTTTATTATTATTTTTTAAAGTTCTGGGGTACATGTGCATGATGTGCAGATTTGTTACATAGGTAAACATGTGCCATGGTGGTTTGCTGTACCTATCAACCCATCACCTAGATATTAAGTCCAGCATGCATTAGCTCTTTTCCCTAATGCTCTCCACCCCATCCCCTGACAGGCCCCAGTGTGTGTTGCTCTCCTCCCTGTGTCCATGTGTCCTCATTGTTCAGCTCCCACTTATAAGTGAGAACATGTGGTGTTTGGTTTTCTGATGAACACGGTTTATTAGTAAACTTTATATTTATTATTAACAAGAAGCAGATAGCAACAGGAGTTTGAAATTCAGGAAAAAAAGCTCTGTGTTGGAAATAGAAATCTGGGACTTATTACTACAGAAGGTGTCAAAGTTATGGGAAAGAATGAGATTTCAAGGGAGACTATAGGGAGAAGAGAGAAGGGGGCTCAGGATGTATTGTGAGAAATAAAGCTCAGCTAATAGTTAGTGCAAACCTACTGTGTGCTTGCTGGTCACCTTTCTGATCTATTATACTACATTTGGCTTTTAGGGAGAGTCATCTCCTACTCACAGTCCTCATCCCCAGGTGTTCTAAATCTGGCTTGAAACAATAAATGAATCTTTACTGAAGACAATATGGAATGCTCACAAAATTAGGTAGAAAATTCCTACATTGATTGCTGTCCATGCATCAGATTCATTTTTTAAAAAATTTTTTATTATTATACTTTGAGTTCTAGGGTACATGTGCATAACGTGCAGGTTTGTTACATATGTATATCAGATTCATTTTTAATTTGTCATTATAATTATATAATCATCACACAATTTGAATTTTTCTCTATGCATATCCTTTCCTCTACTCATAATGTGCACAAAACTACGCATGTTTTTATAACAACTTTATTGAGGTATAATTCACATACCATTCAGTTCACCCATTTAAAATATACAATTCAATAGTTTTTAGTATGGCTTCAAAATGTCTCTTCAAATGGCTATATCATAATTTGCTAGGTCTTTCTTCTATGTGGGGACATTTAAGTTGTTTCTAATTTTTTTACCACTATAAGTAGATTTTTCTGCATGTAGATTTTTAAATATTTGGATTATTTTATTTTTAAAACTTTTTATTCTTGAATTGATACATTATAATTGTACATATTTGTGATGTACAACTTGATGCTTTGATACATGTACAGATTGTATAATGTTCAAAGCAGGGTAGCTAGAATATCTATCACCCCATGCATATATCATTTCTTTATGGTGAGAACGTTAAAAAATCTCTCTTCTAATTTGTAATATACAATACTTTGCCATTGACCATAGTCACCCTACTGTGTAATACAACACAGAACTTATCCCTTTACCTAATTGTAACTTTGTACACATTGACCAACCTCTCCTTATCCTGCCCTTCCCCATTCCCTCCCCAGTCTCTGATATAAACACTGTTCTTCTCTCTACTTCTATGAGATCAATTTTTTAAAGATTCCACATAACAGTGAGATCATGTGGTATTTGTCATTCGGTGTCTGGCTCTTTTCATGTATTAATATGATATCGTCCAGGTTTGTCGATTTTGTCTCAAATGACAGAATATCATTCTTTTTAATGGCTGAATACTATTCTGCTGTGTAGATATATCACATTTTCTTTATCCATTCATCTGTTTTTGGACATTTAGGTTGATTCCAAGTCTTGGCTGTTGTGGATAGTGCTGCAGTAAACATGGGAGTGCAGATATCTCTTTGATGTACTGTTTTCACTTCCTTTGGATATATATCCAGTAGTGGGATTGCTGGATTATACAGTAGTTCTCTTTCTAACTTTTTGAGGAGCCACCATACTGTTTTCCATAATGATTCTACTAATTTACATTCCCACCAGCGCTGTGTAAGGGTTCCCTTTTCTCCATATCCTTGCCAAGAGTGGTTTTCTTTCATCTTTTTGGAAATAGTCAGTCTAATTAGAATGAGGTCATGTTTCATTGTGGTTTTCATTTGCATTTCCCTGATGATTAGTGATGCTGAGCATTTTTTCATATACCTGTTGGCCATTTGTATGTTTTCTTTTGAGAAATGTCTGTTAAGGTCTTTTGCCCATTTTAAAATCAGATTATGTTTTTGTTTGCTGTTATTAAGTTCCTTATATATTCTAGATATTAGCCCCTTGTGAGATGTATAGTTTGCAAATATTTCCTCCCATTCTATAGGTTGTCTCTTCACTCTTGTTTCTGTTGCTGTGGAAAAGCTTCTTAGTTTGACAAACATACAAACATCAGTAGCATTTCTATATGCTGATAGTAAACTATTTGAAAAAGAAATAAAGAAAACAATTATATTTGCCATAGTTATAAAAAGGTACATAGGAATAAACTAAGGAGGTGAGAGATTTCTACATCAAAACTATAAAACACTGAAACAAATTGAAGATGACACAAATAAATGAAAAGATAGCTCATGTTTATGGATTGGAAGAATTGATATTGTTAAAATGGTCATACCACCCAAAGCAGTCTACAGATTTAATATAGTCCCTATCAAAATACCAATGATTTTTTTCACAGAAGTAGAACAAAATGATCCTAAAATTCATGGGGGAACCACAAAAGACCCCAAATAGCCAAAACAATCTTAAGCAAAAAGAACAAAGCTGGAGGCATCACACTACCTGACTTCAAAATATATTACAAAGCTGTGGTAACCAAAACAACATGGTACTGGCATAAAAATAAACACACGGACAAATGGAACACAATAGAAAGTCCAGAAATAAATCCATACACTTATGACCAAACTGATTTTTGATAATCGTGCCAAGAACACACACTGGGGAAAGAATAGTCTCTTCAAAAGATGGTACTAGAAAAGCTGGATATCCACATGCAGAAGGATGAGACTAGACCCCTAACTCTTTTACCATACACAAAAATCAACTCAAAATGAATTAAAGACTTACATGTAAAACCAGAAACTATGAAACGACTAGAAGAAAACATAGGGAAACATTTTATGACAATAAGCTGGGCAAGGATTTTTAGTTAAGACCTCAAAAGCACAGGCAACAAAAGCAAAAATTAGATAAATGGATTTTTTTTAAAGCTACATTCAAGATCTATTTTGAAGTCTTTCTTTGTCCAGGAAGAATGCATAAAGGAATGTGCAACTGGAAAATTTTGTATAATGGAGAAACTGTTCTAAAACGGATTAATAATTAACATTAAAGGATTAAACTGGGAGAAAGCTCCCCAAAAGAGTATTTCAAACAGGCAGTGAACACTAGTTTGGCTACCTAACACATCTTTGAGTGGAGATGAATAGCTCCTCCCTGCCTCTACTTGAATAAAACTAAACTTAGGTGTATGCCAATATTCACTATTAAGATGGTACACTTACATTTATTATTACCTAAACATGGATTTTTATTGTATGAAAGCCAGATAATATAAGCAAAAGGAAGGAAAGAAAAATCTGTTTCTGGGTTTGAGACCAGCCTGCTCAACAAAGGGAGCGAGACCCTGTTTCAAAAAATATATATAAATAAAAATAAAAGAAAAATCCCCTCTAGGGAATGAGAAAATCATTGCCATTTTCTTTTTTTTGTTTTGTTTTATTATTTATTTATTTATTTTAACTTTTAGGTTCAGGGGTATATGTGCAGGTTTGTTATGTAGGTAAGCTACGTGTCATGGGGGTTTGGTGTACAGATTATTTAGTCACCCAGGTAATCAGCATAGTACCTGATAGGTAGTTTTTTGATCCTCACCCTCTTCCCACCTTCCACCTATGGACAGTTTGTATAAATGCCACATGAGCTCTGAAACAGCTGGGGTTTCTCCAAGGAAATCCCCTTAGAGAAAAGTAACACCTTCTATTTCCTTTGGTCTTCTAGTTAGTTTAGATGTATTTAAGAGCAAAATTCATACAAATACATGGAAGAAAGTTTCAGTGGGCTCTTCCACTTACTTCAGAAAATTGATTTAAAATAAGACTGATGTTAATTCCCAAGGCATTAATTAGACAGCTTGTAGGGTCCATTTTCTGCTAATTTCAATAATTTCCCTAAATTTTGCTTTATCTCTTTTGTATGCAGAGATGTTCTCCCAAACTAATTTGATCGACACAAAAGGGACTTTTTTTTTTTTTTTTTCCCTGGAAAAAAATCCAGCCCTTTAAAAAAATCATTGAATGTCAAATTATGAATACAGGACTACTTCTAAACATTTATAATTCACATTCAAATATTTATTGAGCACCTACTGCATATAAGGCAAGATTATGGCATGATGAACTCAATTACAAAATGGGCAGGGTGCTAGAGAGAAAGGCTGATCTTGAAGCAGAAAAGTTATAAACAGAAAAGGATCCGTTGCTTAGGAACTTTCAAACTGAAGATTTTCTAGACTCTAGCTTTATTTTTGTTTCCCTTTTTAGAAAGCAGAGATGAAACCCAAACCTGGAGGTGGGAAAGGGCTCTGCGGGCTTTTGCACCATGCTGGAGAGGAGGTGCAGGAGAGAGAGAGAGAGAGGCAGAATTCTCTCACCTCGCAGTTTTGCCCTTATGTCTGCAGGGCTGTAACTGCACCTAGGCACGTATTTACAAATCTGTCTTCCCTTTAGAATCTCTTGTGGATCTTTAGAAAAATGCAAATAGCTCGATCCCAAGTCCTAAGACTGTGACTCAGTTGGTGGGTGAGGAGCCTGGGAGTCTGTATTTTTGCAAAGCTTTCTTAGTCACTGCTTACAGAGGTTTGAGAATCTCTATAGTACAGTCATTCCACTTAAGTCAGTGGTGCCTGTCCCACTGCTGCACATCAGAATCATCTGGCAAGTGTTAAAAATACTGTTGCCTGGATCCCATCCCTATACATTCCCATGTCAGTGTGCCTAAGCATCCGGGGATAGCAATGTACAGTCACGCTGAGACCACTGGCTTAAAGGCATTCAATCCTGATGAATCATCTCTCTTACTATCAAAACTTAAAATGAAGAAATGGTGGCAGTTTGAATAACTGAATCAGATAATTCAGTAGAATTCAAAGGTCAGAAGAAAGGATTCAGTGAGAACCGTTACTGAGGGAGTGGACTGGGGCATCATCACCAAGGCAACACCATTAACAGCACTTTTTCTCTGTGACAGTTGGACTGTATCATTGAAAGGTTAGCCAGGATTGGGGAGTGTGGTGGGTGAACAGGAAACACCACCACTCTTTAAAAGATCTGCTGCTGCTTCAGGTACATAAATTGGTCTGTGCCTTGATTATGAAATGAGGCCTTTGTTTCTAGAGGATAAGCAGTCTCAACGGGACTCCAGGGCAGGTAGAAACCTTGGCAGAGTATGGCCTGAGGACTTCTTCATCTAAAGGCGGGACACTGTGTGGCATGAGAGGCGGCCCTCACACAGATGGCAGAGAATATCGGCTGACTTGTTCATAGACTCCATACTTGTAATTGGACAGCGTGTTTCTTCTCATTTAGAAATGGCACAGCAGATGGCAGTCCAACATAAAAAGAAGGAGAGGGATATGTCACCATTTCCAGCAGTGGCACATGGACAAGAGATAGCAGTGTCTGGGAACCACACGGCTACTGTGGAAGCATCACTGTCCAATAGAACTTTCCAGGTTGGTAGAACTGCTCTACATCTGCACTGTCCAGTACAATGGTCACTAGACACATGAGCACTCGAGCACTTGAAATGAGGTAATGAGAATGAATAACTGAAATTTTAATTTTATTCAATTTTAATTAAGTACAATTTAAATTTGAGTGGCCACATGAGGCTGGTGGCTTCTGTATTGAACAAGCAGCTCTCAAGAACAAACCTTGACTTTGTCACTTATGGGGTTAGTTTCTAGACACCTCCAAGCCTTGGTTCCCTCATCTGTATTTCTTGTGTGCTGGCACCAGAATTCCTGTTAGAGACAGAACTGTCCTTGTTTGAAAAAATATCTCAATAGGTAATTTGGCCATCAAAACCAAGTCTTCAGAGAAGGGTCTGGAGAGGAAATGCAGACCTCAAGAAGGACCAAGTCATTTTCTATAAGAATATGGGAGAAATTATTCATTTATTGTTGGCCCTGAGTGAGAAGGAGTAAGGGAAGAAAGGGAAAGAAGAGCCAGTAAGAAAGTTTGGGGGCTACATGGAATGTTGGGGTGGCAAAAGGACTCAGGAACAGGGAGAGCTAATATTAGTTTTCAGTTACTTGTGTTACTGTTGTGAACCCATGCTGTCTTTCCAAACCTTTGGTCAAGTTTGCTGTAAATGTAAATGTCTTGTTTGGGTGTGTGTGTGTATTAAGAAAAGGGAATAAGCCTAATGTTTAGACTAGAATTGAATGGAAAAGGGAAAACATGGAGTGATTAGACAGTTAATAAGCTAAACAAATTCAGTAAAGCAGGAGCTAAGAGGTAGAGGAAACCATGACAAAGTAAGCCCTTAAGAAAGTTGTAGCTAACATTTGTTTTTCATAAAATGGGGGTTCACATCAAGCTCATATAAATCTCAAAAGGAAGGGTCAGTACAGCTAATACTTGCATGTAAACTGGAGGCAGTAATACCTACTTGAAGGATCGTTGTGAAGATAAAATGAGATAATGCTTGTGAAGTGCTTATACATAGTAAGAGCTTAATAAAGCTTTAGTTTTATGGTTTTAAAATGAGTATGGCTGATCCTTGAACAACACGAGGGTTAGGGCACCGACCCCCCCTTGCAGTCAAAAATCCATGTGTAACTTTTGCCTCCCCCAAAACTTAACTACTAATAACCTACTGTTGACTGGAAGCCTCACTGATAACATAAACAGTTGATTAACACATATTTTGTATGTTATGTGTATTATGTACTGTATTCTTACAATAAAGTAAACTAGAGAAAAGAAAATGTTATTAAAAATCCTAAGGAAGAGAAAATACATTCACTTTTTTTTTTTTTTTTTTTTTTTTGAGACGGAGTCTCGCTCTGTCGCCCAGGCTGGAGTGCAGTGGCGCAATCTCGGCTCACTGCAAGCTCCGCCTCCCGGGTTGACGCCATTCTCCTGCCTCAGCCTCCGGAGTAGCTGGGACTACAGGCGCCCGCCACTGCGCCCGGCTAATTTTTTCTATTTTTAGAAGAGACGAGGTTTCACCATGGTCTCGATATCCTGACCTTGTGATCCGCCCGCCTCGGCCTCCCAAAGTGCTGGGTTTACAGGCGTGAGCCACCGCGCCCGGCACATTTACTATTCATTAAGTGGAAGTGGATCATCACAAAGATCTTCATCCTTGTCTTCGCATTGAGTAAACTGAGGAGGAGGAGGGAGAGGAGGGGTTGGTCTTGCTGTCTCAGGGGTGGCAGAGACAGAAGAAGATCCACAAATAAGTGGACCCTTGCAGTTCAAATCCATGTTGTTCAAGGGTCTATTGTAATACTCTTCCTTTTTTTTTTTTTTGAAGATTAAGTAACATGTGAAGCTCCTGGTTCACAGTGAGCATTCCCTAAATGCCATATTTTTTCCTTCTTAGGAAGGGAATCTTCTTCTAGACCCTATATGAGCTATATCATTTTACACTGTAAACCCAGACAGGCCCCAGAAAATTCTTGGGGACATATGAGGTTTTTCCTTCTTTCCCTTCTCTGTATGGCATGTGGGTATCACCTGTAGGAACAGTGAACTGACATGCAGCAGTACAGCACTTTTATTACCCTGCTGTTTATAATATCTAGGCTCATCTTTCATCTTTATCCATAACTATCTCTCAGATTTTTTCTCTCTTTTATAACTCACATGGGTTTATTGCTGTACACTTATGAGCCCCACTTTTATATATTTTAACCAATTTGGGGGTCTTGTTTACCCAATCAGTTGTCCTTGTTTCTTCTGTAAGTGGCCTTTATTGCCAATTGTTTTCATCACTCCTGCTTTTCAAGTGCCATGAATTGCCTATTCAGTACATTCTCACTTTGGCAAAAATATGTTATTTGCAACCTTTTTTGCATGTTTCTTATTTATTCTAGCCTATGTTTTGTTGTCGAGTGAGTACCTGAAGATCATTCTTCTACATAAGAATGAACCTATTCCTGAGAGTAGGATAGAAAAATTCCTAGAATTATAGGGCTTTGACTATAGCTTCTGAAAAAAAATTCAGAGTGTACAGGATACTCTAGTGGCCACAAGACAAATGTCTGATTTTCCTCATGGATAGTATGATAACTTAAAGTTTGGAGATTCAAATTAAAAGTGTTTTATTCATCCCTAAACCAAACACAATTACTACCTTGCCTTCAATTCAGCTACATTACCTTTGGGTGGTGGTGGTGGTGTTTGGTCCAAGCCAGTCATCCGTGTATGTGACTAATTGAAAGTGTGCTGATTGAAATAAAGATAAACATGCCTTCTGTCCCTCAAAATGTATGTGTCTTATTAAAAAGCTTAGAGTAAGCACCATGACATAATTTATCACATTTATTACTTGTATTTTCAGCCAGCACTTCTATCCAAGCAATGGAGAGCTGCAGTGGGATCTTTGCAAATTTGGCACTGAGTATTTATTTAATGATTTGAGGCCTGGGAAATCTTGTATTTTCCAGTATGCTTAGCTTTTTAATACAGGGGCTCAGGTGTCCTGAGTAAAGACAATCACAGCTACACTTCTGAACCCCCAATAGCAGAATGATAATGCGGGAAAATCTGTGTCCCACATTCAAATGACTAAAGAGAAACCTCATTTTGCAGTCATTTCACTTCAGCTGTTTACTCTCCATGGTGAATAATAAACACAAGCACAAACTGTGAAGGAATATATTTTTTTTCCAGAAGATGGAATTGCCTAGAAAACTCTGAATAAAAAAAACCCCTGAATATAAATCTTGTCAGACCTGATAACTAATGCTTGAAATCTTTATCTACTGTAAGTTGTGAGTGTTGCCAAACAGTATATTAGGAAAAGCACCTCAGTTTGTTTCTGAATAGATAGGGTGTTTATCTGTCAGTATTATATATGAAGAGGTCCCCCACAGACTTAACACATTCTGTCAAGCTCTCTTGTTTTACTGTGTTTGCAAATCACAGAGCGTGTTTGAAATATCAAGTAATGGTGAGCTCTTATGTGTGGTTAGGAGTTTCTATTAATGTCAATTTCTTCCTACACTTTTACCTAGAGCTCCCATAAGGCAAATACTTGTGGGTAAAGGGAAGACATGCTAAGAAATGGGAAAATACCTGAAAGATGCATAGGGCTTTTAATTTTTTGAGGGAGGGGTTCTCTTTAGAACCTGAGTCATAGTTTTTGAATATCCTTAAGGTTGGTATATCAGCCAAAGTACATTCAGAAGGCAGAAATTACACAAAAGTTATTTCTCTCAGTGAAATAGTTTGTAAAGTTCTGAATTTTCACCGAGGTCACTTAATATTTTCTTCTGCAAACCAGACAATCATCATAATCTTCCAAGAAAACTGAAGTTAGGTATTTTAGTAATTTCCACAATTCTGACACAAATGTAGTAAGGTTATTTGAAACATTATGTTTTTTATACTTAAAAGATTTTAAAATTTTGTTTCTAGTTGACACAAAATTGTACATGTTTTGGGGTAAGTGTGATATTTCAATGCATGTGTATATTGAATAATAACTAAATTAGGGCAGTTAGCATGTCCATTACCACAAACCTTTATCATTTCTTTGTGGTGGTAACTTTTAAGATCCTCTTTTCTAGCTATCTTGAAATATGTAATACATTGTTATTAGCTGTAATCACCCTGCTACGTAGTGGAACAACAGAACTTATTCTTCCTTTCTAACTACAGCTTTGTACCTGTTGACCAACCTCTTCCATTCCCCCCTCCCTTCCCCAGCTTCTGGTAACCACTATTCTACCCTTTACTCCTGTGTACTCAATTTTTTTTAGATTCCTTGTATAAGTGGGACCATGCAGTATTTGTCTTTCTGCGTCTGACTTATTTCACTTAACATTATGTCCTCCAAGTTTATCCATGTTGCCACAAATGACAGGATTTCACACTTTTAAAAATAGCCAAGTAGTAATCCATTATGTATATATATCATGTTTTCTTTATCCATTCAAGTTATGCTTGAACCTGAAAAACTATATTGTAGAAGAAAATTCTAACTACATTAAATGCTCGACATAATATTAGCAAAATAATTATTTGAAGGCAAAAGAGAGTGACAAAAAGGAGGCAGAAATTGGATTTGACTTTTGAAAGAAGAGAACTGCACTGGGTAAAATCCAAGTTTATATAGCTTTTCCCCTGAAGGGATGCTCCAGTCTAGGTTAAAACCCAAGCAGAAAGCTGATGTCACATTGGCTAGAGGTGTCAGAGGATTGAGTTATGAGATGCAAGAGTGGCTAGAATTTGAATGTAAAATTCTAGAAAGGAGGAAGTCACAGAGGTGGCTGCATATAATCTCCCATTAAGTCCTATCTATGTATCTCATATAAGCATAAAAATCTGCATGCAACTTCTTCTTAAGTCCCAGGCTGATCCCTGAATTGAATTTGCCCTAAGGAGAATCCGAGGGTACCAGTGAAAGGTAATAGCTGGAAGGCTGAAAACTGTGAGCAGGGATTTAAGCCTCTGCCCAAACAAGGGAGATAAAGATTGGAATTTGAGTCCTGCCAAGTTGTGTCAGCTTGGTATGTACTTTGGATTTTCTCTGAAACCCCAGAAAGGCCATACCTGGGGTGTTAAAACTTTGTCATAGGACTAAGATTTACCCTAAAACTAAGGACAAATCAAAACAGATCCACCCTGATAAAGTATAAAACAAAGTCTCCATAAGTTCAAGATTATCAGCCAGTAATTTAACTACATGGTAAAACAAAAATCAATAATATTTTACAGAGAATAAGAGAGTTCAGATTCTATAAAACATACCATCCACAATGTCTAACATACAATAAAAATACAAGATATGCATGAAAACAGAAACATCTAATCTAAGGTCAGGAAAGAAAGCAGAGAATATAAACAGACTAAATTCATATACAGGAACTTTGAAGGAGCTATTATGCTCACATCCAAGACCTTAAGTGAAAAAAATCACAACAAGTAAACAGATGGGGAACCAAAGCAGAGAAATAAGAACTATAAAAAAGAACCAAATGAAATTCTAAAAGTGTAAAATACAATAACAGAAATAAAAAATTCACCAGATGGTCTTAACAGCAGCTTGGAATTGGCAGAAGAAAGGATCAATGGATTTTGAAGAAAAATCAATAGAAATTATCCAAATTGAAGAATAGGGAGGAAAGATGATTCAAACAAATGAACATCTCTCTGTGGCAGGTGGGACAATGTCAAGTGATCTTACATATGTGTAATTGTTGTCTGAGAAGGATTGGAGGGAAAGGAAGAGAAGCAAAATAATGGAAGAAATGATGGCTGAAAAGTTCCCAGTGCTGAAGGTAATCAATTTACAGATCCAAGAAATTAAATGAACACTAAGCAGAAAAGATACAAATAAAACCACACCTAGACACATTATAGTCAAACTGCTGATTATCAAAGATAAAGAGAAAATGTTAAAAGCAGCTGGTGGAGAGAGGGACACATCAGAAAACAGTGATATAGATATTGGCCAACTTCTCATCAGATATAATAAAGACCTAAAGACAATAGAATGACATTTTTATTTTTATTTTATTTTGTTCTATTTTATTTTATTGAGATGGAGTCTTACTCTGTTGCCCAGGCTGGAGTGCAGTGGCATGATCTAGGCTCACTGCAATCTCTGCCTCCTGGGGTCAAGCAATTCTTGTGCCTCAGCCTCCCAAGTAGCTGGGATTACAGGTGCCCACCACCACACCAAGCTATTTTTTGTAGAGACGGGGGTTTCACCGTGTTGGCCAGGCTGGTCTCGAACTCCTGACCTCAAGTGATATGCCCTCCTTGACCTCCCAAAATGTTGGGATTACAGGTGTGAGCCACTGCGCCTGGCCAAAAACATATTTTGAGATAAACAAAAGTTGAGAGAATTTGTTCCAAGCACAACTGAATTACGAGAAGTGAAAAAGGAAGTTCTTTAGGCTGAAAGGAAATGGCGTCAAATAGTATCTCAAATATAAGAGAAGGAACAAAAAGAACTAAAAATGAAGTATTTGCATAAATGTGAGACTTTCTCTTTTTGCTTTTAATCTTAACTCCCTTAAAATACAACTGACTCTTCAAAGCAAAAGTAATATTTTCTTTTGCAGTTTCTAAAGTATGTGTTTATACACAACAATGGTAACAAGGAAGGGGGTTAGTAAAATTGCACTGCTATAGGTTCTTACATTTGATGTGAAGTGGTATAATGTTAAATCCACATAGTTTCTGATAAATTCAGGGTGTGTATTGTAATGTTTAGCATAATTACTAAAAGTAATACAAAGAGGTATAGATAAAAAGTCAATAGAGGAATTAAAATGGAATAGAACAATATTTGATTAATCAAATAGAAAGTAAGAAAGAAACAACAACAAAAACATATGAGACAAATTAAACAAATAGTATTCTAAAGTGTATCTAGAAGAATAAATGGAGAATGACCAAAAAAATTAACAAGAATAACTTATTCTTCCTGACATAAAAATGACCTATAGGACTATAGCGATTAAAACATTATGGTACTAGCAAAGGAAAAGACAGATCGATGCAGATAGACCTGTGAACATAGAGGAATTTGGTATTTAATAAACACAGTATTATAACTTGGTGGTGGGGCAGGAGGATCTACAATTACATGCTCATTGGTAAAAGATCAATGCTTCCCCCAAAGATTGGAAAGAAGGCAGGGATATCTGCTCTTACAATTTGTATTCAATATTGTACTGGATGTCCTAGAGAGCGCAATACGGCAAGAAAAATACATAAAAGACACATAAATATGATCTCTATTTGCAGATGATATGATCGTGCCTAGGTAATTCAATGGGAGAAAGGATAGTTTTTTTAACAGATGGCCTGGAACAATTGGATAACCATATGGAAAAAGATGAACCTCAATCTAAAATTGATCTACAGATTCCACACAATTCTAATTCAAATCCCAAAAGGCTTTTGGAAGTAATGAGCAAGCTGATTCAAAAATTTGCATGTTAATGCAAAAGACCTAGAACTACGAAAACCATCTTGAAACAGAGGAATGAAGTTGGAGGCCTTACTTCAAAACGTGCTTGTTTTGGGTCGGATTTCATGAGGAAAAGATTCCGAGACTATGATGTTTGTAGGCAGAAACTTTATTGGAAATTGCTCTCAGTAATAACACTTGTGAGGACAGAAAAAACATGATTACACAGAGGAAGAAATAGAATGGTGAAGGAGTTGCAGTGGATGCTTCAGTCCATAGCTCAGGGAACGCTGCAATTGAGATAACTGCCCTTCTTTGAGGCACGCATGCGGGGGCAGGTGTTGACTTTTATGCACTGGATTCGACCACCTGTAGGCTTCTGGTTTCCATCAGGGAGAGGCTACAAGCTTGTGTGAATCAACATTCTTCAGCTGAGGGCCATCAGCTACCAGCACTTCCAGCAGCTGGGGAAATTAGTGCTTCAGTTCTTAAAGGGGATCTGGCTGGTGCTTCAGAGCATCCACTCTCATCCACACTTTGTGCCACTTGGATGTCCTTGCATTTTAAGTTCTGGGAACAGCTCCTGTATAAGGCTGGTTGGTCTCCTTTCCTGCAAAAACTTTTAAGATGACAGTTAGTGAATCTTCACTATGGTCTTTATTTCTGCAGCTGTTCTTGAGGCCACAAAGGACACTTATCAGCACCTTCCTCTACTACCCACTCTAGAGTTTACTCACCCTTCGGTATCCCTAGGAGATTGGTAAACAAAATGTGGCATAGCCATACAATGTAATGCTATATTTATATGATGGAAAATGGCTCAGCAATAAAAATGTGTTAAATGCATACACAGGCAACAACATGAATGTATCTCAAAAACATTATGTTGTGTAATTACACTTTTGTGAAGCTCAAGAACAGGCAAAATTAGTCCACAGTGATAGAAATCAGAATAGTGTTTGCCTATGAAGGGTAGGGATTGACTAGAAGGAATCACAAGGGAACCTTCTGGGGGAGTTGGAATCTTGTAGTTCTGATTTGGGTGGAGTTTACATGGCGTATATGTACATCATAATTCATCCAGTTGTACACTAAGAAGCCAAAATGTTAACCATGTTGGAATGGAATGATCTTGTTTTCTTATTAGAGATATCTGTGTTTTCCAAGTTTTTTCCAGTGAATTTGTATTTTTTGGATAACTAGAATGTATTTTTAAGACATAAATTGTGTTTTATTGTTTGAGCTGTCAAGCTACTATTCTTTAATATTTTGGCTATTTACAAATTTATGTCCATACAAGGTCACATTTTCTCTGGATATACTTAATGCTCTAACATTTGTATTAGCATATTGCCTACAGAGGATTTCAAAGTTCCAATGAGTTATAGATTTTGTATGGCTGGAAAGTAACTTGAAAAATCAGCTGACCCAAAAGATTGATGTCCGTAGCACTCAGGAGGGGTGGTTATTTATTTTCTTCTGGTATACATCTAGGGATAGCACCAGCCTTTGCCACTTCTTTAGCCAACTTCTTTCAATATTTTATCATATCGATGAATGATTACTTAGAAGATCCCTTTGAGGCAGGTAAAAGCCAGATAGAACACTATTATGTTGAGGACAAATTAAGGTTATTGACTTCTAAAATGTTCTTCCATTCACTTGATTCTATTGCTAGGTCAGTAATATTTTTATAGTTTAAATGTTCTATTTTCTAGAATGAAATTAAAGAGCTGTTTGCATGTGTGAAACGCTACTTTCTTTAATGTCAAATTCCTGTTATTATTTCTTTTATTTTTTTGAGACAGAGTCTCGCTCTGTCGCCCAGGCTGGAGTGCAGTGGCCGGATCTCAGCTCACTGCAAGCTCCGCCTCCCGGGTTCACGCCATTCTCCTGCCTCAGCCTCCCGAGTAGCTGGGACTACAGGCGCCCGCCACCTCGCCCGGCTAGTTTTTTTTTTTTTTTTTTTTTTTGGTAGAGACGGGGTTTCACCGTGTTAGCCAGGATGGTCTCGATCTCCTGACCTCCAGATCCGCCCGTCTCGGTCTCCCAAAGCGCTGGGATTACAGGCTTGAGCCACCGCGCCCGGCCCTCCTGTTATTATTCCTAAAAATTGTAAGCATGAAGCACCTCAGCTCCATAATGATGCTTTGCCGTTAGTTCAGTGTCTTTACATATTAACTAGGGAGGAAACAACTTGTCAAGAAACTTGTATGAATTATTTCAAATTCTTGTGAGGAACAGGTGTTCACAAATAGAGGATCACAACATTGCGTCGTGTATCAGTCAACAATTAGGGCACCCTACCCTTTCCCTTTCCTTTATCCCTTTCTTCATTCCTTTATCATTTACTTTCTGATCTCCAAGCCCTTTCTTTTCCCCTAATTTATTTTGCAAGCCTGCCATGCTCTAGCAGCTGTGATATGGTTTGACTGTTTCCCCACCCAATTCTCATCTTGAATTGTAATCCCCATAATCCCCATAATCCCCATGTGTAAAGGACGAGACCAGACCAGGTGGGTGTAATTGAATCACAGGGGTGGTTTCCTCACGTTGGTCTTGTGATAGTGAGTTCTCACGAGATCTGATGGTTTTATAAGGGTCTCTTCCCCCCACTTTGCTTGGCACTTCTCCTTCCTGTCGTCTCGTGAAGAAGGTGCCTTGCTTTCCCTTCATCTTCTGTCGTGATTGTAAGATTCCTGAGACCTCCCCAGCCATGCTAAACTGTGAGGCAACTAAACCACTTTCCTTTATAAATTACCCAGTTCCGGGCAGTTCTTTATAGCAGTATGAAAACGGACTAATACAACCTGAGAGATAATTCCAAAGGAAATTTGGAGATGTTCAGGAATGGTGACTGGGATTCAGAACTCTTTATTATGCCAGATCAGAAGAGAATTAATGTATATATTGGAGGCTTTTAATGTTGACACAATAGGAGCAAATAACTTATTTTCCAAACCCAGACTACTTTTTAAAATTGTATGTATTTATGGGGCACTATATATATATACACACACACACACATATGTGTGTGTATATATATACATATATACGTATATTGAAATGATTAAATCAAGCTAATTATTGGATTCATCACCTCATATCCTTATGTTTTTTTGTGTTGAGAACATTTAGAATCTATTTTTAGCAATTTTAAATATACAGTACATTATAGTCATTTTGCTGTACAATAGATCTCCAGAACTTATTTCTCCCATCTGACTGAAACTGTACCGTTTGACCAACGTCTCCTAATTCCACATCCCCAACCTCTGAACCAGAACACTTTTGAGAGTCAAAATGATACGATTAGTAATGTAGTTGACACAACAGCCGTAAACAGTACTATCCCAGGCAACCTAAACTAGAACAAGTTTATGTAATCTGCTTTTAGCCAACTGTTGAGGGATTGCATGTGTGTTTGCCTATGCACCAGAATGGGGTGAGGGAACAGCATCTGAAAAGAGGAAGATTCTAATTAAAGCAGGCTTTGTCTTTGTGGATTTCAGTAAAGAGCAAAAGTAGTCTGTTTTTGTTGAGGTCTACAGCTGTCATGAATATTGTTACAAATATAGATTTATTTTTTGTGGTTTGTGATGCTCTGAATATTGGTGGGGATATGCTTTGATGGACAGCTCTTTTCTTTTGGGGGGTGGTATACCTTCTCTTTCTCGTGTGTCACTCAACAGGGCTCCCTCTCTTTTCCCTTTCCTTTATCCCTATCTCTCCATCCTTTTCCTGCATGTGATTGTGTGTCTGTTTATGAGAGACAATCTGTTTGCCTATTCATGAGAAAACATCGTTTTGATTCATTTTTTGACCTGCTCGGCACTTGCCGGCATTACTGTTTTGCTTTACACTAATAACAATTGATAGCTATCGAACGACTGTGACGTGATTCTGATTTTGAGTATTTTTGCACACAAACTGCTCCTTGGTTATGCCTATAATTGGTACAGTGGCTGCAGAATCATTTTTAGATTTAATTGGTTGTTCTTGACTTACTTTTAAATAGTTTCTTGTGTGCAAAACAGCTACTTAATATAGTCTGATGAGAATACTGTTCATCAGTTTGAAAGCCCAGTCACATTCCTGAATCTGCACTGAGAAGGAGGAAGTTTGTTAAGGAAAAATATGTAGCCTATAAAGTGGATTCTCAATGTTCAGTTGTGCCCAGGAACAAATAAGGGCAATATAAGTACAATGACTTTTGGCCTAATCCAATCACTTATTAGTTTGATTCTATTTAATTTGATCAAAAACCCATGAAACCAAACCATTTGTAATAAGGGTGACACAGCTCCTCCTCTTTTATTTTGATAGATGTTAATTACTGCAGGCAGGAGCTATGGAGTAATTTAATTACTGGCTGTAATAACTTTGTCATTTAATTAATAATGCATGCCCGATATCTGAGTGAGAGAGAAGAGTGTGAAGGCTTTGGAGACTGATTACAACAAAATAATGTAGTTCGGATACATGTGATTGAAATTCTATGAATTATCACCAAGGGTAAATGCCTGCTATAGTCTATGGGGAATGCAAACGATGGGCCAGGTCCAATTGCTTGGTGAACAAACTATTCCTTAGTGAAACAAGGTAGGATGCATTTGGGACAATTAGGAGTAAGCTTGCCACCACTAAAAATGAAGATGTAGTGATAATAATAGTATATTATTATCTATATACTATTAGATACATGTGTGTGTGTGTGTATATATATATATATACATGTATACATCTATATATGCATAGATATACACATGTAGTGCTTATTATATACCTGGCAACTTTCTAACACTTTATAGACATTCACTCTTTTAATCTTTACACATTCTTCTTCATCCTTCCTGTTATGGAAAGTTGTTGTCTCAACTTAGATTCCCCTAGAAGACTTTTGAGACAATAATTTGAAAGCAAGTAGTTTATCTGGGAGGCAAAGGTAAGTCTAGTAAAGAGTGGAATGGAAAGGCAGAGCCAACCTTCAGATATGAGTGCCTGTGAATTCACAAACCAGTTCCTGAGATTGTTCCTAATTGAAATATGCAACTTACCTGTCTTCCTCCCAGTGGCATGGAAAGGTAGACATCATTATCCCCATTGCTCAGATGAGTGTGCCAAGTGGCACCCACAGCAACAGGATTTGAATCCAATTCAGATCTGACTTGAAAGCCAGTGTTCTTCTCTCTACTTCCTCGGATCACACATTCTAGTGTATATATATTTCTGATTCTCTAAGTCTAAGCTGGGTCCAGGCATCTGCTTTTGGTGATTCTCATACTGGTTGTACAGTGGCTGTCACTTTGAGTAACTCCTGTTTTGCCAGTGCATTAAATTTGATGTGACCTCTGATTAAAATGGGCCATTGTCCTTAAGTGGAAAAGAGCAAGAAACATTCCAGTGTATACAGTATGGATATAAAAAGAAAATAAAAAGGATTCATATTTGCTTGGGCATGCAGAGAAAATCTTTGGATGAAAAACAAGAAACATGAGAGAGACATTGGTAGATATGGGCATACTGAGAGAAGACATTTTGCTGTATGCCCTTTTGTAACTTTGAATTTTGAACCTTGAAACTTTAGCATGTATTCAAAAATTTTAAAAAGCATCTACATAATACCTATGCAGATGTAAATGGTTAAACATTTTTTTTTTGCCTTGGACTATCTGTCTACCATACCCCATGACCCTTCTGTTTCAAGGTGCTACTGCCAAGAAGCCAGATTTGAGGCATATCATGCGGACATTGTGGACAAATATCCCATAGAAATGAATGGGAATTAGTTGGAGTCAGAATAATACTATCATATTAAATTTCTGTACCTAATGGATTAAATCGGTCTTTTGATTGTCTTGCCCTTGAATCCTATTTCTGTGGGATTATATGTTCCAAGTTTGCTAAAATATAGACTTATTAAATGAACATAACTAAAATTTTGTAAGTAGTCATTTAGGTAAAATATACCTGTGACTCAATTTAAAAAGCATTTTGTTCAGCATTTTCACCTTCATGTGGGAACAGCTGCTAACTTTTAGTATTGAAAAGGGAAAAGTCAGGCTTTGATTTCAAAAGAGAAAAATGACATTGTCGATGATGACAGGAGTGAAGAGTGTTAAGACATAATTCCATAATTCAAGCAAACTCTTGCGAATCAAAGACATTCTTTGATGATCCAATTGCCTCCTTGAAAGAGAGGCCTTTCCCCCCTCTTCTGTTCTCTCTAGGATAGCTAGTACTATCCATCTGAATAAAATGTGACTTTTTAAGAGAATGACAGAGTGCACTGTGCCTTTGCATTCAGTGTATTGTTTTTGATGTTTCTTTTACTTACTCCATTAGATCAAAATAAATGATTCTGCTCCTTGGTGTCACGTATGGTCATGTCTAAGTGAGGACTTCATGCTTATCTCTTAATATTTTGGCTTAAAGGCAGCAAATGAAGTCTTCAGCTTCTTTAAATCCTAGCTAGGGAGCACTCTGACTGCCTGAATAGCACTGAAAAAAGAACCTTGATGACTGGCAATTTGGTATCTCAAGCGCCTTGCTAACCCAAGATGAGTCACACCACTCTCTCAACGCAAACATTCCGCTCTGTAAATTACGACTGCTCTTTTGCGTTTGCGCTATTCATTCCAAACGAATCATCGACTGCTGTGCTGCACACGGAGAAAGACACGGGCTGCCTCATGGGATGAAATGTTCAGTGCCATGCCTGGTACACAGCAGCGCTCAATACATGATGCGATTATCTAAAAACAGTGAAAGAAAAGTCTGTCTGAAGTCAGGTTCCCTGGCAGCAGACCCTGACAGGAGAATTGAAGCGCCAGTGAGTTTCTCAGGAAATGAGGGCAGAGCAGACCAGGGAAGTTCCTGCCTCAGCCTGATCCTTGGGGAGCTCTGGAGGATCAATGAAGGCTCCGAGTCTCTAGGCCAGCGAGCTAGGCCTCCATATTCCCACGGTGACTGCTGGCTACAGTCCGCTTTTGGAGGAAGTGAGCTCCCAGGCATTTCTGCTCCCTGTACAAGAGGATGAAGTGCCTACAGAGGTCAAGGGACAGTGCTGTGAGCAGTGGCAGACTTTAGAAGTAAAGCCCATAGGGACCCGGCAATGGAAGCACGGGTCCTAAAAACGGAATCTGAAAGGGGCAGGCTGTGTGACGACAGTGTCTGCTGCTAGGTCAAGGAAGGCCTGGCTTCAGGGGCCTGCAGCCACCGCAGCAGCACAGGCCCCTGCCCTCCAAAGAACCTCGCACTTGGGATTCAAGCCTCTGCGGTCACCGTCTTGAAGCCTGCAGCATTATCTCTTGCAATGTGTTTTGTAAGCGAAGTTGGGGGGACGACGGAGCATGCGCGTGGGCTGGGGCAGCCCTACCTCCCAGTCCCTGGTGCCCATGCCCACCTGCCCTGTCCATCGGCTACCCTCTGCTTGGGGCACTGGCGCGTGGGTGTGCAGAGGGCTGGGTTGAGCGCAGGCGCCGTGACGTCTCGCGGGTGAGGTGTGGCCGCCGTCATCACGGACCTTGGCCCGGCATGAGGGGTGGGTCGCCTACCCATCACTAGCCCTGGGCCTGAGGGGGTCTTGGCCTCTGGCTTTTCATGCCTTGAGGGGAATTGCTCCTCCGCAGTGGGTTGCTATGACGGTTGAGTGGGAAGGGGAGATCGATCCCCGCTAGAAGGATACTTGTGACCCTGCCGACCTAGACGCCCCCCATCCCTACCCCTGCCTGGAGCCTGAGAGGGGCTGTAACTCACCTTATCCGTTTCCCTGTGCCTGAACTTGGTGTGAAATAGCAAATAAAAGTTACCACGACGGATTGAGAGAAACTGAAGAAGGGGAAAAAAGAGTTTCATTATTACAATAACGTTAAGAGCACTTTTTCCTGTTTTTTTTTTGTTTGTTTGTTTTTGTTTTTGTTTTCTTCTTCCCAACAAGGAGCCTCATTTTTATTCTGCACTGAGCTCTGCAAATTGTATAGCCGGCCCTGGGTCAAGATGAGATAATTTTTTTTTTTTTTCTTGGAGTCTTGCTCTGTTGCCCAGGTTGGAGTGCAGTGGCGCGATCTTGGCTCAGTGCAACCTCTGCCTCTTGGGTTCAAGTGATTCTCCTGCCTCAGCCTCCCGAGTAACTGGGATTACAGGCATGCACTACTATCGCCGGCTAATTTTTGTATTTTTAGTAGAGACAGAGTCTTACCATGTTGGCCAGGTTCTCGAACTCCTGATCTCAAGTGATCCACCCACCTTAGCCCCGCAAAGTGCTGGGATTACAGCCCTGAACCACCGCGCCAGCCAAGATGAGATAATTTTAAATAGAGAGATTACTATAGCAGGTCAGAGCATGAGAACACATTTTAACGCTCACATCAGGAAAAGTAATAATGATAATAAAATTTTAAGAATTACCAGTTTTAAGCTCTTACCTGCCACTCACTGTACACATTGCCTTATTTATCTCTTTTAAGCTTAGCAAAGACCCTGCAAGCCATAGATGACAAAACTGACACTTAGAAAGTCATGCCATTGTGCCATAAGAATGTAATCATGTCTTTTGCTGCAACATGGATGGAACTAGAGGCATTACCTTAAGTAAAACAACTCGGAAATAGAAAGTCAAATACTACATCTTCTGTCTTATAAGTGGGAGCTAAATAATGTGTACACAGGGCCATAGAATGTGGAATAATAGACATTGGAGACTGAACGGTGAGAAGAGTGGGAGGGAGGTGACAGATGAGAAATTACTTAATGCGTACAATGTATATTATTTGGGTGATGGTTACACTAAAAGCCTAGACTTCACCATTAGGCAATATATCCTTGTAACAAAATTGTACTTGTACCCCTTAAATTTATTTAAAAAAAAAAAAAAAAAAAGAGATTGTGATGTTTGCTCCAGTTCACAAACCTGGTAAGTGGAGACTGAAACCAGGTTCTGATTGACTACATGCAGAGTTCGTAACTTCTAAGCCAGTGCTGTCCAATAGAAATACAATGTGAACTACATCTGTAATTTTAAATTTTCTAGTAGCCACATTAAAAAGAAAGACGAGTTTAATTTTAATAATATATTTTATTTCACCCAATACATTAAAATATTTCAAAATATAATCAATATAAATATTTTCACACTAAATCCTCAAAACCCAGTGTATATTTTATACTCAATGTACATCTTGATTTGGGTGCTAATTTTTTTTGAGACGGAGTCTCGCTTTGTTGCCCAGGCTGGAGTGCAGTGGCACAATCTTGGCTCACTGCAAGCTCCTCCTCCCGGGTTCATGCCATTCTCCTGCCTCAGCCTCCCGAGTAGCTGGGACTACAGGCGCCCGCCACCTCGCCCGGCTAGTTTTTTATATTTTTAGTAGAGACGGGGTTTCACCGTGTTGGCGAGAATGGTCTCGATCTCCTGACCTTGTGATCTGCTTGTCTCGACCTCCTAAAGTGCTGGGATTGCAGGCATGAGCCACTGCGCCTGGCCTGTATGCTAAATTTTTATTGAACATGCTTAGCTTGTATATAGATTTTGTTAAAATTACAGTTGAAAAGGAGATTCACATGTTTGAGGCAAACTTACAATTTTTCTGGTAACTGAATTGAGCATTTATTTTTATATTTAAATTTAAATTAATTAAAATGGAATAACATTAAAAATTCAGCTCCTCAGATGTACTAGGCATACTTTAATTGCTCAACAGCCATGTGTGGCTAGTCATCACTGACCTGGGCAGCACAACTCTAAGCTATAAAGAGGCAGTCATGGAAAGCTCTCCAGCAAAGATCTTGAGACAAATTTGTGAAGAGTCAAGGGACATGAAGACAGGCAAGAGGGAGGGGTGAACAGTGCAGGAAGTGACATCCACATCTTCTCAGGTGCAGAGCCAAAGCATGCTACAATAATTTCTTTCCAATAAATATGTATCATGTACCAACTATGTGTTAGGCACTGTGCTAAGTGTTGGAGATACAGGACTGGTCCTTACCCTCGGTTTGTTTGTGGTGTATGTGTTGAGGGCAGGGGTGGAAGATGGATTGTAAACATGAGTATTAGATTCCTGTGTGTACACTAGCAAAATGCTATAAACCTAGTGGTTTAAAACAATGCAAATCCAATCTTGCATAATTTTAGAGACTATGAATCTTAAATCAAGGTGTCCATGGGGCCATGCTTTCTCCAAAGGCTCTAGAAATGAATCTTTCCTGGTCTCTTTCTAGCTTCTGGGCCCCAGGCCTTCCTGGGTTTGTGGTAGCATAACTCTGATCTCCATCTCTGCCTCTGTCTTCACGTGACCATATTACCTCTCTGTGTCTGTGACCATATTTTCCTCTTCTTCAAAGATCAGATAAGATTGGACATATTCAGGGTGGAATGACAACATATCAAATTTCTGTCTTCTTAGAAGCATACTAAGAAGCATACTAGTCATATTGGGTTGAGGAGCCATCCTACTCCAGTATAACCTCACCTTAACTAGTTACCTCTATAATGACTCTATTTCCAAATAGGATCACAGTCACAGGAATCAGAGGTTAAGACTTCCATGTATCTTTCTAGGGAACACAGTTCAACCCATAGCAACATGTATACCTGTAAAAAACAGATCAGTAATTTCAGAAAGTGCTTTGAAAATAAAGCAAGACAATGGTATTAACAGTGACAGGTCTGAAGTAGGCTGGTGCTGAATCTCACAGGGGGAGTGATAAACTAAAGGAGTAAAGGAGAGACACACAAATTCTGTCTGCCAGTTGGGTTAGATGTGCCTGAAGGACTATGGGTTCACTTCTTCATTGATCTTCCTTGTCCTGCACAGGAATTCCAGCCAGGGGAGTTGGCATCTCTGAGGAGTTAGGCATTCCCTGTGGACTCTCTGGGAATCTACCACTATTACTGTGTTGCTCTTTCTCCAGTTCCTTGTTGACACCTGTGAATTAAGAATCATCACAAGCAAAGATGAACTTGTCAGCCAATATTTTATCTCCACCGAATGCACTACAAGCTCAGAATAGCTCTGAGGGTGGCCAAGACAACTTGGCCCCAGACCCAGTTTTGGAAGACTTGGTCATGTGAACATAGACCTGAATTGTAGGTAAGTGTCAATACAATGTGATCATAGTGTCGTCCTTCAGGCATTTTTCTTTTTTTCTCTTTTATTTGATCTTGATTTTATTCACATCTATACTCTCTACTTTGGTTTGAGTCCAAAGGAACCAAATCTGGAATCATAAAACACATCCATGGAAAGGAAAGGGGTGCACAACATAGGCAAAATTGGGCTCTGACCTTTATTCTTGAATAAATTCTGTTGTGAATCGCAATTAAAACCACGCTCCATAGAAACAAGTGCACAAAGATAATTGAAAAAAATTAGAATTAAAAAAACCTCACTCTTCCAAAAATGAAACCAAATTTCAAAACTCAGTCATCCAACCAATCAAATACAAAGCAAAATTCAGAATAATCTTTTCTGCTGTCCTCATCTCTCAAGTTAGAGCCCTGATTTTTGCCACATACATCAATTTCAGGTGTGCTACGACTTAACTAGGAAAAGTAAAACAGTTCCTGAAAAACAGAAAAAAATATTTTCATAATCTTGACTTGGAGCCCTCTGCCCCCTTTAAAGCATGTCACTGAAGTTAGAAACATTAAATTAAAATACTAAGAGATTTTACTTCATTAAAAAGCACAATAAACCTAATAGGTGGCTAAAAATACCATAAGTTAAAAGAAAAATAGTAGCCCACAGAAGAAGCTGCAACATATATGACAGAACAAAACCAGTGGATTTAATATCTATAATATATAGCAAGAGTCTTACAAATTAATAAACCCTGAATACAAAAATAAGCAAAGGATAGACATAAAGAAGCAATTCTTTTTTTGAGACGGAGTCTTGCTCTGTCACCCAGGCTACAGTGCAATGTTGCGGTCTTGGCTCACTGCAACCTCCACCTCCTGGGTTCAAGCGATTCTCCTGCCATAGCCTCCCGAGTAGCTGGGACTACAGGTGCGTGTCACCATGCCCAGCTAATTTTTTTGTATTTTTAGTAGAGACAGGAGTTTGCTATGTTGGCCAGGCTGGTCTTGAACTCCTGACCTCGTGATCTGCCTGCCTTGGCCTCCCCAAGTGTTGGGATTACAGGCGTGAGCCACTGTGCCAGCCAAAGCAGCAATTCTTAAAAGTAGTTCAATGTCAAATACATATGAGTGTATGCTCAAGTTTGTTAATGAAAGAAATGTGAACTTAAGTAACTTAACATAAACTTAAATACGTTTGCATTTCTTTGATTATCAACAAACTTTGACTTATCAGTTATTAAAGACTAAAAAGAACAACGATACCTGGGATTCGTGATGGTATGAGGAAAAGACACCCACACATTAGTGGTGGGAATCTAGAACCATATCAAATTTGGGGGTGGACACTTCAGCAACATTCATCACTGTGACTAAGAGACATATCTTTTACCCAAGCAATTTCACTTGTAGAAATTTATCCTGACAACATTATCAAGCAAATGGATAATGATATTGGAAGTTTTATCATAACACTGTAAGAGTGAAAAAATGGAAACAACTTAAGTGCCCAACACTAGGGGATTGGATAACTGAATGGGATATATCTGTTCAATAGCATATGCAGATGAAATAAATATATAGACATGAAAACATGCTTCTGATATATTAAGTTTAAAAACTGGGTTTTGGCATATTGGCTATAGTGAGATACTTATTTTCTTAAAAAAAAAAAAAAAGAACTTGAAAATATTTAGCCCGTGGTGATTCCTTCTGGGGAGTGGAATTAAGGAAGATGCTATCTTTTCTTTCAAGGCAATGGAAGGCAGTGTTTAAGAGACAAACTTCTGGAGTCAGACTGTGGAGTTTCAAATTTGGTCTCTGCTGTTTACTAGCTTCCTATCTTTAGATCTTTTTCATAATTGTTTTTCTGCTCTATTTTCTCATATTCTAAATTGGGCATAGACACAGTGTCTAGATCCCAGGGCCGTTGTAAGAATTCATGTGAGTATGTATTGTTTTATTTCAGTACACTGTTAGCAAATAGCCAGGACTTAATACATTTTAGTTTTCACTATATTTTTCTTTATGTGTTAAATTTTTACAACAAACATGAATTACCTTAAGAGTAAAAAAGAATACCTGTACAAAGTGGCCACAAAACCTAAACATAAGGCAAATATACATACATAATGGATTGTCGATATTACATCACAATATAATAACATCTATGATTCCTGACTGTATGACTACCTGTACATTTACTTTATTTTCTAGTTATTCAACAACTGAGGTGAAATTTACATAACATAAAATTAATCATTTTAAAGTGAATATTTCAGTGGCCCTTAATACATTCACAAGGTTGTACAACCACTACCTGTATCTAATTCCAAAATAGTTTCATCACTCCAGAACAAAAGCCTGTACCCATTAAGCAGTTTCTCACTATTCCCTTCTTCCCGCTGCTCTTGGTAGCCACTCGTTGAAGGACATTTAGGCTTTTTCCACCTTTGGGCTATTGTGAATGGTGCTTCTATGAACATGCATGTACATGTGCTTGTTTGACTGCCTTTTTTCAGTTCTTTTGGGTATATGCCTAGGAATTGCTGGGTCACATGATAACTCTGTTTAACTTTCTGAGGAACCAACAAACTGTTTTCCACAGCAGATGAACCATTTTACATTTCCACCAGCAATGTTTACATGTTCCAATTTCTCCATATCTTCTCCAACACTTACTCTTTTCCATATTTTGTGAATGTGAAATGAAGTGGTATCTTGTGGTTTGGGTTTGCATTTCCCTAATGACTATGATGTTGAACTTCTTTTCATGTGCTTTTTGGTCACTTGTATATATTCTTCAAAGAAATGTCTGTTCAAGTCCTTTGCCCATTTTTCAGTTGGATCATTTGTCTTTTTGTTGTTGAGTTGAAAGAGTTCTTTATGTATTCTAGATATATATTTACTGTTTAAAACAAACAGTCTTATTCTTTGAAGATTCAACTCAGGTCCTCCAAAAACCCTGATGTTTCCAGCTAGAATTTTATTTCTTCACAATCAGAGAACATGCAACAAAGACTGTGTTTGTGGCTTGCGAAGCATAAAATACTTACCATCTAGTTCTTTACAGAAAATATTTGCTGTACTATAAACTCCTTGAAGACAGGGATAAGTTGTCTGAGGGCAGAGCCTTAAATGTTCAAAATGATGGCTCTTAGGTACTGAAAAATCTAGTGTTCTGCGTTTAATGCAAAGTGAAATAATATATTTGGAAAAAATTCTTTTCAAGGTGATTATGACTAAAAAATTCTGAACTTTCAAATTTATTTATTTGGAAACTATATGAAACAGCTCATTTTCTCAAAGTAGAATAAGCGAGGCATTCTTATAATTTTGTTCACCAAATGTTGTACACGACCTCTTAGGAAAGGATTTGAAAAAAATAATTTACATGCTGAGAAACTGAAGTCTGAAATGCAGTATAAGACTGAGAACATTGTTATCATTTGGTCTGTTGCTATTCTAATTTGCTGCTGTGGAAACGAGATTACTGGTAAAAAGTGTCACTCAATTTATGGCTCAGGGACTGAGCTTCTTGGGCCAGAGCCAGCAATTACCTTGCTGATATCAAAGGCTTATACATGTCTTGGCTCTTACACTGGACAGATTTCAGACTGGCAGAAGAAATGTGCTTAAAAATAATGCATCTATTTTAGAGATCCAGAAACGTGGACATTTCCACATTGCTATTCTCACCTTAGTCTAGGCTTCTGTTATGCATCAGAAATAGCACAACAAAAGGGGCACCTTGCCCTTTTCTTAGCTCTTTTACCTTTATTTCTCTGGGCCACAGCTTGAGCATTTTTCAGGCATTGACAATCTGTTTTAATTTATGAGCTGATTGCAGCATAGTGGAGGGAAATTAAAAGTTGTGACTGCATTACCCTTTGGTCTTCTGTGTGAGTGACTGAGGTCTGGATTTGATTCTAATTAAAAGCAGACAGGAACTACTGAGGTGAAAGTAAAAGAGAAATAAGAATCTGTCTTTATAATCAGTGAAGCATATTTGTGAAGGCTTGCGCTAGTGGGAAGTAGGGAAGGAGATGTTCCATGACACAATCAGCAAACTTTCTGTAAAGGGTCAGATAGTAAATCTTTTCAGCTTTGTAGGCCATAAGGTCTCTGTTGCAATTTTTCAACTCTGCCATTGCATTTTGAAAACCATTACAGACAATAAGTAAATGAAAGAGCATGGCTGTGTTCCAATAAAACTTTATTTGCAAAAATAGACTGTGGGCCATATTTGGCTTGGGGTTCATAGTTTGTCAATCCAGGTCTACACAGTTAATTGGAGGTTTGGTCAGGATAGGGTTGCTGCTGTTTCCTTTCCTGCTGACACACTTTTGAGAATTTCTGTATTTATAACCTACCCAAGGAAAGTGACCAGGGAAGAAACAGATACTGTTCACACAGAGCACATTTTCTGTTAAGACTCTGCTAATGCATTTGGCCAAGAACAAGGGTAAAGTTATAGCTAACATGGGACTGATGATTCATGGAGTTCTAGCCACATTTTTTTTTTTTTTTTTGGTAGCAGATTTAACTGGAGGAATTAAAAAGTGACTGTTATCTATAGGTAAATAATTTTTCCCAAGATGGTGTGTGTCCTTTACACTTACTCTCAGCTATTTTTTTGTTGTTTTAGTTCACATCTGTTTCTTTTAGTAAACTTGATGCCAATTATCTGTGCATGGTTTCTGTCACATATTATTCATTAATATGCTGGGAATGTCTTTCCTAACACAAATACCCCCAAGATGCCCTTAATTTCTTCTGAGAAGTAAGAACTTGGAATAATTAGTGGAGTGGTCTTTTAGCATACATTTTAACACAGATGTTCAAATGTATACTTAAGTGACAATAGCTGAAATAGTGTTGAGCTATGGTAAGGAAGGGGAGATAGATAAATGGGATGGCTTAAATATGCCTCTTGTACGTAACCCCATCTTAGATCTCATTTTTACCTACATTTAGACTCCCATATTTACATAAGAGAAAATAATGGTCATTTGGGAAGGGGTAGATTATATAATAAATGGTGGGAAAATTGAATTTGGCAAAAAATTTAAAAAAGCAATTCGGAGAAAACCAGTTTAGGACCTCACCGCATACCATACGTCAAATGAATGCCAGATGATAGGAATAATTAAATGTAAGATACAGAAGTATAATAAAATTGATAAAATTTGGTTAACTATTCAAATAATCTTTGATAAAAAATTATTTTCCATCTATCAAAACAGAGGAAGAAGCCAAGATGGAAATAACTGATTTATAAATGTACATCAATCTATAGTTCATGTCTATAGTCAATCTATAATCAATGTATGAAGTTCAAAATTATCACTACAACAGAATATATCAAAATCAAAAGGTTGACAGATTAAAGAAGTATTTGCTGGCTGGGTGCTCATGCCTGTAATCCCAGCACTTTGGGAGGCCGAGGCAGGAGGATTGCTTGAACTTAGGAGTTCAAGACCAGCCTGGGCAACATAGCAAGACCCCATCTCTACAAATACTTAAATGCTTAGCCAGGCATGGTGGCACATGCCTGTGGCCCTATCTACTCAGGAGTCTGAGGTGGGAGGATCACTTAAGCCTGTGTGGTTGAGGCTGCAGTGAGCCGTGATCATGCCACTGCACTCCAGCCTGGGCAACAGAGTAAGACCCTGTCTCAAAAAAAAAAAAAAAAAAAAAAAGCATTTGCTAAGGATAAGAAGGAATAATAGGCCCAGTATATATATATATATATATATATATATATATATATATATATATAAAAACCTCATGTAAACTTTAACAAAGAAACAAACAATATTTTAGTAACACATGGGAAAATGGAACATGACAGATAAGTCACAAATGAGGAAGTGAACATGGTCAATAAATGTGAAAAGTTGATCAGTGTCACTAACAATCAGAGAAATGAATGGTGAAACATGATATTTTCATCTATCAAATTATCAAAAGTTAAAATATGGTAATAGAACTGGCATGATTACAGTGAGACAGACACTTTTGGACAGTGCTGTTGAGCACTGTATATCATTTCAATAAATCAGTTTAGCCACATGCATCCAGTTCCTCATATATTCCCTGGCCTAGTTGTTCACTTCTAAAAATTTATTAGGAATCTATTTGAAGGAACTGATTGGAAATTCAGACACAGATTTATTTTTCAAAATGCCCAATATAATAATTTTTAAAATTGGGGAACAAAACAGAACACAGGTTGGCAAACTACGGCCTGCAAGACAAATAGGCTCTGCCACTTGTTTTTGTGCAGTCTGTGGGCTAAGAATGATTTTTTACACTTTTAAATGATTGAAAAAATTCAAAAAAAATATTTTATGACACATGAAAATTACATAAAAGTTTCATTGGAACATAACCACATCCATTTGTTTACATAAGTGTCTATGGCTACTTCCTTTATTTCTTTATTTTTGAGATGGAGTCTTGCTCTGTCACCCAGGCTGGAGTGCAGTGGCGCCATCTCGGCTCACTGCAAGCTCCGCCTGCGGGGTTCACACTATTCTTCTGCCTCAGCCTCCCGTAGAGTGTGGAGCTGGGACTACAGGCGCCCACCACCACACCCGGCTAATTTTTTGTATTTTTAGTAGAGACGGGGTTTCACCGTGTTAGACAGGATGGTCTTGATCTCCTGACCTTGTGATCCGCCTGCCTCGGCCTCCCAAAGTGCTGGGATTACAGGCGTGAGACACCGCGCCTGGCGTCTATGGCTACTTTCACACTTGAACGACAGACTTGAGTTGTAGGACAGAGATCATAGGGCCCATCAGGCCTCATATATTTGCTACCTGGTCCTTTTCAGAAATGTTTTGCCAACTGCTGGTATAATAAATAATGGTATGCTTATATGATGTAATATTTGTAGCCATGAGAATGATTTTTGCGATTAATTTATAGTAACATGGGAAAATACTCATAACATCATGTCAAGTGGAAAAAATCTGGAACAGAACCATATATACTAGAGTTTCGCCAGGATTATTATGTTGGATAATAATAGAATTTCATACATTCACAAAAATCTGAATTTAAAAAGTTATGCAGCATAGCTTTTACTATGCTATTTTGCAGAGTGAATCTCCTAGAGGGAGAATATAGTACACCATGTCCTCAATTTTTTTGTCCCCAGAACCCAATGTTCCATAAAACGTAATTTTGTAAATGCCCGTTTATACATAATGGCTTCCATTATTCTATAGTATGCTTGATGTACACACGCATGCACACATACAGGATGTAATAGAAAATGAGTTAAAATGTTGACTGGGTCGACTTCTCAGGGATAGGACTATAGATAATTTTGGGGGGATTGCATGTTTCTGTATTTTTTGGAACAAGGAGGAATTAATCTTGCAATTAGAAAAACATTAACAGAAAATATAAAGTGATGCCTGTTAAAGGAAGAAGATTGTGGAATTAAAGTAGAACCTTTGGGTAAATTAGAAATATTTCAAATGTGTACTATACACCTGCACAGTAAAACTTGAAGCCATTTCTATTTATCTGTTTATCCATTATCCATTTGTTTTCTCCCTTGTCCCTTCCTCTTCCCCCACTCTCCCCCTCTATATCAATCAATCAATCAATCAATCAATCAAATGCCTGTATCTAGGTGCATGTAATTTAAACAGCTATCTAAGACAATTTAGGACACATTTTTATGTTCTAATAAAGCAGCTAATCTTATTATTTTGCCATCAAGTAAATAAGAATTATCATTTCCTCCCAGTTATGCAGAAACTGGACTAGTTTTATTTTTTAGCAAACTTTTTATTTTGGAATAATTTTATATTTATAGAAAAGTTGCAAAGATAGTGCAGAGAATTCCTGCACAACCTTCACCCAGGTTTCTCTAATGTTAAAATCTTATATGGCTGTAGTGCCTTGTCAAGACTAAAAAATTAACAGCACTATGTTACTGTTAACTAACAGTAACATAGAGTTTTTATGGGTTTCCACCAGTTTCCCCACTGATATCCTTTTTCTGTTCCAGCATCCAATCGAAGGAATCACATTACAATTTAGTGAGCTGGTTTCTTTTGATTCAGTGAAAACTTCTTAGAGTGGACTCAATCTCAATTTTGTGAATTATAAAGCACCAAATATAGGTGAAGTATTTGGCTATTCTTTATTAAATTACTAAATTCCTGTTAGTGGGCAGGGGGTTTCCAAGGGACACCCCTACTTATGTTTTCATGCTATCTATTCATTGTGTCTGGCCTGAATAAAGAACTTTAAAACTTGCAAAACATTGTTACAAATACTTTCTCTCTCACCAATGACTCCACGAAGGAGGCAAGGCACATATAATCTTGATTTTTCCCATTTCACTGATTAAAAAATTGAAACCTGGAGACATGTGCAACCTGTGCAGTCGCACAGGGTCTTGTGCTTAGAAAAGCCTTGTGTTTGGTTTAATGTTCTCTTTCAACCTTTTTGAAATTCTTAATTATTTATGAGCACAGGGCCCTGCATTTTGATTTTGCAGCGAGCCCCACAAATTATGAAGCTGGTTCTTCCTGGAGCATTTGCCTTGCTCACACAAGCGTACATAGAATTTGTGCAGTTGGGTGGATTTTAGTGCTTCCTGACTTGGAATTTACTCTAATTTCTGCTACACTGCAACATATTTCCATCAACCTTGAAACCTGTAACTTGCATCCAGCCTTGTAATCTGTTGACTTAATTTTCAAAAACTTGACTTTCCTGGCTCTGTACCAATACCTCAACATTTTTGCATGTAATTTTTGCCTTGACAACTTTGGTTTCTGTTTTAAAAACAAATCAGTGTAAAAACTTGCTTACTTGTGGGTTAGACAAACTGGTCTGCTAACTTATGTTCTTATCCTAGTTGTGGCTATTGCCTCAGCAGCTATGGATATCATATTTATTAAATAGGTTTAAAATAAAATAAAAACTACTCTATTTTGTTTCTGAGCTGGCTAATTAGCTCATGCTGCTGTCAGGGATGAACTGTGAATTATAACTCCCTTCCTGAAGGGGTGATATTAATTTTTCTGCAGACATGGAAACATTTGGCTAAGCAGTATGATTTTAAAATCAGGGAGCACTGCTTGGTGGCCAAATAGTCAAAGTAATGCTTAGTGGCCCAGATTGCAAATCCACATTATTGGTTCTGGCCCAGGAAGCCCTTGATAACTTTTTTTCCACAGTTCTTTGAGAGAGATGAGGGCTTCAGCCAAGCGAGGACTTCACCCTTGGCTTTATATCACCAGCAGAAATAGTGATTTTCTTCTGGGAGCAAAGGTCTGGGCTGACCATTCTGCTTTAATTTTAGTCTTATAAAGATCTGATTATATTGGCATTGATTGTCCAGTAGTTGGACATAGTCATGCTTGCATTTAGTTTACAGATTCAATCACAAGAATTTGGGAGAGAGAGAGAGACCCCCAAATCCCAGAGATGGGATGTTGGAATGGGTTCAACATATTTTTACATGTGGAAAGGGCATGAATTTTTATGGGCAAGAGGGTGGGATGTTATGAGTTGAATTGTGTCCTCTCTAAAGATATATTGGAGCCTAACCTTCAGAACCTGTGAATGTGACCTTATTCGGAAACAGGGTCTTTGCAGGTGTAATTAAGTTAGGAAGAAGTCATATTGGATTAGGGTGGGCCCTACTCCAGTAACTGATGTCCTTATAAGATGAAGGAAATTTGGACACAGACATAGGAGAGAGCCATGTGAAGACACAGGCAGAGATTAGAATGGCACATCTATAAACCAACGAACACGAAAGGTTGCTGGCAACCCTCAAATGCTAGAAGAGGTGAGGCGGGACCCTTTCCTAGAGCCTTCAGAGGGAGCATGCCTCTGCTGATGTCTTGATTTCAGACTTCCAGTCTCAGGAACTGAGATAATACATTTCTGTTGTTTTAAGCAATCTAGTTTGCAGTACTTTGTTATGGCAGCCCTAAGAAACTAATACATATTGTAAATGAGAAAAAAAAGATTAAGTGAAAGTACAAACAGCTTGAATCATCCTATAAGTATGAATATAAAAGACAGTGCATCCTTTAAAGTTTTCCTTTCTTCCTAATTATGATTATTGTAAAAATCTGGAAAATAAAAAGCAGTATAATCCCTTTACACATATGAAAAGTACTTTGACCCCTTTGCATATAGCATATTAGAATACACTTCCTATTTTGTTTTCTGTTCTATCTCTAAAAGCATATCAAATTATATATGCAATTTTGAAAGATTTCTCTTGAACTTAAATGCTAGCATGAGCATTTGCAATGCTGTGAAATGTTCTTTGAAGTATCTTTCATATAGACTGAAATGATTCTTTGTATGGATGTATCATATTCCTCTGGAAGGATGTACCATAACTTATTTAACTACTTCTATGTTTTTAGACATTTAGGTGAAATGTCTTTAGTCTTTTTTAAAATCAATTTTTGACCAGGTTGCTGATTTTTCTCCTAATAATAGATCCCCAGAATGGCTTTATATTAGAAGTAAACACACACATGCACACACACATATAACATACTTAATAGCTTCAAAACCAACAGAGAAGAAACTTTTCAAGAAATGATTATATGAAAGCTTGCCACAGCCAGTCTAGGGCTTGTTAGCAATGCTCTAAGGTACTTTTGGGAAATTTCCCTCATTCTGGTTGCACAGAACTATGTTCAGAACAATACTTAGACCAGGCTGATCTGGCAGACTGCAGACATTGGGCATGATGAATGGGGTTTGTGTTCATACCTGAGTGTTCTGTATTATTCCTTGCCCAGTAACCAAATGTAAATCATATGACTCCAAGATGAGGGGGATCCTGGCTGGGATGAGGCACTTCCTGGTACATATCTAGACTGGCCCTCTTGCTGAACTGATCTTGTCTATGCATGTAGGAACAAGGCACAAGACATGTCTAAAACATCAGTTTCTAACTTGTAAGAAATGGATAAAAAATTTAATTCACAATATTACCTCAAGCTATAAAATATCTACATTATATCAGATAGTAAGAGTAAGGAACTTAACATTTTATTGAAGGACATGAAACAATACCTAAATAAATGAAGAAACACACCATGTACTGTTGGAAAGACTTAGAATACTGACATTTATTAATTAATTTAATATTATATTATTTTAATTAATTTAATTAATTAATATTAATTAATATTTATATAATGTCATTATTTGCCAAGCACATATGTAAATGCAAAATAATTCCTATAAGAATCCAAATGAAGACATTTTTGGAATGAGAAAAATTATAGGCAGAAGAAATGATAGTAGCTAACAAAATTTATGTTTCAGAAGAATAATCGGGGGTAAGGATCTTGTGTTATCAGATAAAACTTATGATAATTCTATGGTAATGAAAACAAAATGTCAATGGCATAAGAAATAATAACCAAGACAATGGGACACAGAAAGAACCTTAGCATATATCCAATTATATAGAAGTTAATCTTGGAAAATCTGGCATTATAATTCAATAGGAAAATAAATAATTATGTTGTTGGTATAATTTTGCTATCCATTTGGGAGGAAACTAATATAAATGCCTACCTTATACCATTTATAAAAATATATACCTGGTGAATTAATGCAACTCAATGTAAAATGAAATCTTTATGAATATTAGAAGAAAATTTAGAAAAATATTTGTTTCTGTAAACTTGTGTGTGAGTAGAGATTAGGAATCAAGTTGGGAAACTTAGAGGGAATCAAGAAAATGATCAATAGACGTACAAACTTAAAATTTTTCTTAATGCAAGAACCTATAATAACCAAAAGACAAGAAATGAACTGGGTCAAATATGTGCAGTCATATGACAGGTAAAATGTTAATGCCTTCAATTTACAAGGAATCTGCACAAATACATTGGAAAAATGATACAATAAAAAAGAATGTTCATATTTATAGAAAATGAAATGCAAATGGTTAATAAATGAAAGGTGGTGTAATCTCCTTAACATTGAAGGGAATGTGGATTTGAGAAACAATCTTTTTTTTTTTTTTTTTTTTTCTGAGATGGAGTCTCACTCTTACCCAGGCTGGAGTGCAGTGGCACCATCTCAGCTCACTGTAAGCTCCGCCTCCCAGGTTCACGCTATTCTCCTGCCTCAGCCTCCTGAGTAGCTGGGACTACAGGCACCTGCCACCACACCTGACTAATTTTGTGTATTTTTTAGTAGAGACGGGGTTTCACCATGTTAGCCACGATGGTCTCGATCTCCTGAACTCGTGATCTGCCTGCCTCGGCCTCCCAAAGTGCTGGGATTACAGGCGTGAGCCACCGCGCCTGGCGAGAAACAATCTTAACTTGTCCAATATCAAAACCTAAAAGACTGGTAACAGTCAGTATTAGTAACAATTTGGGGAAACAGACGTTTGTGTATTGCTGATGGAAAGGTAAATGAACAACCTTTATGGAAAGTTATCTTTTAATATTTGTCAAAATTTTAAAAATGGATATGTCTTTGATCTAGCAACCCAGCTTTGGGAATGTATCCTATTACATTAAACATACCATAACGTAAGGTATATGTATATCCAGGCAGCTTTTTCTTATAGCTGTAAACTTGGAGACAACGTGAATGTTTCACAATAGAAAAATGGCTGTTTTAATTGTGCAAATTCTTAGTGTGAATTATTACTAGAAAAATTATGTATATTGACCTGGAGAGATGCAGTGATATGTTACCAAGTGAGGGGAGAAAACTATCTTCAGGCGAAAATGTAGAGTATAAATTTTGTAGAAAAAATAGGCCCTCTTTCCCACATACATGTGTTTGTATGCCAGCATGGTAAGAGATGTAGCAGGATATGCCTTAAATCATTATTGGATATCCTGGGAGGTTTGACTAAATTAGAAGGTAAATTATCTGTGTAAGGAATTTAGCACTGTGTCTATTACAGTCAACATTTTAAATAAAATATGTCATAATTGTGCTTTAAATACCAATTTATAAACATTTATTACAAAGTAATATAAAATAACATTGTTTTTTAAAAAGAGAAAAAACCTGATTATGTCAATTTTTGAGTACTTCCCTATGTCTTTCTCTATATACACATTATGCATTTGCATCATATATATAGATATATATATATTTACTTAACTCTGCATTTTTCATGGTATTTAAAAATCTCTTGTATTATATATTTCTTTAATATGATAGTTTTTCATGGCCGAATGGTATTTAAATTGAAGTGTTGTGATTTTTTTCAACTATTCCTCTGTTAGGCATATGTTATTTTCAGTTTTCTTCTACTTTGATTATTGCTGCATAAACACCTTTATGCTTACTATTTGTTTCCTGCTGATTAATTTAAAAATATACTCCTTAGTGTATAATTACTGTTCAAAATATGTAAGAATGCTTATTGGTCTTGTTACACACTGCCTTAGCTATAACATTTTACATCAGCTATTTGAATTGGGATTCACTGTAATCCTTTTCTGTCTGTGGGCAAACTTTCTAAAGGCAGATCTGAAAATAATTTGCAAAGTGCTGCTTTTCACTCCATTTTACTGATAACCTATCATAACGACATGTTACCACTTGTTTATCACAACTAGAAAATGTAAATATACCAAAGTGCCTGTATAGCGGAAAGGATCTTTTAAGATGAGTTTGACAGAATTACTGAAAATAATAACAGTAATTTACATTTATCTGGTATTCTTCCTCAACAGGCTGATTTCCATTTTCTTTTTTAGTATAATGGACTGATACATGTTTTCTTATGCTGTTTTGCTACTACCTTTTCTGTACACATCATTTAAGGAACAGTTCTCACTTTGCCTGAGTTACTATAGCTTATCTCTCAGTGGAAATTTGAGAAAATAACTAGAACTGCTATCATCGATATTCCCATTAATCCCATTTTCTATGTTTCTGATGTATCCTTCTATAGTAGGCTCTCTTTGGTATTTAGGGGGAGATTCCACAAACACCTGTAAGTTTTGAGACCCCTCTCATATCTCTTGTCTATTGACACCCCTGGGATTGAGGATTCAGGTACTGTACTCTGATGTTTATGTCTGTTACAGATACTCAATTTTACCTATGATGTTTTTGTCAGTTATAGATACTCATTTTTACCCATGGGTCATGAATCTGCATTGCTTGGCTGTTTTCTATTGCCTTTGGGGCTTATTGAATAAGTGTTGACCTTCTTATCTCAAGATAGAATTCCTACCATGGATATCTAATAGTACTACAGATATTTTCACTCTCACTTTTTAAGCAATCGTAGCCCACCCAGTCAAAACATTTTGTATTTTTAAGCTTTGTTGGTCATGAACTACCAAACAAGTTGGTCAGGAGCTTTAACTGATCATTTTCATTTAATTATGCCACGTTTTTAGGAAGAAGTGGCCATAGGCTTTTATGTTTTATTACTTCAAACAACGTCAAAATATAATCAGTGTATTACCTGCCACACTCCCTCCCCCTTTTCTGATAGAGAACATAAGACACTTGTGGTGGTAAAGACATCTGTTTTAAACTCAAATAACAGATGGCACCGTTTGAACTCAACAGAAGTAGAGAAGAAATGGAATGCAAGCTTACTCGCACAATTAGAAACTATTTAAGTGATGTTTTGCATATTTGGATTTTGCAGATTGCTTCGTAAGTGATATACCTTAAATTGAAATGCTCTAAGATATTTATCATTTCAATTTCTGCTAATTTCTTTTTCTACACTAAAGGCAAGTTTTTGTTCTTTAATCATTAGCTATCTTCCTCTCCCTCACCATACAACCTCTTCAGTAATTGGCAATGGAATTGGTATTATGGAAGCAAGTTAAACAGATGTAGCTCCTACCTCTGTGACTTACGTTCTAAAAGTAGCATTTCACAGGGCTACCAGAGTTGAACAAAAATAAAAACACAAGGAACAATGTCATAAAAAAAGTTATACCAGCTGTTCCTACCATACCTCTGTTTTCTTTTTTCTTTTTAGTAAACTATAATTATATGCAGTAAAATGTTCTAGTCTTATGTGTACAATTTGATAAGTTTTGACAGTAAGTACACCCACATAACCAACACTCCAGTTAAGATGTAGAATCTTCCATCACTCCAGAAAGTTTCTTTGTAACCCTTCTAAATTAATTCTCCTCTCTGCCAGGCAAACACTATTCTGATTTCTATCGCCATAGATTAATTTTGTCTGTTCTAGAACTTCATATTCATGGAATCATTGGGTATATACTCTTTGGTGTCTGATTTCTTTCATTCAGTATAATAAGATTCACCCATGTTGTTGCATGCATTAATAGTTCATCTTTTTTGCTGAGTAGTATTTCATAGTGTAGATATAGATATACCACAATTTGTTTTCCATTCTCCTATTGATGGGTAACTGGTGTGTTTGTGGTTTTTGACTATTATGAATAAAGCTGCAATAAACACTCTTAATTTAGTGTTTTTGAGGACATATGTTTTTGTTTGTTCAGTGCCTGGGAATTGCTGGATCACACTGCAGTTTTATGTTCAATTTTATTAAGAAACTGCCATATGGATCTATCATATTACATTCCCATCAGTAATGTATGAGAGTTCCCATTGTTCTGAATCCTTGCCAATGTTTGTTTGGTATTGTTAGTTTTTGAATTTAAAATTTAAATTTTATGCTAAAAATTAAACTTAAAATTTAGTGAATATGTAGTGACTATGTCGTGTGTCTCACTGGTTTTCATTTGCATTGATGTGATGACTAACAATATTTGAGCATCTTTTCATGCATTTATTGGCTGTTCATATGAATTCTTTTTTGACATGTCTGTTTGAATCTTTTGGTCATTTTTTATTGAATTGTTTTTCTTCTAATTGATTTGCAGGAGCTCTTTACACATTCTGGATACAAGTTGGATATATGTATTGTTATTTTTTTTTCTCTAAGACTGCCTTACATTTTCATTTTCTTAATGGTATCTTTTGATGAGTAGATGTTTCAAATTTGTGTGAAGTTTCCATTTATTATTTTTTTCTTATAAGGGTAGGGCTTTTTGCACTCAGTTTAAATAATCTTTGCCTTTTTTTCTAGTAGCTTTATTGTTTAGCTTTTAGTTACAGGTCTCCAATCCATCTTGAGATAGTTTCTGTGTGGTGCACAAAGTTCATCATTTTTTATAGGGTTATTGTCTCAGTCCATTCAGGCCGCTAGAACAAAATAGCATAGACTGAGTGGCATATAAACAACAGAGATTTATTTCCCATAGTTTTAGAGACAGTGAAGTCCAAGATCAAGGCACCAGCAGACTAAATGTCTGGTGAGGGATCTGCTTCCTCACAGATGGCTCCTTCTTGCCGTAACATCACATGGCTAAAAGGATGAGGTATCTCTCTAGGGTCTTTTATGAAGGTGCTAATCCCATTTATGAGAATTCCACCTTCACAACCTAATCACTTCCCAAAAGGTCTATCTTTTAATAACATTATCTTGAGGGTTGGGATTTTAGCATATGAATTTTGAGAGGACACAAACATTAAGATCATAACAGACACCCACTTGTTCCAGTGCCATTTGTTGAAAGTACTTTCTCCACTCAGTTGTTCTGGAAACTTTGTCAAAAATTATTTGATCATGGTGTGTGGCTCTTTCTTCTCTCTCTGTGCTTTTTTGGTGATATATCTGTAGATCATATGCCAATACCACATTGTGTTGATTGCTGTAACTTTATAGTAAGTCTTGGAGTCAGGAATATAAGTTCTCTAGCTTGGTTTTTCTTTTTCAGGAATTTTGGTTCTTTGTATTTCTGTATAAAGTTTAAAATTAGCTTTCAATTTCTATAAAAAATGGACTGGGTTTTAAGTTATGATTTCTTTGAATCTGTGGGTCAATTCAGAAAGGACTGACAACAATACTGAGTTTTTCAATCAATGCATGTGGTGTAGCTTTCCATTTATTCAGGTGTTCCTTAATTTTTCTCAGTAATGTTTTATCATTTTCATGCTATAGGTGCTTTATACCTTTTATTACATTTATTCCTAGGTACTCCAAGTTTTTGATGCTATTGTAAATCTACCATGCTTTTTAAGAATGTGTTTTCTCCATTTCTTGAGGTGAGTTTAGAATGTTTTATTACTTTAAAAACATTGCTATTACATCAGGCAGATAAAACTGTTTAGTTTCCATTGCTATGGTCATTTGCCTATTTTAGTTTGTGTTGAAGTAATGTAGTGTGGTGAGGTGTAACAGACTTTGGAGTCCTTTGGTTCCAAGTTTGAATTCCTGTCCTGTCACTTGTTAGCTGTGTAAATTAGCCAAGTCACTTAAATTCTATAAGCCTTAATTTCTCTGTCAGTAGATTGGGGATGATCATAATGATCTTGTCTAGTTGGTATGAATATTATCCAACAGAACACAATCTTACTAGAACTTGAGTAATAATGTGTGGATAACACTCTCTTAAAAAATTAAAGCAATTTTATTTTGGGAGAGACAATATATATAAGTCATAAAATATATGAAAATATTAAAGGGCATATGGTGAAAAGTAAGTCCCCTTCCTATTTCTGACATTAATTTGCCCAGTTCTCCTCCTCAGAGGCCACCATTGTTACCATTGTTTGGTATATATGCAAAGCTATGTTATCTAAATGAAAATATATATTGATATACATTCCTTTTTAGAAGTACAAGTGTTAGCATACTGTTAATATTGTTTAGCACCTTGGAATTTATAAATGTTAACTGTATATCTTGGAGGAGATCATATGGACTTATTTTAAAAGAAAATTCCCATGGGCATTTTCTAACACTATTTTTTAAGATTATAATGTTATCTAGGTGATAGGATTCATAAGTCTCAGCCTTTTTCTTCCCCTGCTCAATAAAGTGTGAACTTGGTCTCTGCCCTTTTAAAACAATTCTGATTCTCCAATGTGCGTACCTTGTCTCCCAACCCTTATCAGAATGAATCATGGAGAAAAATGTTCTCAGAGTGGGAGAGACTGTGTCCAGCATTCACTTCAGGAATCTAGAATAGTGGTGGTGAGGGATGAAACTAGCTGAAGAACTTTAGGAGAAAGGGCTAAGTGCAGAGGAAATGGGAGAAGAGGTGATTGTGAAAGATTTTGGAGATGAACTCACGAATAGAAGGAAGAAATGTCTTCTGAGGTGGTAAAGTGAGAACTCCACCAGTTTTGAGATATTAGTGAATAGGAGAAGCCAAGAGATTTAAAAATAAGTGTAGAGAAGTTTTTTGTAGATATCTTTTAAGTTTTTCAAGAGCCTTGGACAGAGACTGGAATGAATATTTGCATTGGGATTCTTTGAATCTGGGGTGCTCTGAGGCCGAATCACATAGGATGTAGCTTTCATAGGATTACACTTGAGCATATACAAATAAAACTAGACATAGACCAACACAAGTAGATATAGACCAATACAATTTAAATTAATAATTTTAAATAAACTGGGTGGATGAAGTTTTGCTGTAATCAATTTACTGATGTTGTATATAGTAGCTGAAACACATATTGGAATGACATATTTTACTTGATTTGATTCTTTATATTTAAAGCATAACAGACTGTCATTTAGGTCATTATAGTTGTCATTATTTTTCCTATTTAATAATAAACTTAATTCATTGCTTTGATGTGATAATCAATTTGGATTGAACCTCAAAATACAATAGTGAAAAATTGAAAAGAATTGGTGTCGGCTGGGCACTGTGGCTCACGCCTGTAATCCCAGCATTTTGGGAGCTGAGGTGGGCAGATCACTTGAGGCCAGGAAATTGGAGACCAGCCTGGCCAACCTGGAGAAATCTCATCTCTACCAAAAATACAAAAAATTAGCTCGGCGTGCTGGTGCATGCCTGTAGTCCCAGCTACTTGGGAGGCTGAGGCAGGAGAATCACTTGAACCCAGGAGGCAGTGGTTGCAGTGAGCCCAGGTTGCACCATTGCACTCCAGCATGGGTGAGAGAACGAGACTCTGTCTTGGAAAAAAAATGGTTTAACAAAAAAGTCTTTATTATTGTTTTATTTCATTTAATACTAAATGTTGTAAATTGGTATCAACAAAAAGAAAACTCAAGCAACATATCATTCCTAAGCATGAATCTGTGAACACTGATAGCTTTGACTCTATTATTATTGTGTGATATTTCAACTCTCCCACCATTTTTTCTCTTTTAAATTGCTTCAAAATTTTTTGTTTATATGTGGCACATATACACCATGGAATACTATGCAGCCATAAAAAAGGATGAGTTCATGTCTTTTGTAGGGACATGGATGCAGCTGGAAACCATCATTCTCAGCAAACTATCGCAAGAACAGAAAACCAAACACTGCATGTTCTCACTCATAGGTGGGAGTTGAACAATGAGATCACCTGGACACAGAGTGGGGAACATCACACACCGGGGTCTATTGTGGGGAGGGGGGAGGGGGGAGGGATAGCATTAGGAGAAATACCTAATGTAAGTGACGAGTTAATCGGTGCAGCACACCAACATGACACATGTATACATATGTAACAAACCTGCATGTTTTGCACATGTACCCTAGAACTTAAAGTATAATAATAATAAAAAAGATTAAAAAAAAGTTTTTTGTTTCTACAGTGCCCTGTGAGGCTGTTTATTCTTTATTGAGAAAGTCCAATGAATCCTTCTCTGTTTTCATATTAACTCCTGACTATTAAAATCATACTTTGTTCACACTGTGAAAATTTTATTACGTTAAATAAAGTCTTACTTTCTAAAAACAAGCACTCTAGAAACGAATGTCTAATTCTATGAACATGTCTTTCAAGCACAAATTATTACCACAATATAAAGTTTTGCCTTTTTCCTTAGTACAAGAATTAAGGATGACTTCAAAAGTCAGATGTGGGCTGATTGCTGTCATTGGAACATTGAGGGCATGCCAACCTAGAGGAAGCCAGATGTGCTTATCAACACACTGTGAGCTAAACACTGTCACTCTGGGAAATTGCTTGGAGGCCAAAGTGATTGTAAAAAAACAAAAGAGCTGAAAAGAAGAGATTGTTTCTGGTTTAAAGAGGACACTCTGATGATCTAAAATGTGGCATACTAAAACTTTATGGATTATTATTTTAAATAAAACACAAAACTAAATTTTTCCAGACTTTGCAGTCCCTTTATAATGTATCCAAGGAGGTCCTAAGATACCAGTTTGAGAATCTCAGATACAGTGTTTTTAAAACGTCTAGTTTTCTACTTGGTACCTAGTAGGCATGTATCAATTCATACTGTTACAGTTTGAATATAGGTGTTTTCTTAATCATTTGTTGAATGCCTACTTATCCCTAGTAATGGGAGGGGGTTACAGAATATTCAGGAAAACACATTAGCCACTGAATTTGGGTCCAATAAAACACAAAGATAACAGTTTTAAGACCATGGATTCATTTATTTATTCACGTGTTTACTATACACTAGGCACTGTGCTAAGTGTTAGACATAAAATAACTAAACATGAAAATACAATTATGAATTATGATACATCCATTGAAAGAAATGACCAGAATATAATGGTAGAGAAAATCACTTAGATTTGTATTAGGGAAGGCCTCTGTGAGGAGGGAATATTTTACCCAGCACAAAATAATATTTTGCAAATTAAAAGAAGTGCTCAGGGAAACCGAAAGTAAGATTGTTCGCTGTTAAGTGGGGTTAAGCTGGAAAGCTTCAGAGGAGCTAATTTCTGAAATAGACCTTTGAGTGATAGAGGTGGTTTTGTGGAAGATAGTGGGAGAGAAGGAATAAGCATGTAGTTCAGTAAGCTTAGGAAATGGTAGCTAAGAGGCAGAAAGAGTTGATTAGCATATAAATATTAGGGAAACCAGTGGGCGCGTTGGCTCATGCCTACAATTCTAGCACTTTGAGAGGCTAAGACGAGAGGATCGCTTGAGGCCAGGAGTTTGAGACTAGCCTCAGTGACCTAGTGAGATCCCATTTCTACAAAAAATTTTAAAAAATCCTTAGGGAATGGGCAAAAGATGGAGATAGCTTACTAAGCAAAGGTTTATGATAAAGTATCTGATAGTGCTTGGTTCATAGAGGGGGTTCATTCAGATGGATGAAAAAAAATTCCAAACCAATATAAAGGCTTAATGATAGGCCCTGATATTTTTTCTTTCTCCCTGAAAGTTTTATTGTTAGCAATGCCTTAAAAAATTTACTCAAGTCCAACAGTAATATATTGATGTTATGTGTTCTGTAGGACTTATTTGTAGATGAGACAGTCTTTTACAAGATCATTTTTGAACGTCAGTATGGAAATAAATTCCTTTGAGTGGAGACCAAGATATGCCTCATGGGATGCCAACTTCTGAATATATTATCATGATGGTCACATTTTCAAGAGCAAAATGATTCTTTATGCATATCATTTTTACTTGGGGCTACTATTTTGTGGATCATATGTTTCATTTGTGAAAATGAGAATAATCATACATAGCAATTAAAATATGTTGCCCTCTTGAAAATATCAACTCAAGCAGTATTTATAATCTTTCCCAAACCATAAACATCATTCATTATTAATGCAACCATAAAACTAAATGTAATTGAAATGGCAAAATAGCCCATAAGTCTCATAAAATCAGTTTTTATAAGCCTGCTATCTTAGGGACAAATGTAATGACCCAATAAACTCAATGTGTAGGATTTTCTTGAGGTGCATATATTATTTGCTCACTTTATCTTTTAGGTTCTACTACTAACCTGTTCAGCCGCTACTGAATAAAGAGAGCATATATGACATCTAGAGTTCCACATCTCACAGACACTAGGAGTACAATTTTTCATTCAAGAGCATTTTGCTCCCCTGATGGGTCTAATATATTTTCCCCTTCAGATGTAGTTGATATTCTTATAAGCTGCAACTATGTGCCCTGAAATATGAATTGCTGATATTGGTAACTGCATTCAGGATGATCTAAAAAGTATGATGTGAATAGTTAATTAATTACAATGCAGTGACCTCTTTATCGATGAAAAACACAATGTGATTTAGTGATGAAAAACCACAACGTGGAGAGATCAAATTTTAACAAGATGTCTGGTGAACTTGGAACTCTCCATAGTACCATAGAATTTTCTGATTACAGGCATGTCCAAAGCCAAAGCTAATATGCCTGAGACTTTGGGGTAGTGCTGATCAGGATAGGCACATGACTAAAGAAACTACAGGTTTGCTTCAGTCAAACTCTGCAAACCCACATCTTCAATCCAGTCACTCTTACTTGAAAAGGAGACAGAGCCAGAAAAAAAAATGTGACCTAAAAATTGGGTGTGATTTCAATGGATATCTAAAAAGCTACTCTTAAGAGCTTCTATTTCTCAAAAGTTTATAATTGTCACATCCATTTCCTTTCTCATATGAGTGAAGTGTTACAGAATTTATTTTTCCAAACAGAAGAATTTGGGAATGAAGGCAGTATACCCCATACATTGGCTAATTTATTATAAAAGTCTTCCAGTGGGGTCTTTATCGAAGCCGTGGTTTTCTTTTTGACCTGGAAGTGAGGGTTTGAACAGAACCGTTAGCATTAGAAGATTTATCATCCTTAAAAAGTTGACTCTTCCCAAGACCTTTGGATGACTATATCATTTATCACTTATTCTAAAATGAAGTGACGATACTGATAAATTGCTTAGCCTGGCTTTGGAGAGCTTGGTAAGTTCTGCTTTTCAGGTGGAAAAACAGCTTCCATGAAATAACTGCCTAGATTCCTTTACCTCATTGCCTAAACTGCTTTTAGATTTTTTGCTTTCCAAATTCTTGCTCCATCCATTTTAGAGTTTTGAAATGTAGAACTCACTCTTATGGCATGCTTACTGTTAATGAAACCACTCAATAAAAATGCTAAAGTCAATCTTTTTTAAAAAATGTAACTTTAGAAGCTACAGGTAACTTGATGTAATTGAACTGTAGGAGACATGAAAGAATCAGATAGCAACGATTCTACCTGCTGGGTGTCTTGGCCAAGCAACCTTTTCTTGATAAAGGAAGTATTTTATCTAAGCCCTTCAATGTGATGCCATTTGTAGTGGAATGCAGGGGAAATTGATGGGGCAAAAATACTTCTAAATAATGTCATGGATTCCTCCAGGCAACACAAAGTCTACAAAATATTCCTTTTCTCAGCTAAAGTCATGAACATTACTATCCACCCCCCAACCCCGTCCAAACTGAATAGCATTTAAAAGGAGGAACACACCAGTTTTCTGAGTCAGGGGTAAGAAACAGATAGTTCCTTTTACTTTTTATGTATTATTCAAAATTTATTCATTAGCAAAATTTATTTATGAGCAAGGAGTTTAACTCCTTGTCCTTTTCCTTGTTCTAGGTAGACTTAGCTAGGGACATTCTAACCCAAAACATATTCAGGGTTCCATAAACATAGAAAAGGAAGAAAGGGATATTGAGTCAATGAACAGCAGATTTTGCTGCAGTATTCCATATACCAGGATGTGGAGCCTCAGGCTGTAGTAAGGAAATGGTGAAAAGCTCAATATTATGGGAGATGAGTGTCCTTGTTCTGTGGATATGAATGCAAGGAGATAAAACGGAGGAGTAGGTTGGAGCCAGGATTGCAAATAACCCCATGTGGCATGCCTGTCTGTCTCCTGTCTGCTTAAAGCCCATAGAACTCTTTAAACAGAGGAGAGACATTCTTTCGTAGGAAGGATGAATTGGAGTGGGGAGAAATAAAGGGCAGGGTCATTGTACTCTAGGTAAAGAGAGCATTCAATTTTCAGTTAAGCCAATTAACTTTCCAGTTGGTGCTTAAAGTTGTTTGGGAGTTTTGTGATATCGAAATATCTTCTATCTCCAAAGACAAAAATATCATTCTTATATCTCACCTTCTCTTAGTAAAATGGGATGGTTTTGGCAATTTACAGGCTTTGTTTTTTTAGGACAATGCAAGTTTTCCTAAAAGTGACCATGACTTTTAGTTTAGCATTGAATAAAATTTTGTAAGTTTATAACAGATGACCTCATCTCATGATCTCATGAGGCTTGACTAGGATTTATTCATTTATCCATCCATTTATTCATTCATGAAACATTTTTTTGAGCAGTGGTCAGACACTGTGCAAGACAATGTGAGTGAGGCATGCAGATTTCCCTCAAGGAGCACACAATATAGACAAGAACATGTAAACGCAACATTGCAAAGTCATGTTATAAATGAAGTTGTGGCAGCCAGAGGGAGGGATTCTTTTGAAAATATTGCAGGAAATAATAGAACTTACATGCAAAAACAGTCTATTCCCCATAATTATAGAATAGTTTAAATGAAGAGTCATAATGGGTCAAAAATCCAAAAATATCTTCATATATGCAACACAAATGTAAAATAAACTCACTGTTAGGCTAGAGTTTGGCAAACGATGGCTTATCAACCAAAGTGATCCATCACCTGTTTTTGCAGACAAACTTTTATTGAAACACAGCCATGTTCGTTTGTTTACATATTGTCTATGGCTGCTTTTGCACTACAACAGCAGAGTTGAGTAGTGACAGAGACCACAGGGCACACGAAGGCTAAAATATTTAATATCCAGTCTTTTATAGAAAATGTTTGCTGATCTCATCTCTAGACAAACACGACCCCATCCTCTTCTAGGCTCTTGTGACCCTCTATCCCTCTGTATGTTAAGAATAGGTGTTCTTGTCTGTGTCCTTCACCAGAGTTTGCCTTATTTCTTCAGTGTTTAGGCCAATGTGTGGCTGGAGTTTTGGCTTGAAAGGCTAGTGACTGCTTTCCACAGAGTACACTTAGCACAGAGTGGAAAAGGAGGTTAAGTCTCTTGTGTGAACCATCCTAAAGATTTCCTACTAGTGATGATGTCACCTGTTTCCTATGACCCTCCAGCCAGCTTTCTCCACATCTGGACAATTTGGTGAATTCAGAGGTACGGCGAGAAAGAGAAACTTTAAATTATATGAATATTTTTGCTTGGCTATTCTTTAAAGGTTAGATGCCTGACCCATTTGTTTTTCTCTAGCCCTTGATGCTATCTGATATGGTTGAGCACACCTGATCATCCTTGGAAGGGTAGCACCACGGCCGAGGAATTTTAAATTGCAGTGTGAAGGGATTTTGACCTGAAAGCACCTAGGAGAACAGAGTAGAAGTCACCTTTATACTTCTCAGAATACAGTAGGTAATTTTTTTATTTGCCTGCTCAGCATACAGTTGGGGAGCCACGTGGTCCAGATGGGGTGGACCCACGTCTTGATTCTGAGTGTGGTCACATGGCCCAGGCCCGAACTGAACTGGGAGAACCTTATGCAGGACTCTGGGGGATTGCTCAGGAAAAAATGCTTTATTCTCCACTATGCTTATGAAAGTGGTAGAAAGATCTGAAACTGCCAGAGGCCATCTTTGCCACCATGTCAGGAAAGACCACTTACAGGGAAGCGGAGCCTAGTGATCTCACCTTCCAGTATTTGGGCACATGGATTGAGCAGCATAGCCATTTATACCTCTAGTATGCCTGAGAAGTACAAAGAAAAGATAAATGGGAAAAGGAAAAAGGGACAGAGAGAGACAGGGTAGAAGAAAGATTCCTATTCACTGTTATACCCAGGTGAATTTATCTGGGGAAATAATAATAATACCCACCTTGCAGGTTTAGAGGAAATAGTTAAGTCCCTAAGGTGGAAGCTGTACACCTATTGTTATTTGATAGTTTGCCACCTGAAGAGGTAAAGAGACCTAAGCTATTTAAGGTTTTAAATCATCCCTGAAGCATCCCATTTTTCTAGAGTTGATTTTCTCCTTCTGTAAAATGAGGGGTTCACACTCGATCATATCTTAAGGCGTCATCCAGTTCTGGTCTTCACAGAATGCTTCTTCCCTTGGTAAACTCCAGTGTACGCACGAATAATTGAGGTGCAATGACAGCAGATGTCCGCCAGAGATCACTGCAGAACATGGTTCATTCCTTCCTGCATCCGCCTTCATTTGGAACGTCAGCAGTTAACAAGACTGTTAAGCAACTGTACCTATCACAACATTAGGCTTGTAAGTCGGAAAACCATGCATAGGCACCTGGACAGGTCACATGCTACATCTTCGCGTTCCTCGTAACTCGGAGGTAACCGTACCTTTTACTTTCTTGCTTCCCAGTAATCTACCACGTAAAATAAATAATATTTATTCATTATAGATTTTTCCTTCTAAGTATAATTTCCCTAGGCATCTTCCGTCTTTGAGGAGCAGTATCGTGGTTAATTATGGGAAACTAAAAATCTTGAGCCTCTAAGGAAAAAGTGAACACAAGCATTTTAGCAGAAGTTTGACCTGTTTCTCTTTCCTTGTCTGGTCTGCTTTGTGCTACCTGTCCTCTCGAAGCCACTACTGATAAGGAGATACCTTGCTTTGCTAAGGACCCTAGGGTTCTGCTCAGGGACTGTTATAGAAATGCCAGTGGTCCACTATAGCTTGTAATTCCACTGGCCATATGAGTTCTCACCTTAGGCATAAGGATCTGGGAAAGGTGGTGAGTCTATGCGTCTTGAGTATCTTTATACCTATGATGCTCTTCTCAGTGAAAACTAATTTTACTCTTACTCAGGTAGAAATATTTAATAAAAATAGAAACATTTAATAAAAATGGAATAAAAATCTTATGATAAAATTTCTAGTGCATATTATCAAAGTTCACTGATTGGGATTTTTAACCATTAGTCAGAGGTAAGTGAATTTACTTTCTGCACAAAACAGCTGAATTCAACTTGATTTACAGATAGGTTTATTTTTTTTCTAATAGTTATACAGTTTGATTTTATATTAAAAAGTACATATTTTGAAATGTGTCCATGTTAACACATATAAATCTGGTTCCTTTTTTTTGGGGGGATATGTGTGCAGAACATGCAGGTTTGTTACATAGGTATACACGTGCCATGGTGGTTTGCTGCACCCGTCAACCCGTCATCTACATTAGGTATTTCTTCTAATGCTCTCCCTCCCCTAACCGCCAGCCCCCGACAGGCCCTGGTGTGTGATATTCCCCTCCCTGTGTCCATGTGTTCTCATTTTTCAACTCCCAGGAATCTCCCACTTACAGAAGAGAAAGACCTTGAGGAGATAGTTCACTTTCAAACTGAACTAAGGCAGAAAAATGAGCCTAAAGTCCTGCAAAAAGGTGCGGGGTGCTGAAGAATATTCTAACATCTGAGTTAATAAGACTTAATAAGGGTTCAGTTTGAAAGTGAGCTATCTCGTCAAGGTCTCTCTTTCTCTTCAGTAAGTGGGAGATTCCTCGAGGATCCATAGCTGTTATCATGCCAAGCTATTAAAGTTTTTCCTTAAAATCCAGACATTCAGCTCCAGGCTTTCCAAGTGACAACCCTTAGTGAGGTGAGAGCGCCATTCTACTGAGTCGCTTGGAGCCCTTCCTTTTAGGTGTTACAGGTGTACTCCCTCTGCCTTGAGGGATCTGCAGGCATTACCCCTAGCTAGCAGTCCTTTCCTACACACCATGTGTGTAGAACAACTGCAACAGTCTATCCTTTTGTTTGCTTAGATTTCAATACTATAACTTAGGGTCTTATGATTAACTACTAAAGTAAGTTTTAAAAGCCACTAAAATATATTAAACTTTTGAAAGACATATTTTATTGTAACTTGTTTGAGCCCATGGTACCTGAACTCTACCTAGACTGAAGGATGATGATGAACTGCAAAGAACAAATGAAGGGGCCCTACTGGTAACTCTGTATTCACAATAGGCTTGCCACTTCCCCCAGAATTTCCAGGAGCTTTCCTTTGTTTTCTGAAGTGATACTAACTACCATATCCTGTTTTTCCCTCGTGAAAAAAGTTAACAAGGGCCTGCACTCTTTTTTTTTTTTTTTGAGATAGAGTCTTGCTCTGTCATCCAGGCTGGAGTGCAGTGGTGTGATCTCGGCTCACTGCAACCTCTGCCTCCCGGGTTCAAGTGATTCTTCTGCCTCAGCCTCCTGAGTATCTGGGACTACAGGGGCATGCCACCATGCCTGGCTAATTTTTTTTTTTTTTTTGTATTTTTAGTAGAGATGGGGTTTCGCCATATTAGCAAGGCTGGTCTCGAACTTCTGACCTTGTGATCCACCTGTCTCGGCCTCCCAAAGTGCTGGGATTACAGGCATGAGCCACCTGTACTTTTAACATGCTAACGAGGTACTTCATGGTTTATTGCACTAGTTATCTATTGCTGTGTAACAAATGATCCTGAAACTTAGCAGCTGAAAACAACAGACATTTGTTCTTTCACATGGTTCTGAATATTAGGAATCCAGTTGTGGCTTAGCTGAGTGGATCTGGCTTAGTCTCTCACAAGATTGCAGTTAAGCTATTGGCCAGGGCTGCTTTCTTCTCAAGGTTTAACTGGGCCTGTAGACTCTGCTTTTATGCTTACTCATGTAGTTCCTTGCTGACTGTTGACTATGTGGACCTCTCCTTAGGGCTGTTCAAAACATGGCAGCTTACTTTTCTGAGTGAGTGTCGTAAAAGAGAGAGAGGAAAGTGAGAAAGTGGCCAAGATAGATGCCACAGTTGTTATAACCTAATCTTGAGAGCGCCACACCATCAACTCTGTTGTATGCTGTTGGTCACACAGACTGACCCTGGTACAATTAGGAGGGGACTACACAATGGCGTGAATACCAGGAGGTAGGCATCATTGGGGGCCATCTTTGAGGCTAGTTATTACATAGTTTCTTGTCTGGCCAGTCCTCTTTTCCAGGACCCCACACTCTTTGGCCTTTTTGTTTCTTTAATGTGCCATGCTCACCCTAGCCACAGTGCCTTAAAACATATGGTGCCCTCTGCCCATGAAACTCCATTCCCTTCCTCACCTGCTTAGTTGCTGCTCCCCATCAGCTCTCAGCTCAACTACCTATTTCCCGGAGAAACCTTCTCTGACTCTTTCTCCATACTCCTCCTTTGCTTTTAACATTGTTGTAATTTTACATTGGCTGTTTCTTTAATTAGTGTTTTTCTCTACTTACTGTCTGGGTTGTAAACTCCAAATTTACATTAGTTTTTGCCTATGAATGTATTCCTGGCTCAGTGGCAAGATAGATGTGTTGAATGGATAAATGAAGAAATGAAGAAAGTCAAGGTCAGCATATGGGGAAGGTATGTGAGAAGGGAGTCCAGGTGTGTAAAGATAATGAGTGTGTGAGCTGAAATTATATGAGGGGAGGAAGTGGCCATTTTTCCTTCCTCCAACGTTCTCTATTCCTCTCCTTTTATCTATACCCCACGCCTGCTCCTCCTTTTCTCCTCCATGTCTTTCTTTTGCTTGTCTATTCCAGTTTGTCCTGTCTCTCGTCTTCTCACTGATAGTAATTGGAAAGGGGGAATCACATGTTGGAGCAAGAGAATGAGATATAAGTGAGCTGCGCAATAGCAGTAAATGTTTTTTATAACGTAGTCCTGGGCAAGTACAGGAAGCTGAGGCAAAAGTCTTCAGCTGTTACAGAAGTGTGGTAATTGGGACGGAGCATCCTGGTATGTTCATTCAATCATATGCTCATTTAACTCACATTCAGGAAGAAGATTTTGCCTATTGGAGAATGGGCTGGGTGTTGGGGATATAGAGACTTCAGGACACAGGATTCCTGTCATCAAGGAGCTCACTGACATCCAGGAGCTCACTATCTAGCACCTGGGTACTCAAAGTGTGATCATCAATGCCGCTTCAATGTCATCTGGGAGGTTGTTGGAACTGTAGGCTTGTAGGCCCCACCCAGATGAACTGAATCAGGATTTTTTTTTTTTTTTTTTTTGAGACAGGATCTCGCTCTGTCACCCAGTCTTGAGTGAAGTGGCATGATCACAGCTCACTGCAGCCTCAAAAACCTGGGTTCAAGCAATCCTCCTGCCTCAACCTCCTGAGTATCTGGGACTAAAGGTGCATGCCACCACACCTGGCTTATTATTATTATTATTATTACTATTTGTAGAGATGGAGTTTTGCTATATTTCCCAGGCTGGTTTCAAACTTCTGGGCTTAAGTGATCTTCCTCCTTTGGCCTCCCAAAGTGTTGGGATTACAGGCATGAGCCACCGTGCCTGGCCCAGGATTTTCATTTCAACCAGATGCCCAGGTGATCTGTGCATTCATTAAAGTTTAGGAAGCAGCTGGTTAGAAAACACAGGCAAGTGAAAAGCTGAGGACAACAGGTAAAGAAGTAACAGGATGGTCATAAACACAGGGTGCTGGAGGATCACATTGTAACACCATCTGACCCTTGTCTGCTGATGGCAGTTGATGGTGGCAGGGAGGGCAGGAAATTGCAAGGGAACAAGAATTTGAAAAGGGAAGGGTTCCATAGGGAGGAGTGGCATGCAGAGAAAGTAGAATATACAAAAGCCTGTTGGTGCTCAGAAGCATGACCCTCTCTCAATTAGGTGCAAGTTATTCAACCTGGATAGAACTAGAATCTGAGGTGAGAAATGACAAGAGATGAGGTTCAACACATGGATGGAAGTAGATCACAAGGAATTCACCGTGTTCTCCTAACGAGGTCCAGCATTATTTTCATTTTATTTTTTTCTTCCATCTTTTATTTTAGGCTCAGGGGGTACATGTGCGAGGTTTGTTACATGGGTAAATTGTGTGTCACTGGAGTTTGTATACCAAATGATTTCATCACTCAGGTAGTGAGTATAGTACCTGATAGGTAGTTTTTCAGTCCTCACCCTCCTCCCACTCTCCACCCTCAAGTAAGCTGTGATGTATATTGTTCCTATCTTTGTGTCTGTGTGTACTTAATGTTTAGCTCCCACTTATAAGTGAGAACATGATATATTTGGTTTTCTGTTCCCATGTTAATTCACTTAGGCTAAGGGCCTCCAGCAGCATCCATATTGCTGCAACGGACATGATTTTGACATTATTTAAAGCATTGGAGGGTCACTGATTATTCTAGTTTGCACTGATGGAAGGTCATTCTTAAAGGAACAGGAGCAGAGCTAATGATACTATAATAATATTTATTGAGCATGTATTATATACCAGGTACTGTACAAAACATGTAAAATGCTTTATTTTATGTAATCCTCCAACAAACCTATGAGGAAGATACTATGATAACTTCTAGGGGTTCAAAGGATGGTATTGCTGTCCACTATGCACATGGAGGGCACAGGGAAAAAGTTCCTTTGATGATGCTGCAGAAAGAAGCAGACTAAAATTGCTTTGTACTTGGAGTTTGAGTGTCCACATTACTCTTATATCTCAGGGTCTTTGGAGAAGTGGAGTGATGAGATGAGAGCTAACAGTTTTGTTGTCCTCCTTTGTTTACTGCTTTCTGTTAAAATTCTGTTTTGTTTGAAGAACATTCTCTTTTGCCTCCATGGCATGAGCTATGCATCGTCAGCCAGCTTAGCACAGAGACCCCAGGCAATTGTAGGTGCTCTGTGGGTTACCTTTAAAGCGAATTCCCTGAATAAACAGTTCAGTAAAAAACACCAGGTGCCCAATCTCACAACCCATAAAGTCAAACCTGACTTTTGTGTCCTGTGGAGAGCCATTTTTACCAGGGTTAGCAGTAGCCAGAATTAGCAGGCAGGGCACATTTGTCTTAGGGCTCCCCTCTGTCTCCCTTTCTTGGAAAACTATCAGATTTAGTTGGGTTTCTTTTCCTCATCAAAACATAGCTGGCCCGTGTCCATTTTTTCAGGTTCCTCCCCTTCCTGAAGAAAATGTTCATGATGTATTAATTAACTGGATTTTAATCTTTTAGAATGAGTCAGCCTGTTAGTAATATCGTATCTCCCCAACAACAGATGCCTTGTCTTTAGAGTTCTGCTAATGTGAAACATGGAAAACAAGATCAGAGAAGATTTGCTTCTTTGGAATGCCTTCTCTCCCTTTCCCCTGACCCCTCTGGCCTGTTATATCAATGAAGATGGAAAAGGAAAGAGACAAAGTCTCTTTGCCTAACTGTTTTCAATTGTTATTTCCCATGGTTTTGCTTGTTTTTTAGCCAACACTGACTCTCTCCTTCTGGGTCATCTGTGTGACATACATCCCAATGGTTGGGCTCTCTCCATGGGGCACCAATGTGTTCTTTCATGGGCACCATTGAGGGCATGCACAGTTCCCTGATGTGGCAATCTAAGCCCAAATTATTCTCTTGCATTTTTCCCTTTAGATCAGCAACTTGCTGCTGGCTCCCCTCTTGCCTTCTGGAGTTGGTCATATTCACTTGACCACCAAAATGGAGGGCAGCAAGGGGGCTATCCAGCCCCTTGCCTGCTTCCTGGCATCTCCCTCCTGTTTTCTCTCCTCTGCTTGGGTAAACCAAAGACAAAAAAGCACATCTGCCGGAGCACATGTCCAACCAATATTCAGATGCCAGTCTCTTCTCCTTGCAGGCACATGTAACCAGTGGTCCTCTTTGTGCCTGTTCCTCATTCAGATTCAGAATTGGTGAGGATCTCCATGGAGGAAGTGAGGAAAAAGCTATTGTGTGCTCTGACTCAGTTACCACCTGTCCTCCCACCCTCCACCCTTCCGCAATCTTCTCCCATTGTCAGGGACAGTGGGAGAGGAATTGAAGAGAGAGGGCAGCAAAAGCAGTTCAGCTCCCTTTTAGGAAGCTCTGTGGGGAGGTGTCTGGTTCTAAGTATTTGTGGCTCTCTTTAGAATAGGGAGTAGTTAGCTTTTTGGCCCCAGTGTCAATTTCTGGCCACAGAAAAACTCTTATTCAAGTTCCAACTATATAAGCATCACACGAAAGCTAGAAATAATAAAATAAACAATTGATTTGAATAAAAAAAAATTAAAGGTCTGTCTGTCAAAATCTGACTTTAACAATGACAAACTGGAAAAATGTTTGTAATGTGTATGCCAGACAAAGATTGTGATTCTTAGCATATAAAGAGCTGTTGTAAATCAATAAGAAAAAGAGGAACATTTCAATGGAAAAATATGAACAAAGGATGGTAACAGCAGGTAAGTAATAGGAAAAATATATAATATAAAATTGAAAATGAAAAAATACTTCATTCCTACCAATTACCAAAGAGATGAAAAATCCAATAATTTTGAAATGCATTTTTGCTTAGCAAGCAACAAAGTATGTAGTGTGGCCAAAGGTTAAGAAATAGATACCTTTGTATACTGTCAATTGATACATAAATTGATATAACCCTTTCAGAGAAAAATTTGGCAAAAATGTCAAAAGCTTTAACATTTTGCATCCTTTTGGGGTCTGCAATTCTATTTTTATTATAAAAGAGGAAGCAAATGAATTTGAATCTATATGAAGAAATAGCTACAAGGGTGTTCACTGTAGTACCTTTTTTGTGAAAACTTGGGAACCATTGAAATATCCAGCAAAAGGTGATTGATTCAATACATAATAAAATACTATGCAACTACTAAATATAATGCTGTATGAAAATACATAATGACATGGGAAAGTATTCAAAAGTAGCTTATAAAACAGTATTATGACCTAATCATATTTTGTAAAAGAACTTTATATGTGCATATGCATTGAAGAAAGAAGGAAACAATTTACTTCAAAGTGTTAACTGAGTTATTGAGGGGTGAGGAGTGAAGGGAGAGAGAAGGAGGGTGATAATTTTTCTTCTTTCTCTTCTGTATTCTCTATACTTTCTACAATGCATATGTACTTCATTTGTCTCAAGAAAGTAAGCACTAACATTTATAGAAATATTATGGTAAAAGGAATTATTGGTAGAAAAAATGACATGAAACTACGGATGAGTTTAGTACACAAATGCATGCTACAGCATCCAGCACACTAAGAGAGTTGGGTCCATGTCACAAGTTGAGCCACCACTAAAGCAATCTGGGCCACTTTTTATCAACTCCCTTGATGTTGCTTGATGGTTTATACCAAAACTCTGTTCAGTTTTCGTATATCTAAGACTAGGGAGAGCCAAAATAAAATGGATGAAGAGTACAAGTCTGATCTGATTTCTCCAAGAACAAAATTTAGGGTACACGCAGTAAAATAAACAGCAGAGCATGCTGGCAATGATCTATAAATACTATTTCTTAAAATTTCACTTTTGCTAAGTGAGTGGTTGTGTTAGTCCATTTGTACTGCTATGACAAAATATCCGAGACTGGATAATTTATGAAGAATTGATATTTATTTCCTCACAGTTCTGGAGGCTGGGAAGTCCAAGATCAAGGCACTAACTGGTTCACTTGTCTGGTGAGGGCTGCTCTCTGCTTCCAAAATGGCACCTTGTCGCTGCATCCTCTGGAGGGGAGAAATGCTGTGTCCTCCCATGATCCTCACATAGAAGGGCAAGCTGACCAAACATTGCCTCTTTGATAAGGGCTTTAATTCCATTCATGAGGAAGGAGCCCTCACTGCATAATCACCTCTTACAGACCCCACCTCTTAATACCATCACATTGGCAACACCTGGATTTTGGAAGGAACACATTCAAACCATAGCAGTGTAGCTATTCTCTTTGGTAAGCAGTCAGCATGCAGAGATACCATGTTATCAATGTAGTTGGATTCAGAGGCTTTGAAATAAGCAGAGACAGGGGTAAGATCGACTTTCTGTTGTGAAACTTGAATACTTGCTTGAAAAGAAATCTATTTGGATTCTACATGGTGGTAGGCACACCCACCCAGTGGTCACCTATAGGCTGGGGTAATGCTTTCCTTAAAAGGCACTTTTGGGTTGGCTTCCAATACATGGCCCACCAGGGAGAATATTGATGTTGTATCTTTTCTCAAAGTCCAACTTTTCTCCTTTCCCTCCCTTGTCACCTCCTCAGCCTTATCATCCCTTCATTTCCTTTTTTCTCTTCCCTCTTCTTTTCTGCCCTCTATCATTTTTCATCTTCCACAAACCTTGATGCTTGCTTTTCTAGTCAGCATGTGGTGCCCAGAGCCTTTAAACATAGAAGGGAGATTTTAATTACATGAGAAGACAAAAGGATGTCGTGCAAGGATTAGCTGCCTGGGCAGTGTAGATTAGTAAGGAAACAAGCAAATTAATTACAAAGATGAGACGGTTTTCTTTCATTTTGTTTTAACAGCCTGATAATGGCTCAATGGGAAGTGACCAGCATCTGATGAGACAGAAAACCACTGCTTTCTGCCCGGGAGAAATGATTTCTGAGGCTCTCTGTTCCTTTTCTTTTGAAGCTTTACCCTGGTGAGTTTGTAGGAGAGGCCCGAGACTGACACTATTCTCGAGGTTGCCTGATGCTTCTTTTCTGGCATTTTCCACTGATGAGACACACTCACTCTTCCAGGAGCTTTTATACAACTCTAACTTGGAAAAGTCAGAAAAAGTTACCCCTTTTCCTTGATCCAGCTAGTAATACCCTTGAAGGAAGCAGCTGAATGTTCTATGCTCATTAATTGCCACCAATTGAGCTATATCCTGAGGAGACTAAAACCTTTCTATGTATGTTTTAGAGTTCTATAAGGATAAAAGGAATACCTCCTATGCTAAAATACATATTTTTAAAATTTGTTACACAGATGTTAAAGATGTTAAAGTGAGAGTAGCTCTATGCTGTGTCTTAGTTATCATGCATTGGGATTTATAAATGAAAACAAAGATCCATATTTAATTGCTTCAAAAAGATCAAATATGCCCATGTGGTTTGGTGACAGATATTTACTGCTGAGGTCATAGATATCAAGTCATAAGCATGAATTTTCCCTTCTATAAGTGAGCTGATAAAGAATCCTTCAGAACTGTTTCTATCTCACCATACAGCTTTGGCTGTCTCTGTTTAGCCAAAGGAGTACATTTGAGAAAAAGAATCAACAAGGAACTACCATGCCACATCTTTTGCATGCAGAGTTGTCTAGTTCATCAGTAGGTTTTCTGTTGCTTTTTCTAATGATCCCGAGAGAAATAGATCATAAATGATATTTGAAGAAGAGCTTTATAAAAAGACAAGAGGTGGCTTATTATTTTAGGTGAGAAGAATTGTTAGTGGCCAGTGCACATGTTTATGCCATCTAAAAACCAGAAGTTAACTACTTGATTAAAAAAAAACAGTTTTATTGGAGTATAATTTGCATACCATAAAATTCACCCATCTGAATGGGTGAATCCTGCTTTAAAGGGTAAGATAAAACATTGAAAACCTTAAAAATTGTTCAGTTTGATGAAATGCGCCTTACCTAGATAAAATCTGTTTCATTTTAGTCATCAATTATAAGATTTGCTGGACTTATTTTCACATAATATACCTCTCTACGTCTCAGTTTTATTCTTCTGTAAAAGTGGGAGAGTATCTACCTAACAGGGCTAGTGTAAATGTAAAGTTGAGAGGATGCGTCTAAAGCACAGAGCTGGGCACGTGATATAAATTCAGTAAATTACTCCCCCTGCCCCCTAGATGTCAGTGTTCTGTTTGTTGCTTAGCCAGAAAAAAGTTAACTCATTTTGTAAAACTGATTTTCAAAGAAAGTGGTTGTGGAGATTTCAGGAAAAACCGTACACTTCTGAAATACTTTGGACAATTAGTATAGTCTTTTTCCCTATACCTTTGTTGAGGAAGGAAGGATGGGGGCAGTGAGCTGCAGTGTGTGTCTAGAAACCATTACCACTGCATAAGGACTGGGGTCATTCTTCTACCCCATCTGGGAGGCCCCATACATGGGCCCAGAGAAGCTGGCTCTGCCTCTGTAGAGTGGTCTTGGGGCCTGTGACCAAATGGTCAGATAACCTCATGAGAGATCTAGAGTTCATCAAGCTGAGTTTTCAATTTCCGCAAAGGAGTATGGTCCTAGGAGGTAAGAATTACATGAACAGAATCAAGTTCGAAGGTTTTCTGAGTTAGAGGGAAAGTGTATGCATATATCTCATGAGACAAAGATGTGCGAAATTAAATCAAATGAGGTAAATTACCTCAGTGGGGGTGACAAAATCTAATCTGGCTTGAAAATGTGACTTATATCAGAAGAATAGGATGTGCCAGTCCATTTGAAAGTTTTGAAGTTGCTGTTAGAATAAATATGGCCTGGTTAGTCCCATCAGCATCATAGTAAAAAAATCAATCATGTCCTGGCCAATCTAAAAAATTACATGGGAAGTGAATCTCCAAATTGTGTGGAGTGACATAAACTTCTTTAGTAGATTAGTAGCCTCTAACTCCAGGAAAATTTAGGATTAAGGATAGAAGTGTTTCAGATAATCGGAATAGTAATATTATCATATTTTTGTCTTAAAGCATTAGTACATATTTAGAATTTAAAGTATTTGTAATGTTTAAAAAAATTTAACTTCTCTAGAGTGTTGGGTCAGCCTTTTAATTCCAATTTAAACTATGTCATTCAGTAATTAATTTAGATTTGTGATATTAAATTGAAATCTCACTAAGTTTATAAGCTGATTTAGAATATTTAATGTGCTTAAGTATTGTTCTGTTTATAAGCTTAATTTATTAGATTTGTAAGCATGACTTAAGTACTTGAAAGGTTTGTTTGCAAAACCAGACAATTGTAGTTTTCAAAAAGGAGAAGAAATTTAATCTATAAATGTATAAATTTAGTTTAAAATGCTTAAAGCATTCATTTAAGTTTTACATGGAACCAACACTATTCAAGGGCTTTTAAAAGGTTATTCTTAAGTTTTACTAGCCTTGTACATAGAACACAATTTTAAGCCTTTAAAAACTTAAATAATTAGATTTTTGAATTTGTAACTTTAATAAATCGAATGTTGATTTTCAAAACACACACACACAGAATATTCTTCTCTAGACACAGAAACCACTCTTAAGGACATACATACAAACATACATATACAATGTCTGCATAAATAGGTGACTGGATGGAGATAGTGTTGACAGAAGGAGTGATTTTTCTTTTATTCTGTGCTGTGTGACAGTGAGGAGGTGGAGAGAAAGTCTTCCCCATGACCCACCCGCCCCAGGAAAAAATTAAAGATACCTGCAAATTCTTTGAAACTAGTTTCAGGAGGTGGGGTTTGTGTCACTTCCCTTGGGTCTGGGAAGATTCTGTGACTGACCAACATTTAGTAAGGCTGATTGTGCAGCTACTCGGGCCCAGAAATGCCACTGCTGGGTGTGCATCCCAGGGAAACTCACTTATGTGTGTACAAGGAGACATGCTGGAGAATGCTCATAGTTACAGAACCAACTGACAGTGCCATCCACAGCAGAATGGGGAAGTAATTCATGGTATATGTATGCATTGGAATGCTCTGCATAGTGGAAAAGAATGAACTGGAGTTACATATATCAACATGGATATCCGTCACAGACATAAAGCTAAGAGAAAATAGTAAAATATAGAATAATGTTTTTCAACCTTTTTTTCATTGTCACCTCCCAAAGAGCCTTTCTAGATTTTTTCCTAATCCTCCCCATGAAATTTTAATAGCTAAGATATATTGTATACCTGTTTATGTACTCTATGTATATCTGTGCTTTACACATCAGAAGAGTAAGATCCCCCCAACAAGAACCAATTTTCAACCCCTTAGGGGCAACATTGCCCTGGCTGAGTTTGCATGATGTAGAAAAATACACAAACTATGATACTATTTACGTAGTATTTAGAAACATGCAAAGTAATAGCATTTTGCTTATAGAAATGCATGGGAATGCTGACTACCAATTTCAGTAGAGTGGTGATTCTATGGAGGCAGAGGAGAGAGAAAAATGAAATTGAAGAAGGGTGCACTGGGGACTTCAGGTGTGTTGATGGGTACATGGGGATTATTGATGCTTCAGGTAGAGATTCCAGAGGGTGGGGCTGCAGACCCTCTGTTTCATACATACTGGTTTTTTACTAGCTTTCCTCTATCTGAAAATTTCCTCTGAGAACACAAGAAGGAAAATTTCCTTTCAAGAAAGAAAATAAATTGAGTGGACTTTAGTCACAACATAATGTGATAAATACAATCAATAGTCACCAGTGTATTTTTAGAAATTTGACTGGATATGGCATAATATTAACTAACATGAGGTAGTTTGTCACAAATGGAAACTGCCCTTTCTCCAAAAATAAATCAGCAGATGTATGTGGACTGTTGCAATCACTGGTGCGTTTGGGGAAGGACCAAGAATCAGCTGGCATATATAATCTTAATAGAAACTTGTGTAAGGTAGCAATTTACCTCATAATAAAGCAAATCCCACAGGTTTGGAGCATGGAACGTGCACTACAGAGCCTGTAATTTCTTAATAAGGTTCATGGAGTAGCTTTCATAAAATATGCATTTGTATGTTTTATTTTTCCTTTACAACATGAGACTAAAAATACATATGCAACATTACCCTTGGAAAGAACACTTTACAGATTCATAGTTCAGGATTTTTGCATGTAGTGGTGATTGAAAATGAACTCATTTGACATACACTGGTTGCCTCCATGACCCTCATGGCTATATCATGATTTAATCTGCGAGTGAGCTCCATGTAATTCGTAAAAACACAAAAGTTTTGGCTCATTTTGCTATATTAGGTATTTAAGGCTTTGACTCACCAAAATACTTTTTATGTATTCTGTATAAGTATACTTACACATTTTATTGCATGTAATATAAACAGAAATATATAAACACCCATTTCTATGGCATTTATCTTCATAATAAGACCAAGCAGAAACAGTTTTGGTTCGTGCACATCAAATATATCAGATTTTACATATTTTATTCTATTGTGCAATAAAGAAATGCATCATAACACAACGATATTTTTTTTCGTAAGTTACAGTCTTCACTATGTAACCACATAGGAGGTTTCCTTTCCCATAACAATTTTTAGGAAAGAGACCGAGTTTGACTACAGGTAGCTATCATAACTTATTTGCGGATGAATCATAGCTCTTGTAATCCTGCAAAGGATAAGAAAGGGAGCTAGGGCAGTTTATAAGGGAAACATCTAACAGATTATATCCCAAGACTAGGTGTGCCTTTCTTGATGCCAGAGATTGAGGTGAGGTTTGTAGTCACTCTTCTTCTTTGCAAGATTCTGGGTGATGGAATCACCAGATTCCATCCACAGCAGAATGGGGAAGTAATTCATGGTATATGTATGCATTGGAATGCTCTGCATAGTGGAAAAGAATGAACTTTAATCCAGGTTCATTAAATAAAGCAAAGTACTAAAAGGCAAATTGTGTCAGCATTACTCATGGCAGGACAAAATTCTGTTAATGCACAATGTGGAGTTCTCTGGAATGGAGAATACACATTAGAGAGAAGCCCAATGTGGAGCCTCATGCTTCCATCTTGAACCCAGACACTTGTATTTCCCTATTGAAATAGTGGGGTCTACAGGGCAGTCTTTATGTCCACGAACCCAGACTACTTCAGAGCATGCAGGCCTGCCCCATTCACAGAGCGGCTGATTGAGAAGGAAGGAATGGAGGGTTGCTTCTTCACAGAGAAGCCTGTCTAGGAGGGTCAATCCCATGGGTGAGAGATATAAAGATGGAGATCTCTCTTCTGAAATGCCACCTGAGCTCATAAAGGACAAAGACAGAAAATACTTGACTGGATTCTGGCCTTTTGGATAACATAACACCCTATTGATTAAGAAAAATATAATTCTATGAATGTCTTAGACTTTAATTGGGGTTTTCATGCCTTTTGTTAGAAGTAGCCTTTGGGGAGAGGGAGAGATTGAAGATGTTCTCACTAACTCTTGGCCATTAGGTAAAAAGGGTGGAAGTCGCTTCTTGTATATTAACACAAAGGGGAGTGGTGGGGAGGAGGGTACTGATGCGGAGGAATGGCATTAACATTTTTCTTCCACCCCACCTTGGGTTCAGTAGCCCCAATCAGAAGGGCATCCACTGGTTTGGGGTCTCTGAATTATGTCGTTCATTAAATATGGTGGCAAAGGTTAGAAGTTAACATTTATTGAGTGTCTACTCAATTCCAATAATTCTATATAACTATCTAATTTCATCATTATAATTTAATGCTTACATGAATGAAGTGCAGTTATATCTCACACTGAGGTTTGGGTCTAAAGTTAGCTAGGAAGACTGTGGTAAAAATTATCTTTGAAAATCACTTAGGAAAAGTGCCACACTGGGGAGAGGTTTCCTTTCTCTTACTAAGCACAACATAGCCATATTTTTCTTCAGCCCTGAACCAGAATTCTAATTTTTGCTTTCCTTTGAACATGGGATAAAAGAGTTGTCTGTTTAGGGACTGTATGGTATATAAAAATATGTATCTTTAAAAACTAGATTTATATTTAGCCAGTGAGATGCTTACACTATAAGAAGCAGTAAAAATAAGGGCCAAATGAGGATGCAGCCACACATTGATCTCTCTTATCTTATACCCACACCTGGCCACGCACTTACTGAGTGAAAAGGGGGCAAAATGCTATTTCCTTCTTTCTCATTTTTTTGGCCAAATTCATATAATTGAATTTGTTTAATTGTGTCTAAGATATGACTGCATCATAACAGTATTATTTAAGGTAAGCTACGTCATGCTGCAGTAACAGACGAATCCTGAAGTATCAGTGACTTAACCCAACAAAACGTGTTTCCCATTCACAGAAAGTCTGATAAGAGCTGGTGACTTCTCAAGGCAGCCATTCTCCATGTGGTAGACCAAGTAACCCAGACTGTTTCCATCCTGTGCCACTGCCAGCTTATCTTGTAGCCTCTATGATCAATTCTCCAGAGACAAAGAGAACCGAAAGGTCACATACTCGTTCTTAAATGCTTTGGCTCGAAAGTGACACACATTACATGCTTATGGTCCATTGGACAGAAATAGGTACATAGTCTCTCCAACTTTAAAGGACTAAGAAAAATCAGAACACATGGATGTTCAGAGGTCAGTAAACGTCTGTAGCACAAATAGCTCATTTATTTAATAAGGACTGACTGCATATCACTGTTTTAAGCACTTTATAGGCATTATTTCATTTAACCTATGAGATAAGTAGTATTTTTATCTTCATTTTAAGGTGTGAAAGTGAGGGTTGGAGTAGCTAATTAGTCCACAAATCACTCAATGAAAAAGTGGCAGAGCCAGGATGTGATCCTACTACCTTCATCTACTACCAAAGCCGCTAATCCAGGTGTTTGTTGTTGAGTCACACTTTAGCCCTCTCATAAAACTTTATACCTGTTGGTTGGGCATAACATGTAATATGAATAGTGATTCATCTTAAGCCATAGGATATGATTTGGTATATGATTTAGGCAAGCTATCGAGAGTTTTTTTTCAGGTCTTTGTTTTCATGTATATAAACATATATTCTCTGTCTCTTTTAAAAAAGTCATTCTCATCTGTTATTTCTTATTTCCCTCCTGAAATGTCTTATTTGCTCCTCTCACCCTCAACTCACAACTTTTTACTTATCTGAGCATGAAAAATCTGTCCATGTTTTCTAGAAAGCTGATGGATATTCTCAGGTGGAGACCATATTCACTCAGGAAAGGACACAGGAAATGTAGGTCCAGGGGAAGGAGAGATGAGGAGTGAGTAACAATGGTGGTTGTATCACATTTTTCGATTGGCACCAGGACTTATCCTACATGTGGAGATAGCTAAATTATGAATCAGACTGTAGAGTGCCCTATAGGAAGGAAAGTTTGCTGAGTAGAAGGGTTTGATATTGAAAGCCAAATGATGATCATGCCCAGAGCAGCCCCTTTTTTCTAAATTGGATATTCCAGGAGTAGGTTTAATGACAAAGGAGAGTATGGTCTGATGCTGTAAGGGAGTAGGAACATTTATTTCATTTATTTCAAATGATAAGATGTTGTTCAAGACTTTGGGGTCTCAGAGAATGTAGATTCAGGGCCCTGGTGGGAAGAAAGTGGTCAGATATTGGAAGCAACAGCCAGAAGGATACTCTGCTGCATCACATTTGGATTGTGGAATAGAACTCAGAGAATTCTCTATGAACGTGCCCCCACCCCACCCCCCACCCCTGCCCCATGCTAGGAAAGAATAGATTTTCTGTGGGGCATGAGCTGTCTTTCTCTACTAACAGTTTCTTGCTAGCCTAATCACCTGGGACCTAGCTGGGGTACCTAGGGCCATAGGCTCAGGGTAAGGCACATATAATACTCTGGGCAGTGTAGCTGTTACATTAACCCTCCAAATCTTAGTGGCTTAACATAATAAAATGTTGATGGGAATGATTTCTGGGGCGGGGTGGGGGTATCTGCTGCACAGAATAAATGAGGGACCTGAGCTTCTACCTCTTAGTAGCTCCACTGTTCCCTAGGGTCTCAGAGTCCTCTGCCATATCCTCTACATCCAGCTGAAACGTGAAGCAAAAAAGAGAAAGAGCGTAGAGGATTCCTGTAGGATATTTTTATGGGCCAGGCCTAAAAGTGGTGCACATCCCTTCGACACAATCCATGGATCAGAACTAGGGCATTTGGCCACACCTGACTGCAAGAGAAAGCAGGGAAATGTAGTCTAACTATGTGCCCAAGAAGAAGACGGGATGGGTTTGGTGAACACCTTGCCAATCTCTGCCACAACCAAATATGAGTAGAAAGTTAACATCTTCATAGAGGGCTGAGTTTATGCCCTTGGTGAGGAGCTGGGAATCAAGCCTATTCAGCAGGGGCTGGGATAGCCATAATATTGAAGGTCAACCTCAAGTAGGGCATGGCTTAAGGCAGGGCACAGGAAACCCTTGACATGCACGGACCACAATTCCCTTGTGTTTAACCAGCAGCTTTCTGAAAAGAAATGGCAAAAGAGGGGCTCCTAGAGTGTGAAGAGGTAGACAGGTGAATTGTTCTGGAGCTTCTTGGATGCTCCTGATGACATCAGCAGTGACTGCAGAAAAGATTAAGGGAGAATCTTCAGCAGTACAAGAGTTCCTGGACCCTGGAAGATTCCTTGACAATGTACTACCAATAGGAACCCCAAGACATTGAAATAATTTGTATGCCTGAGATAATAATAATAGCTAACATTTATTTAGTGCTTACTGTGCATCAGAAACTGTGCTAAATGCTTTACCTGCTTGTATTAGCGTTCTCTAGAGGGACAGAACTAATAGGATAGATGTATATATGAAAGGGAGTTTATTAAGGAGAGTTGACTTACATAATCTCACAAGGTGAAGTACCACGGTAGGCTGTCTGCAAGTTGAGGAGCACGGAAGCCATAGTGGATCAGTCCAAGTCCCAAAACCTTAAAAGTAGGGAAGCTGACAGTGCAGCTTTCAGTCTATGACTGAAGGCCCAAGAGCCCCTGGCAAATCACTGGTGTAAGTCCAATGATGTTTGAGGGAAGGAAGCATCCAGCATGGGACAAAGGTGAAGGCCAGAAGACTCACCAAGTCAGCATCTTCCCCCTTCTGACTTTTTCTAGCCATGTTGGCTGCCAATTGGATTGTGCCCACCCACATTGTGGGTGGGGCTTCCTGAGAGTGGGTCTTCCCAGTCCACTGACACAAATGTTGATCTATCTGGCAACACCCAGAAACACCTAGATACACCCAGAAACAATACTTTGCATCCTTCAATCAAGTTGACAATAGAAAACATCACACTGCTCCACATTCTCTAATCTTCACAACTGTTGGGAGACAATTCTCCACAGTTCTTTAGCATTTCTGCATGTCTTACAGGCAGAGACACTGGCTTTCTTTGTTCCAGACTATCTTTCCAAGAAGATTTCTGTCGAAAATAGCTTATAGCTTTAAAAGATAGATATAGTAGCTCCTTCTGAAGAAGGGGGCATATTTGCTTGCTGGCCAGGATAATAAAGAGAATGTTTCCATTTGGAACAAATGTTGGACAGATTTACTTGCAGGACCTTTAAAGAATTGTGGTTTTCTCAATTTGGAGTTCGTCATCTGTGGCAAAACCTTGCTGTACAGATAGCATCTACTTTGACTCACTTCTGAATTGCACTCTTAGGAATTAAGGGGACAAGTTTCATACAAACATGAAGCTCATGCTATATTCTGTATCTTGAGTAATGAAGTCTTCATGTGATCCAGGAGTCACGTGTCTTCTGTCTGCCTCTATGAAATGGTGGCAAGTTAGCCATTTAGCTTGAAAGTAGGATCAAATCTCAGACCATTCACAGTTCTTGCAATGACAACCCCATGATGTTAATAATTATTATGCCTGTTTTACAGATGGAGGGGTTTTTTGGTTTGTTTTTTTACACCATTTGAGGTTTTTTTTTTTTTTTTTTTTTTTTTTTTTTGAGACGGAGTCTTGCTCTGTCACCCAGGCTGGAGTGCAGTGGCCGGATCTCAGCTCACTGCAAGCTCCGCCTCCCGGGTTCACGCCATTCTCCTGCCTCAGCCTCCCGAGTAGCTGGGACTACAGGCGCCCGCCACCTCGCCCGGCTAGTTTTTTTTTGTATTTTTAGTAGAGACAGGGTTTCACCGTGTTAGCCAGGATGGTCTCGATCTCCTGACCTCGTGATCCGCCCGTCTCGGCCTCCCAAAGTGCTGGGATTACAGGCTTGAGCCACCGCGCCCGGCCCATTTGAGGTTTTCAAAGGTGAAGGGACTTGTCAAAGTCTACAGTTATTAAATGATTGAGACAAGATTTGAATTTAAGCAAGTGTTTCAGGGATGAGGATTTATGGCTAGAACTTTTAGTTATATGAATGAGGTATTCCTCAAGTTGAGAAGACACAGATGACACAAAGTTTAATGAATGATAATTGAGGATTTATTTCATGCATGAGTCTAACTAGAATACATAGGCAAAATATTTATCCTTCACATAGCCTCAGAAAAGAAAGAAATTCTTCCCTGCCGAGATTTTAGGAATGGATTTTTACATGTTTTGATATCATTAAGTAAATGTACAATAAGACAAATGACCACGGCAAAGTGAGCAGTTTCTTAATTCAAAACTTGTTTTCTTTGACAGCAATGCAAGTATACGTATGGAGAGGGTTTGGGCTTGTCCTCAGAGCTCAGCAGAACACTTGGATTTAAAAGATTAAAATGTTTAGATAGTGTGACCAATGAAACATCTTGGCAGCATGAGGGGACCTACTGGTGGGCAGGCAACATTGTTTCCTGGATATATTGAAGATGAAGGTGTGCTATTAAAAATAAAAGAATGTAAGTGTTCTGGGCAAGGACTTATCTCCTCGTGTGCCTTAACGCTGTTGGGAGTTTTCTTCTGTGTAGATGTCATCGGTATACCTGGAAATTTCTTTCTTCTGTAGATTTTCTGAAAATTTTCATCTTTAGTTTTAAAGAGTCTGAGAATACCAGGGAAATTGAGTCCTCTCTGCATTCACTGTGTGTAACTTTCCCCCTTTTACTCACTTGGGAAGGGCTCAGGTTTATACATGTGTCACCGTGACTTTGAGAGATATCTGGAACTTAATATTTGCAAGTATTTCAGTAAGACACTCAATAGTCTGTCTTTTGAGATTATCTCCCTCCTAACCTGCTTCAGTTTCCTGGAACTTAGATATAATGGCTGGAGCTCTAGCTGCCTTCTAAGATCATGAGACAATCTTTATAGAAGAAGCCTGAGCTAAAGCACTTTCATCAAGGACAGGTTTGGTAGCTTCCTGAAAGAGTATATTGACATAAATTTTATAGGAATTGAAGTTTACTGCACTAAGCATACAAGATATATTGTCACCAAATGTTATCAAATTAGGTGATGTTTGCGAGCATGCCTTCTTAAGTCTCCTCAGTTCCTCATGAGAGATAAGCTTGGATCGTTAGCCAAAAAGTTTTGCCAAGTCTCTTATTCTCTCCAGTGATGTCACTCTAAGACTCTAAACAGTTTTTTGAGATTATATGTGACTCAGCTACATTTTCTTCCTATGCTATGAACATCGTCTTGCTATATTGTTCACAGGTTACATAATAATAAATAGGTTTCAGACATGTTGTAATCATGGAAAGGATAATAGCCTGGAGGCCCCCACAAGGTCCAGAGACTAAGCAGAACAGACAGTACTAAGCTCTGCCATACTTGTTAAGGATGGTGAAGCAGAATGATAAAAGTGCAGATTTCTCATGACTCTGCTGAGCCATCATACCAGTCCTGGACTGCTCAACTTGGGTTTACTTTAGTGTGTGTATGTATTATTCAAGGTAGGCTAACTGCTACAACAACCCAATTTTAGTGGTTTAACCCAATGAAAGTTTATTTTCACTCATGCAAATGTCCAAATTAGATATTTGGGTTGAATGACTCTGCTGGCAGATTCTTTGAAAATGGCAGCACAGACATCTGATTTTCTATTTTATGACTCTATTATCCTCTGAGTCTTAGAGTCCACTCCATTCAGATGAAAGTGGAGTATCCCTCTGGGAGGATTTTATCTCTCAGTCTGGAAGACAGCATACATCATTTCCACTCATAGCTCATTGGCGAACCTTGGTCACATGATGTGCCCAGCTGTAAAGAAGTCTGGGAAGGGTAGTTTATTTATTTTAATTTTTGTGGGTACACAGTAGGTATATATATTTATGGAACACATGAGATGTTTTGATATGGCATGCAATACATAATAATCACGTCATGGCAAATGGAGTATCCATCCCCTCAAGCATTTATCCTTTGTGTTACAAACAATCCAATTACATTGTTATTTTACAATGTAGAATTAAATTATTATTGACTATAGTTACTCTGTTGTGCTATCAAATACTAGGTCTTATTCATTCTATCTTTTTTGTACCATTAGCCATCCCCACCTCTCCCCTCACCCTCCCACTATCTCTGGGATGGGTAGTTTAACTGTGTGCCCAGGAGGAAATGGAATATGGTTTGAAAACAACGAACCAGTTTTTGCCATGGTAGAGAAATGATATTTTAGTTTTTTTAAAGCTATTGTTATTTCTAGCCTCTGTTCCCAGGAGCTGAACACAATTCCTAACCTATGAAGTTGTATGAAGTTTAGCATCAAACATGTACATCTTATGTACCAATATAATAAAATTGCCAAGAAATATACAGATAAATGATATAAAAAGCATAAAATAATTTATATAAAATTCAACACATGTATGTTTATATACATACACAAGTCTACACATGGAAAGACAATATTCCAAGAAGATACATATCAAATTTTTAAATGTAGTTACTTCCAGGAAGGGAAGTAATTTGAGATGAAATAGGACTTTTATTTTTTAAACCATATGCTTCTATACTGTTTGATTTTTTTTGACAAAATGAATGTATTTGTGTCTACAATAAATTTGAAATAAAAAGAACTTACATAGAATCTTGGTTAATATCTCTTTTAAATAGCCTGTATAATTCTGAACTCCAAAACTTATGAAATGTAAGGACTTGGAGAGTTCACATGCAGCCCAGAAAATGCCTAGATTGTAGGAGAATAAGAATAACAGTGAACTTAAGTGGTTCAGAGAAGATAAAAGAAAGTAAGAGAACAGACATTGGGTAAATGAAAGTTTTTTCTGTTTCTAGTAAAGGCAATCAAAGGGAAATGTGGCTTAAAGTGCAAGATTAAGGATTTAATTTAGACATAAGGAAGGCCTTTTTTCATGGTCCTGCTTGTTAAAAATTGAATTGGGTTGTAATGGGAGGATGTGAAACCTCATTTCCCAAGAGTTGCTATGAGGAAAAAAAGGGCTTTTATTGTTACATTCCTCCAATTCGACTGAATTTCATCACTTTGGACTCTCTGGGGCATGGTTATTCTATGGTTTTTCTAGGTGAAATATGCTTTAAGGCTGTTCATGTTTCTTATTTATCTTGTGGTTTTTGTCTTTGCTTGCACTGTTGCTAGAGAACTCAGATGGTGTATATTTAGAGAGAGAAAGAGTGAAGACAGGTTGGCTGATTCTTTATACTTCATAGGTGGATATATGGAGCTGAGGCAGCACAAGGCTGTCATCCTATTAAGCAGGGTTAAGATACGGATTTTCACCATCGATTATACTTTGTTCTGCATTCTTTTATGTTCACCTTTTTTTTTCCTTCTTAGCTTTCTTAGGAGAAATATTTTGCTTATTAAGAGTGGTGTGAATAAATGTTTAATTATCATCTCCTTATTGTACTGCATATAAGGCTGATACAGTATTCTCTCACTTGATAAATGTGTTACATTTCCTTGCAAATTAAGGATATTTATATTGCAGATGGGTGTGTCATGAGGGAATAAAATCTATGCTTAATATCATAATGTCTAACAGGATATTTATGTTGAGGCTTCCTTTCAAAAAATATTTCTCAATTTTTAGATTTAGTATTCACAATTTGATAGCACTGAAGGGCAAAAGTAGAATAGGAGAAATGAGCAAACTGATCTTAACTCATTTGCTGGCTCCTGCTCAATCTTTTTTCTTCCTCCAACAGCTGGAGACCCATCTCCTTCCACCTATATGGGGATAAAGTGTCTGTGTAGGGGAACATTGGATTAAGTAATAAGATGGCAACAGACATTTCAGCTTTTAAATAACACCTTGGTTCATGTCAGGAAATCTTACATTTTGACAACATTTAGGAGAAAAGTTTGGAGTTCAATAATTTTCATTTTATAAGCTCTCCATATTCATTTTTACCTCTGATCTGCTTAAGCGGTGTATTCCTCCAACAATTTATTGCCTTTTAAGGCCATGAATTCAGAGGGCTGACAGTAAATCTGGACAAGCTCTAATATGCCTTGTGCCAACTGCAATTTAGCTGGTCCTTTGAGAGCTTAAGTTTTTTATTACCATAAATATTCTTCTGCTTCCAGGCGTCTCCCTGCTGACAACGTTGCCCAATTTTGAATCCCGACATCTTCATTTCAAAAGCCTGAAAATGAAATTGCAAAGGTCAGGTTTCATTGTAATTGCAGGCTATGGTGAAAAAAGACCACGTTCCTTAGGATTGAGCTGCCACCCACCGCTTGCTTTGGAGAGCGCAGGGCTTGGGGAAAATGTCACTGTGCAATTCAAGTGAATGATTGTACCTGGCACTTGGATCATCAGGAAATATTTGGTCGTATTTCACAGTGTCTGACTTTGTCACCACATGAAGAGGGAAAGACTTTAAAGAGGACTCTGATTTAGCATACGTGAACAAAGCATACTTCCAACTTCTGGAATGTCCTTTTCTCCTTTATATAATGAATGGCTCTCAACCTTCAGATCTTATCTCAGTCAACACAACTTTACCTGACTGACCTCTTAGTGCCTTGTATTTACCTGCAAAACAGGGATAACGATGGTTTCTATCTCAGTCATTGGAAAGATGAAATGAGTTAGTGCATGCCACATACTTAAAAGAGTGCCTGACACAAAGTAAATTTTCCACTGTAGTTAGCTATTATTATGACCTATCACCATAATAGCTAAGGCTGTCTGAGCAAGGCACTTTGTGTGATTCACTTGTATTTTCTTGTTTAATCCTCACAGCAGCCCTACGAGGTTAACATCACTGTCATTTCTCTTCTACAGTGGAAGAAACTGAAGTTAGAATGGGAAATTGTTCAAGGTCACAGAGCAAGCAACGATGCATTCAGAATTTGCACCCAAGCATTCAGGCTCCAGAGCCCATGCTCATGAGGAAAGCCATGGAGACAAAGCTATGTAGCAAATGCTATTGCTGCCCTGCCCTTAGCCCATCAATCTTCTCTCTTCGGGGTACATGGGCCCAATTTCCGACTCCTAGCATTTGCATTTTGTTGCTTGATGGCTGTCTGTGCTCCCATCCTACTTTACCACTCATGTGGAAGACAGAAGGTGTCAGGGAATCAACAACACCCACAGCAGCCCTCAACTCATGGTTGCTGTGGTTTTGTGGATAAATACTCTCTTGTCCCAAGGTGGGATAAGTCTGAGGCATGTCCTTCCCTGGCTTCTGGCTCTACCTTGGCAGCTGACTCTTCATCCTTTATTAGCTTCCTCCTGCTCTCTGACTCATCTCATGTCTCCATGCTCCTATGGTTTCCTCCACCTCCCATGTAACTAACACTCAAACCTCATTTTGGAGTCTTCTTCTGGGGGAATCAAACTAAGTCTCAACACTAAGATTCCATGATCCTAAAGACGCTGGAAGTGGAGTGGAGCAAGGGAGTGACTGGAGTCAGACAGAAGAAAGAGGGCATATCACTAAGTTGTGTGCCTGTGAGTACGTCAACTTTGACTCTAGTGATATTTGGGGCTGTATGATTCTCTGTTGTAGGGGGCTGTCCTTTACATTGTAGGAAGCTGAGTAGCATCTGTAGCATCTACTCACTAGATGCCCGTAGTAACCCCGTCACCACCAGCTGTGACAGCCCAGAATGTCTCCAGATATTGCAAAATATTCCAGGGGAGAGAATTGGGGGATTTAAGTGCCTCACATGGGAAGTGGCTGCAGAGAACTCAAGAGGTGGGCCAAGTTTACATGGGATGGGACATCAGCAGCCATTGCTACAATCTAATGCTTAGTTTGGTACCTGGTACAAAGTTGTGGCTCAAGATATATTTCTTGCACCAAAGTAAACAAAATCAAACTGCACTAAGTTTGGGGGGTTAATCTGAAAAAATTAATCACTTTTATGGACATTATTTTGTTAGAATACATGTTCTAAATTTCGAAAGCCTTACAAATAAACTCTTGGAACACAACCTATACAAAAACTAGAAACTACTTGTACACATTTTTAAAAAGAAACTTTTTCTTTTTTTTTATTTTTGAGAGAGAGTCTTGCTCTGTTGCCCAGGCTGGAGTGCAGCAGTGGGATCTTGGCTCACTGCAACCTCCACCTCCCATGTTCAAGCAATTCTCCTGCCTCAGCCTCCTGAGTAGCTGGGACTACAGTTGCATGCCACCACGCCTGGTTAATTTTTTTGTATTTTTAGTAAAGAAGGGGTTTCACTGTGTTAGCCAGGATGGTCTCAATCTCCTGACCTTGTGATCTGCCCGCCTTGTCCTCCCAAAGTGTTGGGATCACAGGCGTGAGCCACCGCACTGGCCTTTTTCAAACTTTTATTTTAGATTCGGGGGTAAGTGTGCAGGTTTGTTACATGGGTGTATTGTGTGATGCTGGGGTTTGGTAATGATCGAACCCATCCCCCAGGTAGTTAGTATAGCACTCAGTAGCTAGTTTTTCAACTCTTGCCCCATCCCTACCTCTGCTTCCTTTAGTCCTCAGTGTCTATTGTTCTATATATGGCCATGTGTACCCAATGTTTATCTCCCACTTATAAGTGAGAGCATGCAATATGTGATTTCTTATTTCTGCCTTAATTTGTTTAGGATAATGACCTGCAGCTGCATCCATGTTGCTGGACAGGACACAATTTTTTTTATGCCTATGTACTATTTCATGGTGTATATGTACCACATTTTCTTTATCCAATCCACTGTTGATGAGTACCTAGGTTGACTCTATGTCTTTGCTATTGTGAATAGTGCTGCAATAAACGTATGGGTACATATGTCTTTTTGGTAAAATGATTTACTTTCCTTTGCGTATGTACCCAGTAGTGAGATTGTTGGGTCAAATGGTAGTTCTATTTTTAGTCCTTTGAGAAATCTCCAAACTGCTTCCCATAGTGGCTGAACTAATTTACATTCCCACCAACAATGTATAAGCATTCCCTTTTCTCTACAGCCCTGCCAACAGCTGTTATTTTTTGTCTTTTTAGTAGCCATTCTGACTGGTGTGAAATAGTATCTCATTGTGGTTTTGATTTGCATTTTTTCATCTGTTTCTTGGCTGCTTGTATGTCTTCTTTTGAGAACTGTCTGTTCATGTCTGTTGCCCACTTTTTAATGGGGCTATTTGTTTGTTTGCTTGATTTGTTTACATTCCTTATAGATTCTGGATATTAGACCTTTGTCAGATGTGTAGTTTGAGAAAATTTTCTCCCCTTCTGTAGGTTGTCTGTCTATTCTGTTGATAATTTCTTTTGCTGTGCAGAAGCTTTTTAGTTTAATTTGGTCCCACTTGTAAATTTTTTTTGTTGGAATTGTTTTTGAGGGATTAGCAATAATTTTTTTGCTAAGGCCAATATTGAGAAGGGTATTTCCTAGGTTTTCTTCTAGGATTTTTATAGTTTGAGGTCTTACATTTAAGTTTTTAATCGATCTTGGGTTGATTTTTGTTTATGGTATAGAGAAAGGGTCCAGTTTCATTGTTCTGCATATGGCTAGTCAGTTATCACAGTATCATTTATTGGACAGGAAGTCCTTTCCTTGTTGTTTATTTTTGTTGACTTTGCCAAAGATCAGATAGTTGTAGGTGTGTGTCTTTATTTCTGGTTTCTCTGTTCTGCTCCATTGGTCTGTGTGTCTGTTTTTGTAACAATGCCATGCTGTTTTGGTTATTATAGCCTTGTATAATTTGAAGTCAGGTAATGTGATGTCTTGGGCTTTGTTCTTTTTGCTTACAATTACTTTGGCTATTTGGGCTCTTTTTGGTTCCATATGAATTTTAGAATAGTTTTTTCTAATACTGTGAAAAATGGTATTGGTAGTTTAATACGAATAGCATTGAATCTATAGATTGCTTTGGGTCATTTTTAATGATATTGATTCTTCCAATCCATGAGCATGGAATGTTTTTATGTTTGTCTGTGTCATCTATGATTTCTTTTAGCAGTGTTTTGTATTTCCCTTGTAAAGATGGTTTACTTCGTTGGTTAGATGTATTCCTAGGTATTTTTTTTTTTTTTTTTGTGGCTGTTATAAATGGGATGGCATTCTTGATTTGGCTCTCAGCTTGAATGTTATTGGTGTATAGAGCTGCTACTGATTTTTGTACCTTGATCTTGTATACTGAAACTTTACTGAAGTCATTTCTCAGGTCTAGGAGCCTTTTGGCAGAGTCTCTAGGGTTTTCTAGGTATAGAATAATATCATCAGTGAAAAGAGATAATTTAACTTATTTTCCTATTTGGATGCCTTTTATTTCTATTTCTTGCCTGATTGCTCTGGCTAGGACTTCCAGTACTATGTTGAATAGGAGTGGTGAGAGTGAACATCCTTGTCTTGTTCCTATTCTCAACAGGAATGCTTCCAGCTTTTGCCTATTCAGTATGATGTTGGTTGTAGGTTTGTCATAGATGGCTCTTATTAAAATATATATATTTTTTTCTTTATCCTTTGGACTTAAAGACTTCACTTCATAAATAATACATGGTTATGAATTCAGTGGATGTAGTGATTTATTTTATTTTACTTTAAGTTCTGGGATATACGTGCAGAACATGTGGATGTAGTGATTTTTATGGGAACTCATGGGAACATGAGTTTTGATGTTTTCAGAATACCATTTCATTTTCTTTGACTTAGGCAATTAACGAGAGGACCTTAGCTGCTTATCAGATGATAGTTTCACTTAAGTTTCTCATGACTAGAAATTAGAAAGTAGTTTCCAAGGTAACTGAAAACCAAGGTGTTTGCCCTCCAGTGTATCAGGAGTTTAAAATGGGATTCTATCTGTTTTAGTTTTAGCTTATGTCTCAAAGGCTGGTAACAAAAAATAAAATGCATCAAGTACACTCACATTCTAATGTTTCAACATGGGGTGCAGATTACCACTTGTGTGCACGCATGCACATCCCCCACCAACACACATAGAGTTTTGGACTGTTTTGTTCAACATCAACTCGAATAAATAAGAGGATTAATGCTTGGGAAGTGGTTGTGGGGCAGGGAAGTTATTTGGACTCTGCAGTTGTGTGACATTTCGTCTTTATCATATGGTGAAGGGGAAGGCAGATGCTTCACCCTCACCTCAGTTAGCAAGGGGACATCATGGGCACCTCTTAGAGCATTCCTCATGTCCTCTGGAGTCAGACTGTGCAGAGAATGAAGCCAGACCTATGATGAAAGAAAGAATATAGTCAAGGGGATAACTGAAGTAACCTGTAGGAGTATCCTAGGGCTGCTGTAAGAAGTGCCACAAACAGGGTGGCTTAAAATAATAGACATTTATTCCCTTACAGTCCTGGAAGCTAGAAGTCAGAAATCAAGTTGTCAGCAGGGCCATGTTCCATCTGAAGATTCTAGGGAAGACTCCACCCTTACCTTTTCTAGCTTCTGATGGCCCCAGGTATTCCTTGGCTTGTAGCAGCAACATTCCAAACTCTGCCTCTGTCTTCTCCCTGTTTGTCTCTTGCCTCATATTGTCTTATAAGAACACCAATCATATTGAATTAAGCCCTCCTCCCACTCCAATATGACCTCATCTTAACTAATTACATCTGCAATGACTCTATTTTCAAATAAGGTCATGGTCTGAAGTACTTGGGGTTAGGACTTCAACATATCTTTTTGAGGGACACAACTTGACCCATAAGATGGCCCTTGGCAGCAGAGAAACAGGGATTCATTTGAGCAAATTGTATCTCTACCAAAGGGGAGCAAATTATATGTTTCTTGGGAACCAGATCTTCGTCAGCCAGGAGCTGCGTTAAAAAAAAGCTCTGCCCAAATGTGGACTTTTGGAAGCACAGGGGCTGGGAATCAGCACTGTAAGCCATCAGCCAGAAGACATATATTGCCCAGGTCAGGAGCAATGAAATGTAGATTCCCTGTGGGGGAATTTTCAAGGACTCCCTCAAAGAACCCCATGAAAGAAAAAGTTTTTTTTCCCCCATATCTTACCTCTCTTCTTTCCTGCTCTTGCTTCTCCATTCTCCAACCCTTGGGTGATCAAAGTCCACAGTTGGTGAGGTGCATAGAGAACTGACAGAGAAAAGAGAGAAGCCAACCATACCTCATACTCCACTACAGGCAGTCACGTTGGGGGTGGGGTGAGGGCAATAATAAAATGCTCTGAAATATGAGGGTACAAAGTAATAGGTGTTTGACTCATGCTGAGAGGATTAAAAACTGGTGGCTTGAGCTGCTTATGGGGGAGGTGGGAGCTATGCCATCCATGGGAACAGAGGGCAATTCTACTATATGTGATAAGAATGCATGACATTCTCAGTGTCCAAGTGGAGAACTGGGCTGGCATTTCCTGTAAGGAATGGCCAAGAGGGCAGCTTCCCGGGTAGAGGGAGCCCCATCAGTAAGACGCTTTTGAGGAGGAGCTGAGGAGGTTTCTCAAGAGGTCAGCTGGAGAGAATACAGTTGATATCAGGAAAGTACAGGCTCTCAACTCCCAGAGGTGGGGGCAAGTATTTACTTTGTATTCCACCTTAATGGTACTTCCTGGAGGGTTTTGTCTTCTAAAGCACAGAGCCCTTTAATGCCTGATGGTGACAGTATGGGTTGAGACCTTTCCTGTCCCTCATCTCTACTCGTACTCCTTCAAACCCGGAGGAGCCAGAGGCAGCCTTCAGTGGGTGGCTGGAGAAAAAAGAGGAAAAGGTGGGGGGCACAGGTAGGGGCGTTGAGAGGAGCCAACTCAGCTCCATCTCTATAGGAAAGTTGGGAGCTGAGGGAAGGGAAAGAAATTAGAAAGTAGTTCCTAATTTCTAGAATTAGAAATGCAAGGCTGTAAGTGAAGTGAGGAGTTTCAATTAAGCTAGACTAGAAGTACTAGTTATTGAACTTATACTGTTTGGGGTACTAAAGTGGCCAGAAGATGCTTTTTAAAAATATCTAAGAATAACAAAGAAAATCACTGGCCCTGGATTGGATTTTTTCAACGTGCTAGAAAAATCTCAGCTCTCTGGATAGTAACAGTGTGGGTGTGGAGGGGATGAAGCTGTTTTCCATTGTACCATATGGAGTCCTAACTGTGCGATATAAGTGTTACTCGAGTTCAGCCAAATTCCAAGTCAAGGGTGCTTTGCCCTCTGCCTGAACTGGTGGCCATAGCTGAAACGCAGAGAGAATGAGAATCACTGTGGAAGGTAATTCTTCTTATCCCCAGAATCGTTCTGTTTCTTCAAACTGTGTTTGACTTTGGGCTATGGATAATGAGCTTAGAATTGTGCTTCTCATGGTGCAATCCCAACCAGCTGCATCAACATTACCTGGGAACTTGGAAATGCAGAATCTCAGGCCCTGCCCCAGCCATACTAAATTATTCTTGGGATGGGGCCCTGCAATCTGTATTTTTTACAGCTTGCTGAATTTTGACAACCACTGGTTTAAAGCTCTGGCTGTCCATCCTGATTGTGCACTAGAATCACCTGTGGGAGCTTTTCAACAGTGCACTGGCCCAGGTTGAATCTCACAGGTTTAGTTGTACCTTGAGTCAAGCCCTCTCAAAATGTAATGAGCATATGGATCCTCTGGTGCTCTTGCTAAAATGCAGATCGTATTTTGGTCAGTCTAGGGTGGGGACCAAGCACCTACATTTCAAACAAGCTCCCAGGCGACGCCGATGCTCCTGATGTGGGGACCGTACATTAAGTCACCAGACTTTAAGCTATCTGCTAAATATTGTGTTCATGCACATTTTTGGGAGAAGAGGATTCATTGTTTCCATCAGTTTCAAGCACTCTGTGACTTGAAAAACATTAAGAAATTTGAAAGTACAAATATAAAAAGAGGCTAATAGAGATGCCCATGGTGGGGGCCCATGAAAGTCTCCTCATTTGTGAGAGGGAAGAATGCTGTACTCTTTAATGTTCCCTTTCTCTTTAGGGTGGAATGGGGGAGGGGGAAGAGATTTTCCTGATTTCTGTTGTCCTTACTCAGTGCCTTGGTATTGCTTCTTGGGTTCTCTGGGTCTGTCTGGTTCCTCTGCTGCTCCCCCACCCTTTCCCGAGAGTGGTATAAGGAGATGAAAACAAAACAAAGACAAAACCTTTTGGGACATAATGACCACCTGTGGCAGCCTTAAAATGCAGATTCGCAGGCTCAAGTCTCTGCTCAGGCTGAGAGGTGGGAAGAACCCAGGAAACTGTATATTTAAACATTCTCCAAGTGATTTTGTTATAACCCTCCCAAACAATGCTGTGAGAAACCCTGATCTATTCTTTTCCAAGTGTTATGCTGGCTTCAAGAAAATAAATTAAATCTCTAGGTGCATCACAAAACTAATTTCTCAGCTTCCCGTGGTTATGAAAGCCAGGCATCTCTCTTTTCTTATTATACTTCCAACTAGGGTCATTTCCTCCTAAGATTCCAGCTCCCTAGTGCCCTAAGGTTAAGTCAGAGCATTTCTCCTCACTTGCTTTCCTAATTGCTGGGAAGAGCTACCGTACCTGGTTTTGCAACCTCTTCACTGTACCCTGGAGGGGCGCCATCTCAGTGGTGAGTCCAGTATTTTCTCTTTGCCACATGCTTTGTGGAGTCAGTAAAGTTTATAAAGTACTTCATGAGCTATTTGGACCTGAGGCATGGAATAAAGAGATTACACAAACAGAATGGCATCCACATTGCAGGCAGGTGGTGAGAAATTTCCTCTCTATCCCTCCTACCTGCTCAAGTGCTGGGAAGAATTTGAGTGCAGATCTGCTGGGAGGACCTTGTAAAGAAAGGCTGAGCTGTTAAAAGAGTAAAGTTGATGACATAAACTGATTAACACCTGCAGACAGGAACAGCGTGTCATGGGATGAGATGGATGGAGATGTTAGATGTTATGGTTTGAGTAGAGAAATCTATCAACCGGTGGTATAATACCATTTACTAAGCATCTGCTATAGGACAGGTCCCAAACTACGCATCTGCTTATATACCTTTTCTTACTCCATTTTTCATCACAGTGACACAAGGGAAAGCATTTTTAATGTCCATACTATACTACACTATAGAAGTGGGAACTGAGGCTTAGGGAAATGCAGTGAATTTGTTCCTTATCATATGATTACCAAATTAAGACTCTGAGATTCAAAGCCAGCTTTCCAGCTATCTTCTTGCCACTATGCAGCTTTGCATTCATTAATATCTAGGAAGGGAGGGAAAAGGAAGAGAGATGAAGAGGAGAAGATGTGTGACTGAGGCTGTAAACAAAAATACCTTCCTGGCTTAACTTTGCATCAAGTTTTGGTATATTCTTGCAATAATATATTCTTCTTTTATGTAGTGCCTGGAAAATGTTTTCATTTCTGCTAAAGCAATAAAATTTTGTAAACAGATGGGGATAACATTTTGAAAACAATAACTCAAAATATATATTTATTTCCCTTTCCACCTTCTTGTGAGTCATAAGATTTATGGCCAAGGAAAAAACGGGAGGAATTAAAGATCATACACAAGGAGAAAATGGGGGAGAGATGTATCCATTCCACTGGGACAGGAAGTTCTTTAGGTTCTGGGAGAAAGATCAAAGGAAAGAGAAAGCTGTTGAAAAGATCAGTCACCAGTATCCTTGCTTCTTCCCATGCTAATGGCTGGAGATGAATTAGTACAAAATTCCACGTAGTTTGTTGGGTAATGCCCAACAAAGGGGATTCATGTCCTACCTCCTATTTAGGACAGTGGAAGAAACTTCAAAGGGTGCCCCCACCTGTGCACAATACTCATGGAATGTTCCAGAAGATAACCTAGCTTTTATTGAATTCATTTTTTTGAAATCTGCTGTGGTGTTCAGATGTAACTGCTTTAGACAGCTTTTAATTTAGTTTTGCTAGTGAAGAGTTCTCCTCACCAATTGTATTTTGGAAACACATACATGGTTTATTTTTTAAGTCTTTTTGCTCTAGTAGCACAACACAGTGAATCAAATTTCATGAAAGGCCAGAAAAATTTAACATCTTCTCTGGGTGCTGAAACTTGTGATTCCTTATATGCCAAGGAGTAGAATTGGCTCTCCATTGCCTGCTCCCATTCCTGATGATGAAGCATCAATGTGGGCCATGCCATTAACACTTCATGTTCATGGTAACAACACCCAAATATAGGGCAGACAGAGGTGGTGGTGCTTCCTGTTGCTTAAGAGCTGTTTTGCTTGAATTCATCTCACACATTTGGGTTGACCTTGCTTTAAGAAAATGATGTAGAATATTGCAATTGTTCGGTGTATTGAATATTGACAATGATTCGAGAATGTCTGAAGCTACCTGGTTTTCAGGATGCTGTTTCCTTGATGTTATCACTATGTCCTGGCTCTCAGCTTTGGGTAGTTGGTAGATTGATTGCAAGGATAGCTCAGTTTGTTCATAGCTTCCAGTATTCATTCCCTTGAGTAGTGCCCACATTGACTCTAGGATTAGCCTTGTGGCTTGCTTTGACCAATGGGACAATAGCATACACGATGCGAGCAGAGATTTGAAAGTGCTTATGCATTGGGGCTTGTCCTCTTGGTGCCCTTGGAATCTTGCCACCAGGACCAGATTAGCCTGCTGGAGGATGAGATACTACATGGAGGAGAGCTGAGACACCCCCACTAACAATCAGTTAGCCTCTAGTCAGCTTAACAGTAAATTACAGCTACATGTGTGAGCCCCAGCAGAGGTCAGCCAGGCTGGCTGAAATTAGCAGTACCAGCCAGTTTAGCCCAACCTAAACTGATGACCCACAGAATCATGAGCTCAATAGTGTGGCTTTATACCACTGCATGTTTGTGGTGGTTTGCTATTCAGCCAAATTAATACAGATGCCAAGAATATGATCTTGTCAGTATACTCAGAATTATCTAGGGTTGGGGGGGATGACCTCATGAAGGACAGATGAATGAAACCATACATATTTATTAACATACTAAGTAGCAAGACTGAGAGACAGACAAGGTGATTATTAGTGTGTTTTTTTTTTCTTTAGGAGAGTTTTCATGAGAAGCCAAATTATACTCAAAAGAGTCTAGATAGCAAAAATTCAGCCTGAGGGTGGTGATTGCTTGGTCTCAGGGCTAGCTTTCTGCATCCACATCTACTCAATAGTATAGTGGGTTTTAAAAATGAAGGAGGGAGAGAGGGAGAGAGGGAGGCAGAGAGAGAGAGAGCGAGAGAGTGCGAGACCAACTATATCCAAGAGTGGTCAGAGCCTCTCTTCCCTGGAGAGACTGAAGTCACATATGCAGATTCTTCCAATTTGGGCTCTCCTTTCCCAGAATCCATGAGAACTTGATTAAATATGCCTTTCCAAAGTTACATCCAGGATAATTTGCTTACACTTGGAAATTGTTACATCCTACAAATCCGTTTTTATGTTATGTTGCTTCTGTGACATTTGGTGTTTAAGATTTTAACTCTTGTATATTTCAATATTTAATGCTACGTGAGGAATGGCTTGAGCTGAGATGGATGGTTCTTGGAGACTGGTCAAGAGGTTACTGCAGTGGTCCAGGCAAGGGGAATGATGATGAAGATTAAGCTGCTAGCCACACAGAGGGAGAGAAGTAGATGGTGGCCCAGGCAAGAATAAAGATAACTTGGACAAGGTTGTTAGCTGTATGATGGAGAAAATTAGATGGATTCAAACAGTCTGTAGGCAGGACAGTCATGATTGGATGAAGGTCAGGGGCAGGGGAGGAATCAAGGGTGATTCCTGGTTTTTAGATGGAACAGTTTGGTGGTACTATTTGCCACACAAGTTATATACTTTTATCTTTGTTTTTTGTTCTATGGAAAAAAACACTGGGGCTCAAAGGTGTTTTAAGGGTGACTTGAGCACAGTTCTGGCACCATTAAGCCCTCAGTAAGTGTCAAGCTTTATTTCCATTGCCTAGCCATATAGCTAGTCTGTCTCCAAAATCGATACGCAAGCACTTCTCAAACTTTCATATGCTTACAAATCACCTAGCATCTTGTTAAAATGCAAATTCTGAATCAGCAGGTGTGGAATGGGGCTTTAGATTTATTATTTCTTATAAGGTCTTGCATGAGGCTGCTACTGGTGGTCCATAAGCCATTCTCTGAGTAACAGGGCCTGGAGCACTTACATGAACATGGACCTATCATAAACACTTGAATCGTAGTAATCGTGTCACTTTGGCACTAGGAATGGAGGAGGTAAGGTATGAAATTCTGTCAGGGTAAGATACTGGGACACCCAAATCAGGTACTGAGCAAGAGCTATAGATTTTAACCTTTTTGGTGAAATTCAAATCTTTAGACAAGTTAATCTTCTCAGAAGAAACATTAGAATAGTTTTCTTTTGATTTGCATTTCTCTGATGGCCAGTGATGATAAGCATTTTTTCATGTGTCTGTTGGCTGTATGAATGTCTTCTTTTGAGAACTGTCTGTTCATATCCTTTGCCCACTTTTTGATGGGGTTGTTTGTTTTTTTCTTGTAAATTTGTTTGAGTTCTTTGTAGGTTCTGGATATTAGCCCTTTGTCAGATGAGTAGATTGCAAAAATTTTCTCCCATTCTGTAGGTTGCCTGTTCACTCTGATGGTAGTTTCTTTTGCTGTGCAGAATCAACCCAAATGTGCATCAGTGACAGATTGGATTAAGAAAATGTGGCACATATACACCATGGAATACTATGCAGCCATAAAAAAGGATGAGTTTGTGTCCTTTGTAGGGACATGGATGCAGCTGGAAACCATCATTCTTAGCAAACTATCACAAGAACAGAAAACCAAACACCGCATGTTCTCACTCATAGGTGGGAACTGAACAATGAGATCACTTGGACTCGGGAAGGGGAACATCACACACCAGGGCCTATCATGGGGAGGGGGGAGGGGTAGGGATTGCATTGGGAGTTATACCTGATGTAAATGACGAGTTGATGGGTGCAGCACAGCAACATGGCACAAGTATACATATGTAACAAACCTGCACGTTATGCAAATGTACCCTACAACTTAAAGTATAATAATAATAAATAAATTATAAAAAAAAATAAAAAAAAATTAAAAAAAAAAAAAAGAATAGTTTTCTTTTGAACAAGATGTAGAAGAACCATTGTGAGCCTTCCAGCAGAGACCTAGAGTAGCCTTGCATAGAATGCCCTTGAAATGCAAGTGACTGAACCACATTTGACATTCTTTAATGGATGAAGACTCACCCCTCTTTTTGTCCAGTAGTTGACAGAACACAAAGAGCTAAAGAAGCTATAGCAGGCTGTCAGAAAATATTCAACTACATTAGGCCAGGATCAGTTCGCTTGCTCAACAATTTAACCCGGGATGTTGTTGACAGATTTCTTAAGCAGCTCCATCAAACTGCGTGCAACCTGACAGCATTTTGAAGTTCTAAGCCTGCATTTTTGTCAAAGATAAACATTCTAAGCTGATTTTTTTTTGCGGGTGGGGGGGGGGCGCGTCAAGGTGTAAAATAGTTTTTATGGGCTGTCAGAAATCATAGTGAGTTAATATCAGAAACGATTTTGATCACCAAACTTTAGGTTGGAAAAAATTTAGAATCCATAGAGGTCACCAAATCTCAAAACTGGTAGAAACTGAACATAACCTCTCATTATGCAATTGATAAATGTGACTCAAAGAGGTGAAATGACTTTCAGTAAGTCATGCAACTAGTGAATGACCATCCTTAATATAGTTTCCTGTTGCTACTAATGGTGCAAAATAATCATATTGTTAAACTCTAAGATTTAGAATTTGGCAAGGCCCCCATTTCCCATGGAGAGGTTTACTAAAAGTACTTGGAGCACTGAAAACAATAGGACCCCCCCCCCCCCCGCCAACCCAGATGAAAGGCTTTGACCATCGTCCCTCCTTGAGAAATTAAACGAGATTTAGAAGCAGTCCATATTCCACAAATAGGAGACTCCTGGCATTATCATTAGAAGGCAAGATAATTTAGGTTGGACGTGGCAGCTCATGCCTGTAATCCCAGCATTTTGGGAGGTCAAGGCTGGAGCATCACTTGAGCCCAGAAGTTCAAGACCAGCCTGGACAACATGGCAGAATCCCACCTCTACTAAACATACAAAAAAAATAGCTGAGCATGGTGGTGCATGCCTGTAGTCCAAGCTACTCGGGAGGCTGAGGTGGGAGGATCACCTGAGCCTGGGAGGTAGAGGCTGCAGTGAGCTATGATGGCGCCACTGCCCTGGGTAAGAGAGTGAGATCTTGTTTCAAAAGAAGAGGAAGGGGGAGAAGGGAGAGAAGGCAGGATAATTTAAATCAAATGAAGACATTTCTTCTGCTTTCTTCTAGAGGTTAACATGAGCTAAAAGACACTCATGAGAAAGATGGGATGATGGTCCTTGCTTGATAAGGACTCCTGCCCCTGAAAGTTCCTTAGGGATGATAAATGTGTGTTCCATACATTCATTATATAGCAAAAATTAGTGTCTATACCTTTGATTTTCTCTGGTTTTAATTCTATTTTTCCTCTCTCAGTTTTATAGTAAAATTCCTATAGAAAAACATTGAGCTCTCTTTTAGATGACCTAAGGGAAGAAGGGTATTGGTTCATACCTAGGCTACAATAGCCAGGACCCTGGCTTGCAGGATTACAGTACAGCACCCAGCATGGCACCCAAGGCCGTTAATGATCTGGCTCCTGCCTTGGAAATACTCACCTGCTATTTTGCCATGGGGTATCATATTTCTTTTCGAAATGTATCTTTTTTTCCTCCCTAATTCTATGTCTTTGGACTTGCTTTTCAATCTTCCTGGATATCCAGTCTCCTCTTCCTTTCTGCCCAGTGAACATTTGTTCACCCAATTAGACCAGGTCAGTGTCTCCTCCTCTGTGAAGGCCTCTGCAGGGTCCCTGGTCAGAAGTAGTGGCTCTGTTTCATGTTATTTATAGGACTCTGCTCTTACCCTAACCATAAGGTTTTATTATTACTCATTTACATGTGTGGTTCTCTGTCTGCTCATTCAAATCACTTGGAGAGCTCCAGAAAGAAAACCTCTGTCTTGTCCTTATCCTAGAGATTCTGATTCAGATGATCTAGAGTGAGGCAAGGGCACTGGTATTTATTCTGAATCCAAGTGATTTTAATGTGCAGGCAGCATTGAAAAATACTGTGATTAGAATGTCAGCTCTTTGCAGAAACTGTGTTTATTTATCTTTTTCATTATCCCTCTCTACAAACTGCCGAATGCAGTGTCTGGCAGCTGGACTTGCATAAGTTCGGGAAGTCAAGGCAGTCAAAGTAGGCTCTCAGTACTTGATTACTCCCTTTGCTGAATGATCCACCTTTTCAAAAGGGCTTTAAGTCCAGAGGGAGAGGATAACTACACAGGCATCACGAAGAGAAAAATGTGGCCAACTTCATGGTTTTAATTAATTTGATTAATATACAAATACAATTATTTTTTGAAAAACCTACAAGAAGCTGCCTAGAGAGTCATTTGTTTGCTACTGAGAAGGGCAGAAGTAGGAGGAGGTAGTGCTTAAGTTTGTAGCTGGGGTGATGTTCTGCAAGGTAACAAGGTGCTTTGGCAAGGCGGTGTAAACAAGTAGACACCAGAGCTGTCCTAGCTCTGTTATCTTGTTTAAGTTACTTCACCTGTCTGTCCTCATTTTTCTTATGTGCAAAATGGCATGCTGATGTTAATACTGGGCTTCTTAGGATTATGATGATGATTTGATACGTTCATATACATAAGGCACCTAGGACAATGTTGATGTGTAGTAAACTCTCAATAAATGTTAGGTCTTTTTTGGTTATTATTATTTGGGGAAGTGGAAACTTCGCTGGAGTAGTGAGCTTGTGGAGTTAAGCCAGTCACCTAGAAATCTTTAGCCATCAATATTGGCTGGGGCAGTATCAGGCATAGAAGTAGATAAATGTAGCCTTATTATTGTCCTCTGTTCTCTGTGTTTGTCCAGCATCTTTGATCAAATGTGTTAGAAGGAACTGCTGCCTTTTATCTTTAAAATATAAGTGAAAAAGTGTTAGGAAGATTCCTTGGGGCACCTTGTCCCTTTGACTAGAGAATGACCAATGATGGCACTCAGCTTTTTAAAGGGAGCCTCAAGTGCATCATTTAAGCACAATTGACTTGGGGCCTTTGGCCCAGAATACCATGCTTTCCTACAGTCCTGCTGGGGGCAATTTCAGGTCTAAAGATTTATACGTAATTTTTCCTCTATCGATTGTTTTTCTTAGGCAACCCTGAGAAGAGAGTGCATATTCCTGTTAAAGTTGTTTCCTTCAAAAATAATGTTGATTATTGATTCACAGAAAATACATTTCATGACAGCCTTCCTGAAGTTCTTACATTAACACTTTGGCCACCACCCGTTCTATTTAACATAGACTACGGCCACCAACGTACATGCCAAACAGAAATCGTAATATTTTTCTGGGTTCAATCTCAACATGTACCAAATTTCCAACTGACAAACCTGATTTAATTAAGGAGGAAAACAGAAAATATTATACACATTTAGTATTTTGACCTAGGGGTTGGCAAACTCAGTCCTACTTGATGTTTTAAATAAAGTTTTATTGGAATGCAGGCAAGGCATTCTCATTTGCTTACATATTGTCTATGGGCCATTTTTTTTAAAATTTATTTTTTATTATTATTATACTTTAAGTTCTAGGGTACATGTGCATAACGTGCAGGTTTGTTACATATGTATACTTGTGCCATGTTGCTGTGCTGCACCCATCAACTCGTCAGCACCCATCAACTCGTCATTTACATCAGGTATAACTCCCAATGCCATCCCTCCCCCCTCCCCCCTCCCCATGATAGGCCCTGGTGTGTGATGTTCCCCTTCCCAAGTCCAGGTGATTTCATTGTTCAGTTCCCACCTATGAGTGAGAACATGCGGTGTTTGGTTTTCTGTTCTTGTGATAGTTTGCTAAGAATGATGGTTTCCAGCTGCATCCATGTCCCTACAAAGGACACAAACTCATCCTTTTTTATGGCTGCATAGTATTCCATGGTGTATATGTGCCACATTTTCTTAATCCAATCTGTCACTGATGGACATTTGGGTTGATTCCAAGTCTTTGCTGTTGTGAATAGTGCCGCAATAAACATATGTGTACATGTGTCTTTATAGCAGCATGATTTATAATCCTTTGGGTATATACCCAGTAATGGGATGGCTGGGTCATATGGTACATCTAGTTCTAGATCCTTGAGGAATCACCATACTGTTTTCCAGAATGGTTGAACTAGTTTACAATCCCACCAACAGTGTAAAAGTGTTCCTATTTCTCCACATCCTCTCCAGCACCTGTTGTTTCCTGACTTTTTAATGATCGCCATTCTAACTGGTGTGAGATGGTATCTCATTGTGGTTTTGATTTGCATTTCTCTGATGGCCAGTGATGCTGAGCATTTTTTCATGTGTCTGTTGGCTGTATGAATGTCTTCTTTTGCGAAGTGTCTGTTCATATCCTTTGCCCACTTTTTGATGGGGTTGTTTGTTTTTTTCTCATAAATTTGTTTGAGTTCTTTGTAGGTTCTGGATATTAGCCCTTTGTCAGATGAGTAGATTGCAAAAATTTTCTCCCATTCTGTAGGTTGCCTGTTCACTCTGACGGTAGTTTCTTTTGCTGTGCAGAAGCTCTTTAGTTTAATGAGATCCCATTTGTCAATTTTGACTTTTGCTGCTGTTGCTTTTGGTGTTTTAGACATGAAGTCTTTGCCCATGCCAATGTCCTGAATGGTACTACCTAGGTTTTCCTCTAGGGTTTTTATGGTATTAGGTCTAACATTTAAGTCTCTAATCCATCTTGAATTAATTTTCGTATAAGGAGTAAGGAAAGGATCCAGTTTCAGCTTTCGTACTTATGGCTAGCCAATTTTCTATGGGCCATTTTTATGCTACAGTGGCAGAGTTGAGTAGTTGTAGCAGATCAAATGGCCTGCAAAAATGAAGACATTCTCTCTGCCCCTTTTCAGACAAAGCTTAGTGGTTCCTGTCCTAACTTATTTACAGCTCTTTCACTTACAGAGAACTTTGTTTAATCCAAATGCAATTCTGTGGCCACTGACAGGTGTTTGCAGTGAGGAACCCAGAGATTTATCTACTGACATGCTCTGTCACCTGAGTACTTAGTGGTGAGTCCCATGAACCCTCTCTTCTGGATCTTGTTTGTTTCCATTGTTGCTGGAATGCTCTAGATTCTGACCAGCACTTGCTGAGACCCCTGCAGTGGCTTCCTAAATAGACTTCCAGAAGTCTCTAAACCACCTTCAGTAGTGCTGTCAGCATTACCTAACACGTGGGATCCTGCCTAAAGCTCCTAAATGCACCCCCCACACACCCTCATAGCTATTGTAGGCCTTAGCATGGAATTTGAGGCTCCTCAAGATTGGGCCTCAATTTGCCTTTGTATTCAGTCTCACCTGCTGACACTTTATAGCCCTCTGAATCTGGCCACCCTGGCTGCTCGCTGTTTCCAGACCATTGTCATAGTTTTATTCCTGCCTTTCCCATTTGGATATCTGAAATGCTCTGCCTTGCTCATTCAGCTTTCAGATCCAGTTCAAATGTCACATCAAATGTGAAATATGTCCTATTCCTTTTCCCCATGTGTATACTCCTAACGTTGTCTTTCCTCCATTGCATTATAACAAATGTTTATTTGTTTATCTTTTTCTAGCTGACTTAGAATGCTTGTCATTGAATCTGAAGCATTTGCACAAAGTGGGCAACAATAAACACTTTTTTTGTTATCAATTAGTAAAATCTTTTTTTCAGGCTCAAAATGATCTTTTTTCTTATTCTCAAGTAATTCCAAGCTTTCTGACAGATTTCATTTAAACTTCTTAGAAAAGGAATCATCACAGAAGTCATTATTATTTGAGGTATAGGTTAAAAATACACATGAGGACTTGTGGTTGAATGAATTTTTAATATGATTAACCTGATGTATCACATCAAGCAGTGGGTTCTTTATTTTCTTGTGTGGCAGGGTAATGACGAGAAAGTGTGTTCCTAGAACTAAGGGGCCAGTTCCCTGGCCTTTATGGAATTTTTTATTACAGCCAAGTTTATGTTGAAGGTATGGGACTTCTCAATGGCTTCTCAAATTTCTCACCAGGTGTTAAGCTCCTGCAGAGAAGGAGAATGAGAAAACCTTGTGAGTTTCATGCCACCAAACCCTAGCAGTCTGGCACCCCTTGGCCAACCTTGAGGACTTCTGTCCCATTGTTCACCTACCTGCCATGGTGAAAAAGATCGGGAACATAGGCTCACAGTGCTCATTTCTTAAAAGGAGCAAAAGCCAAGCAAAAGTCTCTTAGGATCAGGAAGGATGTATGTCACGAGAACTAGTCCTTCTCAGTTGGGGGCTGTAGCAAAATACCACACAAACAATGAGAAAGGCAGGCCTGGGGAAGGAGCTTGATGAAGTTCCCCAGGTAATTCTATTATGACTGCCAACCCCAACCTTGAAAACAGCTGTGGTAGAAGCCTCTTAAACACTGTATTTCGTTTCAGCTTTTGTTCCAGACCAATGAGATCTAAGCTAGCTAGCAGAATAGGAGTGACCCACTTAAATACCCTCAGTTTGAAGCTCAGGCAGGTCAAACGAGACATTTAGCAGCCATGACTAATAAAGGGAGAAAAGATACATGCTTGTTGGTTCTAGAAAAGAAAAATGAGAAGTGGCACCATCCTTTCCCTTCTTTTGTTATGGGTCGAGTTGTGACCCCTAAAATTCATATGTTGAAGCCCTAACCCCCAGTACCTCAGAATATGAGTGTATTTGGAGATAGCAGTGATTAAGTGAAAATGGGGCCATTGGGATGTACCCTAATCCACTCTGACTAGTGTCCTTAAAAACAGAGATTAGAACACACAGGGATATGTCAGGGATGCATGTGTACAGAGGGATGACCATGTAAAGAGGTGGCAAGAGACTGGCTATCTGCAAGCCAAGGAGAGAGGCCTCAGAGGAAACCAACTATGCTGGCACCTTAATCTGGGACGTCTAGCCTCCAGAATTGTGAGAAATATCTGATGTTTAAGTCATCCAGTCTGTGGTATTTTGTTATGGTAGCCACGGTGAACTAATACACTCCCCTTCTCCTAATTTTGGTTCCAAGGCATGGCAATATTCTGGTCTGCTATTTCTCCTCCCTTCTGGAGGGATGTGGCTGGCAATGGGCGTGATGGCGCTAACCATTTTGCTGGCATCTGGATGACCTAGCCTCAGGTGTGCAAAGCATAGTTTATACAAACAGGTCACATCCCATGAGTTACACTCAGAACAGCCCCAGCTTCCAGGGACTGAGCTGTCATATAATGTTATTATCCCCTCTTCTAACCCAGACTCCTTGTCCCATCCTCCAGAGCAGGGGAGGATCTCTGCCATGACTATTAAATCTGAATTGAGAGCTTATCTCTCATTGGTTCATTTTCTGTAAAATTCACTTGAGTGACCCAGAACTGTAATTACTGTTGCTTAACTGCTTTATCTTGCTTGAGAAGACAAATTTTAACAATGCTGTGAAGTGAATCGTTTTTGTGGCCACATCATGCTAATACCACATAATCTCAAATTAATTTATTCAAAAGAGTACATTCCCAGCCCGAGCATATTCAGCATCTTTGTAGTTTGCCTGTAAGCAATATAAGACACTGAAAGCATCCATTATGACTTTCCCATAATTCCAAAAGCTACATATGTAACATATTCCTGAGAAGATTTCTCATATATTAACTGACACCTGTTTTTCTTTCCTCAACCTCCATGGAGAGATATTTAAAAAACTGTTTTAGTAACAGCACTTAGAATACTAGATAATAAGTACTGAGCACTTCCATGGGTGGGACAATGTGCTACACACTTAATCTGTTATCTCATTAATTAATTTTAAAGATAATTTTATGAATCAGTTGCTATTAATGTTTCCATTTTGCAAATGAGGAAATGGAAATACAGAAAGACAATCAAAACCGTCTTATTATAGGACATTATAGAATCAAAGACCAATCTTATAAAGCATTTTATCTCTCATTCATGTCACCATCAGCTTTGAACTATTTTATTTTTAATTAAAAAATGCTTTCAAAAATCTGTACAGGCCTGAGGAGCAGTGAGGCACATTGAGAGAAAGAACACAGTCTTTGGAACCAATATTGGTTTAAAATACTAACTCTGCCCTTGACTAACTCCATGACCTTGGAAAAATTGCTGAACTTAGCCAAGCATCAATTAATTTAGCTATAACTGGGGCTCATATGACACCCCTTGCAGTATACAAGCCTTTAGGTGTATATATGTATTCACTTCTTTTGGGTAGATACTTAGGAGTAGAATTTACATTTACCTTTTTAAGATACTGCCAAGCTATTTTCCAAAATGGCAGTATCATTTTACACTCCTATTGACCATGTACAGCATTCTTGTTTCTTCACACTTGTAATCATCTGTCTTTTGATTACAGCCATTGTAGTGGGTGTAAAGTGGTACCTCATTGTGGTTTGAATTTGCACTTCCCTAATGACTAATGATGTTGAACATCTTTTCATGTGCTTAGTATTCATTTGCATATATTCTTTGGTAAAATATCTATTGAAATCTTTTGCCCATATTTCAATTTTGTCATTTGTCTTATTATTGAGTTATAAGAGCTCTTTGTATATTCTGAATAAAAGTCTGTGAAATTCTTTCACATAAATTGTGAATTGTCTAACATCAAGCTTGCCACATTATACAGGGCATCTAAAAAATATTTGGCAAGAATGATTCTGATTATGCTATTCAATTCAGCAGGTTTTTATTGAGTACCGGCTGTGTGCTAGGCATATTTTAGGTGTTGGAGATTCAGTAGAGAACATTAACAGACAAAAATCTCTGCTCTCAGAGAAGTGGGGAGTAGTCATTAGCAGTTGCATAGCTGTCAGATGGAAAAAGCTGGGATTTGGGATAGGCCTTCTCCTCTGAGACTCTGGCTCTCAGCCGCTACTCTGAACATCCTAGGCCTGAGTGTAGTCAAATGTGCAGAACCTTTGCTCAAGAAGCTAGTGCTTAATATGCTGTAATTTTTTTAAATCTCCATTTGGTGGTATGGAAATCCTACATTCCAGAAGCTATCTATATTTAAAGGTAAAAACTGACATAGAATGCAAGTTTATTTATTTGGGTTAATCCTATAGAATAGATTATTTTTATACATGCCTAACATATGTAACTGTATTTTTTTTTTCTTCCAAAGGCTTAACCTCCATCAGAAACTTACTAGCTGGGTCATAGTTCAGCTCTCTCTTTCCCTCTTACGCAACACTCTTCTTTTCTCTTTTGCCATATTTTTAGCCTAAGAACTCCTTATTCAGGAGTTCTGGGGACCAACCTCACCAGATTTTAGGAAACGTTAGGAAATTTTATTCCCTATCTTTAGGAAGCAGGCCACTGAAAGATCCAGTGAAGTCAGTCCTTTGCCTTGGTGTCAAGAGAGTTTCCTCTCAGGATGGCAGAGAGGTGAGGAAACCTTTGATTACAATGTCTCCCCAGACCAGCTCTCTATTTGCAGCAGCCTCAGCAGCCTTCTCTGGTGAGGTGGCGCCCTACATCTCAGGTCTCAGCAGTTTCCAGGAACATCTCCTCTTCCTGGTGGTGATAGCGTTTCAAATGACTGCTCCCAGTTGTTGCTTCTGTTGACTGTTCTCCTGAGTTATACCCTCCAGGACCATTTCTGGCAACTCTAGATATCTCCACAGAAGGTTCCCTGCTGAGTCTTCTGCTCTTTCAAAAATGTGCTTGACATAGAGCTGCTTTTAGAATGAGACCTGGCAATAACATCCCGGGTGGTCACAATTGGAGCTGCTCCCTCTGGCAGCACTGTGAAGGTCTCCCGGAAGAGTATGGGTGAGGCAGGGAGACAGCATTCTCATTAAGTTGAGGACACAGAATTCTATATCAGACAGACCTATCCAAGACAGGCTCTGCCCTTTTCTAATTGTATGATCTTGGGGGAAGTAACTTAATCTTTTGTAGTAGTCAGTTTCCTCATGTGTAAGTGAGAGAATAAATGTTCCTACCTCATTGGGTTACTTTGAGGATTAAATGAGATAATTCATTAGAAGCATTTAGTGTCTGACATATTATAAGCACCCAGTAAATATTAGCTACTATGTGATTATTAGCAGCAGAAAAATTTTGCTGGAATAACTAAATGATGGAAGGGAGTTGCAAACAGTACTACATTCTTCTTCACATTGAGTTCAAGGGCATCCTGGAAAACTGGCAAAAGAAACAGCTGCACATTCTTTCCAGAACATTGCCATGTCTTTACTCCTGCCTTTCCTATTTGGATATCTGGAATGCTTTTCCTCCTTCCTTTACCAGCAAGGAGGACTGATCTAGTTCAAATGTCATATCGCATATGAAATATACCCCTAGTTTTTCCACATGTGCATACCTCTAATATGGTACTTCCTATACTGCATTATAGCATTTGGTATCTCTCTTCTTTACCAGTCATGGAATGTTTGAAAAACAAGATTTTGCCTTCTTTACATAGATATTTCATTTCAACATGTACTCAGTAGAAAAACTTGTTTATGAGATAACTTACATTTTTGAATGTGTGTATTTTACATTTCTAGCACATCTCAATTTGGATTATCCATATTTCAAGTGTTTAATAGCTGCATGTAGCTAGTAGATACTAGATTAGACAGCACATTTCTAAGTGCCCCGTCCTCCATATTCTCATAGCACTTTATGCATATCTCAATTAGGTCAATGAAAACAGATTATATTACAAATTATTTGTTTATGTGTTTCTTATGAGCATTTCTAGGGTTAGGATTTTGTCTTGTCTTTGTATCCTCATTCCCTGATGTAGTGCTTAACAAATAGTAAGTGATCAACTAATAATCATCAAATGGAGTATAGTAGCTATTATTATTGAGTAACTACTAAGTGTCTGAGATGTTATATATTTTACTCATTGCAAAATCTTGATTGGTCAGTAGTTATCCCCAGTTTACAGATAATACAATGGAGGCTCAGAAAATTTAAACAGTATATATAAAGTTAAAAAGTTCTAAGTAGCAGAAATGGGATTGCTGAATCCTTCTGGCCCTAAAATTGGAAAATGATTCTCATCAGTGCATGTGGGTTTCATCCCAGCTTTATTTCTAATTGGATAACCTTTGACATATCACTGAATCCTTTGAGACTCAGTTTCCTACAAGTAAAACAAAGAACTGCAATAGCTAATATCTAGGGTCTCTTTTTGTTTAGGATGCTGTAAATGTCATTGAGCCTAAATTTCTCCACATCTAACCTGTTTTTCAGAGTATAAAATGTCTTCCAAGTTAGGCATACTTATGCCACGTCAAAGAGTGACTATATATTCACCTGATTTTATTGTAAGAGGTAGATAAAAATAAAATAAAATTTTTATAAATGGAATTCTTTTTTTTTTTCTTTTTTTTTTTTTAAATTTATTTATTATTATTAAACTTCAAGTTGTAGGGTACATGTGCACAACGTGCAGGTTTGCTACATATGTATACTTGTGCCATGTTGGTGTGCTGCACCCATCAACTCGTCATTTACATCAGGTATAACTCCCAATGCAATCCCTCCCCCCTCCCCCCTCCCCATGATAGGCCCCGGTGTGTGATGTTCCCCTTCCCGAGTCCAAGTGATCTCATTGTTCAGTTCCCACCTACGAGTGAGAACATGCGGTGTTTGGTTTTCTGTTCTTGTGATAGTTTGCTAAGAATGATGGTTTCCAGCTGCATCCATGTCCCTACAAAGGACACAAACTCATCCTTTTTTATGGCTGCATAGTATTCCATGGTATATATGTGCCACATTTTCTTAATCCAATCTGTCACTGATGGACATTTGGGTTGATTCCAAGTCTTTGCTATTGTGAATAGTGCTGCAATAAACATACGTGTGCATGTGTCCTTATAGCAGCATAATTTATAATCCTTTGGGTATATACCCAGTAATGGGATGGCTGGGTCATATGGTACATCTAGTTCTAGATCCTTGAGGAATCGCCATACTGTTTTCCATAATGGTTGAACTAGTTTACAATCCCACCAACAGTGTAAAATTCTTTTAATCCTGCATGAAAAAATAAAAGTTGTTTTATTGGCATTCTTGATTCTAATGCTTTAACACTGGTGTCCCCATTTAATTAATTTGAAGACCCTTAATGAACTTCGTGAGGATATGCTTAATTTCAACAGATAAAACACTCATTTTTCCCTGAATATCTTCCATCCATTTCTTACAACCCTCCTTTCACTAGCTAACATTTATAAACAAGGCTCAGAGTCACTAAAAGATAGTTATTTCTGGACTTGCCTTTACATTTAAATAAAATCAAGTGGGAATATCTTCTAGATTAACTTCCTCATTGAGCTAGGGCACCTCAAAATTTCTTCTAGCTTTAACTTCATATGAGTTTTTACTACATATTGCATAATAATGACTAAATCCTCAAGATTTTCTGAAAGTGGAACTCATAGGCAGTTAATGATGAGGGATGTAACTGTACTCTACAGTTCTAAAGCGGGGATTAGTAAACTAAACCAGCCTGATGTCTGTGTTCATAAATAAAGTTTTATTGGCACAAAGCCATGACCAGTTGTTTGTATCTTTTCTATAGCTGTTTCCAGGGTATATATGGCTGGTAAACCTGCAAATATGTATTACCTGGTCCTTTACAAGAAACAAGGTTGTTGACCCCTATCTAGAGCACATTGATTTGGCCTGCTAAATACCTGTGGGAACAATCTCTGCCATGAGGTACATCAAGATTCTGAAGTCACCTGTTTCTCAGGAAGAGTTCATGAAAAATCCAGTTGGAATCCAAGTCTAGTAAAAATTTGAAAAGAAAGAGATAGTTATCTCTGAACCTGCATTGCTAGATGATAAAGTTATCTAATGCCAGTTCAGATGTAGATGGGAAACAGTATGCTGCAGTGGTCAGAAGGGGTTCAGATCCAGGATTGTCTATTTATCGTTTCTGTGGCTTTAGGTACGTATGATGATTTCAGAAAGTCTTCTTCCTTGTCTTTAATTATAACATACGGCTGATGATAGTACATACCTACTGGGGTCTGTATGAAGCTTAAATGAATTAATACATGTATAGGCTTAGAATTGAGCCTGGCACTAAAAGAATGTTAGCTTTTCGTAGGCAGCTTTTTCAAAGGAACCAAAGCATACCAGGAAAATACTTTCTCCCTGAAGCTATTCTAGACTGTAATTTAAAGGATGAGCTAAAGCCATCTCCACCAAGACTGTTTGTTTTCCTTATCATGTGGAATCCTATGGTGACATCACAGAAGAAAAAATACATTTATATGAGAAAAAATTATGTTTGGTAGGACTCTATTTGTTTATTATTAAAACATATTCTGATGATCCTTTAGCTTCCATAGCCGGAGAGAAGTAATATACAAACCAAAGCAAATCAGCAAATTGTGAACATTATTTTCTGAACACGATATATTAGGAAGCATATGTTGTTTGACAGTTCCCAAGTCTTTGGGACTCCAGGAGAGGCATCCATCATCCTGCAGAAAAAAATGAAACTATAACATGAAGGAAAACATTACTATTTAAGTGTCACCAGTGCTAATTATTGTTTTGGTTTGAAGGATTTTAGCAGCTGCTGTTAGTGCCCTGCCCACATTCCCTCAACACTGATATATGTATGTGACAGTTTGACTTTCTACCAGCACCTGTGACTTTTAGGGATCTCTCTGGCCACTGAGGCCCCTCTGTCCACCTACATACAGTAGGCAAGACATGCCAGAGAATTAAGATTGCCTGGGGGCAGCTCTCAATCAATGTCTAATGGAAATTGGTGAACAGATAATAACCCAACTCTCTCATTTTTCAGATGTGCTATTTTGAGGTGTGTGTTCTACACTGGCTTTTAGAGCTCCTCAGTGGGATTAAGTTCCAGTTTTCCAAAGTTGTGACTTGCTTCATTATACACACTTTCCTGGTTTTCTTCTCTGTCATGTGTAATTTCTCTTCCCCTTCAAATATTTCCTGAGACCACTTCCCAAATACACTACTTTTACATAAGTCGTTATTTCAGAGTCAGCTTCTGGGGAAACTGATATGAAGACAAGACGATAGCCAGCTATACAGTTTTAAACTGTATTTTATTGGTATGTTTCCTTTAGTATTCACAGAAGAACTCACACCATACAATTGAATAGATTAACTATATAATGAGCAACTATTTTTATTTTTTTATTTTACTTTAAGTTCCAGGATACATGTGCAGAACATGCAGGCTTGTTACATAGGTGTATGTGTACCATGGTGGTTTGCTGCACCTATTGACTAGTTCTCCAAGTTCCTTCCCCTCACCTCCCCCAACCCCCCAACAGGCCCCGGGGTGTGTTGTTCCCCTCCCTGTGTCCATGTGTTCTCATTGTTCAACTCCCACTTATGAGTGAGAACAGGCAGTGTTTGCTTTTCTGTTTCTGTATTAGTTTGCTGAGGATAATGGCTTCCAGCTTCATCCATGTCCCTGCAGAGGACATGATCTCATTCCTTTTTATGGCTGCATAGTATTTCATGGTGTATATGTGCCACATTTTCTTTATCCAGTCTATCATTGATAGACATTTTGGTTGGTTCCATGTCTTTGCTATTGTAAACAGTGCTGCAATAAATATATGTGTGCATGTGTCTTTATAGTAGAATGATTTATAATCCTTTGGGTACATACCCAGTAATGGGATTGCTGGGTCAAATGGTATTCCAGGCTCTAGATCCTTGAGGACTTGCCATACTGTCTTCCACAATAGTTGACCTAATTTGCATTCCCACCAACAGTGTAAAAGCCTTCCTGTTTCTCCAGTCTTACCAGCATCTTGTTTCTTGACTTTTAAATAATTGCCATTCTGACTGGCGTGAGGTGGTATCTCATTGTGGTTTTGATTTGCATTTCTCTAATGATCAGTGATATTGAGCTTTTTTTCTTGTTTGTTGGCCATGTAAATATCTTCTTCTGAGAAGTGTCTGTTCATATCCTTTGCCCACTTTTTAATGGGGTTGTTTGTTTTTTTCTTGTAAATTTGTTTAAGTTCCTTGTAGATTCTGAATATTAGACCTTTGTCAGATGGGTAGATTGCAAAAATTTTCTCCCATTCTGTAGGTTGACCAACACTTTTAAAATTTTTTACCATAAAAACAGTAGATTGCCATACAACAACCAATTGGGTTAATTTTCACACACTCAAGATAAGTGGAAATGAAGACACAGTATGGTGGACATAAAGTTTAGGTTCACTTAGGAAAAGACTTTGGAAAATTCGAAATCTTTTCCTAAAGTGAAGTATAAACCTGTTGAGGTATGCATAAAAATGTATTCCTCTCAGGTATTCAAACTCATTTACCTTCTAGAAAATTTATCCAAACTTTTCACTTTTCTTTTCTTCTTTTTTTTTCTTTTTGAGATGGAGTCTCGCTCTGTTGCCAGGCTGGAGTGCAGTGGTGTGATCTCGGCTCATTGCAATCACCACCTCCTGGGTTCAAGCGATTCTCCTGCCTCAGTCTCCTGAGTAGCTGGGACTACAGGTGCACACCACCATTAATTAATTTTTGTTAATTTTTGTATTTTTAGTAGAGACGGGGTTTCACCATGTTGGCCAGATGGTCTTGATCTCTTGACCTCATGATCTGCCTGCCTCAGCCTCCCAAAGTGCTGGGATTACAGGCATGAGCCAAACTTTCTATGTTGGCTCTTATTAGCTTGTTTTCAAGTTTTGAAACAAACCCAACCCAACCACATGTTTATAGCTATAGAAAAGATATTGAGCAGGGTTTCTTAATCCTCAGTCTGTTGACAGCAATGCTTCACAGCTGGACTTCAGGGGATTGATGAAATCCCTGGGATTCCCTGAAAAATGGGACCATACACATTTTTTCTGAAGAAAGCTTCCTAATCTTGTTAGATTCTCAAAAGTATCTATGACCCAAAATACACAGGAGAGGATATCCACAGTAAAGACACCAGAGTTAATTAGCAAAGGCCTTTAGATACATCCTGAAGGAAATCGTTGACAATTGTAAAACATTAATATTAAAGACCTTAGTTTTGATTATGGCAGAATTATAGCTATCAGACTTACCTTCTCATCATAAACAACTATTAACCGAGTAAAATACACGACACAAGTGGTCTAAGGCAATAGACAAGGCAGGGTTTTGATCTTTGAGGAAAGAAAATACATGAGGTAGGATTCATATTTGCTTTACTTTCTGCTTGGATGAACTTTCCAAACCATAGCGCAAGAAAGTAACCTAGAGAATAACAGTCTTTCTGGGCTCAGGAAACAGAGATCAAATTTCTGAATTGGTAAATTGCCTGGAATTTACTGGAGAGAGGGACCTGAGCAGAACAGGAGCTTCAAGTTGACCCCTTGAGTTTTTGGTCAAATACTAAGCTGCACAGGGCAAGACTGTGAGGTCTGGCAGAGAATGGCTGCTGGGGATGTGGGAGATAGAAGAGGCATAGGAAGTCCAGCCAGCCAAAATGAAGAGATACCACTCAGTGTCTTGGTCATTCAGTTGAGATCCTAGAAAGACCATACCTTGGGTTAGGGCTACTTTAATCCTAGAGGAAGGACTACTGTAAGTTCACTATAAACAAGTCTAAAATCTAGCCTCAGTAGGTTAAAGCTGATCCACAAGAAAGTACTTGCTGGCCCAAATAAAATCCAACACACTTTATGGGAAGACAACTGAATCCATACTTTCAAAAACATAGCATTCATCATGCTGAATACATATTTAAAAAGTTATAGTATGTGTGAATAAGCAGAAAAACATGAAACATAATCAGGAGAAAAAGCCAGAGATCACACAGATTCTGGAATTAGTAGGCAAGGTTTATGAAATAGCTATTACAAATATAAATATTAAGAAAAAATGGGCACAATGAGAGAACGTGGGGAATCTCAGCAGAAAAAGATCAAACTATAAGGAAAAAGCAAATAGGAACTCTAGAATTAAAGTGTATAACAGCTTAAATGAAAAAATTTCTCTATGGGTTTAACAGCAGAAGAAAAAAAACCACTGCATTTTAAAATAGATTAATAGAAACTATCAAAACTAAAGCATCAAGAGAAAAACAAAACCAAAAGATACCTGTTGAATAGGTATTGACTTCTGCAACAATACCAACAGGTATAACAATATGTATTTTAATTAAAATAAAATAGCATAATTGGGGAAGAACAAATATTTCTATTTTTAAATTTTTTTATGTTGGCAGATAATATATGTTTTTTTGTCACGTACAACATGATGTTTTGAAGTACATATATATTGTGGGATAGTTAAATCCACCTAGTTAACAAATGCATTACCTCACATAGCATTTTTGTGGTAAGAGCAAGTAGCATTCACTCTCTTTACATTTTTCAGGAATACAATATATCATCATTAACTATAGTCACCTTGATGTACAATAGATGTCTTGAAACTTATTCCTTGTGTTTAACTGTAATTATGTATTCATGGTCAATGTCACCTCATCTCCCTCTTGCTTCTAACAAACCCAGCCTCTGATAACCATCATTCTACTTTCTGCTTATATGTGATCAACTTTTAAAGTTTCCACATATGAATGAGATCATGTGATATTTGTCTTTCTGTGCCTCGTTTATTTCATGACATAATGTCCTCTGGGTTCATCCATGTTGTTGCAAATGGCAGAATTTAAGTCTTTTTTATGGTTGGTAGTATTCCACTGTGTGTATGTGCCACATTTTCTTTGTCCATTCATCCATTGATGAACACTTGGGTTGATTCCATATCCTGGCTATTACGAATAGTTCTGTGATAAACATGGGAGTGCAGATATTTTTTCAACATATTTCAGTTTCTTTGGATATATAACCAGTGATGGGATTGCTCAATCATATGGTATTTCTAGTTTCAATTTTTCGAGGAACCCCTATACTGTTTTCCACAATGGCTGTACTACATTCCTACCCACAGTGTGCAAGGATTCACTTTTCTCCATATCCTTTCCAGCATTTATTTTCTTTTGTCTTTTTGATAATGGTCATTCTAACTGGAATGAAGTGGTATCTCATTGTGATTTTGATTTGCATTTTCCTAATGAATATTGATGTTGAGCATTTTTTCCATATTCCTTTTTGGCCATCTGTATGTCTTTTTTTTTTTTTTTTTTTTTTTGAGAAATATCTGTTCAGGTATTTTGCCTGTTTAAAAATCAGGATACTTGTCTTTTTGCTATTATATTGTTTGAGTTCCTTATATATTTTGGATACTAATCCCTTGTCAGATGTATAGTTTACAAATATTTTCTCCCATTCTGTAGGTTGTCTTTTTGTTCTGTTGATTGTTTTCTTTGCTGTACAGAAGTGCTTTAGTTTGATATATTTCCATTTGTCTGTGTTTGCCTTTGTTGCCTGTGGTTTTGAGGCCTTAGCCAAAAAAAAAAAAAAAATCCTTGGGGAAGAACAAATATTTGAAGAAATAATTGTTCCTCAATATTAAACTTGTTGAAAAAGATTAGCTCACAGATATAGGAACTCCAATGCCTCAAGAAGATGAACACAAAGAAAACCACATACAGGCAAATTGTAATCAAATTTCTGAGAACCAAAGATAAAGAACAAATTAAAAAGTCATCCAGAGAAAAAAGACACATTACACACATGGGAATGGCAACAAAAGTAATGACTGATATCTTATGAGAAACAATGCAAGCCAGAGAAAATAAAATGACATATGAAGTGTCAAAAAGCAAAGCTTTCAACAAATCGATATTCAGAGACACTTTTCTCCAGAAAAGAAAGAAAAATAAGGACTTTTCAGATTGAAAGCAAAGAAAATTCATCATTGCGGAGCTACATTTAAAAATTTTTCAAAGCTGAAGGGAACTAGCTACAGATGAAAAGTCAAATCTACCTAAAGTAATGAAGACAGCCAGAAATGATAAATATGTTAGTAGATGTAAAATGCTTTTAAAAAATAATTTCTTAATTTAAGAGAGAATTGATTATTTAAGGCAAAAATCATAGCAATGTATAATTCATGGATTGGAAGGCTCAATATTGCTAAGATTTTAATACTCTAAATTTATATATTTGCTATAGTTTGCATGTTTCATGTTGAAACTTAATCCCAAATGTGGCAATATTGAGTGGTGGGGCCTGTAATAGGTGATTGGGTCATAAGGGGTCTGCTCTTATGAACAGATCAATCCATTCAAGGGTTAATGAGTTAATGGATTACTGGGTTATCATGGAAGTGGGACTTGTGGCTTTATAAGAAGGGGAAGAGAGACCTGAGCTAGCATGCATAGCCCCCTTGCTATATGATGCCTGATGTCCTGTGCCACCTCCAGACTCTGCAGGGAGTTTCCATTAGCAAGAAGGCCTTCACCAGATGTGACCCCTTTACCTTGGATTTATCAGCCTCTGTAACTATAAGAAATACATTCGTTTTCTTTATACATTACTCAGTTTCAGGTATTATAAGCAACATAAAACAGACTAAAAAAATGTTCAATGCAATCCCAATAAAAATCCTGGCGGATTTCTATGTAAGAATTGTGAAGCCTTTTCTAAAATACGTATACAAATGCAAAAGACCTAGATTAGCTAAAATAATCTTTACAAAGAAGAGTAAATTTAGAGGATTTACACTTCTCAATTTTAAAAATTACTACAAAGCTACAGAAATCAAGAGAGTGTGATATTGGCATAAAAATAGACAAATCAATGGATCAGAATAGAGAGAGTTCACAAAGAGACCTACACATGATGACCAATTATTTTTGACAAAAGTGCTAGGTATTTCAACAAATGGTGATGAACAATGGCTTATCCATATGGAAAGAAATGAAATTTGAGCACTACATTGTGTTACACATGCAAAGTTAATTTCAGATCGATCATAGATAGACCCAAACATAAAAGTTAAAGCTGTAGAGATTCTAGAATAAAACAACAGAAAAATATCTTTGTGACATTGGGAGAGGCAAAGGTTCCTCACACAGGACACAGGAAGCACTAAGCATAAAAGAAAAATAATTGATAAATTGAACTTAAGATCAAAAAGCTCTGCTTATCAAAAGACAATGTTAAGAAAATGAATAGGCAAGCCACAGACTGGGAAAGCGTATTTAACAAACATATAACTGATAAAGAACTAACATCTAGTATCTATAGTGGACTCTTAAAACTCAAAATTAAATGTCTAGCAACTAAATTAAAATGGTTAAAGGTTTAAATAGACAATTCAGAAGAAGAACATATATGACTGGCTAATAAGCACCTGAAAACTTGGCCAATATCTTCAGTTATCAGGAAAAAAATACAAATTACATCTACATTGAAATACTACCACATACTCACTAAAAGTTGAAGAAGGCATTGTGCAACTGAACTTGCATATGGTTTTTGTGAGATTGTCAAATGATATGATGACTTTATAAAACTGTTTGGCAGTTTCTTATAAAATAAAATGTATACCTACCCTGTGACCCAATAATCCAATTCCTAGGTTTTTACTCAAAAGAAATGAAAACATATTCACAAAATAATTTGTTCAATAATGTTCATAGCAGCTTTATTTATTAGAGCCTTAAACTGGGAAACAATCAAAGGCCCATAAACAAGAAAATGGCTAAAAAATTGTGTTATATTCACACAACAGATTACTAATCAGGTATAAAGAGGAATGAATAACTGATATAGAGAACATAGATGAATATCAAAACCATTATGTGGTATGACAGGAGCCAGATACAAAAGAGAACATACTATTTCATTTACTCATATCATGAAGTTACAGAATAGGCCTACATAATCTATGATAATATTAATCACAACAGAGGTTGCTTCTGGGGGCCCATGCTGATTGATTGAAAAGGGCATGAGAGAATATTCTGTGGTCATGCTGATGTTTTATATCCTGATAAGTGTTTGGGTTATACAACCGTATGCATTTATCAAAACTCATCAAACTACAGTCCTAAAATCTGTGCATTGCACTGTGTGTAAATTGTATCTCAATTTAGAAAAAGGAAAAAAATAAAGCTAAGCAGATTTCTTGGTTAATTGCATACTTCCTCTGCAGATATTTTTCTCTGTAACAAAGGAATTGAATGAGCAACACCTTGTCTGTTATTTATGCTGTTCTGTGTGCTAAGTGTAAGCAGACTATGAAGAAAAATGATATACAGCCTTTGTCCTCAACGTGCTTATATGCTTATAACCTGAGAAAGAGGGGGAAGTTGAGCAAATATTATGGAAGAAAAGGAAAAATAACACTGCAATATTTCCCTGACAGCTGCGAGCCCAGGCACCACTACAGCCAGAACTCTGCTTGGCCATAGAGAGTATTAATTAGGTTTAGCTTTTCACCAGCTTAGCAGTGAAAGGGCCATGGTGATTAACGGGACTAATTAGGCCAGCCCCAAGGGCAATATCTGCATGTACATATAATAGAATTATTCTTTATGCCTCTCTAGCATGTCACCTTATATTACTATCGTGAAGTGTTTGGGGCATTTAACTTAATCACTTGTCTAGACTTGTCTTCAAGACAGACAGGCTTTTCAGATTTTATTGTCGTTTTTACCAAAAGCAGAAAAATCAGATTCACTCCAGGTAGAGGCAAAAGCAAAAGGGAAAATATCTCCACAATCTGGTCTCAAAAGAACCCAGGGAAAATGTCACATGTACCACTGTTATGAATTCAAAGCCTGTCAGGAAAGCTCACAAAATAATGCCTCTTTAAATTCCCACTAGTCTGAAACCTTCTGCCGTTGATTTCAAAATCTTTATTAAATCAAGCTCCTATCTTTCTGCAATGGAAATGGTTTATAACAAATTTTAGATCCCATAAGTAAAAATGATCAGAATTCCATGCATAATAATCTGTAATCCAATCCTGAGGTTTTGATTGCTCTATGCAGAAGCTGAGAAAGATTTTCTGTTGTTGGTGGATGTCCCTAGTGATGATGTAACTATGGGGGTGAGTAGTGGTAGGGTGAGAAGAAATACAATGAAAATATACTAATGTTGATGGTAATAGGAGTATAAACATTACTTTTTAATTTTTTTTTCATTAGTATCCCGGAACTTAAATATTTTTATTGTGAAATAAAACACATATACAGAATACCACACAAAATAATTGTGTACTTAGTGCATTATCATAAGGTAAACATGATTTTAACTACTAACCAGGTCAAGAAGTCACTCCTCGAAATTACCTCTCAACACCTCTTCCTTTAAAAGTAACTACTGTCTTTACTTTTTTTTTTGAGACGGAGTCTTGGTCTGTTACCCAGACTGGAGTGCAGTGGCATGATCTCAGCTTACTGCAGCCTCCTCCTCTTGGGTTCAAGTGATCCTTCTGCCTCAGCCTCCCGAGTGGCTGGGATTACAGGCATGTGCCACCACACCCGGCTAATTTTTGTATTTTAAGTAGACATGAGGTTTTGTCATGTTGGCCAGGCTGGTCTCGAACTCCTGACCTCAAGTGATCTGCCCTCCTCGGCCTCCCAAAGTGCTGGGATTATAAGGCATGATCCACTGCTCCCGGCTTGTCCTGACTTTTTATACTAATCGCTTTAAAAAAATTTATTTACACTTCCATTATGCAATTGGCATGCCTGAAAACTATAACTTAGTGCTACCTATTTAAAAAAAATTGGCTGGGCATGGTGGTGTGTGCCTGTAGGCCCAACTACTCGGGAAGCTGAGGTAGGAGGATCCTTTGAGTCTAGGAATTCAAGTCCAGCCTGGGCAACATAATTAGATCTTGTCACTTAAAGTAAAAATAATAAAAAATAAAAAAGATGTCATTTTAAAAATTATACTTTAAGTTCTGGGTTACACGTGCAGAACTTGCAGGTTTGTTACATAGGTATACACATGCCCTGGTGGTTTGCTGCACCCATCAACCTGTCATCTACATTAGGTATTTCTCCTAATGTTATTCCTCCTCTAGCCTCCCACCCCCCGACAGGCCCCGGTGTGTGATGTTCCCCTCCCTGTGTCCATGTGTTCTCATTGTTCAACTCCCACTTATGAGTGAGAACATGCAGTGTTTGCTTTTCTGATCTTGTGATAGTTTGCTGAGAATGATGGTTTCCAGCTTCATCCATGTCCCTGCAAAGGACATTAACTCATCCTTTTTTATGGCTGCATAGTATTCCATGGTGTATATGTGCCACATTTTCTTAATCCAATCTATCATTGATGGGCATTTGGGTTGGTTCCAAGTCTTTGCTATTGTGAATAGTGCTGCAATAAGCATACGTGTGCATGTGTCTTTATAGTAGAATGATTTATAATCCTTTGGGTATATGCCCAGTAATGGGATTGCTGGGTCAAATGGTATTTCCAGTTCTAGATCCTTGAGGAATCGCTATATTGTCTTCCACAATGGTTGAACTAATTTATACTCCCACTAACAGTGTAAAAGCATTCCTAAAAATTGATGTCTTTTACGTCTCTTTTATTATACAGTCCCTCCTCAATCCCCTTCTTTTCCTACAGTTTACCTCTTTTGACCTATAGAATTTAACATGTTGTGATTTTGCTGATGGACAGTTGAATCCAGAGGTTTGATCAGACTCAGGTTGAATCTCTTTGACAAAGCCAGAGAGAATGATGTCTTCTTTCTTCAGGAGGCACATGGTTTTCTGTGATTTTGTGATGTTAACAACTGTTGTTTCTCAATGTAGATCCATTAGTCCCAATGGGGTTGCAAAATGGTGTTATTTTGACTTATTTATTTTTCATTCATTAATTTGAACACTATTACAAATAATTACTTCTTATCTATTCTGGTTACCCAGTGGTACAGTTCATACAGGAAAGGTAGGATAAATGCTTGATTCCCTTCATTTACAAAGGAATGGATGTTAATTCATTCAAAGCAATGAATTGGCTCATTATCATCCTGATCATTCAAAGGTGACATGAGATTTAAAAAAAAAATTCTGTGCTCATGGATTCCAACATATTTGATGACTTTCAATTAATTTCAATTGTCATTCTTTTAAAACTCAAATTGTCCCATCTTTGGCCAGTGGAAGCCTCCTCGAGTTCGCTCCTGAGACATTTTGGCTTGACCCTTGTAGTCTTTGATAGCTCCCTCAGTATCTGGTGTAATAAAATATTCCCAGATCATCATATGCATTTCTAATCCCAGATCTAGAATCATCTACTTTTCCCAATTGCCCTGGTTTCTTTTAATGGGAAATGATATTTAAGGACCCAAATCAAGGACCATCGCTACTGGGTTCGCCATTATTTCTAAGCCTTTTCAGTGGCCAGAGCTTGGAAATACATGCATCTATGCAGTTTAAAAAAAAATAAGATAAAATGCCTCATCAGGTTTTAGTGATACTTCCAATTCAAATTCAGCAATACAGTTTTTTGTTTTGTTTTGTGCTTTACCTGTCCCTTATTACATCTTGTCTCCTTTCTTCCACACAGAGGAACCTGGTCCTCAAGGACATGAGAAATTATAGAATACAGTGTTTCATAATTGTTTATTTTTTTTTACTCTGCATTTCACACATACAAGTCTAAATAACAATACTGATACTCAACCACCAACATAATTGCCAAAAACAGTTAAAAAGTTTTTGCCTATGTTTCCCCCTTCCATTTTAAATAGTTGAACTATATGCACATTATCTGAGCATGTAGATGTTACATACAACAATCTTTCCCTTCTAACCCTCATTTAATCTTTATTCTAAAAGTAACTATATATATGTTTAAGTCTTGTCAGCAGTCCTTATGTCAATGTCTTTCTAGTTATTTTGGTTGTCTGAAGTTTATTGTCTAGTGGATTTTTCAGGCAAGCTCATGAGAACAACATTCCCTGTTCTTGTATGTTGATAACAATTTTTGCCCTTTATACTGGAAAGTCAGTTTTGCTGGATATAAAATCCTTGTCTCACATCTTCTTTCCTTGATAATCTTAAATATATCTTTCTATTTTCTTCTGGCTTAAAGTACTGATGTTGAAAATATAATAATAAGCTAGTTTGTTCATTATAATTCACAGGCTCTTTTTGCCTACATGAACAAAGGATTTTTTTATTTATATTTAAAGTCTAGTAATGTTATTAAAATATATCTTGGTGTTAGTAATCCCAAGTCAGTATTCTCAGGTAAGCAGTGTGCTCCTATAATTTCAAATCTTTAAAAACATTATCATTACAGTAAAGTTTTCTTGAATAATAGTTTATAGTATTCGTTCTTTCTTTGTTTAGTTTTCTTCATTAGGAATTTCCATTATTCATATGTTGAATTTTCTTTGCATATCTTCAATATCTGACTCTCAAATTCTTGTTATCTGTTCATTCATTGTAAAAATATTTCTCCCTGTTTACTCTCTATTTCATTTAAGGAATTGTATGTTGTATTTATTCATTCTTGATTTCCTTTTTGTTTAGCCTTTACTTTTGAAGTAAAGTTTTTTTTAAAAAATTTTTAATTCCTTGTTGAGTTTAATCACACTTCTGTGTTTTTCTAACTCCGATCTTTTCATGTGTTTTATCTTTTTCTTAATGCCTTTAAGCCTGTTTTGAAAAAGTTTTGTCCTGATCTATGGGCATGTCTTTCTAATGATTGCATTTTCTGTGAGAATGTTATTCTGCTCCTTATTCTTTTTCTCATTTTTAAAATGGCATTTGGCCTTGATAATTTTTGGTTGCTTATCTTTATGTGAAATAAATTGTCCTGAACTTTTCGGGAGAAGGTGGCATTCAGTATAGCTTTTCTAGCTTCTTAAAGTTCCTTTGTGGATTAGTTCTACGTAGTGTTCAAGACTATGGTAGTTTGCTTTTTGCAATTTCCAGATTCTGTTCCTCTCTTCCCTTTTATCTAGACTCTCTCTTTCCTGGACCTCTGTTGCCCCTATCCTGATCAGTGTTGATTCTACTCCTAGCAATTTGTCTAAATTTGGGGGCCTTGTCCTGGAAAAGATTCCCAGTATGTCAATTTTGAGAGTCCATAGGGCTTTAACTGCTCTAGCCCCTGTAGGCGTTCTTACCAAGGGCCCTTGTCCTCATTTCTTACTGGAGTGGGCACCCCCCTGAAGTTTCAGCTGATGTTCTCAAATTGATCCATACTGTTTTCAGGGGAGCACCTTGGCTAGTTTGGCATTTTCCTGTTCTCTGGTCCTTCAGATATGAATATCTCTTTTCTGCTTTCTCCCACACAGAAGCTATTACCACTCAGGTCTCAGGGTTTTGGTGATTTTTTTCGTCTCCGCTTGTACTTTTGTGTTCCAAGTGATACCTTATCAGGTAGTTTGCTTGAAAATATTGTCTATGAGGTTTCGATTTTGCTCTCTAATGATACTTTTTTATGTGAGAATTTGAAGAGACTCAGAAATGATGTCACTGTTGTGACTGTCATCTTCGCAGCTTTTTCCATTCTTTCGAGCATTAATTTTCAAAGTGCTCTTTTAAAGAGTGAAAATGCTTTATATCTGTTTTTTTTTTTTTTTTAATCCTATCAGCAAACTTTGTGCTGGTAGCAGATAATAAGATAATTTTGCTTTTAGATCCCTATTTATGTCTAGAGCTGACTATATGAAGTTAAATTTTCATCATCCTCTTTAACCCACTAAATGCGGAAAAGTGAAAGCTGTAAGAGGGGCTTACATGATGGCTGGATACCAATTACAGGCCCATTGGGTCCATAATTTAAAAGATCCAAGTGATGCCTTCAAGTGGAGTCTGTAGGGATTCAGTTCAGTGGGTAAGCGGTGGTGATTGTGAGGACTGGGGGAAGGCATGTTTTCTTACTCCTGTGAATGTTTGAGCATTATGAGTATTCTCAGTGAAATTGATTCTGTCTATAACATTTGAATAAAAATTTATTGAGGCCCTGGGAAAAGGGTTTCAACAGTTTTTGTGTATTTAGCAGAGTTGTGTTCAGGATTGTCTCTTAGGGAATATTCTCTCTCTTGGCAGGGAGAATTATCACTGCATTTACAGAAAAATTGCCTCTTCAGACTTCCCTAGATGTGTGATGCAGTTTGCTGCTCTGTTTTTGCCCTTGGGTCTGTGTGATTACACTAACATATTGTATTCATCTCTGCTGCATTTAAAATTTAAATGAGACATGACTTTATTCATTTATTGAGGGAAACATGCAGGGAGGTATTAAGAGGTAACTCATTTCCCTTACATTCCTTGTTTATTTTAAAAGGCATATTAAAAAGGCTTCAGTTACTAGAAGGTTGCCAAATGGCTGAGCAAAATTACAAAACCCCATGTAGAGTGCATTTGAAAATGTGAAAATCTGACTCTGCAGACTTTTGGATTTTGCCCTTGCATTGATAATTCTCATCAGAAGACAAAACCAAAAACCTGACTGTGGCATTAGCTAAGCCATTTGATGTCTTTGGGCCCATTTTTCTTTATTAATTGGTAAGATAGGTTTAGATATTTTCAAAGTTTCTTCTCTACCCTTTGTAACTGCCAGTGATCTTCTTAAAATCTACTAAAAGGAAACAATTATACTGTCATTACATTTCACACTAGGGCTTTAGCCCATAGGCCATTTTAAAGTATTCAACAAGTTTGTAAGCTTTGGAGTATGTATGGGGTTTGGGCAGTTGCAGAGAGATACATTCAGGTTTAAAATATTTGAATGACAAGATTTAGTCCTATTCATGTGTTTCTAAGAGGAACCTTATAAAGCTTGTGCTCATCATTCATATCCTTAACTTTCTTCAAGATGTTCTTTGTTAAACAGAAATTTTTAATTTTGACAGTCAAGTTAATCAAATTTTTGCTTTATGGTTTGTGCTGTTTAGTTTAAGAAGCTCGTCCCTTTGACAATGTCACAAAGATATTCTCCTATGTTATCTTCTATTATTTTATAGTTTTAATTTTCATACTCAAATATTTCATTTCAAGCTCCCATTGTTGCATAGTAGAAATCCAGCATTGCATTTCTTTGTATAATGAGCCAATTTTCCCTGCGGCCATACAAAGAGTCCTTCTTTCCTCCATTAATTTGTGGTGCTCTTTCAGATACAAAGTTTTCATACATTCATGAGTCTGTCTATAGGGTTTCTGTTTGGTTTCATTGGTCTATTTGCTCAATTTTCTGGCCAGTATCTTACTGTATTTATTACTATGGGATTTATGGACCCTTTAAACCATAGCTAGGTTAAGTCCTCCCTCTTAGCTCTTCTTTTTTGAAGTTTAATAGCTATTTGTGTGTATTTTTCTTCCATATAAATTTCAAAATGATTTTATTAAGTTCCTCAAAAAATCCAGCTATGATTTCTATAGAATTTGCATTGAATTTATGGATTAATTTTGGAAGAATTGGATTCTTCATAATATTAAATTGATCCAGCTCAGAACACAAAATCTCTCTCTATATATTCAGAACTTATATGTTATTTAATAGTGTTCAACAATGGCTGCACTGAGATCTTGTATATTTATTGTATACATTTTATTGCTATTATAAAAGGCATATTATTTTTATATAATTTCTAGTTGGTTATTGCTGTAATAGGAAAATATTATGAATTTTTCTAAGATGATCTTGTGTCAGTAAACTTGCTGAGGCTTCATTGTTAATCTAATGGTATATCACTTAATTCTGTTAATTTTTTTCAATGTAATTCATTTATTCTTTCTGCAAATGACACCATTTTATCTCTTACCTTGCAATCTACACACTTTATTTTCTTTCCTTGCTCCAGGGCTTTGACCAAGATCACTAGCACTCATGATGGGCATTCTTATCTTCTTCCTGTTCTTGAAGAGTCTGTGCCGATTTACCATTAAGCATACTATTTACTGTATATATTTTTAGCTTATCGTCTTTACAAAATTAGAAACTTTTATTCTATTTTTAGTTTACTAAATCTTTTAAAAATCATAAATAGATGTTGAAAATTTGCTCAATTTTTTCCCTGCATTTGAAGGGGGAAATCGTATTTCTTTCCTTAAGACTTTAATGTGGTAAATTTCATCAATAGATTTCTGCCCTGATGTTGAATCATTTTTTATTACTGAGGTCATGAATGACTACGTGATCTAATGTATTTTGTAATACACTTTCCGATTTTGTTGGCTAATAATTATTTAAGATTTATGGATTATGTTCATACATATTAAAATAAGCTTATATATATTTTTCTTACATTGTCTTTAACTAATTTGGAAATCTAGATAACCTTAGCTTCATAAAACAAGTCAGAAGCTTTCACTCTTTCTCTACATTCTGGAATGACTTGTAGAGGTGATGAATTTTTCCTTGAAAGTTTGATGAAACTCACCTGCCAAACAATCTTGACTGGGTCTTTTTATGGCAAGGAAGACCTTTACTTGCCATTTCAATTTATTTATGCTTTTATCATATATAAATGTTTAACTATTTTCCCATAAATGTGTCCTTTTAGTTTAGGTTTTCAAATTTCTCAATATGTAGATATTTATAGCATGTTTTTATTGTTTTTAAAAGCTACCATTTTCAGTCTGTATTTTATTTGAAGAATAATTTCTTTATTATTGATTTTCTTACTGATTTATTTTTTAAATTGAAATTTTAACTTTTGTGGGGACATGTAACCCATGTATTGATGGGTTACATGAGACATTTTGTTACAGGCATACAATACATAATAATCACATTAGGGTAAATGGGGTATCTACCCCTCAAACATTTATCCCTTGTATTACAAACAATCCAATTATAATCTTCTAGTTATTTAAAAATGTACCATTGTTTCTGACTATAGCCACCCTGTTGTGCTGGCAAATGCTAGGTCTTATTCATTGTAACTGTGTTTTTGTACCCATTAAACATCCTCACTTCCCCTGCCCTGCCCATTCCCCCCACACTTCCCAGCCTCTGGTAACCATGCTTCTACTCTCTATCTCAATAAGTTCAATTGTTTTAATTTTTAGCTCCAACAAATCAGTGAGAACATGCAAGGTTTGTCTTTCTGTGCCTGGCTTATTTCAATTAACATAATGATCTCCAGTTCCATCCATGTTGTTGCAAATGACAGAATCTCATTCTTTTTTATGGCTGAATAGTACTCCATTATGTATAAGTACCATATTCCCTTTATCTATTCTTCTGTTGATAGACACTTAGGTTGCTTCCAAATCCTGGCTATTGTAAACAGTGCTGCAACAAATATGAGAGTGCAGATATCACTTCAATATACTGATTTCCTTTCTTTTGGGTATATATCCAGGAGTGGGATTGCTGGATCATATGGTAGCTTTATTTTTAATTTTTTGAGGAGTTGCCAAACTGTCCTCCATAGTGGTTATACTATTTACATTCCCACTAATAGTATACCAGGGTTCCCTTTTCTCCACATCCTCACCAGCATTTGTTATTGCCTGACTTTTGGATAAAAGCCATTTTAATTGTGCTGAAATGATATCTCATTGTAGTTTTGATTTGAATTTCTCTGATGATCAGTGATGTTGAGCACCTTTTCATATGCCTGCTTGCCATTTGCATGTCTTCTTTTGAGAAATGTCTATTCATATATTTTGCACACGTTTGATGGGATTATCAGACTTTTTCCTATAGAGTTGTTTGAGCTTCTTATGTATTCTGGTTATTAATCCCTAGTTAGATGGATTATTTACAAATATTTTCTCCTATTCTGTGGGTTGTCTCTTTGTTGATTGTTTCTTTTGCGGTGCAGAAGCTTTTTAACTTGATGTGATCCCATTTGTCCATTTTTGCTTTGGTTACCTGTGCCTGTGAGGCATTACTCAAGAATCTTTGCCCAGACAAATGTTCTGGAGATTTTCCCCAATGTTTTCTTGTAGTAGTTTCACAGTTAAAATGTGAGATGTAAGCCTTTAATCTATTTTGATTTGATTTTTGTATATGGCAGAGATAGGGGGTCTCGTTTCATCCTTTTGCATATGAATGATCCAGTTTCCCCAGCACCATTTATTGAAGAGACTGTCCTTTCCCCAAAGTATGTCCTTGGCAACTTTGTCAAAAACAAGTTCACTGTAGATGTATGGCTTTATCTCTGTGTTCTTTATTCTGTTCCACTGATCCATGTGTCTGTTTTTATGCCAGTACCATGCTGTTTTGATCACTGTAGCTTTGTAGTATAATTTGAAGTCTGGTAATATGATTATCCCAGTTTCGTTCTCTTTGGCTATTCTGGGTATTTTCTGGCTCCATATATATTTTAGAATTGTTTTTTCTATTTTTTGTGAAGAATGTCATTGGTACTTTGATAAGGATTGCATTGAATCTGTAGATTGCTTTGGGTATTATGGACATTTTAACAATATTGATTCTTCTAATACTTCAACATAAAATATCTTTCCATATTTTTGTGACTTCTTCAATTTATTGCATCAATGTTTTGTAATTTTCATTGCAGAGATCTTTCACTTCTTTGGTTGATTCCTAGATATTTAATTTTATTTGTAGCTATTATTGTAAATGGGGTTGCTTTCTTGATTTCTTTTTCAGATTGTTCACTGTTGGCATATTGAAATATCACTGGTTTTTGTATGTTGATTTTGTATCCTGCAATTTTATTGAACTTATTTATCAGTTCTAATAGTTTTTTTGGTGTAGTCTTTAGGTTTTTCCAAATATAAGATCTTCTCTTCTGAAAACAAGAATAATTTGACTTCCTCTTTTCTAATTTGGATGCCTTATGTTTCTTTCTTCTGTCTGATTGTTCTAACTAGGACTTCCAGTACTATGTTGAATAACAGTGGTTAAAGTGGGCATCCTTGTTCCACAGCTTAGAAGAAAGCCTTTCTGTTTTTCCCCATTCAGTATGATACTAGCTATAAGTCTGTTACATATGACTTTTATTATGTTGAGATATGTTCCTTCTATATTAATTTTTTTGATGGTTTGTGTTATGAAGGGATGTTCAATTTTATTAAATGCTTTTGCAGCATCAATTGAAATGGCCTTATGGTTTTTGTCCTTCATTCTGTTGATATGAGCTATGACATTAATTGATTTGCATGTGTTGAACTGTCCTTGCATCCCTGGGATAAATCCCACTTGGTTATGATAAATGATCTTTTGAATGTTTTGTTGAATCGGGTTTGCTAGTATTTTGTTGAGGACTTTTGCATCAATATTGATCAGTGATATTGGCTTATAGTTTCTTTTTTTATATGTCTTTGTCAGATTTTGGTATCAGGTAATACTGGCCTTGGAGAATAAGTTAGGAAGTTTTCCTTCCTCTTTTATTTTTTGTAGTAGTTTGAGTAGGATTGGTATTAATTCTTCTTTAAATGTTTGGTAGAATTCAGCAATGAAGCCATCAAGTCCCAGGTTTTTCTTCACTGGGAGACCTCCTATTATGGCTTTGACATAGTGTTAGTGCTGTATGTGTCAATAAATGTATTCATTTATTCTAGATTTTCCCAATTTATTGGCATATAGTTGCTCATAGTAGCCATTAATGATCCATTTAATTTCTGGAGAATCAGTTGTAATGTCTCATTTTTCATCTCTATTTTATATATTTGGGTCTTCTCTCTGTTTTTAGTTAGTCCGGCTAAAGGTTTGTCAATTTTATCTTTTCAGAAAATCAGCTTTTTTTGTTGTTGTTGTTTGTTTTGATATTCCATATTGTTGTTTTATTTCAATTTATTTCTTCCTTGATCCTTATTATTTCTTTCTCCTACTAATTCTGGGTTTGGTTTGCTCTTGCTTTTCTAGTTACTTAAGATGCATTGTCAGGTTGTTTATTTGAAGTTTTTCTTCTCTTTTGATATAGGCATTTATATAAACTTCCCTCTTAGTACTGCTTTCGCTGTATCCCATAGGTTTGGGTATTTTGTGTTTCCATCATCATTTGTTTCCAGAAGTTTTTGTTTCCTTTTTAATTTCTTCATTTAACCACTGGTCTTTCAAGGGCATGTTGTTTAATTTCCATATATTTGTATAGTTTCCAAAATTCATCTTGTTATTGATTTGCAGTTTTATTCTAATGTGGCAGAAAAGATGCTTGATGTTATTTCAATTTGTTTGAATGTTTTAAGACTTGTTTTGTGACCTAACATATGGTATATCTTTGAGAGTGATCCATGTGCTGAAGAAAGGTATGCGTATTCTGCAGCCATTGGATGAAATATTCTGTAACTATCTATTAGGTCCATTTGATCTATAGTGCAGATTAAGTCCAATGTTTATTTGTTGATTTTTTGTCTGGAAGATCTGTCCAATGCTGAACGTGGAATGTTGAAGTCTACAACTATTTTTGTATTGTGGAGTATCTCTCTCTTTAGCTCTAATAATATTTGTTTTATATATTTGGGCGCTCCAGTGTTGGGTGCATATATTAGGATGGTGCTAAAGTAATTGCAGTTTCTGCCCATTAAAAGTAAGTTTCTGCCATTACTTTTAATGGCAGAAATCAGAATTGCTTTTTCACAACTATATATTTATAATTGTAATATCATCTTGCTGAATTGACCCTTTATCATTATATACTGACCTTCTTTGTCTCTTCTTATAGTTTTTGTCTTGAAATCTATTTTGTCTGATATAAGTATAGCTACTCTTTCTCTCTTTCGGTTTTCTTTCAAATGGAATATCTTTTTCCATCCCTTTATTTCCAGTCTATGTGTGTCTTTATAGGTGAAGTGTGTTTCTTGTAATCAACAGATTATTCGGTATTGTTTTTTGTTTTTAATTCATTCGGCCACTGTACATCTTTTGATTGGAGAGTTTAGTCCATTTACATTCGATGTTATTATTGATAAGTACTGACTCTTGCCATTTTGTTATTTGTTTTCTGGTTGTTTTATAGTCTTCTCTTCCTTCTTTTCTTCTTTCCTGTTGTCCTTTCAGTGAAGGTAATTTTCTCCAGAGGTATGATTTAATTTCTTGTCTTTAATTTTTTTGTATATCTCTTGTATGTTTTTCAATTTGAGGTTACCATGAGGCTTGCAAATAATGCCTTATAACCCATTATTTTTAGCTGATAACAACTTAACATTGTTTGCATGAGCAAACAAGCAAAAATGAAAATAATACAAACTCTACACTTTAACTTTGTTTCCCTGCTTTTTAAGTTTTTATTGTTTCTATTTGTATCTTATTGTACTGTCAACATCTTAAAAAGTTGTGGTAGTTATTATTTTTGATTAGTTCATTGTTTAGTCCTTTTACTTAAGAGCAGTTTATGCACCACAGTTACAGTGTTATAATATTTTGTGGTTTTTGTGTACTTAACATTACCAGTGAGTTTTGTATCTTTAAATGATTTCTTGTTGCTCATTAATGTCCTTTTCTTTCTGACTGAAATATTGCCTTTAGCATTCCTTGTAGGACAGATTTGATGTTGATGAAATCCCTTAACTTTTAGCTTTTATTTGTCTGGGCAAGTCTTCATTTCTCCTTCATATTTGATGGACATTTTTGCTGGATATATTATTCTAGGGTAAAAGTTTTTTCTTTCAGCACTTTAAATATGTCATGCCACTCTTTCCTGGCCTGTAAGGTTTCCACTGAACAGTTTGCTGTCAGATGTATTGCAGCTCCATTGTATGTTATTTGTTTCTTTTCTCTTACTGCTTTTAGGATCCTTTCTTTATCTTTGACCTTTGGAAGTGTGATTATTAAATGCCTTGATATAGTCTTCTTTGAGTTGAATCTGCTTGGTGTTCAATAACATTCTTGTACTTGAATATTGATATCTTTCTCTAGGTTTGAGAAGTTCTCTGTTATCTCTTTGAATAAACTTTCTACCCCATCTCTTTCTCTACCTCCTCTTTAAGGCCAATAACTCTTAGATTTACCCTTTTGAAGTATTTTTTAGATCCTGTATATCTGCTTCATTTTTTTTCTTTTTTCTTTTTTCTTTTTTGGTCTCCTCTGACTGTGTATTTTCCAATAATCTGCCTTCAACCTCACCAATTCTTTTTTTTTTTTTCTTGATCACTTCTTTTATTAAGAGCCTCTAGGCCAGGTGAAGTGCCTCATACCTATAATCCCAGCACTTTGTGAGGTCAAGGTGGGTGGATCGCTTGAGCCCAGGAGTTCGAGACCAGCCTGGCAACATGTCAAATACCCGTCTATACAAAAAATAATAAAAAAAAATTACTCAGGTATGGTGCACGTGCAGTCCCAGCTACTTGGGAGGCTGAGGTGGGAGAATCATTTGATCCTGGGAGGTCAGCACTGCAGTGAGCCATAGTTGTACCATTACGTTTCATCCTAGGTGATAGAGCAAGACCCTGTCTCAAAAATAAATAAATAAATAAATAAATAAATAAATAAAGACTCAGATGCATTCTTCAGTCAGTGTCACTTGCATTTTTCAACTCCAGAATTTGTGCTTCGTTCTTTTAAATTATTTCAATGTCTTTGTTAAGTTTATCTGATAGAATTCTGAATTCCATCTGTGCATTACCTTGAATTTCTTTGAGTTCTCAGAACAGTTAATTTGCATTCTCTATCTGAAAGCTTGCATATCTCTCTTTCTCCAGGATTAGTCCCTGGAGACTTATTTAGCTCCTTAATAGTGAGGTCCTGTTTTCCTGGATTGTCTTGATGCTTATAGATATTTGTCTGTGTCTTGGCATTGAAGAGTTAGGTATTTATTGTAGTCTTTGCAATCTGAGCTTGTTTGTACCCATCCAGGTATTTGAAAGGACTTGGGTGTTGTGATCTAAGCTGTATCTGCATTAGGGTTCACCCCAAGCCCAGTAATGCTGTGATTCTTGCAAACTCATAGAGGTACCACTTTGATGGTTTTGGATAAGATCTGGAAGAATTCTCTGGATTACCAGGCAGAAACTCTTATTCTCTTCCCTTACTTTCTCCCAAATAAACAGCGTCTCTCTGTCTGTTCTGAGCCACCTACCTAGTCCTGGGGTTGGAGTGACACAAGCACCCCTGTGACTACCATGGGGACTACGCTTAGTCAGACCTAAGGCCAGCACAGCGCTGGATCTCACCAAGGCCCACTGTAATCACTGCCTGACTACTGCCTAAGTTTGTTCAAGGCCCTGGGGCTCTACAATTAGCAGGTGGTGAAGCCAGTCAGGCTATGACCTTTCCTTTAGGGTGGTGAGATCCCCCGGGTCCCAGGCATGTCCAGGTACCTTTTGGGAGCCAGGCACTGGAGTAAAAGACTTTCCAAATCTACCTGGTGTTCTTTTGTGCTGTGGCTGAGACGGCACTCAAATAATGACATTCAGTCCTTCCTACTCTTCCCTCTCCTTTTCACAGGCAGAGATGTCACATCCCATGGCTGTACCATCACAGGCCCAAGAGGAGTATTGCCAGGTTCCCCCTGATGTTCCCTTAAGGTCCAAGTCCTCTTCAGTCAGCTGGTGGTGAATGCTGCCTGGCCTGAGACTCACCCTTCAGGGCAGTGGCCTCCTCTTGCCTAGGGCAGGTCCAGAAATGCCGTACAAGAGCCAAGGTCTGGAATCGGGGACCCCAGGAGCCTGCTTGGTACTCTACCCCGCTGTGGCTGAGCCTGTGTCTAAGGTGCAATAAAAACTCCCCTTTTCTTTTCCCTCCACTTTTCTCAAGCAGGAAGAGTCTCTCCTTATATTCACCATAGCTGAGAATGTGCTGAGTCTCATCTGAAACCAGCAAGTCTCAGATGCTCATCCAAGACTCATGGCATACTACCTGGGTATTGCTGCTGGTTATTCAGGTCCCAAGGGCTCTTTAGTCAGCAGGTGATAGGTCCTGCCAGGACTGGATCCTTCCCTTCAAGGCAGCAGGTCCCCTTCCAGCCCAGAGTTTGTCTAGAAATGTCCAGGAGCTAGTGCCTGGAAAGGGGGCCTCCAAACTCTGACTGGTGCTCTTATCCTCCTGTGGCTGAGCTGGTATCCAAGATGCAAGACAAAGTCCTCTTTGGTCTTCTCTCTCCTCTCCTCAAGAAAAAGGAAGGGGTCTCTTTTAGAGCCATGAGCTGTGCTGCCTGGGATTGGGGAAGGAGTGGTGCAAGCATTTCCTTATCCTCCTTGACTGTCACAGTAGGTCATGTGCCCCCAGCTCTGAGCCTAGTTCAGCACTGGGACTTGCCTAGGAGTCGTAGTCCTTATGGCCTAGAGTGCCTTTCAAGTTTATTTACGGACCTGGAGCACTTTAGCCCATGGTAGTGCGGCTTGCCAGAACTCAAGATCTGACTGTTGGGATAGGTGATTCCCTTCTGACTAGGTCTGATTTAGACACTCCCTCTGTGGGTGGGCATCAGCTGAGTTCAGCCTGGTTTTGCTTTCTGCTCTGACAGGCAGCACTGAATTCAGTGCAATGTCTTATAATTGCTGTGCTCTCCCTCTCCCAACAGATTCTCTCTATGCACACTGCTGGGGAATGGGGGACAAATGGTGTTGGCAACTCAAGACTGTGTTTCCCGCTGTCTTCAGTGCCACTTCCAGTGATATGAAATTGAAACCAGGTGCTGTGATTACTCGCCTGATTTGTGGCTCTTGTAAGGTGCTTTTTTTTGTGTGTGTGTAGGTAGTTATTAAATTAGTATCCTTGTGGGGGTAGGGGGACAACGGGTGGAGCCTTCTATTCAGCCATCTTGCTGTGCTGACGAAGTTCCAGATTCATTTCTTGATCAGTCTTACCAAAAGACTGTCTATCTTATTAATATTTTCAAAGACTTAGGTTTTGGTTTTCTTCATCCTGTTTTGTAAATCTGCCTTTACTATTTGCTTCCTTCTTGTTTATTGAGTTTGTTTTGTGGCTGTTTATCCACCTGCTTGTGTTGAAGTTTTTGTTAGTTTTCAACCTTTCTGATAGTCTGACAATTACATTTAAACATAAACATCCTTCTAGGTGTGGCTTTAGATGTGTTCCACTAACTGTCAACATGTGGGGCTGTACATTGAGTGGATGTGCATGTTTCTCTCAGCACTTCTGTTGTTGTTTGAGGCTGTACTAAGAACATCTATGTTTACACTGAATATGTTTCCATTCTCTTGTTCTTTTTATAAGTAGATAGCATTCTATGATATTTCTTTTGGTATTTTCAGCTAAAATGTTTTGCTTGTTTTTTTCTTTGTTTTTGTTTAGTTTTGTTGTTGTTAGATAATAAAATTCCCATCTCAACATTCTCTTCATTTTATATTTACTTGGTATATCTTTCCCAGCCTTTGATTTTTGACACTTTTCATTTTTTTTTTGTTTTAAGTATATATGCCTTTTATAGAAATCATCCTGTTGATGATTAACACATCCTGTGCGTGTTAGTTAAATGTGAGAGCCTTTGTTTTTCCATTTATGTTCTTAGCCACACACATATAAACTGGGTTGGTATTTTTTAGAATTTTAACTGTTGGTTGTGGACAAATCTCCCTCCTTTACTTCTTTTTTCCCTTTATTTTTACATAATTATGTTATTTGATCACCCATACTTTTCATATCTCTTGCAACATCTCTCTAGATTTAATTTTTTGTTCTTAAGAAATAAAATTTTAGGTTCATGTGTTTTTATCTTTCATATGGAAAAAATTATTAATCTGTTATATTTTTGCCCCCAGTATGGTTGTTGAACAATTTGAAGTAAATCTGGCTTATATTCATTTGACACTAAACAATTATTTTTCTCTGAAAGCTCATGGAATTTCGTCTTTATTTTTGACATCCCTCTGATTTTAGAATTTTCTACTTGCATTAGCTCTTCAGAATTTTTCCTATGATGTTCCTAGGTCTTAATTTCTTAATATTATCATGCTTGAGACCTTACATAAGTTTGGAAAAATTATCAATCAATATAATTTTGGGTATTTTTTCCTTCTACTTTTTCTCTTTAGGGACTCCAGTTTGTATATTTTAGAGTTTTCACCATTTCTCAAATGTTTTTAACCTTTTAAACGATATTGTCAAATCTTAAGTCTCTCCTTGTTTCAGCCTGGATAATTGCTTCTAATTTATCTTCCAGTAACTTGTTTTATCTTCTCTATAATATACTGTTAAGCCCATCCATTTAGTTTTAAATTTTTGATATAACATTTTTTACTACTAGAATTTACACTTAAAATATTTTCAAGTTCCCTGCCAAAATTCTCAGTATTATCATTCAATACATTGAAATATTATAGTTTTTTAAGTTCATGTCTGGCAACTTCATAATCTGCATTACCTGTTGGTCTATTTCTAATATATTTTATGTCTTGGTTTTTATTCGTAGTCTTCTCATGAACCTGGCTATTTTTGATCAATGGTTAGTCATCTTATTTGAAAAATTATGAGATAATTTATGGCTCTGGGTAATGTTATTTTGTTCCAGAGGGAATTTACATTTGCTTCTGCCAGGCAGCTGGATCTGGGATTGAGATTATTCAAAATTGGGCTTTTATATTTATGAGGGCTGATTTATTTCTGGTGTTAATCTTTACTCAGAGTATAGCCTTCTGTTGTCACAACTGAAAAACTCTGCTGTTTATCAGAATCCTCCTTTTTTGGCAGCCCTTGAACTGCAATTTTTGTCTCCCTAACACCCAAGGGTCTTTGAAAATCTCTGCTTAGCTTCTCAGCCTTTCAGCCAGTACTGTTTGAATTGAAAATTGGCCTGAGTAGAAATGAAGCTCCAAATGCTTCCAGGCTCATTTCTCTGAATTTTTCTTCCCTCTTGAACTTTTTATTCTTCATTTCCTTGGTAGCTCTCTGATGACTTCAGTAAGATATTTAGATACTTGCCCAGTATTCTAGTTGTCCTCAGTGGGAGTGTGGGCTCAAAATGACTTAGTCTATCATTGCTGGAAACAGAACTTCACAAACCACTTTTGTTTAACCCCATATGCTGCTTCTCCACCAGGCAACTCCTTTTGCTATAAATTCAAGCATTTTGTAGGGCCTGGGGGTGGAGAAGTGACTGTCAAGGGTAGTGGAGTCACCTGTACCCGTTTCAGCTTTTAAAAACTTTTTAATTTGAAATAATTTCAGATTTACAGAGAAGTTGCAAAGAGAGTACAAATGATTCCCATACACCCTTTACTTTCACCCAGCTTCCCCTAATGTTATCATCTTACGTAACTGTGGTACATTTGTTAAATCTAAAAAATTAACATGGTTTAACAGTAGTAAATAAGCCACAGGCTTTATTATTATTTCACCAGTTCATTCACTATTGTCTTTTTTCTCTGTTCTGCTATTTATTCCAAGATGCCACATTGCATTTATTTGTCATATCCTCTCCTTCGTTAGAGTTTATCAGAATTTCCTTGTTTTTCATGAGTTTGACAGTTCTGAAGAGTAGTGGTCAGATATTTAGTAGTGTGCTCCTCAATTTGTATTTGTCTGTTTTCTCAGAATTGGAATGGAGTTCTGGGATTGTGGAATATGTACCACAAAGAGAAATTTCTCTTCTCAGTCTGTTATATCAGGGATACACGATATCATTGTGACTTATTACTGGTGATGTTAACCTTGAACACTTGGTTAAGAATGTGTCTGCCAGGTTTCTCCATGTAGCGTTACTATTTTTTCTCTTTTCCCTCCCGCACCTGTTTTCATTGGCTGTTCACCACAAAAGATTTCTTTGCTGTCTGAATATCACCCTCACCTACCCTCAGCAGCCTGGATTTCTTCAGTGGGGGGACAGGCAATGATGGCCTCAAGGTAATGTGAAGAAAAAAATAATAGGAGAATGTGAAAGCTGTCTCTCAGCCTACTTTTTGTTTTAAATTTTAACTTCTTATTTTGAAATATGTATAGACTCATAGAAAGTTCTGAAACAGTAAAGAAAAGTCCTGTGTACACTTTCCATCCTCCAATGGCGACAACTTGCACAACTAGAGTACATTATCAAACCAGGAAACTGACATTGGCACAATATCATCCCAGGCTGATTTTTACATGCACTTATCTGAAGAAAATTTTAAATGTTAAATTGGCAAATTCTAGGAAATACTTGATTTAAGTTTATGCTTTAGTTTTTGGGATATCCATGATTTAATTAAGTGATAAGAGAGGATTGATAAAACCATATCATATTGCTATAGAAATAAGGTGTATTAATTTCCTGTTGCTACCATAGCAAATTACCACAAACTTGGTGGCTTAAGACAAGAGAAATGTATCCAACCTACTTTTCATTGCTTCAGCTGCTGCCTCCCACCCCAGGAAGCTGCCTTCTCACTTCCCACTTATTTATGACAGACTTGTCCTGGGCCCCCTAGGGCATCTTAAGTTTTTCCTAATTTTACTTCTTCAGTCTATGGTTTCTTCTTACTTTTGTAGGAGGTGGTTTGTCAACTTGTCAGAAACCAGAAGCCACCCTTCTGTACTTCTCACAACTCTGTGGGATTCCACAATAGTAATGACCCAATTTTATAGCCAAAGAAACTGAGGCTTAGAGAGACTAAAGAGTCTGCTCAATGTCATAGAGCCACTTCTTGCAGAATTGAAATTCATGCCTAAAGCCCTGGATTTTAACCTTTGTGTTATATACTACCTGCCAATCAGATCCTAGCACATACTCAAAACTGGGCCCTCTCCTTTCACACAGAGCCGTTTGACTTGGGTGAAACTTGAGTGTCCAGTTCAGCTTTGTTTCGTTGGGATGGTTATTTTATAGGCGACAGTGTCCTCTTATGTGAGGAGTCCTGACAAGCCAACTCAAAGCCCTCCAGACGCCTGTACTTTACCTAAATCTGCTGGATCTTCATGACTGGGGCTCTCAAACTAGAACCCCTGAAACACTTGTTTAAACTGACACTTCATCTCCGCTGCTTCAAGTGCCTCTCGAGCAGTGTGCCAAAGTTCTCTTCTGATAAGTAGTCATCTCACAGTAGTTCAAGACAATCCAATATGACATTTATCTGGCAAATACTTATAGAATGCTTATTGGAGAAGAACCATGTTAGGTGCTGGCTGAGGGGGAATGAAATTTGAGGAGTACTAAAAATGACCAAGACACAACCCCGAACTTCATGGAGTTTAAACAAATTGGCATTTCAATGAAAAACTATATATCTCTATCTCTATTTCTATCTCTATCTCCAGCTTCATCTTCATATCCATCTCTATCTCTATCTCTAGCTCTATTTCTATTTCTATCCACACACTTACCCATATATAACTGGATGCAAGATTTTCCCTTTACTTTGGAAATCAGAGAAATATTTTCTGCACTGAATATAGAAAAAAGAACCCACATATGTAATTCTGTGGTCAAACCACATGCCCTGTCAGCCCTAGAGAAGTCTTGTGGGTTGGAAAGATATGGAGTTTTATTTCTTTAAAAACTTACTACTTTTTCCTACCTGTGTACTTGGCGGCAGATTTTGTTTCGCTTTCTTTGTTTCTTTGCTGATTAAAATTTCCTCCCAGAAATGTGTTTAATTTTTACTGTCCCATATGTCATCTCTATGCAAAATCATCTTGTTGATTCATTCTGATATTGTATGGAAGAAAACCTGGTGACTTCTTTTTGGTTTCCAGAGCATAATTAAAAGGAAGTTCCTCTGAATCTTTTCAATAAGAGAATATAAATTTGCTTCCAAAAATGGGCTTCAAAAGACACATATCTCTTTTAAATTATCTTTATAGTGGGTCTACCAGGTGCACAGACTATAATTTAGGCTTTTTAACATCTACTGAAAAATACCTATTTTCTTCCTCAGCTTGGTAGAACCAATGCTAGGGGCAATTTAGAAATAGACTGTGTCTTTGTGACATTTGCTGGTAATTTTTTTGGCCATAATGACTATTCCACTGTATCAGATTCTAACAAGGGATGAAATGTTGTAGAGAAATGTTTTCTCCTTCTTTTAATATTCTTACCAATTCACTTGCCTTCTGCTCTGCAAATATGTTGCTATTTTTAAAAATTGGAATTCATAATCATATGATTTGGAAAGTCCTTGAATCCTGGTGAACTGAAGCTCTATTTTAGTAGTTTTTACATTTTCATCCCAAGAAACTGGCAGGTTTAAATATGTGTTATGTGGTATTTCTTGAAAAATTTTCAAAGATACATATTTAAAAGATTACTTCTTGGATTAATTAGGAATTTCTCTAGGGATAGTTAGAGAGCAGATCAGTGAGCAGGAGAAGTGGTTGTTGATCAGTGATACAATGCTGGTACTAGAATATGGATTTTGTGGGTATTTAATGTATATATGTATCTATATTATGTATATATACATATACATATAAAATTTAGTATCAAAAGTTAGGAAATTCACATAAGTGGATTTTAAAAATATGTTCATCCTACTTCTATGTCAAATTACCCATACAAGTAAAATTCGAATGTCAGACTTTATGTAGTAAGTTATGTTCTGGAGTCAGAACAGTTATGGTTCATTACCCAAGAATTACAATAGCTATACATTCTGGTAATTCAGGTAAGCTTTAATGTTAGTTTTATTTTAAGGTAACTGAAGGCAAATCACTATTTTAAAGCTATAGGATCACATCAGAAAATATGTATAAAACCATTGGCCGTTTTCCCAGATACACTAGATCAATCCAACACACTGTTAATTAAATGGAATGATTATATTGAGATATCCATTTTTTAAATGGTTTCACCTCCTTGTTGATATATATCATAAACATGCAAAACAGACATAGTGTGGTAAAGTGAAAAGTACACCAGATTAAAAGTCAGGAGACCTTGATCCTAACCCTGAGTCAGTCACCAACAATAATGAAAAAATATACATGTGTATCTTTTTACTATTATAAAATCATTTCTACACGTATTGTGTCATTTGATATTAACATCTTGGGAAACCTATATTCTTACTGTTACTGTTATGTTACTTCTTCCTTTTTTTTTTTTTTTTTGAGACAGAGTCTTGCTCTGTTGCCCAGGCTGGAGTGTAGTGGCACAATCTCGGCTCACTGCAACCTCTGCCTCCCAGGTTCAAGCAGTTCCCTGCCTCAGCCTGCTGAGTAGCTGGGATTACAGGCCTGTGCCACCACACCCAGCTATTTTTTTGTATTTTTAGTGGAGATGGGGGTTTCACCATCTTGGCCAGGCTGGTCTTGAACTCTTGACCTCACAATCCACCCGCCCCGGCCTCCCAAAGTGCTGGGATTACAGGCGTGAGCCATCGCACCCGGCACTTCTTTCTTTTTAAAACATTCTGGCTATGCTTATGAGGATACCAAGCTCAAGAAACTAAGATTCTTGCCCAAGGTAATTTAGTACCTGGAAGTATTTGACACTTGAATCCATACCTCTGAGTTTTGGAATCCTCATCTTTAAAATGAAAACTGGATGCTCTCTAAGGCCTCTCCAGTTGAAAAGAAGTGGTACAGAACTTATGTTTTCTGGATGGAAACAGTATGTTAGCAACCTGAACTTGCGGGACATAACCAGAAAACACATTTTTTTTTTTTTTTTTTTCTCCCAGTTGCTTTACAACTTATTCAGTGGGGAAATGCCACCTATGATCCTGGACAAAAACTCAGGCAGTCTCATGATGTTTCTGTTCACTGTTAGAGAAAGAAAGCCCAATGGTCCTTTTAAGTTCCCAATTCGGAGTGTCAGGGCTTTGTTATATTAAGCAGCTCTAACTGGATTTATAAGCTAAAACCTTTCTTTTCTCTAACTGGGGTTTTCTTTGTGAGGGAAGCCAAGAAAGCATGGCATACTTCCCTCCCTCCTCCACTATCCACAGTTCTGACAAGACCTTGGTCTAAAGAGTGGAGGGAAGTCAAGAGGTAAGAGAACAGGAACATTCTTACTTGTCTGGCACTGTGTCATAAGCTGCCTATGACATCTCTGGGCCTGTGTCCTTCTGGGGCCCTCACTGGGAATATTTGATGGTACTTCTTGTGATATGGAGTGGGCATGTCTCTAACTGGCTGTTCCTTCTCAGCAGCTGGTCCTTCAGTGGTCCACTTTACACAGACTCCCTTTGTTGAGGTCTCAGCTTCCCTTCAGTCTGACCTATCAGTATGATTTAAAATGGCACCAGGTCTACTAGCTGGTCCATGGGAAGCACTCATCCATTTTCTGCTTCAGTAAGCCAGTCCCAGCACAGCCACCTGTTCTTTGCTTCCACCTCCAGAGCCCATCTCTGCTTTTAAGTTTTTCATTTGGGAGTCAGAGACTTGGCCATTGTGTTCCTCTGACTCCCAGGAACATATCAAGCTTTTTTTTTTTTTTTTTTTTTTTTTTTTTTTTTTCCTAAAGATGAAAGACAGACATCCTACACACTCTTTCCTTGGAATGATAGGACTCATTGCCAGCTCTGTCCAAAGAAATTCTCCTCACAAATAATCTCTAAATCACATCTCCAATAAAGACAGTCATTTAACTGTTTCTCAGGCATGAATTTGGACATTTTTGTTTTCTTCGGAATGCAGTATTTATTATTTCCATATAGCAACCAAAAGCCAAAATGGGGACAGAAAGTTTTCCATTATTAATATCCTATAACATATAGAGAGGCTGGTGAAAGTTTATATCTAAATATGGCTAGTCCACATTGACTGTAATACAGCCAATCTAATTATTTTGGTCACTATGCTAATAAAGAAACCAAATGAATGATAGGTTTTCTATTCTGTTGACCAAGTTGGTTGTGTCACAATTTTGTTAGTGGATTAAAAATTTTAATTTTCTTCTGTTGTCAAAAAAAAGAATGGACAAAAATTTTAAGAACTGTTTAAACTTAACATGGTGATTAATCATAAAAAATATGAAATGCCTTCTAATAGTCATTTGCTTAACAAGTAATTGTTGAGTGCCTATTTGTGTCAGGCACTGTGAAGTCATGAAAGTTCCAACAGTAAACAAAATACACAAAACTCCTTGCATTCATGTAACTTAGATTTTACATGATACCTTTGTGGCTTATTGAAGGTCAAGTGTGTCAACAAACATGAAAATGAAATGCTTCAAGAAAACTATCCACATTGAATGTACACAGCAATATTCACTGAATAACATTTGATATTTTGACTATTCACTAGCAACTCATATTGTCCAAGGAATTTTGAATTTTCTAGGGCAAAATTGGAATAATATATAATAGACTGGAGTGTGGGGATGAACTATTTGGCTATTTAAAATACCATTATAGGAAGAATCAATATCATTAAAATGACCATAATGCCAAAAGCCATTTATAGATTCAGTGCTATTCCTGTTATACTACCAATGACATTCTTCACAGAACTAGAAAAAACTGTTTTAAAATTCATATGAAACCAAAAAAGAGCCTGAATAGCTAAGGCGACCCTAAGCAAAAAGATGAAAGCTGGAGGCATCATACTACCCAACTTCAAATTATATTACACAGCTATAGTAACCAAAACAGCATGGTACTGGTACAAAAACAGATACATAGACCAATGGAACAGAATAGAGAACTCAGAAATAAGGCTGCACACCTACAACTATCTGATATTCAACAAACCAGACAGAAACAAACAATGGGGAAAGGACTCCCTATTTAATAAATGGTACTGGGGTAGCTGGCTAGCCATATGCAGAAAATTGAAACTGGGCTCCTTCCTTATGCCATATACAAACGTTAACTCAAGATGGATTAAAGACTTAAATGTAAAACTCAATACTATAAAAATTGTGGAAGACAACCTAGGCAATACTATTATGGACATAGGAATGGGCAGAAATTTTATGATGACATCAAAAGGAATTGCAACAAAAGCAAAAGTTGACAAATGGGGTCTAATTAAACTAAAGAGCTTCTACACAGCAAAAGAAAGTATAAACAGAGTAAACAGACAACCTACAGAATGAGAGAAAATTTTTGCAAACTATGCATCTGACAAAGATCTAATATCAAGCATCTATAAGGAATTAAAACAAATTTACAAGAAAAAAAACCAAACAACTCCCTTAAAAAGTAGGCAAAGGACATGAACAAGACACTTTTCAAAAGAAGACATACATACAGTGAACAATCACATGAAAAAGCTCAAAATCACTGATTATTAGATAAATGCAAATCAAAACCACAATGAGATGCCATCTCACACCAGTCAGAGTGGCTATTAAGAAAAAGTTAAAAAGCAAAACAAAACAGATGCTGGTGAGGTTGTGGAGAAAAAGGAATGCATTTACATTGTTGGTGGGAGTGTAAATTAGTTGAACCATTGTGGAAGACAGTGTGGTGATTCCTCAAAGATCTAGAGACAGAAATACCACTTGACCCAGCAATTCCATTATTGGGTATATACCCAAAGGAATATAAATCATTCTACCGTAAAGACACATGCATGTATATGTTCATTGCAGCTCTATTCACAATAGCAAAGATATGGAATCAACCTAAATGCCCATAAATGATAGACTGGATAAAGAAAATGTGGTGCATACACACCATGGAATGCTATGTAGCCATAAAAAGGAATGAGATATGTTCTTTGCAGGGACATGGATGGAGTTGGAGGCCGTTGTCCTTAGCAAATTAATGGAGGAACAGAAAACCAAATACCGCATGTTCTAACTTATGAGTGGGAGCTAAATGATAAAAACACACAGACACATGAGGGGGAACAACACACACTGGGGCCTGCTGGAGGGCACGGACTGGGAGGAGGGGGAGGATCAGGAAAAATAACTAATGGGTACTAGGCTTAATACCTCGGTGACAAAATAATCTCTGCAACAAACCCCCATGATGCAAATTTACCTGTATAACAGACCTGTACATGTACTCCTGAACTTATAATAAAAGTTAAAAAAAGACTGTTGTTTAACTTCCTCATCTTAATGAGAACTTGTGGTTTCCTACTCCTAATTATACACTTATTTTGGGGAAGAGGAGAGTATATAAAATGAAAACCATTAAATCAAGTACAACCAAGAATTATCATTTTATATATGATCATAATCTGGAATGAGTTGTCTTTTTCAGAAACATTTACTGCAACTCAAACAAGGCTGATTGGGGAAATCCTGAATGGGGAAAGATAAACTCCTGGGATCAAGGGATATATACTCTATGAGTATATGACAGCAAATTTGAGACTATTGTGAATTTGAGACTTTGTTTTCCTACTTGGTAAAATAATTTAAAGTACAGGAGACTCTTGATATTCATGAAGGATGTGTCTGGAGGCCCTCTCACTTCCCTAATACATGACTACCTCTTAAGCATGGCATTTCTGTGCGTGGCTATTATGTGTAAGGTTTTGTGCTGGATATTATGTGGAGTATCAGGATGAGAAGGTAATTTCTCTGTTCCCTTGAACTTAGGGATAGTAGAGAGGGACATGTAACTATATTACATATTAAATAAGTGATTAATATGTGATGGTTATTGTTATTATTGAGACATAGTCTCACTCTGTTGCCCAGGCTGGAGTGCAGTGGCATGATCTCGGCTCACTGCAACCTCCATCTCCAGAGTTCAAGTGATTCTCATGCCTCAGCCACCAGAGTAGCTGGGATTACAGGCGCACGGCATGATGCTCAGCTAATTTTTGTACTTTTTGTAGAGACGGAGTTTTGCCATGTTGGTCAGGCTGGTCTCAAACTCCTGGCCTCACGTGATCTGCGTGCCTTGGCCTCCCAAAGTGATGGGATTACAGTCCCATCTGTGTCTACTGCGCCCGGCCTGGGATTTAATTTAGTAATCAGAAATTCAGGTATTATACATGCATATATATTCTTATTTTTGATTTTTTGATTTTTTCTTTTTTTATTGAGGCATGACTTATATACAGTGACATACACAATTCTTAAGTAGACAGCTCAATGAATTTTTACATGTATGGATACTCATGAACTTACCCCTCAGGTCAAGATATGGAATATTTTCAGCACCCCAGAAGATTCCTTCCTGTCCCTTCCTTGTACTATTCTTCCCCTGCCAAGTAACCATTATTTTAACTTCTTTCACCATAAACTAGTTTGCCTGTGCTAGAACTTGATGCAAATAGAATCCTACATTTATATGTATGATTACTCACCATTATTCATTTATGTTGTTGGGGGTAGAAGAAGTTTGTTCTTTTCCATTTCTGTGCAGTATTCCATTGCATGACATTTGGGTACTTTCAATTTTTGGCTGTTATGACTAGCACTGCCATGAATATTCTTGAACATGTCTTTTGATAGACATAAGCACTCATTTCTGTTATGTATATACCTAGGAATAAAATTGCTGGGTTGTAAGCAAATATATGCGTAGTGGATACTGCCAGTTTTTTTCAAAGAAGTTGAACCAAGATACACTCCTGCCAGCCATATGGGATAGTTCTAGTTGTCCTACATCCTCTTTAATCCTTAGTAATGTTGGTAGCAGTGCTGTTCCTTGTAGACATTATAGTAACTGTGAGGTGGTATCTCATTGAGGTTACACTTGGAATTCCCCTGATGGCTGGCGATGTTGAGCATGTTGCATATACTTACTGATTATTATACTTACTGGTTGTCTTCTTTTACCAAATTTAAAGATTTTATCAAATCTTTTGCCCATTAAAAATAATTTTCTCTGTTTTATGGATTTATATTTCTTTATAAATTTTGGACATAGCTTCTTTCTCAGATGTGTGTATTGTGAGTGTTTTCTCCCAGTCTGTGACTTGACTTTTCACACTCTATATGTTGGTTTTTTGATGAACAGAAATTCTTAACTTTTTAAAAGTCTAATTTATCAATCTTTTCTTTCATAGTTAATGCTTCTGATGTCGTGCTTAAGAAGTCTTTGCTTACCCTAAAGTTATGAAGATATTCTGCTCTATTTTCTTCCAAAAGATTTGCTGATTTCTCTTTCATATTTAAGTTCTTATTCTGTCTTAGATTAAAATGTGTATGGTATGAGGTTAGATATAATCTCTTTTTACTGTTAGCACACTTTCTGTTTTCACTTGTTTTGTGATTCTCTTCTAATATAACACAAAAAGGAAATTTTACCTTCAGTCACATTATTGTTAAGACAGGGAAATATGGATGCAAAAGGCCAAACATGTTTAGGCACATCTATACCTCTGCTGAAGCCATTTTGCAGCCAAATCTAGGCACAGATACACCTAGACAATTCACTTATTAAGTTCCAGGATACATGTGCAGAATGTGCAGGTTTGTTACATAGGTAAACGTGTGCCATAGTGTTTGCTGCATCTGTCAATCCATCACCTAGGTGGTAAGCCCCTCATGCATTAGTTATTTATCCTGATGTTCTCCCTCCCCGTGTTCCCCTGAGAGGCCCCAGTGTGTGTTGTTCCCCTCCCTGTGTCCATGTGGTCCTACTGTTCAGCTTCTACTTATAAGTGAGAACATGCAGTGTTTGGTTTTCTGCTCCTGTGTTAGTTTGCTGAGGATAATGGCTTCTAGCTCCATCCATGTCCCTACAAAGGAAGTGATCTCATTCCTTTTTATGGCTGCATAGTATTCCATGGCATATATGTACAATATTTATGTATCCAGTCTATCATTGATGGGCATTTAGGTTGATTCCATGTTTTTGCTATTGAATGACTATATGAATATATGCATGCATATATCTTTATAATAGAATGATTTATATTCCTTTGAGTATATACCCAGTAATGGGATTTCTGGGTCAAATGGTACTTTTGGTTCTAGATCTTTGAGGAATCACCACACTGTCTTTCACAATGGTTGAACTAATTTACCCTCCCACCAACAGTGTAAAAGTATTCCTATTTCTCCATAGCCTTGCCAGCATCTGTTGTTTATTGACTTTAATAATGTCCACTCTGACTGGTATGAGATAGTATCTTATTGTGTTTTTGATTTGCATTTCTCTAATGATCAGTGATGTTGATCTTTTTTCATATGTTGTTGACTGCATACATGTCTTCTTTTGAGAAGTGTCTGTTCATGTCCTTTGCCCACTTTTTAATGGAGTTGTTTTCTTCTTGTAAATTTAAGTTCCTTGTAGATTCTGGATATTAGCCCTTTGTCAGATGGATAGATTGCAAAAAATTTCTCCCATTCTGTAGGTTGTCTGTTGACTCTGATGATAGCTTCTTTTGCTGTGGAGAAGCTCTTTAGTTTAATTAGATCCTGTCTGTCAACTTTTGCTTTTGTTGCAATTGCTTTTGACATTTTCATCATGAAATCTTTGCCTGTGCCTATGTCCTGAATGGTATTGCCTAGATTATAGTTTTAGGTTTTACATTTAAGTCTTTAATCCATCTCAAATTAATTTTTATATAAGGTGTAAGGAAGGAGTGCAGTTTCAATTTTCTGCATATAGCTAGCCAGTTCTCCCAGCGCCATTTATTAAATAGGGAATCCTTTCCCTATTGCTTGTTTTTGTCAGGTTTGTTGAAGATCAAATGTGTAGATGTGTGGTCTTATTTCTGGGTTCTCTATTCTGTTCCATTGGTCTATATGTCTATTTTTGTACCAGTACCATGCTGTTTTGGTTACTGTGGCCTTGTAGTATAGTTTGAAGTCAAGTAGCATGATGCCTCCAGTTTTGTCCTTTTTGCTTAGGATTACCTTGGCTACTTGGGCTCTTTTTTGGTTCCATATGAACTTTAAAGTAGTTTTTTCTAATTCTGTGAAGAATGTCAATAGTAGTTTAATGGGAATAGCATTGAATCTATAAATTACTTTGGGCAGTATGACCATTTTCATGATATTGATTCTTCCTATCCATGAGCATGGAATGTTTATCCATTTGTTTGTGTTCTCTCTGATTTCCTTGAGCAGTGGTTTGTAGTTCTCCTTGAAGAGGTCCTTTGCTTTTCTTGTTAGCTGTATTCCTAGGTATTTTATTATCTTGGTAGCAATTGTGAATGGAAGTTCATTCAGGATTTGGCTCTCCGCTTGTCTGTTTTTGGTGTATAGGAACGCCAGCAATTTTTGCACATTGATTTTGTATCCTGAGACTTTGATGAAGTTGTTGATCAGCTTAAGAAGCTTTTGGGCTGAGACTATGGGGTTTTCTAGATATGGGAGTACGTCATATGCAGAGATAGTTTACTTCTTCTCTTCCTATTTGAATACCCTTTATTCTTTCCCTTGTCTGATTTTTCTGGCCAGAACTTCCAATACTTTGTTGACTAGAAATGGTGAGACAGGGCATCCTTGTTTTGTGCTGATTTTCAAGGGGAATGTTTCCAGCTTTTGGCCATTCAGTATGATACTGGCTGTGGGTTTGTCATAAATGATTGTTATTATCTTGAGGTACATTCCATCAATACCTGTTTTTTTTTTTTTTATACTTTAAGTTCTAGGGTACATGTGCACAACGTGCAGGTTTGTTACATATGTATACATGTGCCATGTTGGTGTGCTGCACCCATTAACTCATCATTTACATTAGGTATATCTCCTAATGCTATCCCTCCCCTCTACCCCCTCCCCACAATAGGACCTGGTGTGTGATGCTCCCCTTAATACCTGGTTTATTGAGAGTTTTTATCATGAAAGGATATCGAATTTTATTGAATGCCTTTTCTATGTCTATTGAGATAATCTTGTGCTTTTTGTCTTTAATTCTGTTTATGTGATGAATTATGTTTATTGATTTGCATATGTTGAACCAGCCTTGCACCCAGGGATGAAGCTGACTTGATCATGGTGGATAAGCTTTTTGATGTGCTACTGGATTTGGTTTGCCAGTATTTTATTGAGGATCTTTGCATTGATGTTCATCAGGGATATTGGACTGAAGTGGGTTTGTTGTTGTTGTTGTTGTTGTATCTCTGCCAGGTTTTGGTATCAGGACAATGCTGGCCTCATAAAATGAGTTAGGGAGGAGTCCCTCCTTTTCAATTGTTTGGAATAGTTTCAGAAGAAATGGTATCAGCTCCTTTTTGTATTTCTGGTATAAATCAGCTGTAAATTCGTCTGTTCCTGGGCTTTTTTTGGTTGGTAGGGTATTTATTACTGTCTCAATTTCAGAACTTGTTATTGATCTATTCAGGGATTTGACTTCTTCCTGGTTCAGTCTTGGGAGAGTGTGTATGTCCAGGAATGTATCCATTTCTTCTAGATTTTCTAGTTTATTTGCATAGAGGTGTTTATATTATTTTCTGATGGTTGTTCGTTTTATGTGGGGTCAGTGGTGATATCCCCTTTATCTTTTTTTATTGTATCTATTTGATTCTTCTCTCTTTTATTTTTTATTAGTCTAGCTAGTGGTCTATGTGTTGTATTATTTTGTTTTTCAAAAAACCAGCTCCTGTACTTATTGGTTTTTTTGAAGGGTTTTTGTTGCACTTCTATTTCCTTCAGTTCAGCTCTGGTCTTGGTTATTTCTTGTCTTATGCTAGTTTTGGGGTTTGCTTGCTCTTAGTTCTCTAGTTCTTTTAGTTGTGATGTTAGGTTGTTAACTTGAGATCTTTCTAACTTTTCAATGTGGGCATTTAGTGTTGTAAATTTCCCTCTTAACCCATTTATGCCTAGTGTTCCATTATTGGAATGCTAAGTTTGTGGGCATTATTTATATCCTACTGCTCAAGGTCATTACCAAGGTCTGGTTTTTCGCACACAAAAAAATGGGCAACCTCTGGCATAAATGGGTTAACACTGCTTTAGCTGAGTCCCAGAGATTCTGGTGTGTTATATCTTTGTTCTCGTTAGTTGCAAAGAACTTCTTTATTTCTGCGTTAATTTCATTATTTACCCAGAAGTCATTCAGGAACAGGTTGTTCAATTTCCATGTACTTGTGTGGTTTCTTAATCTTGAGTTCTAAGTTGATTGCACTGTCTTCTGAGAGACTGTTCGTTATAATTTCAGTTCTTTTGCATTTGCTGAGGAGTGTTTTACTTCCAATTATGTGATCGATTTTAGAGTAAGTGGCATGTGGCACTGAGAAGAATGTATATTCTGTAGTTTTGGGGTACAGAGTTCTTTAGATATGTATCAGATCCACTTGATCCAGAGTTGAGTTGAAGTCCTGAATATCTTTGTTAATTTTCTGTCTCAATGATCTGTCTAATATTGATAGTGGAGTATTAAAGTCTCCCACTATTATTGTTTGGGAGTCTAAGTCTCTTTGTAGGTCTCTAAGAACTTGTTTTATGAGTCTGGGTGCTCCTGTATTGGGTGCATATTTATTTAGGATAGTTTGCTCTTCTTGTTTAATTGAACCCTTTATCATTTTGTAGTGACCTTTTTTTTTTAATCTTTTTTGATCTTGGTTGGTTCAAAGTCTGTTTTGTCAGAAACTAGGATTGCAACCCTGATTTTTTTTCTGCTTTCCATTTGCTTGGTGCATTTTCCTCCATCTCTCTATTTTGAGACTATTTGTGTCTTTACACATGCAATGGGTTTCTTCAATACAGCACATTGATGGGTCTTGACCCTCTATCCAGTTTGCCATTCTGTGTATTTTAATTGGGGCATTTAGCCCATTTGCATTTAAGGTTAATATTGTTATGTGTGAATTTGATCCTGTCAACGTGATGCTAGCTGGTTATTTCGTAGACTTGTTGATGTAGTTGCTTCATAGTGTCACTGGTATTTGTATTTCATTGTCCTTTTGTAGTGGCTGGTAACGTTTTTTGCTTTTCATATTTAGTGCTTCCTTTAGGAGCCCTTGCAAGGCAGGCCTGGTGGTGATGAACACCTTCAACATTAGCTTGTCTGAGAAGGGTCTTATTTCTCCTTCACTTATGAAGCTTAGTTTGGCTAGATACGACATTCTGGGTTGGAAATTTTTTTCCTTAAGCATGTTGAATATTGGCCCCCGATATTTGCTGGCTTGTAGGGTTTCTGCTGAGAGGTCTGAGGTTAGTCTGATGGGCTTGCCTTACTTTTAATGGCAAAAACTTCAAATTCTTTAGCATCAACCTAATAGGTGACCTGGCCCTTTCTCTCTAGCTGCCCTTAACATCTTTTCCTTCATTTCAACCTTGGAAAATCTGATTATTATGTGTCTTGGGTTTGATCATCTCATGGAGTATCTTATTGGGGTTCTCTGGATTTCCTGAAGTTGAATGTTGGCCTATCTTGCCAGGTTGGGGAAGTTCTCCTGGATGATATCCTGAAGTATGTTTTCCAACTTGATTCTATTTTCCCCATCTCTTTCAGATACCCCAATCAATTATAGGTTCAGTCTTTTTACATAATCCCATAGTTCTTGGAGGTTTTGTTGGTTCATTTTCATTCTTTTTTCTCTAATCTTGTCTGCCTTTCTTATTTCAGCAAGATAGTCTTTTGGCTCTGAAATTCTTTCCTCCATTTGGTCTATTCAGCTACTGATACTTGTGGTTACGTTGTGAAGTTCTCGTGTTGTGTTTTTCAGCTCCATCAGTTTATTTATATTCGTCTCTAAACTGGTTATTCTAGTTAACAGCTCCTGTAATGTTTTATCATGGTTCTTAGCTTCTTTGCATTGGGTTAGAACATGCTCCTTTAGCTCAGCAAAGTTCGTTATTACCCACCTTCTGAAGCCTACTTCTGTCAATTCATTCATCTCAGCTTCAGCCCAGTTCTGTGCTCTTGCTGGGAAGGTGTTGCAATCATTTGGAGGAGAATAAGCACCCTGGCTTTTGGAGTTTTCAGTGTTTTTTCATTGATTCTTTCTCATCTTCATGCATTTATCTGGTTTTGATCTTTGAGGCTGCTGACCTTTGGATGGGGTCTTTCTGAGAGCACTTCTGATGATGTTGTTGTTGTTGCTTTCTCTTTGTTTGTTTTTCTTTTAACAGTCAGGCCCTTCTTCCCTAGGGCTGCTGTGGTTTGCTAGGGGGTCCATTCCAAACCCTATTTAGCTGGGTTGCTCCGGCACCTGAAGGTATCACCAGTGGAGGCTGCAGAACAGCTAAGATGGCTGCCACCCCTCTTTTCTGGGAGCTTTGTTTAAGAGGGGCACCAACCTGATGCCAATAGGAGTGCTCCTGTGTAATGTATGTGGTGACCCCTGATTGGGGGAGTAGTCACACCAAGTCAGGAGGCATGGGATCAGGGACCTTCTTAATGAAGCACTCTGCCTGCCCCTTGGTGGAGTGAGTGTACTGCACTGGGGGGAATCCCATGAATTCAGACTGCCCAGATTCCTCAGAGTCAGCAGGGGGAAAGACTAAGTCCATTGATCCATGGAGACTATGGCCGCCCCACCCCCCAGGGGCTCCATCCCAGGGAAATCAGAGTTCTGTCTATAAACCCCTGACTGGAGTGGCAATTCACTTTTAAAAGTGCAAATTGCTTTACCTCCTTGCCTGTCTATTCCTAACCCATTCTGCTCTCAGAGCAGGTAGCACTAGGTGGTCTAAGACTATGAAGATGAATACGTCTGTTATAGAAATTTCAATTCTTAGCTTGTGAATAGTTTCTGCTGTGCAGGGCTTTTTAGTAGCCTATATGGTATGTAAGGGGCTAGATAAATACAAATTTCATTTCACTTAGAAAGGAAATGAGCCACAGTAAATGGACATGTATACAACTCTGGAATTAAAAGGAGGGTGGATTCCTTCTGTCAGCAGGGCCAAAACAATACTCTATATCCAAATACATCTTTTTAGAAGTCTTAGCAGTTTAAAAGAACATAAAAGTTTGGACAGGAACAAAAACAGGATGAATTCTCCGTTCTGTTTTGTTGCTTTACCCTTCAACAGCTGTGAAGCAAAACTCACCATCCTGGTTTTCTTTAGTGATTTCTGATTCTGGATGACCACTGGGTCCAAATGAGATGGTTTTTGACCTAATTCTAATAATTATTTCTAATAATGAGGGACAAATTGGCATGCCATTGTTACATAGAGTCCTTCTATTGCTCAACAGACAATGCACAACTTAGGAGCAACGTTTCCTGAATCAAAGGGAGAGATCAAGCAAATTGTGTGATTGTGTTGGCACTGGGCACATGTATAAATGTTATATATTTCTTCTAAGTGGCAGAAATTCCTCATTGGCATAGCAGGAAAATCATATTGCTTTATCAAAATTAATAACTGAAAGTTGGCATTGTTAAACATACATATCTTAGTTTCCTGAACTTTGGAGTACACAAAAGAAATATGGGGTTCTGGCAAGATAGCTGACAGAACTACCCTCAAGCTGAAAACACAGAAATGAGGACTAAACTAAAATGAAAATAAAAAATTAAGTACTCAGCTGAGTTCAAAAGGAAAAATAGGATTAATTTTCAGTTTCCAGAAACAAAGAAGGAATGTAAATTCATAGTGGAGTTTTATGAGTGGAAAGTCAGAGGGAGTTGAGGGAAATCGACCAGATATAGGCCTTAGGGGCATAGCAACTGAGATAGAATAAAGATGGCCATAAATTCCTTACCATTCTTTCCGTCAAGAAGTAGAATTTTCATTTGTAACTAAACTGGCCTGTTACTTGCTTTGACCAATAAAATGAGACAGAAATGATGCTGTGTAATATTAAAAGTCATGACTTAAGAGATCTGCAGCTACAACCTTTCTCTCTTGAAATGCTCCCTCTTGGAATCTAGCTGCCATCCTGTGTGAAGCTCAAGCAAGCTGCCTTGAGTGGTCATGTGGAGGAGCACGGATGCATCCTATACAAAAGCCCCAGCTGAATGCCCCGGCCAACAGTCAGCATCAACTGCCAGCTATATGAGTGAGCCATTTTGAATGTTTCCTTTCTAGTAAATCTTTCAAATAACTGCAGCCCAGCTCATACTTGCATGGAGCAAAAGAATTGCTCAGCTGAGTTCAGTCAACCTACAGATGCATGACAGCTGATAAGTCATTGTTTTTGTTTTAAGACAGTAAGTTCCTGAGTAGTTTGTTACATAGCAATAGAAAACGGAAACAGGGCCTGAGATTTTAATGCCCACACGATAACAGAATACAGAATAAAGTTGTCCCTTAGTATCCATGCTGGATTGGTTCTAGGACCTCTCGCAGATGCCAAATTCTAAGGGTGCCCAAGTCTCTTATATAACATTATGCAGTATTTGCATATAACCTATGCTCATCCCCTTTATTGTTTAGAGAATAATGACAAGAAAACAAAGTCTGCAAATATTCAATGTGAATGCAATCATTCTTTTTTTTTTTTTTTTTTTTTTTAATATTTTTGACTCAAGATTGGTTGACTCTAAACATGTGAAAACCCTGGATATCGAGGGCTGACTATATATGGCTTTAGGCCCACACAGTGCAGAGGGGGGACACTGGAACCAAGACCTCTGCATAAATCCAGGACATGGAAATGCTGTTCCTTGGTAAAAGAGTGATATGTTTTGGCTCTGTGTCTCCACCCAAATCTTATCTTGAATTGTAATCCCCAGGTGTCAAGGGAGGGACCTGGTGGGGGGGTGACTGGATCATGGGGGCAGTTTCCCCCATGCTATTCTCATGGTAGTGTGTGAGTTCTCACAAGGTCTGATGGTTTTATAAATGGCAATTTCCCCTGCACTTTCACTCTCTCTCTCACGTACTGCCATATAAGATGTGCCTGCTTCTCCTTCTGCCGTGATTGTAAAGTTCCTGAGGCCTCCCCAGCCATGCAGGACTGTAAGTCAATTAAACCTATTTCCTTTATAAATTACCCAGTCTCAGATATTTCTTTATAGCGGTGTGAGAACAGAGTATTACAATGAGGAACTAGAAATACTCTGCCTACCATCCCAGATATGCACAAGGAAGGTTGCCTTTCTTGTCTTTATTAGGGGCTAGATGAAGAAACATTCTTGCATGAATACAGGAGCCTAAGGCCAACATTATATATCACTGTGGAGTCTAAATTTACACTTCATGCAAGATTTCTCTAAGCTGTGAAATTAACACAAAAACTGATCAAGGATGGATGAGATCTTTTGAGTACTTTACAGAAACAACTTAAAACTGTTTTGTTGAAACACTTACACAATTTAAGGTGGCTGTGACACTTACTGGAGCAGGGAATTTGTACTGAAGATGGGCTCACTCTACGTATTTGCAAAACACTTAAAGAAATGATCCATGTTGAGGAAGAGTCAAGAAACACAAAACATAGGATTAGTGACTCTTTTTTTAAAATTATTATTATACTTTAAGTTCTAGGGTACATGAGCATAACGTGCAGGTTTGTTACATATGTGTACTTGTGCCATGTTGGTGTGCTGCACCCATCAACTCGTCAGCACCCATCAACTCGTCATTTACATCAGGTATAACTCCCAATACAATCCCTCCCCCCCCCCCATGATAGGCCCTGGTGTGTGATGTTCCCCTTCCCAAGTCCAAGTGATCTCATTGTTCAGTTCCCACCTATAAGTGAGAACATGTGGTGTTTGGTTTTCTGTTCTTGTGATAGTTTGCTAAGAATGATGGTTTCCAGCTGCATCCATGTCCCTACAAAGGACACAAACTCATCCTTTTTTATGGCTGCATAGTATTCCATGGTGTATATGTGCCACATTTTCTTAATCCAGTCTGCCACTGATGGACATTTGGGTTGATTCCAAGTCTTTGCTATTGTGAATAGTGCCGCAATAAACATACGTGTGCATGTGTCTTTATAGCAGCATGATTTATAATCCTTTGGGTATATACCCAGTAATGGGATGGCTGGGTCATATGGTACATCTAGTTCTAGATCCTTGAGGAATCGCCATACTGTTTTCCATAATGGTTGAACTAGTTTACAATCCCACCAACAGTGTAAAAGTGTTCCTATTTCTCCACATCCTCTCCAGCACCTGTTGTTTCCTGACTTTTTAATGATCGCCATTCTAACTGGTGTGAGATGGTATCTCATTGTGGTTTTGATTTGCATTTCTCTGATGGCCAGCGATGATGAGACATTCATACAGCCAACAGACACATGGATTAGTGACTCTTGAAGTGGAGATAACAAATCCAGCTGAAGCATCTATGTTTTAAAAATGTGTTTAAAAATAATTTTGAGAGAAAAGGATAAATTAAAACTAAGTTCAAAAGAATAAACATTATATATATATTTAAAAGCCACATGCCTTTGAAAAAGAACCAGATAGAATGTCAAGAAATGAAAGATACAATCATTAAATTTTTAAAAGTCATTGAAAGTTTGGCACAATAGATTTGGCTCAGTTGAAGGGGGAATTAGTTGAAATAGAAGATAGATCTGAAAAAATTATTTCTAATTATCATAGAGTGATAATGAGGTAAAAATTTTGAAAGAGAGATTAGGACACATGAAGGATACAGGAATAGTTCTAACATATGCCTAATAGAGTTCCAGGAAGAAAGTCTAGAGGTAATGACAGGGAAGGAATAATTGAAGGGATAATATATTAAGTATTGTATTAAAGGTCTGCTTATCACATTTACATTTGTTATCTCACTAATTATCAACATAGAGGAGTGAGATTCACTGTTATCCTTATTTTCAGTTGAGAAAAATCAGACTTTGAAAAGCTACATAGCACAGCATCATCTTCCTCTTCCCTCCATAGGGGTGTCTGTACAAGCCCTGTCCCCCTATCCCACTGACACTGATCTTTGGCCAAGGTCACCAAAAACTTCTCTGTGGTTGAATCCAGTGGGCGTTGACCGCTGGCCTCTTTCTGCCCCCCACAGCAAAGGAGTAAGCATTCCTATCTTTCCAGTCTCTGTCTTCTTTGCTTGTTCCTTTATTTTATTTTATTTTATTTTATTTTATTTTATTTTATTTTTGAGATGGAGTTTTGCTCTGTTGCGCAGGTTGGAGTGTAGTGGTGCTATCTCGACTCACTGCAAGCTCTGCCTCCCAGGTTCACGCCATTCTCCTGCCTCAGCCTCCCGAGTAGCTGGGACCACAGGCGCCTGCCACCAAGCCTGGCTAATTTTTTTTATTTTTTATTTTTAGTAGAGACGGGGTTTCACCGTGTTAGCCAGGATGGTCTTGATCTCCTGACTTCGTGATCCGCCCGCCTTGGCCTCCCAAAGTGCTGGGATTACAGGCTTGAGCCAACGTGCCCAGCCTATTTTATTTTATTTTATATTCAGGAGGTACATGTGCAGGTTTGTTACATGAATATTTTGCATAATGCTGAGGTTTGGGCTTCTAGTGAACCCATCAATCCAAATAGTGAACATAGTACCCAGTAGTTTTTTGACTTTTGTCCTCTTCCCACTCCCCCACTTTGGAGTCCCCTGTCTGTGATTTCCATCTTTATGTTCATGTGTACCCGTTGTTTAACTCCCACTTATAAGTGAGAATAAGCAGTATTTGATTTTCTGATTTTGAGTTATTTCATTCAGGATAATGACCTCCAGCTCCATTCATGTTTGCTGTGAAGATCATAATTTCATTATTTGTTATTGCTGCATGGTATTCCATGGTGTATTTATACCACAATTTCTTTATTCAGTCGACTGTTGATGGACACTTAGGTTGATTCCACAACTTTGCTATTGTCAATAGTGCTGCAATAAACGTTCGAATGCTGGTGTCTTTCTCATAAAATAATTTATTTTCCTTTGAGTAGATACCCAATAGTGGGGTTGCTAGGTTCAACAGTAGTTCTATTTTTAGTTTTTTTGAGAAATCTCCAAACTGTTTTCAATAGGGGTTGAATTAATTTACATTCCCACCAACAGTGTATAAGTGTTCCCTTTTCTCTGCATCCTCGCCAGCATCTGTTATTTTCTGACGTTTTAATAATAGTCATTTTGACTGGTGAGAGATGGTATCTCATTGTAGTTTTCATTTGCATTTCTCTGATGAGTTGTGATGCCGAGCATTTTTTCATCTTTGTTGGCTGCTCATATGTCTTCTTTTAAGAATTGTCTGTTCAGTATTTTGTCCAATTTTTAATAAACTTATTTGTTTTCTTGCTTATTGTTTAAATTCCTTATAGATTCTGGATATTAGACCTTTGTTAAATGCACAAATTGCAAATATTTCCTCCCATTCTGTAGATTGTCTGCTTACTCTGTTGATTATTTCTTTTGCTGTACAAAAGCTCTTTAGTTTGAGTCTTGTTTATTTTTGTTTTCGTTGCATTTGCTTTTGAGATCTTAGTTGTAAATTCTTTGCCTAAGCCAATATCCAGAAGAGTTTTCCTATGTTTTCTTCTAGGATATTTATAATTTCAGGTCTTACATTTAAGTCTTTAATCCATTTTGAGTTAACTTTTGTATAGGAGATAGGAGTCCAGTTTAATTCTGCTTATGGCTAGCCAGTTTTCCCTGCGCCATTTATTAAATAGGGTATCCTTTCTCCATTTAAATTTCTATTTGCTTTGTCAAATATGAGTTGGGTATAGGTATGTGGCTTTATTTCTGGATTCTTTATCCTGTTTCATTAATTTATGTATCCATTTTTGTACCAGTATCATACTGTTTTGGTTACTATAGCCTTATAGTATAGTTTAAGGTCAGGTAATGTGATGCCTCTAGCTTTGTTCTTTTTGCTTAAAATTGCTTTAGCTATTTTTTTTCATATGAATTTTAGAATTATGTTCTCTGTTCCTGTGAAAAATGATGTTGGTAATGTGATAGGAGTTGCATTGAATCTGTAGATTGCTTTGGAAAGTGTGGTCATTTTAATGATATTGATTCTTCCTATCCATGAGCATGGGATGCTTTTCAATTTGTTTATGTTATCTATGATTTCTTTCATCAGTGTTTTGTGCTTCTTATTGTAGAGGTCTTTCACCTACTTGGTTAAATGTATTCCTAGGTATTTATCTTTAGTGGCTATTTTAAATAGGATTAAGTTCTTGATGTAGTTCTGTATTAGTCCATTCTCACACTGCTCTGAAGAAATACCCAAGACTGGGTAATTATAAAGGAAAGAGGTTTTATTGACTCACAGTTCCACATTGCTGGGAAGGCCTCAGGAAACTTACAATCATGGCAGAAGGCAGAGAAGAAGCAGGCACCTTCTTCACAGGGCAGCAGGATAGAGTGAGTGCAAGCAAGGGAAATGCCAGGTGCTTATAAAACCATCACATCTCGTGAGACTTCCTCATTATCATGAGAACAGCATAGGGGAAACAAACTCTATGATCCAATTACCTCCACCTGGTCCCACCTTTGACATGTGGGGATTATGGAGATTACAATTCAAGGTGAGATTTGGGTGGAGACAGAGAGCCAAACCACATCATCTTGTCAGCTTGAGCATTATTGGTGTATAGAAATGCCACTTGTATTTGTGCTTTAATTTTGTATCTTGAAACTTTACTGAAGTTATCAGGTCTAGCAGTCTTTTGAAGGCATCTGTAGGATTTTCTAAGTATAAGATAATGTCGTCAGTGAGCAGAGATAATTTGACTTCTCTTTTCCAATTCAGATGCCTTCTATTTTTTTCTCTTGCTTGATTGCTTAGGCTAGGACTTCCAGTGCTATGTTGAATAGGAGTGATGAGAGTGGACAGCCTTGTCCTGTTCCAGTTCTTAGGGAAAATGCTGTCACCTTTTCCCCATTCACTATGATGTTTGCTGTGGATTTGTCATATATGACTCTCTTTATTTTGAGGCATGTTCCTTTGATGTCTAGTTAATTGAAGTTTTCATCATGAGGAGATGTTGGATTTTATAGACTGCTTTTTCCGTATCTACTGAGATGATTATGTGGTTTTTGTTGCCATCCTGGTTGTCTGAATGACTCAGCAGTTCCAGGCTATGAGCTTTACAGAGTCCAAGCTGGACGGGGCATGACATGACTGTTTTGTCGAGGCATGGCCAGACTGCTTCTTTAAATGGAACCCCAATTCACTCTTCCTCATGGGGTGGGTCCTCTAAGCTGGGGCCTCCAACTACCCCTTCTTATATTCTATGCACAGAGTTCTGATTTCTCCCTGGGATGGAGTGCTTGAGGGGAGGTGTGGGCCGCCATCTTTGCTATTTGGGCAACTTGGCCATTCCAGCCTGCAGGCTTTGGGGAGTCCAAGCCAACCAGGCAGAGGTGGTTCCCCAGCACCTCACAGCTGTTTTGTCAGGGTGTGGCCAGACTACTTTTTAAAATGGGACCTGGATCCATTCCTCCTTGTTGGGTGGGTCTTCCCATCTGGGGCCTCCAGCCACCCCCACCTGTGTTCTGTGACTGACAGAGTTCTAATTTCTTCCTGGGATGAAGTGCCCAGGGGGTGGGGCAGGCTGCCAGCTTGGCTGTTTTGGCATCTCAGGCAGTCCAGCCTGTGGGCCTTGGAGAGCCCAAACCTATCAGGGGCTGAAGAGATCCCCCACACAGCACAGCTGTTCTACCAAAAAGCAGCCAGACTGCTTCTGTAAGTGGATCCCTGATCCCGTTCCTCCTGACTGGGTGAGACCTTCCAAACGGGCTCTCCAGCCACCTCCTACCAGTGCATTTGGGCTGGCAACAGGTCAGTACCCACCTGGGATGGAGCTTCCAGAGGAAGAGGCAAGCTGCCATCTTTGCTATTTCACAGCCTTCACTGGTGATACCTCCAGGTACTGGAAAAACCGAGGCAATGATGATCTGGAGCAGACCCCCAGCAAGCTGCAGCAACCTTACAGAAGAGTGGCCAGACTATTAAAAACAACAACAACAACAAACACAAAAACCCATCCAAAGGTCAGCAGCCTCAAAGATCGAAGGTAGATAAGCCCACAAAGATGAGAAATAATCAGTGCAAAAATGCTGAAAACTCAAAAAGCCAGAGTGCCCCCTTTCCTCCAAATGACTGCAACACCTCTCTAGCAAGGGTTTAGAACTGGACTGAGGCTGACATGGCTGAAATGACAGAATTAGGCTTCAGAATGTGGATAAAATCAAACTTTGCTGAGCTAAAGGAACACATTGTAACCCAATGCAGAGAAGCTAAGAATCATGATAAAACAATGCAGGAGCTGACAGCCAAGATATCCAGTTTAAAGAGGAATATTACTGACCTGATAGAGCTGAAAAACACACTACAAGAATTTCATAACACAATCACAAGTATTAATAGCAGAATAGACCGAGTGGAGGAAGGAATCTCACAGCTTGAAGACTGTCTTTCTGAAATTAAGGCAGACAGACATTAATAGAGAAAAAAGAATGAGAAGGAATGAACAAAATCTTCGAGAAATATGGGATTATGTAAAGAGACCAAATCTATGACTGATTGCAATACCTGAAAGAGAGAATGGAACCAATTTGGAAAACATATTTCAGGACATCATCCAGGAGAACTTTCCCAACTGATGTGGTTTGGCTCTGTATCCCTACCCAAATCTCATCTACAATTGTAATCCACAGGTGTTGAGGGAGAGATCTGATGAGAGGTGATTTCCCCCATGCTGTTCTCATGATAATGAGTGAGTTCTCATGAGATCTGATGGTTTAAAAGTGTTTGGCAGTTCTACCCAAGTCCTGCTACCATATAAGATATGCCTTGTTTCCCCTTCTGCCATTACTGTAAGTTATCTGAGGCCTCCACAGCCATGCAGAGCTGTGAGTCAATTAAGCCTCTTTTCTTTATAAATTACCCAGTATCATGTAGTTCTTTATAGCAGTGTGAAAACAAACTAATACAGAACATTGGTACTGAGAGAAGTGGAGGCATTGCTGTAAAGATATCCCAAAATGTGGAAGTGACTTTGGAACTAGGAAATGGGCAGAGGTTGGAACAGTTTGAGGGCTCAGAGGAAGACAGGAAGATGTGGGAAAGTTTGTAACTTCCTAGAGACTTGTTGAATAGTTTTTACCAAAATTCTGATAGTAATGTGGACAGTGAAGTCTAGATTGAGGTGGTCTCAGAGGGAGATGAGGAACTTATTGGAAACTGGAGTAAAGGTCACTCTTGCTATGCTTTAACAAAGAGACTGGCAGTATTTTGTTCCTGCCACAAACATCTGTGGAACTTTGAACTTGAGATAGATGACTTAGGGCGTCTGGTAGAAGAAATTTCTAAGCAGCAAAGCATTCAAGAGTTTCCCTAGCTTTTTCTAAAAGTGTACGGTCATATGCATTCACAAAGAGCTGGTCTGAAATTGGAACTTATGTTTAAAAGGGAAGCAGAATGTAAAAGTTTGGAAAATTTGCAGCCTGACCATGTGGTAGAAAATAAAATACCCATTTTCTGGGTAGGAATTCAAGTGCAAGCCGGGTGCAGAAATTTGCATAAGTAATGAGGAGCCAAATGTTAATAACCAAGACAATGGGAAAAATGTCTCCATGGCGCTTCAGAGATTTTCACGGCAGCCCTTCCTGTCACAGGCCCAGAGGCCTAGAAGGGAAAAATGGCTTTCTGGGCCAGGCCCAGGTCCCCACTGCTCTGTACAGACTCAGGACATGGCACCCTGTGTCCCAGCAGCTCCAGCTCCAGCCTTGCCTAAAAGGGGCAAAGGTAAAGCTCAGGCCATTGCTTCAGAGGGTGCAAGCCCCAAGCATTGGCAGCTTCCACATGGTATTGGGCCCATGAGTGCACAGAAGATAAGAGCTGAGGTTTGGAAACCTCTGCCTAGATTTGAAATGATGTATGGAAATGTCTGGATGTCCAGGCAGGAGTCTGCTGCAGAGGCAGAGCCTTCACAGATAAGCTCTACTAGGGCAATACAGAGAGGAAATGTGGGGATGGAGTCCCCACACAGAGTCTCCACTGGGGCACTGCCTGGTGGAGCTGTGAGAAGAGGGCCACCATCCCCCAGATTCTGGAATGGTAGGCCCACTGACAGCTGTGCACCTGGAAAAGCCACAGACAGTCAATGCCAGTCCATGAGAGCAGCCATGGGGGCTGTACCCTGCAGAGTCACAGGGACAGAGCTGCCCAAGACCTTAGGAGCCCATCCCTTGCATCAGTGTGCCCTAGATGTGAGACATGAAGTCCAAGGAGATTATTTTGGAGCTTTAAGGTTTAATGGCTTCCCTGCTGGATTTTGAACTTATGTGGGGCCTGCAGCCCCTTTGTTTCAGCCAATTTCTCCCATTTAGAATGGGAACATTTACCCAATGCCTGTGCCCTCAATGTATCTTGGAAGTAACTAACTTGTTTTTGATTTTACAGACTCATAGGCCGAAGCAACTTGCTTTGTTTCAGATAAGACTTCAGATTTGGACTTTTGAGTTATTGCTGGAATGAGTTAAGATGTTGGGGACTGTTGGAAAGACATGATTGCATTTTGAAATATGAGAAGGACATGAGATTTGGGAGGAGTAGAATAAGGTTTGGCTCTGTGTCGTCACCCAAATCTCATTGGGAATTGTAATCCCCACATATTGAGGGAGGGACCTGATGGGAAGTGATTGGATCATAAGAGCAGTTACCCTCATGCTGTTCTCATGATAGTGAGTTCTCATGAGATCTGATGGTTTAAAAGTGTTTGGCAGTCCCCCCTCCTGCTGCCATGTAAGACACACTTTGCTTCCCCTTTGACTCTGCCATGATTGTAAGTTTCCTGAGGCCTCCCCAGCCATGCAGAACTGTGAGTCCATTAAACCTCTTTCCTCTATAAATTACTGAGTCTCATGTAGTTCTTTATAGCAGTGTGAAAATGGACTAAAACATCAACCTAGCAAGACAGGCCAATATTCAAATTCAGAAAATGTGGAGAACCCCAGTAAGATACTCCATGAGATCATCCCCAACACACAAAACCATCAAATTTTCCATGGTTAAAATGAAAGAAAAAGTGTTAGGGTCATGCAGAGAGTAAGACGAGGTCACCCACAAAGAGAAGCCCCTCAGACTAACAGTGGACCTCTCAGCAGAAACTCTACAAGCCAGAAGAGATTGGGGGCCAATAACATTCTTAAGGAAAAGAATTTCCAACCCATAATTTCGTATCTGGTCAAACTAAGATTCATAAGTGAAGGAGAAATAAAATCCTTTTCAGACAAGTAAATGCCAAGGGAATTTGGTATCACCAGACCTGCCTTAAAAGAGCTCCTAAAGGAAGCATTAAATGTGGAAAGGGAAAAGCATTACCAGCCACTACAAAAACACACTGAAGTACATGGACCAGTGACACTATGAAGTAACCACATAAACAAGTCTGCAAAATAACCAGCTAGCGTCATGATGACAGGATCAAATCCTCACATAACAATATTAACCTTAAATGTAAATGGGCTAACTGTCCCCAATTAAAAGACACAGAATGACAAGCTGGATAAGAACCAAGATCCATCAGTATGCTATCATCTCACATGCAAAGACACAAATAGACTCAAAATAAAGAGATGGAGGACAATTTACTAAGCAAATGGAAAGCAGAAAAAAGCAGAAGTTGCAATCCTAGTTTCTGATAAAACAGACTTTAAACCAACAGAGATTAACAAAAAGACAAAGAAGGGTATTACATAATGATAAAAGGTTCAATTAAACAAGAAGAGCCAACTGTCCTAAATATATATATGCACCCAATACAGGAGCACCCAGATTCATAAAACAAGTTCTTAGAGACCTACAAAGAGACTTAGACTCCCAAACAACAATAATGGGAAACTTTAATACCCCACTATCAATATTAGACAGATCATTGAGACAGAAAATTAACAAAGATATTCAGGACTTTAACTCAGCTCTGGATCAAGTGGATCTGATACCTATCTAAAGAACTCTGTACTCCAAAATTAAAGAATATACATTCTTCTCAGTGCCACATGCCACTTTTAAATCGATCACATAATTGGAAGTAAAACACTCCTCAGCAAATGCAAAAGAATTGAAATTATAACAAACAGTCTCTCAGACTACAGCACAAACAACTTGGAACTCAAAGAAATTCACTCCCAACCACACAACTACATGGAAATTGAACAACCTGTTCCTGAATGACTTCTGGGTAAATAATGAAATTAAGGCAGAAATCAAGAAGTTCTTTGCAACTAATGAGAATGAAGATATAACACACCAGAATTTCTGGGATTACAGCTAAAGCAGTGTCAAGAAGGAAGTTTATAGCACTAAATGCCCACATTGAAGTGCTAGAAAGACCTCAAGTTAGCAACCTAATATCACAACAAAAAGAACTAAAGAACCAAAAACAAATAAACTTCAAAGCCAGCAGAAGACAAAAAATAACAAAGATCAGAGCTGAACTGAAGGAGAAAGAAACATGAAAATCCCTTCAAAAAATCAATGAATTCCGGAGATTGTGTTTTGAAAAAATTAATAAAATAGATAGACTGCTAGCTAGACTAATAAAGGAGAGGGAAGATTCAAATAAACACAATCAGAAATGATAAGGGGGATATCACCACTGACCCCACAGAAATGGAAACAACTATTAGAGTATACTATAAACACCTCTATGCAAATAAACTAGAAAATCTAGAAGAAATGGTTACATTCCTGGACACATACACCCTCTTAAGAGTGAACCAGGAAGAAATTGAATCCATGAATAGACCAATAATGAGTTCTGAAAATGAGGCAGAAAAAATACCCTACCAACGAACAAAAGGCCCAGGTCCAGATGGATTCATAGATGAATTCTACCAGAGGTACAAAGAAGAGCTGATACCATCCCTACTTAAACTATTCCAAAAGATTAAAAAGGAAGGACTCTTCCCTAGCCCATCCAATAAGGCCAGATCATCCTGATACCAAAACCTGGCAGAGATACAACAACAAAAAAAGAAAGCTTCAGCCTGATGTCCTTGATGAACATCAGTTCAAAACTCCTCAATAAAATACTGGCAAACCAAATCCATTAGCACATCAAAAAGCATACTCACCATGATCAAGTCAGCTTCATTCCTGGGATGCAAGGCTGGTTCAACATACACAAACCAATAAATGTGATTCATCACATAAGCACAACTAAAGACAAAAACCATGTGTTTATCTCAATAGATGTAGAAAAGGCATTCAATAAAATTCGACATCCCTTCATGTTAAAAACTCTCAATAAACTAGGTATTGATGGAACATACCTCAAAATAATAAGAGCCATGTATGACAAACCCACAGCCAATATCATACTGAATGGGCAAAAGCTGGAAGCATTCCCATTGAAAACTGGCACAAGACAAGGATGTCGTCTCTCACCACTCCTATTCAACATAGTATTGGAAGTTCTGGCCAGGGAAATCAGGGAAGAGAAAGAAATAAAGGGCATCCAAATAGAAAGAGGTGAAGTCAAATTATCCCTGTTTGCAGATGACATGATTCTGTATCTAGAAAACCCCACAGTATTGGCCCCAAAGCTCCTTTAGCGATAAACTACTTCAGCAAAGTCTCAGGATACAAAATTAATGTACAAAAATTGCTAGCATTCCTATACACCAGCGACAGGCAAGCAAGGAGCCAAATCATGAATGAACTCCTATTCACAATTGCTGCAAAAAGAATAAAATACCTAAGAATACAGCTAGCAAGGGAAGTAAAGGCCCTGTTCAAGGAGAACTACAATCCACAGCTCAAGGAAATCAGGACACAAACAAATGGAAAAATATTCCATGTTCATGGATAGGAAGAATCAATATCATGAAAATGACCATACTGCCCAAAGTAATTTATAGATTCAATGCTATTCCCATTAAACTACCATTGACATTTTTCACAGAATTAGAACTATTTTAAAATTCATATGAAACCAATAAAGAGCCCAAATAGCCAAGGCAATCCTAAGCAAAAAGAACAAAGCTGGAGGCATCATGCTACCCAACTTCAAAGCATACTACAAGGCTACAGTAACCAAACCAGCATGGTACTGGTACAAAAACAGACACATAGACCAATGGAACAGAATAGAGAACCCAGAAGTAAGACCACACATCTACATCTTTGATCTTCAACAAACCTGACAAAAACAAGCAATGGGGAAAGGATTCCCTATCTAATAATGGTTCTGGGAGAACTGGCTATCTGTATGCAGACAATTGAATCTAGACCCCTTCCTTACATCACAAGCAAGAATCTACTTAAGATGGTTTAAAGACTTAAATGTAAACCAAAATGTTAACAACTCTAGAAGAGAACCTAGGCAATACCATTCAGGACATAGACCCCGGCAAAGATTTCATGATGAAGACACCAAAAGCAATTGCAAGAAAAGTAAAAATTGACAAATGCGATCTAATTAAACTAAAGAGCTTCTGTACAGCAAAAGAAGCTATCATCAGAGGGAACAGACAACCTATAGAATGAGAGAAAATTTTTGCAAACTGTGTATCTGACAAAGGTCTAATATCCAGCATCTATAAGGAACTTAAATAAATTTGCAAGGAAAAAATAACCCCATTAAAAAGTGGGCAAAGGACATAAACAGACATTTCTCAAAAGAAGATATACATGCAGCCAGCAAACATCTGCCAAAAAGCTCAATATCACTCATCATTAGGGAAATGCAAATTAAAACCACAATGAAAACCATACCACACCAGTCAGAATGGCTATTTTTTAAAAAGTCAAAAAACAACAGATGCTGGCGATGTTGTGAATAAAAAGAAATGCCTTTGCACCATTAGTGGGAATATAAATTAGTTCAACCATTGTAGAAGACAGTGTGGGAAATTTTCAAAGACCTAGAGGTAAAAATACCATTTGACCCAGCAATCTCATTACTGGGTATGTACACAAAGGGATGTAAATCATTCTATTATAAAGACACATGCATGTGTATGTTCATTGCAGCTCTATTCGCAATAGCAAAGACATAGAATCAACCTAAATGCCCATCAATGATAGGCTGGATAGAGAAAATATGGTACATATACACAATGGAATACTATGTAGCCATACAAAGGAATGAGATCATGTCCTTTGCAGGGACATGGATGGAGCTAGAGGCCATTATCCTTAGTAAACTAACGAAGGGACAGAGAACCAAATACCATATGTTCTCACTTATAAGTGGGAGTTAAATGATAAAAACACATGGACACATGAGGGGGAACAACACACACTGTGGCCTGTTGGAGGGCAGGGGTTGGGAGGAGGGATATAGGATCAGGAAGAATAGCTAATGGATGATGGGCTTAATACTTGGCTGATGGGATGATCTGTGCAGCAAACCATCATGGCACACATTTACCTATGTAACAAACCCACACATCCTGCATATGTACCCCTCGACTTAAAATAAAATTTGGAAAAAAATTAGTTCATTATTGCTTGATGAATAAAAAAAGTTCACAGTAGTCTCTGAGAATCTTTTGTATTTTTGTTTTATCAGTGTAATGTCACATTTGTCATTTCTGATTGTGCTTATTTGAATTTTTTTCTTTTTTTAATTGGCTAATCTAGATAGCAGTCGAATTAATTTTGTTTATCCTTTCAAAGATCCAACTTCTTGTTTCTTTGGTCCTTTGTGTGTGTGTGTATATATATATATATATATTTTGTGTGTGTGTTTGTTTGTTTGTTTGTTTCAATTCCATTTAGTTCTGCTCTGATCTTTGTTATTTCTTTTCTTCTGCTAGTTTTGGGTTTAATGTGTTTTCGTTTTCCTAGTTCCTTGAGGTGTGATGTTCGGTTGTTAATTTAAGATCTTTCTATCTTTTTGATGTAGGCATTTAGTGCTATAAACATTCCTGTTAACACTGCTTTTGCTGTATAGGTTTTGCTATGTTGTGTCTCATTTTCGTTTGTTTCAACATTTTTTTAAAATTTCTGTCTGAATTTCATTGCTCAAAAGTCATTCAGGAGCAAGTTGTTTAGTTTCCATGTACTTGTGGTTTTGAGGGTTCCCCTTGGCATTAATTTCTAGTTTTATTCCACTCCAGACTGAGAAGATGCTTGATATGATTTCAGTTTTTCAAATTTATTGAGATTTGCTTTATGAATGAGCATATGGTCAATTTTAGGGAATTTTCTGTGCACAAATGAGAAAAACATATATTCTGCTGTTACTGCCTGGAATGTTTCGTAGATGGCTATTAGGTCCATTTGGCTTAGAGTGCAATTTACATCCAGAGTTTCTCTGTTAGCTTTCTGCTTCAACGATCTGTCTCATGCTGTCAGTGGGGGTGTTGAACTCCCCCACTTTTATGGTATGGCTATCTATCTTTTTCTTAGGTCTAGTAGTATTTGTTTTATAAATATAGGTGCTCTGGTATTGTGTGCATATGTATTTAGGATAGTTAAATATTTTTGTTGAATTGAACCCTTTATCATTATATAATGTACTTTTTCATTTTATACTATTGTTGGTTTAAATTCTGTTTTATCTGATATGAGAATAGCAACCCCTGCTCATATTTGTTTTCCATTTGCATGATATGTCTTTCTACACTCCTTTACTTTAAGCCTGTGGTGTTATTACACACTAGATGGGTTTCTTGAATGCAGCAAATGGTTGAGTCTTGGTTTTTTTTCCATCAAATTTGCCAATCTATGTGTTTTTATTTGAGCATTTAGTCAGTTTACATTAAAGGTTAATATTGATATGTGAGGTTTTATTCTTGTCATAGTGTTGTTAGCTAGTTGCTTTGTATTTTCAATTGTGTAATTGCTTTATAGTATCTGTGAACTTTGTACTTATGTGTAGTTTTATAGTAGCAAGTATCATCCTTTCATTTCCACATTTAGAAATCCTTTGAATATTTCTTGTATTATTGGTCTAGTGATGATGAATTCTCTTAGTGTTTACTTGTCTGGGAAAGACATTATTTCTCCTTTGTTTATGAAGCTAAGTTTAGCAGGATGTAAAATGCTTGGCTGGCAGTTTTTTCTTTAAGAAGGCTAAAAATAGGCCCCTAATCTCTTCTGGTTTATAAGATTTCTACTGAGAAATCTGCTATTAGTCTGATTGTATTACTTTTATAGGTAATTTAACCCTTTTGTCTAGCCACTGCACCAAAACTACATGTTATCACTTATAAGTGGTAGCTGAACAATGAAAATACATGGACACAGGGAGGGGAACAACACACACTGGGGCCTGTCAGCGGGGTAAGGGGAGGGAGAGCATCAAGACAAATAGCTAATGCATGTGAGTTTTAATGCCTAGGTGAGGGGTTAATAGGTGCAGCAAAGCACCATGGCACACGTTTACCTATGTAACAGACCTGCACGTTTTACACATGTATCCTGGAACTTAAAGTAAAAAAAAAATAAGAAGGAAATATTTTCAACTGTGTAAAGCTTAAAAAAAAGATGTTTTATTTAGTGTTGACCTTGGATAGTTTGAATATATGCCTTAGTGATGTTCATCTTGTATACTATGTTGCAGATGTTCTCCAAAATTCTTGTATCTGGATGTCTACCTCTCTAGCAAGATGAGGGAAATTTTCCTGAATCATTCCCTCAAATATGTTTTCCAAGTTGCTTACTTTTTCTTCTTTTCTTTCAAGAATGCCTATAAGTCATATGTTTGGTTGCTTTACATAATCCTGTCTTTCTTGAAGGCTTTGTTCATTTTTTAAAATTCTTTTTTTTCTTTATTTTTGCCTGACTGGGATAGTTCAGGCAAACCTGAACTAACTAGTGAAGACACTGGTCTTCAGGCTCTGAAATTCTTTGTTCTGCTTGGTCTAGTCTATTGTTAAAAGTTTCAACTATATTTTGAAATTCCTTCAGTGATATTTTCAATTCCAGAAGTTCTATTTGGCTTTTTAAAAATATAGCTATTTTGTCTTTCCTATCCTTAATCATTTTTCTATTTTCTTTGTGTTGGTTTTCAACTTTGTCTTGGATCTCATTGAGCTTCCTTGAAATTCATATTTTGAGTTCTTCATCTGTCATTTCAGAATTTTCAGTTTGATTAGGATCCACTGCTAGAGAGCTAGTGCAATATTTTGTAAGTGTCAAAATACTCTTTTTATATTGCCAGAGTTATTGGGTTGATTCCTTCTTATATGAAGGAGCCGTCACTTCTTATTTTTGAATTTGCTATCATTTGAAGGGACTTTAAAATTTTTTTATTCTTTATTTACTTGAGGGTATGACTTGTGTATATTGAATATGATCATTTGTCTTTGTTACTGGGTGCTTTCAGGAGGTTTAGGCTCTGTATAGTTTCCTTGGTTGTGGGGAACTTTCGTGCAGTGGCTTTCTCAAATGCTGCTTGTTGTAGTGGTATTTTGTATGTATGAGTGAGCTGACACACTATCTCCTGTGGGACTGAGAATGTTGAGGTTTCAGGAAGTTTATCTTGTACACTAGCATTATGCCCTTCTGAGAGCAGATATTTTATTTGGTGGTGCAGTTCAGTCTCCAGTTCAATAGGTGGTGCTTAAAAGTAAGAGCTGGTTCACCCTGGGGTACCCCAATGAGTAGAGGTACCCATTCTGATGAGGGGTGGCTGAAGGAGATTGTGTTGGTGTGCGCTGAGGTCTCAGGGAAAGGGATGATGGGGGAAGCTGCACCAGCTTTTCATACTGTGCAGGCAGGAATGTAATCCACTTCCTTATCGTGCCCCTGTTGCAAGGCTCATGATCTTCAGACTCCTGGCTGTAATGTGGCTGCAGACTGTGGGAACTCCCCGTTGGCAGCTACCACCAAAATGGGCTCAGGTAGAGCCTCTTCCCCCAGTTCAGAACAGACAACTCTGTGGCTTGTCTGACCTCCACTCCTGGGATACTGTTACTCTGTGTAGAGAGGGAGAGATGGGCCCTGCTCTTTGTGGAAGGCCCTGTGGCACAGGCTTACATTTAATAGGGGTTCAGCAGGCATGAAAAGTGCTGGAAAGGCTTTCTCCAAGTGCGTACACACTGGACCCCAGCTGGGAGAGTCTGTACTGTGTCCACAACAGTGGACAGGGGAATGGGAGATGACCCCCCTCTCCATGTTCATTTCTAGCTGCTGGTGCCACCCCTTCAGAGATCAGCACTGTACCCATATTTCCTTTGTCCCAAGAGGGGCTTTAGTTGGTTATGCTCTCCATCCCCTAGGGGAAGCCCATGCCAAAAGCTAGGTCTCCAGGGATCCTGTAGCTCCCCAGGGACCTGCTGGTCCCTTGTGGTTGCTAAAGTTGGAAAGAATTGTGGAGTGTGTTTGTGGGGGATCTAGTGTTGTGGAAACTCAAGGGCTGAGGTTCCCCGGGCAGGTCTGTGGCCCACAATGGGTGCACAACCAGTATGGTGCCTGCTGTTTCAGTTTGGCCTAAGGGGAGTGTAAGCATCCTTGTGCAAGCTGGCTATTCAGTTCTCTGTCCCAGAAAATTTCCCAAATCACCACCAACAGCATTACCCAGGGTTACAAGGGCAGGGGGCTCCCCAAAAATTTGGTGGTCATCAGATTGTTGCAGGGGTGAGGGGGGCGGAGAAGCATCCTCACCTGTCCTTTCTGCATGGCTACAAGCTCCTCAGGGGTTGACGTCTGCTAGACTCTTGCTGTTTTCCTTTTGTGTACCCCAGCTTCTTCCCATGGGATCTCTCACAGATCCTGGCTCTCTTTCTTCAGCTTTCCATTTTGATCACGACCATTCACCTGTAACTTTGATCTTCTTTCTGTGGAGAACTGGCATCTGATGTCACTAGTCAGACATTCTTCTTCTATTCTACCTTCCTCTAAACCAGTGGTTCTCAATTTTAATATGCATAAGAATCACTACAGAAGCATGGCTAAAAATAAATACTTTTTTGTAACAAGCCATTTCAATGCAAGTAGACATATTTCTTCTTTCTAGTCCCCCCCTATGATTTATTCCTTTTTTGTTCTATTTATTTTGATTGTTTCTATATACCTTCTAAGCAGGCAATGACTGTTTTTAATTATTCAACCTCTTGCTGAAGTTGGTCCTATTCCTCCTTTGCTATGTGTGAGTCAACACACATTTACTTAGTCATAATAACCCTTTTCCCTTTGTTTACTTTTTGCCTTAAGTTCTAAATACTTACTTTTCTAACATACTCCTCCATATTTTGTTTGGAAAAGGTCCCCCTAGTGAGAGATATGAAGTCAATAAGTTCTAAATTGGCTGAAACATCTACTATTCAGGCAAATGCCTTCAGAGTAGGGTAATTCTGCCCAGGAGATATCTTCCCGTTGGTCCAAAATCTGTGCCAGGGCTGTAAACAATTTATAGTTGTCTCTTCTGGTTTCCCTTTAGTGCATCTCAGCTTCTATGCATCTTCTCTTGAAGCCTCAAACATGTAACTGCTCTGGTTTGTACTGGAACTTACTTCCCCTCCTGCAATAACTATGTATCACCCCAGTTGACCAAGGAATGTCAAAAGGAAGTCAGAGTACTTGTTTATAACAATCTGCAAAGTCAGGTGCTGGTAAAGGTGAGGTGAATATTAAAGGCTGGGTAGTGCCCTTGAAACCTTTCCATTCAAATATAGAGAGTAATACATGAAGATGAATCAGGGAGAAGAAAGAGGAAGGGAGAAAGTGTGAGAGTAAAAAAAAAGAGGAAGAACTGAAAGTGGAGCTGAAGGAGGAGAGAGAGAGAAGGTAAAGGAGAGAGAGAAAGATGAGATTGAGAATGTTGGGCCTTTAGCGGGGGATCCTGAGACTTTTGATTTTGTAAGATTTACTCATGCAGTCATATGGAGCCAGAAAGAGAGAGTTGATGGTTCTTATGGTACAACAAATTCAGGAAATTTGGCCCAGTAAGTGCTTTGCTTTGGGAAGGGAAAGGTAGAGATGGACCTAGAGGGGAAAAGAGATCCTCAATGAATCACATTTTCTCCAGTCTCTTAAATCTATGTTGCCCACAAGCAGCTCAAATATTATTCCCAAAAACAGCTCTGATCATACCACCCTTTTTGCTAAAATGACTCCATGAGCACTCCACTGCCTACTGTATAAAGTCAAGTCCCTTCAGTCTAGAATTCTAAGCTTTTTATAATACCTCCCTAGAGTGGCAGGACTTCTGCCTTATCTCATGTCAGGTTGATGCTTCAGAATCATCCCATTTTTCTTCTGTGACTTGGTTGATCCAGTTTCCTCCTCTTAAAAGTACTTTTCTTATTGTTCACTGCTAAATGACATCCATATCTCAAAGCCTAGTTCAAATGCAATCTCTTCCATGAAACATGACTGCACATCTCACCAGAAGAGCTAAATCCTTATTCTGAACTTATATTGCATTCCAGAATTGGAATAACACAAGGCAAACAAAAATAAAGCACTTACTACCTGCCATGTCCTAGCATAGGTGTTTTGTATATCTTAACTTTCATAATGAACCTAAGAGGCAGGCAATATTATACTCAGTTTATAGATGAGGAAGATAAAGCCCTTGAGAGCTTAAATAGCTTGCCCAAGGACACACAGACCTGATGTTGCATTTAGTATATTATATATGATGTGATTGCATATATTTGCTTTATACACATCTCATCTCTCCACCCAGGCTTTAAGTTCCTTAAACTTTGAGTCCTTGTTTAGTATCTTTAAAAATTCCTATTATAATACATCTTACAAAAAAAAAAAAGATGCAAGAGATATTAGTGAAGGGAAGAAAGGAAAGAAGAAGAGGAAGAGAGAGGAGAACAGAAAGAAGTGAAAGATCCCATTATATCTTGACTGGAAGGCTATGATTACAAGGAAAAACAGCAAAGACATTTCAGTGGAAGCTGTTTTCATTTCAACGGCTACTAGTCCAAAATTGCTTTATGTTTCTATCTACTTTACCAGTAGACAAAAAAGAACCACAGTCTTAATGTTCTAACAGAGAAGGATAATTCACTAACTTGATTACTTTTACTAAAGATAAGTGTTTGCTGGTTTGAATTTAATCCCTTCACTGGTTATAATTATAATGCAAAGGTCTTGAGAGACTATTTTTTTCTTTATTTCTCACTGATCTAGGTGACTTTCAAGATGCCTTCGAAGTTTAGGATTTTATAATTCTGAAAAACATTATGCCTGACATTGGCCATTTATGTCGTCAGGTAACTAAACAGTTATGATAGTCTCTCATTCCCCAAAGGATGAAGGCCATGACATTCATGTCCAATTGCCATGAAGAATGATTTGAACCATTTTTGTCTCCTTTTATCACTGGTCACTGTCTCCAGACCTGGTACATTGTCAGGGGTTGGCAAAGTTTTTCTTAAAGAGCCAGAGAGTAAATATTTTTTATTGTTGTGGGGCACGCATGTTGCAGTTACATGCCTCTGCTATTGCAGAGTATCAATAAAATTTTATTGTGTATCAATAAAACTTTATTTATAAACTCAGGCATTGGGCCAGATTTGGCCAATGGTCTGTAGTTTTCCAACCCCTGCTCTATAGTTATGCTATGTCAGGCCCTCAGCCTTGTTCACTGCCACAAAGGAAGTTATTTAATACAGAAATTGAAGGCTCAAGAGGAAAAAATTGCTGGGGAAGGGCAGCACATGAGTGTCATTAATGAATATTACTGTGTCTTTTGCAGAGACCCCTTTCTTCTTAATGCTAACTATTCTGCCTATGTACAGGCAAACAAATTCTCGATTCACCTCCTTTTCAGAATAAATATTTTAACAAGCCTGCTTAAATGAAGATTTTGTATTTTAAGGAAAGCAACATTTCCTATGTATAATTGGAATCTTGACATTATAAATGTAACTAGCATCTTACATATCTTACAGAAGTAAGGAATATCTTACTTCTGCATCATTTTGAATTTATCAAAACTGCCAGAGAAGACTCCAGTAATGGTAAATAAGAGAAATGGTAGACTAGGTCCAAATTTATTTCCTTCCATTTTTACAAGATAAGGATGAAAGTATGAGAAAGTGAGTTACAAGTAATAACTGAAGCATAAAGATGAGAGCCTTCTAACACTCAAAAGAAATAGGTTTATCCTTGGTACTGACTTCAGCCTTCACAACAGATCTCCTGGGGAAACTGGGGTCTGCTGAAAAGTTATTACACTTTGTAATAACCTAGTGCCTGGCTATAAGCAACTGCTTGATTTTCTGTTGCACTGGATGGGACAGCAGTGGTTTGAAGATGGTGTAGGGAAGGCCCATCTCCTCCCATTTTTATAGCTGCCTAATTGCATCCTTGCTCCCAGCCTGCACATGGTAGTGGGTGAAGCTTAGGTATCTATATCCTTTGCTTCTATTTTATCCATCTTCCTGTTATTCCTGAAAGAGTAAGTTCCAGCACACTTGTTTCACAATGGGAAAAGCCCTCTCTGGTTTTCTTTTTTAAGAACTGCTTACTGTGCTGAATTTCACTCTTCTCCCCCTTCCCGTTTACCTCTGTCCTTTTTTCCAAACCCTTTTCTTTGTACATCTATCCTTTTCCCTTTCCCTTTCCCCAAATGCAATTTCACTCTCCAGCTACTTGACTGTTTAATATTTATACTTTGTGTTTCAATTTCAATATTTTCCAACGGTCTTTCCTCATTGAGTGATCCAGCCCCTAACTTTGGAAATAGTTATAAAAGTAAAGCTTTTATTTAAAAACTTTTTAAAAAAATGGTAAACTGGCTATTTGGAACTCAGAGCACTTGTAACAGGACTACAATCTTGTCATCTATGGTTATGTGACAAACCAAGCACAGAAGTGTCTTGAACCCATACTGTGTGTAGAGTATGGCATAATTCTAGCAACTAGGAAGTCTGTGGAACAGGAGAAAAATGGAAAAAGAAGAGCAATCTCCCTTATTCCTGGTTTGAGGTCATTCCTAGAGAAATTGTTGCTGTTGGTATAACTTCTTGTTGGCTTCTTGTCAAACCTCTCTTCCTGAACCTTCCTGGGTTCTCCCTTGACTTGTGAAGCCTTCTGCTATCCTAAGTTCTTTCTATTTATTTTATTTTATTTTTTATCTTTCCATTTAAAAATTTGATATATAATTGATATACATGTTTTCAGGGCACATGGAATAATTTGATACATTCATATAATGTGTAAAGATCAAATCAGGATAGTTGGGATATCTATAAGTTCTCTATTTTGTGGAATAACAGGTAACAGTTCCTATTTCCTATTGTGCTTGATGCAGAATTTTTTCCTTTCAGCCTCTTCTGTCCTAATCAAAACAGTCATGATCTCAATGCATTGATTCTCAACTAAACTTTAGGGGATGAGGGAAGAGGGACTAAATGAGCATATGTGGAGCGTCTGATATATTTGAGACACTTTCATGAACACTATTTCATGAGTCTTCACAACCATCCTACAAGAAAGGCATTTTTGAGCCCAGTTTACAAACTGTAAGATGTATGTTTAGAGAATTGGTCTTGTTTGCTTTATTAGTTATCTATCTAATTAATGTAGAATAGAATTAGAAAATCACAAGCTTTGCAACCATTAGATAAAAAATCAATGTAGCCAACCACCATTAATAAATATCAAATCATTAGGTGAAAGGGTGATAACATCTTTAAATTTTTTTAATTTTTAATTTTTGTGGGAATATAGTAGGTGTATATATTTATGAGGTACATGAGATGTTTTGATATAAACATGCAATGTGAAATAATCACATCATGGAGAATGGGGTATCCATCTCCTCAAGCATTTATCATTTGTGTTACAAACAATCCAGTTATACTCTTTTAGTTATTTTTAAATGTACAATTAAGTTTTTGTTGACTATAGTTGCCCTGTTGTGCTATCAAATGGTAGATCTTATTCATTCTTTCTACTTTTTTGTACCCATTAACCATCCTCCCACCTCAGTCTCCTACTATCCTTCTCATCCTCTGGCAACCATCCTTCTACTCTGTCTCCATGGGTTTAATTGTTTTGATTTTTAGATTCCACAAATAAATGAGAAGATGTGATGTTTGTATTTCTGTGCCTGGCTTATTTAACTTAACATAGTGACCTCCAGTTCCATCCACGCTGTTGCAAATGACAGGATCTCATTCTTTTTAATGGCTGAATAGTACTCCATTATGTATAAGTACCACATTTTCCTTATTCATTCATTGCTGATGGACACTTAGGTTGCTTCCAAATCTTAGCTACTGTGAATAGTGCTGCAACAAACATGGGAGTGCAGATAGCTCTTCAATATACTGATTTATTTTCTTTTGGATACATGCTATCATTGCTGGGGTCATATGGTAGCTCAATTTTTTGGGGTTTCAGTAACTTCCAAACTGTTCTCCATAGTGGTTGTACTAATTTACATTCCCACCAACAATGTATGAGGGTTCCCTTTTCTCTGCATCCTCACCAGCATTTGTTATTGCCTATCTTTTGGATATCAGCCATTTTAACTGGGGTGACATAATATTTCATTGTAACTTTGATTTGCATTTGTCTGATCGATAATGTTGAGCACCTTTTCTTATGCCTGTTTGTCATTTGTATATCTTTTGAGAAATGTCTATTCAAAATTTTCACCCATTTTTTGATCAGATTCTAAGATTTTTTTCCTGTAGGGTTGTTTGAGCTCCTTATATATCCTGGTTATTAATCCCTTGTCAGGTGGGTAGTTTGCAAATATTTCCTTCCATTCTATGGATTGTCTCTTCACTTTCTTGATTGTATCCATTGCTGTGCAAAAACTTTTTAATTTGACATTATCCCATTTGTCCATTTTTGCTTTGGTTGCCTGTGTTTGTGGGGTATTACTCAAGAAATCTTTGCCAACTCCGATGTCCTGGAGATTTTCCCCATTGCTTTCTTGTAGTAGTACTGTAGTTTGAAGCCTTAGATTTAAGTCTTTAATCCATTTTGATTTGACTTTTGTGTATGGCAAGAGATATAGGTCTAGTTTCATTCTTCTGCATGTGGATATTCAGTTTTCCCAGCACCATTTATTGAAGAGACTGTCTTTTTCTCCAGTGTATGTTCTTGGAACCTTGGCTGAAAATCAGTTCACTGTAGGTGTGTGGATTTGTTTCTGGGTTCTCTATCCTGTTTCATTGGTCTATGTGTCTGTTTTTATGCCAGTATTATGCTGTATTTATAACATCTTAAGGGAAGGATTAGGCTGATAGCCTGTGAACCCCGTGATCATTTTCACATCATTAAAATTGAACAATCAGACACTGAGTACCTCATCATATAATCCAATTGGTCCTGAATTGAATCAAACCTCAAAATCAATCTACCAATTTATGAAAAATAAACAGTTTATGAAAGAGAGGAACACATTAAATGATACTATGAGGAAGTAATCATCAAAATCTAAATCATGCTATATTCTTCAGGACAAATAACCAAGTTTATGCGATAAATCCATAGCATGAGAATTAAGAAAACGGAGGAAGCACAGTAATAGAATTATAGAGACTTAAGAGTCATAATCAAATGCAATGAGTGGACCTTGTAAATCTTGATTACAACAAATTAACTAAAAAATGAACAGAGTATTGGTGCCCTCTAAAGTAGATGTTTCTCTGCAGTGAAGCCAGCATATATATCTTCATGGGTGTTTCTTCTTACCTAGAACTAGAGGAAGGGAGAAGACTTGATCAAAAGTTGGCTTTTGCTGTTTTTCTGCTGGGTTCCTAGTAATTGGGGAGGATATTAACTTGTGAGGGTGCTTGCTTTATACATTAGAAGTATGTCTGAAAAATGATGAGTAATTGCATGCATGTAGATTAAATCTTATTTTAAAAGTAGACAGGTCTTTAGAAAGAAAAGGTTCTGATTTGAACTCAAACTTAGCAAATCTCAAGTTTGCTTCAGTGTTCTATATTGACCTATCTACATTTCTCTTTCTTATAAAAAGGCACAAACAGAGTAGGGAGTGAGGTGTAGAGAGGGAAATATTGACTAAATTCAGTGTGAAGTGAACTCATCCTTGCTTACAAATGATCACCGTCATTCATGAGCAAAACGCTGTCATTAGCTTCCTTAGTCATGAGCCCTACCCAAAAATAGATCTTCTAGTTCATGACAACAGGCTATTGTATTTTGTATTCTTTATCTTTACAACAGTTTTGCAGCCTATTTAAGAATTTAATGATATGATAATTCAGTTTTTCAATAGACTGCACAATATGGTGAAATCACTACAGTGGCCAAGGACCTACCTCTTTATTTCTTAAAACCAATCTGCAAGTATAATTAAACTATGAAAGAAAGTGTGTATGTGACATATTTAACATCCCCTTCTGAAAGGATGTCATTAATTGCCTATATCCTTTTCTCTTTCTGAGTCCTATGTATTAGAGGGATGTCCTCAGAGTGAACCTTGGGGACTGCTTTCCTGAAACATTAGGAAGATTTAAATTTTTCAGTGGTTCAATACTTTATGGACTGTTTTATGACTTGGTCATTTAGGATGACACATGTCAGCTCCTTGACTTCAGAAGATTGCTTAAGTGTCAGAATAAGCATCCAGACAGTTTATTGAATTGCATCAGCCTTTTTGAGGATGATGCCAACTTCATGAATGACTGTTATAAAGATGGAGGTGGGGCTTGTCTACCCTGCTCAACTGCCAATCTGCTATCTGATCAAAAGGCAGAATGTGTCCATGGGTTTGCTGTCATTTGTAATTCACTCTACATAATGTTAAAATAGTTATTATATATTGATAAAATATTCTTATAAAATATGAATAAGCCAATGGAAGAACTTTTTAAATCAGCCATAACTCCAGCCTCTCATTGACATTTTATTAATCATCATTCCTATTTTCTCACTGTGAAGAGACACACATTTACTTTAACTAGAAATAAGATGTACCTCAATAAATAGTTCAAAAAATAAAAATAAATAAAAACAGGATCCAAACACAGTATATCATAACTTGCTTCAAAAATATTTATACAGTGAGGACTTCTTCCCATGCTATTCAATATTTACCCATAGTGTTATTTTTAATGACTGTATAGAATTTTGTTGTAGGGGTATAACAATATATATAATCCAATTCATTATATTTGGAAATGAGGGTTTTCTTTTTCACCTTTCTTTAAGTACCGCTGAGTGAGCTAGCTTATAGTTAAATATTTGCACATATCCATAACTATTTCACTGGGCAAATGTCTTAGAAATGGAATTTCTGAGTTAAAAGGCATCTATGATATTTCTTAAACCCAAACAAATCTGTTAGTTTGAACTAATTTTGTTTTCAAGTTGTGTAAAAAGACTTGAACATTAGATCTCATTGTTTTGTTGAAAGGCACCTTCTATACATCACCCAACCTCAACTCAATGCCAAGGAATTATATGGTTGGCCTTTGCTCCTAGTATTTTTTCAGTCTTTTCTTTTTGTTTTACATGTATGTCTTATAGGTAGCATGACCATATATCACGACTTACCTAGAACAGTTTATGCCTATTGTTCCAGGATAATTATTTATAGCACACCCTGTTTCACTGTCAAAATTGTTCCTATTTGAAATGATCCAATGTGAATGTTAGAGAAATGTATTTGGAGTTTTAGAAATGAGTGGGAAAAGTATTTAGCACTCAATATGTGGGAGGTGAATAAGGAGCAAAGAAATAATTGTTATCCACCCAAGACACCACCTGAAATTCCTAGTTTCCAAAGGATGATCACCATTGGTACTAAAAGCTGGATGTACTAAAGGGCCAAGAAGTCTTTGGCTTGGAGGGTACCCTGGGTTTCTGATGGATCAAATATCATAGGGCATTCCCAGGAAGGTCATAATTATTAGTAGTCAGGTCATAGGTTACCAAGATGGGTAGTTCTATGGGAACTAAGTTTTCCTGTCAGAGCAAGTTAGATCACTGATACGTTAAAAAAAAAAAAACAAAAAAAACTAATGCTACATTTTCTTTTTACCCTGTGATAAATGATGTAAAGTGGTACTTGTGATTCACATAGCTAAGTATAAAACACGACAAGCTTAAGAAAAATAAAAATAAAAATTTTATTAAAAAAAAAAAAAAAAAGAATTTAGGAACAGAAGAAAGTGTTTCAGGACTCTACTGCCTACTTGCAGATTTTCCTAAAGTCCAATATGGTACTGTTATTTATTTCATGTACACAAGTCCTACTTCCTGAATGAGACATACTCTTCTTTTGAGTTTCTAAGGATATAATTCTGACATATGGTAATTGCTTACTAAATGCATTTATCATGAATAAAGGGGATAATATTGTAGTAGAATGCATAAGCCGTGAAATTTGACATCCAATTTTTAAATTTCAAGGATCTTATCACTAACTTTATTATTTTTTCAAAGCATATTTTTTACTTCCCCCTACGTCTCCTTCTTCTTCTACTGGAAGCAGAGCTTAAAGGACTGTGTCACTGAAGCTCCAGCATTGCTAGAAAGGTTCAATTACTCTCACAGTGCTTTGCAGTTACAATATATCTTTTTAATGTTTTTTAAATATATATATATATATTTTTTTCCTCTGGAAGTCATGCTAGAGATACAACATATCTCTTTTAGTTTGAGGAGTATGTTTTCATGAAGAATCAGGTGGCAAGCAGAATTCTCCATTTTCACTGATGAGAAAGACATTTCTAAACAGTTATGGTGGATAACTTAGCAGTGAAATTTCCCTAGTTAACCATCCACCTGTCTGCCATCACCTTGTCACGTTTCATGAGCAGAGATTTGGTATTTTCGTAAATGCAATTCTTATTCTGGCTATGACAAAATGATAAGGTAGATCAATGATCAATGATCAACCTAGCATTTTTGGTTATCAAGATATTTAAATAGTATTTGTAGTATAACCCAATTGATTATATGGCCTCTAGTAAAAAATGGATGAAAAAAAATCACTTTGAAAATTTGTGCTCTAAGCATGCACCTTTAGTTCTAGCTACTCAGGAGCCTGAGGTGGGAGGATCACTTGAGCCCTGGAGGTTGAGGCTGATGTGAGCTGTGATCATGCCACTGCACTCCAGCCTGGACCACTGCATTGCAGCCTGGGTGACAGAGTGTGACCCTGTCTCAAAGAAAAAAAAAAAGTTTGTGCTCTAAATTTTATGGTTTTGAATTACGCTTCCAAAACCTGAATTTTAGAAATATGTAAGTGCTATATTTCCCTTTTTTATATGAACATTTTAGTCTAGAATAGTATAATGGGTAGTGAAAATTTTAACAAAAACTTGCCAGGCAAAAAGTTCACCTTTCTTTAAATGGGAAAGTATCTCAAGTTCATATTTGTTGACACTGTGAGTCTATCCTAACCCAACTGAGTTGGCATTCTGATGATGGAACCTGTACACCTTTTAATATTAGCTGTAGCTTTGGTTTGTATGATTTATTCAAAGCATTAACTATAAGCCTTAGAAAAATATAGATAGTATTTCCATTATCAAATATTTTAATATCAGATTATGACTGTTTCATGGAATACCCACGGAGCTCAATTGGATATTAGCACAAAACAACTGTATTCTTTTCTCCAACTGCTCTGGAAGAAAATCTCAGAGTTCTTAACATGTTTCCAGTTACTCTCATATGGATAAAAGTCATCCACTCATATTAATTCCAGTTACTCTTATATTGATAAAAGCCATCCACTCATATTAATTGTCTCATTTTAGTAATTAATATTTCCACTCCAAACTGTATTATTTCCCCTCTCAGATCTGGCCTACTTCAGGTCTAAAAGCTGAGGAGTGTGCTGGGCTAGAAGGGAAGAGTGTGTGGCTTGGGAGACTTCAGGCTTCTTTCTTCATCAGCTTCACATCCCCACTTAGTCTGCTAGCCTTAGTTTTGGAACCCTCTGGCATAAGGGGTGGAGCTGGGGGTAGGAAAGATCTCAAATAAGTCTTAAGGTTGTAATCTCCTGTTTATATTCTCCAGGCTGGGCTTCAGGTGAGCTGGGGAACATTTCTCTCCCTTTGCCCAGTTGTGGGAGGAAAAAGGGAAAACACCACAGTACCCTCCAAAGAAAATGTCCCTCTGGCTTCCTTAATTCCAACTTTTATTTACACCATCTTGATATGCTGAAATGTTCTCACCTCCCAACTTGGAGTTTCCATTTTGTACTTTTAATATCAGAATGAGAATAAACAAATTATAGTATATTCATACAATGGACTATTTTTCATGAAACAAAGCAAAAACAACACACATAAAACAAAACAAAGCAAAAAAAAAAAAAAAACCCACACAACTGATACACACAAAATACGGATGAATTTTTAAAATATTATTTTGAACAACAGAAGCCAAGCAAAGAGTGCACAAATAATATTAGTTCATTTGTATGAAGTTCTAAGTCAGGTGAAATTAAGACCTGATGACAGAAATCAGAACAGTGGTTGTCTCTGGCTGGGGGAGAAGATTGACTGGGAAGATTTATCCTTGAGATGATGAGATTGTTCCATATCTAGATTTGGATGGTTGTTACCTGGATGTGTACATTTATCAAAGCACATTAAATCTGGTATGTGTTTATATTGAGTGAAATTATACCTCAATAAATAATTTAAAAGAACTTAGATTTTATTGGATAGCTTTTGCAGAGTATCAGCATGAAGAACATTAAAGCCAATCACACCAAGGACACCCTAAAATTCTCCTTCTCTCTCAAAGTTGTCTTATGTACTTGGCTCAGCATTTTAGCATATCAAGATGGTTTAGAAATTCTATTCTCTCTTGTTTTTTGTTGTCTATTAACATTATTTTGTCTTCTCTTTAATCTACATCCTCAATATAAATGCTGAAAATCTTCCCCCTAACTCCTTACAGGTTGAGATCAGGTCATTCCATCAGCATCCTTATACTGGTGCTCCTTAATAAGCCATGCTCATAAGCATATTAGCTCACAATGAATATGCCTCAAGTCAGCTGCGTGAATGCCACAAAACAGTTTATCAAATACAGTATTGACTTCAAGATGCACTCCACTTTCGTGATTCCTTTGACTTACAAAATTATCAATATTTTCTAGATGTATTTTCTTTAATAAACTAAAAAATGTAAAATTGAGACATCTTTTCAAAACCATTCCAATATTTGTAATGCCATATACCTCTTTTATTTTTTTATATTTTTCATCGTATTTTAGTTTTATGTTTACAAGTATATGCTATAGAGAACACTTGAAAGACTATAGCCCCTTGCTCTTTTCAGATAATATTAGATAAAATGGAAAGTGCCCAAAGCTTCCAGTAATATGGCAGGCAGAGCTGATAAGGAAAGGCTTAGGCAGAGATACTGGACAAAATGTAGTAATCATCTTCAACACAGCTGAACTTGAAAGAAAATAAAGAAAATCCCCTGATACCACAAGTGAAGAGGAAACTGAACACCAGAGTACTAGGCAGAAACTGATGCGATGGAGGCCCATGAGAGTATCAGGTCCTGGGGGTTGGAGACTGGGTTTTGATGCCCAGACAGGAATAGGATATTTGTGCTTTAGCCTGCACATTTAAAGAAGCTAGAATTGTGTCCCATAAATAAAGCTACAAAGCCTCAAAAGGCTGCCCCAATAATGCAAAGTGGATAACTTCCTCTCCTAGTGTAAAATACAAAGAATATTGCTATCTGCCCTGGTATGTGATGTGAATAAAAGAGTTGTCTGTGAGAATAAAAACATCATGTAGAATGAGTTCTGAATTGATATAACCTGTATGGCCCAGAAACCTCAAGCTGAAAAGTTAAAACAAAAAGTGTAAGTGAGATGAATGAAAACCAAGTTCCAGTGGGAGAAAAAAAAATCTGTTCCAAAATCCAGAGTAACAAAGAACTCTCCCCTACTTCATGGCATCCCAAAAAGATAAACTCACAGCAAAAAAATTATACATAATTGTTGTTGTAGCAATATTGGTGAGCTTCCTAATAGGAACACTCTCCTGTTATAAAATTCCTAGAAATGCTGGACAAACTATAACAAGCTTTACTTTAAATGTGTAGTTGGCAAAAAAGAATGCAGGCAAAAGACAAAGAGGTCGTAGTAAACATGAAATAAATTGATGACGTGAAGTTATAACTTCCCTGTAGTGTACCTAATGGGGGTTATCAGTCTTAATGTCATCAAAGATTAGATTTTAATATATGGAAACAGGAAATGTTTCCATTCACTTTGATTTCAAATGAGAAAGGTTTGAACCGTGTCTTCTGGGTAAACCCAGGAATTTGAAAGGTTATGTCCTTAATTTACTGAATTGTTTGTTGGCATGAAGCACCTTTCTCAATTCATATGTTCTGTTCAATATTGGAGTAGCTAGACGCCTAATAACATAATTCCTCCAAATCCTCTGTACATAGTATTCTGTCTTAGATTTGGCCAACGATATAGAATTATGAAAGATCTTGAGGGTGGAAGAGAAGCTGAAGTCATTGTTCCTCCCCTGGTGGTCAAGCACAGATACGTAAGCTGCAGATACTAAGTTTTGCTGTTGCTTCTTGGTGTAATACTATGAACCACCCTCCGAGATTGTGCAGAAGTTATGATCCTCTGAGGTGTTTTCTGAAGTAATTGACTTGGATGGTGCACTAAGTGCTTATGCTCCTGAAACCAAGTGGTGAAACAGAGCTGTGGCAATTGTCTTTAAATTTCATATTTCCAAAACCTATGATGATTTACATGAGTACTTCTTTACAGTATTCCTACAGGAAATACTTAGACTGAATCCTGACTGATAGACTTAGTTAAAGGGTATCTAGGAAAAAACATTCCTAAATGGAGCAGGTAGACATCAAAAGAAGCTTGTATGTCTTGCTTGGCTTACGCTCTCACTGGGGTAAAAATCTCCTGTGAAAATTTGTCATAATGTGCCTGCACCTCAAGCAGATGATCCAGGAGCCACAAAGTCAAAGATTTAACATTAAAGTAACCATAAACTAGTGAAACTCTTGGTGTACTTGGAAGAAGCACATAGAAATCCTCTTTGAATGGATGTATATTCAGTACTGGGCACACAGATTCTTACCCATACAATGCCATTGAACTTGAGCCCATAATCCAAAATTAGGAAACTCACAGGATAGCAATACCCCATAACTGAGAATCATCAGTCATAAAAGCAGAATTATACCCTCAAGAACTTTAGATAATAGAACCATTTGATTAAGATGGTAAAATAAGTATGTTTGAAATAATTAAAGACATAAAGAGATAAATGAAAGACAACTGTAAAAAATGGGTAAATTTGAAAAATAAACAAATGGATTTCTGAAAGGAACAATACAGCCAAGACAATTAACCCAATTCCTAGTTTTACAGCAAAGAGAACTAGCATGCACTGGAAAATAGCTTCAGAATGAAACAGAGAGAGTTAGAGATATAGAAACAGGAAGATAATTAAGAGAAAATTAAGAGAATGAGAAGAACCAACACACATTAAGAGAATTAATTATCATTAAGAGAGTGAGAAGAACCAACACACATCTAATTGGAGTTCTAGAAAGAGGAAATGTGAGTCAATTCTTTGGCAAGAATAGTTGAGATGTTTTTCTATAACTGATGAAGGAACTAATCCCCAGATTCTAGAAGCACAAATACATAAAGGAGGATTGAGAAAATTAAAGCACATTGGGAGGCTGAGGTGGGCAGATCACGAGGTCAGAAGTTTGAGACCAGCCTGACCAACATGGTGAAACTCCATCTCTACTAAAAATGCAAAAATTAGCTGGGCGTGGTGGCGTGCACCTGTAATCCCAGCTACTCAGGAGGCTGAGGCAGGAGAATTGCTTGAACCCAGGAGGCAGAGGTTGCAGTGAGCAGAGACTGTGCCACTGCACTCCAGCCTGGGTGACAGAGTGAGACTCCTTTGCAAAACAAAACAAAACAAAAACAAAAACAAACAAACAAACAAAAAAAACAACTGAAAGTACACCTAGATATACCATTGTGAAATTCCAGGACGCAAAATACAATGAGGTAATCTCTGCAGCAACCAACAAAAAAAAGATAGGTCCTGTGTTTTAGAAAGTTTATGATTTAATACCAGACAAGTTACCTAAGCTTTATCCGTAGCTGATATAACCTGAGATGTCAGTTTTTTAAACTTTATCATTTTGGGGTATTTTTGATGAGTCACTATAACATCACCATTGGTAAGCTGCCCATCCCCTTTGGCACTTACCATTCCCATGGACTCAGATGTTTCCAAGTCCCTGTGACCCTTTATCTATAAATACCCTTTGTGCTATATACTCTTTTATGTATATAGCACATACATATACATACACACACACTATATAGGTATATACTATAGTATATACATACATAGTATACATATAGTATATATGTATATGTTTAACCTTCAGACTTGTGTAAGAAGAAAAGTTTCAATCTCTTACAGAATCAAAGCAAATTAACAGATAATTTTTCAATGTCAATGGGATTTTCAGACTCAATTCTAAATAAATTATCTGACACTTGATACAGTGAAATGTTTCTAAGAGTATCCTTTATACAAATACAAACAATCCTACTTCAAGGGAAATAGATGTTCATTTCAAAATTGTGCTTTAAATATTTATGAAACTGATATGTTCTGTTTTGTCATGTTGTGATACAAAATTAATTTGTCATGACTTCTTTATTTGTGCTAACTTACTCCCAGCTGTGATGCCTCCTATTTACAAGAATGTTTTCCTTCCATCCCTACAGTACTCGCTTGACTATGATTCTAAGAACTTTAGTGTTGGTCATTTGGTCCAAGGGTCTAAGTTCTGACTATTATTACCTTGAGCAAAACCCTGGAAATATTGTGTTTTTATTGTTATGTTGGCCCAAGACTCTTCCATTGCTGCTGCTGTTGTCTTATGGTATTGCTGATAGGCAAACAGTCTGATGCAGTCTTCCTGTGTTGTGAAGACAAGACCAAGCTCACACTACAGAGCTGGAAGCTTCTTTAGGTACAACGAGGAAGAAGGAAGTCTCCACTCTTCACTCCCACACAGATATGTCTAGATCTGAAGGCATTTCAATATCAGCCATGCACTGGAAATGGAATCAGCCTTCCTTACAACCTTGAAGAAGGGCATAGCTTATCCGTGTTCAAGAAGTGTTACTCCTGACTTTCATGCTGCTTCCTGGTTGAGCTGAATTCTATAACTGTGCTATCCCCACCAGTGAAGTGAGAAAGGAGGGAGAGAGAGGAAGTGCTAGGGTGGAATTCACTGTGCCTTCCCTCCATGAGGCTAGAAGAAACTAACTGATAACCCCACAAACCCACCATCTTCTGCCTTTTTGAGCCTCAATGACTTGTCCCTAACCTTGACCCTAACCTACTCCAAACTTCTGGGGTCATAAGCATTGGTCATTCCTGATTGAGACGATTGGATATTTTAATATACAATGTCTTGGCAGTAGAAAATCACAGCTCAAAAAATGTTTTCTAAAATCTTTTTTTCTCATATCCACAATCACTTTATTATGTTTGGAAGTAAACAAGTTTTAGAACAGCCATCTCTAAAATCAACCCTGGGGCTTTCTTTAAGTATATAGTTCTATTATTGCTAAACAGAATTTCAATGGGCAATTATAATGACTGATTATTTATTCAAATAGCCACATTTCCTGTGCAAAATCACACAAACGAGTTGAGTGCGGATGCACCAGATTATAGGGTTTAGTGAACAATGCTGTGCACCTCTTTTCTCTCCAACTGCCTGTTACAGTTCTTGACACTGGAAAGGAACAAGACAGATATGCAGATCACAGTCTAAAATGGTGAGACCGGCAATAAATAAATCATTTCACACATGGTAAGAATGAAGAAAACAAAAGGGGATTATGGGATAGGGTGACTAAGGGTAGGAATTTCTTTGTCTAGGAAAGTCAGATAAGGCCCAAAAAGCAGCCATGAAAGCTCTTAAGGAAGAGAATGTATGCTTTACCAGGGAAAATATTTTTGTGTATATAGTTCATATGAACTAGAATAGTGTCTGAAACATATAAGAAATATTTGTGGACTGAATTAATAAGGGTTGTTTCAGGCAGAGGGAATAGCAAATACAAAGGTCCTGAGATAGAAGTTTCAGTGCAGATGGAAAAGAGTGAAGGGAGAGTCAAAGGAGATGACTTTGGAGAGGCATATAGGGGATCAAATTTTGTAGCAGCTATTGGTCATTGTAAAAAGTTTGAGATTTATTCTATTTATAATGAAAACCCATTGGAGGTTGTTGAGCAGTGGAGTGATTTAATCAGGATTTTTAGTTTATGTACCCAGTTGTCAGGGGATTCTCCATAGAAACAGAACCAAGAGGAGATTTATATATAATAAAAAATTGACTATTATGACTTCTCAGCTATTACAGAGGCTGAGAAGTGCCAAGAACTGTAGTCAGCAGACTGGTGACCCAGGAGAGCTGATAATGTAATTCCAGTCTGAGTCTGAAGGCCTAAGAACTGGGAGAGCTGATGGTATAAATTCCAGTTCAGAAGTTGGCAGGCTCAAGACCCAGGAAGAACCAATGTTTTGGTGGCAGGAAAAAAAAACAAAACAAAACACAATGTCCTAGCTCAAGTACTCAGGCAGGAGGAGTTACCTTGTATTTAAGAAGGGGTCAGCCTTTTTGTTCTAGTCAGGCTTTCAACTGACTGGATGAGGGTGACCTATGTTAGAGAGGGCAATCTTCTTTACTCAGTCTACCATTTCAAATGTTAATCTTATCCCAAAACACCTTCACCACAAACACAGAATAACATTAGACCAGATATCTAGGCACCCCATGGCCCAGTCAAGTTGACATATGAAATTAACCACCACAGATGACTTGGCATGAGAAAGGTGGGTAACAAGCTTGGAGGGCTTACTACATGCCTGGGCTCAGTCCTGCCATACAAGAGTTAGGCGTCTTGACCTAACTCCACTCTCCCTAGAATTAGTAGAAATGGAGGATGCCCAAGGCATGAGTGGCTCAAGACCAGAAGTAAGGCTGGGGGGTGTAGGTGGTTCTCAGCAGTGAACACAATAAAAAGACATGACAAATATAGGAACAGGAAAGGGCTGAGAAAAATGCATTATCAGGTGATCATCTGCAAAAACAGCCAAAATAATGAATTGCATTAGAAAAGTGATCAGAGGCATTGTGTTTGCATGGATTTACTCATTATAGTTAAAGATTCAAAATTCGCTTTCAAGTAGACTCACATTATGTCAGTTTTTGGCCTTGCTTTGATCTTTTTAGAATGAAATCATTTGGGCTCATTGTTCAAAATGAGTATATTTTAGGAAAAAATTAATACAACCTTAAAGAGTCTCTTTGTTACATAACCTTAATGTATAAAGGTTTTCTTTCACAAATGAACAAATTTGCTTACGCAAAGTAGCTCTGCTGTGAAATAAAAATTTGATCAAAATACGATTTAAAATATATAGTTTTGAAAAGTTTGGATTTTAACTATTCTTCAGATATTTATATGTATTTCTTTGTTTGTATTCTGTTTTGAAGTCTAGGATTTGACCAGCCAAATTCTATTATTTTTGAATTATTAGATATGTAGGAAATGCTACATTTACAAGTGGGGAAAATCTGGCTGGAAATCACAAAGTTGTGAAGATACTTAAAGCAGAAAACATGATCACTTTAACAAAAGTATTCAAATAAAGATGATACAGCTATTTTATTCTCATTTACTTCATACTTTTTTTCAGTTTTGATATGCTCATATAATAACCATGCTGTTCACTATAGAATTAAAATCAATTCCATGTAATGAACATTTATTGTGTTCCTGTACCTGATAACACAGCTTAAACTTACTGATATACAAGCATAGAGTGGTCTCAGTTGGCTCATAGCACCTATCATTGGCTCAGTAGCAGGCGTTGGTGTGAGTGGGGATGGGAGACATGATAGGGTGCAGAATGGCTCCAATTCTCCCTTCTCTGGATGCATGCCTTTTGCCATGCAAATCTGTGGTGCCTCCATTCTAACTTTGGGACAGACCAATAAAATGAAGTGAAAGTGGCTGTGTGATCATTCTGAGCCTGAGCCTTAAGGAGTCTTGAGTATTTATACTTCTGACAGCTCTACTGTTGCATTGGAATATGCTTGGGCTTATCTGCTGGAGGATGAGAGGCACATAGAGCAGAGCAGAGCTGAGCAGCTTCAGCTGTCAGGCCAACAGTCAATTAGCCTCCAGATATGTGAATATTCGCAGACAAGGCCAGCAAATGAAGCTGGTTGGCCAGCCCTTAACTGACCCATACTCATAAGCAATAAACTTCTTGTTGTATGCTACTGAGGTTTGGTGACTGCTGGTTATGCAGCCTTATTATGGCCTGTGGCAGATGGAATAATGGTTACCTAAAGATGTCAACACCCTAATCACTGGCAATTATATTTACCTTACATGACAAAGGAGATTTTGCAAATGTGATTATGTTAAAAATCTTGAGATGGGGATATTATTCTGAATTATCTGGGTGGGATCAATTTAATCATGCGAGTCCTTAAAAGTAGAGAACTTTTCCCAGCTGGAATGAGGGGAAGGGAGATGTGATATGGAAGAATGGTCAGAGATGTTGGCTTTGGAGATGAAGGATGCCAATAACCAAGGACTATGGGTGACCTCCAGAATCTAGAAAAGGCAAGGGAATTGATTCTTCCCTAGAACCTTCAGAAAGGAGTGCAGCCCTGGTGACATTTTAATTTTGGCCCAATGAGACTGTGTCAGACTTTTGACATCCAGAACTGTGAGATAATAAATCTGCATTATTTAAACTACTGTTTATAATAATTTATTATAGGATCAGTATAAAATTGCGCATGACCATAGATAGCTAGCACAAGAAAAAAATTAACAGATTTTCTCTCTCTTCTGGTTTAAATAATCTTTTTTATATGACTCAATCCATATTCTCTAATATTCACTGAATCCAAATTTTAACTCCTCATTGAAGCTTTTGTTTTTCCTCTTATCCTTCTTTCCCAATTTTGATTGGATGGGGAAGCTTGTGGTCCTTTTAGTGTTAGGAGTGAGTGGTAGATGACCCAGATTATTTCCATTGTTGGGTTGGTCTTGTCTGGATGGGGTTTGTCTGTTATCCTCTGAGGTATACTTGGTATAGTCCTGGTTCTGGCTGCTCTCTGGTATTCACTGCTGTAGTCCATGGCTTATAGATCTTATAGTTTGTTTTCTCATTACAATTAGCCATCTCTCCTTGCTTCCTGGGTCGCACCTTAATTCTCTCTGGCTTTGTGCAGCCTCCAAGGTTTGACCCACTCTTCTGACCAACCATTTCCTGAATGACCTTTCTTGTATCCCTCAGATATTAGGCTACTTATTCTTCCACAGAGACCCTCCTTGGCAAGCTACCCAGTAGATTCTCAAGCTTCATTCTCATCACCCTTTGGGACATGTGAAAACTTTCAGATCCATTCCACATATGGGAAGTTAGGTGTTACCTAGGAATATCACATCAGGACTTCTCTACCAAGTATGCTTCTCCCCACTTGCCTGGCATCTCAGAAATTACCAATTAAGAGTGCACTTTGAAACCACTCATATTTCAACTTCTTTCTCAGACCATGTAACAGACCTTTCCACTACAAGGATTCAATCCGTAGCAGAGGGGTCAAGACACACATTCCTACTCTTTCATTTCAGTTCCCCTACTTCCTCTTCCTCACATTCCACCAGGGCAGAAGAGGTGGACTTTCCCCTTCTTTCTCTCTGAGGGAGATTCTCACTGCATCCAGCCTCCTCCTAAAAAAGGTAGTATTTTCCTTGTCTCAATAACTGGATTCACAGTGGCAAGTGGGATGCACGGAGAAAAACAATGTTACTATTAATGCAAATTCAAAAATATATTTCCTTTTATATGCCTATTACATGCCAGGCACTAAACTAGGTACATCAATGTGAAATATAATATTCTCCAAAAAGATACTTCTGTTTAGAAAAAGATATGAAGAGTATATGTGTGTGCATGTGTATTTTCATGTTGCTGAAGTTTTGTCTGGTGTAACAAAAAGAAAATTATGCAATGATTTTTGAGTAAAGAACAGGGGAGAGACTTTTTAAAAAATGGCATATAAAACTGGATGATCAGAGGATTCTGGGAAGATGTCTGAGTAAAAAGTACGAGGAATCTGTTTCCCCACCAAGACAACAATTGTACTGGCAGAATATGTCTAATGTACCATTTTTTAACTCTGAAGGCTATTGAAAGCTTGCAACTTACAGGGGAAGGCTTGGATTGTAAATTATGGTTAATTTCAGTCAATTTCAGCCCTTAGCACAGCAGCAGATACCCCCACCCCCAGCTCCATGGGAAGCAACGGTACTTGCACTCCTAGAGCAGCTTACAGTTTTCAGGAGACAGAGTGGGCAAAAAGGATCCTGTCTTCCAAATATCTGTAACCTGTGATCTGACTGCTGATTGTTTCTTCTGATCACAGAGGTGCAGACAAAGAAGTGCTGTCCATGGTTGTTGCACCTCTCTCCATTGCTGTAAGCCCCTCCCACTCTGGCTAAAATGACTTCCAGGTGATTTAAAGGGCCAGTACCCTTTCTCCCTTTATTTTTCTTTCTTCCCCTTTTGGGAGCCAGACATTAAAGACTAGGATATTCAAAAGCAATCGCGTGTACAGGGAGAATTAGAAAGTCACTGTGCGTACACAGGGAAAGGCACAACTTCAAAAAAAGACCTGAGAAGACCTTAAGTTTATATCTCAGGCTGATCCTTGGCACAGGGGCAGCCTATAACAATAAAAACAAAACAAAAGAAACAACAAATCAAACCCTGGGATAGAAGAAGAATCTGATATGCAGAGTTATCATAATATTAGATTACAATGTACAGTTTTCAACAAAAAGTTACAAAGCATACAAAGAAACAAGAAAGTATGGGTCATCATTCAAAAGAAAAAACAACCCAAACCAACAGAAGCTGTCCCTGAAAAAGACCTAATGGCAGACCTACTAGACAAAAATTTTAAAAACAACTGTCTTAAATATACTCAAAGAACTAAAGGAAGACATGGAGAAAGTGAAGAAAAAAAATGTATTAACAAAATGGAAATATAAATGCAAAGACAAAAAAACCTAAAACGAAAGGAAAACATTTTAGAGCTGAACAATATAATAGCTGAAATTAAAAATTCACTAGTGGGATTCAACAGCAGATTTGAGCAGGCAGAAGAAAGAATAAATGAACTTGAAGATAGAACAATAGAAATTATCGAGTCTCAGGAACAGAAAGAAAAAAGATTGAAGCAAAGTGAACAGAGTGTAAGTGACCTGTGGTACACTATCAAGTGGACCAACATGCGTATTTTCAGTTTCAAAAGAAGAGAGAAAGAGGCAGAAAGAAGAGAATATTTAAATAATTATTTTCTGAAAACTCCTTAAATTTGATGAAAAATATTAACATAAACATCCAAGAAGCTCAACAAACTCCAAGCAGAATGAATTCAGAGACCTACACCAAAACACATTATAATCAAACTGTCAAAAACCAAATACAAAGAAAGAATCTTGAAAACAGCAAGAGAGAAGTGTCTCATCATATACAAGTGATCCTCAATAAAATTATCAGCAGATTTCTCATCAGAAACTTTGGAGGCTAGAAAGCAACCAGATGATATATTCAAAGTGTGAAAAGAAAAACCTTCCAACTAAGAATTCTATATGCAACAAAACTGTCCTTCAAGATTAAAAGAGAAATTAAGATATTCCCAGATAAACAAAAGCTGAGGGAGTTTGTTACCACTAGACTTTCCCTGGAAAAATGCTAAGGGGTGTCCTTCAGGTTGAAATGAAAGAACACCAGACAGCAACTTGAAGCTATCTGAAGAAATAATGATCTCAGTAAAGGTAAATACATGGGCGATTATGAAAGCTAGATTATTGTAAAAATGGTTTGTAACCCTGCTTATTGTTTCCTACATGATTTAAGGGAGTAATACATTCAGAAGCAATAATTAATTTAAAAGATAGAATAATTATAACTTTGGTTGATAACTCCATATTTTGTTTTCTATATAATTTAAAAGGCCAATGCATTAAAAAAGTATTAGTTTATGTTTTTGGACACACAATGTATAAATATGTAATTTTGTGAATTTCAGTCAATAACTGGAAGGAGTGGGGATGGAGAGGTAAACAAGCAGCATTTTTGTGTGTTATTGAAGTTAAACTGGTATAAATTCAAATTATAGTGTTTAACTTAAGGATTTTAAATGTAATCTTTATGAAAGCTACAAAGAAAATAGAAAATATACGACAGGAAATGAGAAAGCTATTGAAATATTTAAACTCAAAAATTAACTAAACAGGAAAGACAGTAATGCAGGAAGTGGGAAATAAAAAAGCTATAAGGCATATAGAAATCAAATAGCAAAATGGCAGAAGTAAGTTCCTCCTTATCCATTAGCCTTATCAAGGAAGGAAATTCTGATGTATGCTACAACATGGGTGAACTTTGAGGACATTATGCTGGATTAAATAAGCAAGTTCCAAAAAGACAAATACTGTATGATTCCATTTATATGGGGTCCTTAGAGCAGTCAAAATCATAGAGACAGAAGGTAGAATGGTGGTTGCCAGAGGCTGGTGGGAAGTGGGTAATGGGAAGTTATTATTCAGTGGGTATAGAGTTTCAGTTTTGCAAGATGAAAAAGTTCTGCAGATGGATGACTGGTGATGGTTGTATAACAATATGAATATACATAATACCAATGAACTGTACACCTGAAAATGATTAAGATGATAAATTTTGTTATGCATATTTTACCACAATAAGAAAGTGAAGAAAAAAACTGGGTGATGGATTACTTGAATCTGCCAAAAAAAAAAAAAAAAAAAAAAAAAAAAAAGATTGTTCTACCAATAGACAACTGTGGTCAAAATTATGAGCTTTTATAGAATGCATTTTGGTTCTGAATCATAAGACAAATCATTTGTACTAAAGCCAGGAATGGTATGAATGGAGAAGTATTTGCTAAACAGTAATTCTTAAAAAAAATCCTTTCTGATCTAATAACATCAGATGTAGGGCTTGAACTTGGTGAGATCTTTAATAACTTCAGATTTGGTATAAATGGAAAGTAATTGTCTTGACTTGCTGGAAAAACTCCCAAGTCAGATTTTCAGCTTCATCCTGGTACTTGCTATAAAAAAGACATACGTTAAAAAAAAATCTCATCCTGGGCAACACAGGGAGACCCCATCTCTACCAAAAAAATTTTTTTTTAATTATCTGAGCATGGTAGCACATGCCTGTGGCCCCAGCTACTCAGGAGGCTGAGGTGGGAGGATCACTTGAACCTGCGAGGTTGAGGCTGCAGTGAGCTATGATTATGCCACTGTTCTCCAGTCTGGGCAACAGAGTGAAACTGTCTCAAAAAAAAAAAAAAATTCCATGGGAGAGTGAACAATAAAAATCCATGAGTGACTGTAAACGTGGTACATGTAAGAGCAATTTGTTCATCAGAGTGAGCTGTTCTAGTTTGGGTTCTCTGGAAGAGACCCTGAAACATGGATTCCTGTACACATGATAAAAGGAAGTGCTTCTAGGGGTGATTAACAGGGAAATGGGGGAAGAAAGGAAGGGGAGGAGAGGATGCTAGACAAGCTTGCAATCTCAACGAAACTTCCTGAAAGTTAGCTTCAGTCTGATCCTGCAGGGGAGCCCTGGAGTGTAAATTATGTTCCAGATTTTGCCTCAACTTGGAGGAAAGGAGGTAGGCTTTCATATTCCAGCATTCATTTTTCAGGCCTGTCAGGGAGCAGGGCAGTTGGTGGGTAATATCAATCCTAGGTGCTTCTGGCTCTTCACAGTTGCCTGTGGGGATGCAAATCCAGTTGCCTGTGGGGCATCCTCTAAAGAGAGCCAGAGGTACAGGTGTTAGAAACAAAGGCACATAGAAACCAGAGAAAGTATCCACTGAAATGGCAAAAGGGATTAGAGGGTATCTGGGTGGAGCACTGAGAGTGTCCTCAACACATGTCAACTAGACTAATATGAGGTTTTATGATGAGGAAAGACTAAGCTTCCCCAACGTATTTTTACTGTTCCCTTGTTTCCTTCCACAAGTAAAAGGTAACAATAAAGCTATAGAGGATTTTGAAGGAATAAATGTCAGCTAAGTAACAGCTGATATACTATTTTAATGCTGCTTAAACTCCAAGTTACATTAACATCTTTCCCCATTCTAAGAAACTTGCTATGTTCAGAGATAAGCTATCACTATCAAGCTCAAATACTTTTTGATTTCAGCAATCTTACTTTGCCAAAGACGGCACCATCTGTCATGACAGAAAACCAAGGACATCCCTTTCACTGACCCTCCAATTGCCTAATGTTACCAGCATAGGCTCCTTTGCCTGACTTCTGAGGTCTTCCGTAGTCTGACTCCACTTTACCTTGTCCAAATTTGTACTTTCTCACCTTCCTCCTCTTGCCCAGTTGACTCTCAACTGTCCACATTGCATGACATGCTCACACCTGCTTTGTTCCTTTATCCTTGTAGTTTCTGCTACCTGGATTACCCCATTCACTCTTTTTCACTTGTGCAAATTTCATTCACAGTTCAGAGTTCAGCCTGAACTACTCCTTCCTGATCACCCCTTTCTGGACAACTTCAGGTCTCACTGTAGTCCTTCTTTAAACTTTTATGGATATTTAAGTTATCACTAGAGCATTTCGCATGCCTTTATATTGGCTTTATCTATTTACTATGCAAGTTTTCTGTGAGTTATGCTCACCTTCAGTGTTATAGTTTGGCCCAGTTCAGTTGTTCTCAGCCCTGGTTACATTTTTGGAAAAGTTTAAAAAATGCTGATGCCTGGATTCCACCAAAATCAATTATATTATACCTCTGGAGGTAAGACCCTGCATATCATTTTTTTAAAGAACCCTGAGTGATACTGATGTACCATCAGAGTTGAGAATTTGATTTGAGATACAACTGAATAAAATCACTGTTGTAAGTAATCACCTCTAGAAAACAAACGGATTCTTATATTGTGACAATGGGAAAAATCCAACACTGGAAAGAGAAGCTCATTAGCAAATAATGTCACTTCTGGTCACAGGATTTCCTACTGAAGATGACTAAATTTTGCTCAGGGTTCACAGGATGCCAAGGTCAGCTAAGCCCTTGAAGATAGCAGGATTCTAAGCCATTTTACAACCATCCTACTACAAGTCCTGCAGGCATTAACACACAATCCTTAGCTAAAAAAAAAAAACAACAAAAAATGAGAAGGAAATACCCATCTATTTCCACAAGTTTCAGATTCCTGTGTTTGGCCTTCTAAGCATCATTTTTACTAGCAATAACTCATGATGGTACTATAGACCTGGCTTCCATCAGATTCCCTGGAATAAATCTCTCTAGGTATATCAAGCAGAAAGAAATGTAACAGAGATAATTAGCTATTTACTAAACTATTGGAAAGGTTAGAGATATCAAAATAGGAGCCCCCCTTTAGGCTGACTTCAAGGTCATCTACCAATTTGACTGTCATGCAGAGATCATGCAACTGCTACAGGGATTGTGAAATCCATGCAGCATCATCCTGTTGGGCCATACTTTTATGCCCAAAGGACCATAGAAGACAATGGCCTCTACCTCCTTCCTGCTTTTCATATCGCCTATGAGTGTATGTAGTTGGCAGAACCTATATCACATCTGAAATTGTAGTGTTAAGGGAGTTTGGTAAATGTAGTTTTTAGATTTCCAGTCTTTTAGGTACTGTGGGTGGACACAGATACTGAATGCCAAAAGACAGTATCCTGCATACATTCCTGAGCAACTGTAGAGCTGTTGCTGAAAAAGAATAATGTTTCACATCAATGGTGTTGCCTCGTGTCTGGATTACAAAGATGAAAAAGACTTGGGTCTTGAAATGGTAAGTTCTTTTATAGCTAATACTTATATCTCAGGCTCCATCTGTGTCCTATAGCTCCTTGGAGGGTTTGCCTTGTTATGCCAATCACTCCCTAAGCCTTTCTTAAATTAGATGGACTCATGCCAGTAGTGCGTGCTTAGGATCATCACTTAACCTTCCTGAGCAAGTAAAATCGATGCATGAAAAGTTGGTATCCCTTTGGCAACAGTTAAGCACTGTTTTCCCAAAGACAACTCAAAGGGTAAGAAGAATCTTAAACACATAAATCGTTTGATACAAGGAGCTTTGAAAGTTTCCGGTTCTTAGTACATATGGAACACTTAGATTTTTAAGATTTTTTATTGTTTTAGACAAAAACAGTAGGATAAATGACAGTTTGAAATGTCAGTGCTAATATATAATAATATACCCTGAGAAGTTAAGATTGGCCCTTATCTTGCTTGTCTGTTCAAGCTGAAATTTAAACATCTATGGAAAATTTCTAATTAAGGAAGCTGTATAATTTGGGGCAAATTAATAACTTCTGTAAGCCTTAACCTCCTCAAATGTAAAGTAGGGAGCATGACACATTTGTTAGAATTAAATAAGGAAATGCCTTTCAAATTTCTTCATTAATGTTCCCATAATGGCAGAGAAAGTGTACCTATGGAAAGTTCAATTTTTTTTTGAAGACTCTTGTTTCACCATAAGCTTTAAAATGAATTCTACATCCAAATCCACATTATATTCACTACAGTTTTATTATAGAAATATCTTAGAGGATTTTTCATAATGTGAAATTGACATTTTTAAGAGAATATACCAGTTTTATCCTATGGCTTCCAGTATGTTCTAGCATGCTCTTCTGAAAACCAAGGCTATAATTGAAAGGTTTGCCAGTAAGTTCATATAGGAGACCCCAAATAACTCTTAGATGAAATTTGAAGCTTTTAGACATAAGGAATTTATAATATAAACATGGAAGAGTAGGTAGCACTTTTGAACTTCTGAGGGTAATTGTTTCTGTCTTGATTTTACAACTCTTCAAAAGAATTTCATTCTTTTGGCTATGTTGAGATGTGCCTGTCTTTCCTTTCCTTGTCCCATCCATTTACAGATTCTGAAAATTCTGATGTCTGCTCTGTCTAGCTACTTAATCAGTCCAGACTAAGACTACCTTTATGCCTTTATATAATATATATGGAGTGTAGCCCAAATGCCCAGTACCACAAAGGCATGCAAATTATCTCTTCCCCGCCCCGCCATCATACTGCCAACCAGCATTAGAATGGAGCTTCTCTGTTTCCCTGAATACATTCCACGTTCTCCACTGGGTCAGGAGAACTTTCCTAATTAATAAGCTCTTCTACTGGGATGCATCATGGGAGCAAAAAAACAAATTTAATTTACCTTGCAAATGTGCTGGTCCTGTTCTGCTCTCCATGTGCTGACTAGCCAGATGCACAGGGTCTGTATATTTATCACTCTCCAGTAAACACCTACTTACAGTTTCTCAGTCTGTTAAGCTTTCCCCTCCTAGATGCCTTTTGTTTCACCTACTATCTCTTCCCCCCTTTTCTCCAACCAAGGTGTTCTAAGATTAGACATATATTTCTATTTTAGCATTGACCACATCATATTGGTGATTGTTATGTACTGTCTATCTCCATTGCTGGCCTGTGAACTTCATGAGGGGAGTCCTGTCTTAGTGATTATGGCATCGCCAGTGCCTGCAAACTATGGGTGACTAAATGTTGATTTAGGGAATGAATGAATAAGTAGCAGCTCAGATCATAAATAGAAGCACAGTTCAAATAGTTGAAATGCATTAACACCATTGAATGTGCTTTCTTTCCTTGTGAAATCTTTGTGAAAAACAAGAACTGAAAGAAATCTTTACATGAAGGTACTTCATTTGCAAATGAAACATATATACGGCATTGGCTTAATAACTTAAATCTGTTTTACTAGGAGGGCTATTTCTGAGTCAAACACATTAGGAAGATGACCACACTCACCTCCCTCCCCCATTCTTGTTATAAATAGTATGGAAATTAGAGTCTGCATGCCTAAAAGTCAGTAATGTGTAGCTTGAGTTTGTGAATTGGCATTGTATCTATGCCATCACTTCATTATTTTGAAGTTAGTGGATTAATTAATGGTGAATGATTATGTGTGAATGATCCACAAGCCTCTTTTTCCAATATTAAATTTAATAATTAATAGCTTTCATATTATTTATGAGTAAAAGGCAGTCTTATGGAACCTCCTTTCTCAAGAAAATGTAAAACAATTCCATATTTAATTTAGCACTGAGATTGCTGTTTCTTTGTCGTAGTAATTATGGGCTTTTCTGCCAGGGTCCCATTTTTGCTTCTACTTTACAACATGGTCATGGCTGAATAGCTTTAATCAGGCACTAATTAGTCCCAACTCTGTAACTCATTTAGGCTATGTCTTTGGTGGTTGTGCTTTCTCCTTTGAACCTGGGAGGGAAATATTAGAAAAGTTTGAGCAAGTGATCTCAATCCCTGTTGAATAATTTGTAAAGAGATATTTCTGTAACCTGCCCAATAAACTGGTTATCATATTAAATTCATTTTTAGCAGCTTATATTCACTTAAGCGTTGCTCCAGATGGTGGCTGTCAAAATGTTTCTTATAATTAACATCAGTAAACTTCTCTTGGGCCTTTGAAATTCATTGCAAATCACATGTTGTCTATAATCATAAGATTGGAAATGTTATTAACATCCTGCTCAGTATTTTGGTACACTAGTTTTTGTAAAACTGCATGGATCAATAGAGCCAACTTTTCTGTACTGTGCTGTCTCAAAGGCAGTTAAGAGGTAAATGTGTCTGTATCTAGATGTACAAATTGATTTGATCATTTTCATAGAGTTGACTAATCAACTCTCAAAAATAAAGACCAGCCAAACCATTTATTTAGTCGATCCTACAAATGTTCTGTTAATATTAGCATATCTAGCAAAATAACCATTTTGAATCACATCATATTCCATTGAACTTGGTGTTTCAGTTATTGAATTAGTCAGATCTCTTTTGGTTGCAAATGACAGAACCCTTACTTGAACTTGTTTATGAAGAGGAAACGGGATTGAAATGAGAGTACATTTCATATGTGCTTACCACAAAAATGATTCATATTTGAGGTGATGAATACATTAATTAGCTTGATTTAAAAATTCCACATTGTATTCAGAAATCATAATATCATTTTGTACCCCGTAAATATATACAACTATAATTTGTCAGTTTACAATCCAAAATTACAATAAAAGAAATGGCACTGGGAATCTTAGTAACCAAACTTCCGAGGTGTACTGAATGGTCCCAGGGATTATTGAGGACAGTGACTTGCTTGAAGAGCATCTAAGTTTATGTTTTTAGTGCTCCTTAGAGAAACAAGTAAGGGAGCGTGAGAAGCAGGACAGGAAAGGGTATGAAGCCAAGCCAGAGGCTATTCCAAGCCAAGTCTCAGCCTCAACCAAATCCTACAAGGGAGTTCTGAAGTGTAAATTATAACTCAGAGTTTGCTCCAACCAGAGGCAAGGGAGTTTGGTTTTCATACACCTGCACCAGTGAGTTAAACCCCACTCTCACCTGGGGAAACATAACCCCCAGGCACTTCTTGCTCCACCTATCAGGGCAAAGAGCTCTAGTAGCCCCAAAGATGACATCCTAAAAGAATCACAGGTATGGACCATTAGAGACAAAGCACACAGAAGCTGGGGAATGAGTACACAGGATGATTAAAGAGATTATCAGAGGGCTTATGGTGGGATGCTGAGAGTGTCCATGACAAACACTATTTAAATTATTTTTTACTTTTTCTCTGCCTGTCATCTTTACCTTTTCCCCAACATACCAGCTTCCTCCATGAGCCAGGGAACATGGTTGTCAATTACTCTTAAGTATCACATCCTGCAGGTTTCACCACCAAATTGGGAGCTTTGTACTCAGTGCCAGTTAGGAAAGTCATGAGGAAAGAAGAACTTGTATTGGCCTGACTTGAATACAGTGCTCACTTTTGAACCAATCTAGCCTTGGGGACAGGGTGATATAAAAACATGGTGGCCCTACAAGAGCTACATTTGAAGTAAAGGAAGAAGCAGTTTCTGAAAGAATAAGGGCTGTGATCTTGCTGGAAGAAGGTAGATATGCTGATGAGACTAAAAAGAAACCAAACCCACTTGGTTGGAGAATGGGGTTGTCATGGTGAGAGTTATGTGTTCAATCCTTATAGGACTTGTCAGTGCTCTACATAGAGAACCTAGTTAAGATTGCATCCTTACTATGAGTGGGTCTGCAGGTGCCAGTTTCTGGTCACAAAAAGTATATGCATATGAAAGAAGAAATTGTATATTATTTGGGAAAAAAATCTCAAATGGACACCCTGTTGGGGTACATACAAACATGAATTCAGTTTTCATTAACTTAGTCTATTGGATCCTTATGCATGGATTTCCTTGTTAAATACAAAAGGGATTTTCAATGTAGGAAATATACAGCTAGAGGGGAACTGGACCATTTAGATGACCTAAATTTATTCTCTTAGCCTGAGTTTTCTTTGTTAGGCTACAGATGCTTAATAACCATTTAATCCAAGTAAAGGGCTCTTCCCTCTAGTATCTCAGAGGTGAGATACCTACATTTATTTCTTCGGTTTAAAGAGATGCTGTCTTTGCTCATTTAACATCACTTTCAACCTACGTCTCTGCTTCTGTTTATCAAGAATTTTTAGTGTAACATGCTCTAATATTAACATAGTCTTGCATGAATATTGCAATGTGCAGAGGGACAGCATTGTTATCAAGCATCAGCAGCTGGTGTTTATTGGTGATAAATGAGTTTTGTTCCCATTGAGAGCAATTTCCCTGGTTTTTACTCTATTATCTAGGTAGAGGTGAAAGATATAATATATCCTTAAAGCAGTATTCATACAGTTATCCAGTTAATGAGGCATTAAGGGAAGGGGTTGTGGAGAGACACACACACAGAAGGGGGAAGGGCAGGGGAGAGAGACACACACAAACAGGGACACTCAGTACAGAGACACACAGAGACAGAGAGGCAAGGAGAGACATGTAGAGAGGCAGAGAGAGAGAAGCAAGGAAAGAGAACACAAAAGAGAAGCAGAATCTGAAAATACTGTGAATCCTCTGTAGTATATCTCCAGGGTTTTGCTGTCCTATAATTTGTAAGAAAATATTATCAGACTGAGTAAGGTGGTGAATCATTATTAGTATTTATGATGAACAAATTTCCAAGATTGTATTTCATGGTAAGCTGGGTGCTTCTTTTGCTATTTGGAGTTAGTCTCCCTAGTGCTGACAGCAGAGGCTTAATTCAATGAGTAAATTCATACCTACATGTTGGTAGAGGCACCACTTTGTTTACCTCTGTCGAACATTGAATCAAGGGAATTAAGTGGAAACAGTTCATTGGCCCGGGCATTTGGATCCACTATGTGCAGGGCAGAGAAGTTTCACCTGTTGAAAGAATAAGTTCAGGGAAGATGCAGTTTGAAAGCTGGCTGTTAGGAGTTGCTATGTGGACCTTGGGGCTCATTTTAGGAGCTGTACTAATTCAGATCAATTCAACAAACATTTCTTGAGCATATATCATATGTCAGATCTTATGCTAGGCACTGGGGATTCCAAGATAAATCAGTGTGCCTGTCCTCAGCAATGTAAATAGATTATTTCTAATCATTGTGGTACATGCTGTGGTGGAACTGAACTCATGATGCTATGGAAATACAAAAGAGAGTTACCCCATGCTTTTCAGATGGTAAGCGTGGGCCAGGAACATTTGTACGTATGAAATATAGCAAAGATAAGGAGGTTAACTGGCTAGGATGGGCTACATGGACACCACAAATCCAACATCTGAGTTCTCTGGCCTGAAGGATAGATCCTGTGTGGCTATCCTTAGTTGCTCTTTATTAAATGCTAGCCGACAATTGCTATCCTAATGCTGGTCAAATTAATGCTTATCCTTAATGGTTATCATTAATACCAGTTCACAATGATTATCCTAGGGTTGCTCAGCATAATGCTTATCCTTAATACTGGATCACAACGGTTATCCTAATGCTGGTTATCATAAGGCTTATCCTTAATAGGAATAATAAGGATAATGCTTATCCTTAATAAGGATAGTAAGGGTAATGCTTATCCTTAATAAGCAAGTCAGCAGTGGTTATCCTTAATGCTGGTCAATATAATGCTTATTCTTATTGTTAGCCTAAGTGCTGGTCAAAAATGGTTGTCTTTAATGGGGGTGAATGAAGGTTATCAATACTGGCCAATAATGTCTATACTTAATGGTCATCTTTAATACTGATCAACAACTATTTATGGCTTTCTTTATTTTCTGGTCACATGGTAGGAGGGCACTTCCTGGCCCCTTAGAGATGGGTGGTCTCACTTGATTAGTTATGGCAAAGCATTGTGACTATAAGTGATGTGTGTCACTTTGAGACTGGAACATTTAGTCCCAGGAGTAAGAGCCTCCAAGGCTCTCTTTTCTTCTTGGATAGTGACCAGCAACATCTGCAGTGACAGTTGCTCCATCAGCATGAGTGTTATGACCACACCAGTCCAGTAGCCCTGCAATGTATATGTAGTGTGAATGAGAAATAAATGTTTGTTTTTAAGCCATTGAGATGTGAGTGTGATTTGTTCCTGCGGAAGAACATAAACTAACTTGACTGGCTCTCAGCCTCAGTTGCACACTTGACTCACCAAAAGGAGCTTTGAAAAGATGCCTGTGTCTGTGTTTGGCTGCAAATCAGCTGTATTAGAATCCAAAAGTGCGAGTCCTGAATATTATTATTTTTGAAATTGAATTTTAAAAATTCAACTATGGAATGACTAGAATATAAGCTTCACGAGGGCAAGGACGTGGTATTAATTACTGCTCTATACTCTCATAGCATATGCTAAATAAATATTTGTTAAATGAGTGAATAAACACTATCATGCCTAGTTTATTGAGTTTCCTACACTAGGATTTGCATCCTGCTTCCTATGTCATATACTCAAACCATACCCATTACCTGGGGTTCTCTTCTTAAAGAATGCTTGAGAAGAGGACCCTAGGTGGCTTTCTCTACCTTCCAGTACCTCGACTTCTGTATATGTGTCAGCCCACCTCTGTTTTGAGTCTGTCTATTGTAACTCCTGAAACACTGATCATTAATATGTCCAAAGGTCTCCGCAAAGGCCATTAGTCATTTCCTTAGCCCCGTTGCCTATATCCTGCCTGCTCCTGGCTTCTCTCTCTTCCCATAGACTCAGATCATACATTGCTTCTGAGTTATAATTCAAGGAACTTGCATAGTTTTCTTGTCTTTAATACTCATTATTATGATAATACTTTGTATTTCTTTAGTAGTCATTTTTATATTGTTCTTTACATCTCTTTTAAAGCTTTCATAAAGCTATTATTCTACTACATAAATGTGCATTACAAATTAAAGATTCACAACAGACTTGAAATACCCTTGCTATTGAACTTCAGAATCATATTCTTGGAATCTAAAAGAAAGCCATACCAAAACTTGTTTATATTTCAGGCCAAATGAAAGAAAAGCTCTCTTATACCCCATTTTTACCTCTTCCAACATCTTATTCATCTTGATTGATATTCCATTTCTGATCATAGATATGAAAAGAGAAAATGATACTCATATTGTAATGATCTCCAAGGCCTAGCTGAGTACTTGCTCTTCCACCAAACCTTTCTTTAGGCTTCCCAAACCACAGTGATCTTTTTATTCTCTGAGCTCCAAATAAATTTTGTGGACTGAACTAATCATCTTGGCACTTGGGTTGTGTTTAATTGTGTGTCTGCTTGTGTGGATATTAAGTTCATTGAAAAATTATGAGTTATCTAGTAATTATTGTATATTCTCTGCAGTGCTTAACAGTGAAACAGTGTTGATATTCAATACATTTACTCCATAAATACTTAAGTATATTTATTCAAATATTATATATATGATCCTTGACTGAATGAATAGGAAAATTTATATGTGTATATATGTAAATACACACTTATTACATTCATCAAATGGAAATTTATGGCTTATATCAAGACCCTAATTACAGTGAAATGATTCCAAATCTTGAAGCTCTTGTTATTTAATTACTTAAAAAATTAAGAGTTTCTAAATTCAGACATCCATTGTGTTCTGTAGCATATCACCATCACTGTGGCTGTTGGTTGTGACTTTTGAGCAATGCTTCCAGCAAGACTAATGCCTGAAGTATCAGATATAATCAAATATTGACTAGTTGTACAACCCTGCTAAACACTTATAGAAAAAGCTGGAGGTGCAATTCTATTAGCAAATGGTTAGTGTTAATGATTTTTTTTTTTTTTTTTTTTTTTTTGAGATGGACTCTCGCTCTGTCGCCCAGGCTGGAGCACAGTGGTGCGATCTCAGCTCACTGCTACCTCCGCCTCCCAGGTTCAAGCGATTCTCCTGCCTCAGCCTCCCGAGTAGCTGGGATTACAGGTGCATGCTACCATGCCCAGCTAATTTTTTTTTGTATTTTTAGTAGAGATGGGGTTTCACCGTGTTAGCCAGGATGGTCTTGACCTCCTGACCTTGTGATCTGCCCGCCTTTGCCTCCCAAAGTGCTGGGATTACAGGCATGAGCCACTGCACCTGGCCATTAATGAATTTTTCATCAGATATATAAATGCATAAATCCAGCACTCAGCCAATCATTTCTTTCATTGCGGTAAGGAATGAATGTGTATTTAAACCAATTGAGAGAATCTGTATATGATCATTGGTTTCAGGATCTTTCTTATAACCTTATTTTTAGCCGTTTAATAATAGTGCTTGTATTTAATGAATTTTTTAATTTTAAAAATATGGTCTTTCTGAATCAATTACATGGTTCTTGTGAAGAAGAATGAAGTTATCTTGGTCACCTGCAATAATGTTCATTAACTGTTCATTGACCTGATTATTTATTAAATTGAATGAAATAATTGAATACAGTTAAATGTGCATGCAATATTGATTATATATTATTTATTATAAAATACAGTTTCATCAAATCAGGTTGGTTTTTCTTGTACTGTGGACTTCTTTAGCAGTCTGATGAAATCTGTGGCCTCCTTCTCAGAATGATGGTTTTAGATGTATAAAATAAAATGCATAGAATTAGGAGGTATCAACTTCTTGAATGCCTTGAATTCTGTCTATGGTACTCCTAGTCCATGATCTCCAAGTTATGAACCTTTGGGCTAGGGGCATGAAAGCCTTATAGAATGAGTAAATCATAATTGATAAACAACTCTTGTTACTATATGCACACATTCCATGAAAAAATTCCATGTGTTTGTGATAAAAATCTTATAGTGGAATTTGTTTTTCTAAAAGTGTCAGCAATATTGTTGGTAATTTGTGTTGTGAAATATACATTTTTTAACATAGGTAAATGAGAATATGACTAATGAATGAATGATTTTCATAGATTCTTGTGAGAAAAGGAAAATTTACCACATTTCTCCTTGAAGACACATTTAGTTTTTCTATGTGTCACATACAAAATAAACAGGAAAATAAATATGTATTAATAACCACTGATACGTGATTGATATTGTTATTGTATTGGGTTTGTATTTGTCTATGTGTTTAAATATTCCCTGCTAACTCAGCTGAATATATTGTCATGACCCAAACTAAAAACTGATAATAGCCAGTTATCCATGATGTTTAGTTTGTTAGTCATTATTTATAGTAATCATCTATTAAGAGTATGTGGCATGATATACATATGGTATGTGTATACATACATGCAGACACAAACACACACACACACACCCACACACATGCACACACTGGAGGCAGCGTTACGTAACAGAATGAAGTTGGGTTTGAAATCAGATGGATATGGTTTTGAATCCTGTCTCTTCCTCTTAGTACTTTTGTGACCTTAGGTGTATCCCTTTCTCCCTTTCTTCCTCTTTTGCTTCATTCAGAAATATTCACATTGTGCTTAGCAAGGTATATGGGGGTAAATAAACTGATGTGAAATCTGTGTCTCTAAGCTTCAGTCTCTTCATTTATAAAACAGGGAGCATCATATCGACCTTATTGGATGCAATATGAAATGGCTTTTCTAGAACATTTTGTTGTCTTCTGATTATGTTTACCCAGGAGAAGAGCTCAAGACATGCTCACTCTACCCGATACTTGCATCTTTGTTATAGTGGTGAAACTCACTTAGAACTAATGAGAATATGCAACTAGCAATGATTTAAAGTAACGAAGACTAAGATAAATAACACATATCAGAAATATAAGTCTAGATCAGTGTTTCCCAAATTTAAGCATAAATCACCTGAAGGACCACAAATTTCTGAGCCATATCCCTGGAATTTCTGATTCAGAAATTCTAAGTGGGACCCAAGAATTTGCATTTCTAACAAGTTCTAGGTGGTGCTGATATGCTTTTCCACACTGAAGGTCACTGGTCAAGACTTCACCATACTACAAATGTGATGTAGCAGAAGATCTACTAGAGATCAGAGAATCTTGCAGTTTGCTAGTGGGCCACAGAACATCACTTGAGAGCTCCAATGTTAAAATAAATAAAAAAGGAAGACAGGAAGAAAATACAGTACACAGAGTAATGGCCCTCAAAATTGTCCATTTCCTAATCCCTGAAACCTATAAATATATTAGCTTACATGGCAATAGGGACTTTGCAGATGTGATAAAATTAAGGACCTCGAGATAGGGAGATCAACATGGATTATCTGGGTTGGTCTAATGCAATCATACAAGTTCTTATAA